>NC_056762.1:42959519-44248835 GCF_018687715.1 Carya illinoinensis | reverse complement strand
CTGCGTGTGGTTCTTGTGTATCCCGGTACAGATATTGGTACAAGTGTTTGTTACCTTTTTGATATTATTTGGTAGAGATATTAGCACAATTTTCAGTGGTCGGTTTTAGTTATTTTGGTGAAGAAGTTATTTCCAATGGATATTTTACGTCTTTGGTGATGGTAGTTTTATCTTGTTGAATTACTATTATCTTTTGGTCCATCGACTGGTATCGTATAGAAGTTTGTAATTGGCTAGGCTTGATATGCATTGGTTGTATTTTGATTAATCTCTGGGTGGAAAATGGCTGTCAAAGAATCAAAATTCATACACGGTGGCTATGCATTTATGTTTGGTGCTCTCTTTTCCTTTCTTCTTTTTTATTGGAATAAAATTTTGAATTGTCCGATCGAATTAAGGCAGGGGTGTTTTTGCTTTTACATTGTTCCACTCCAATGCTTTATAGGAGGGTGATGCTGCTGCTGCTACTGCCACTGAGGAGGTGAAGAAGAGCAACCATGTCCAGAGAAAGCTGGAGAAGCGGCAACAGAATCGCAAGCTTGATGCACACATTGAAGAGCAATTTGGTAGTGGTCGTTTGTTGGCTTGTATCTCATCAAGACCTGGTCAGTGTGGCCGTGCTGATGGGTATGTGACTTTCCTACATTTGTGTTCCTTTTGAGTTACCAGATGAATTGAAGGTGAATTTTGAGGTTTCTACATCTTTTGTCATGGTTAAGGGTTGTGTATCAATTGTCCATCAATGTACAATGTTTATGGACTATACCTTCCCCTATGTTATGTTATGTCTGAGCTGTTAGAAAATCCCATGTTTGTTATGCCCCGAAATCCCGTTTTCCTCCCTTTTAAATGAAATTCTATGTGTACAACATTTAAGTATAGTTTCTCAAGACAACTTGTAAAAAAAAGTATAATCTCTAATGTTGGTATGGGTTTTGTTGTGTGATATCTTTTGTAGTGTATGATATCTGATGAGAGCTTTTCATTTGCCTCGTATAATTTTCTCAGATGTTTCGTTATATACCCATTTTTGAGAGACTTACTGTTAAATGAAATGAATTTGTCGCAGATATATCTTGGAAGGTAAAGAGCTTGAGTTCTACATGAAGAAAATCCAGAGAAAGAAGGGCAAGGGAGCTGGAGCTGCCTAAAGTTTTGTTACCTGAACGTCATCCCGCATCAGAATCTGTTTTGTTCATCATGTTTCCTCTCACATAGGCCTGTATGGAACGTTTTGCGAGAAGCTATTTATTGTGTTACATTTGACTTCCTACTTGGAATATCGTGGGTGTCTTCTACTGTCATTGATGAACTGAATATCATTGTTAGCATTGAGTTTATTATTTACTACCAACTTCAGACGTATGTCCAAATTATGCTACAAGAGATGGACCACAGAATTTGGATTAGTAATTGGCAGAAAGATAGATAGGATTTCTGCATAAGATGAAAGATAATTTTAAATCAAGCCCTTCAATCTAGTATAAGCGCTTGTTATTCTACCGCCTGCATATTCTTAAGCGAGTGCTGGCACTTTTCTGCCAAAATAAAAAGAAATGAGATCTTTTCTCTTTTTGAAGAGAGAAGAAAAAGAGATCTAATAGGACTTGAAAATCGATATTTTATTCAAGCTTTGAAAATCGATGAAATAATACTCAAATCGTTCAAATTTAGCATTCCAATCTTGTAGTTGATAGAATGAACTAAATAACGTGCATTAAGATGAGAATACACCATAATCCAATGAGTTTTTGAATCTATGCTTGCAATCCAGTGAGAGCCAAATTCATTGCCTTGCTTCGACAGCCATTACAAACTTGGTACCCTAACGGCATTGCGCCAATGAAATTTCAAAATGAGTCTTGACTTGCCAGTACACAAAGGGCAGGGATGGAGAATAATAACTTGTCGAGTGTATTTCCCATAAATATAAGCCCAGAGCCATTAAGAGCAGACTCTTCATTTACCGTACTTCTTTCTTAATCTTTCTCTCACAAAATCATTGCGAGCCTGAATTCGAGCTTGTTGAGGAGCGACTTTGACATAAGAGAGATGCAGACCTAGGAGAAAAAGAGCAGCACCGGAGACAAAACATCCCACGGTCATTGCCAGTTTCTTGGGTGTTGAAGGAAAGCAAAACACCATTTGCTTGACTGCGTACATCCAAAAGGTAAAGGAGAAAGATTTCATCAAAGATAATTATCAAACACCACCACCACATTTCATCGGAATTTGAACAATGCCTTCCATAATTTCAAGTTTCATGAAAAACTCAAAAAATGTCTGATCCAATACATGCATAAACGATATCATTTCCACAAGTTAGTCGAGTAAAGCCTTAGCTACTGAATACTATATTCGTCTCCGAAACTACAATAAACAATATGAATTCATTTGAAATACCAATAATACGAGCATGTACACATTAATCAAGATAGCTCAGAAGCTCACAAGTGCCCGTGTATAGTTCAACTGGTTGACTCTAAGAAAACCCATATCAATAACATTGTATAGAAGGAAAAGAAAAAGAAAAGAAACTTCCAAGAAGCTTTTCGTCAAACATGTAGAGTGCAATTTGTTTAAGAAAACCTCAACTAACTCGATTCCATTACTAATCATAAATTGATTGGTTTAAGCTAGAAATGGGGTCAAAAGTTGTACCTTTTGAGTTGGGAACAGATGGGTGAGTGAGTGGGAGTTCACGGGAAGACTGGAGGCAGAGGGTGTGTTTGAGTCCAACGAAGGAAAGCGAATAAAGAGATCTGGAGACACACACTTCAAAATTCCAAGATGTTAAACAGAGGGAGGATGACAGTATGGCTAAAAGATTTTGGACCGCTGTAGGGTGTTGGGAAAGGATGTCTACTCAACTTCACTGACCACTTGCAATCTTCAGAACCGCGACTCGTTTCTCTCTCCTATTATACGTTTATTAAGTTATAACTTATAACTTCCATTAAATTGTATTTTTCTAATAAATTAAGAAATATGTATAGAAAGTATTAGCAAAGCTCATTTCTCCTTTCTCTAACCCGATCTCTTTTCTCCTCTCTTATTCTCTCTCCTCGTCCCTGCCCGAGTCTCCACCCGTCATCTCTCTCTCTCTCTCTAATTTGGTGCCCTAGCATTATCACCGTTAAGAACGATTTATATTGATGGATCCCCAAAACCCTCTAGCTTGAAGTTATTTAATTACTGCACACCAAACTGAAATAAAAGTACTGTTCACATTGTTTTGGATTTTTGGGGGTGATTTCCCTTTTCCAACCCTTAAATGAAATGAATAAATCTTTAGGAGTGATGGCCGACCAATCTGTAAAGAAGAAAACACTTTTTTAGTAATGCTACATACAGTCATTTTTGCACATTTTCTGCGCACTCCACTGATATGATTGGCTGGATTAATTTTTTTTTAATACACAACCAATCATATCACTGGAGTGTACAAAGGAGTCCACAAAAATGACTGCACATAGAATTTTCCTTAAAAAAAAACTACTTTGGGGGTTGATGACTGACCAATTAGCAATTCAGGCTGTCGGGAGAGCTTCGATTGAAAGGGAGAGGAGAGTTGCCGCCGCGGGGGGGGGGGGGGGGGGGGGGGGGGGGGTGGGGGGTTGGTGTGACGGAGGGGAAGAGAAAGGATCCAAGTAAAAGGAGGAGGGGAGAGAGAAAAAAAAGAAAAATTGAGATATAAGCAGATCGATAGTTAAAATTTCTCACGCCTTAACATTTTATTGAAGGAAGGGTGTAAAATTTCAAAGAACATTTAATCCGATTTATTTATTTTCATTTTTAGTAATACTAAATTATTTTTATTATAAAATAAATTTAAAAGATGACTATTATTTTTTAATTTGTTGATTAAGACATTATTATTTTTTTATTAAATAACTTGACGAATTTTTGTAAATTTTTAATAAGTGGGTTCTAATTAGGCCCATTTGGATTGTAAGACTCTCTATTATATCATCTTATTTTAATATTCAAATATTATAAATATAGATATTTTTTAATTTTAAATTTTTAACTTTTTAATCTAATCATTATAATTTTTCTAAATAAAATACATAAACAATTCAATTTTTTTAAATTTTAAAATAAAACTTATATTATAATAAAATTTTAATTTTATAATATTTTTATTCAACTTTTCTCTTTTCTTTCTTAAAAGCTGATAAAACATCTTAACTCAAACTATTTTACTACTACTTACAAACTATTTCATTATTATTTACAAATTATCTCTTCATCTTGTCTGACTATCCAAACAAGTCCTTAATATTCTCTACTCCAATTAGAAGAATTTAATAATAATATTTACTTAATTATTTTACAAACAATCAAGTCAATTAGATTTATTAAGTTTTACGCAGATGTTTACTACGTGCATTCGTCGTCCGAATATCTGCAACTTGAGGTCGAAGTTGTAGGGCATGTGTCGTGTTGGCAGGTACCACAACCAACTTGGAGCCCCACCTTGGTCGACGCTAGATCCCTCTCGATGAGACCATGTTCGCTTTAAACCAACAAACAGAAGTACAACTACTACACGAATGAATCCTCCTTGGATGCCTACACAACTTGTTCTTGTTCAGACAATGAGTTTGAGGTATATATGCAATGTCATCATGTCTGCAATTAAACTTCCATCATGATGATTCTTGATAGTTGATCATCAGAACGTCTCAACTAATTTATGCAATCCTTACAAGCAAAGAAACAGGATGAAATAAAATTTCTCATACAGAATAGAATGATGGGTGCCTAACTCCATCACAATTGCTTGCAGGCCAACATTTCCATTGATCGTGAGATAACACTAGAGTTAATATGAGATATGCTAAGATTGTTATACAGCTCGATGAAGCAAATTTTTGGTTGTCAGAAACATGATGCTGACTAAAGTCTGAAATCAAATAGAACAGTGATTGCTCTCCTTGATTCCTCGTCACATGGATAATCTGCCACCTTCTTCTTCATGACTATAGAAATTGTACTTCCCCTAAATTAATTCTGGCAAATATTTAATCTCAATAAAATCGCGTTGAGTCCAATACCATATGCAGTATTGCAGAGAACAAAACCTATTGCTAAAACACGTATATAGAAGATTCATCTCTATTTAAAAACAAGTGATTGTATATGGATATTTCTAAGAATTTTGACTGAAATTAGATAGTGCACAAATCTATTGTACAAAAAAAACCTCGTCCAAGTTAGAAAGAATCAGTCTACAGGCAAAATTACGACTCCCATTAGCCGCTTCCCCAATGGTGCTGGCAGGGAGAAAACAATTATGGATTCAAAGAGACAACATACTGGATCTGCAGTGTACAATCCATCCACCTATAAATTTCAACTGTCCGCTGAATTGGAAGAAAAAATCCCAAATCCTTAATTTTAGGCCGAGGCTCTTATCTCTTCATGGTGATTGCATAAGCAGCCTCTTTTGAGTTGACCACAGATAGCCTGTAACCATCTTAACTATCTCTTCTGTTTAAGAGTCCAATCGAAACTTGTAACAGTAGCAGAAGCAAGTAAAGCTCATTCTCCACGAAAGGGTAATGGATCTAATGATGGCATACAAACAGACGCTGAAAGCAGCGACTAATCTCTATCACTTCCACTTCCATGTAACAAGATTAAATTAATTTGAAGCTAATACTTTTTAGCATGCAAGGCTCCTCAGTATGCCACTAAGTTTGTCAATAACTATTTCCGGCTTGGCATATGATCCATCAAGATTAATTGCATGATACTCCAACCCTTTCCACTTAGCTATCAATGCGAAATGTGGCCGTCGATACTGGCTGCTAATAATCTCCAGAACCACAGTTTTTGGCATTGCAGATACTAAATGAGTCAGACCCGCACCATGTGCGCCAATAATTACCGAAGCATCTTGAATGGCTCGGACTTGCTCCTTCATGGGCATGTGTGCAAACAATCCATTGACAAGGTTTATTTTGCACGAGTTATTATTATATGCCCATGTTTTCAACGAATCAAACACTTCTTCTTCATTGCTAAGCCTTGATTCAACTTTACCACCATGTCGAGGATGAGCTAAATAATCTTCACGTCGAACAAAGAGGACATTAAGACCAGAGACTGGCTTTTCAACACGGTGTCTATTTACAGGAAACCTAAAAGCAGCTCTGATTATTTCCCCAAATTCAGATAATCGAGCAGTTTTCCGGTCATCAGGATTTTGCCATAGATCGTGTGCAGATGCTCCATGACAATTTATTTCTTCAGTCAGCCCCTTAAATAAAGCAGTCTCATATCCCAAAGGTGAGAGAATAGCATGGCGAAAACAAACTGGACCACTAAAGTTCTTCGCATATCTAAGGCTAGAAAACAATGCTTTCCATGTTTCTTCCAAAGATGTCTGAAATATTTCCACCAAAGGAAGATAGATCAGGATATGTAGATAACTAAACATGGAATAGCACTCATCAAGAAGTACATAAAAACAATATAGATAAACTCAATGCAAACTAATCATACAGAAAAACATGCACACACAAAATACAACCCTTGGGAACATTCATGTTTAAGAGGGTAACTTGGAAAAACTGGAGCTCCTCTTTCGGAGATAGGAAACCCTCATTATTTCCCCCCTGCTAGAAAGACCACCATTTCAGGAAAGGTCAAGTGTTAGAATAACATTCACTGGTACATAATGGAGTACCTTGTCCCAATATGTCTCAAAACCCCACTTTCATTTCTCCTTCAGTAATCTGTATATTATAAAAACTCATTCCTTCTAATCACTGGCACGCCACAAAAGGTGGATCATTAACATTCTCAGAATATGCATATGAGAAGTCTGTAGAGTTGGATCCAAGTTCATCTTCCTAAATTAACATCATATAAAACCTACCATCCAACACAAGATTTCCGCACTAAAATATATGGCGTAAAGTCCTTAACTTCTATTGTTTAAGAACCTCTATCATGTTAACTGTCCAAAATCCTACAAGATTCCTATTGGACGACCCTAAACTAAATGTCCAGTGTTTATCTTCCTGTTATTCTCCGTTCTATCCCTTACTCAACATCAAAAAACATGATGATAAGAGTATTCACAGCAGCATTATCAAGTGTTCTTAAACAACACACGTGCAAGCAGCAGCCTAAAGAATAAACAAACTATGCCTAATCAAGCATACATACCATACAGTGGCCGTCCACGAAAACCAATCTAGGTCGATTGGGCAATCCTGTAACTCTTGAAGAGACATATGCGCTGTACCAGTCTGTAACAGTGTGGAAAAGGTTCGCATACTCAAAGCGCGTCACCAGCAGCGTAGGCTCCTCAATCCACTGCAGGTAAAACCTTCCATATCAAAAACATAAAGAATAGAAAATAAAATAATAATTTTGATTATAGACAATGTGTGGTTGGTAAATTAGGATCGGTTTTTTAGCAATTTCTATTGAACACTAATATTGGCATTAAACCCACTACTTTCAACACCAGAACATCCAAATCCCATCGAAGTTTTCACAATCAACGCCTACGTAGAACAAGAAAAATAATAAAAAGAGAGAAGAAGACTGACATATCACAACCTACCAAATATGCACGCCCACTTAAAATGGAAACTTCATGAGTAAACCACCCAAAAAAATTACTAAATTCCCGATTTCATCAACTTCCAGATCCATAGATAGAAAGTAAGAAACCAATGAAGTGAATATGAAGTCAACAAGTAATAAATTCAAATATTGGTACTTGAAATCCAACAAACAAAACCTAAACTAAACGTCTAACCTCTTGGCACTCGAACCCGCTCCCCGCAACGACACGAACAGACCCGATCAAAGCCCGCATGGTATGAGTCAGGATCTCCCCCTGCGGCACGTAACGATCGAGGAACCCGTCGTCGACGAGTCTCCGTGGCGGACCCTCAAACCCAACTCCTCCGTCGACCTCGAAAGCACCGTTTTGGAATTTGGGAAGCTCGTCCTCCTCACGCCTCCCGATCACCTGGTGTAACATCTCCCCTCCCTTGGAGACCTCGACCCTCTCTGGGACCATCCGAAGATTCCCTCCCTCGCACACAGAACTGCGAAGGGTCTCGCTGTACCAGCAGCGGAACCATCCGCGGGGATCCGCCGCTGGGGAGATGAGATCGAGGCGGAGAGAGAAGCCGTTGCCGAAGTAGGCCTCGCAGGAGCCAGTGTTAGCGGGTGGGTGGGACCAGGGAAGGTAGGAGGGTAAGATGGGCCAAGACTTGAGCTTGTTTCGGAACCGGAGACGGTTAATACGAGGATTACGGTAGTTACGGGGGAGGTTTGGGATGGGGGAGGCAGAGGATTTGGAGTGGGAAGCGAAGTAAACGCAGAGTGAAATGGAGTTGAGAGCGAATAGGAAGAGAACGATCCTCAGGAGCCAGACGTTCCTCTTGCTCGCCATTTACGCCTTCTGTGTTTTCTGCTTGTTTTCCAATTGCATGTACTTGAATGTTGAAAAATTCTACACACCAATTCACCGCACATCTATTTTTGTACTTTACCTTTTTATTTTTATTCCTATAAATATATGTGATATAGATTTTTTATTTTTTTTTATTTTTTGAAATAGATATGTGATACATTTATTATTTTAATATTAATTTTCACATTCTTATTATTATATTTTATTACTATTCACTTCTATTACTGAGTAAAAAACCTCTTTCATATTATATAATACAAGGTATTTTTATTATATTGTAATGTATAGTATAACGTGACTATTTATTATTAAAAGAAAGTTTTATAACTATAAGAAATCTCATAATTCTTAATACGGTGTATTAAATTTATTTTATAATAATAATAAATTTATAATCTAATATATAATACCAAATCATATCGATTTAGAAATTTATTTTTATAAAATTTATTTATGGTTAAAATATTTATTTTATTAAAACTTTATTGACATACATAAGAGAGTTATTTTATTCAATAACCTTACACCCATACACCTATGACATAGATTTTTATTTTTATATTTTTTTCAACAAGTGTATAATGTAATACATAATACATAATACGACGTGCACATTATGAGGGCTAGATTTACCAAAAAATAAAAATAAAAAATAAAAGCAAAAATTAGAAATAAATGTATATAAATATAATACATAAAATCTACTTAGAATAAAAAGAATTTTATAATTTAATACATCAAAATGATAAAATGGTAGTCCATCTACTTGGTGAGTGACACATCAAACATGTAGCAAACATTAGTAATGCTACATACAGTCGTGGAATTGCAAACGCCGCGCAATCGCTTTGAAAAAGAGTGGGATCCACGATTAAAAAGTTAGTTTTTTTTTTCATGTGGGTCCCATATTAATTCATTTTTTTCAAAATGACTGCACGCTGCTTGTACAACCACGACTGCAAATATTATTTCTCAGCAAACATTGATTTGACTAAATTGTAATTTTATCTTTTGATCGATGACATGCCAATTGGTGGCATATGCATCTAGGGTTGCAAACGAACCGAATCGAGTCGAATTCGAACAGGGGGTCAAGAGCTCGTTTAGCATATATATCTACTCGAACTCGACTTGAGCTCGAAAAAGATTGAGAATTTCTGATCGAGCTCGACTCGTCTAGTGAAAATTCTGATCGAACTCGACTCGAACTCGAGTACAAAAAATACTCGAGTTGATACGAGCTCGAGTAGCTCGACTCGAGCTCGATTTAAATCAGATCCACAATTTTTTGTTTTTTATTTTTGTTGGCTGAAATAAAAATGAGATTATTTCTCCTAATGAACTTTAACTAGAATTATGATAATATATATTAAATTGAGTTCTTAATGGTTATTAGACATAAATCAATGATTCATCACTTACCACAATATAATTAAAACTTACAAATAGGTAAAATAATAATTCCAACATATAAGATATCGTATCACAATAAATTACAATTTAAAATGGTAGATCACTAATTACAATTACAAAATCTAGCAAACTTACAAAAATAATAAATTATAATTTCAAATGATAAATCACTAATTACAGTTACAATTTCCAGCAAATTTACTAAAAGAATAAACTAAGTAGCTTCAAAAGCTTACAAACTTACAAATAATGCCCATTACAAATATAACACAATTCAATGACTTAGTTCTTAGTAGCTTTAGAGCTTGACAAATAATAATAAACAAAAAATTATTACAAATAAATTAGTAGATTGATAGAACAATATCAAAACCTCCATGGCACACATTCAGAAATCTAACTAAAAATTAGACGAAATATTAAAAAACAAGCCCACTTACCTTTGTTTACAAATCTCTATCAAATAATAAATTCCATTTCTTTGATCACCAAGTACAAAAAGAAACACTACAAAATACCTTCTTATAATTATTCATATTTCTCCATTCAACACAATTATACTTTTACAAAAAACTAGGGCTGCAATTCAAGTAAGTCAGATATTCAATTAATGAAATCACCTAGATCCAAGCTTCCAAAAAATCCCAAATTCCCAACCTTGTCTAGTTGGACAGCTTCAAGCCTCCAACCTCCAATGAGTCAATAAGTTTGATCCACAAAAATAATTACAACTTTTGTCTTAAATAACATGTTCTATCATTGTTCTTTGTAGTATTTCTACTAGATCAATTCACAAAAAGAAAAAGAGATTAAAAACTAGCCAAATGCCAATCACCATCAACCTATAATGCAAAACACACACGATATAATTAGCAACATGATATAACAAAATAACAATTCAAAAATAAATAGCATTATACTAAAAGGCAAAAATATACAACTTGTCACTTGATTCCCCATCAAGGCAGTAAAATCTCCTCATAAGTTGGTTCTTCTCTCTAGAAAATGAAAGAAAAAATTAGTTAAGACAAGTTCTCAATAATTTAAGACAAGTTATAGATGGCAATAAAAAATCATTAAATAAAATTATACTTACATTCGATGATTTTTTCAAACCATGAAGTACCCGAACCCAGTCAGCCCCACATAATAACATTTCTACTGTTTCAACAGACATTGATGCGCGATAAGGATCAATTACTCTACCACCAGCACTAAATGTAGATTCTGAAGCCACTGTAGTAATTGGAATTGACAAAATATCACGTGCCATCTTAGATAAAATGCGGTATTTTAGATCATTAACCTTCCACCACTCCAAGGCATCAAAATGTAAATCTGAATCCTCACTACAAATATAGACACCTTCCTCTAAATAAACATCCAAATCAGATTTCACTGGACGAATGGTATCATTCCTTCTAACGAATGATTCAAATATAGACTTGCCACTCATCACATTCTTCCCCACAACATTGATAGAGCCACTACAAGAAGAACCTATGTCTCGAGCATTTTCATGTCCACTCGACTCCACATTAGCTAAATTATAATCTTCAGCATACTCATCATACAGCTCATATAAGATTCTCAAGATGGTGTCTATGTTTTTAGTGGCTTCGGGTTCTGAATAAATTACTGGAAAACAAAATTGAACTAGCATCATCTTGAACCTTGGATTCAAAACAGCAGCCACTGCCATAAGCAAATTACATTCCCCCCAATATTTATCAAATTTTGTATTCATCTTCACAACCATTGCTCGTATGTAATCATTTAGGTCAAGAGACTTCTTGTTCAACACCTCTTTTATTCTCCATACCTCAGGAAGGAATAAGTTAGCAGTTGGATACTCAGTTCCTGAGATAATGTTTGTAACCTCATTAAAAACTGCCAAAATTTGACAGACATATTCCACTTTGGTCCAATCCTCAACACTTGGAACATAATTAAAGCCTTGATCTCTATCTCCATATCTCGGAAAGACTTCCCTAAACTCTAAGGCTGTAGCTAGCATTAGATAAGTGCTATTCCATCTGGTAGGAACATCCAAAAAAAGTTTCTTGCTTGGTAATTGCAATTGTTTTGCAATATCACTAAACTGCTTGATACGAGCTTCTGATGCAACCAAGTACTTCACCCATTCTCGAACACAGTCGACAATTTCACCAATCTCACTTAGTCCATCTTTGACCAATAAATTTGTTATATGTGCGCAACAACGCACATGAAAAAGCTGCCCCCCGATAGATAACTTCTTTTTCAAACTGAAAACATCTTTGAGAACCCTTAAAGCTACATCATTATATCTAGCATTGTCCACTGTTATTGTAGATACTTTGTTCTCAATTCCCCAATCAATGAAACACTTTTGAAGAGCATCAGCAATAATAACCCCGTTGTGTGGTGGTGGGACATTACAAAAATTTAAGACTCTTTTTTGTAAATGCCAATCAGGATCAACAAAATGACAGGTAATAACCATATATGAGATCTTTTGACCTGAAGTCCACATGTCGGTTGTTATACTGACTTTATTCACACCTCTCAATATTGTCTTCAACTTCTTTTTCTCAATCTCATAAGTGGATTGACAATCATTTCTAGCTGTAGTACGACTTATTTTTTGCCAATAAGGAGTATTAGCTCTCATAAATTTATTAAACACCACATGTTCCATCATGGAAAAAGGATACTCGTGATAAAGTATCATGTGAGAAGGTAGTTCTCTTACCTTTTTCATATCATACGAGAAATTTTTTACAAGATTCACACATTCAGAACCCTTCATGTCAATAGTCAAAACCTTTTGTCTCTTAGAAGCAGCTATGTATGGAAGACAACTAGTCAAGTGCCTATGAAAGTGAGTTGTAGAACCTGATGAAGAAATAGACAAGAGATCTTTGCAAAAGTTACACTCAGCTTTCTTGACACCATTCTTCTCCACTATTTTAAAATCTTTCCAAACTGCAGAAGTTTTCTTCCTAGGCTTCCTTTGGTATGCATATTTTTGGAGATCTATAGGGGTACTTGGGTTTTCTTCTCCACCAATAATACCATCAACTTCATTATTTCCATCATTACTATCACACTCTATAGCATTAAATTCTTCTCTACCAGTAATACCATCAACTTCAATCTCTACCAGTGGACTTGCAGATGAGCATTCAACAGTTGGTACTTGTTCAGACATGTCTAAACAAAAAATTTTATACAAGTAGTGGCAATGTTAGACACAAATATTGCAGATTAATATTTTTTTAAGAAGAAAATGTAGCTACAAATAGCTAGAGTAAAAAAATAAAAATAAAAACAAAAACAGATGTCTTCGCTCAACAAGGCGCTCGAACGCAGTGTCGAGCGCGTGTCGAGCGTTCAACTCTGCCTGAGTTCGCTCGAGCGCAGTGTCGAGCGCGTGTCGAGCGTTCAACTCTGCTTGAGTTCGCTCGAGCGAAGTGTCGAGCGCGTGTCGAGCGTTCAACTCTGCCTGAATTCGCTCGAGCTCAGTGTCGAGCGAGTGTCGAGCGATAAACGCTCGACACGCGCTCGACACTGCGCTCGAGCGAACTCGGGCAGAGTTGAACGCTCTGCGCTCGAGCGAACTCAGGCAGAGTTGAACGCTCGACACGCGCTCGACACTGCGCTCGAGCGAACTCAGATAGAATGTGTCGGCAGACCTTCGCTTGACACTTCGCTCGAGCCAATGTTCCAGATCTCCCCCCCAACTTCACAACAGCAGAAGCAAATCCAAATGTTTTATCATTATGGAAAAGGTAAAGCTATAAGAATTATCAAATACCAACTTAAGAATCTTAAAACAAAATGGAAATTTGTTAACTTAAGAAAGCAAATCCACAAGAAAGCAAATCCATTCTCAAACCTGTGAAGTATGCAGCTCAGTAGCCCCCACAAGAAAGCTCTACTTCTTCAAAGCCCAATAGCCACTATCAGAAAAGCTCTACCTCTAAGACGATTTGGCTCTTGGCTTTGGCTCCGGTTGATGATGAAAAGAATAAGAAGAAGATCACTCAATCTACAAAAGAAGATGAATCCGCTGCTTCAAAACCCTCTGCTTTTGTTTTCCTTAGATATATTTCACTGGAAATCAGATTAATGAGGAAGAAATATAAAGGGAAAAGAGGAAATCCAAACCGAGCATCCTACGTGTGAGCTTCATCTTAAAACAGAGCACTATCACACAGAGATGTTTGTGTAACTGTGTTAGCTTCAGCCTTCATCTTAAAACAGAGCAGTACCTCTTACCAATCCAAAAACTACCGAAGAAACAGAGGAACTAGAACTGGAACCGTGCTTGCTTGATGAGCTGAGGAACTGGAGTTTGGAACCGTGCAAGTTTTGGAACATTTCAAGTCTGTAGATGGCACGCTTTCTCGCTTTGCAGTCTGACTTCTGAGAAGCTCGACGGCTATCCATCTTCTCAAGCCGTAAACGTCCCACCAAGGAGCTGTTGGGGAACAGCGCCGTGCAAATAACCAAAATTCAAAATAAGGGAAATAAACAAACTAAACCCGCTAGGTGCTAAACAGTCTAAAAGGAAAAGGAAAAATATTCTAATATATTTGAAATTGTACTATTTTATTTTTCTATAGAGTCATGAATTATAAACTAAAATGTAATTAAAATTTTTATTTTTGTCAAGTACTTTTTTATTATTTTTAATCACTAAGAAAAAAAATTAAAAAATTAAAAAATTTCACTACTAGTCACTACTAATAGTGAAATAAATAAAAATGCATATGGCATCAAGAATGCCTAATACATTAAAGTCATTTAAAAAATTACATACTAAAGCTATTAATTTAATATTAAAGTATTCAATTATCCTTAATATAATATTAAATATAGCCAAATAATCAAAATATGATTAGTTAAGAAAGTGTCGTAATCAATTAGAGTTGTTTATTTTTATAAACATTTAATTACAATAATACATTATTATTGTAAAATACTAAAACATGTTACTTATACATAAACTTAAACTAACAACATATATTATTTTATATATATATATATATATATATATATTACTTAACATATATATAAAGTATAAAAAATAATATATGTATAAGTATAAAATATATATAATAAAAGAATACATGTAAGTATATTTGTAAATATATATTAATATATATATGTATAAATATTACGAGTACTGTGACGAGCTCAAAAAGAGTTGAATCGAGTTTATACGAATATTGTTCACGAGCCTAAACCGAATCGAGTCGAGATTATACGAGTTTTGCTCGTTTAA
Source organism: Carya illinoinensis (assembly GCF_018687715.1). Classification (NCBI taxonomy): domain Eukaryota; kingdom Viridiplantae; phylum Streptophyta; class Magnoliopsida; order Fagales; family Juglandaceae; genus Carya; species Carya illinoinensis. The sequence goes on along the minus strand of NC_056762.1, from coordinate 44,233,701 downwards.
TATTCGAGCCAATATTAATGTTCACGAACAACTCATTTATTAAATGAACCGAGTCCGAGTCGAATTTATACGAATCGATCTCGAATTGTTCAAGAGCGGCTCTGTTCATTTGCGGCCCTATCTGCATCTTTAGCATTACTTCAACATTTATGTTTATTTTAAAATGACAATATTAGATCCTAAACAAATAAATCCTAGTTATTGATGAATAAATAATCACCTATTCACTTTTTGCTCAAATTATGTTAAATAAATGTCGAGTGACATGGAAGAGGAAAAAATATGCATATTCAGTGTCATATTTACAAGAGTGCGAAAATTAGGTAAAAAAAAAAGTGTTCTTGTATATTAATATCAATAAATCAATAAAAATATTACTATTATGAGTTCTGTCACATTCAGTCACTTTTACATATTTTTTATATATTTTATTAATGTGATTGGTCAAATCAATTATTTTATATTAAAAAAATTTATGCAGTCAATCACATTAGTAGAATGTGTAATGAGTATGCAAAAATTACTGTCTTTTACTATTATTTCAGTGATATGTATTTACTATTATTTCAGTGATATGTATTGAAGTGGACTGGTAAATCATATGTTTCCATCCCTTAACGAAAGGTTCATGATTAAATCACTCCTATAATTATAGGGACAGCGTACCAATTATTTTTGTGCTGTTTTTTTCTTTCTTTTTTTTAGCATATGATCATAATGATTATGTTTTATTATTATTATTATTTGGAAAAGATCCAATGGACCATAAAACAGATAAGCTGTGACGGAAAGATAGGAAGAAAATGATCACCTTATATTAATAAATGTGGGTAAACTCGGCTGAATCGTAAATTTTACTTGTACAAATTTTTGGATAGCAACATGTTATCTCCTACTACTCCTTAAGCTAACAACCCAATAAATCCCAAGATACATACATGCATACATGCATGAGAGCTAATTTATATATCAAGACTAAGGGAGCTTTCTGATCTCCAATGCCTTGCTTTCTCAAATCCATTGATGCAGTTCTCAAAGTCCTCAATGGTTTGGTCAATCTCTTCTTGGTTATTCATTACAAAGGGTCCAAACTGCACCACAGGCTCACCCAACGGTTCACCCCCAACCAAGATGAACCTGAGGGGTTTGGAGGACTTGTTCCACGCCTCCAAGCCATCCCCATTGCTCAGAAGCAGAAGGTGGTGGGCCGAGACAGGCGAAGATTTTAGACTGCCAAAGATGCCTTCGCCTTCTAAGATATATACAAATGCATTCCATGATATTGCTATTGGTTGTTCAAGATGAGCTCCTGGTTTGAGAGTGAAGTCCAAGTACATTGTTGGGGTCCTTGTGTAGATTGGTGACTTGGTTCCCAAGGCCTCCCCAGCTATGACTCTAACTTTGATTCCATCTTTGACAGCTTCTGAAACGTTTTTGCTTAGTATTTCTTGATACCTTGGTTCAATCCTGTGAAAAACAAGAGCACAAAACAGATGAGGTTTTGGACTTTTGGATACCTCCACAATCCCAAAAGACAATTCAATTAGGATACTGTACATATTGCAATCTGGCACTTGTGTTACATTTGTTTACCAGAAAACATGTAAAGGTTAGGCATTTGAAAGCCGTGAAATTAAGTACTTCCATTAAAAAACGATCATTAACGCCAAAGTACTGTTGTACTTGTATGACAGAAGTTCAAAACTAGTGGGCGGCGCTAGCATCTATCATGAAGAAGATAGCTTATTCACCACGGAATATGAGTATAAACTTTGAAAGGCAGAATTTATGGTTGGTATGCACACGCGCAATATAGTGCATTCAAAAGCACCTTTAGAAAAGTTTCCATGGACCATAGTGACAAATGATCATAATAGTAGATGACAAAATGCATATTCCCATTACAACAAGTTTGAATATTCTTCTGGTTTATGATTACCATATAGTGACATCAAATATATGTCTTGTACAGCCAATCTAATATTTAATGTGTGAAGAATTTGCATACATTTTATGCTTGGAGGAGAGGTTGATCCACAACTGTAGCCCCTTTTGGGTTCCCTGGGCAGCTGGCATTTCTGAGTGAACAATCCCTCTTCCTGCAGTCATCCATTGTAAGTCACCGACTCCTATGGTTCCCTTATGTCCTTCAAAATCTTCATGTGTGACAGATCCCTGTTCAATCAAACAATTGCATGCAACTAAGGCAAGTGCTTCTCACTTCTAAACTAAAAGTTCAATTTAAGGACTTTTCTATTAAAAAAAAAATTGACACAAGACGGTAGTCATATATATTACGCATGCATGAGGACATTCCCAGGCATTTTAACACCTTTCCTGGCAAATACCTGGTGCCAAGAAAGGTAATTTCAACCTTGGAGAGTTGTTAAATAGTGTTTTCCTTGTATCTCATTGGCTAACCCCATGGAGACATATTGCCAGTCTGCTGACAAATAACACCACCTTGGGAAGTCCTCAGATCAGATAGACTTCCAGCTCTCAAGTCTCACCTAATAATTTGAACTTCCAGTCTCATTAAATTAAACGTTTTTTCATTCACCTCTTTCTTTTTCTTTTCTTTTCTTTTTTTTTTCTTTTTTCTTTTTTAAAAAAGAAGAAGAGCTGGAATGATTAATGCACATACCTGCAGCATATAGGTCACAGTCTCAAATCCTGCCAAGAGGAAATACACGAATTAATAATTACAACCATCCATAGTTAATCTCAACAGGTAAAGCTAATTTACCAAAGGGAGATAAAAGGGAAATATCCATACCTCTATGGGGATGATCAGGAAATCCAGCAGGAGCAGTAACTGCAATATTTAAAAACAAAATATAAGGAAAATGAGATTACATGCATAAAGAAAGACCATCACATTCATGCAGAAACAGAGGAAAACAGATGAGAGATACCCACCAGAGAATTCATCCAGAACAAGAAAAGGATCAAAGTATTTCAACTCAAACCTGAGGAAAAAACAAAAAAATCCGTAAGACCGATTGGTCAGAAGAATCAGAACACGTTAAACTGCTCAAAGATTGAAAGCAACACCATTTGGGTGATCGCCCTCGTAGTCTTACCTTCCTATGCTCCTTCTAACGATAGCCCCAGCTCCTTCATGTTGTGGTCTGGCCAAAAACTTCCTTTCCACAAGACGTGGTTCTTTGAGAACTCTACAGCTTTCAGTACTGTTGGTCATTTTTCTATATGTATCAGCTTACAGATATAGACCGCTTTAAAGTTCAAATGTGAGCAATAACCCAAGACCTTAAAGCTATATAAAGGGGGGAGAGAGAGAGAGAGAGAGAGAGAGAGAGAGAGAGAGAGAGATTATTTGGAAGGTCAAATGGAAATGTTGGCGGCCAAATAAGACCCACACGGCATGAGAGACGGGAACTTGCTTTGCTTCAGCCAAAGGGAATGAGGGACCCGTTTATTTCTGTGCATAGCGTCAGCATCGCGTTGTGATGATGTACCATGTGGCGTAAGTTCCACGTGTAAATTCATCATCCATGGCTTGCTGCCTGGGTCAGGCATTATACTGTGAGGCCCACATATAGTGGGCCCAAAATATTATTACGTAGGCCCGCACATTTGGAGGTTGGATATTAAATTCATTGCTTAACATGAAAAAAAAAAATTTCTTATTTTAATTTTTTTTAAAACTCAGAACAAAATAATAATTATTTATTTTTCTATTTTTGTAAATTAGAGATGAAAAAAAAAACATATAATTCATATTGGGACAAACGTCTAAAATCAATCATCCATCACCAACAGTTCCATTGAGCAATCAAGAATTAATTGTGATTTAAGAGCACATGATTCCTAGTCATTTGTCGGGAAAATCAAAAAAATCTTGATTACTTGTTCGACCAAAATGAAAAGCAAAACACAAGTATGCCCTCTTCCCATGCCTCCTTGAAATGACCGCTGGTCACAAATGTTTTTATTTAATCATTAAAAAAATAATTTTAAGTATTTTGATATATTTTTTTTATTTTTTAAAAGTATTTAAAAATATTAAAAAAATATAAAAAAAAAAACTCAAAAATTAAATACAGTCAAAATGAGCGTTGCACTGAGATGTAGAGTAGCACTGCCCAAATGAAAAATAGCCAACTTAAAAACCATGGACAATTAATGGTCACTTTGACATTCATTTCCTTAAATTATGGGTGTAGCTGCATCCACTGCTTCCTTTTGAATTACATGTATGTACACGTTTTTTAAATTCGCAGGGGGATGAGATGAATCTTCCTCTATATTTCCAAAAGGAAAGTCTCGTAGAGTTGTTGGTAAGAAGTGGTAATATCTTGATTGTTTTTAATTCAAAAAATAATAATTTAAAATGAATAATGTTACGTGTAATTACTTATGTATATTCTCTACATATTTCTCTAATATAATTAATTAGATCAATATTTTTTAATATACAGTCAATCATATTAATAAAATATATAAAAAATATATAAAAATAAATCGTATAAAAAATTTTTATATATAAAATAATGTCAGTTTATATATTTATTTTTATTAGAATAACAAATGATTTTTATATATATATTAATTTAGAGGTGACTTAGGTCAGGAACTAGACTTTGCCACGCATCGATCTTCTTTCTTCCCTGTTGATGACATCGTTAATACAAAAGCATGACGTGAGAAGAGCCGTTTAAGCAAGTCAAACAAAAGTTTAGTCGACTTTATCTGTAATACAATGTGTGTTTTATTAATTCCGTGATGATTTAGGGATTACGAATGATGATGTTTGCAACTTTTGCCGCTTCGATCCTTATGAAAACAATTTATGCCTCTAATTCTTTTGAATTTTAATTGCCTTTTTTTTTTAGTATGAATTATTCTTTCGAAAATGCTTGCCTTATTAATTGGGAATTAACAATTTTTACGTGATAATAATATTTACAGTTTTAAGATATGTAAATGATAAGTCTCGTGCACTTCTTAACCTTTTAAAAATGTAGATAAATATATTTATTTTTTTCAAATGAAATATACGAATCTTGCTGTAATAAAATTATATTTAATATTATTCTCATGCAAGTTACTGTACATTACCTGAGTAGAGACAAAAGAAACAGAAGTGTCTCAAATCTAGGTCAGGTGTTGAGATTATTAAACATGAATTTGGGAATTTGCTAGGTAGGCCTAGGATGATTTCAAGCACAAGTTACTTGCTGCAAAAGGGGGAGTAGTGCTAGAGGCAAGAGGGAGGGCGTTGAATACCATAAGCAACACCTTTGGCATAAAAACATGAGGAAGTGGCTGGTCCTCCATTGTAAAGCAGATTAATGTCTCTGAGCACAATCTTCTGGCAAGGTTTACTTCTGCTGCATTTTAAAGTTACTGCCATCTTTGTGCTCGAAGTGCCCCTAATGTTTCTGTACTTCACATCTTGAATCTGAACTTGGGAATCACCCTCCTGTTCGTGAGGGAAAGAAAAAAGAAAAAAAGTATCTCCCAACATGTTTGATTAATCAAGCTGTGCATAAAGGACAGATATATGTAGCATATATGCATTGAAATGGCAAAGAGAGAAGTACCTTCTGACAATTCCCAGCTTGGCAATATTGTTGGTCAATCATGATGGGGTTGTTGACATGCTCCATGATAATGTTCTCAAAGGTCAGACCCAAAACACTGCTTGCATAAGGGAGAGCCCATGTTTTGATCCTCAAGCCATTGGCAGTGCCAATCAAGGTGCAGGCTTTCACCTTCACTCCACGAACATCTTCTTCATTAGGCGACCTCCCGAGGCTCCCAACGCTGATTCCATGGCCGGGACCACATATAACGTTTGTAATGTTTATGTACATCGAACCAGGGCTCAGGGAAACACAGTCATCTCCGGTTGCTATTCGAGCATTCGATATGTCTATGTTTCTCGACGAACCAATGTGGATTCCATCGGTGTTGGGGCTGTTTGCCGGAGCTATTAGATTGACGTGTCGTAATTTTAGACCGTCACAGCCGAAAACGTCTATATGGACACCCTTGCTATTGATTAAAGTTAGGTTGGTAATCCATGAATTGGTAAGGAAATCCAATCTCAATGACTGAAAAAACACCAGGAAACCAAACAATTAATGAAACATGGGAGAGACCATTTTCCAACATGGTAGGAGGGCTGGAGAACATAAAGCAAGAACTTACAGGGGGAAGAGGCTTGCAGTCTGGTCTCTTGCTGCAAGAATTGTAGGGCCAAGCAGAGGAACCTCGGCCATCCAACGACCCACCTCCGCCGATTACGAGCCTGTCCATGTATTGGAAGCTGATCCAATGGTCGACATTAACAGAAGATGCTATGTCAGTAGGAGCCAGTAGGGTCCCCACGATCAGAAACACCACGTGGCCTTTGCATGGGCCTTTGAACACTGTTGGCCCCAGCATATATCTTCCATGTGGGATCAAAACCACATTGATTCCTTCCATTTGACAAGCTCTGTTAAATACATTTTGAAAAACCTACAAAGGCAAAGCACACTTTGTCAAAAAAGAAGAAAATATCGTGTAATATCTTACTGTACTTGTTGAAATGATATTCATGTAAAACTTGTTGAGCAAAATATCACCTCGCTGTTATCGGTTTTTCCATCGGCAATGGCACCGTATTTCACTGCATTAAAAACCATTTTTCCTGCTCCAACTTCAGAAATGCATGCTAACAAGAAGATTATGCAGACACAGTGAAAAACTGCTGATAAACCCATGTTTTCTACAGCTACTAGTCGACTGTGTTGTTGAATTTTTTCTGTGTTCTGGGGTTCTTATAGTGAGCTTTCGTTGATTGAAAAGGAATGCAAAAGAAGTAGAATCCTGTGATTATGGCCCTCATAGTTAATGCACTTGATTTACTGGATAGAAAGAGAATATTTTGTCCTGACCAAAATTCCTTCTTTTAAGTAGCTGATTGAGGTAAAAAATTCAATTTGAAGAAACATAAACCACACTAACCATATTGTGATTGACTCGATTAGGCAATCCTAAATTCTGCAACCAAAAAAGGGAAGGGAGGAGAAGAAAAGGATTTGTCTCATTTCCTAATTTCAACAGCTCACTTACCAAACAAACAAAGACATGAATTTTCAATAACTGGAGAAGGAGAAATGTGTCAAAGTCAAAACTCTAAGAAGTTCTTCTCAAGGAGCTGCTATGCACAAATGGTTTGAGTGAAAATTCGAGTTTTTTTGGTTTCTATTTTTTTTTTTAAAGTGGAATGTGAATTATCAGTAGGAGCCTTGACAGTTCTATGTGAAGTTCTACTTTCTACGCTTCCCAGTAACATGCATGCATACGTAGTGTTAAAAGAATGCTTGGATATCTAAAATCGACCAATTCAATTTTATATATCTTTTTAAAATATTGTTCATTTGACTACAACTTTTACCACAACAATTGAGTTGAAGTTGTTTATATGGGATCTATTTTGTAGCATGATAGCATCTCTAGGCTCTGCCGCTCTAGCCTTTACTCTATCGGGTCATGTGGTATCAAGCCAATTCGGCTCTTGGCATTCTAGCCTTACTCTTGAAAAATGGCTTTCATCATGCTGTAGATTTTGGCCAAAATTAGACAGCCCTAAATCCCATATTAATTATCTGGAGGAAGGAAGAATCTCATGAAATTACTAAATATTGATTATTGCATCTGCCAAGTGATAATAGGAAAAAAATCTTACTCACAATTTTATCAAAATTTGCAGATCTCTAATAGATAAGAAATATACAACAACTCGAGAAAATCTTAACATGCACTCATTTTAAAATAATGCTACTCATTATCTCTATATCACACATCTACTTTTATTTTTTATTTTTTATATTTATTTTTACTTAACAAATATGTAGTGCAAGAATGATGTGTAGAAAAACTGAATTAGTTTAGCAAAAGCAAAGAAAAAAAAAAAAAAATGAAAACAGCAATAATGTATGGTGTAAGCAGCTGGATAGAAAGACACCTCATTTTAACGTTACAGTGTCGTGCGGTGTAAGGTGTTGAGACCATGTATTTTTGTTACTGTTTCTGTCACACATAAGCGACGTGCCATGTCGTTATCAATTCAATTACATGTTCATACAAACGAGCCACTGCTTGAGATTGAGCCGCATACTGTGGTCACACTTCAGACTGCTCAATAAACATTCATACTTATCTCATGCACAATGCACACCAAAGAATAATCATCCATGATGGCTACATCTTAAACAAGACAAATGCAAATTGCAGACTACAATAATTAATTCCATCATCACACGTACCCCTCAAGAATCTGTCATCAAATTACAAGGGAAAGAATGAACATGCCTACAAGTTCGAAAAGAAAGAAAGAAAAAAGATCAGAGAGGATGAAAGAATTCACTGCTCTTCGGGAAAATTTTGGATTGGGCCTTGTTAATGTTCCATGCAGCAAAAAGCTCCCGGTAACTTGAAGAAATGAGAAACACGAGCACAAAATAATGTACGAACGTGTTACATCTTTCAGGATAGAAAAAGAGCAGCAAGAAGCATTGCTAGATATGTCAGGAAGAAGCATGAAGCTAGCTTGGGTTGCCCATTCGGTGGAGTTGGAGCTACTGCTGAAGTTCCACCACCTGGGCTGGTACTTGGGCCTCGCGGAGAAACAGAGGGCAGAGGTGGCTCCCTCACATCTTCAATTGTCAGGACAGGGTTTGGAGCCTCTGCTGGTGGCATGTAGGATGAAGAAATGGCTTGCATGAGAGCAACAGGCGGAATAGGTGACATGTAAGAAGGTGTCTTGACGCCCAAACCTAAGCATCGATTTCCTGCATTACACAGAAGCACCAATGTATCAGCAACGAGAGGCAAACCTGAATAGCTCTATTCGACCAAGCCAAAAACAAAAAAGTTTTATATAGCACAGCCAACTTGATTCTTAAAGGTGCCTGGAATAAATAGAGGCAAGGTGTGGAATATGTCTTAGCTGCAATGCTGCATTAATATTGACATCCACCAACATTTCCCCATAAAAAGTGTTGAGATACTGGGCCAAACCTAACCCAATGGGTATGCCCATCAGAGGGCCAACCAAGGGGGCTGGCTCTCCTGAAGCTATCAGCAGGTACTTCGAGTGGTATTTATAGCCAGGTAGTGGTGAAATGGATGTAAAGTGCTCGCCCTAGAGAGTTGGCTAAACAATTTTCCTTACAGCAACATCAGAATTCAAACACCAGAAGCTCAAGCTATCTCCCCATCACTCCTTGTAAGGCCCCATTTAGATGGTGAAAGTGTTTCATCTCATCTCATAATTACAACTTTCTCAAATTCTCACATAAAATATAATTAACAATTCAACATTTTCATATTCCAAAACAATAATAATATTAAAAAATAATATTCTAACAATATTTTATTCAACTTGCATCTCAACTCATCTCATCTCAACTCATTATCCAAACGGCACCTAAATCATTGTGAAATCCTTGTCTGTAGCAGCAAATACCACCACCAGTACAGGAGTGTACTGTCTTGTCAGATTTCAGCAGGAGATTGTGCATCCCCTAGGTGGAAGTGAAGGCAGGCTCAACTTCATAAAACAGCCATCCACAGGTCATGGTGAGGTTTGGTTTGTATGAGCAAAGGAACTAACCCCAAAACCTGACCCCACTTCCACATGTATATGCTGACATTTACCAACAAATTAACCTGGTACACACATTCTAATTTGCATACCAATGAGACCATCTATATCAAGTATTCCGTTGGCAGTATGACCCAGCTTATCACTCAAAATTTCCCCAACTTGATCTCAATATAGAGCATTTGGCATACAGATGTGTCAAAACGACAAGAGAAAGATTTTCAATATAAGTATTTCTGCATCATCTAAATAAAGAACTTCAATATAAGTATCCACTTACTTTTGTATCTAGCAGCCGTCTGAGGGAAGTCAGTGATGACACCATCAACTTTGGCTTCCATGACATATGTGTTGATCTCCACATTTGGATCTGAGTAGAAGTCATATGCTTGGGACACAAATTCATTGCTGAATGTTTCTACATAGACAGGGAGCTTAAATGATTGCAGCTTTGATACGGTATCAGTAGTACTAGAGATGAATGCCTGATTTTCAGGATACACAGAATCCTTGCCGACAACCACAGAATGGGCAAACGTCTTTATGTCCATAACAGTTGAGTCAAGGGCATCACGAATATTCTCATCAACCTTATACACACACTCATAATTTTTTTTTCCCTTGAATTTCATTAGAACAGAACTATTAGTAGACTGAATCATAACTTTTGGGGATGCCTGATTATCATAACCAGCTTTGCTCAAGGCATTAATGACTGCATCGGTTACACTTAATCCCTGGTCTGCAAGATAGGCCGCATGCTGAAAGGAAACAAACAAAACGAAAAATGGCATCATCTACAGGAATAGTCAGGTCAAGTCAAGGTGGGAAGAAATCTCAATTGGTGCCACACAAATTGCACATCCAAACATCTTTGAACAGTATGAAACACGATATTTTCTGCACCACAGTCAATATAATTTTCTTTTTTATTCAAAACAGATGAGGATGTACCACCAAAGCGGAATAGGCATCAACAATATGAGTCCACAGGAATGCTTTTAAGCTACACACTCTTATTTGCAATGATTCCCCTGAGCCCATGCTCAAGTTGTGGAAGGTGAACCAATTTCTGAATTGCATTATGCTTCAAATTTCACATTTTGATTTGAGGGGACTGATCGGCAAGATTTTGAGAAGGAAATCGTGAGGCAGGTAATATTAATATAAACCCAAAGCAGATGCCAACCATAGCAATTCACATGCTTTTTACAACTTTCTTTTTTTATAAGTACGCTGTTTACAACTTTCTATAGACATCCATAAACATATTGGTACCACTCACCTCTCCTCCCACCTCAACCCCCTTCTACAAAACAAAGAAAACACAACTTTCACCATAAAAAAAGTTCCTTTTTTTTTTTTTTTTTTTTAATCTCGGGGAACCTCTTCAAGGCAGGGCCCTTCAGATCCACCCTTGCAGAGTAAACCCCGGTTCCATGCACCGCACCCTTGGAAGTTTCCTTACACGGAACTGGTTAAATCGCTAGCTTTTCACTTGCTCTCTCCCCGGGGGAGCGCCGCCGCCGCGGGGGGGGGGGGGGGGGGGGGGGGGGGGGGGCCCATGAGGTGTTGAACCTTGGACATTGAAGGAAGTGATTCCCAAGACCAAAGCCTCCACACTTGGGCCAACCCGTTGGGGTTACCATGAAAAAAGTTCTAACTTCTAGGGGTTTCCTCAAACTCATGATTTTTCATCATGCAGGGTTTGACCCCCCCAATTAGCATCCAGCGAACCCTTTGGTGACACCCATAGCCAATAATTGCCAAGTTAGTGTAGGACAGGAAATGTACATGCCTTGGATTACTAAGGTGCTCAAAGAGTTTAGAATAGCTTCTTAGTAAACAAAAGGTTGGATGCTACAATAGGCATGGCACTCTCTCATATAAATTACAAAGAGAAATGATAGTTGCAGTCGTAAATGCGCAAGTACCGCAATCACTTTTAAAAAGTGAATAGTGAATCCCACTCGTTTTCTAAACCACTGCATGACACTTGCACATTTCACAACTGTATGTAGTATTATTCAATTACTAATCATGAATTTCTGGTTTGCAATCTCTCTTAGCTTTAGGTTTTTTCTCTTTTAAATTTCTAAGTAACTATAGGGAGGTTGAGTAAATACTCACCTCTATGCTGATCAAGACACCAGTAAGGGAGCTTGCATTCTTTGCCAACTCCAAAAACTCGGACAGTGTTAGAAACTTCCCTGTATTTTTGTTCTTTGGATTCCGAAACAACCTAAAAGTGGAGTAAGGGTTTGCTATTGCCGCTGCAGGATTATTAGAAAATAATTAAACACAAGCACTGAAGTAATGTTCAGGACAAAGTACACAACAGAATATGAGTCAAATAACAAACCCAAAAAGCAGCAGAAGATACAGAAATAGGGAAAGCAAATGCAAAATGGCGATAAGTTGCCCTCTCCACATAAGGATTTAGGGTGTCTCAACTTGGGCCTTATTTGTTTTTTTTGTTTTTTGTTTTTAATTTATTTTATTTATTAACACTAGGTGTCAGCGTCCCGACTAATTTCAGGTGCACAGGCTTTTGGCAAGGAGTTTCCCACAAGTACAGCTCGGATAATTTAAGGGAAAAATCTCCCAGTCCGATAGCTCCTAGAGATTGTTTGCACCCAAGGAGATTTGCACTTTAAACCTAGGGGAGCATACCCTCAAGGGGTTCTTATTTGTTTTCCTACTCAGTCCACGATTCTACATGGCCTCCCAAAAGGTTAAGAAATAGATTCACTTTCACAGGGTAAAACAATTTTGATAGGATGAAGTCAAAACTGTCATAGTCTTGTATACATTTTATAGCATTGGCAATTCCGAAAGAGTTTCAAGTGACTAGTATGGAAATGCTGGCTAATTACACCTCACCACAAGCAGCATGTCAGTGTGATTACCTAAAATCACTAATAACATCGATACAACAGGCGGTCAAATTTCCAGCAGCTACAATTTAGGTAGTAGAAAGGGCGGATATTTATCCCCTGGGTTAACAATAACTGCAAAACAAAATTTTGAAGTATAACATTTTCCAAAGCACAAAAGCTTTCAGTGAGGAGAACCAAATCTGACTTACGTGTCAATCCTTGAATCTGAATCCATGTCATGTTAAAGGCAAATATTCCACTCCCTGCCTTAATCTCTGGAATAGAAGTTGTAAGGTTGCTATACCCTGATTGGGCAACTGTTGTGCTATCTATCAGATTGATCGTGCTTAAGCAGAATGGCGTTCCATCCTTAGCCAATTGAACAGGGCAGTCAAGGACATCTACTTTGTCTTCAATAGCTTTCATATATGCTAAGTCTGTGCACCCAGGGTAATCTCCACTTGCTCCATTTTTGGAGATAACCAAAGGCTTTGCTGGATAGTGAACAAGGTGAAGGAACAAGTTTAACATTATCAGTTATGAGCAGGGAAAAAAAGTCTTAAAGCTTTTATCAGAAGCAATATGAAAGAGGGATATACCTTGTGCTGTAGCATTCTTGCCTAGATGAGCAAAGCAATCTGCAGTATGAGGAGAAATCAGCATCTTGAAGGAAATATTAATTGAAATAAGTGGCCAACAATTCAATTATAAAAAACTAATGTTTGTGTCTGAGATTCAGAAAAGAACAAAAGCACCGTTTGCATCAGAGTTATCCATCTATTTCTGTTATGCAATTCAATGCTTCTGTTTTCAACTATACAATTGCAGCACATAGCATAGAGAAATATATGCAAGTACTCAGAGAGCAAATGCATTCGACTACTATAATAACTTGATAAGGTGCTTCGCATTAAAGGTAGCCCTAGGTTTGAGAACAAAAAAATTGAAAAATTTCCTAAAAACATATTGCATAATGATTTCTAGCCCCAACCACAACCACCCGTCAATGGCCTTCCAGCATGGTCTGCCAAGGGCGGGGTTGTGGAAGTTTTTCAAACTTTGCTAATAGACAGGGGCTTCTTTAACTTCTCATGAAAACATAGGATAACTCATGGATTCATCTGTAGTAAACTACCAATTTTAAACGAAACGAAAGGAGCTCAATCAAGGTGATCTGAAAATGCGCACTAATATCACATGATTGCACCAAAGAATGGTCAAACATTTCACATTGGAGGTACTTCAAGGTCAAGATACAGGCCAAAGAAAAATCAAACAAGGGGGTAGCCAAACCCACAAGGAATTAAAGACTTATTTAATTTGATCATTTCAAATAAATACATCTGTCCAGGGGTTCAGATAGCCAAATCAAGTTTCATTCAGGAAGTTCCGAAATCAAAACCGAAATAAGACCTGATAATTTTATTTTATTTTATTTTATTTATAAGTGAAATTAAAAAAGAAATGCTCAGAAGGAAAATAAGACCTGATAATGAACCCATACTTGATTATGAAAACTATTCTTACAAAGTGAATAAAATAAGTTACCTATTGCCGCTGATGAAGTCATTGGGAAGTCCGTCACCAAACCATCAACGGAAAAGTCACCATTGTCAATGAAAGACAATTGCTCAGATAATGGATCATAACTGTAATTGAAGCTAAATGGAACGTCATTTGCAAAATCTGATGCAAACACTTCTAGCCCTGCCTTATGAGCATCTACGACAACAGTGGTATGAGGTTGTAAATAAAGACTTGCATCTACAGGCCATATGTAAGCTTTGGGAATGAGAATTCCAGAGGCAAATGTCTTGATAAACGTAAGATTCTTTAACAGAGCACCATATGTCTGGTTGGTTAAAGGCTCGATCTCATCCGGTCCTAGAAACCTGAAGACCAGTTTTGTCGTGCTTGGATTAAATCGTTTCATTATACTTCTTAGAAAACCCACCTCTGGTGATGAAATATAACCAATTGTCACACTTCTCGACACCGAAAGTACAAAGCTTCTCATACTTAAATTGCGTTGTGCAAAGAATGCATCATGCTGAAAAAGTGTTAGAATAAAAGGTTACTCAAAATGATAGCTGAGAAGCCACATCCTACATGATTGGATAAATATTCTTATAACAAAGGCAAAGAAAAATTTAATGTAAGACAGTTTATAGTCTTTCTTTACCTGAATGTTCAACCATAAGCCTGCTGGTGGTTTCATAATTGCAGTCAAGTTTTGAACGGTGAGAATTTGGAAGCCATTGCCATCAAATTTATTAGTTCGAGAATAGACTCCTTGAGTTACTGGTATTAAACAGAGAAATTTGCATCAATTGCTAATGCAAAAGAGCATATTAAATAAGCGACAACACAGTCTGATAGCAACTTTAACAGTATTTTGAAAGAGGGGAAGCATAACTACATTTACTCTAAAGACATTGGAAAACAGTATTTGAATCCTAATCCTCCGTATTCATCTCAGACGTGCATAAGAATGTACTTGAACAATAGGCATCCAACTATATGTTAAACAATAAAAAAGGATGGTTCCCTAGGCCTCCGAATAGCCTATACGAGAGAGAAGTAAAGAAAAAGTTGCCAATGACTACTACTCAGACTTACAGAAGACATTAGTTGCTAGCTCACTAAAGGTGAAATCCACCGAAAACCATCCTCTGGTAGGGGCCCCATTAACAAGATAGTCCTTTCTCCTGCTTTTGTAAACACCCAAAGAAATGTCAGTTGCATTATCCAACTTTATGTCGGGCACACAGATCCCAGCTCTATCCTTTGTCAATTGCACATCACACCATAAGAACACATCGGGCACACTAATTTGCAGCGCCAGATCATAGGCAATATTACTAGAATCAGGAAATAGCCCTGAAAACCCACCGCGCGCAATGACTAAAGGCCGCTTACCTACAAAATAATCAGATCATATCAATTAGCTCATGCAACAGGTAGCTAAAAATAATCACGAACGTTTCATGTGTGATAGAATCCCATGTCAAGTAGAAACAACAAGAGTGAGTGGTTACAATAATATTATTGGTCCTAGCCAAGATTGGCTTAATTTAAGATTTCAGGTAGTGCCCCATTTTATGTCACACAAATAGCGGTGGAAATGTTTACGGGAACATCCCTCCAAAAGTTCTTGCCAAATGTAATCGTCCACATCATTTTGACCTTTCTGTTCCCAAAAATTATAAAGTTTGTCAATTTCTACTGTCATATATGACCTAATAGAACCACAAAAGCAAGCCAACAAAACTACCGCTTACACGATGAGATTCTTTTAATTAAAGAAAACAAAAAGAAAAACTTGGGGGGATAAATCAAGCTATTCAGATCAATTTATGGAGATTACAATTCTTCATGTCTCTTCGTTTCACTTAATACATCACATCTCGTCAGCTGAGTTTTCGATTTTCATTGCACGAAGGAAAAGAGCAACACGAAGCATGAAGATTCATTTGGCTGTTGAGAATTAAAACAAAAAAATCGAAAAATAGAAGAACGAGACCAGATTTGGTTACTAGGAAATGCTCCTTACTTAAGAACCCGAACAGGATAAAAATTCTTGTTCATCCAGCTTAATCATCTAAGCTTGGTGACAAACCCGCCCAGGCCCCCCCCCCCCCCAAAAAAAACCAAAAGGATAGAAAATCTAGTTTTCCTTTACTTCGTTTTCTCGTCAACCAGACAGAAAATAATCCAGCAGAAAAATCACATTATTATTATTATTTTTTTTAAAAAGGAAGGGCAGAGAGGGGGGTGGGAGCTTGAGGCAAAACACAAACCGCTAAGTGTAGGCCAGATACTTGTCTTGTTAGATCCCTGAGCAGAGACCAGAGCTGCTACTACCGAGTGAAGCAGAAGAATAAACAAGGTTCGACCGCGTGAGTTAAACATCGCCGGAAAAACTCGCCGGCAAATCATAGAAGCTCAGTAACTTCCGGAGATCGGGTTTTCTTGGAAAATGTGAGCGATTTGCTCAGCTCAGAGAGAGAGAGAGAGAGGTGAGGTTGTGCTCTGAAGTTTTTCGGGCTGGCCATTCTGAATTTACATTTATATATATATATAAAAACATATTTTTGTGAAGCCTAAAATTGCCCTTGTACTTATTTGATTAACTATAATGTTTTAATTAATCTCCTTTTCTTGTTTTTCGACTACGCGTATTCTCGTTGCTTCGGAAGGGGCTGCTCCAAGTCGGCTTGACAAGCCGAGCGGTTTCTGTTGTTATCTGAACGCGAGAGACCTTGCGACGGTGCCAGTCTGTGGTACACTCACCTGTCCCAAACACGACTTAACAACCGTTGTTCGCGTTAAAAATCGAAATCTTTATAACTTTTGAAATCATACTGCTAATAATGTGCATGTAATTACTGAATACAATTCTTTTATAAATAATAAAGAGTATCAGAGTCTGTTTGGACATAAGAAACATTTTTTTCAAAATTTTTGTATAAAATATAATAAATAATTTAATTTTTTAAAATTTTAAAATAATAATAATATTAAAAAATAATATTTTAATAATATTTTATTCACGTTTCAACTTTTATATTAACTTATCTTATTTTAACTCACTATCTAAATTTAACCTTAGTCCCAATTTGGATAAAAAGATATTTTCATTTTATTTTATTTCATTTCAATATTTAAACACAATAAATACAAACACATTTTAATTTTAATAATTATTAAAACTTACTTAACTTTTTGAATAAAATATTACTTTTTTTTAATTTTTAAATAAAAATTATATTAAAAATTATATCTTAATAATATTTTTATTTTATAATATTTTTATTCAATTTTTTCTTTTATTTTTCAAAACTCTATGAAATATATTATCTCAAATTATTTTTAACTTATATCAACTTAACTTAAATATTATATTATTATTTATAAACCATCTCAACTTATTATTTAAATTTTAATAAAAAAATAATTCTTTTAAAAAAAATTAGAAAAATGATTTAATCATTAAAAACAATTATAAAAATAAATTCAAAACTTACCAATCGGTTAAAATATAAAATTCTTTTGTTGTAAAAAAATATCATGTACGTCGATTTATAAATTTAATATTAAAAAAATTTCTTTATTGTCCTAGACTCCCAACGGCCCTTATTTTATTGTTACGTGGACAAACGATCAAGTCAAAAGTTCCATCCTGGCGCCCTTCAACCGAAGCCGGTCATTATTTTCGGGACACAGCTAAATGGAACACAGCTAGAGCGGGGCCCACAACATAGCGATATCCAATCTGGCAAGTGTAAACGCGGTACGCAATGATTGGGCCCACCAACACATGATGTTAGCAAAACGCGCAAAATGGTCTTGGTCTTGGTCTTGGTCTTAGTGTATACGAGAAATGATATTTACAGTCGTAGTTGTATAAATAACATGAAATCGTTTTAAAAAAATAAATTAATATGAGATTCATATAAAAAAAAGTTAATTTTTTAATTATAGATCTTATTTTCTTTCAAAGTAATTACACGATATTTATATGTAACATTTTTCATATAATAAATACAAGGAAAAGGAAATACATGTATGCGCTTCAGACACAATAACAAAAAAATACTTTACAAATTAGCTTAAAATTCTTTTATTATATATAAATATATGATATATCACACTAAATTTATTAAAAAATATATATATATATTTTAAAAATAAATTGATATTTACATTCCTCTGAAAATATACAAGTACAATATATTTTTAAAAAAATGAAAATGAGTATATTTAAAAATATTATTTATATTTTTTTTAAATGCATGCCGATTTCATAATTTATTATTATATCTAGTATTTTTTTAATCAATTTTTTATTAAATGCGTTTATCGCAATTTTTTTTGGTTAATATTAACCACCAACCATTAAAATAAAAGGATACCGTAAGAATCCAACACCAAGGTCAACTCATTCACAATTGATTTATACGATGATATTATTTTTTAGATTAAACACGTCACATTAAAGTAAAAATAAAAATAAATGATAAATGATAAAAGAAATATTATTTTACTCAATAATTATAATGAAAGAAAAATCTAATTATAAATATAATTATATATTAATATATATGCTAATTTAATATGATTGTTTAAAATGTAAATTTTATTTAAAATAATATCAATTTAAATTTTAAATATGAATAAATTAGTATTAATTTATATAGTGATTTTATTTGTACGTAATAAAATTAAAAAAAAAAAAAAACTGTTTCTTTGAAGTCTTGGGACCCACTACCTTTGTAAACGTTACAGACTACACGCACGACAGTGGTTTTGGGCCATAGATGGTGAAACGTCGGCGTCGGCGACTGTTCTATCTTTGAGAAAAAAAAATTTGAAAATTTCAAATTAAAATACTTGGAGTTGAGTCATTGCGTAAAATGCAAGTCAGTAAACGAGTCGTTTTTCATGTGATTTTTTTTTTTCTTTTTTGGCTTTTGGAACCCTTTGAGAATCTCTGTATCACCGATTACACACTTCCTATTATTCAATTTCTTCGTCATAATATTTCTAACTAAATTAATTATAACATAAATTGATGAAGATTGAGGTTTTGTTTAGATTTAGAAAATGTTTAATCTCATTTTATTTTATTATTAAATTTTTTTAAAATTTTTACACAAAAATAATAACTAATTCAATTTTTTAAAATGTAAACATTAAAATAAATCAGTAATGATACACAAATAATTATTTTTATAATTTCTTATATAATTATATTTTATTAATAAATTATTTTATAAAAATGACCCGTACCTAAAAAAGCAAAAGAAAGTTGGGAATGCATTATTTTCCAAAATAAATATGAGATTATGTGGAGAGCAATAAAGGAATCACAAGTGAAAATGAGAGGAGCAACGCGGAAAGACGTGTGGGAATGGGTCCTAAGAAAAAAGGTATATCCTTTTTTATGCAAATTAAATGCAAAGGTCATTGGGATTGGATACCCTCTTTCCACTCCAAACCACTACTTTTGTTAACAGTCCTTTTCTCCTGTTGTTAAAAATGAAAAGGTCTTCGGCTACTAACATTTTAGCCCAAAGGTTTCTTAAAGTGATGCGAATCATTCCCACTTCTTTTCCAGCTCTATGAATCACCACGACGCCCATCTAACAAACTTTCCATTTAAGTGATATGAATGTTCAGCTTTACACACTGATAACTTTATTTTATATAATATGATACGCCAATATAGCCATGTGAACACGATCAAAGATTCAAATGCCAAATATACCATTTTCAAGCCAAAATGTAAGTCACAAAACTCAAACAAAATCTCAAAACGAGTGGCACTGCATGCAAGTTTGAATTAATTTAAACAACTTGCACATAAAAAGAAAAAAATGATACACAGCCAGACATTGCAATCGCTACTATTTTAAGCTATAAAGACTTGTTTGAATGATCCCCTACCTACTCAAATATTAAATATTTTTTATTTTTTATATTTTTAAAGAAAATAAAAGTGTAAAACTCAGAACCCCCGTAGACACTGTCTACTAGACAGACAGAATACGAAGAACGGTGTCAGATTGAGACGACCGATTCAACAAAGACATTGTCGCCCTCAGATTACTGCTACTGGGGAAGTTCTTAAATATATAAGATGTGACGAAATGGGGGGACCTTCTTTTGTCAGATACCACCAGACGGTATTATTGGGGAAGGAAGCTTCTGTGGAAGTGAAGCCCATATGGCAGCACGTGGGAAGGACCAGGATGGAAGACAAGAGGATGAGGACTTTGATTGGTCCTTCAGCGAAATGGTTTACTCGGTCCAAATAAATCAAGATTTGGATGGAGCTAGCGCCTTCAAATCCGCGGCGGAAGACTTGTGGAAGACTTGGTCAGACTCAAAGGAAAGTGGCATATGGTTTGGGGGCATGCTCAAATGGCTGATGTGATGCCCTGATTTTTTTTTTTTCTTTGGATAACGATATATTACGTTTCATTTATTATTTCTCTATTTAAATCTGAATTAAAAAATTCATAACTTGATTTTATTGTATAATTTAAAAATAAATAAATTTAATTAATCAATGTAATCATATAAATTAATTAAAAATAAATTTAATTTTATAAAAATTGACTCAAAGAATTGCAAGAAAGTCTATGAAATTTTTAATCCAGATTTCAATAGTTAAAAGAAAAAAATTGAATAATAAAACAATAGTAAATGAAATGTAAAGATATTATTATTTTTTTTGTCACTTGAAATTCAAAGAGATTTTGATCCTTTTTTATTTATTTTCCTACTGAAACATAAACAAAAAGTCCCCCATCCTCTGTTTCTATGTTATTTTAAATGCTCATTTACTAAAGTATGGCATTTTTTACAATACAATGCGTACATGGAAACAATGATCATATATATTCTTTTATATGTAACCAACTTATTTTTGAGGAGTGGGAATTTTGGTCACTTGGGCGTTCATACTTAAAAAGAATGAATATTTGGTAGCACGTACGAAGGTCGAGCCTGGGAGAAGTTGCTACTGCATGAGCATTTAGAAATTTGAGGGCAAGAGCCCATTGGTCTAAGCACGTTTACTTCAACACACCACACCACCCACCCATCATATTTGGATTAGTAATATTACTCATTATCTAAATTTTTATTATTTGGATCAGTAATACTACTCATTATCTAAATTTTTATTATTTTTTTATTATCTCATAATGTAATATTAGATAATTAGAGATTATTTATTACATTTCACATCACGTATCATCTAGATGCCATATCATGAGATGATGAGAAAAATGATAATGAATATATTTTTTATATTTGGATATGAATATCCAAAGTGAAAAATTCTATTCATCATCTTCACACTACACACAACAAGTAATTTTTGACTTCATGAGATTTTGAAACTGAAACACCAACAGAAAACCTTCTGGGTCAAGGCCATCTACAAATTTAGCTACGTATAAATCTGGTTCATACCAGTCATGTATGACTCAGTGGGAAAATAACCCATACCAGAAAACTCCACTATCTTAGCTCCTAAAGAACTTAAAGAGATTGCCAGGCTTAACAGGCTGCATGTATGAAGGTGTGTCTTTGCCCAAACCTAAGCACCGATTCCCTGCATTGCATTGAAGCACCAATGTATCATAAATTATGAGAGCGGTTGGAATGGACTTGATAAGACATTGTCAGAAAGAAATATTAGAAAGATATCTCCATAAAAATGATCATAAGCCTAGGAATCATGATAATTTTGGCCATCAACAAAAATTATTTAAATATATGGAGAATCTAATTTATATATATATATATATATATATATATATATATATTTATCAGTGTCTGCTTACTTTTGTATCTGGCGGCTGTCTTAGGGAAGTTGGTGATGACACCATCAACTTTGGTCCCCATGACAAATGTGTTGATCTCCACAGTTGCATCTGAGAAGAAGTCCCATGCTTGAGACACAAACTCATTGTTGAATGTCTCTACATAAACAGGGAGCTTAACTGCCTGTAGCCTCGACACAATATCAGTAACATAAGTGAGGAATGCTTGAATTTCAGGAATGACAGAGTCCTTGCTGACAACCACGGCATCGGCAAATGTCTTTATGTTCTCAATAGTTGAGTTGGGTGCATCAATAATATTATCATCTGCCTTGTAGACAAGCTCATAATTGTTTTTGTTCGCGAATCTCATTAGGACTGAGCTATTACTGGACTGAATCATAACTTTTAAGGATGTCTGGGTATCATAACCAGCTTTGCTCAAGGCATCGATGACTGCATCGGTTATATTTAATCCCTGCTTCTTTCCAAGGTAGTCTGCATGCTGAAAGAAACAAAACAGAAGAATTAATGGAAATAATCAATTAGAGATAGTAAAATCAGGATGCGCAGAAACATGGTACTTTCTGGCATTCTGCACTAATCTCATGAACAAAAGGAGGAAAGTTCAGGGACCAGTTACTGAGGTACATAAATACTTTCGATCATAAGGGACTGATCAACAAGATATTGAGAAAAAATGCAAGTGAAAGGTAATATGGACCTAAAGCAAATGCCAAACATGACAAACTTATTATTTACTTGCAAAATTTTCAAAGAAACACAAGTTCCACCAAGAAGAAAGTTCAAAACCCCAAGGTACTTCCTCAAACGCATAATTTCTCATCATGGTTTCACTCAACCAACTAGCATCCAGCCAACTCTACAGCGACATCCGTGGCTGATATATGTCTGGTTTGTGTAAGACTGAGGGACTGTACATGCTTTGGGATTAGTAAGGCGCTCACAGAGTATTGGATACCTCCTTAGTAAACAAAGAATGCTGCCATAGGCGTCACACTCTCTCATGATGGGTTACTAGTCAAGGATTTCTAGTTTAAAACCTTCTCCCTTAAAATCTTCAGTTTTTTTTTTTTTTAAAAAGCAACTAACAGAATGTAGGCAGGGCAAATACTAACCTCTATGCTGATCAGGACACCAGTCAGAGAGTTCGTGTTCTTTGACAAAGCCAAAAACTCAGACAATGTTAGAAACTTTCCAGCATTTTTGAACTTTGGATTCCTGAACAATTTAAATGTTGAATAGGGGCTTGCTATTGCCGCTGCAGGAATTTATGAAAAAAGGAAGTAAATACAGTGATTGAAGTAGGAATTTAGGACTAGCATGCTAATGATATTCACAAGAACACAACAGAATGTGATTCTATCTAACATTGCCACAATGCAGTAGAAGAGGTTTTATAGAGAAAACAGATGAATAATGGAATGAAGGGGCTAGGATTTAGGTTGTCTCAACTGGGGCCTTATAACTAGTGTTCCTTCTCCGAGGTCTATACATATGTTTTCCAAAATGTGACCCGGCATCCCAAAAGCCTAAGATTTTGATTGCCACATTCAACACTTCTAAAAAACAGTACTAACATGTACTTTCTCACTCTTCTTCAAAACTCTCCTATTTCCCATTAAATTGTAGGCGCATTGGTAGTTCTGAACGAGTTTAAGTGGCACGAATGGACATGTTGGCTAATTACACCTCGCCGTGGTTGCATGGTATGTATGACTACCTAAAATCACTAATAATATTGACACAACAGTTAATCCTCCATTTAATACGAGGGATATAGATGAAAAATAGTCACAATATTTTCAGCAGTTGCATGCAAAACTTTCGCTATTTACACTTTTAGGCAGAAAAGAGGAAGGATATTGATCTCTCGGTCTCAACAAAAACTGGTAAACAGATTTATTAAAGTTTTCAAAGCACGAAAGGTTTCAGTGAGGAGAACCAAATTTGACTTACGTTTCAATTCTTGAATCTGACTCCATGTTAGGCTAAAAGTAAATATTCCACTCTCATCCTGAATCTCTGGAATAGAAGTTGTAAAGTTGCTATAACTTGATTCGGCAACTGTTGTGCTATCTAGCAGATTTATCGAGCTTAAGCAAAATGGTGTCCCATCCTTTGCCAATTGAACAGGGCAGTCAAGGACATCTACGCCATCAGTAATAGCTTGTGTATATGCTAAGTCTGTACAACCAGGGTAATCTCCACTTGCTCCACATTTAGAGATAACCAACGGCTTCTCTGGATGATGAGCAAGGGGAAAGAATAAGGTTAACAATGACATTCTGAAAATTAATGTTGGTATAGAGATATCCAATTAAAAATCACTTATTAGCAGAACAAAATCAAAGCTTTTATTAGAAGCAATACATAACAGCGATATACCTTGTGGTGAAGCACCTTTGCCAAGATGAGCAAAGCAATCTGCAGTACGAGAAGGGAAATCAGCATCTTGAAGAGGTTTACTTTATTAAGCTGCCGATGATGTAATAATAATCACAAGGAAAGGTATTTTAGTGCTTCTGTTCTTAAAAAAATTGCAAATGCAGCATATGTGACAGAGAATTACGTGCAAGCACCAAGAGAACATGTACCACTGCACTTCTATAGTAATCTGATAGGGTGCTTTGCATCATAGGTTGCCACACGTCCAGAAATGAAATGGCAAAGTTTCAAAAAATCAGAGTAACGTTTAGTAAACAGTTTTATACAATGATTTATCTTTATTCTTTAACTTCTCATGAAAATGTAGGATAACTAATGAATACATGGTAGAAAGCTCGAAATAGATCCAGTTTAGAACAAAATGAGAGAGTCGTTCAAGGTGATTTAGAAATGTGCACTGATATCAAAGGACTTTCACTAAAGAAGTGTCATTCATTTCACATTGAAGAAGGTGCTTCAAGGTCAAGATATAGGCCAAGGAAAACTGCATCAAGGGATCCTGGTAGCCAAATTCTACAATCTGGAAATGGAAATTCTTAATTGATTTGATGTTCGATTGATCCGTCAAGGAGTTCCAGTAGCCAATAGTTTATAATTGGTAATGCAAGATATGTAGGTGAACACTATTCTTATTTACCTATAGCAGCCGATGGAGTAATTGGAAAGTCGGTCAGCATGCCATCCACAGAGAAGTCACCATTGTCAATGAAAGACAAGTGCTCAGATACTGGATCATAACTGTAATTGAAGCTAAATGGAACGTCATTTGCAAAATCTGATGCGAAAACTTCTAGTCCTCCCTTGTGAGCATCCGCGACAACAGTGGTATGAGGTTGTAAGTAAAGAGTTGCATCTACAGGCCATATGTAAGATTTGGGAACAAGAATTCCGGAGGCAAATGACTTGATAAATGCAAGATTCTTTAACAAAGAACCATACGTCTGGTTGGTTGAAGGCTCAAGCTCATCTTGTCCTAGAAACCGAAAGACCAGTTTTGTCGTTTTAGGAGTGATTTGTGTCCTGATACTTTTTAGGAAAGCCACCTCTGGTGATGAAACAAAACTAACTGCCACACTTCTCGACACAGAAAGTACAAAGGCTCTCATACTCAAGTTGTGCTGCGTGAAGAATGCATCATGCTGCGAAAGGGCTAATGGTAAAAAATATAGCTCAAAAACCACATTCTAGAGTAATCTCTGTCCCGACCAAAGGTGTTGTCCCATTTAATATAAGACAGTCATCTATGACTTCAATTTACCTGAATGTTCAACCATAAGCCTGGTGGCTTCACCGTGGTAGCCAAATCTTGAACAGTGAGGATTCGGTTGTCATCATTGCCATCAAACCTATTGGTTCTAGAATAGACTCCTTGAGCCACTATGACATCCCAACATATGCAAAGAAAAATGTAATTAGTTCATATATAAGACACCCAACCCAATTGCGGAAATGTGAAGAAGAAAATGGTTAGGACAGCTCAAGACTTACGCAAGACATTATTTGCTAGCTTGTTGAAGGTGAAATCCACAGGAAACCATCCTCGGGTAGGGACTCCGTTAACAAAGTAAACCTTATTCCTGTCTTTGAAACTTCCAGTCGCAATTTCAGTAGCATTATCCAGCTTGATGTCCGGAAAACAAATCCCGACGCCATCCTTTGTCAACTGCACATCGCACCATAAGAGCACATTGGGTAGGCTAACTTGCAGTGCCAGATTATAGGCAGGTGAACTAGAATCAGGAAATAGGCCTGAAAACCCACCGCGTGCAATGACTAAAGGCGGATTGCCTACAAATTGATCCAATCATTCAAAGTTAGTTAGTTCAAAGGACACTTAGTTTTTTTTATTCATGCTTTTCTAGTGATGATATGCCATTTAAAGTTGAGACAACAAGAGTGAGTTGGTATAGAAAGAGGAGGTAGCTTTTGAGACAAAAACACAAACCGCCAAGTGTAGGCCAGAGACTGGTCTTCTTAGGTCCCTGAGCAGAGACCGGAGCCAGTACTACCGAGTGAACCAGAAAGAGAAAGAGGGCCGCGCGACCGAGTAAGTTATACATTGCCGGAAAAGCTCGCGGGAAATCCATAGAAACTTAGTAACTTCCCGCTATCGGGCTTCGATCGTGTGATTTGCTTAGCGGGGAGAGGGAGAGATTTAACCAAGAAACGTGCGTAACCATCACGTTAAATGTTGGACCACTGGGACCGCCACGAAAGTTCAAAACTTTACAGCCTCACCGAAACGACAAAAATTTGGGGCATAAAACACATGCATCGAGGAGACTATTTCGATGATCGAATGATTCGAACAAAGCTGCAGTAACATGGCAAACTGTAGGAAGGAAGATGGGGCAAAGGACAGGTTGTTAAAGTTGACAAAGGCCCCCCGAGTCCCGACGTTATTGTTACTCACATTCACTACAGTGGCTGTGACCAAGTCAACTTGACCTTAAAATTGAAGGCGCCGATGATCTCGGCACCAATCATCATTTACTCTTTTTGACTAATCACGTCGAAATATAAATATCTTTATCATGATTAATTGTGTGTTGAGAATTAAAAAAATTAAAAACAAAAAATAAAAAATTTTGTGTTGAGAAAAAAAAAATTGTGTTAAATATCTTTTAGGCTGCATTTAGATGTTGAGTTCAGTTTAATTTTTTATAAATAGTAATAGGATGAGATAGTGAAGTGAGTTCTATAAGACCTATCTAAGATGGGTTTATATGTATTTGGATATTAAGATGAGTTTAATACTATTTATAGAAAGTTGAAAAGGTTATAGATTCCACATGTAAATAAGTTTTGAATTGATATAAGTTTAGTGATTTGAGAATTATATATTTAGATATTAGAATCAACTTAAAATTCAGCGCAGACCAACAATCAAACAGGGCCGAGTAGACTATACACTTTTCACTGTATAATTTAATTTAAAAAATAAAATTTAAAATTTAAATATTATAAATAAAATTTTACCATTTTTAATGATACGGATTATGTGCTTATGATCTACAAAAATAAAATAATTTAATAATTTAATAAGAATTTTAAAAAGCACGATTTAAAAAAAAAAAAATTCAGATTTTCTTTCAAATGGAGTTATAATTCTATAGAAGGTTCTTTTTTGTATTTGTAAGGATATATATATATATATATATATATATATTTATATATATATATATATATATATTTCTGGGTCAATTGCATAATTGAATTTTTAATTGTTTACAAGGAACCACTTACCTTTCTAAAATATTGAACAATTAATATTTTGATACGTCCAGATCGATCAGACACAATTCATAGAGGTTTTCTTCAACCCGTTACCATATCTGGATGATCTGTAAACAAAATTTGCAAATCAAAAAATTAAACTTAGGTTTTCTTCAACTAACCAGCATATACAAATATTTGCAGTCATAGAGTGTATAAATACTATACACTCTTTTGAAAAAAAGTATGTAAATATAAGATTTATATTAAAAAAATTAATATTTTAATAATAGACTTTACTCTTTTTTAAAAAAAATGCATGGTGCTTATACAATTATGATGACTGTATCTAATATTACTCTATATATATACATATATATTACTAGCTAGTTAGCTAGCTATGCTACTGTTGTTGTATGAGAAAATTACCTATTCATCAACCACCAACTGCATGCTACCCTTTATTATAAAACTTCATCGATCATCTTAGAACATTCTCAATAGATTATGATCCAAAGTTAAAAAATATTTTTGATGAATGTAAAATGAATTTGACTTTTAATTATTCCATTCGCGTAAGTCTTTACATTGGAATAGTTATTTTTTCATTATATAACAATAAAATAATATAAGAAGAATTTGACTTTGGCTATTTATACGAAATCTCCACATTGAATTATCCATTTATTCATTATATAATAATGATTAATTAATAATTAAAAAAATATTTAACTAACTTTTTTAATTATTAATTTATTTTATTTTATCATGATATTTTACTATTCTACGTATTATATGTTAATTAGTAATCATATTCTAATTAATTAGTAATCAGGAGTAATATAAAGTAATAAAATAAACATTTACTCCTTAAACAATAACAAGCAAATTTGATTTGATTTTTATAAATATTGTAGCTCAAAGCTAATAAATTTGGATTTGCAATTTACATAATCCAGTGCAATCAGTTTTTCATCTCTAATAGTTAAATGAGACTTTATTTTTACATTTGGATAGTCCATTAACGATTTTCCGCGAATTGATACAAACTTCCAGGCGTAATAGGCTGCATGTATGGAGGTAACTTTTTGCCCACACCTAAGCACCGATTTCCTGCATTGCATTGAACCACCAACGTATCAAATAGACATCATGATATATATGAAGCGCTTGGTATTCAATTGTTACATATACCGAATCTAGTTCACATGTTATAATATAAAGATTAAGTTCCAAGTACTGATCATCATTTGATATGGTATTAATTAAAGCAAAGGTTCTGAACTTGAAATCTGATGATATATCTACGCACGAGAGAGTGATTATCTCTAGTCATCAACTTTTATTTTTTCTTTTTTGGATAAATAGGGATTTAAGTTTTACCATTACATGATGCATCACATGAATATAGGTTGAATATGAATAAACCCACTTACTTTTGTATCTGGCAGCTGTATAAGGGAAATCGGTGATGATACCATCAACTTTTGCCACCTGGACAAATGTGTTGATCTCCACAGTTGCATCTGAGTAGAAGTCCCATGATTGAGTCACAAACTCATTGCTGAATGTCTCTACATAAACAGGGAGCTTCTCTGCATGAAGCTTGGGCACAATATCGGTAGTATTAGTGATAAATGCTGAAAGTTCAGGGAAGATGAAGTCCTTGGTGACAACCACTGAATCGGCAAACTTCTTTATGTTCTTAATGGTTGAGTCGGAGCCATCAGCAATACTCCCATTGGCCTTGTATACACACTCGTAATTGCTTTTGCCCTTGAATTTCATTAGAACTAAGCTATTACTAGACTGGATCATAACTTTTAAGGATGTCTGTTTATCAAAACCAGCTTTGATCAAGACTTCGTTGACCGCATCAGCTACTCTCACTCCTCGTGCATTCTGCAAGGAACAGATCAACAGAATGAAACGGGGATGATCAAGAAAAATATTCAAATCAGGAGGCATGAGAAGAAACACACATCTGATAAATTGCAAATCATGTATTTCAACAACAAAAAGACAGTAAGCAGGAGAGCAAATACTCACCTCTATGTTGATCAGGACACCAGTAAGAGATTTCGCATTCTTTGACAAGGCCAAGAAATCGGACAATGTTATAAACTTTCCGGCATTTTGGAACTTCGGGTTCCGGAACATTTTAAACTTGGCAGAGGGGTTTGCTATTATCGCTGCCAGAATTTATGCATAATACAAGCATATATATAGATATTAACGAAAATCCTCATTTAATGCAGAGAATTAATTCAAACTGATGTAAAGTTCCATCATGCTTGTCTCTCAGTCTCGACAAAAGCTTTTAAACAAATTTAAGAGGATGAATTTTTCCAAAGCATGAAGCTTTTAGTGAATGTTTTCTTCGTTTGCTGTCGGATTATGAAGGAGAGGTTGTGGTTTAAAGGGTATAACTGCACAGAGTATGTAAAGGAGAACCCAATTCAACTTACGTATCAAGGTTTGAATCTGATTCCATGCCAAGTTAAAG
Source organism: Carya illinoinensis (assembly GCF_018687715.1). Lineage (NCBI taxonomy): Eukaryota > Viridiplantae > Streptophyta > Magnoliopsida > Fagales > Juglandaceae > Carya > Carya illinoinensis. The sequence continues at coordinate 44,203,671 of NC_056762.1, read as the reverse complement.
GAAAATATTCCACCCACATCCTTTGGAACTATTGCATTTTCTGTCAAATTTTCTGAGCTCAGGCAAAATGGTGTCCCATCCTTGGCCAGTTGAACTGGGCAGTCAATTACTTCTGCACCATCTGCAATAGCTTTGTTATATGCCAAGTCTGTGCAACCTGGGTAATCTCCACTTGCTCCATATTTAGAGATAATCAATGGTTTCACTTCATAATGAGCAAGGTGAAAGAGTGTCAATAATGATATATCGAGAATAATGTTGTTATAGAAACACACACTTAGACAACATAATCAATCAGTTGTGAATTGAAAATGATAGAAGCTTTGGTTATTGTGACCGTGATAATATACCTTGTGATGAAGCTTTTCTGCTGAGATCATGAGCAAAGCAAGCTGCAGTACGAGGAGAAAAATTCAGGATTGTGATGAAAATACTTAACAGTAAATACCTAGTAGAGAAAAAAAAAAAAAAAAAAAAAAAGACTTACCTATAGCTGCTGAGGCAGTCATTGGGAAATCGCTAAGCACTCCATCAACAGAGAAGTCAGCATTGTTAACGAAAGACAAGTACTCCAATATGGGATCATGACTGTAATTGTAGCTAATGGGAATGTCATTTACAAAATCCGAGGCGAAAACTTCAAGCCCTGCTTTATGAGCATCCGCGACAATAGAGGTATGGGGTTGTAAATAAAGAGTTGCATCTACAGGCCATATGTAGTCCTTGGGAACAAGGATTCCGGAGGCAAATGTCTTGACAAAAGTAAGATTCTTTAATAGAGAGCCATATGTCTGGCTTGTTGAAGGCTCAATCTCATTTCGTCCTAGAAATCGAAAGACCAGTTTTGTCTTTGTGGGTTTAAATCCCGACGCAATACTTGTTAGGAAAGCCACTTCTGGTGATGAAATGTAATCAACTTTCATTCTTTTCGAAACAGAAAGCACAAATGTTGTCATACTCAAATTGTGTTGCGTGAAGAATGCATCGTACTGCAAATTAAGTGTTCGGAGTTGCAGCAATAGGGTTAGTGATCAGAATGCATGATAGCCGAGAAGCCAAGCCATATCCAACAGTATCAGAGGAAAATTAAAGCAACGAACGATCGAGGAGACCAATTCAATATTAAGGCACACAGACAGCACAACTCATAATCTTTTGTTTAATTACCTGAATGTTCAACCATAAGCCTGGTGGTTTTATTTCTTTAGCCAAATAATCAACGGTGATAATTGCAAAGCCATGGTTATCAAATCGGTTAGTTCGAGAATAGACTCCTTGCGTTACTGGCAATTAGAAACAGAGAAATTCGCATCAGCTGACGATGAGAAATCTCATATCAAATAAGTAGAAACCTTGACTGATAGCAACTATAAACAGATCGAGTGCATAGACGGTAACCAAAAAAAAAAATGTAAAGAAAATAAGGCTTTCAAGCGAAAAGTCAGATATACCGGAGACAAGGCTTGCTAGCTCTTTGTAGGTGAAATCCACGGAAAACCATCCTCGGGTAGGGACCTTATTAACTTGGTAAACGCTACTTCTCTTTTCGTAACCAGTGGCAATGTCAGTAGCATTCTCCAACTTGACACCCTGCGCACAAATCCCAACTCCATCCTTTGTTAATTGCACGTCACACCATACGTGGACATTGGGTAGACTAAGTTGCCGTGCCAGATCAAAGGCAATTGAACTAGAATCTGGAAACAGCCCCGAAAACCCTCCTCGTGCAATCACTAGAGGCGGTTTACCTACAAAATATTAATTCCAATCATATGTTTCAGTTTATTAGCACGCTATGTAAAACTCAAGTAGAAACATTAACATGAATGATCAATGAATGAATTACAACATTGTTGTGTAGGAATATATTTTTGTGACGTCGTATGTGTAATGTTTCACAAAGATATCGAAGGTACGTACGTACGTACTAAATCCGGTGGAAGAACAATATTCTCACTCCGTTTTAATTTCATTTTTCAAGAAAGCAGAAAACTTTTTCGTTTTGTTCCAACGTTATATTTTTCTCGGCGGTACAGGTACTAGAGGCTTGGAGGCAAAACACAAACCAGTAAGCGTAGGCCAGCGATCAGTCTGGCTAGGTTCCTGAGCAGATACCAGAGCTAATACCGCGGTGCATTGAAGTAGGAGAAGAAAGAACGCCCGACAGCGTGGGTTGCACGTTGCCGGAAAAGCTTGCTGGCAAACCATTGAAGTTGAGAACATACGTAACTTTCGAGGATAACGTTTTGTCGGGAGATTTGTGAGATTTTCGTAGCTTTGTAATAGATATATATATATATATATATATAGAGAGAGAGAGAGAGAGAGAGAGAGAGAGAGGGCTCGATTTGCTTGCGAAAGAGAGATGAGGGGATGGCTTACCGCGCAATCCTGCATATTTGACGTCGTCAAGATTTTTCCAATTTGGCATGCATGCAAGTATTCTGGCTCTAAGGTAAATTAGGCTGATCGGTTGGCATGGGAAAACGTGTTTTAATGGGATTGGTGAAAAGGGATAACAGTTCGGATAATCACGAACGTTTCCTGTGTGATAGAATCCCATGTCAAGTGGAAACAACAAGAGTGAGTGGTTAAAATAATATCATTGGTTCTAGCCAAGGTTGGCTTAATTTAAGATTTCAGGTAGTGTCCCATTTTATGTCACAGAAATAGCGGTGGAAATGTTTACGGGAACATCTCTCCAAAAGTTCTTGCCAAATGTAATCTCTGCATCATTTTTACCTTTCTGTTCCCAAAAATTATAAAGTATGTCAATTTCTACTGTCATATATGACCTAATAGAACCACAAAAGCAAGCCAACAAGACTATCGCTTACACGATGAGATTCTTTTAATTAAAGAAAAACTTGGGGGATAAATCAAGCTATTCAGATCATCAATTTATGGAGATTACAATTCTTCATGTCTCTTTGTTTCACTTAATACATCTCGTCAGCTGAGTTTTCGATTTTCATTGCACGAAGAAAAAAGCAACACGAAGCGTGAATATTCATTTGGCTGTTGAGAATATAAAAAAAATAAAAAAAAAACATTTGAAAAATAGAAGAACGAGACCAGATTTTGTTAATAGGAAATGCTCCTTACTTAAGAAGCTCGACTGACAATAGCCGAACAGGATAAAAATTCTTTTTCACCCAGCTTAATCAACTGAGCTCGGAGACAACCCCGCCCCCAAAAAAAACCCAACAGGATGCAAAATTAAGTTTTCCTTTACTTCGTTTTCTCGTCAACCAGACAGAAAATAATCAAGCAGAAAAATCACATTTAAAAAAAAAAAAGGGAGGGGATAGAAGGTGGTGGGAGCTTGAGGCAAAACACAAACCGCTTAGTGTAGGCCAGATACTTGTCTTGTTAGATCCTGAGCAGAGACCTGAGCTGCTACTACAGAGTGAATTGAAGCAGAAGAAGAAAGAAGGTTCGACCGCGTGAGTTAAGACATTGCCGGAAAAACTCGACAGCGAATCATAGAAGCACAGTAACTTCCGGCGATCGGGTTTTCTATTTATCATTTATATATCACATATTTATTATAAAATAAATAAATAAATGTGATGTGTAAAATTAATAAGTAGAATTATTTTATAAAAAAAATTATTTTTGTGAAGCTAAAATTGCTTTTGTACTTATTTGATTAACTTTGATGTTTTAATTAAATCTCGTTTAAATAATAAAAGTGTTTTAATGTTTTAACTAAACTTATCTAAAGCAATCCACCAAGCAAATGGCCCTTAATCTCCTTATCTTGTTTTTCGACGACACGTATTCATGTTGCTAGGGGTGTGTTGAACTCAAAGTTTTAAGATTTGTGTAATTATATATCTATACATGGATTTTGATGATAACAAATGAATTCAAATAATAAAGGAGTCTCATCAAAGAATAAATGAGTTTCAAGCTCAAGTTATCTATACAATAAAGTCAAGCACATCAAGGAAACAAATATGAGCAATAAGAGAACAAGTTCACATTAAAATCATAGAGTAATATTGTAAATCTTTTAAAAATTTGAAATTAGGATTAAGGTTCAAAATTAATATTTTATCATAAAGCATTAAAATACATTTTCTACATGTGCATGAATATTTTGAAAATTAAATTTGAAATTTTTGAAAGATGATTGATTGTCATCTTTCGCATGTGTATTACATGATTAAATGTTTGAATTTTAAAAATATTAAAGATAATTGATTGTCATCTTTCACATATGCATGTTTTATTTGAATATTTTCAAAAGTAATTGATACTTTTTTTGACTTATGCAGAATGTAATTGATTTTGTTTGAAAAAATTAAAAAGTAAAGTGTGCTCCTTTTGTCATATGCAAAAAGTAAAAAGATTAGGTTTGAAAAATTTAAAAAGTAAAGTGTGCTCTTTTTGTCATATGCAAAAAATAAAATATTAGGTTTGAAATATTTGAAAAGTAAAGTGTACTCCTTTTGTCATATGCCAAAAGTAAAAAATTAGGTTTGAAATTTTTGAAAAATGAATGATGTTATATTTGACAATTGAAAACGAAGAACCTTTTATTTGAATTTTTTGAAAAAGTGAATGATGTTGTCTTTGATATGTGAATATTTTTAAATTTGAATAGGAAGTCCCATATACCTATAAATAGATCATTTGAGAGCTTCACATTTACAACACTAAGAGCATACAACATTCATTCAAAACTTTCATTCTCTCTTCTCTAAGCATTAAGTTTTAATCCTTGTTCATTTTGATATATATAGTTTGTGCTGTATTATTCTTATTTCACTCATTGAGGAGTGTTTTCTGATAACTTACCAACTATCAGCTCTTATATTAGTAAAAGGGTATGTATAACCCTTATACGTATAGAAAGTGTTCTACACAGGGAATAGTTGAATCACCACGTGTAAGGTGATTATAAGTGTAGAGGGTGTTCTACATCAATCCTTTGTAGCGGTATTGTTCAAAGGTGTAATAAGTTTCTATCTCCACCTGAAGGAGGTTGAATAGTGAATTTAGGAATCATCAAGGGGTAGCTTGAGGCGAGGACGTAGGCAGTGAAGCCGAACCTCGTTAAGATACTGAGTTTGCTTCTATCTTATCCTTACTTTTTATATTTATTGCTATTTCGTATTTTTTTATATTTTATATTATATATTTGATTGATAATTGTTATTTTTTTAATACAACTCAATTCACCCCCCTCTTATGTTAGTCATCTGGGCAACAGGGTGTACAAAAAATTGGGGAATCAGCCGTGACTAACACAGATTGACAGCCGGAGGCTGGAATCGGCTGAAACCGATAGAAAACCAATTGGCAGGCGGCAATATTTTAACAAAACCAACTGTCATCGGTTCGATCGAGATTTGAAGTCGGCTCAAACCACTGAATCGGCCGATGTAATAATACACTTTAAAAAAAAAAAAAACTATACCAATTTGAAATGAAGCATTCCACTTAAATTTAAGTAGAACGATATCGTTTAACTTCTGTATTTATATTTTAAACACAAATTAAACTTATGTCGTTTGGTATTTGTTTTATTTATAAGGTACAAAAAGACAAAAAGGTAGAATAGTGCCGTTTGGAATTAAACCAAACTTACCAAAAAATGTTATTTCAATAATACGTTGTCTTCTTCCTTCCATTCTTCTTTTCCATTTTGCTGCTTGGTTTCTCAATTTCTCTCTCTCTACTCTCTTAGACTACCATTGTCGCTATGAGGAATTTAGAACCAATCGTGAGTTGCCAGAGAACTGTCAGAGTTGATACGTTCAGTTTTCTCCTCTCCATCGACCGGTTACGGTTGGTTGCTCCATTATTTTTCTTCTCATCGGTCGGCGCCCATTTTTCCCAAAAATCGTATCGAATGGGTTGGTTTTCACCCCTATACGTTGCTTTGGAAAGAGGTTGCTCCAAGTCGGCTTGAGAAGTCGAGCGGTTTGTATTGTCATCTGAACGCAAGAGATTATGCGAGTCTGAGGTACGTACAGACTTAGGCTGCGTTTAGATGTTGAATTGAGTTGAGTTGAAAGTTGAACAAAATATTATTAGAATATTATTTTTTAATATTATTATTATTTTGAGATTTGAAAATGTTAAATTGTTTATTATATTTTATATTAAAATTTTAAAAAATTGTAATAATTAAATGAGATAAATTGTATTAAATTGAGATGAAAACATAAAATTTGTGTTGGATTGTAGCCTTATCTCTGTCCCAAACACGACTTAACAACCGTATTTGCGTTGAAAATCGAAATCTTTGTAACTTTTGATATCGTAGTGCTAATAATGTGCATGTAATTCCTGAATACAATTCTTTTGTAAATAATAAAGAATATTAGGGTTTTTAGAGTAGAAGAAACATTTTATCTTATCTTATTTTATTGTGTCATTATAATTTTTTAAATTTTTGAATAAAATATAATAAATAATTTAACTATTCCAATATCTAAAATAATAATAATTATAAATAATATTTTATTTAATTTTCAATTTTTATCTTAACTTTTCTCATCTCAACTCATTATCTAAACTGTACAATAGTTTTAGTTTTAATAGAAAGATATTTTCATTTTATCTCATCTTATCTCAATTTCTCAACACAACAAATATAAATACTTTTCAATTTTAATAATTATTAAAAATTTCCTAAATTTATAAACAAAATAAAGAAAAATCATAATTTTCAAATTTCAAAACAAAAATAATATTAAAAATTATATCATACAAAAATAATATTAAAAATAATATAAAATATTTTAATTTTATAATATTTTATCTCACTATTATACACAAACTACCTCAACTCATTATATAAATTAACCTTAATCAAAGAAATAAGCTTCTTTACAAAAATAATTAGAAAAATCATTTAATCGTTAAAAAAAATTATAAAAGTAAATTCAGAATTAACAAGATGTGATTTGTTAAAATATAAAATTATTTTGTAATAAAAAAATCTCATGTATTATTGTCCTATACTCCTAACGTGCCCTGATTTTATTCGTACGTGGACAGACGATCAAGTCAACAGTTGCATCGTGGCGCTCCAGCCTTCGACTGAAGCCGGCCATTATTTTCGGGACACAAATGGATCACAGCTAGAGCGGGCCCCACAATCTGGCAAGTGTAAACGTGGTACGCAATGATTGGGCCTACCAACACATGAGGATAGCAAAACGGGGAAAAGAGTTGGTCCATGCAATACATACAAGGAAGGAAAATACATGCATGCGCTCCAGACATAATAACAAAAAAATACTTCACAAATTAACATAAAATTCTTTTATTATCAGATAGATATATCACACTACATTAATTGAAATATGTATTAATTTTTAAAAAAATTTATGTTTACGGTTAGAGAATATATAAGTTCAGTATATATATATTTTTTAAAAATAAAATTTATTGTTAAAATATTAATTTTTTCAGATAAATTTTAGATTTATTTACATTTTTAAAAATAATACCAGACGCTTTTAGAATCTATTATTATAACTAACATTACTTTTTAATTAAATTTTTATTAAATGCGTTTATTGCAATTTTTTTTAAATAAATCACATATATAACTCTTTTTATAATTTCTTATATAATTATATTTTATCAATAAATTATTTTATAAATATGAGATTATGTGACGAGAGCAATAACACAAGTTGATAAGTTAAAATGGGCGAGCAATGCGGAAAGACGCGGCGCCGCGCCGGGGGGGTGGGGGAGCAACTTTTGCGGTCAAGTTGGTGAGAGGAGGGTCCTAAGAAAAAAGTATATCCCTTTTTATGCAAATTAAATGCAAAGGTCATTAGGATTGGATACCCTCTTTCCACTCCAAACCACTACTTTTGTTATGCCTTTAAAAATGAAAAGGTCTTCGGCTACTAACATTTTAGCCCAAAGGTATCTTTAAGTGATGCGAATCATTCACACTGATTCCCTCGCTTCTTTTCCAGCTCTACGAATCATCACGACGCCCATCTAACAACATTTTTTTATATAGAAGTTATACATATATTTTTTTGTTAATATTTTTTATGCAATTTATTAATGTAATTGATCAAAATAATTATTTTATATTAAAAAAATAACGCAACCAATCACATTAATAATATACAAAAATACGTAAAAAATAACTACACATAAAATTTTTGTTAATATAATATTTACATGACATAATTTGATTTAAAATTTAGATATTATAAAATCAAATTTTATCATTTAAGTGATGTGAATGTTACATTTTATATACCAACTTGTGAATATAATAACTTTATTTTATATAATCTGATACGCCAATATAGCCATTTGAACACGATCAAAGATTCAAATGCCAAATCTACCATTTTCAAGCCAAAATGTAAGTCACAAAATCTCAAACGCGTTGCACTGCATGTAAGGGCTGGTTTGGGAGTTGAGATGAGATGAGAATTTTGAGATTTTTGTGAATAGTGTTAAAATTATTTACAAAAAATTTCGGAGTCTGATTTTAAAAAATTCTCAGTGGGGCCTATATAAATGTGTTTGGAAATAAAGTGAAGATGAAAATTTTCATCTTGGAAAACGAAAAAGAGACCGATTATCATGGGCCCACCAGCCTTCACATCCCGAGGCTGACATTCACGTGGTTCTGAACTATGATGAAACCAGCCCTTTTCCTTCCCCCTTCCTCATCAGGGTTTGCTGCTACATCTTCACCGAATTCATCTTCAAGTGGGTTTCTGAGTAAAGCGGCTTCCATCGAGAAGGACAATCGGTAAGAGATGAGTTTCCATTTTCTGTTTGAAACTTCCATTTATAGGGTTATACACCAACAACAGTCCACAAAAATTCTCGTGAAAAAATCACTGGGTTCTCTGTTTCCTCTCTGACGGATCTCTGTCTCTCTCCCTCAAACAGCACTGAACTTTGTAGTCCTTAAACGGCGACGATTACATGTGCGTAGCGTACAATTTGTTGCCCGTGTTTCTGGACATCCATTTAAACATAGTGCCCCGACTCTGTGTTCTGTCTGTGGATCTGAAATCGATTCGCAACGGCTGGTAAGATTCACACTTCTCACATGTTGCGAACTTACCGGCCTTTCTACATTCTCAAGGTGTCTTGCAATACTCTTCTTGTTTCCAGACAAAAATTTTGATCAATCGGGTTTCTGATAAACTTTTCCCACCAACATGTTTGCATCCTTGGAGTCCATTCGATTTCTTCCACTTTCAGAATTTGTCCATTTTTTTCCTATACTTTTAAAGTTATTTGGGGATCTCTAATTTTGCAATTACCTTTTGCGTTTGAAATTTTATAGAAAGCATTGCTAGTAAGGCCGGAGATTCTCTGTTTCTATTAGGTTCTAGGGTTTGAGTGAAGTTGTTTTTTGCCGTCTTCTTGTCTGATTAACATACCTGGTAAGGAGATGCACACGGCATAGTTATCATTCCACTATGAATTGAAGGTAATGAGTCTTGAATTCCAGTTTCAGATTAACGAAATCGATTCCACATTCTTGAGTAATAAACAGAGTTATCATCATTAAACATTACATTTTATTTTGTTCTTTTACTTTTCATACCAAACATGAATAGATTATACGGATAAGTTAATTCCCAACTTTTCACCATTGGCACGTTTTGTTCAGCAAATATTTGGCAAATTTATCAAGTACAATAGACCAATATCTTTATGTTGGTTGGAATTGATTCATGCTCGTGAATGCTGTAAATACTGCTAATTTATGTTCTGCTTGAGCTGAGATGTACTTATTTACGTGAAATATTAGTAAATGGAAATAAAACTATGTAGTAGATTGCTAAAACCAAAAACTCTCACTTCATGCTTGGATTGTTGGATGTTTGGGATTGGGGGCTAGCCAAGGATTCTTTTTCAGTTTGGATCTACGTAACAATTTGCAAATGGCTGGTTGGCTGTTTCGGGTAGTTGGAATTTGGCTGATAATTGGCTGTTAAGTTGTCGAGAGGTTATTGTGGGTTTATATGTTGGGTTTTTTTAGCATGTTACATCACTGTTGTTTTATGTCTTCTGCAATTTAGCAAACATTTCCAATTTGCAAGCTAGATTATAACCGAAATCTGTGTGAAACCCGGTTCTAACAAGTGGGGTTATAGGCCTAATTTCCCCTATAGTTTTTCCATTACGTATAATTTACCGTCTCATTTCCTCACCATCATAGTAACTAATCACAAGAACTATAATTATTACATGGTCAAATATTGTACGTAATTTATCATTTCCCATCACCCAAACTGCCACTTCTTGCAGCCCTTTGTACCATATAACACCCTCATTTCTAGTTACATAAATGATGAAGTGTATTTACTGCTTTTTTTTTTTTTTTTGCAAGAAATATGAGAAGTAGTAGCGGTGTATCCATAAACAATTCATATCCTACCAGGCTAGAAGATGATATCATTTTGGCTCGATAGCCTTTATGTTATTGTGGCATTCCCGCCAAATTGCGGACTTCTGGCAACCCCAAGAGTTTTGGTCGGTGATTTTTTAATTGTCGATATTATAAGGGTCAAAATTGGTGCACATTTTTTGAATGGGTTGATCTTGTAATGTCACAATCGGAATGTTGTAAGCGCACTTTAGAATTAGCTGAACGAAGAAATGAAAGGATAGCGGATGAACGCGCAAGAATACCGTATGCAAAAATTCGAGCAGTGAAGAAGAAGTACAAATGCTGCTTGATTGCATCTTGGGTTTTATTTTTTGCCTTATTAGTTAGTTTAAAACTTTCAAAAGTTAATGATAATGAAAATCGTTTAATGCTATATTAATATTTTACTTGTAAATGTGTATGTAGATTTTTGCTAGAAAGTCAGTTTTACTTTTATGTGTAAAACTGATAGACAATGTTAGTGGAAGCCAAAGTCACCAAATCCCTCAATGTACGACTCTATATTTTATGTACTTTACTTGTAGCGTTCTCTGATAAACAATATTATTTGTGTATGACGAATATTTCGAGATAAAAGTTTGTGTTCATGTATTTAGGTGGTTAAACATGCCATTACATGACTCTATAATTTTGCAATTTGGCTGAAATTCTTCCGAATAAATATTGAGCAAATCCATGCTAACTAGAAATAACCCAATATTCTACAAGAAAAAAATTTCCTATGACAAGATATTCATAAAAGTCATTTTTGATCCTCCTCAGCGATTACTCGAAATAACCCAATAATTCTGTAAGATAACAATTTCCGATGAATGTATTCATAATGCTCATTTTTTGAATGTATTAGCGATTACTCGAAATTACCCAATATTGAACAAGGTAATAATTTCCCCTCTAGGATCATATTCATAAAAGGTCATTTTTTATGCAAATTAGCGATTACTCCAAATAACCCAATATTCTACAAGATAATAATTTCTTTTATGAATATTCATAAAAGTCATTTTTTGAGCAAATATTGGGTTACTCGAAATAACCCAATATTGTACAAGATAATAATTTCCGAGTAACATATTCATAAAAGTCACTTTTGAGCAAATAAACAAGCATACAAAAGAGAATAGCATGGTCTGCTAAAGTACGTAATCATTGGCCATTCCTATATGCCCACATCGGAATGGCAATCTCATCCCTCTGTGTAGCCATAGCTCCAGCTGACTCATGGGACATGTCGACCACTTCAGACGTCTCGCCCGCTTCTTCTTCTCCAATAGAACCATCTCCATTAAGTTGCATTGTTAATGCATGCTGAATAAACTCATTGTATGGCATCACCGTTTTAATAAGATTGTGTAGGGTACAACATGCAGTGACGAGCATCCCTTGTCTGGTTGGGCGATAATGAGGCATCGTCGATAATATTTGAAATCGATTCTTCAATAATGCAAATGTATGTTCAATAATATTCCACAGCGATGAATGACGAAAATTGAAATAATCTCTATACCCTCGAAAATTCCGTCCACTAACACGGTCAGACTGATGATACCTTTCTCGTGGATAAGGAGGCATAAACTTCTCAATGCATGGAAACGCAGAGTCCACAAGATAATAATATCTTGAACACAATAACCCAAAATTGTATGATTAACATTTTTAATTATTGTCTTCAAAACGTTACATATTCATAAAATTCAACCTGCAACTGCACCATATTGTTGTGGGTTTAACTGTACCTTGCGGGGGCCATGGAAACCGATTCCGACCGCGGTTCAAAGCATCCAAGAAAACTCGTGCATCATGGGCTGTTCCCTCCCATCCAGTATACACATACGTGAACTTCATATCAAAGTCACATAAGCATAACACATTTTATGCAATTCAATTATATCGGTTTTTATATGCATTGCTTAGGCGAGATGGTGCAGCAGCTGAAATCATTGTTCCGTCCATAGCACCAAGACATTTCTACAACTCCATAATCATTTAACACACCCAATCATTATATAGATATTAAAACCTAAAATTCATATAAAAAAATTATTTGCATGAACGAGATAATAATAGCAATTTCATGAAAATATTTACCTCAAACCATGGATAACAATGGGGGTTTCCAGCAATGTACGAATGGACGCCCTCCGTGTGTGTTGGTCTAATCACACTTCTCCCTAGTTTATGTAGCGCCCGCATAACTGTCTTTACATGTCGATTAATAGTTTCAGTTGAATGTTGGAACCGGTCCCCAACGATTCGTTGACCTTGTGCATGGCCAACAACAAGGCAAAAGATGCCTACCGATTCCTCCACTGAGGTACGCTCTGTAGGGTTCATAGTTAACGCGTGTTGTAGTAGGTTGCATACATGGCGAAAAGCAGGAACATCCATTCGAAACATTTTGCGGCAATTTCGGGGGTTTCCATTCAATATTCCTTGAATATATTGTTCTCCCTGTAGACCAATATTGTGTTGAGGAATTGCTGACCGACCCCTTGGAAATCGAGCTGCCATCCACATCATGTAGATGGCGTGACAGTCCTGAAGATCCGCTTCATCGCCAGACCCATTTAATGTTTCCATCATATCCTCTAGGTCACTGTTATGTGACCTAATTGAAGAGGCTGATGTCTCTTGCTCGCTGATCGTCTCTATTGATAATGCTTCCTCCGAACTACTATGATTGTCCATGCTAAATATAAGAACATTATTGGAGTTAATAAAATAATGTAAAATTAGCCATACACATACAGCGATATTTAATTGCAATATCCCATATATTAAATTATACCAATATATTAGTAATAAATACCGTGACATTAAAAAAAGTCTAATTTTAAAATAGAAATGTTACCCAAACCTCAAATGTTAGCTGAAAATAACAAATAAAAAAGTCTCATGTCTCATACTAGTAATGTAACAAGATTTAAAACTAAAATGATAACAACGTCCGAGGAAAATTGGTCGACCGCTCAACTGGTAGCCATAAATTCGAAGACTCATGGAATTTGGGGTCCCCCATGGAGCTGCTTTCATTGCTTGGTCAATCACTTCAAACTCCGAGCCCACTTACTTCTGCGATCCTCCGAGATAGACACAAACGACCTTTGAACTTTTGTCAACAACAATCGGTCGAAGCACTTGTTAAATTGCTCAGTAGACAGGGGAGGTTGTACCTCTTCCAACAACTTCATGCAATGCATTTGGAGATCAAATGCTCCATCAGACTCCATGCCATGCTCTCCTTTACTGCGCTTCCTCGATCTGCTAGACTCCATCACCTCCATCGCAGCCTCCCACCTAACTTCTACACTACGGTGAATCTCCTCAAGTGTATCAGTCATTTGCGTTTGAAGGCCCTCATCCATTGCAGGACCTCTCCTTTGGCGTCTACGAGCTCCACTTGCATAGGAGGCACAAAATGGTGTTGTTGACTATCTTGGAATGCGGGTTGATGGCCCCCCATCATTATCAGTAACTGGCCGGCCACGATTTAGCATCTCCTCATCGAGGAGCCTCTCATCGTCAGAGTCTTGGGCTGGATCAGTTGAAGCACTATGCATTGTCCCAATTGAAACTGCACAACCGAGATTGTGCAGAGCTGTTCATACCTTGGGCATCCCCAAGTCTTGAAATTCTTCCATGATGATCTCACCTAACACCCATTTAATGGTAATGATGTCAGATCAAAGTAAAATAATTGGTGAAGCATATATTGGAAAAATTAGTTAAATAACGTACTCGAAGTGCATTTGCCCAATGTTCCTCACTTGCAACAGGGGCCTTCCTCTCTGAATCCCAGCCCAAACCGGTTTGCTTCATAAGATCGGTGAATTCTCGCTGTTTGCGCTTTAGACGATCAATCTTTCCCTTAACTTGCTCAGAATTGAATTTCTTATGGCTCACAGTAGAGAGTTGTGCCGCAAGCCTTACATTATCACCATTTGCGATCCTCCCTCCCCTTAATCTATCCATGAGGGTGTCCTCATATAGCATATCAACTAGTCGATCCTCGAACCCGCCATTCCATATGTCTCGATCACGGGCATTTTCCATCGTATCATTGTCCATAATTTCTCTCTATATGTGGTAATGATACCGATGATTGAACAAGTAGCATCCATGGCAATACGATGACATTATTCAGTGAAAAAATTCGATGTGTGTTAAAGATCAAAAACCATATTTGTAATTAATGAACTATGCAGCAAATTGACAAAAACATTTGAAAGTAAATTTTTTACTATGAAAAATTGAAAAACATTTATGCATTATCAATCATAAGCCCATCATACCTGTATAGCGGATGACCTGCCAGTTGAGCGTAAGTAGTAACGCTACACAAGAAAAAATTTCCGTTAGTCCTTCAGCAATTGAGATTGGTTAAGGATTGAAAGAATGCTATTATTTTGTGCGGCTTCAGTAAGTAATCATTTAAAAGACGGCCATTATGTATGTTGAAGAAGTAATTTTGAAGAAGCAAGGAAAGAATATTAAATGATTTCAATCAGGACAACTCTTGAATGTTGAGAATGTTTTCAATGAATTCATGGAAATTGATTCCAACTAGGTTTTGTGAAGATGAGTTTGAAATAAAATTCCAAAGCTGAAATCTTGCAGCATGGTGCTTTTCTAACTGGTAATGATAGCTATGTAATAGCTTCTGTTGGTTAATCTGAATTAGTTAGAGATATTGTGGTTTTAATAGTATTTATTGTGAATTTCGGTGCAAGTGAACATATTAGTGAAGCAAGACTTCCATCACTGCAAGTTATTGTCATCTAGAGTATACAACCAACAAGTCAGTTTTAACTGGATGAGTAGGTCAGACCTTCTATTTTATGGTCTCACTTAGCTCTCCAGGAAAGTGGAATGGGTAATTTATAGCTTGATATCTCCCTACCCGGTGTTAGTGATGTTAATATAGGGAAATCTATGAGCTTAATCTCTAAGGTGAGGTTTGGTTAGTGACTTGAGTTAAGATGAGTTGAGTGTGGTTCTAGGGTTGAGAAATGCTTGAGCTGAGATCAAGCCTATAACGTTACAGGATAAATAACCCAAATGCATGTATTTAAAGGCATGGGGGTTCTGTAATTAACAAATTGGCAAATGCATGCATGCCATTATATATTTCAACTTTGACAAATGGCAGCTCCATATTTTAAGCATTACCATAATTGATGAGGTGGGAATATAGGGAAATCAGGGGCTAAAAAGGTCTACAAGGTAAACAACTGTACGTAATCAAGTAGATGATAACAATATCTAAAAAATAACAAAAATTCAAACTGTTGATGCTTTTGGTCGTAGACAAGTTATTGGTCCCTCTAAGATCTAAAAAAGTAGTGCATATTAATGCCATTACATGAAGTACAAATTGTACAACCACTAACCAATATTTGCAAAATGCAAGTTGTTCACGGTTGACATAAGAAGGAAAAGAAAGAATTTTCTGGTCAGTGCATCAACAATCTCCATGTAATTGGTTGCTGCCCAACGAATAAACAGAGTCGTCAATTCCAAATATTTGGTTTGAGACTTGACCAATATTCTACAAGCCAGTGAAGGTCCCAGAAATACCAAACAGGTAAGCTTCCATAATTTCTTGGCACACTCACTGCCACATTTTGTTCCACTAGGTACTGTTGGATTATTTCCTAAACCCATGACTATTTCGTGCATCACACACTGCAATGGTTATAAACTTATAGAAGCAGCCATTTGTATAAGGGCGGTTCAAATGGCAGGGTTGCATACATGGATAAATACCAAGCTATAAGGGTCAAAATCGGTAAGCTGGAGTCATCCATTAATCCCAACACCAAAGACAAATGTACTCAATATTATTGAGTACATTTCTCCAAATAATTCATAATTCCCAACACAACAATTACCATAGCTAATTCGAAATGGAAATATCAAACAACTGGACAAAATCAATGTAAAGATTGGAGGTGGTTGCAAAAAAATGGGGGATAAATGCTTACCTGGTACGACCGAGTCGTGGGAGCCGTTGTGGTAGGGGTATGACGGCAACGCCGTCTCTTTGGAGAATCAGGAATTTGGCTGTGATTTTGTCGGTGTTTTCCAGGGATGGTTTTGAAGGCCTTCTTGGGTTTATAGACCATTATGCTTTACCGTCCACTCTAACAAGATGAAAGATCTGAAAAAATTGTTGACTATTGCAACCTTTCGAAAGGAAAGCAAACCGATTGACTGAAGGGACAAACGGAAGGGAGTGTAGATAGGTCCTTGGCAGAGATTCGCTTGCCAGTGTTCTCTCGGTTTGGGCAGAGATTTGCGGAAATTTCAAACATCAACCTCACGACAGGGGGGATTAGGCCAGCCATAGATTCTCTGTTTCTGGCCTTTCTTGTTCACAGTCCACGGCAGGTTCGTACCCAACGTAGGTCCGTTTCATTGTTTCCCGTTGATCTTGTAAATGGGAGTTTTGAACAGGGGGGTTCACTCATTGTAGTAGATTGCTGCGCAAGCGTTGGGTTGCAAGAAGGAGAAGACTTTCCCCATTGTTTTGGCTGATGAAGATTTCCTCTGAAATTTCCTGTTGACCAAATGGATGGGTTTCGGGAGTGGGGGTTTAGGGCGTCTAGTGTTTGAGAAGTGTTACGGGAAGATGAGTTTGGGAAAGTTGGGGCAAGAGAGAATTAGTTGAACGGCATTACTGCATGCATCTGCTTGTCGGTCATGTCATTCTACAGTATCAGAATATTTTACATATGAAAATCTCGTTTGAAGTTTCAAAATTTATTATTGTTTGGTAAAACGATCTTATCTTGGTTTTAAACTTGTTTAAGATTTCCGTATCTCATCTCGGGGGCCAAGCAGTAAAATGAGGAATGTAATTCTGTTAGAGGCCATGAGCTGTAAATCCATTCTTTTATTTGTTTATTATTTTTACAGTTTGTAATCTATAAATAGCAATGCACACTTGTAACAAAGCACGTGATAGAGAATATAATTTAGTTATTCATCCATCTTTGTGTTCCCTTGCATTCATCTTCCTTTCAACTTTTACTCTGTATTTTCATCTCTGCACTACTCTTAACATGGCATCAGAGCCATGACAGATACTCCTCCAAACACATTAATTGAAGAATCAATTATGCCTCCTAATCCTGAGTCCAATCCCCACCATCCCGCCAGTCCCTATTACATCCAACCTGGAGAAGGAGCTTCCTCTCCATTTGTCCCAGACTTGCTCACCACGGAGAACTATGTAACTTGGGCAAGAACCATGCGCAGGGCCCTCAATATTAAGAACAAACTCAAATTTATTGATGTCAAAATCCTCAAACCTTCCAACAATGCCGATCCTCTCTATACCCCTTGAGAACACTGCAATGATATGGTGATTGCCTGGATACAACACTCAGTTGGCCTTGAACATCGCTCGAGCATCGCACATGCCGAAACTGCTGCTAATGTGTGGAACGATCTTTGCGAACGATTTTCGATTCAGAATGCTCCAAGAATCTTTTAACTCAACAAATCCATTTCATCACTTACCCAAGATGATGATTCGGTAAGTCAGTATTATAACAAACTTAATAGTTTTTAGGATGAACTGGAAATATATGAACCTATGCCATCTTGTACGTGTAGATCGATGAAAACACTAATGGAATATGCTCACTGAAGCAAGGTCATGAAGTTTCTCATGGGACTACATGATTGTTATGATTCGGTACGAGCTCAAATTTTGCTCAATGACTCTCTCCCTACCTTAAACCGTGTCTTATCTCTGGTTCAACAAGAGGAGCAAAGAAGACAGCTCAACTCTTCACCAACACCAATTGCAATGGCTGCCAAAGGACCAGATCATCGTGGTTCCTCCTCCATTCGTCGAGATCGTTTGTTTTGCACTCATTGCAATATTTCAGGATACTCATTGGAGCGATGTTTCAAAGCGAATCCAACTTTACCAGTGTGTTCTCATTGCCATATACCAGGACACACTAAAGAGAAGTGCTATAGACTCAATGGATTTCCTCCAGGTCATAAAAACCATACCACACATAAAACATTTGCTAACCAATCTTCTCTTGAGCAGGATCACATCGGCAATGGACCATCCATTACTCCGAAGCAGTACAGCCAGCTCATTACTTTGCTTCAATCTTCTAATTCCTCTGTTATACACTTGCTGCCAACCAAGTTCTTACCAACTTCTCAACATTCGAGTCTCCTATGTCTGGTATCTTATCCTGCAATTTCACACACACACACACACACACACACACACACTCAATCATGTCACTAATACTGTTGTGTCTTGGATAATCGATACGGGAGCTATAGATCATATGATCTGTAGCCCTCACTTCTTTACACATAATATTACCACAGTTTCACACACCATTAAGCTTCCTAATGGCACAACCACAACAGCTACTCATCTTGATGACGTCCAAATTTCCAATCATTTGATTCTTAAAAATGTTTTGTCTGTGCCTGACTTTTCATTCAATTTAATTTTGGCTAAATCTCTTACTACTCATGCTGATTATTGCCTAATATTTTTCTCAAACTCTTGTTACATTTAGGACCTTTCATCTTGGATGACGATTGGAGTGGGGAAGGTGCACAATGGACTCTATCATCTCCAACTTTCCAGACCTCACCTCAATGAATTACAGTATTTTTTTCTTGCCTTACGTTTCATTCATGTTACTACCACAAGTGTTTCCAAGCTAGATGACTTTACTCTTTGGCATTATAGACTTGGCCATAGTTCTATGACACAAAAAATATTAAATGACATGCAAATCGGAAATTCTAAGCCTACAAATTCTCCAACTATCCCTTGTGAAATCTGTCCACTCGCAAAGCAGCACAAGCTACCATTTACTCAATCCTAAACCTTAGTATTTAAACCATTTGATCTTATTGCCGTCGATATTTGGGGTCCTAACCAAGTTCAATCTTATAATGGCACCAAGTATTTTCTTACCATTGTAGATCAATACACCCGCTGCATGTGGATTTATCTCATTCAAACCAAATCCGAAGCAAGAACATCACTTCAAAATTTCATCACACTTGTCTCCACTCAATTTGATAGCCAAATTAAAACAATTCGATCTAACAACAGTGCCAAATTTTGCATGCCCAGTTTTTATCACTCAAAAGGAATTTTACATCAACGCACATGCGTCGCAACACCTCAACAAAATGCCTTGGCTAAGCGCAAGCACCAACACATACTAAACGTGGCTAGAGCCTTGAAATTCCAGTCGAGACTCCCAATGAAATATTGGACCGATTTCATTACCACTGCTGTACACTAAATCAACAGAACACCCACCCCTCAACTTCACAACAAATCACCATTCGAGCTACTGTACAACAAAAAACCATCTTATTCACATCTTAGAACTTTCAGCTGCTTGTGTTTCGCCTCTACCCTCAGTCATACCCGATCTAAATTTGACCCAAGAGCCCGAAAATGTCTCTTCCTTAGGTATCCATATGGGGTCAAAGGATATAAACTTCTCGACTTAAACACACATCAAATATTCCTATCCCGTGACGTTGTGTTCCATGAGCAAATATTTCCCTTCAAACGTACAATTGATCCTCACTTTTTTCCCTCCTTCCCTCACTCCGAACAAGACTCTTCACACTCTCACGTCAACATTCCCACTCCAACTTCACAGGACCTTATAATTCTTGATACCTCACAACCCTTCGACCAAGCCACCATAGAGTCACTTAACTACGATGCCTCACCCCCACTTGTTACACAAACAATTGCAGCTTCACCCCTACCCCCACCTCGTCGATCAACAAGAACCAGAACAGCACTAGCATACCTTAAGGATTTCCATTGTAATGCACTACTTCCACACCAATTAGCATCCAAGTCGAAAGCTCCTGCATCTTCCTCCATCCCAGGTTTGAAAATCTCTTTTCCATTGTTTTCTGTTTTGTCTTATAATTCTTTATCTCCATCATTTCATGCTTTCTCACATCCCTCTCCATCAACACTGAGCCAACCACGTACACTTAAGCCATTAAACAGCCCATTTGGCGAGAAGCAATGCAACAAGAGCTCACTACTCTGGAACTAAATGAGACATGGTCCATCGTTGATCTACCTCTTGGCAAGAAGCCGATTGATTGCAAATGGATTTATCGTTACAAGTTCAAAGCTGATGGATCGATTGAGCGTGCCAAAGCTCAATTAGTCGCAGAGGGTGTTACCCAACGTGAAGGAATTGATTTTCACGAAACTTTCTCTCCAGTTGCAAAGTTGACTTCAATCAGATGCTTGCTTGCTATAGCTACCATCAAGGGTTGGGACTTGCAGCAACTGGACGTAAATAATGCGTTTCTATATGGGGAACTAGATGAAGAATTATACATGCAGCTCCCACTGGTCTTTCCTCATCACACACCAACAAAGTCTGCAAATTACAGAAGAGCATTTATGGCTTACGCCAAGCATCTCGGCAATGGAACACTAAGCTCTCTTCATCGCTTGCTGATTTCGGCCTTGTGCAATCCAAAACAGATTATAGCTTATTCACTAAACGGACAGACACCTCCTTCATTGCTCTCCTTATATACGTCGATGATATTATTTTACTGAGCTCGGATGCTACTTCCAACAATGCAATCAAACAATTTTTATCCACCAAATTTAGAATCAAAACACTTGGGCCACTCAAATATTTCCTCGGCATGGAAGTGGCTCGATCGAAGGGAGGAATCCAATTATGTCAATGGAAGTATGCATTGAACATATTAGTCGAGACAGGACTACTTGCGGCTAAACCATCTCCTCTTCCAATGGAGCCTACTCTCAAGCTGCAAAAAGATAAAGGAGAACCATTTCATGATCCTGCTTTTTATCTGAAATTAGTTGGCAAGCTACTTTATCTCACTAATACATGCCTAGACATTAGTTACAGTGTAAATTTATTCAGCCAGTTCATGGAGAGTCCACGAGTACCTCATTATGAAGCCCTCATCAAGGTCATTCGGTATGTAAATGGCACTCCAGGCCAAGGAATATTTTTCTCAAGCACTTCTGCACTTCAACTTGTGGCTTACTCAGATGCCAATTGGGCAAATTGCTTAGATCGATACAAGGCAGTCCACAACTGAATTTTGCATTTGACTCGTAGTCGAATGTGCTACCAAGTGTAGAAGTGTCAAGTTGTATCAAGGATAAGTCCAGGATCGTATTCCACAGGGACAATGGGTTATCAAAGCGTATAAGAGATTTGTGAGTAACAAATGAATCAAGTATGAGAGATGAAAATAAAATTCAAATGCAATGCAAGAAGATAATTGAAGTTGAAATTAGAGTTTCTAAAACAAACAAATTAACGAACACTTGGGTTGGATATGAGACTCTCTTTAGTTCAGATTCTAGATAATTTTCTCGATCAACAATCCAATCAAGGCATTGCTAATCGGAAGATACAAATTTAAGCTCAAGTTTTGTAATATTTTCCTAATAGATTCTCTACTTTACTAGTCAAACACACATTAACAAACAACTGAGAGAGGCATTGATAGTTTTCAAGCTTTTGTTGTGTCTTACGTCAATAACAAAACAAGAGCAAGAGCCACAATCTATTTTCAATTCAAATCCGACTAGTAATATAGAGTGATCGTCATTTATCGACAAAATATTGCACTATACTAGAATCCAAAACAAATCAAGCTTCATTCCACAACCCAAGCTTCAAAAATTAGCTACGCATGAGAATTCTAACAACAAAGATAAGTCTAAGATGAGTCATGACAAAATCTGAAAGCAAAAGAAATCTAAAATAAAAATAAGCCGAAAGCCAAAAATTAACCAAGAAGAAAACCACCTCCAAAATGCTAGACGAAAGAAAAATGTAAAGAAGAAAAATAGGAAAAGAAATAAAATTAAAAACTCTCAACTACCACATTACTATCCGTCTATTGGAAAAGCCAAATTGAATCCTTCCAAAAATAGCCACCTGCCTACTCTACTGTCCAGGTTTGGAACCGAAAGAAGAATGAAAATAAAAACAAAACCAGCTGCTTCTCCGTCTAAATGAATGAAAGGAAAATAACAACTCCAAGCTAAGCTACTGTTGTAGCCGATATTGACAACCTCCAGCCATGAAGACCAAAAGGCCAAACGAAATAAGTGCAGCAAAATGAAAATAACCCCCTCTAGCTTAAAGCAAAGAAAGAAAATAAATCCTAGACTACCCCCCCTCTGCTGTCCGAATCCCCCTTCCTGCTCTCGGTGCTGCTGCTTCCAAAAGCTATTTTCTGTCGCTCCTTCCCGTCCACATGAAAAAGAAATAAAAAAACTGCTATTGCACGTTCAACTTCCATGTGCAGAAACAAGAAAAGTGAAGTGAACAGCCTTGCTGGTCTGCATGTGTGAACTGGTCTGAATGCTTTGCTGTCTGCTGTAACGTCCGAGTGCCTTTCTGCATGTGCGAATGGGTTTCTTTCTGCTGCTGTACAGCGTGTGTGAGTCTACTGCATGTTTGTGTTGCATGTGTGAGTCCGAATGCTTTGTTGGTTTTGCATGTGTATTGCATGTTGGTCTGCATGTGTGCGTTGCATGTGTGAGTCCAAATGCTTTGCTGGTTTTGCATGTGTATTGCATGTTGGTCTGCATGTATGCATGTGTTCCTGCATGCGTGAATGGGTGTGAGTGCTGTCCGAATGATGCTGTCTTTGCACTTTTCTGCATGTGTGAGTCTACTGTAACGTGCTGCCTGAGTGGTCTTGTTGCTGCACATGTAAGTTCTTTTCTCCTGCTGTAGTAGCTGCTGCACATCCGAGTGATCTTGTTGCTGCACATGTAAGTTCTCTTCTCCTGCTGTAGTAGCTGCTGCATGTGTACTGCATGTGTGAATGGTCTGCATGTTTGCTGTCCATGTGGTGAATGGTCTGCATGTTTGTTGTCCATGTGGTGCCCGAGTGAGTGGTTGATGTCCATGTGATTTTCTTTCTTCATGTGTGAGTTGGTGTGATCCGAATGATGTTGCATTTGATCTCTATTAGATGAGATTCCATAAAACCATAATTAACTTCTCTATTTTCTCATAGGTCCCATTCTTTCTTTCCTTCCATAAATGCCCTATAATATATAAATGAAATGATATTATAGTTTAAGTATTTCAAGGGCAAATATGAGACTTTGATGTGCAAAAATATTGGCATCAATTAATTTGACATTCAATATTAGAATTTGATGCATAATTAAGTGTTCAATCTTTATTTGATAAAATAAATCACTCATTTAAACAACTTAATTATGCAATTCTAACCCTTTATCACACCCCCCAACTAGCTTTTTGCTAGACTCTAGCAAATAAAGTAAATGAATTCATGCCAACTACAATTTCAAAAAAAGTTCGAGAATCACATACCATGAAATAGACTTGTTGAGTTTAAGAACACTGGAGAAAGATTAATCCGAATTTTGTATCAACTAAGAGATTTATACACAATTTAGTTAATCAACCAAGGGAATTACATGTAACAAAACTTGCTTTCTTTCAAGTGCATGGAAATGGGGTTAGAATTCCAAGATCGACTACCAAGAGACACTAACAGTTTCAATCACAACAACCAATCTGAGAAAACCACATGGTCTTACTCTAATTCAAAACCATTGTAGTGGCGGCTTTCATGCCATTAACACTTTGAAAGGCGCTTACTTTTTTTTTTTGTAAGGACCCCGGTAATAGGCAGCCTTTTCCACTACACAAATGTAATTTTTATTTTTTTTTTATGTTTTTAGATTTCCTAGTGGGGTAATCGGACCTATGAATGTGCGCCTACCCACACTTTCACAAGTCAGCCCTTACCACTAGTCTACCTAAAGGATTTTTCTCTTTTTATTTTTTTATTTTTTTATTTTTTTATTTTTTTTAATTTTTTTTTATTTTTTTGATCCATGGCTTGTCCCTTTTCTCATTTAATTCATTTCAGATCTCTTCCTAAGCCATTAGGATATGGTTCATTAGAGTCTCAAACAATTGAAGTGTAAATTAACCAACAATAACTCAATGTAGTCTTTCTAGGCCTTCCGAGTATGTGTTGTGTGTGTTTTAGCAAAATTTTTAACATCTTTTCCTTGGTTTAACAACTAAATAAAATGGATAAATCCCTCTTTTGACATATACTCTTATTTGCACTACATTCCACATGTTCCATGACCTCAACAAATCTTTTTTTTTTTTTTTTTAAGTGAACCAAAATATGTCTAAGGCATGCAAACAGAGAAATAAATTCTCTTTCACCCCCCAACTAGATTGTAGCATTGTCCTCAATGATGCAAGAGAAACGAAAGAATTTATATAAAGAGAGTAGTTAAGGGGCAAAACAACTAACAGAAGAACCAAAAATTCAAAGAAAAACTGAAAGAAAGAGGAAAAGGAAGTACCTGGATAGCTTTGAAAGGAATGCAGCCAAAATAAAAATAAAAACTGAAGAACAAAAGAAAACAATGAAAAGAGATGGATAGATCAAGAACCATCAATTAGAATCAAGCAAATGTAGAGTAGATTCCTCAGGTGCAAAGTTAGAAATAAAAGGCTTGAGCCTTTGACCATTAACCTTAAAAATGTTACCATTGAGAGGATTCATTATCTCTAAAGCACCATGAGGAAAAACAGTTTGTACCACATAAGGCCCACTCCATCGAGACCTTAACTTACCAGGGAACAAGTGTAACCGAGAGTTGTACAATAACACTTTTTGATTAGGCTCAAAAGTCTTACGTTGGATGTGTTTGTCATGGAAGTTCTTCATTCTTTCTTTGGACAATTTAGAGTTGTTGTAGGCATCCTTCCTCAACTCATCCAACTCAGACAATTGCAATTTTCTCACACAACCAGCTTTATCAATGTTAAAATTGCATTGCTTAATGGCCCAATACGCTCTATGTTCCAACTCTACAGGCAAATGACAAGCCTTACCATACACTAGTCTATATGGAGACATGCCCAAAATGGTTTTAAAGGCTGTTCTATAAGCCCACAATGCATCAGACAATCTCAAAGACCAATCCTTCTTGTTTGGGTTAACTGTTTTTTCAAGAATGTTTTTAATCTCCCTATTTGCTAGTTCAGCTTGTCCATTGGTTTGAGGATGATAGGGAGTAGAGATTTTATGATGGATACCATACTTCTTCATTAAGGCCGAGAAATGCTTGTTACAAAAGTGTGTGCCATTATCACTGATTATGGCTTTAGGCATGCCAAACCTTGCAAAAATGTTTTCTTTCAAAAATTTTAAAACAACTTGATGATCATTAGATTTGCAAGGGACTGCCTCAACCCACTTAGAAACATAGTCAACAGCAAGCAAAATGTATAAATAGCCATAAGAAGAAGGAAATGGTCCCATAAAATCTATCCCCCAACAATCAAAAATTTCAATCACTAGTATGGGTTGTATAGACATCATATTTCTCCTAGTGATTCCTCCTAATTTCTGACAAGGTTCACAAGTTTTACAAAAACTAAAGGCATCCTTGAACATGGTTGGCCAATAAAATCCACTTTGAAGAATTTTGGCTACTATTTTGTGGGCTGAAAAATGCCCACCACAAGCTTCCGTATGGCAAAAATTTAAGACACCAGAAATTTCGTCATTGGGTACACACTTCCTAATGATTTGATCTGAACAATACTTGAAAAGGTAAGGATCATCATAGAAGAACGATCTTACCACATGCATGAATTTTCGTGTATCTTAAGCGCTCCAATGAGGTGGTGTTTGTCCTGTCACCAAGAAATTTACTATATCAGCAAACCAAGGCAAATTTTCAACTAACATAAGATGTTCATCAGGAAAAGAATCAAGAACAGGTGTCGGTTGTTCAGTTTCAGCAACTGTGAGCCTAGACAAATGGTCGGCTACCACATTCTCTACTCCTTTCTTGTCCTTGATGATAATATTGAACTCCTGGAGTAAAAGTATCCATCTAATCAACCTTGGTTTTGCATCTTTCTTTGTTAATAAATACTTGAGAGCTGCATGGTCAGTAAAGATGACTATAGGAGAACCAAGAATATATGCACGAAACTTCTCTAAAACAAATACCACAGCAAGTAATTCTTTTTCAGTAGTAGAATAATTTTTTTGAGCAAAATTCAAAATTTTACTTGCATAGTAAATGACATAAGGAAGTTTGTTCCTACGCTGTCCAAGAACAGCTCCTACAGCAAAATCACTTGCATCACACATGATTTCAAAAGAAAGTGACCGATCAGGAGGTTGAAGAATAGGAGCAGTGGTTAGCAAAGTTTTAAGCCGACAAAAAGCTTCTTGACACTCGGGTGTCCAATCAAA
Source organism: Carya illinoinensis (assembly GCF_018687715.1). Classification (NCBI taxonomy): domain Eukaryota; kingdom Viridiplantae; phylum Streptophyta; class Magnoliopsida; order Fagales; family Juglandaceae; genus Carya; species Carya illinoinensis. The sequence continues at coordinate 44,176,931 of NC_056762.1, read as the reverse complement.
TTTTACATCATTCATCAATAGCTTACATAGAGGCTTAGAAGTAGAGCTAAAGTCTTTGATAAATCTCCTATAAAAACCCGCATGCCCAAGAAAAGATCTAATGTCTTTTATTGACTTAGGTGTAGGAAGTTTAGAAATCAACTCAATTTTTGCTCTATCTACTTCAAGTCCTCTAGATTAAACAATATGTCCCAGAACAATGCCATGTTGTACCATAAAATGACACTTCTCCCAATTAAGTAGCAATTGCTTCTCTTCACATTTGACCAAAACAACTTGTAAATTGGTTAAACAACTTTCAAATGAATCACCAAATACAGAAAAATATCTATAAACACTTCTAGAGTGTTCTCAATCATGTCACTAAAGATGCTAAGCATGCATCTTTGAAAAGTTGCTGGTGCATTGCATAAACCAAAAAGCATTCTCCTAAAAGCAAAAGTACCAAAAGGACAAGTAAAGGTGGTCTTTTCTTGATCCTCTGGTGCTATTTCTAATTGATAGTAACCGGAGAATCCATCTAAGAAACAATAAAAGGCATGTCCAGCAACTTTTTCTAACACTTGATCAAGAAAAGGCAAAGGAAAATGATCTTTCCTAGTGGCGGCGTTCAACTTCCTATAATCTATACACATGCGCCAACCAGTAGGAATCCTCATAGGAATCGATTCATTTTGTTCATTTTTAACAATGGTAAGCCCGGATTTTTTTGGAACTACATGAATAGGACTTACTCATTTGCTATCCAAGATGGGGTAAATGATACCCACATCAAGCAATTTCAACACCTCACCTTTAACCACTTCCTTCATTGTGGGATTCAACCTTCTTTGCATTTCCCTCGAAGGCTTTGCATCATCTTCTAAATAAATTCTATGGGTACACTCCAAGGGACTTATACCTTTTATATCAGCCATTGTCCACCCAATAGACTTTTTATACTTCTTAAGGACCTCTAGCAATTTATCTTCTTATTCACTAGTTAAGTGAGAAGAAATTACCACAGGGAAGGTGCTTTGTGGTCCTAAGAAAGCATACTTCAACTCCAATGGAAGAGGTTTGAAGTCCAAAGTTGGGGATTGCTCCTCCGAAGGTTTGAGGGTTGATGTCAATGGTAGAAGTTGCTCAAATTTTGGCCTCCATGGTGGTGTAACTTGCTGACCTATTGAGGAAACAAGAGATGAGTTATTATCAAATATTTTCAAATCTTCTTCAAATTCCTCTAAAGAATCAATAAGTTGAAAGTAATGTGCAGAATTTTCATCAATGAAATTTTCCAGCAAATTCACTTCATGAACTTCTTCAACTTCTTGCGGTTGCCTGCAAAGATTAAAAATATTTAGCTCCAAGGTCATATTTCCAAAACTCAATTTTAAAACTCCACTTCTACAATTTATGAGTGCATTAGAAGTAGCCAAGAAGGGTCTTCCTAAGATAACAGGTGCTTGGAAAGTAGAATGATTAGTCAATTGCATGTCGAGTACGACAAAGTCTACTAGATAGTAGAATTTGTCTACTTGAACCAAAACATCTTCCACAACACCCCTTGGAATCTTAATAGACCTATCAGCCAACTGCAATGTGATAGAAGTAGATTTCAACTCACCCAATCCAAGCTGAACATAAATATTATAAGGCAATAAGTTCACACTTGAACCTAAGTCTAATAATGCTTGGCCTATTTTTGAGCTCCCTATCATGCAAGCTATGGTAGGGGATCCTGGGTCCTTGTATTTGGGAGGAGTGTTGGTTTGGATAATAGCACTAACCTGCTGAGTAAGAAAAGCTTTCTTTTGCACATTCAATTTTCTTTTTACGGTACATAAATCCTTTAAAAATTTAGCATAGGTAGGATCTGTTGAATAGCATCTAACAATGGTATATTAATCCTAACTTGCTTAAAAATTTCAAGAATTTCAGCGTGATGCTTATCTTTGTGCAAAGGGGCTAACTTGTGAGGAAAAGGTGCAAGTGTAGTGCTTGGGACACTTTCAGATTTCAAATGATCATGTGCCTCATTTTCAGAAGGAGGTTTAGAAGTGTTACCGTTCTTTTCTACCTCTTGAGCTGGAATGCCAATCACCTTACCACTTCTCAAGGTTGTAATAGCCTTGACTTGCTTGACATTTGAATCTCCTACCACACTTTGAAATTGGTGGTTTTGGCCTTGGGGATTAGGCTGAGATTGTGCAGGGAACTTCCCTTTCTCTTGAGCACTCATGGTTGTAGTCAACCTTGTGACTGACCCTCGAATCTCAGCAATGGCTTGTGAATTTTGACTGTTGATAGCAGCTTGGCTTTGCATGAATTACTGAAAATTGGTGGACAGCTGCTGGAAGTTGGTGGATAATTGCTGGAAATTGTCTTCAAGGTTCTTTTTCTGAGCTGGGACCATGTGGTTGGCATATTGAGATGGTCCTGGACCTCCTGGGGTAGTGTAGGGTACAATTTGTGAAGGACCAGCTATGTTGGGTGCAGGTAAAGCAGCTTGTTCACCTCTCCAACTGAAATTAGGGTGATTTCTCCATCCCAAATTGTAAGTGTTGGAATAAGGACCTGAAAAAGATTTAGCAACCATATTAACAGCATTAGATTGATCCAAGAGAACTTCTTTGAAGGCAGGAATGGTCGGGCAATCATTAGTTGAATGCCCTTGGCCCTCACAAATATTACAGCTCAAGATAATCTGAGGTATAGCTTGTACTTCATTCACTTTCTTCATTTCTATGGTTTCTAATTTCTTAGAAATCATAGTCAACTTAGCATTCAAATCATCTACTTCTCTCAGATTATATTTCCCACCCCCTGAAATTGTCCTTGAACTTTCCGACCTATCATGAACATCAGATGTATTCCATGATTGTGCATTCTCAGCTAGATAATTAAAATATTCAAAGGCTTCCTCAGGTTCTTTGTTAAAAAACGCTCCATTACACATGGTCTCCACAAATTGTCTCATTTTTTGTTGCAACCCCTCATAAAAAAAACTAATGACCCTCCAATTCTCATATCCATGATGGGGACATGCATTTAAAAGGTTTTTGAATCGTTCCCAACAATGATAAAATGTTTCCACATCCTTTTGGCCAAAATTCATGATCTGTCTTTTCAAGACATTGGTTCTATGCATGGGAAAAAATTTCTTTAAAAATTCCGTTTGCATTTCTTGCCAAGTCCCAATGGATCTTGGTCTTAAGGAATTCAACCATGTCTTAGCCTTGTCTTTTAAGGAAAATGGAAACAGTTTCAATCTTATGACTTCATCAGTGCATGTTCTATCCATGAATGTGGAACACACTTCTTCAAACTCTTTGATATGCAAGTAGGGGTTTTCAGATTCCATACCATGAAAGTGTGGTAACAATGGAATCATCCCGGGTTTGAAATTAAAAGCATTTGCATTAATAGGTAAAATGATGCAAGAAGGTGTGCTAGTCCTAACAGGCTGAAGATATTCTCTAAGAGTCCTATTTGGATTCTCCACTTCCCTATCATGATGCTCATTTTCAGCCATGATGCTATCAGTGTCTGATGATGATTCTATAGAAGATGATGCAGAGCTAAAAGATGTCAATGATTGTGTCCTAAACAGTCGAGATGTATGGTCTCTAGTCCAACTAGTCATACAAACAAGAGCAGATAATCAAAGACCATGAAAAATAAACAGAGAGAAGGGAAAAAGATTAGATGTCACCCAGGCTGTGAAAAGGTTCATAGCTCCACAACGTCCTCTTAGCAGTAAAGGAATGCTCTAATAAGCACTAGTTGTCCCCGGCAACGGTGCCAAAAACTTGACTCGTAGTCGAATGTGCTTCCAAGTATAGAAATGTCAAGTTGTATCAAGGATAAGTCCAGAATCGTATTCCACAGGGACAATGGGTTATCAAAGCGTATAAGAGATTTGTGAGTAACAAATGAATCAAGTATGAGAGATGAAAATAAAATTCAAATGCAATGCAAGAAGATAATTGAAGTTGAAATTAGAGTTTCTAAAACAAACAAATTAACGAACACTTGGGTTGGGTATGAGACTCTCTTTATTTCGGATTCTAGATAATTTTCTCGATTAACAATCCAATCAAGGCATTGCTAATCGGAAGATACAAATTTAAGCTCAAGTTTTGCAATATTTTCCTAATAGATTCTCTACTTTACTAGTCAAACACACATTAACAAACAACTGAGAGAGGCCTTGATAGTTTTCAAGCTTTTGTTGTGTCTTACGTCAATAACAAAACAAGAGCAAGAGCCACAATCTATTTTCAATTCAAATCCAACTAGTAATATAGAGTGATCATCATTTATCGACAAAATATTGCACTATACTAGAATCCAAAACAAATCAAGCTTCATTCCACGACCCAAGCTTCAAAAATTAGCTACGCATGATAATTCTAACAACAAAGATAAGTCTAAGATGAGTCATGATAAAATCTGAAAGCAAAAGAAATCTAAAATAAAAATAAGCCGAAAGCCAAAAATTAACCAAGAAGAAAACCACCTCCAAAATGCTAGACGAAAGAAAAACGTAAAGAAGAAAAATAGGAAAAGAAATAAAATTAAAAACTCTCAACTACCACATTACTATCCGTCTATTGGAAAAGCCAAATTGAATCCTTCCAAAAACAGCCACCTGCCTACTCTACTATCCAGGTCTGGAACCGAAAGAAGAATGAAAATAAAAACAAAACCAGCTGCTTCTCCGTCTAAACGAATGAAAGGAAAATAACAACTCCAAGCTAAGCTACTGTTGTAACCGACATTGACAACCTTCAGCCATGAAGACAAAAAGGCCAAACGAAATAAGTGCAGCAAAATGAAAATAACCCCCTCTAGCTTAAAGCAAAGAAAGAAAATAAATCCTAGACTACCCCCCCTCTGCTGTCCGAATCCCCCTTCCTGCTCTCGGTGCTGCTGCTTCCAAAAGCTCTTTTTTGTCGCTCCTTCCCGTCCACATGAAAAAGAAATAAAAAAAACTGCTGCTGCACGTTCAACTTCCATGTGCAGAAACAAGAAAAGTGAAGTGAACAGCCTTGCTGGTCTGCATGTGTGAACTGGTCTGAATGCTTTGCTGTCTGCTGTAACGTCCGAGTGCCTTTCTGCATGTGTGAATGGGTTTCTTTCTGCTGCTGTACAGCGTGTGTGAGTCTACTGCATGTGTGCGTTGCATGTGTGAGCCCGAATGCTTTGCTGGTTTTGCATGTGTATTGCATGTTGGTCTGCATGTGTGCATGTGTTCCTGCATGCGTGAATGGGTGTGAGTGCTGTCCGAATGATGCTGTCTTTGCACTTTTCTGCATGTGTGAGTCTACTGTAACGTGCTGCCCGAGTGGTCTTGTTGCTACACATGTAAGTTCTCTTCTCCTGCTGTAGTAGCTGCTGCACGTCCGAGTGATCTTGTTGCTGCACATGTAAGTTCTCTTCTCCTGCTGTAGTAGCTACTGCATGTGTACTGCATGTGTGAATGGTCTGCATGTTTGCTGTCTATGTGGTGAATGGTCTGCATGTTTGCTATCCATGTGGTGCCCGAGTGAGTGATTAATGTCCATGTGATTTTCTTTCTTCATGTGTGAGTTGGTGTGATCCGAATGATGTTGCATTTGATCTCTATTAGATGAGATTCCATAAAACCATAATTAACTTCTCTATTTTCTCATAGGTCCCATTCTTTCTTTCCTTCCATAAATGCCCTACAATATATAAATGAAATGATATTATAGTTTAAGTATTTCAAGGGCAAATATGAGACTTTGATGTGCAAAAATATTGGCATCAATTAATTTGACATTCAATATTAGAATTTGATGCATAATTAAGTGTTCAATCTTTATTTGATAAAATAAATCACTCATTTAAACAACTTAATTATGCAATTCTAACCCTTTATCAGCATTCTTCTTGGCAAGTCTCTTGTTGCATGGAAATCTAAGAAACAAAACACTGTTTTTCACTTTCTGCTGAGTCCGAATACAGGGCCATGGTTGCTATCGTGTGTGAGCTTACATGGCTAAGATATTTGCTTGAGGATTTCGGCATTATCATTTCAGCTCTTGCAATCTTACATTGTGACAATTTAGCTGCACAACACATTGTCGCAAATCCTGTGTTTCACGAGTGCAAGAAACACATTGAGCTAGATTGTCATCTAGTTCGTGATAAAGTTTTGGCTGGACAAGTTTTCACTGTGCATGTGTCTTCATTAGATGAAGTAGCAGACTTGCTGACCAATCCGCTCCATTCTCCAGCATTCAAAAGATTATTGTCCAAGATGGGAGAGATAAACATCTACTCTCTATCTTGAGGGGAGATGATGAAATTACAAGATGAAATTGAATCTAAGTTGCCTGTAGTTCCTTTCGATAAGGATAAAGTAGTAAAATGAGGAATGTAATTCTGTTAGAGGCCATGAGCTGTAAATCCATTCTTTTATTCGTTTATTATTTTTACAGTTTGTAATCTATAAATAGCAATGCACACTTGTAACAGAGCACGTGATAGAGAATATAATTCAATTATTCATCCATCTTTGTGTTCCCTTGCATTCATCTTCCTTTCAACTTTTACTCTGTATTTTCATCTCTGCGCTACTCTTAACAACCGATTGAATGAAGACATTATCGTCCTCAGATTACTACTGCTGGGGAGGTTCTTAAACATATTAAGATGTGACAAAATCTAGAGACCTTCTTTTGTCGGTTACCACGAGACGACATTAGTTGGGGAAGGAAGCTTCTGTGGCAGAGAAGCCCATACAGGAGCACGTGGGGATGACCACGATGAAAGACAAGAGCATGAGGACTCTGATTGGTCCGTGAGCTAAATAGTTTTCAGAAGTCGGTCTTCCATAATAAAAAGTACAGCTCACGTTAGAGGTGGGGCCCTTTGATGTTTAAAGATTTGGATGGGGCTAGCGCATTCAAATCCGCGGCAGAATACTTGGTCATTTGCTTTTTTTTAATATATCTGTGGTGTTCGGGTCAGTTTGCACACACCTCGATCAATCCTATGAGATCCTAAAGTTAATGGCCTGATAAACCTCTAGTGATCCTGAGGGGATTCGAACTAGTGACCATTGGGAAACAAACCCAAGACCTAACCAACTGATATATAGATATGGTTCTTACTAGTCATTGTATGACTCTTGGGAAAATAATACATGCTAGAAAACTCCATTATCTTAGCCCACAAAGAACTTAAAGAGACTGCCAGGCTTAACAGGCTGCATGTATGAAGGCTTAACAGACAGTAGGCAGAGCAAATACTAACCTCTATGCTGATCAAGACACCAGTAAGAGAGTTTGCGTTCTTTGACAAAGCCAAAAACTGAGACAATGTTAGAAACTATCCAGCATTTCTAAACTTCGGATACCGGAACAATTTAAAATTGGAATAGGGGCGTGCTATTGCCGCTGCAGAAATTTATGAAAAAAGGAAGTAAATACAGCGATTGAAGTAGGAATTTAGGACTAGCATGCTAATGATATTCACAAGAACACAACAGAATGGCATTCTATCTAACATTGCCACAACGCAGCAGAAGACGTTTTATAGAGAAAATAGATGAATAATGGAATGAAGGGGGCCAGCTAGGATTTAGGTTGTCTCAACTAAAGGCCTTATAACTAGTGTTCCTTCTCCGAGATCTATACAAATGTTTTCCAAAATGTGACCTGGAATCCCAAAAGGCTAAGATTTTGATTGCCACATTCAACACTTGTAAAAAACAGTACTAACATGTACTTTCACACTATTCTTCAAAACTCTACAATTTCCTATTAAATTGTAAGCGCATTGGTAGTTCTGAACGAGTTTAAGTGGCAGGAATGGACGTGTTGGCTAATTACACCTTGCCACATGGTTGCATGGTATTTATGACTACCTAAAATCACTAATGATATCGATACAACAGTCACAATATTTTCAGCAGTTGCATGCAAAAACTTTCGCTAGTTACAATTTTAGGCAGAAAAGAGGAAGGATATTGATCTCTTCGTCTCAACAAAAACTGGTAAACATTTGACTTACGTTTCAATTCTTGAATTTGACTCCATGTTAGGCTAAAAGTAAACATTCCACTCTCATCCTGAATCTCTGGAATAGAAGTTGTAAAGTTGCTATAACTTGATTAAGCAACAGTTGTGCTATCTAGCTGATTTATCGAGCTTAAGTAAAATGGTATCCCATCCTTTGCCAATTGAAGAGGGCAGTCAAGTACATCTACGCCATCTATAATAGCTTGTGTATATGCTAAGTCTGTACAACCAGGGTAATCTGCACTTGCTTCACATCTAGAGATAACCAAAGGCTTCTCTGAATCATGAGCAAGGGGAAAGAATAAGGTTAACAATGATATTCTGGAGATATCCAGGGGGACAAAATTGAAAATCACTTCTTAGTAGAACAAAATCAAAGCTTTAATTAGAAGCAATACATGATAACAGTGATATACCTTGTGGTGAAGCACCTTTGCCAAGATGAGCAAAGCAATCTGCAGTAACAGAAGAGAAATCAACATCTTGAAGAAATGATTACTTTAATAAGCTGCCGATAATGTAATAATAATCACAAGGATAGGTATTTCAGTGCTTCTATTCTTAAAAAAATTGCAAATGCAACATATGTGATAGAGAATTACGTACGAATCTTTCTAAAATATTGAACAATTAATATTTTGATACGTCCAGATCCATCAAATCAGACACAATTTGTGATGCCCCAAAATTCCGTTTGGGATCGGACGGACATTTGAAGTGTCGAGACATGCAACACAAGATTACCTGCCTCTGTTCATGACATATAAGATGCAATATTCCTAACATGTATCTAACATTATGCAATATTCGCAGTGGATAAAATTTTTTCTTTAGCAATACTATGCACCAAACTGAAAATATCCCAAATATTTAAAACATACTTCATATATAAAGACCCATTGAATAACTAAGATCAAAGCACTAATCCAAAATAGTTATGATCCAAAAGTACTGGAGATGCAACTCCATCGTATAAGTAGTAATTTAACTACTATATTAACATTAACGATGCACCGTCGTTCAGTCGAATGTGTCTAGTTGGTCAGCTCCTGATCCTCCTTCAGGTCCTGTAATAAGATCTACCATTCGGGAGAACGATAGTTGGGACTACCACAGTGAGATTTGATTACAAATCTCAGTAAGTTAACAAAACAAACTTCCACACAGGTTAATGATGCATGGATGACAGTAAAAGCATGAATCTATAATTAAATTCATAAGTAATTGAAGCATAACTTAACGTACAATATAGCATAATTGACATAACTTAAATTGAAACGTGAACTGAACTTGACTTGACATTAACTTGATCTGAAACTTGACTTAACATGAAAAATACATACTCCACAGTTGTTGTGGCTCCATATATTCTACGTGTAAATACATACTCTACAGTTGTTGTGGCCCCATGTATTCTACAAGTCATAATGCAGTTAAATACATACTCCACAGTTGTTGTGGCCTCATGTATTCTACGTATCACAATACAGTTAAATACATACTCCATAGTTATTGTGGCCTCATGTATTCTACGTGTCACAATTGTTGTGTCTCACGTAGTGTATGCGTCACAATTGCTATGACCCCATACTTTGTGTGCCACAGTTGTTGGGGACCCCACGAAACTGAACATAACTCAAGATAAAACATGACTGGAATACGAAAGGACTGAAACTCTAACGTAACATAATGTGACTTGAACATAACTTGAAAGATATGACCAACTTGAGATATAAACATTTCGTAACATGACATATAATAGACAACATATTTAATATGACATACTTGCAACCGTGAATATTACATGACTTGACATACATGTAATAGATGACATACTTAACATGACGTACTTGTAATTTATAGTAATACATAACAGAATATATTATGTAATAGTTTTTATATATATGACAGAATATATTATGTAACAGTTTTCATATATATGACAGAATATATTATGTAACAGACAATTATGTGATAACTTGGCATGGCATGACATATATGATAACACACATATACATATACACTGTAGTTCCTTTACTTAGCATACATACATAGTAGACTGTTAGTAAGTTAAAAGCTAACTTACCTCGATCTCCGCATTTCTTATAAAACCTTAAGCGCGATCACGAGGAACTGTAATTAGTGATTCTAAAAGTTAGCACTAAATCACTAATAAATTGAAATATGAAAATTACTAACTTAAAGAGTAAAATTTCCATTTTACTCTCTGCATGTAGAAAAATGATCGTTTTACCCATAACTTAAGGATTTTGCATACTAACTCCAAAAGTCACCAATTTACATGCCTCATGTAAATTTTATCTTCAATTAAAATATCAATTTAGAAAAATTTAAAACTAATCACAACTATTAAAACTCCATAGGGCTGAAATTCCCATATGCTATTTCTATTGATTTTTGTTTCCAACTTGTTTTGATCAACCTTTTGATCTATGACTTATAAATATGTGATCTTCAAACCAAACCATCACATGGTTTAAAAAGATATCATAAAATATATATAAGCTTCTAATTCAAGATCACATGGTTAAAAATTAACCAAAACATAAATTTAGCCAAGAACATCCACACTTTGGCTTATCTGAATATCTCTTTGCATAAAATTTCATATCTTTAAAAATAACATCAAATATCTTCAAAATAATAATATAACATGTATATAAGATGCTTAGGATCCTCCAATAAAATTATCAAAGTCATTGGAATAGGTTTAGACCACTAAAGAGTTAAACTTTCTCAAAACAGAAACTGTTTTTCCTCTTCCAGTTTCTAAGTTTCTAAATCTAAGAAAATTTTTCATCAAAACCTTTAATCATGCAAAACTCCTCAACCAATAGTCATATATACATGTTAACAATACTCCATAAAAATTTCAGACCAATATCTATCCATTAGCTTGGTCAAAAACTCCAAACTATAACATATTCTCCAGTTTATCTCCCAGAATGATCTTTCTATAGTTTACATAATATTTTACTGATCAAATGATCTTCAAATGGGATAAATAAGATATCCACATAAACTAGACTAAAAAAGGAACAACTTATATGCAGTATATTTTATGATAAAACACTTACAAAAGCTTCAAAATGGGCGTGCAAAAGAACTCCTAAAAGTTGTCCGAGAGAGAGTGTTTGATATTCTTTTAAAGGAACGTGTAACTGAAGATAAGTTCGTGGGTGGTGGCTGGAGATACGTATGGACGAGATATGAAAGATGATAAGGCTGGAGTTGAGAGTTGAGTGTAGGTTTTTCCTACCCAAAATATCTATAAAAGATCATCTCAAGATATTTCTATCCAATAATATCTACAAAAATCAACTTAAGATATTTTTATCTAATAATATCTATAAAAATCAGTTCAAGATATTTTTACCCAATAATATTCATGAAAATTAGCTCAAGATATTTCTTTTTTTTATCCAATAATATCCACAAAATCATCTTAGGCTATTTTCCAAAGTGGAGAGTACACTTGGAAGAGTAAGGTGGCTAAAATCTTTGCATGTGTCCTATTAAAACTTTCTAACTATTTCCAATAATCAAAAACATACTTTTGATACCACAGTGAGTTATAACATCAACTATACGATTAATAGATTAGTGAAAACTTATCGGGTTTTCACGAGATTCCTAAAGCCAATAGAAATTTCACCGTTAAATTTCTAGCGGGCTGTTACACAATTCATAGTCTATTGATCATGATCAAACATACTAATACAAAAGAATAGAACATTAATTAATAATTGGTTGCAAATCCGATACATACTGAAATTAATTTGGATCTACATTATGCGCATGCTCATTTGGAGGGCAGGACAAGCTCATGAGTCATGAATATACGGTACGTAGGTACTTCTATGAGGAACTTGATCATATTTTCTTCAACCCATTACCTCTGTGAACCAAATTTGCAAACCAAAAAATTAAACTTACAGGTTTTCTTCAACTAACCAGCATATTTGTATGATATTTACAGTCATAGTGTACAAATGTTGTGCACTCTTTTTAAAAAAAATAAAGAAATATGATATTTATATGAAAAGAAATTAATTTTTTCTTGATAGACTCTACTTTTTTTTTTTTTTCAAAAAAATGTGTGGCGCTTCCACAACCATAACGACTATATCTAATATTACTCTATATATATACATATATATTACTAGCTAGTTAGCTAGCTAGGATAGTGTTGGAAACCCCCCAAGTGTGAATTTTCATTTGATCTTGCAGCCACACACCCATCCACTGAAAGTCTTTGGTAGCAAATATTGACTAAAATTTGCTGCATCGAAAGGAGGCTCCCTCTTGGTCAAGAAGTGTGGGAGTTTGTCCCCCATGACTTCTCTTATAAAAGGAGATCATTTATTGAATATTAAGTGTAACAGCCAGTTAGAAATTTAATTATGAAATTTCTATTAGCTTTATGAACCTCGTGAAGACCCCATAAGTTTTCACGAATCCATTAATCGTATAGGTTTTAGTCTAACTACATAGTTAGTGTTATTATTTACTATGGTATCCGAAGTGTGTTTTGATTATTGGAAATAGTTAGAAGTGTCAAAATGTATTATGGTTTGTGCCATTAGACTCGGGGGGTTATTTAAGGTCTTATGGCGCAATAACACTTTTTTATATTTTTGGACGAAACGTCTGTTCAAAACTGTAGATATTATTTGATAAAAATATCTTGAGCTAATTTTTATACATATTATTGTATAAAAATATTTTAAACTAATTTTGTAGATATTATTGGGTAAGAGAGTCCTATACTTAACTCTCACTTCAGGTAAGAGAGTCCCACACTTAACTCTCACTTCGGGTAAGAGAGTTCTACACTTAACTCTCACTCCAGCCTCATCTCTTCCATATCTCATCCATAAGTATCTCCAACCACCCCTCCCCACGAAATTATCTTCATTTACACTTTCCATTAAAAGAATATCAAACACTCTTTCTCGAACAGCTTTTAGGAGTTCTTTTACACGCCCATTTTGAAGTTTTTGTAAGTGTTTTATCATAAACTCCCCTTCATATAAGTTGTTCCTTTTTGCGTTTTGTTTATGTGGATATCTTATTTGTCTCATTTGAAGATCATTTGGTCAGTAAAATATTATGTAAACTATAAAAAGGTCATTCTGGGAGATAAACTGGAGAATATGTTATAGTTTGGAGTTTTGACCAAGCTAATGGATAGATATGGGTCTGAAATTTTTATGGAGTATTGTTAACATGTATATATGACTATTGGTTGAGGATTTTTGCATGATTAAAGGTTTTGATGAAAGATTTTCTTAAATTTAGAAACTTAGAAACTGGAAGAGAAAAAACAGTTTCTGTTTTGAGAAAATTTAACTCTTTGGTGGTCTAAACCTATTCCAATGACTTTGATAATTTTATTGGAGGATTCTAAGCATCTTATATACATGTTATATTATTATTTTGAAGATATTTGATGTTATTTTTAAAGATATGAAATTTTATGCAAAGAGATATTCAGATAAGCTAAAGTGTGGATGTTCTTGGCTAAATTTATATTTTGGTTAATTTTTAACCATGTGATCTTGAATTAGAAGCTTATACATGGGGCCACAACAACTATGGAGTATGTATTTAACTGCATTGTGATGTGTAGAATACATAGGGCCACAATAACTGTGAAGTATGTATTTACACGTAGAATACATGGGGCCACAACAACTGTGGAGTATGTATTTAACTGCATTGTGATGTGTAGAATATATAGGGCTACAACAACTGTGCAGTATGTATTTACACGTAGAATACATGGAGCGACAACAACTGTGGAGTATGTATTTAACTGCATTGTGATGTGTAGAATACATGGGGCCACAACAACTGTGGAGTATGTATTTTTCATGTTAAGTCAAGTTTCAGAATAAGTTCATGATAATTTAAGTTTCATATTATGTTCATGTTAATTCAAGTTTCAGAGCAAGTTCATGCTAAGTCAAGTTTCAGATCAAGTTCTTGTCAAGTCAAGTTTAGTTCATGTTTCAATTTAAGTTATGTCAATTATGCTATGTTGTACGCCAAGTTATGCTTTAATTACTTATAAATTTGATTATGCATTTATACTTTTACTGTCATCCATGCATCATTAGCTTGTGTGGAAGTTTTTTGTTAACTTACTGAGATTTGTAATCAAATCTCACTTTGGTAGTCTCAACTACCATTTCCCCTGAATGGTAGATCTTGTTACAGGACCTGAAAGAGAATCAGGAGCTGATCAACTAGACACAGTTGACTAAGCAACGATGCGACGTCAATGTTAATATAGTAGTTAACGTAAATTATTACTTGTACGATGAAGTTGCATTTCTAGTACTTTTTGGATCATAACCATTTTAGACTAGTGTTGTGATCTTAGTTATTCAATAGGTCTTTATGTATGAAGTATGTTTTAAGCATTTAGGATATTTTCAATTTGGTGCATAGTATTGCTAAAGAAAAAAATTATCTGTTGTGAATATTGCATAATGTTAGATGCATGTTAGGAACATTGCATCTTATATGTCATGAACGGGGGTAGGTAACTTTGTGTTGCATGTCTCGACGCTTCAAATATCCGTCCGATCCCAAACGGAATTTAGGGGCGTCACAAGGTGGTATCAGAGCAATACGTCTTTGGGAAGTAAATCCACATGTCCTTAGGAAATGCACCAAACATTGGGCTTGAAATTTTAGTCGTCAGTAGGCTTGAATTTTTTAAGGTATGAAAAGTAGTATGTGATTTTAATACATATACTCGTATGTGTCAAGAAGGGACACATGACTCGTGATAGAATACCTTAGAATCCTAAGGGATATAACAATCAAGAGGATCAGAATTTCCTGATAGATAAAGGATTAGTTGAGGTGGTAAGTTTGCTGACCAACGTGTTTAGACATCCACAAGTACGGCAAGTGCACATACCCATTAGAGTATATGCTGTCACTTAGAGAGACGTAGATGCTGGCGCCCCAGGAACTACAGGAGCTGGTATCGTCACTGGTATTTTACGAGAACCTATATGTGGTTAAACATAGTTAACGTTGATCTGATTGCAATTGATGGTAGTATTGCATTATTATTATTTTGGAGTAGGTCAAGTCATTGGGGTTAGTAAATTGTACATTGTTTGATTCAAACGAGTCATTGTTTCTATTAATTGTGGTAGTGCTTGAGAATTCAGCTTGGAAGCTGAATTGTTACCCTAGTGGTAAGAGTAACAATTTTCATTAGAAGTATTATTGTTCATACTAATGTAGATATAGAATACCTTTTAGTAATATGAGAAAGGATATTTAGGATTGATGAATGGTATTCCACATATTTGGAGAATTGTTTTGATTATGAGAATACGATAGAAATTATGTTTGGAAGAGTAATTTGATTAGGAGAAGCTTTAGCCTTAATAGGATTCATTTATGATAATAGTATTACCACGCCGCCAGTAAATAATTTCTAGCAAAGCACTATCTTTATGGATACATAGATCGATCTTCTTTTGAAAACTATTATATGGGGAGTAAAATCTTAGTTTTGAGGATTTATGTGAACATTAGAAACAAATCATTTAGAGTTAGAATAATTGATAACTCATGATGGATAGAAGAGTTATGACAATCATAAGAGAGAAAGTCTCAAGTTTAAGTTATTAACTGGTCAGTTATCGAAGTACCACCTAGGAAGAGAACTGATTGTTGCGATTATAAAAAAGTAAGTTAGTCCTAGACCAGTAGAACTCCTTGAGGTTTTTATTAACTTGAAGATTATTGAGAGTTTGGATATGCATGATTAAATGCATATTTATATGAATCATTGGATAATGTCATATATATGAAAATCCCTGAAAGAAATAAAATGGAGCACATAAAACATCTACTAGAAGATAGAAACACAAATATGAATATTTGTAAAGTATTATTTTATTATCATAAAGCAAAATTACAGAAATTTGAGGGTCTTTGCCTCAATCTTTAAACGCTCTTGCTCTTCAAAAATCTGCATGCCTTTCCTATCTAAAGGAGTAGCCACTCGAAAAGAAGAGTTAAGCAAAGATTTTAAATCTCTGTTCTCTCGGTTTAGTGCTTCTATCTTCTTGTTAGATTCCAAAAGAAGCCTCTGAAGGATAGAAATATTCTCGTGGAGTTTGTCAACCCCACCAGTCTTGGATTGCAGTCGCTGAGAATATGCGACAATGGCTGATGAGTATCGGATACCGAGACTCACAAGCTCGTAGATAAGTTCATTATCTGACTTATTAGTCAGATCATTATTGGATTGCATTATAGCACTTACGGAAGAAGCAGAAACAACTGGTGAACGAGGTGCAGAATACCTCATGTATTGGTAATGAGAAGATTGCTGAGCCATTGCAAAGTGAGTAAGCAGAAAGAGATTGCAGAGTAAGAATGCAGAATAATTTCAGAAAAGTGAAGAAGATGAGATGCGAAAGAAGATGAACTGAATAATTCTTTTATAGAGAAAATTATGACGAATCATCTCTCGTGAAGCATTTCTCTACAAGAGACAAGAGCAATGTAGTATCATAACTACGGTGCCTGACAACTACAGAAGAACAAAGTAGTGTCATAGCTATGCGGTGCCTGACAACTACAGAAGAGCAATGTAGTATCATAGCTGCGGCGTCTGACAACTACAGAAGAGCAAAGTAGTGTCATAGCTATGCGGCACCTGACAGCTACAGAAGACCTATAAAAATCATGCGGATCAGAGTTGTCTGGTCTAAAACAGAGGGCCACTGATTTAAGAGAGAGAGAGAGAGAGAGAGAGAGAGAGAGAGAGAGAGAGAGAGAGAGAGAGAGAGAGAGAGAGAGAGAGAGAGAGAGAGAGAGGATAATGGCTTAATTTTGATGAATTCTCTACTAACTTTAGTATTTACAAGAACACTTAAAGTATATCGCCTATGTTTTTCTAAAAAAGAGTTTCGGAAGATTATTTACTTGAAGTTTTAGGTTTGGAGAGTGTGTCGATACAACTTGGCCAACCTTGTGGAAAGAAGTATAATATAATTGTTGATTAAAGTAAGAGAGTTAAGGAATGACATAATCTCAAAGGCAAATATATATGGGATAGACACCAGGTTGGTAAGCAACACCTATTCCTTAACTTGTTATTTCTTACTTATTTCGATTTCGATGACGAAATCTTTTTTTTTTTTAGGAGGGGAGATTGTAACAGCCCGCTAGAAATTTAATTGTGAAATTTTTATTAGCTTTAGGAACCTCGTGAAAACCCCATAAGTTTTTCACGAATCCATTAATCGTATAGGTTTTAGTCTAACTACATAGTTAGTGTTATTATTTACTATGGTATCCGAAATGTGTTTTTGATTATTGAAAATAGTTAGAAGTGTCAAAATGTATTATGGTTTGTCCCATTAGACTCGGAGGGTTATTTAAGGTCTTATGGCGCAATAACACTTTTTCATATTTTCGGACGAAACTTCTGTTCAAAACTGTAGATATTATTGGATAAAAATATCTTGAACTAATTTTTGTAGATATTATTGGATAAAAATATTTTAAACTAATTTTGTGAATATTATTGGATAAAAATATTTTAAGCTAATTTCGTGGATATTATTGGGTAAGAGAGTCCTACACTTAACTCTCACTTTGGGTAAGAGAGTCCCACACTTAACTCTCACTTCGGATAAAAGAGCCCTACACTTAACTCTCATTCCAGCCTCATCTCTTCCATATCTCATTCATAAGTATCTCCAACCACCCATCCCCACGAAATTATCTTCATTTACACTTTCCATTAAAAGAATATTAAACACTCTCTCTCAGACAGCTTTTAGGAGTTCTTTTACACGCCCATTTCGAAACTTTTGTAAGTATTTTATCATAAAGTCTCCTCCATATAAGTTGTTCTTTTTTTAGTCTAATTTATGTGGATATCTTATTTGTCCCATTTGAAGATCATTTGGTCAGTCAAATATTATGTAAACTATAGAAAGGTCATTCTGGGAGATAAACTGGAGAATATGTTATAGTTTGGAGTTTTTGACCAAGCTAATGGATAGATATGGGTCCGAAATTTTTATGGAGTATTGTTAATATGTATATATGACTATTGGTTGAGGATTTTTGCATGATTAAAGGTTTTGATGAAAGATTTTCTTAGATTTAAAAACTTAGAAACTGGAAGAGGAAAAATAGTTTCTGTTTTGAGAAAGTTTAACTCTTTGATGGTCTAAACCTATTCCAATGACTTTGATAATTTTATTGGAGGATTCTAAACATCTTATATATATTTTATATTATTATTTTGAAGATATTTGATGTTAGTTTCAAAGATATGAAATTTTATGCAAAGAGATATTTAGATAAGCCAAAGTGTGGATGTTATTGGCTAAATTTATGTTTTGGTTAATTTTTAACCATGTGATCTTGAATTAGAAGCTTATATATATTTTATGATATCTTTTTAAACCATGTGATGGTTTGGTTTGAAGATCACATATTTATAAGTCATAGATTAAAAGGTTGATCAAAACAAGTTGGAAACAAAAATCAATAGAAATAGCATATGGGAATTTCGGCCTTATGGAGTTTTAATAGTTGTGATTAGTTTTAAATTTTTCTAAATTGATATTTGAATTGAGGATAAAATTTATATGAGGCATGTAAATTTTGGTGACTTTTAGAGTTAGTATGCAAAATCCTTAAGTTATGGGTAAAAAGATCATTTTCCTACATGCAGAGAGTACAATGGAAATTTTATTCTTTAAGTTAGTATTTTTCATATTTCAATTTATTAGTGATTTAGTACTAACTTTTAGAATCACTAATTACAGTTCCTCGTGATCGCGCTTAAAATTTTATAAGAAATGCGGAGATTGAGGTAAGTTAGCTTTTAACTTACTAGCAGTCTATTGTGTATGTGTGCTAAGTAAAGGAACTACAGTGTATGTATGTGTGTTATCATATATGTCATGCCATGCCAAGTTATCACGTAATTGTCTATTATACAGAATTTATTCTGTCATCAATTTTTATCTGTTACATAATATATTCTGTCATGTATTACTGTACCTTATAAGTACGTCATGCTAAGTATGCCATCTATTAAATGTATGTCAAGTCATGTAATATTCACTGTTGCAAGTATGTCATGTTAAATATGTTGTCTATTATATGTTATGCCATGTTATGAAATGTTTCTATCTCAAGTTGGTCATGTATTTCAAGTTATGTTCAAGTCACGTTATGTTACGTCAGGGCTTCAGTCCTTTCGTATTCCAGTCACGTTTCATCTTGAGTACATTCAGTTTCTTGGGATCCACAACATCTATGGCACACGAAGTATGGGGTCACAACAATTGTGACGCATACACTACGTGAGATACAATAATTGTGCCGTGTACAATACATAGGGCTACAACAACTGTGGAGTATGTATTTAACTGCATTGTGATGTGTAGAATACATAGGGCCACAACAACTGTGAAGTATGTATTTACACGTAGAATATATGAGGCCACAACAACTGTGGAGTATGTATTTAACTGCATTGTGATGTGTAGAATACATAGGGCTACAATAACGATAGAGTATGTATTTACACGTAGAATACATGGGGCCATAATAACTGTGGAGTATGTATTTAACTGCATTGTGATGTGTAGAATACATAGGGCCACAACAACTGCGGAGTATGTATTTACACGTAGAATACATGGGGCGACAACAACTGTGGAGTATGTATTTAACTGCATTGTGATGTGTAGAATACATGGGGCCACAACAACTGTGGAGTATGTATTTTTCATGTTAAGTCAAGTTTCAGAACAAGTTCATGCTAAGTCAAGTTTCAGATCAAGTTCATGTCAAGTCAAGTTTAGTTCATGTTTCAATTTAAGTTATGTCAATTATGCTATGTTGTACGCCAAGTTATGCTTTAATTACTTATAAATTTGATTATGCATTTATACTTTTACTGTCATCCATGCATCATTAGCTTGTGTGGAAGTTTTTTGTTAACTTACTGAGATTTGTAATCAAATCTCACTTTGGTAGTCTCAACTACCATTCCCCCCGAATGGTAGATCTTGTTACAGGATCTGAAGGAGAATCAGGAGCTGATCAACTAGATACAGTTGACTAAGTGACGGTGCGACGTCAATATTAATATAGTAGTTAACGTAAATTACTACTTGTACGATGAAGTTGCATCTCTAGTACTTTTTGGATCATAACCATTTTGGACTAGTGTTGTGATCTTAGTTGTTCAATGGGTCTTTATATATGAAGTATGTTTTAAGCATTTGGGATATTTTCAATTTGGTACATAGTATTGCTAAAGAAAAAAATTATCCACTGTGAATATTGCATAATATTAGATGCATGTTAGGAACATTGCATCTTATATGTCATGAACGGGGGCAGGTAACCTTGTGTTGCATGTCTCAACGCTTTAAATGTCCGTCCGATCCCAAACTAAATTTGGGGGCGTCACATTAAGATCATCCTCATTGCGGTGAGAGATCAAGGCAGGGTTGTGGGCAAAATATAGGTTCTGGGAAAACCCAGAACAGAGGGCCATTTTGAGAGATAAGAGAGTTGTTTATGAGTGTTTGTAATTTTGTACAAATATATTGAAAATATTGAGTTTCCGCTTCAGTGGACGTAGGCAAGTTGCCTAACTGCTTAAATATTGTCTCTCTATTGTTTTGTATGATTTTTAGACAGGCCAAAGGCACAACAATTGGTATCAGAGCTTTGGTTTCGTACTGTCCAGAAAAATCAAGTTGATTGAAATCAATTTTTGATCACACAATAATGTTCCTTGCGTTAAGATGAATCCGTTGCTGCAAACGGCATAAAAAACGGATGCCGGAGGGGCCCGTACATGCCCCTAGAAGTTGGAGAGTGCACAGACGCGCCTCAGTCGCACCAAAGGAAGAAGACGAGTGGGTAACAAGCGTCGATGCGCCCCACTAGCGTCTGGAGGAAGAAGACGCATGAGGGACACGCATCCACGCTCCTTTACAAGCACCGAGGGGTTGAAGACTCGTGAGAGGCACGCGCTCACGCGCCCCCCACGTGCCCTAGGAGGACTCTGGTGTGTGTTAGCCATGCGCCACACGCACCTCAGATGCCCTGCTATAAAGCGTGTAAGACACGTGCCAGATGATCTGGACCGTCCGTTTTTCAGATCTTTGTTGGGTTAGATCTAAGCCATTCAAAGTCCGATTTCAACGATCAAATAGTGATTTCAACTATTTGGATCATTCCAGCTCATCCGTATGGTGGGAATGTTGAGATTTGCCATTGATACATTCAATCTGAATCGTCCACAAGTTGCAGATCATTTTGGGCTAGATCTACGCCAGTTGGAGTTCAATTGCGATGATCAAATAGTGTTGACAAACTATTTGGATCACTCCGTACTCATCTGTATGGTGGGAATATTGAGATTCGCCATCAGTACATTCAATCTAAACCATCCACGAGTTGCAGATCATTTTGGGCTAGATCTAAGCCAGTTGTAGTTCAATTGTGATGATCAAATAGTGTTGACAAACTATTTGGATCATTCCGGACTCATCTGTATGGTGGGAATGTTGAGATTCATCATCGGTACATTCGATCTGAACCATCCACGAGTTGCAGATCATTTTGGGCTAGATCTACGCCAGTTGTAGTTCAATTGTGATGATCAAATAGTGTTGACAAACTATTTGGATCATTCCGAACTCATCTGTGTGATGGGAATGTTGAGATTCACTATCGGTACATTTGATCTGAACCGTCTACGAGTTGCAGATCATTTTGGGCTAGATCTACGCCAATTGAAGTTCCATTGCGATGATCAAATAGTATTGACCAACTATTTGGATCATTCCGGACTCATCCATAAGGTGGGAATGTTGAGATTCACCATCGGTACCTTCAATCTGAACTGTTCAGAGTTGCAGATCATTTTGGGCTAGATCTATGCCATTTGGAGTCAAATTGCGATGATCAAATAGTACTCACCAACTATTTGGATCATTTCAGACTCATCCGTATGATGGGAATGCTGAGATTCACCATCGGTACCTTCAATCTAAACTGTTCAGAGTTGCAGATCATTTTGGGCTAGATTTATGCCAGTTGGAGTTCAATTGCGATGATCAAATAGTGATGACAAACTATTTGGATCATTCCGGACTCATCTGTACGGTGGAAAAGTTGAGATTCACCATCGGTACTTTCGATCTAAACTGTTTAAAGTTACAAATCATTTTGGGCTTGATCAACGCCAGTTGGAATTCAATTACGATGATCAAATAGTGTTGAGAAACTATTTGGATCATTCTGGACTCACCGTACGGTGGAAATGTTAAGATTCTCCATCGGTACTAATGATCTGGACCGTTCATACTTCAAATCTGTTTTGGGCTTGATCACAGCCGGTTGGAGTCGTGACAGACTCATTTGTTTTGGGCTTGATGTCAGCCAGTTAGAGTCCAATGTTGCTGGACTCAGTTCATTTGGGCTTGATTTAAGCCGGTTGGGATCGTGAAGTTTGAGGAGCAAACTTTAGATCATTGGATGATGCTGATTAACTGGTTATATAAGTAGGTTTTTGCAGTCATACAACTCATGAAGCATAATGTTATTAAGAGGATAACCGCAACGGGTCTCATTGTGGCTTTCTTTGAAAAGTTAGTTGCAAATAACAAACTACAGATGAAGAAACAGTTAAACTTCATAAAAGGCAGAAGAGTAATTCTGCAAAGAAAACAAAGTTGAAGTTTCTTAATGTAAGAGATCTTATCCTAGATGAAGATGTGAATAGAAGAGATTCTGGCAAGATCTAGAGTTGTTGGTCCTGAATATTGATAGTAAGGGTAGAGGCAAGTCAAGATCTGGACAACATATGACTCGCTAGAAATTGTGGCAAGATAGGCTACAAGAGACTGCTAAAATCAGGAGAAAACTGAGAATGATACTGTGAATATGGTGACTGAAGAAATACATGGCATTGCATTTCTTGCAGTGCACAATGCTGTTAAAGACAGCTTGAAGACAACAGTCATTCAGTAGTATTTTCTCAAAAAGGCATGGAAGGTCACAAATGATTCATTGGTCTTGGCTCGTGGTAATGATCATGTGAATTATATGAGGAAATTAAAGGAACTCAGTTTTACTTTTCCTCATCTAAACTTGAAGAAATCTCCCTAGACCACGACATGAAGCAAAGGTGTGAGAGATGGGAACAAAACGTCAGATGTTCCAGGGATATCTACACCTAAAGTTGATGATCACATAACTGCCAAGACGATCAGACCTCCATGGTGGTTACTACCTTAAACTATATTCTGCTGAATGAAGGTAGTGAACTACGGTATGAAGAAAATCTTGCAAGAATGGAAATTATGCAAGTCGAAGTTAGCAGAGATTGCACAAAAGATGGGCACATCGATTGAAGATAGGATATGTTAGCAGCAGGATGTGGAGTCAGTCGCCTAGGTCAGAGATGGAGACCTCAGCAACAGGTTCTCTGAGACCATTGATTCCCAACGTAGTGGGAGGTGTGTTGCCCTATATAGATGTATTGATTAAGGGCATTGTACGTAATAAACTAAAGTTATGCATCACTTTAGTTAATCTTCTAACTTGAAGACATGAGCTGTAAAATTGTAAATATGATAAGGGATCATGCTGGAGATAGAGGTTAGCATGTTGAGAACCAGTCTCCAAGTTGGAGATTGGTGTGATTGTATGATTATGGAGCCTGGTTTGAAAGCTGTAAAGGTACCAGGTAGATTGTTTGCTCGATTGTGGCTCGAGTAAAACTCAATTTGCTCAAGGTGTACATGAGTGCAGACTTATGAACTCGAGCAAAAGAAGAATCCTAGAGAGTTGAGATTATGTAACAAAGCACTTGTAAATCTCTTCTGAAAAAAAAAAATCCCTTACAAGTTTCGTGGATGTAAACGATGCTGATGCATTTGGAGAGGCATTTAGATATCCATTTGAAGACGTACCTGCAGATGCATTTAATAGCGAAAATCTCTCATGGCTAACAAGCATTCCAATGAAGGAGTGCAATCATTTGAAGGATGCAACCGTTTGTAGCATCCTAGTATAGCACACTTGGGGGGAGGGGGTGATTGTTGGAAACCCCCCAAGTGTGAATTGCCATTTGATCTTGCAACCACACACCCATCCACCGAAAGTCTTTGGCAGCAAATATTGACTAAAATTTGCTGCACCGAAAGGAGGCTCCCTCTTCGTCAAGAAGTGTGGGAGTTTGTCCCCCATGACTTCTCCTATAAAAGGAGATCATTTGTTGAAGATTAAGATCATCCTCACTGCGGTGAGAGATCAAGGCAGGGCTATGGGTTTTTCCCAGAACAGAGGGCCATTTTGAGAGATAGAGAGTTGTTTATAAGTATTTGTAATTTTGTACAAACATATTGAAAATATTGAGTTTCCGCTTCAGTGGACGTAGGCAAGTTGTCGAACCACTTAAATATTATCTCTCTATCGTTTTGTGTGATTTTTGGACAGCCTAGAGGCGCAACATATAGTACCATCGTTGCATGAGAAAATTACCTGTTCATCAACCACCAACTGCATGCTACCCTTTATTATAAAACTTAATCATCTTAGAACATCCTCGATGGATTATACAAAGTTAAAGAACACTTTTAATGAATGTAAGATGAATTTGACTTTTGGTTATTCTATTCACATAAGTCTCCACATTAGAATATCTATTTTTTTATTATATAACAATAAAATAATATAAGAAGAATTTGACTTTGGCTATTTATATCAAATCTCTACATTGAATTATCCATTTATTCATTATATAATAATGAGTAATTAATAATTAAAAAAAATATTTAACTAACTTTTTTAATTATTAATTTATTTTATTTTGTCATGATATTTTACTATTCTACGTATTATATGTTAATTAGTAATCATATTATAATTAAATTAGTAATAAGCAGTAATATAAAGTAATAAAATAAACATTTACTCCTTAAACAGTAACAAGCAAATTTGATTTTAATTTTACAAATATTGTAGCTCAAAGCTAATAAATTTGGGTTTGCAATTTACATAATCCATAGCAATCAGTTTTTCATCTCTAATAATTAAATGAGACTTTATTTTTACATTTGGATAGTCCATTAACGATTTTCCGCGAATTGATACAAACTTCCAGGCGTAATAGGCTGCATGTATGGGGGTAACTTTTTGCCCACACCTAAGCACCGATTTCCTGCATTGCATTGAACCACCAATGTATCAAACAGACATCATGATACTGAATCTAGTTCACATGTTATAATATAAAGATTAAATTCAAAGTACTGATCATCATTTGATATGGTATTAAAGCAAAGGTTCTGAACCTGAAATCTGATCATATATCTACGCACGAGAGAGTGATTATCTCCAGTCATCAACTTTTATTTTTTCTTTTTTGGATAAATAGGGATTTAAGTTTTACCATTACATGATGCATCACATGAATATAGGTTGAATATGAATAAATCCACTTACTTTTGTATCTGGCAGCTGTATAAGGGAAATCGGTGATGATACCATCAACTTTTGCCACCTGGACAAATGTGTTGATCTCCACAGTTGCATCTGAGAAGAAGTCCCATGATTGAGTCACAAACTCATTGCTGAATGTCTCTACATAAACAGGGAGCTTCTCTGCATGAAGCTTGGGCACAATATCGGTAGTATTAGTGATAAATGCTGAAAGTTCAGGGAAGATGAAGTCCTTGGTGACAACCACTGAATCGGCAAACTTCTTTATGTTCTTAATGGTTGAGTCGGAGCCATCAGCAATACTCCCATTGGCCTTGTATACACACTCGTAATTGCTTTTGCCCTTGAATTTCCTTAGAACTAAGCTATTACTGGACTGGATCATAACTTTTAAGGATGTCTGTTTATCAAAACCAGCTTTGATCAAGACTTCGTTGACCGCATCAGCTACTCTCACTCCCCGTGCATTCTGAAAGGAACGGATCAACAGAATGAAACAGCGATGGATGATCAAGAAAAATATTAAAATCTGGAGGCATGAGAAGAAACACCCCTTTGATAAATTGCAAATCATGTATTTCAACAACAAAAAGACAGTAAGCAGCAGAGCAAATACTCACCTCTATGTTGATCAGGACACCAGTAAGAGATTTCGCATTCTTTGACAAGGCCAAGAAATCGGACAATGTTATAAACTTTCCGGCATTTTGGAACTTCGGGTTCCGGAACATTCTAAACTTGGCGGAGGGGTTTGCTATTACCGCTACCAGAATTTATGCATAATACAAGCATATAAGTAGATAGTGACGAAAATCCTCATTCAATGCAGAGAATTAATTCAAACCGATGTAAAGTTCCATCATGCTTGTCTCTCAGTCTCGACAAAAGCTTTTAAACAAATTTAAGAGGATGAATTTTTCCAAAGCATGAAAGTGTTTAGTGAATGTTTTCTTCGTTTGCTATCGGATTAGGAAGGAGAGGTTATGGTTTAAAGGGTATAACTGCACAGAATATGTAAAGGAGAATCCAATTCAACTTACGTATCAAGGTTTGAATCTGATTCCATTTCAGGCGAAAGGAAAATATTCCACCCACATCCTTTGGAACTATTGCAATTTCTGTCAAATTTTTTGAGCTCAGGCAAAATGGTGTCCCATCCTTGGCCAGTTGAACTGGGCAATCAATTACTTCTGCGCCATCTGCAATAGCTTTGTTATAGGCCAAGTCTGTGCAACCTGGGTAATCTCCACTTGCTCCATATTTAGAGATAATCAATGGTTTCGCTGCATAATGAGCAAGGTGAAAGAGTGTCAATAATGATATACCGAGAATAATGTTGTCATAGAAACACTCACTTAGACAACATAATCAATCAGTTGTGAACTGAAAAGGATCGAAGCCCTGGTTATAAGCATTTGTGACCGAGATAGATACCTTGTGATGAAGCTTTTCTGCTGAGATCATGAGCAAAGCAAGCTGCAGTACGAGGAGAAAAATTCAGGATTGTGATGAAAATACTTAATAGTAAATACCTAGTAGAGAAAAAAAAAAAAAAAGACTTACCTATAGCCTCTGAGGCAGTCATTGGGAAATCGCTCAGCACTCCATCAACAGCAAAGTCAGCATTGTTAACGAAAGACAAGTACTCCAATATGGGATCATGACTGTAATTGTAGCTAATGGGAATGTCATTTACAAAATCCGAGGCAAAAACTTCAAGCCCTGCTTTATGAGCATCAGCGACAATAGAGGTATGGGGTTGTAAATAAAGAGTTGCATCTACGGGCCATATGTAGTCCTTGGGAACAAGGATTCCGGAGGCAAATGTCTTGACAAAAGTAAGATTTTTCAATAGAGAGCCATATGTCTGGCTTGTTGAAGGCTCAATCTCATTTCGTCCTAGAAATCGGAAGACCAATTTTGTCTTTGTGGGTTTAAATCCCGACGCAATACGTGTTAGGAAAGCCACTTCTGGTGATGAAATGTAATCGACTTTCACTCTTTTCGAAACAGAAAGCACAAATCTTGTCATACTTAATTTGTGTTGCGTGAAGAATGCATCGTACTGCAAATTAAGTGTTCGGAGTTGGAGCAATAGGGTTAGTGATCAGAATGCATGATAGCTGAGAAGCCAAGCCATATCCAACATTATCAGAGGAAAATTAAAGCAACGAACGATCGAGGAGACCAATTCAATGTTAAGGCACACAGACAGAGCACAGCTCATAATCTTTTGTTTAATTACCTGAATGTTCAGCCATATGCCTGGTGGTTTTATTTCTTTAGCCAAATAATCAACGGTGATAATTGCAAAGCCATGGTTATCAAATCGGTTAGTTCGAGAATAGACTCCTTGCGTTACTGACAATTAGAAACAGAGAAATTCGCATCAGCTGACGATGAGAAATCTCATATCAAATAAGTAGAAACCTTGACTGATAGCAACTATAAACAGATAGACGGTAACCAAAAAAAAAAAAATGTAAAGAAAATAAGGTTTGTGAGCGAAAAGTCAGACATACCGGAGACATTATTTGCTAGCTCTTTGTAGGTGAAATCCACAGAAAACCATCCTCGGGTAGGGACCTTATTAACTCGGTAAACCCTACTCCTCTTTTTGTAAATAGTAGCAATGTCAGTAGCATTCTCCAACTTGACACCCTGCGCACAAATCCCAACTCCATCCTTTGTTAATTGCACGTCACACCATACGTGGACATTGGGTAGACTAACTTGCCGTGCCAGATCAAAGGCAATTGAACTAGAATCTGGAAACAGCCCTGAAAAGCCTCCTCGTGCAATCACTAGAGGCGGTTTACCTACAAAATATTAATTCCAATCATATGTATCAGTTTATTAGCATGCCATGTAAAACTCAAGTAGAAACATTAACATGAATAATGATCAATGAATGAATTACAACATTGTTGTGTATGTAATGTTTCACAAAGATATCGAAGGTACGTACGTACGTACTAAATCCGGCGCAAGAACAATACTCTCACTCCGTTTTAATTTCATTTTTCAAGAAAGCAGAAAACTTTTTCATTTTGTTCCAACGCTATATTTTTCTCGACAGTACAGTTACTAGAGGCTTGGAGGCAAAACACAAACCAGTAAGCGTAGGCCAGCGATCAGTCTGGCTAGGTTCCTGAGCAGATACCAAAGCTAATACCGCGGTGCATTGAAGCAGGATAAGAAAGAACGCCAGACAGCGTAGGTTGCACGTTGCCGGAAAAGCTTGCTGGCAAACCATTGAAACTGAGAACGTACGTAACTTCCGAGGATAAGGTTTTTTCGGGAGATTTGTGAGATTTTCGTAACTTTGTAATAGATATATATATAGAGAGAGAGAGATCTAGAGAGAGGTAGAGGGCTCGATTTGCTTGCGAAAGAGAGATGAGGGGATGGCTTACCGCGCAATCCTGCATATTTGACGTCGTCAAGATTTTTCCAATTTGGCATGCATGCAAATATTCTGGCTCTAAATATTATAAATTAAGCTGATCGGTTGTCATGGGAAAACGTGTTTTAATCGGCTTGGTGAAAAGGGATAACTGTTCGGATAATTAGAAGCAATAATTAGTATTTGTACAGTGATGACTAATGATAGCATAACGGATTAGAGAACCAAGTCAAGCACGTACATGATCAGTACGGGGAAATGGTCAACCTACCTTGCCTCGCAATATAAAAACTGTGTTTATATGTTGAAATGATTTGAATTGATATATAAATAATAATATTTTATTAATTTTTTAAAAATATATTTAAATGTAAAGAAATTAAAATAAGTTTAATTTTTTTTTATAAAATATTAAAAAAATAAAAGATTTTATTGATAATTTATTTGAGATGGATTGAAGTGAGAACGTAACTTAATGGTGGTAAACGGCCGAATCAAGCCCCGACCCCACATTAGTGAAAATGAGTACATTTGAATCCAAAGTTAATCAAAACGACATCAGAATTGTGGTACGCACTAGCTACACGTACGGGGCGATGATAAATGCGGATTGGTACCGTAGTCATGTATTAATCCCCGTTGAACGAGGCCCAACCCATATGCTATTATTTATCACATGTAGTTAGACCAATGACCTTTAGGAAGATAGGCGTGTTTATTTATTTTTTATTTAAAAAAAAGAAAAAGAAAAAGAAAAAAATATAATATGAAAGATAAATGAACATGCTAGTTATTTTTATTTTTTAAAGATGTATGCAAAGTTTGAAGATCTTCATACTATATCTAACATTATTATATATGTCAACATGGGATATTTTAAAGAGTGGCTCGACAGATATACGTGAGAGATCTCAAAAGCTCAAATATTGCTTGTGTCATATATTTCTCGCCTTACGCAAGGCATCGATAGTAATCACAATAATTACCCAATCTCGTTATGTAGTTTTTAGATAAGAAGTGTAAGAAGTGGAATTAACCAGAGAATGTCCCAAAATGTTGAAGCATCCCCGCTTCCCTTCAAATGGCCTGCCTCTGTACCTACTGGCAAGTAGTAGCGTTAATGCAGAAAGATTTGCCGTAGGGCTGTACATCAGGTAGGCGAGTAGTATTGGTTAGTTTAGGCAATCCGCCCTCTTCTTCCAACCAATGCTTGCCATGGCCAGTGCTTCCTTGTTCTTATCTCCATAGAAAGCGAACCGCACTTTCCAATCCGGCCTTCTGCCATGTGATCCAGGCTGAAATTTGGATTTTTTTTTTAAAATAATAAAAGTTCATTCTAATTAAATTTAAAATCATAATTTCTTTTGTAGTAAAAGCCTATATTTTATTCAAGATTTTTCAAGAAAATCCATTTAAAAGCATAATTCTTTTTATGTAAAAGTTTATATTTATTTAAAAGCATAATTCTTTTTTATTTTACTAAAATAAATTTCTAAGTCATCTAGTTGGAAAGGATAATGTTTGTGTTCAAAAATACTACATGCATGTAAAACAAAAAAAAAAAAAATATTCCAATATTCACCTATGCATAACAATGCAATCCATTACATATTACATTATTTTTTATTTATACGTTATATTACAAAATGCAAAATTATAATATATGAATTATAAAATCAATAAGATGTTCATCGATGATTAATCTCACACCAAATAGTGACTTCAAGTGATTAGATTCAAAGTGATCCTACAAAAAACAAAAAGATTTGAACAACTCATTCTTTTTCATCAATGGAAGCAATAAGACTGTTCATCAGTGTAAACAGCAATAATGAGTTGAACTCAATAGCTTTTCAATGTATAAAAGTAAGTATATCCAAATTTAAAAAAAAAAAAAAAAAAAAAAAAAAAATCCTTAATTCAAGCAAATGCCACTTTTAAAACCCACTTTTAATCTTTGACAAAGGCCATAGCAAGTGCATTTAGATCTCAATGCAACTGTCAGTGTTGAGATAATCCATCGACACAGACCAAAGATGAAACTTAGTGACTGCTTATAAGTTTAATAGCTTTTTAATTATATATGGTAAGTCAGTGCACCCAGGGTAATCTCCACTTGCTCCATTTTTGGAGATAACCAAAGGCTTTGCTGGATGGTGAACAAGGTGAAGGAACAAGGTTAGCATTATCAGTTAAGAGCAGGGAAAAAAAAGTCTAAAGCTTTTATCAGAAGCAACATGAAAGAGTGATATACCTTGTGCTGGAGCATTATTGCCTAGATGAGCAAAGCAATCTGCAGTATGAGGAGAAATCAACATCTTGAAGGAAATATTAATTGAAATAAGTGGCCAATAATTCAATTATAAAAAACTAATGCTTGTGTCTGAGATTCAGAAAAGAACAAAAGCACCGTCTGCATCAGAGTTATCCATCTATTTCTGTTCTGAAATTCAATGCTTCTGTTTTCAACTATATAATTGCAGCACATAGCATAGAGAAATATATGCAAGTACTCAGAGAGCAAATCCATTCGACTACTATCATAACTTGATAAGGTGCTTCGCATTAAAGGTAGCCCTAGGTTTGAGAATAAAATTGAAAAATTTCCTAAAAATCAGAGCGATTTAGTAAACCATATTGCATAATGATTCTAGCCCCAACCACAACCCCGTCAATGGCCTTCCATCATGGTCTGCCAAGGGCGGGGTTGTGGAAGTTTTTCAAGCTTTGCTAATAGATAGGGGATTCTTTAACTTCTCATGAAAACATAGGATAACTCATGGATTCATCTGTAGTAAACAACCAATTTTAAACGAAACGAAAGGAACTCAATCAAGGTGATCTGAAAATGCGCACTAATATCACATGATTGCACCAAAGAATGGTCAAACATTTCACATTGGAGGTGCTTCAAGGTCAAGATACAGGCCAAGGAAAAATCAAACAAGGGGTCAAGGTAACCAAACCCACAAGGAATTAAAGACTAATTTAATTTGATCATTTCAAATAAATACATCTGTCCAGGGGTTCAGATAGCCAAATCAAGTTTCATTCAGGAAGTTCCGAAATCAAAACCAAAATAAAACCTGATAATGAACCCATACTTGATGATGAAAACTATTCTTACAAAGTGAATAAAATAAGTTACCTATTGCCGAAGTCATTGGGAAGTCCGTCAGCAAACCATCAACGAAAAAGTCACCATTGTCAATGAAAGACAATTGCTCAGATAATGGATCATAACTGTAATTGAAGCTAAATGGAACGTCATTTGCAAAATCTGATGCAAACACTTCTAGCCCTGCCTTATGAGCATCTACGACAACAGTGGTATGAGGTTGTAAATAAAGACTTGCATCTACAGGCCATATGTAAGCTTTGGGAATGAGAATTCCAGAGGCAAATGTCTTGATAAACGTAAGATTCTTTAACAGAGTACCGTATGTCTGGTTGGCTAAAGGCTCGATCTCATCCTGTCCTAGAAACATGAAGACCAGTTTTGTCGTGCTTGGATTAAATCATGTCATTATAATTCTTAGGAAACCCACCTCTGGTGATGAAATATAACGAATTCTCACACTTCTCTGACACCAAAAGTACAAAGCTTCTCATACTGAAATTGTGTTGTCTAAAGAATGCATCATGCGGAAAAAGTGTTAGAATAAAAGGTTACTCAAAATGATAGCTGAGAAGCCATATCCTACATGATTGGAGAAATATTCATACAACAAAGGCAACGAAAAATTTAATGTAAGACAGTTTATAGTCTTTATTTACCTGAATGTTCAACCATAAGCTTGGTGGTTTCATTGTTGCAGTCAAGTTTTGAACGGTGAGAATTTGGAAGCCAGAGCCATCAAAGTTATTAGATCGAGAATAGACTCCTTGAGTTACTGGTATTAAACAGAGAAATTTGCATCAATTGCTAATGCAAAAGAGCATATTAAATAAGCGACAACACAGTCTGATAGCAACTTTAACTGTATTTTGAAAGAGGGGAAGCATAACTACATTTACTCTAAAGACATTGGAAAACAATATTTGAATCCCAATCATCCATATTCATCTCAGACTCGCTTACGTGCATAAGAATGTACTTGAAAGGCATCCAACTATATGTAAAAAAAATAAAAAAGGATGGTTCACTAGGCCTCCGAGTAGCCTATACGACAGAGAAGTAAAGAAAAAAGTTGCCAATGACTACTACTCAGACTTACAGATGACATTAGCTGCTAGCACACTAAAGATGAAATCCACCGAAAACTATTAGGGCTGTAAATGAACTAGTCTGTTTGATAACCCGCTCGGTACTTACTCGGTTAAACTCGAATCGAATTCGACTCATGAAAAAAAAAAAAAAACTCTTCGTGAAAGTAGACGTATGCTCAATTTGTAAATTATACATACTCAACAAAACTCAATTCGATTAAGGCCTGCTAAGGCCCGCTCGTTTATGCTCAAGTTGATTTGTTAGCTTGACTCGATTAAAACTCATTCATATCTTGATAACTATATACATACACCTATGTATATAATATACATATGTATTAAGCATATCACTTTTATAATTAAATATATAATATGTAATCTAATTACTTGTATCTATATAGTGAATATAATTTATAGGTATATTTTATAATTTGTATAATAATTAGTTAGTAAAATTTAATAATTTCATATATTAGTTTATGGGAGTCATATATGAAATAGATATATATTATCATATTAAGTGTATGTATTAATAATATATATATATATATATATGAATATCATATATTGTTATTTTGGATAAATATCAATTAGTTAGATATTAATTATTTATAATTTTTTTTAAAATTTTATAATTTCAATAGAGGTTCTACTTATTAGTTGTATAAATTTAATATTAGATATTTAATTTTTTTTATTTAATTTATTAATTATTAAATCTTATTCAGAAAAAATAATAATAATTCGAACTCGAACTCATTTATAGGATAAACTCAAGAATTCGAGTTGAGAGTTTAGCTTATCGAGTGATTGAACAAAAAATAAAAAAAATCTCGAACTCGAGTATTTTAAGTCGAGCAGAACTCGACAAGTCAAAGACCTACTCAGTTATGCTCGATTACAACCGTAGGCCCCATTAACAAGATAGACCTTACTCCTGCTTTTGTAAACACCCGAAGAAATGTCAGTTGTTTCTCCAACCTTATTCCCGGCACACAGATCCCAGCTCCATCCTTTGTCAATTGCACATCACACCGAACACATCGGGCACACTAATTTGCAGCGCCAAATCATAGGCAATAACACTAGAATCAGGAAATAGCCCTGAAAACCCACCGCGTGCAATGACTAAAGGCGGATTACCTACAAAATAATCAAATCATATCAATTAGCTCATGCAACAGGTAGCCTAAAATAATCACGAACGTTTCCTATGTGATAGAATCCCATGTCAAGTAGAAACAACAAGAGTGAGTGGTTAAAATAATATCATTGGTTCTAGCCAAGGTTGGCTTAGAAGAACTCGGCAGCGAATCATAGAAGCACAGTAGCTTCCGGCAATCGGGTTTTCTATTTATCATTTATATATCACATATTTATTATAAAAAAATAAATAAATGTGATATGTAAAATTAATAAGTAGAATTATTTTATAAAAATAAAATAAAATTTGTGAAGCTAAAATTGCTTTGGTACTTATTTGATTAACTTTAATGTTTTAATTAGATCTCATTTAGATAATAAAAGTGTTTTATTTTATCTCATTATTATAATTTTTTTAAATCTTCATATTAAATATAATAAATAATTCAATTTTTTAAAATTTTAAAACAATAATAATATTAAAAAATAATATTCTAATAATATTTTATTTAACTTTTAACGTTTACCTAAAATTATTTCATCTCATCTCATCGTCCAAATCCAACCAGGTCCTGCTTGGATATTGAGTTGAATTAAGTTTTTTATGAATAATAGTGAGTTAAGACGGTTAAGTGAGTTTTGTGGAGCACACATAAGATGAGTTTAGATGAGTTTAAATATTAGAATAAGTTTAGATGTATTTATGAGAAGTTAAAATAAGTTGTGGGTTTCACGTATAAAAAAGTTTTGAATTGAGATGAGTTTAGTTATTTGAAAATTGTGTATTCAGATATTAGATTTATCTTAAAATTAGACTGAACTTAATTGATCTAAAGCAATCCACCAAGCAAATGGCCCCTAATCTCCTTGTCTTGTTTTTCGACAACACGTATTCATCTTGCTAGGGGTGTACAAAAAATCAGGGAATCGGCTGTGACTAACACAGATTGGCAGTCGAAGGCTGAAATTGGCCGAAACCGATGGAGAACCAGTCGGTGGGTGGCAACATTTTAACAAAACCGACTGTCATCGGTTCGGTCAAGGTTTGAGGCCGGTTCAAACTGCTGAACCGCCCGATGTAATAATACACTTTTTTTTTTTTAAATTATACCAATTTGAAATGAAGCATTCTATTTAAATTTAAGTGGAACGACATCGTTTTACTTCTATATTTGTATTTTAAACACAAATTAAACTTATGCTGTTTAGTATTCATTTTATTTATAAGGTACAAAACGAACAAAAAAGTAGAATAGTGCCGTTTGGAATTAAACCAAACTTACCAAACAACGTTGTTTCAATAATACGTTGTCTTCTTCCTTCACTTATTATTTCCCATTTTGCTGCTTGGTTTCTCAATCTCTCTCTCTCTCTACTCTCTTAGACTACCATCGCCGCTATGGAAACCGAGAACCAATCGTGAGTTGCCAGAGAATTGTCGGAGTTGATACATCCAGTTTTCTCCTTCCCATCTGCCGGTTATGGTTGGTTGTTCTATCATTTTCCCTCTCATCGGTCGGCGCCCATTTTGCTCAAAAACTACACCGAATGAGTTGGTTTTCACCCCTACATGTTGCTTTGGAAGAGGCTACTCCAAGTCGACTTGAGAAGTTGAGCGGTTTCTTTTGCGATCTGAACGCGAGAGATCGTGCGAGTCTGAGGTACGTACAAACTTAGATTGCGTTTGGATGTTGAATTGAGTTGAGTTGAAAGTTGAATAAAATATTATTAAAATATTATTTTTTAATATTATTATTATTTTAAGATTTGAAAATATAAAATTATTTATTATATTTTATGTTAAAATTTAAAAAAAATTATAATAATTAAATGAGATAAATTGTGTTAAATTGAGATGAAAATGTAGAATTTGTGTTGGATTGTAGCCTTATTTCTATCCCAAACATGACCTAACAACCGTGTTCGCGTTGAAAATCGAAATCTTTGTAACTTTTGAAATCGTAGTGCTAATAATGTGCATGTAATTATTGAGTACAATTCTTTTGTAAATAATAAAGAATATTAGGGTTTTTAGGGTAGAAGAAATATTTTATCTTATCTTATTTTATTTTATTATTATAATTTTTTAAATTTTTAAATAAAATATAATAAATAATTTAACTATTTCAATATCTAAAATAATAATAATAATAAATAATATTTTATTTAATTTTTAATTTTCATCTTAATTCTTCTCATCTCGACTCACTATCTAAATTATACAATAGTTCTAGTTTCGATAGAAATATGCTTTCATTTTATTTTATCTTATCTCAATATCTCAACACAACAAATATAAATACTTTTCAATTTTAATAATTATTAAAAATTTCCTAAATTTATAAACAAAATAAAAAATCATAATTTTCAAATTTCAAAATAAAAATTATATTAAAAATTATATCATAAAAAATAATATTAAAATATTTTAATTTTATAATATTTTATCCCAATATTATACACAAAATATCTCAACTCATTATACAAATTAACCTTAATTAAAGAAATAAGCTTCTTTACAAAAAATAATTAGAAAAATGATTTAATCGTTAAAATAAATTATAAAAATAAATTCAAAATTAACAAGATGTGATTTGTTAAAATATAAAATTATTTTGTAATAAAAAAAATCTCATACACGTCATTTATAAATTTAATATTAAAAAATTTATTTATTGTCCTATATTCCTGACGTGCCCTGATTTTATTCGTACGTGGACAAACGATCAAGTCAACAGTTGCATCCTGGCGCTCCAGCCTTCAACTGAAGCCGGCCATTATTTTCGGGACACAAATGGAACACAGCTAGAGCGGGCCCCACAACATGGTCATCTCCAATCTGGCAAGTGTAAACGTGGTACGCAATGATTGGGCCTACCAACACATGAGGATAGCAAAACGGGCAAAAGAGTTGGTCTATGAAATACATACAAGGAAGGAAAATACATGCATGCGCTCCAGACATAATAACAAAAAAATACTTCACAAATTAGCATAAAATTCTTTTATTATCAGATAGATATATGATATATCACACTACATTAATTGAAATATGTATTAATTTTTTAAAAAATTTATGTTTACGGTTAGAGAATATATAAGTTTAGTATATATATATTTTTTTTAAAAAATAAAATAAAATTTATTATTAACATATTAATTTTTTCAAATAAATTTTAGATTTATTTACATTTTTAAAAATAATACGAGACGTTTTTAGAATCTATTATTATAACCAACATTAAATTTTAATTAAATTTTTATTAAATGCGTTCATCGCAATTTTTTTTTTAAAATAAATCGAACATATAACTCTTTTTATAATTTCTTATATAATTATGTTTTATCAATAAATTATTTTATAAAAATGACCCGTACCAAAAGAAAAGAAAAGAATGCATTATTTTCCA
Organism: Carya illinoinensis; assembly: GCF_018687715.1. Classification (NCBI taxonomy): domain Eukaryota; kingdom Viridiplantae; phylum Streptophyta; class Magnoliopsida; order Fagales; family Juglandaceae; genus Carya; species Carya illinoinensis. The sequence goes on along the minus strand of NC_056762.1, from coordinate 44,139,168 downwards.
AAATAAATATGAGATTATGTGACGAGAGCAATAAAGCAAATACAAGTTGATAAGTTAAATTGGGCGAGCAACGTGGAAAGACGCGGCGCCGCGCCCGGGGGCGGGGGAAGAGGAGAGTGAGCAAACTTTTGCGGTCAAGTTGGGGGGAGGAGGGTCCTAAGAAAAAAGTATATCCCTTTTTATGCAAATTAAATGCAAAGGTCATTAGGATTGGATACCCTCTTTCCCCTCCAAACTACTACTCTTGTTATGCCTTTAAGAGTCCTTTTCTATTATTGTTAAATTGACACCCTCAAAAATGAAAAGGTCTTCCGCCACTACCATTTTAGCCCAAAGGTTTCATAAAGTGATGCGAATCATTCACACTGATTCTCCCACTTCTTTTCCAACTCTACGAATCATCACTACGCCCATCCAACAACTTTTTTTTATACATAAGTTATACTCTCAAATTGGTGTATAGCTTATATCTACTAAAAGAGTTTTGTTACATATATTTTTTTACATATTTTATTAATGTGATTAGTCAAAATAATTATTTTATATTAAAAAAATGACGCAATTAATCATATTAATAGAGTGTATAAAAATACTTAAAAATGACTGCACATAAAATTTTTGTTAATATAATATTTGCTTGACATAATTTGATTTAAAATTTAAATTTTATAAATTAAATTTTATCATTTAAGTGATGTGAATGTTATATTTTATATACCGACTTGTGAATATAATAACTTTATTTTATATAATCTGATACGCCAATATAGCCATATGAACACGATCAAAGATTCAAATGCCAAATCTACCATTTTAAGCCAAAATGTAAGTCACAAAATTCAAACAAAATCTCAAAGGCTTGGCACTGCATGTTAGTTTGAATTAATTTAAACAACTTGCAAATAAAAAAGAAAAAAATGATACACAGCCAGACTTTGTGATCACTAATATTTTAAGCTATGAAGATTTGTTTGCATGATCCCCTACCTAATCAAATATTAAACATTTTTTTTTTATTTTTTAAAGAAAATAAAAGTGTAAAACCCAGAATCCTGTAGACAGACAGAATACAGAGAACAGTATCTGATTGACGACCGATTCAACGAAGACATTGTCGTCCTCAGATTACTACTGCTCGGGAGGTTCTTAAACACATGAGGTGACAAAATCTGGAGACCTTCTTTTGTCAGTTACCACAAGACGACATTCGTTGGGGAAGGAAGCTTCTGTGGCAGAGCAATAGTTCTATAGGCAAACGGCAAATGTAAGCGGCACGCAGTCGGCTGACGTGGCCATTATTAAAATAATAATAAAATAATAAAATAATTAAAAAAACACCCGAATGAAAAAGCGGAAGAAATGATATTGAAACCATTTCGTTCCCGCTTCTGATGTGTGAGTGCTCGCAGGAGGAACCATTGTAGAAGATCGAGCGGGCTTCTTGGGTTCTTCCAGATCCACGCCGTTCTGCAGTTGTTCCTCGTTGGTGTAGCACGGAGTCGTTGGGTTGGGCATCCGGTTTGGGTGGGTTGATTTCGGCCCGGTCTGCATTGTGTGGGTCAAGCCCGAGCGTCGTTTGGGTCAGCCATTTGGGTCAGCTTCATGGGCTATGTTTGGGTCAGCTTCGTGGGCCATAACCTCGGGTCAACTCGGTGGGCCAGCAGTTCGGGCAGTTTGGGTCAGCAATGTGGGTGAGTGTCGTGGGTCGGTTTTGGTTTCGTGGGTCATCTTCTGACTTTACCCCGTCGGCACCACCACGGGTAGGTTCTGGTTCTGTTGGTTAATTGTGTTTTTCTGCTTAAATAAACATGGGTCTTAAACTGGATTATAAGTTGTTTGATATATGAAAAACTCTGATTTGGCTCTGTTTCGTGGGATTTGCATAAACCGGGCTGCAGTGGATTGGTGTAAACTATGGTTTTCACATGAGGATCAATATCTGTTGGTTGTTTACAGTTTTGGCTTGGTTTCGTGTAGCATTAGCATGAATTTGGCATATTTTACATTTGATTGGATGAAATACCCGTGTAGCATTAGCATGAATTTCGTGTAGCTTGGTTTTCCCATGCATGTTGATAGAATATAATATGACTGTTTACATAATTTACATTGATTATGGAAGGGAGGATTTGTAATAATTTACATAAGCTCACTAGGTTGGAAAATCTTAAATGAAAAAGAAGCTTATTACTCTCTTAATTACATACATAATTTTGTTTATATAATTTTACAAGCATCCGATAATATTGGTTTGATTAAAGTTTTTTTTTTTTACGTTGCTTGATGAGTACAAATATAATTATGTGATTGATAAGCTCACAAATACAAATGCAAGTTCATCTAGATATATGCTGCCTACAAACAGGTTGTTGGTTAATGAATTTTTTATTTTTTAATTTATTATTAAATCAGTTGGATATTTTTAATTAGATACAGTTTTGTATTTTATTATTTGGTTTAATAAAGTTGTTATGCAACTCTTTGGTTAAAGAACATTATGTTACTTGTTGTAAACCAAAATAGAAGAAACAGTTGTAGCTGCATTGTATAATGTGAAAATCTGAAAATTTTTGTTGGAAAGAAATGTGAAATATCAAGTAATGTGGATTTTGTATGGAAAGCATCCGCTTGAGTATCGAGTATGCGATTGAGAAAAAATATGTGACAAAACAACTGTTTCAACAAGTTAAACAGGATGGAGATGCATACGTCCTTTATAATTTAAAGGGGCTTCAATTCTTTTAATATTGATTAGCTTCTTTGATAAAATATAAATTATATAATAAAATATATATATTGAGATGTTAGAAGAATGTAGAAATCTTCATGATAAGCTCTTTAGATGGTAATTTCACAAAATATCAAAGCAAATGCAAGTACGTGAAATTATTGAGAGAAGTTTCACGTGCTTTCACAGTCTTTAAAAATCAAACTATCATTTAATAATATAGAGAATTATTTCTATCGTGCTACCGCGAGTTGCACGTATCTAACTCAAATCAAATATTTAATGGTTGAGCCAAAAAGTGTAGGTAGCTAGAAAAGAGAAATTTTGTAGTAGTTTCAAAAGTTAAACTATTATTACTCAATAGTTAGATTATAAAGTTGCAATTACCTCCAAAAGAATTCATCAATTTATTTAATGAGTTTTTTAATGGGACCCAAGCAGGTTATTTTGAAACTATTTATCATGCCATTCCAATAAACTCTTTTAATTTTTTTCCTTTTTAATTTATTATGCGATTGCCAATTGCCTTTTCAACATGTAGACATAATAGTGATCAACTTGTACAGGCCATGGGAAATGAAGAAGAACACGCATCTCCCTTAACGGATTGTTTAGACACTGAAGAGCAATGCACTTCCGCAAGAGTTGATGATGAAGATCTATTGGATAGACTAGATGAACTGGAAACTAACGATGGCACTCCATCTACGCTACATGTGTTGCCATCTTCGGATTGTAATGATATCATTGAGGAGCCAAAGCCAGGAATGGAGTTCAATTCGTTTGAAGATTTAATGGTCTATTATAAGCAGTATGCTAAAAATTGTGGGTTTGGGGTGATGACACGAAGGAGTGAGAGGTCAAAGGATCAAAGTGTCAGATATGTCACCCTCGGTTGTGCACGGGGAGGGAAGGCTCAGATTAAGAGTTCCAATATCGCCAACCCACGTCCGACAGGAAAGACGGACTGTAAGGCAATGATTAATGCCTTAAGAGTCGAGGAAAAGATGCGGTTAACAACAGTGAATAACTCACATAATCATGTAATTAGCCCTCTGAAATCCCGCTTCTTTCGATGTAACAGAGAAGTGAATGAGACTGTTAAAAGAGTCATTGACACAAATGACTTAGCTGGTATTCGGCTGAACAAGAGTTACGGATCTCTTGTAGTTGGAGCAAATGGCTTCGAGAACCTGCCATTTTTGGAAAAAGGATTGTCACAATTATATCGACAAAGCTCGTCATCTACGACTTGATGCAGGTGGTGCTGGAGCACTTCGTGATTATTTTATGAGGATGCAGTACAAGAATAACGGTTTTTTTGCATTGATGGATTTAGACGATGATGAGAGGTTAAAAAATATTTTTTGGGCAGATCCACGTAATCGGGCTGCGTATAAGTATTTTGGTGATGTCGTCACATTCGACACCACGTACCTGACTAATAGGTATGGGATGCTGTTTGCACCATTTGTTGGTGTAAATCACCATGGGCAGTCTATTCTTTTGGGAGCTGGGTTGACTTCCAGTGAGGACACAGAGACTTTTACATGGCTGTTCCATACTTGGTTGCAATGTATGGACAGAATAGCTCCAAAGGCTATTATTACTGATCAGGATAGAGAAATGAAAAATGCAATTGCGATCATATTTCCAGAAACTCAACATCGATTTTGCTTATGGCATATACTCAAGAAAGTTCCCGAGAAGTTGGATTCATATGCTGCGTACAAAAGTGGCCTGAAAACTGAGCTGATGAAATGTGTGTACGACACACAAACTATTGCCGAGTTTGAAAAAGGTTGGCCCCAGTTTATTAACACATACCACTTAGATGAGAATGCTTGGTTGAAAAGTTTATACTCCAAGCGAGAGCATTAGGTACCAGTTTTCCTGAAAGAGCACTTTTAGGCTGGAATGAGTACAACCTAGCGGAGCGAGAGTATGAACGCCTTTTTTGACGGTTATGTCCATTTGAAGACAAATTTGAAGGATTTTGTTGATCAGTTTGACAATGCGTTGAAGAAGAAAATTGAAAATGAATGTCATGCAGAATTCCAATCATTTAGCGGCACCATTCCCTGCGTATCTAGATCCCCAATTGAAAAGAAATTTCAAGAGCTGTACACCAATGCTAAATTTAAAGAAGTTCAACAGCAAGTAATTGGTGTGCTTGATTTGGATCCAGCTCTACAGACATCGGATGGGTAATGAGCTCTTATTTGGTAGAAGATGAAGTTCGTATTCAGGAGTTCACAAAACAGGTTACATATTCAATGGATTTTAATGTCGATGCAGGAAATGCAAAGTGTTCATGTGGATTATTTCAGATGAGAGGGATATTATGTAGGCATATTTTGGCTGTATTCAAATCAAACGGTATAAAATCATTGCCAGAAGGTTACATTTTAGAGCAATGGAGAAAGGACATCAAGAGGAGATACACATTAATTCGAAGTAGCTACGATGCAGGGGATGAGAGGGCAAATGGTAATAGACATTCAATTCTTTTGAATATGTGTTATGAGATGATCGACTATGCGGTAGAATCTAACGAGCAATTTGAAGATGCAAAGAAGAGGATACATGAGATGACTGGATTATATCGTCAGAACCGTAGCCCGTTATCTATGAACTCTGAAAAAGGTTCGAAGGTTAAATCCCTCTTTTATTTTTTCATGTATAATAATATCGATGGGAGGTTTAAAAATATCTTTCTGTTATCTTTGCAAGTAACAAATTTAGAACCTGCTACGACACTGGATACAGCTGCTGTAGTTGGTAGTTCACAAGGAGTAAAGAGTCCACTTGTTGTCAGAGGGAAAGGGAGACCCCCATCTCTTAGAAGAGCATCTAAGATGGAGACAGATATGTGGAAGGTTAAAGCCAAACAAATAAAAGCACAAGCAGGAGGAAAGCGCAAACAGGTGGATGTTTTAACCATTTTGTTGTTCACGTGTGTTAGATAAAGTCTCACTTATTTCTAGTGAGTATTTAAACCTTACTTTATTGCTAGCGAGATGAAGGAGATACAGCTCCCATGGGCACGTGCAGGAATTTATTTAGGGCATCAGAAGTAGATATCACCAATTCTGGAGAAGGGCAGGTATCAGAAAGAGCACTTTGTATGAATTTAATTTAATGGTTGGTCAATATTAAAATTGTAAATAAATTATTGTTTTTCTATTAACAGGTTATGGACAGCATTAGCGCCACGCAGTCTCATCCCATGTTTGGTACTCAAGAAAGTGTAAGATTTCTAAACTTTGCGCATTTCAGACAGTCAGCTTCACATTAGGCTAATGGTTGGATATCTATCAACTCAGATATATTTTGATTGGATGTCGCGGAGCGAGAGCACACTGGTTGGAGATGGAGCACAAGCATGGCAATACTAGTGGCAAATGGTTGAGAAATCGAGCGTTTTTTTATTTACAATGATATAGGAAAATTGCACAGAGAAGAATTTTAGGTTAGATAAACTATTGGTTGCATCTTATGGCAAATATAAGTGTCAGTTATGTAATTATACCATGTGGATAGGAAAAGGTTATTTTTTTATTTACACAAAATACTAGGTTGATTATTAATGGAAATTTGATGTAATTATGTATGTGGATAGAAGGAGGAGGCTATTGGGTTTACATAATTTTTTGGAGGGGGGTAGTGAGTAATATTAATGGAAATTGTAACAGGTTATGGAATATTATAATAGTTATTAATGGAAATTAGGCAGGTTATTAAAAAATATTTGGAGGGGGTATAATAAGCATTTTGTTTTTTATTTATAGAAATTATCATAATATTTATGGTAATATTTATATTCCATAAACAGGTTATGGAATGGAAAATTGTTTTATTTGGTCATCTAAGAACAGGTTATGAAGAAGCTGGAGTAGGAGGTTATGTCCAGTTTGTGGTTATTATGGGAGGTGGAAATTATACCATGCTACAGTTGGGGGTAAATTCCCTAAGATGGGTTCTCGTAATATGTGATGGAGGTTGAAATGTGGGAAATTATACCATTTTGTAGAACAAGTTTGTGTTTAAAAAAGTTGGTCAAACTCATTAGTCTTGACCCAATCTCTATTGCACGTACAAGGGTTTAGGAGGAAATGCCACGCATACCTCATAAGGTTACACACGACTTGGGTTCCTGATGTCAATTGGGTACCACTTAACTAACAGGTGCACTTCGGCTTTTTACACATTTATTGGATTAGTGATATTCATACAAAGCAGGTTGTTGTTTGTAAGAAAGGAAAATTGCAAAAAATAGATGTAGTACAGCAGAAATTGGGTACCAAAATTTCTGCAACAGCACCAAAATTTCTAATCAAAACAGACTCAAACAGCAGAAATTATAATACATCAAAATTATATAGATAAATTGCAAAAAACCTCCAATATTCATAGTCAATACAACATTCAACACATTTACACCATTGAACACATTTACTACATTCAACTGAACCATGATTTTGCAAAAAAGTACAGCGTCTTACATGAGTTGTAGACATGGCTGAGATACATTATAATTGGTTCGATATATCAAAAGTATACCGCAAACTATTACTAAAAAAAACCATGTCATTTTTAATACTTTGAAGACTCGGTTATACTTCTTCTCCAATGCTTTTAATTTGGATTCTTCGATGAGGAGCCACTCATGAAGTACCCTCTCGTGCCTCCGTTCAGCTAACTCCAACGTCAGCTTACAGCAACTGTTTTGCTTACTTTGAAGATCAATCCACTCAAAAAAGCCACATTGTTTATTCATCTTATAGTTTGGACAATTGAAAAACCTTTTGCCAAAAGTATTTGCTTTTCCAGAAATCCGAAACTTCGCTTGGGAGCCACAATAGCACAGTGGTCTCTCCAAACTTGACCCGGAATGAGAAGCAGAACTCATTTGCTATCATGATATAATCAGTAAACAGAGCCCCCACATCAGTATATATCAGACAGTATATATATGCTTGAATGCAAAGACATATACACTGCAGCTATGGCATACTTTAAAGCAATGAAGATATATACTAACTACCCCGTTTAGGAGACCTAATAGTTTAGTGTTATCATTCAAGTTTCCCACTAAGTACATAAACCAAAAAAAATTACAATTAACAAAATAAGAAAAAAGGGAGATAGAAAAGAGGCATGTTGATGGCTATTATGTGTCACAGCTAGGTCTTACAGCTAGCTGTGACACCCAAGGCATGGCAATATGCACATAATTGTTATGAAAAACATTAGTTTTGTTATTAATACAGTAAATCAACCTATCCAAATAAGACAAAATAATAGTGTGGTTACTTATTTTGCATGTTTAGAATCCAAAATATAAGACAAAGTTAGAGAAATTTTTATGAACTAACAAAGGCTACATATACATAACAGACAACTGAAACATGCAAGAGTTATAAATATGGTAGTCAATAAACATGCAAACCAAACAACCGATCAATAATAAATTTTCTTGTAACATTAAGTCCAGCATTGACAGCAAAATTTTTATAGAAAACAAAGGCCACGTATGCACAACAGACAACTAAAACATCCAAGATTAACAAATCTTTGCAAATCAAGAAACATGCAAACCAAAACAACCCATCTAAGAACAGGTTATGGGCTTCAATCAGTAAGTCCAGCCCAAACACAATTACTTTCAAAAACAACAAAAATCCCACACTCCTAAACCATAACCCGTGTGATCCATCCTCATGTTCCAGGAAATTTCCTCATGTTACACCCTTCCTTTTGCAACCATTTTCATTACTTAAACAGAATTCATACGAAACCAAATACATTTCTCCTAAACAGCAATAGTCCAACTTCCAAATATTCATTACAATAAGATAATATAAAATGGTAATCTCGCAAATACACAAAATAATGAAATACAAAAAATAAGATTCAAAAATAATGATAATAAGTCCAACTTCCAAATATTCATTACAATCAGATAATATGAAATGGTAATCTCGCAAATACACAAAATAATGAAATACAAAAAATAAGATACAAAAATACTGATAATAAGTCCAACTTCCAAATATTCATTACAATAAGATAATATGAAATGGTAATCTCACAAATACACAAAATAATGAAATACAAAAAATCGCAACTATACAACAAATACAAAAATTACAAAAATGCAAAAACCCAAAAATATAACAATACCATAATGCAAAAATAAAATAATAATGTAAATGAAAAACCTAGAGAGGTGCGACTGATTACCAGTTTCGGGGGAGAGGGTTAGGGTTTTGGTATGGGATGAAGGGTTAGGGTTAGGGTTAGGGTTTCGGTGTGGGATGAAGGGTTAGGGTTCGGGTTCGGGTTCGGGTTTCGGTGTGGGATGAAGGGTTAGGGTGAGGGTTCGGGTTAGATCTAGGGGGTTAGGGTTTCGGTCTAACCTAGGCTACTTAGGGTTAGGGTTCAACATTGGATGAAGGGGAAGGGATTTCGAAGGGAAGGGATTTCGAAGGGTCGGTTGCAGCTAATGGACAAGGGGATTTTGAGTTCCTGCACTCAAGCTGACACGTATACAACGAGAGAGAGAGAGAGAGAGAGAGAGAGAGAGAGAGAGAGAGAGAGAGAGAGAGAGAGAGAGAGAGAGAGAGAGAGATTTTGCAGCAAAGCAACGATACCGTGATAGAACCAAAGAGAAAGGGGAGAAATTTCTGAGAAATCGTAAAAGAGCAGAGACGGGGGAGGGGGAGAACCAGAGAGCAAGGGGGAAATGAGCAGAGAGGGGTTCGGAGGGAGGGTTTCGAGGAAGGGGGGTCGAAATGTGAATGTTTACTTTTAAATGAAACGGTGCGTTTTGCATTTTACATAAAATAATCCACGTCGGCAAGCCGTTTACATAACACGACTGCACTTAGACTTGTACAGCACACGTTGGAGGTGGGGCCCTTTGATGTTTAAAGATTTGGATGGAGCTAGCGCATTCAAATCCACGGCGGAAGACTTGGTCAGACTCAAAGGAAAGTGGCATTTGGTTTGGTGGCATGTCTCTGCGCTCAAATGGCTGATGTCCTCATGATTTTTTTTGTTGGGTAATGATATATTATATTTTTTTATTATTTCATTTTTTTTCTTAATTTGAAATTGGATTATTAACTTCCTTATATAATTTAAAAGAAAACAACGACTAATTTTATAAAATTTTAATTAATTTACAAAATTACGTTAATTAATTAAATTTATTTATTTATTTTAAATTATTCAAAAAATATCATGTTCTGAAATTTGATAAAGAGTATATACTCTCTATTCCATGTTGCCTATTAAAAACAAAATAAAACATAATAAAGAAGAAATATTTGCTAGCAAGTCTGATGGTCGAGCCTCGGGAAAGTTGCTACTTCATGCGCATTTAGAAATCAGTTCTTCTATACATAGTCGTCCCATATAGACGCTATGCAGTCGACTGACGTGGCATGACATCACATCAGCTGATATTTGAAAAAAAAAAAAACCGGTTAAGTCCTCTATTTCTTACCCTCCTCCGTCTTTAAGTACAGCCAATAAGACTTTTCCCTTCCAATGAAACCTGTTACAGAAAACTGCAGCCATCGCCTTCGCGTAATGGAGTCTTCTTTAATCTCGCATGAGCATCAACACCCACTTCCCAAAACTGCCGATCCAGAAGTTCAAATTTCTGGTAATTTCGCTCTAGTAAAAGAGCATCTCGTCGGTACTCATTAGTAAAATGGTGTCCCACCCTTTGCCAATTGAAGAGGGCAGTCAAGTACCTCTACGCCATCTGTAATAGCTTGTGTATATGCTAGGTTTGTACAACTAGGGTAATCTGCACTTGCTCCACATCTAGAGATAACCAAAGGCTCTCTGAATCATGAGCAAGGGGAAAGAATAAGGTTAACAATGATATTCAGGAGATATCCAGGGGGACAAAATTGAAAATCACTTCTTAGCAGAACAAAATCAAAGCTTTAATTAGAAGCAATACATGATAACAGTGATATACCTTGTGGTGAAGCACCTTTGCCAAGATGAGCAAAGCAATCTGCAGCACGAGAAGAGAAATCAGCATCTTGAAGAAAGGATTACTTTAATAATCTGCCGATCGATAATGTAATAATAATCACAAGGAAAGGTATTTCAGTGCTTCTATTCTTAAAAAAATTGCAAATGCAGCATATGTGATAGAGAATTACGTACGAATCTTTCTAAAATATTGAACAATTAATATTTAATTTGATACGTCCAGATCGATCAAATCAGACACAATTCATAGTCTATCGATCATGATCAAACATACTAATACAAAAGAATAAAACATTAATTAATAATTGGTTGCAAATCTGATACATACTGAAATTAATTTGGATCTACAGCATGATGCGCATGCTCATTTGGAGGGCAGGACCAGCTCATGAGTCATGAATATACGGTACGTAGGTACTTCCAGGAGGAACTTGATCATATTAATTTTCTTCAACCTGTTACCTCTATAAATTAACCAAATTTGCAAACCAAAAAATTAAAATTAAGAGGTTTTCTTCAACTAACCAGCATATTTATATGATATTTACAGTCATAGAGTGTACAAATGTTGCGCATTACTTTTTAAAAAAGTAAATAAATATGATATTTATATAAAAAATTAATTTTTTATTGATAGACTACTTTTTTTTTCAAAAAAATGCGTGGCACTTACATAACCATAACGACTGTATCTAATATTACTTTATATATACATATAAATATTAGTAGCTAGGGTAGTACCATTGTTGCATGAGAAAATAATTACCTGTTCATCAACCACCAACTACATGCTACCCTTTATTATAAAACTTCATCATCTTAGAACATCCTCAATGGATTATACAAAGTTAAAGAACACTTTTAATGAATATAAGACGAATTTGACTTTTGATTATTCTATTCACATAAATCTCCACATTAGAATAGCTATTTTTTTATTATATAACAATAAAATATTATAAGATGAATTTAACTTTGATCATTTGCATTAAATTTTCACATTGGATTATCCATTTATTCATTATATAGTAATGAGTAATTAATAATTAAAAAAATATTTAATTTTTTTAATTATTAACTTATTTTATTTTATCTTATTTTACTATTCTACATATTATATATTAATTAGTAATCATATTCTAATTAAATTAGTAATTAGGAGTAATATAAAGTAATAAAATAAACAATTGCTCCTAAAACAGTAACAAACAAATTTGATTTTAGTTTTACAAATACTCCAGCTCAAAGCTAATAAATTTGAGTTTGCAATTTGCATAATCCATTTTAAGCAGTTTTTCAGCTCTAATAGTTAAATGATACTTTATTTTAAATTTGGATAATCCATTAAGGATTTTGCCCGAATATATACAAACTTCCAGGCGTAATAGGCTGCATGTATGGGGGTAACTTTTTGCCCACACCTAAGCACCGATTTCCTGCATTGCATTGAACCACCAATGTATCAAATAGACATCATGATATATATGGAGCGCTTGGTATTCAACTGTATCAAATAAACACGCTTAATTTTGGTGTTGGAAAAAAAAATACCGAATCTAGTTCACATGTTACAATATAAAGATTGAGTTCAAAGTACTGATCATCATTTGATATGGGATTAAAGCAATGGTTCTGAACTCGAAGCTGACTATATACTTTACGCACGAGAGAGTGATTATCTCTTGTCACCAACTTTTTTTTTTTGGATAAATAGGGATTTAAGTTTTAACGTTACATGATGCATCACATGAATATAGCTAGGTTGAATATGAGTAAATCCACTTACTTTTGTATCTGGCAGCTGTATAAGGGAAATCGGTGATGATACCATCAACTTTTGCCAACTGGACAAATGTGTTGATCTCCACAGTTGCATCTGCGAGGAAGTCATATGATTGGGTCACAAACTCATTGCTGAATGTCTCTACATAAACAGGGAGCTTCTCTGCATGAAACTTGGGCACAATATCGGTAGTATTAGTGATAAATGCTTCAAAATCAGGGAAGATGAAGTCCTTGGTGACAACCACAGAATCGGCAAACGTCTTTATGTTCTTAATGGTTGAGTCGGGGCCATCAGCAATACTCCCATTGGTCTTGTATACACACTCGTAATTGCTTTTTCCCTTGAATTTCATTAGAACTGAGCTATTACTAGACTGGATCATAACTTTTAAGGATGTCTGTTTATCAAAACCAGCTTTGATCAGGACTTCGTTGACTGCATCGGCTACTCTCACTCCCTGTGCATTCTGAAAGGAACAGATCAACAGAATGAAACAGGGATGATCAAGAAAAATATTAAAATCTGGAGGCATGAGAAGAAACACCCCTTTGATAAATTGCCAACATATATTTCAGCAACAAAAAGACAGTAAGCAGCAGAGCAAATACTCACCTCTATGTTGATGAGGACACCGGTAAGAGATTTCGAGTTCTTTGACAAGGCCAAGAAATCGGACAATGTTACAAACTTTCCAGCATTTTGGAACTTCGGGTTCCGGAACATTTTATACTCGGTGGAGGGGTTTGCTATTGCCGCTGCCGGAATTTATGCAAAATACAAGTGTATAAGTAGATAACAACGGAAATCCTCATTTAAGGTAGAGAATTAATTCAAACTGATGTAAAGTTCCATCACGCTTGTCTCTCAGTCTTAACAAAAGCTTTTAAACAAATTTAAAAGGATGAGTTTTTCAAAAGCATGAAAGCTTTCAGTGAATGTTTTCTTCGTTTGTTGTCTAGTTAGGAAGGAGGGGCTGTGGTTTAAAGGGTATCATTGCGCAGAGTATGTAAGGGAGAACCCAATTCGACTTACGTTTCAAGTTTTGAATCTGATTCCATGCCAAGTCAAAGGAAAATATTCCACCCACATCCTTTGGAACTATTGCGCTTTCTGTCAAATTTTCTGAGCTCAGGCAAAATGGTGTCCCATCCTTGGCTAGTTGAACTGGGCAGTCAATTATTTCTGCGCCATCTGCAATAGCTTTGTTATATGCCAAGTCTGTGCAACCTGGGTAATCTCCACTTGCTCCATATTTAGAGATAATCAATGGTTTCGCTGCATAATGAGCAATGTGAAGGAGTGTCAACAATGATATACCGAGAATAATGTTGTCATAGAAACACACAGTTAGACAACATAATCAATCAGTTGTGAACTGTAGACAACATAATCAATTAGTTGTGAACTGAAAAGAATCGAAGCTTTGGTTATAAGCATTTGCGACTATGATAATATACCTTGTGATGAAGCTTTTCTGCCAAGATCATGAGCAAAGCAAGCTGCAGTATGAGAAGAGAGAAATTCAGGATTGTGATGAAAATACTTTTTACAGTAAATGCCTAGTAGAGAGAAAAAAAGACTTACCTATAGCCTCCGAGGCAGTCATTGGGAAATCGCTCAACACTCCATCAACAGAGAAGTCAGCATTGTCAACGAAAGACAAGTACTCAGATATGGGATCATGACTGTAATTGTAGCTAATGGGAATGTCATTTACAAAATCCGAGGCGAAAACTTCAAGCCCTGCTTTATGAGCATCCGCGACAACAGAGGTATGAGGTTGTAAATAAAGAGTTGCATCTACAGGCCATATGTAGTCCTTGGGAACAAGGATTCCGGAGGCAAATGTTTTGACAAAAGTAAGATTCTTTAACAGAGAGCCATATGTCTGGCTCGTTGATGGCTCAATCTCATTTCGTCCTAGAAACCGGAAGACCAGTTTTGTCGTTGTAGGTTTAAATCCCGTTGCAATACGTGTTAGGAAAGCCACCTCTGGGGATGAAATGTAATGAACTTTCACTCTTTTCGAAACAGAAAGCACAAATCTTGTCATACTCAAATTGTGTTGCGTGAAGAATGCATCGTACTGCAAATTAAGTGTTTGGAGTTGGAGCAAAAGGGTTAGTGATCAAAATGCATGATAGCTGAGAAGCCAAGCCAGATCCAACATTATCAGCGGAAAATTAAAACAACAGAGGATCGAGGAGACCAATTCAATGTTAAGGCACACAGTCAGAGTAGAGTTCATAATCTTTCGTTTAATTACCTGAATGTTCAACCATAAGCCTGGTGGTTGTACTTGTGTAGCCAAATGATCAACGGTGATAATTGCGAAGCCATGGTTATCAAACCGCTCACTTCGAGAATAGACTCCTTGCGTTACTGACAATTAGAAATGGAGAGATTCGCATCAGCTGACGATAAGAAATCTCATATCAAATAAGCAGAAACCTTGACTGACAGCAACTACAAACAGATCGAGTCCGTTGACAGTAACCAAAAAAAAAAAAAAAATGTAAAGAAAATAAGGTTTGCGAGTGAAAAGTCAAACATACGGGCGACATTATTTGCTAGCTCTTCGTAGGTGAAATCCACAGAAAACCATCCTCGGGTAGGGACCTTATTAACTTGGTAAACCCTACTACTATTTTTGTAAATAGTAGCAATGTTAGTATCATTCTCCAACTTGACACCCTGCGCACAAATCCCAAATCCATCCTTTGTTAATTGCACGTCACACCATAGGTGGACATTGGGTAGACTAACTTGCCGTGCCAGACCAAAGGCAATTTGACTAGAATCTGGAAACAGCCCTGAAAACCCTCCTCGTGCAATCACTAGAGGCGGTTTACCTACAAAATATTAATTCCAATCATAGGTATCAGTTTATTAGCATGCCATGTAAAACTCAAGTAGAAACATTAACATGAATGATCAATGAATGAATTACAACATTGTTGTGTATGTAATGTTTCACAAAGATATCGAAGGTACGTACGTACGTACTAAATCCGGCGCAAGAACAATATTCTCACTCCGTTTTAATTTCATTTTTCAAGAAAGCAGAAAACTTTTTCGTTTTGTTCCAACGTTATATTTTTCTCGGCAGCACAGGTACTAGACGCTTGGAGGCAAAACACAAACCAGTAAGCGTAGGCCAGCGATCAGTCTGGCTAGGTTCCTGAGCAGATACCAGAGCTAATACCGCGGAGCATTGAAGCAGGAGAAGAAAGAACGCCCGACAGCGTGGGTTGCTCGTTGTCGGAAGAGCTTGCTGGCAAACCATTGAAGCTGAGAACGTACGTAACTTCCGAGGATAAGGTTTTGTCGGGAGATTTGTGAGATTTTCGTAGCTTTGTAACAGATATATATATATATATATATATGTATAGAGAGAGAGAGAGAGAGAGAGAGAGAGAGAGAGCGCTCGATTTGCATGCGGAAGAGAGATGAGGGGATGGCTTACCGCGCAATCCTGCATATTTGACGTAGTCAAGAGAACCAAGTCAAGCACGTACATGATCTGTACGGGGAAATGGTTGGTATATATTTTATATATTATATTCTTATTTTTTTTTAATAAATATATTATATTCTTATCGGCTACTTCGACTATAGTTTGCTTAAGAGCACAAGCCATCTTTATATTCATGATCTTTATATTTACATAATATCCTTTTAAATTGATCTACAGATTATGCATCTTTAAAATTTTACATAACTATAAATAGTATTTATTCAAGTTTGAAGAAGCACAATTCCCTTTTCAAACATTATTATAACATTATTATCGACGTAATATTACAAACGCCAACAAACATCATTAGTATATCGGTGTAAAATTCATAAATTATTAGCGTTTGTTTAAATGCCATAAAAAATATATATTATTACCGATGTAACAATATAAATGCCAGGAAACTAATACTTTTCCAGTGTATAATTGCTATATCACTGCTAAAACTATATATTATTATTGACATAAAAATTTAAACGCTAGAAATCTCAATACTTTATTGGCAGAAACATTAAGCGCGAGCAAAAATATATATCTACCAGCACATAAACAAACGTTGCGCATATAAACGACGCCAAATTTATATTTTTTTGTAGTGATGCTAAAGGAGATTCCTTTGACAAATCGAAATCCTTTATCCATCTGAACAACCGAAAAGTAGAACCACCTATTGTATGGCCTTCACAAGCCCATCATTGCAAAAAAATTACGTTCACTTCTCATAAAAAACAAGAACATGCAAATCATCCATAAAGATGACAACTAGAACCTCTTTCAAATCCCACGATTTTGCAATGTGAGAACGTACATCATCAATGGAAGGTCTCATGCGAGAGAACTTAAGAAATAAAGCAAACTTGAAATCCTCTGTAGCCTTCGTCATTTCAACCTCCAAGAAGATAAAACCTTGCTCACCATCAACCTCTAGAGTATATCTCATTGGCAGCCTAAAAGATTGAATCGCTGAATTAGAAACTACTTGAACAAACGATTTTAAAACCTGATCCACCATAGTAGCCCTCGCCAAAGGAGGAGAGGGGGCAGCCTCCATGGCCTAACCCTAGCAAACCAACATCAATTTGCCAAAATAAGCAATTTCGAATAATCCAGAATACCCAAAACCATCTCGAAAAAGGGGTCCTCCAAATGCCAAAAGTCGCCTCTCTCTCTCTCTCTCTCTCTCTCTCTCTCTCTCTCTCTCTCTCTCTCCTCGTACTATACTCAAGCTCTTACTCATAATTGATGATATTGTTGTTTGAATACATGTTTCCATGCCCAACATATTAAGATTAGATAAGTTGAGATGGTTTGTGAAATAGTAATGACATATTTAAGTTGAGATAAGATGAGTTATAAGTGGTTTCAGTAAGAGTTATTAGCCTCCGTTTGGATAATGAAAGTATTTTATATCATCTTATCTTATCATTATAATTTTTTTAAATTCTCACATAAAATATAATAAAAAATTTAACTTTTTCAAATAATAATAATAAATAATATTATAATAATATTTTATTTAATTTTTAACTTTTATTTCAATTCATTTTATCTTAATTCAATATTGAACCTGCACCAAAGTGTCCAACTGTAGCCTCGGTTGGTTCAAAAGACCTTAGCTTGATTTGTTACCGAGCTTTTGGAAAATGCCAGGTTTGGAAGTAAGATGAAAATTTTGAATTTGAAGTAAGAGTTTAAATATTATTTTTTAATATTATTATTATTTTAATATTTGAAAAAATTAAATTAAAATTAAAAAAATTAAATTATTTATTATATTTTATGTAAAAATTTAAAAAAATTATAATAATAAAATAATATGATAATTTTATATCTCGTCTTACAATCAAACCTGCCCTAAGACAACAACTTTTTTGGACTCATGTAACGTACGTCTTGCTTGGGTTTGACTCGACTGCCATTGTCTGCTAAGTGCATGTTTGGGGTTATGGTAGAAAATATTACTTTTAGTTTAAGGCTTATACCTTAGAGCTTAACATAATAAGCTCTACTATTAAAAAGTTATTTACTGTTTGGGATCCGTATGTCTGATGCACTTTCAAATATATTAGATTTGTTTGGAAACAAATTTAAAAAGTACTTTTTGAGATAGAAATGACACAAAAGGGTATATTCTTGATAGAAATAAAATATTATAATAAAATAACATCGAAAATAGTCTAATAGATTTTTCAGTAATTATAATGTAATGAAAATAACTTCAACCATGCATAAGTGAAAGAGCAATATAATCATGCTCAATATTAATAACATTTTCACTAGATATCTCTGATTGTTGCATGCTTGAGTAATCTTCTGCTTCTTCGTCCTCCATACTTCCAGGAGGTAGATAATTCTCATCATCATCGTATAGTTTGAATTCAATATCCTTTAATGCATGAGTTCTAATAAAATTATGAATAATCATAAACGCTACGACAATTTTAACTTGCTTATGATAAGGAAAATTTGGCATATGATCTAATATCTTTCATCTATTTTTCCAAACTCCAAATCTTCTCTCAATAGTGCATCTGAGCGTCGAATGTGCATGATTAAATATTTCACGCATACCCATTGGTCGAGGACCACGACGAAAATCTGGTAGATGATATTGTTCTCTTTTGTATGGCCCCATGTATCCGTTCATATGAAGATATCCAGCATCTACCAAATAATATTTACCTGCATACAATTTAGGATAATAAATCAAAAGTAATATAAAAATTATTTATTATCTTATTAAAGTTCATTAATGTCATTCTTATTAAATTCAAACCTCTAGGTGGATGTGGAAAGTGCAATTCCTCCTTTCAAATAGCTTCTATAAAAATATATGTATCATGTGCAGTACCTTCCCACCTAGCCCAAACAAAAGTGAAACGCATATAAAAATCACAAACTGCCATGATATTCTGAGTTGGTATACCTTTTCTACCAATAAATAGATTTTTTTTTTTTTTTGAGATATAGTAACTGGCACATGGGTTTCATCAATAGCTCCAATACAATTTTTAAAGTATGGCTAATATCGCTCATCTTTACGAATTATTTTTGGAGCATCCTTAAATTCTCTATCAGTGGGGCTGATAATGTCGACCGCCATTCATGAAACAGCCATTAATACACTATTAAAATGCCTACTAATAGTCTCTCCCGAATGTTAAAATCTTTCTTGTGCCCTTCTATTCCCGAACCCATGACCTAATGTAATCAAGAAAATTCCAACCATTTATTCGATAGTTATGTTTCGAGTACTAGTTAAGTTATATCTTCCATTCAACTCTTTGCATAAAGTATGAAATACATCTTTTTCCATCTTAAATTGTTGATGACATCTATCATGATGACCATTTAGAATCTCCATAACAAACTTATGACCTATGTGCGGAGAGGTCCTACAAGGTTCCTTAACCATATATGTTGTGTAATATATAGAATCTATCATTAATTGTAATGCTATCATAAAGTCAATATCATCCTCTTTTTCTTTTTCTTCACCATTATCAACATCGCTTGTATACTCTTCTGTATCGTAACCATTATTCTCCATGTCTATTAAATTCACAAAAATATGAAAAATAAATAAATAATAAAATTGCAATGCTTAAGAACAAGCATCAATAAAAAAAATTAAAATGTTGTAAAAATTCACCCAAAATATATAATAAAAAAAATTGATTCTCAACAACCTCTAAAATAGTTCATTACAAAGCATTTAGAAAAGAAAATAATAAGGAATCCCCAAAACTAAGATCATGATTGTCATTCTTGATTTATTTATTTTTCATTCGTTTAATAAAATCAATTGAAATGTTGGATCCTTTAGGGCAATAAACATTTCTCTATATGATTTCGTAAGGAGTACCTCACTTGCATCTCTAAAAAACTCATAGTCATTTTCTATCTTAGCTAATTCTCATACAACAGCCATAACCTCATCAATGCTACGGCCAGGTTTATCAGATGATGATGTTGTAACTCGTTTTTCAAGAATATCACAAAGACGTGTAAAATGTTGATTAAATATTTGAATTCATCTTTTCCTTTTTCTATCTTGGATTGCAGCGTGGGTTGCACGTTGCCAGAAAAGCTTGCTGCCGAACCATTGAAGTTGAGAACGTACGTAACTTCCGAGGGTAAGGTTCTGTCGGGAGATTTGTGAGATTTTCGTAGCTTTGTAATAGAGAGAGAGAGAGAGAGAGAGAGAGAGAGAGAGAGAGAGAGAGAGAGAGAGAGAGAGAGAGAGAGAGAGAGAGATTTGCTTGCGAAAGAGAGATGAGGGGATGGCTTACCGTGCAATCCTGCATATTTGACGTGGTCAAGATTTTTCGAATTTGGCATGCATGCAAATATTCTGGCTCTTAAGTATTGTAAATTAGGCTGATCGGTTAGCATGGGAAAACATGTTTTAATCGGTTGGTGAAAAGGGATAACAGTTCGGATAATTAGAAGCAATAATTAGTAGTTGGACAGTGATGTTTTTTTTGATGTATTTTTTTAATATTTTTAAATATTTGAAAAAAAAAGTATTAAAAAAATCTACAATATCATTATCTTTAATCATTGAATTAAAAAAAAAAATTCATTTAGAAATGTATTTCTGTTTAGAAAAAGCTCAAATATTGCCTATGTCATATATTTCTCACCGTACGCAAGGCATCGATAGTAATCACAATAATTACCCAATCTCGTTGTGCAGTTTCAAGATAAGAAGTGTAAGAAGTGGAATTAAGGAGAGAATGTCCCAAAATCTTCAAATGGCCTGCCTTTGTACCTACCGGCAAGTAGTAGCGTTAATGCAGGAAGATTCGCCGTAGGGCTGTACATCCAGGTTTGGGCCCGGTATAGCCAGATTGTGACCCGGGCCAAAACTTGAATTATTATTATTTTTTTAAATAATAAAAGTTCATTTTAATTAAATTTAAAATCATAATTTTTTTTTAATAAAAGGCCCATATTTTATTTAAGATTTTTCAAGAAAATCCATTTAAAAGCATAACTTTTTTATGTAAAAGTTTATATTTATTTAAAAAAATTCAAACCATAATTGTTTTTTTTATATATAAAAGCCTTTATTTTACTAAAAAAAATTTCTAAGTCATCTACTTGGAAAGGATAATGTTTCTGTTCTAAAAATACTACATGCATGTAAAACACAAAAAAATTCTAATATTCACCTATGCATACATCACAATGCAATCCATTAGCTGTTTGTATGATATTTACAGTTATAGAGTGCACAAATGCTGCGCACTCTTTTTTAAAAAAGTAAGTAAATATGATATTTATATGAAAAAAAATTAAATTTTTATTGATAGACTCTACTTTTTTTTCAAAAAAATGCGTAGCGCTTACACAACCATAACTACTGTATCTAATATTATTCTATATATATACATATATATTACTAGCTAATTAGCTAGCTAGGATAGTACCATCGTTGCATGAGAAAATTACCTGTTCCTCAACCAACAACTACATGCTATCCTTTATTATAAAACTTCATCATCTTAGAACATCCTCAATGGATTATACAAAGTTAAAGAACACTTTTAATAAATGTAAGATGAATTTGACTTTTGGTTATTCTATTCACATAAGTCTCCACATTAGAATAACTATTTTTTTATTATATAATAATAAAATATTATAAGATGAATTTAACTTTGATCATTTACATCAAATCTCCACATTGGATTATCCATTTATTCATTATATAGTAATGAGTAATTAATAATTGAAAAAATATTTAATTTTTTTAATTATTAACTTATTTTATTTGATCTTATTTTACTATTCTACGTATGATATATTAATTAGTAATCATATTCTAATTAAATTAGTAATTAGGAGTAATATAAAGTAATAAAATAAATATTTGCTCCTGAAACAGTAAGAAACAAATTTGATTTAATTTTTACAAATACTGTAGTTCAAATCTAATAAATTTAAGTTTGCAATTTGCATAATCCATTGCAAGCAGTTTTTCAGCTCTAATAGTTAAATGATACTTTATTTTACATTTGGATAATCCATTAAGGATTTTGCCCGAATATATACAAACTTCCAGGCGTAATAGGCTCCATGTATGGAGGTAACTTTTTGCCCACACCTAAGCACCGATTTCCTGCATTGCATTGAACCACCAATGTATCAAATAGACATCATGATATATATGGAGCGCTTGGTATTCAACTGTATCAAATAAACATGCTTAATTTTGGTGTTGGAAAAAAAAAATACCGAATCTAGTTCACATGTTACAATATAAAGATTGAGTTCAAAGTACTGATCATCATTTGATATGGGATTAAAGCAATGGTTCTGAACTCGAAATTTGAATATATACTTTAAGCACGAGAGAGTGATTATCTCTTGTCACCAACTTTTTTTTTTTTTTTTGGATAAATAGGGATTTAAGTTTTAACGTTACATGATGCATCACATGAATATAGCTAGGTTGAATATGAGTAAATCCACTTACTTTTGTATCTGGCAGCTGTATAAGGGAAATCGGTGATGATACCATCAACTTTTGCCAACTGGACAAATGTGTTGATCTCCACAGTTGCATCTGCGAGGAAGTCATATGATTGGGTCACAAACTCATTGCTGAATGTCTCTACATAAACAGGGAGCTTCTCTGCATGAAACTTGGGCACAATATCGGTAGTATTAGTGATAAATGCTTCAAGTTCAGGGAAGATGAAGTCCTTGGTGACAACCACAGAATCGGCAAACGTCTTTATGTTCTTAATGGTTGAGTCGGGGCCATCAGCAATACTCCCGTCGGCCTTGTATACACACTCGTAATTGCTTTTTCCCTTGAATTTCATTAGAATTGAGCTATTACTGGACTGGATCATAACTTTTAAGGATGTCTGTTTATCAAAACCAGCTTTGATCACGACTTCGTTGACTGCATCGGCTACTCTCACTCCCTGTGCATTCTGAAAGGAACAGATCAACAGAATGAAACAGGGATGATCAAGAAAAATATTAAAATCTGGAGGCATGAGAAGAAACACCCCTTTGATAAATTGCCAACATATATTTCAGCAACAAAAAGACAGTAAGCAGCAGAGCAAATACTCACCTCTATGTTGATCAGGACACCAGTAAGAGATTTCGCATTCTTTGACAAGGCCAAGAAATCGGACAATGTTACAAACTTTCCAGCATTTTGGAACTTCGGGTTCCGGAACATTTTATACTCGGTGGAGGGGTTTGCTATTGCCGCTGCCGGAATTTATGCAAAATACAAGTATATAAGTAGATAATAACGGAGATCCTCATTTAATGTAGAGAATTAATTCAAACCGATGTAAAGTTCCATCACGCTTGTCTCTCAGTCTTAACAAAAGCTTTTAAACAAATTTAAGAGGATGAGTTTTTCCAAAGCATGAAAGCTTTCAGTGAATGTTTTCTTCGTTTGTTGTCTAGTTAGGAAGGAGGGGCTGTGGTTTAAAGGGTATCATTGCACAGAGTATGTAAGGGAGAACCCAATTCGACTTACGTTTCAAGTTTTGAATCTGATTCCACGCCAAGTTAAAGGAAAATATTCCACCCACATCCTTTGGAACTATTGCGCTTTCTGTCAAATTTTCTGAGCTCAGGCAAAATGGTGTCCCATCCTTGGCCAGTTGAACTGGGCAGTCAATTATTTCTGCGCCATCTGCAATAGCTTTGTTATATGCCAAGTCTGTGCAACCTGGGTAATCTCCACTTGCTCCATATTTAGAGATAATCAATGGTTTCGCTGCATAATGAGCAATGTGAAGGAGTGTCAACAATGATATACCGAGAATAATGTTGTCATAGAAACACACAGTTAGACAACATAATCAATGAGTTGTGAACTGCAGACAACATAATCAATTAGTTGTGAACTGAAAAGAATCGAAGCTTTGGTTATAAGCATTTTCGACGGTGATAATATACCTTGTGATGAAGCTTTTCTGCCAAGATCATGAGCAAAGCAAGCTGCAGTATGAGAAGAGAGAAATTCAGGATTGTGATGAAAATACTTAACAGTAAATGCCTAGTGGAGAGAAAAAAAGACTTACCTATAGCCTCCGAGGCAGTCATTGGGAAATCGCTCAACACTCCATCAACACAGAAGTCAGCATTGTCAACGAAAGACAAGTACTCAGATATGGGATCATGACTGTAATTGTAGCTAATGGGAATGTCATTTACAAAATCCGAGGCGAAAACTTCAAGCCCTGCTTTATGAGCATCCGCGACAACAGAGGTATGAGGTTGTAAGTAAAGAGTTGCATCTACAGGCCATATGTAGTCCTTGGGAACAAGGATTCCGGAGGCAAATGTTTTGACAAAAGTAAGATTCTTTAACAGAGAGCCATATGTCTGGCTCGTTGAAGGCTCAATCTCATTTCGTCCTAGAAATCGGAAGACCAGTTTTGTCGTTGTAGGTTTAAATCCCGACTCAATAGCTGTTAGTAAAGCCAGCTCTGGGGATGAAATGTAATCAACTTTCACTCTTTTCGAAACAGAAAGCACAAATCTTGTCATACTCAAATTGTGTTGCGTGAAGAATGCATCGTACTGCAAATTAAGTGTTTGGAGTTGGAGCAAAAGGGTTAGTGATCAGAATGCATGATAGCTGAGAAGCCAAGCCAGATCCAACATTATCAGCGGAAAATTAAAACAACAAAGGATCGAGGAGACCAATTCAATGTCAAGGCAGACCGTCAGAGCAGAGTTCATAATCTTTCGTTTAATTACCTGAATGTTCAACCATAAGCCTGGTGGTTGTACTTGTGTAGCCAAATGATCAACGCTGATAATTGCGAAGCCATGGTTATCAAACCGGTTACTTCGAGAATAGACTCCTTGCGTTACTGACAAATAGAAATAGAGAAATTCGCATCAGCTAACGATAAGAAATCTCATATCAAATAAGCAGAAACCTTGACTGATAGCAACTATAAACAAATCGAGTACGTAGACGGTAACCAAAAGACAAAAAAACATGTAAGGAAAATAAGGCTTGCGAGCGAAAAGTCAAACATACGGGCGACATTATTTGCTAGCTCTTCGTAGGCGAAATCCACAGAAAACCATCCTCGGGTAGGGACCTTATTAACTTGGTAAACCCTACTACTATTTTTGTAAATAGTAGCAATGTTAGTAGCATTCTCCAACTTGACACCCTGCGCACAAATCCCAAATCCATCCTTTGTTAATTGCACGTCACACCATAGGTGGACATTGGGTAGACTAACTTGCCGTGCCAGACCAAAGGCAATTTGACTAGAATCTGGAAACAGCCCTGAAAACCCTCCTCGTGCAATCACTAGAGGCGGTTTACCTACAAAATATTAATTCCAATCATATGTATCAGTTTATTAGCATGCCATGTAAAACTCAAGTAGAAACATTAACATGAATGATCAATGAATGAATTACAACATTGTTGTGTATGTAATGTTTCACAAAGGTATCGAAGGTACGTACGTACGTACTAAATCCGGCGCAAGAACTGTTGAGGGACCACCCCATGTGTGCCATCCACTATGTGTGCCCATGTGTTGGTGGTGTCCAATTCACATGATGATATTCCTCACTAAGTGCTTTCATTGAGTGTTTAGCTTGTGCATTCCAGCACATATGTGGAGGGAGATGGGTTGAGCCTCTCCTATAAATAGGAGAGGTCATATGAAGGGAAAACCATCCCATTGAGAGAGAGAAGCAAGAGAAGTGTGTGTAGTGTGCCATTTGAGATAGAGTTGTTTTGAATATAGTGTTTCCGCTCAGTGGACGTAGGCAAATTGCCGAACCACTTAAATATTGTCTCTATCTATTGTGGGTGTGATTTCTGGGCGGCTTTAGGCGCAACAATTGGTATCAGAGCCAATTAGGCTCTTTTTTTGTGGGGTGGATTTTTGTGGTAGTGTGGATACGTACAGTCTAAGGAGGTTCTGTCTAGGAGATTGGAAATTTTAAGCGTGTCCATTGTGACCCTCCAATCTTTCCTGGGAACTGACTTAGTGAGATACTATTCATTTCTACCGTAAAAATTCATCAGAGCTTCGGTTCGTGCTACCCAGGAAAATTGCAGTTAATCGGAATCAACTTTTGATCACACCACAACGTTCCTCTCGTCAAGTCGGATCCGTTGCCGCAAACGGCATCGAAAACGAACATCGGAGGAGCCCACACGAGCCCCTAGAAGATCGGCGCGTGCATCTGCTGTATCCCACGCGCCAGACAGATCAGAACCGTCCGTTTTTCAGATCCATTTTGGGCTTGATCTAAGCCATCCGGAGTCCGATTTCAACGATCAAATAGTGCTTTCCAACTATTTGGATCATTCCGAACTCATTCGTACGGTTAGAATTTTGAAATTTTGTGTCTAAAGTTTCTAAATTCAAATGGAAAGATCTGGAAGAGATAGGGGCTCTGAAAATGCCAGTAGCTCTGGACGTCGGTCCACCGTGTCAAATGCCAAGTTTGAAGTTGAGAAGTTCGATGGAACAAGCAACTTCGGCATGTGGCAGTGTGAAGTCATGGACGTTTTGATCCAACAAGAGTTGGATATTGCGTTGGAAGGAAAGCCAGACGATATGACTGATCAGGGTTGGAAGAAGCTTAATACTCAAGCTTGTAGTACAATTCGGTTATGCCTTACCAAAGAACAAAAGTATTTTGTCATGAGAGAGACAGATGCTAGGGTACTTTGGCAGAAATTGGAGGATAAGTTCATGAAGAAGAGCATTGAGAGCCGTTTGCACTTGAAGAAGAAGCTCTTCAGATTCCAATTTCGTGAAGGTATTTCAATGACTGAACATCTGAATAGTTACAACCAAATTCTTGCTGATTTGTTAAATTTAGATGTTAAAATCGAAGATGAAGATAAAACTTTACTTTTGCTAAATTCCTTGCCTGATACATATGAGCATTTGATTACTACTCTATTGTATGGGAAGGAAAAGATTAGTTTTGAAGATGTATCTAGCTCTTTAATTAGCAATGAGTACCGGAGAAAAGATAAACAGGTACAACAAGATACATCAAGTGAAGCACTAACAGCAAGGGGGAGACCACAGTCAAGGTATCCCGGAAAGAAGAAAGGTTTTCAATCGAAAACCCGAGCCACATCACGTGGTTCATCAGTCGGAAGAAAGCTCGCCAAAGACGAGTGTTCCTTTTGTCACAACAAAGGACACTGGAAGAAGGATTGTCCCAAGCTGAAGGGACAACAGCAGAATCAACCCACCACAGCCAATGTCGTGGACAGAGATGATGATTCAGATTTTTCCTTGATAAGTTCATCATCCATTTGTCATTCCGATGAATGGATTATGGATTCCGGATGTACCTATCACATGTGTCCCAATCGGGACTGGTTTACTGACTTCAAAAAGATTGAAGGTGGAACAGTACTTATGGGCAATGACAGTGCCTGTAAGACTCAGGGAATAGGTAGCATTCGGTTAAAGCTGCACAATGGTAGCGTCAAGACTCTGACAGAAGTTCGGTACATTCCGGACTTGCGGAAGAATCTCATCTCACTGGGAGCTCTGGATTCAAAGGGATTCAGAATCACCATTGAAGACGGAACTCTCAAAGTACTAATGGGAGTTCAGGTGGCTATGAAGGGTTTGAGGCGAGGAAACTTGTACTTCTTGCAAGGAAGTACTGTTGCTGGAAGAGCTTCCACAGGCTGTGAGAAGCTAGATGAGACTGATGATGACACCTCCAGTCTGTGGCATATGCGTATGGGACACGCAGGAGAAAAAGTTTTGCAAACACTGGTGAAGCAAGGCTTACTCAAAGGTGCCAAGACTGGTAAACTGTCTTTCTGTGAGCACTGTGTATTGGGGAAGCAGAGGCAGATCAAGTTTGGAACCGCAGTACACAATACACAGGGAATACTTGACTATGTGCACTCCGATGTTTGGGGACCTACCCAAAATGCATCTTTGGGAGGTAAACATTGGTTTGTAACTTTTGTAGATGATTATTCTCGTCGTGTGTGGGTGTATACGATGAAGAATAAGGATGAAGTGCTGAAAATCTTCCTTGATTGGAAGAAAATGGTTGAGACTCAGACCGGCAGAAAGATCAAGCGGCTCAGATCTGATAATGGAGGTGAATACACTTCAGATCCCTTCATGGAAGTATGCCGGAGAGAGGGAATTGTCAGACACTTCACAGTACGAGGTACACCGCAGCAGAATGGTGTGGCAGAACGAATGAATCGTACTTTACTAGAGAAAGTACGATGTATGTTGCTGGATGCTGGATTCAGTAAACAATTTTGGGCTGAAGCTGTGACATATGCCTGCCACCTCATCAACCGACTACCCGCATCTGCCAATGACGGGAAGACACCCACTGAAATGTGGAGAGGTACACATGCTACTGATTATAACTCTTTACACATTTTCGGATGTCCTGCTTACTATCACGCTAAAGAGAGTAAGCTTGATCCTAGAGCCAAGAAAGTAAAATTCTTGGGCTTTAGTACTGGAGTAAAAGGGTATAGACTCTGGTGCATAGAGTCTAAAAAGGTGATCATTAGTAGAGATGTTACCTTCAACGAATCTGAGATGCTTAAGTCACATAAGCATAGAGATTCCAGTGAATGCAGCCATGATAGCGAAACACCTGGTGATTCGCAAAAGGTGGAGTTTTCCACTCGAAAGGATTCAGGAGAAACAAATGGAGAGCACGAACAAGATGAGGTTGATAGTCCAGTCACAGTACCTCCAATACAACCTGAATCAATAGCAACCAACAGACCGAGAAGAGAGAAATGTGTACCGTCACGTTATGCAGACTATGTGACATATGCATTACCAGCTGAAGGGGGTGAGATCCCAACCACTTACAGAGAAGCCATACAGTCCAGTGAACAAGTTGAATGGACAAAGGCAATGAAGGAAGAGATGCAGTCTCTTCACCAGAACCAGACTTGGGAGCTTGTGCCGCTTCCAAAAGGAAAGAAGACAATTGGCTGTAAGTGGATCTTCAATCAGAAAGATGATCAAGCTGCTAAGAATGGAGTGCGATACAATGCTAGGTTGGTAGCCAAGGGTTACGCTCAGACAGAGGGAATTGACTACAGTGAAGTATTCTCTCCTGTTGTGAAGCATTCATCCATTCGGATATTGCTAGCTTTGGTTGCACAATATGATCTGGAGTTAGCACAGTTTGATGTAAAGACAGCTTTCTTGCATGGTGATCTGGAAGAGGAGATTTATCTGTCTCAACCAGAAGGATTCAAAGAAGCTGGCAAAGAAAACTGGGTATGCAGTCTGAAGAAGTCTCTCTATGGCTTGAAGCAGTCACCTCGGCAATAGTATAAGCGGTTTGACCGCTTTATGATGGATCTGAAATACACTCGTTGCCAATACGATCATTGTGTATATTTCAGAAAACTTGCAGATGGATCTTTCATTTATTTGCTTTTATATGTAGATGATATGTTAATTGCATGTAAAAGCAAGGGGGAGATAGATCGCTTAAAAACTCAGTTAAGTCGTGAGTTTGACATGAAAGATCTGGGAGAAGTTCGAAGAATACTGGGGATGGAGATCAGCAGAGATAGGGTGAAAGGTATAGTTCACCTTACTCAGAAGCAGTATCTGAAGAGAATACTGCAACGCTTCAACATCGACTCAAAGACGAAGCCGGTGAGTACTCCAATGGCCCCATATTTCAAGCTCAGTGCATTGCAGTCTCCTAAAACTGATGAAGAGCGGGACTACATGAGAAATGTCCCATATGCAAGTGTTGTAGGAAGCTTAATGTATGCCATGGTGTGTACACGACCTGATATCTCCCAGGCCGTTAGCTTAATTAGCCGTTATATGCATAATCCTGGAAAGACTCATTGGCATGCGGCTAAGTGGATTCTACGGTACATTTTAGGAACCGTAGATATTGGTTTGAAGTTCGAGAAGAGTGAAGATAGTCTAGTAACTGGGTATGTTGACTCAGACTATGCAGGTGATCTTGATAAACGCCGATCGACAACTGGATATGTGTTCACTATGGCTGGAGGACCAGTTAGTTGGCGATCAACTTTGCAGTCAACAATTGCACTATCATCAACTGAGGCTGAATACATGGCTGTAACAGAAGCCGTGAAAGAAGCCATTTGGTTACAGGGATTGGTAACAGACTTGGGCTTTAAGCAGCAAGAGGTTACCGTTTACTGTGACAGTCAGAGTGCAATTCATCTGGCCAAAAATCAAGTATATCACTCTCGAACAAAGCATATAGATGTCCGTTTCCACTTCGTACGTGAGATATTGGAAGAAGGGGACATTCTACTTCAGAAGATTGGCACTGAAGATAATCCAGCAGATATGTTGACAAAGGTCGTCACCGGGATCAAGTTCCAACACTGTTTGGACTTGATTAATATCTCATACTGCTGAGCACCCACGGGTGCATTGGCGCCTTAGGGCGCATTTGGTAGCGGAGATCTCTCATGGCAAACGAACATTTCGATAGAGGGATGAAATCATTGGAAGGATACAACATGTAGTATCCTAATGTGGCACACTTGGGTGGAGGGGGTGATTGTTGAGGGACCACCCCATCTGTGCCATCCACTATGTGTGCCCATGTGTTGGTGGTGTCCAATTCACATGATGATATTCCTCACTAAGTGCTTTCATTGAGTGTTTAGCTTGTGCATTCCAGCACATATGTGGAGGGAGATGGGTTGAGCCTCTCCTATAAATAGGAGAGGTCATATGAAGGGAAAACCATCCCATTGAGAGAGAGAAGCAAGAGAAGTGTGTGTAGTGTGCCATTTGAGATAGAGTTGTTTTGAATATAGTGTTTCCACTCAGTGGACGTAGGCAAATTGCCGAACCACTTAAATATTGTCTCTATCTATTGTAGATGTGATTTCTGGGCGGCTTTAGGCGCAACAAGAACAATATTCTCACTCCGTTTTAATTTCATTTTTCAAGAAAGCAGAAAACTTTTTCGTTTTGTTCCAACGTTATATTTTTCTCGGCAGCACAGGTAATAGAGGCTTGGAGGCAAAATCCAAACCAGTAAGCGTAGGCCAGTGATCAGTCTGGCTAGGTTCCTGAGCAGATACCAGAGCTAATACCGCGGAGCATTGAAGCAGGAGAAGAAAGAACGCTCGACAGCGTGGGTTGTACATTGCCGGAAAAGCTTGCTGGCAAACCATTGGAGCTGAGAACGTACGTAACTTCCGAGAATAAGGTTTTGTCGGGAGATTTGTGAGATTTTCGTAGCTTTGTAACAGATATATATATATATATATAGAGAGAGAGAGAGAGAGAGAGAGAGAGAGAGAGAGAGAGAGAGAGAGAGAGAGAGAGAGAGAGAGAGAGAGAGTGCTCTATTTGCATGCGGAAGAGAGATGAGGGGATGGCTTACCGCGCAATCCTGCATATTTGACGTCGCCAAAAGAACCAAGTCAAGCACTTACATGCATGATCTGTACGGGGAAATGGATGGTATATATTTTATATATTATATTCTTATTTTTTTTAATAAATATATTATATTCTTATCGGCTAGTTCGATTGTAATTTGCTTAAGAGCATTGACAATGGCCTATGTATTTTTATATTCATTTTTATATTTATATAATATCCCTTTAAGTTGATCTATAATAGATTATGTTTTTTTAAAATTTTGCATAACTATAAATAGTGTTTATTTAAATTTGAAGAAGTACAATTCACTCTTTAAACATTATTATAACATTATTATCAGCGTAATATTACAAACGCCAGCAAACACGATTAGTATAACGGTGTAAAATTCTTAAATTATTAGCGTTTATTTAAATGCCACAAAAAATATATATTATTACTGACGTAACAATAAAAATTATAGGACTTTCACAGCAGTTATGCATTGTGATTTTGTGCTCCATGAAGGACCTCATCCCCCTTGCATGGCCAACAAAAAAACAAAAAGAAATGAAAAGGAGAGCAAGGACTGCGATGGCAACTAGAGAAGCAACTCCAAACAAAAATAACAAATAATGAGGAAATAATACCAATCACAACATACCTAGATTACAGCCGACTGTGAATGAATGATTATAACTCACTTTGCACAAATGACAATACCATAGAATGCATGCACACTCCACACAATTTGCAATACCACCGAATGGAAGATAAGGTTTTTTTTTTTTTTTTACACACTACCGAACTTAGTCATAGGTGTTGTATAAATAGAGCAGAGATGTAGAGTTCCAATAGATGGAAAATACATGAGAATCAATCGGAATGGATATTAATATAAATTTATTCATACATTTCTTCACTTTTTTTGGTGATGATAAAATCCAATCTTTGAGTAGGTAGCTAACTCAATAAATCTGGAGACTTTTTTGTTTCTAAAATCCAATCTTTGAGTAGGTAGCTAACCCAATAAATCTGGACACTTATCCAATACAATTTTCTTGCGCAGTCGGTTCCATTTTTCTATGATTTTAGGAAAGTAAAGATAACCAACCGAACAGTACCAATAAAGATTTCTGCCCCCGAGCTCCAATAACTCTGTTTTAGCTCCATTCAAATTTGATAGAGAGCAAATCGTATGAAAAATCTCCAAAGAATGATTACTGATTCAGCTAGAGAACCTAGTGGAGATGATAAAGTCAAAGGTTTCAATGCCATCCGATTCTATGTTATAAAAAAAAAAAAAAAAAAAAAAAAAAAGAAAAAGAAAAAGGCTGAAAGACTTCTTTCTAGAAAGACATCAACTGCAACCTATTTCTTACTGGTCAAAAACCCCAATACCAATTCTCAAGGGCTTCTTTCTAGAAAGACATCAACTGCAACCTATTTCTTACTGACCTGACGTGCTATATACCATAAGAAACTCCCAGAGAAAAATCGTAAGGCCACGAAGATGTGGTGGCTGAAGAGTCTAACAAGCTGTCGAAGGTGCAGGGGGTGAAGAATTCGAAGGTGGGTTTTCGGGTTCAGTCGAGATTTTTTATAAGGAATACCGATTGTGTTATAAAAAAAAAAAGGGTTGAAGACAAACTGTCATCTGAAAATTTTCAGCTCCATCTGAAAGTTGAAGGCGTGAAGGTTTTCGTAGGTTGAGAGAGAGATAGAGGGGGGGGAGGAAGGGGAGGGGCAAATTTGTCGTTGTAGTAAAATAGTAAGGATCATTTTGTAATATACATGTCAAGGTAAAGTAGGACTTACTTTTTACAAAGTACTTATGACAGAAATCATTAATTTGATATTTTTGTTGAAACGTGTTTCTTTAGCTGTTTTTCTTTTTTATCTTTTTCTAAATTTAAAAGTATTTTAATATAAAATTATCAAACAGATAAATTTTATCATTTAAATACTTTAAACTATTTTAAAGCATTTTTTAGCCTTTCTACCGCAATCCCAGGCTCTAAATTTCCTGGCGGCTTTTCTCCTTATACAGATGAGGGTTGGCAATAATCTGCGTGGCAGACGATTGCGTTTGATTGCCTCCGGCGGCCAATTGCGTTTACTCTCAAACCGAACGGATAAAGACTGCTTGAAATCCCAAACGTCCGTCATGATCCAACGCATATATGGTCCATGCGTTTTCTGGCAGCTTCCGCTTACTTTACTAGAAACGACAGAGGTAGAGCAACAACTTCATTTTTCAATTCACGTGACGGCAGACTGAGTCGTTAGACAGTGACTACACAGCACTGCACGCTGTTTTTCTAAAACAAAAGGAACAAGTGAAGACCGATTAATGGCCGAGATTAATGAGAAGTGTTGAGAAGATTTCGGGTAAAGTCATTTTTCCATGGTAGAGAATATATAAACGGTTTTTTCCCACCCACTTTGGACTTTATGAGCAGAAATACATGGCGATGTCTTAATTTGTAATGCCGCCTGTCTTAATTTATGAGCAGTTTCCGCGTACTATCTTACGCGGGATGTAATAACGAATAATATCATGGCGGCTAGTTAATGTGAAATTAATGATTAAGACACGTAACACAAATAGAAAATTCTGAAAATAATATTTATTGATAAAAGTCGAAAAATTGATTCTAAACTTTACAAGTTGAAATAGTTGAAAAAAACATCGACTTTATGTGAACAAAATCTTGATGATAATGCTATTCATTATTTTTATATTATATACTAATATATAATTTATTATTTTTATTTTTTTATTTAAATATACATATTTATACATTAATATATATACATTTAAATAGAAAAATAAAAATGATAAATTATATATTAAATAGAAATTTTCAAATCTCAATTGTTGCCTACAATTTAAATAAATAATAAAATAAAATTATTGTTTAAAATTTGGTCCAAATCAAAATAAAAATCATCTCTTAAAAGTAATAGTGCTATATTATCATAAAAAAAGCAAGTAACTTGAAAGGATAATTATGAGAAAAAACTATTGATTTCGGAGTTGAAACGGGACTTTAGACGTAATGGGTGATTATTATGTGTGTATTAAAAATAATATTTTATTCAATTTTTAACTTTCTTCTTAACTTATTATCTAAATTGTAAGTGTCCAACTGTAAAAATTTTCTTCTTAACTCACTGTCTAAATTGTAAGTTTCCACTGTAGCCTTGCTTATCAAGGTTTCAAGGAAGCTGCCGCGTCATGCCAAATTTTAAAAACAAAGACCAATGGAGCTTGGAGTTTTCATTTTCGCAGGTGCTTATGATATGCGAGACCTTTACCATGAAACCCTTCTTGGACGTTCGTAACAATGGTTCCTCGCAGAAATAAAGGGCGAGAAGACTGTGTCTGTGAATACAGCTGCTTTTATATTTTTTTAAACTATTTTATTATCATTTATAAATAATTTATAATTATTACATACTATTTATTATTATTTATAAATTATTTTATTATTATTATTTTAAAATAACATCCAAACCAAATCTGTAGCATAGTATATTGGTTTTGAGGTGTCCTATTGAGGAATCATTGGGATCATATATTAGTCTAGGATTTATGGTCCGTTTTC
This sequence comes from Carya illinoinensis, assembly GCF_018687715.1. Classification (NCBI taxonomy): domain Eukaryota; kingdom Viridiplantae; phylum Streptophyta; class Magnoliopsida; order Fagales; family Juglandaceae; genus Carya; species Carya illinoinensis. The sequence continues at coordinate 44,104,130 of NC_056762.1, read as the reverse complement.
AACTAATTAATGCGACAAAATCTATACTAACACTACTGTAACACTACAATAACGCTCACTATCACATTTTTAATATATATGATTATATATTAGAATTTCTTATTTTATTATAATATATATTTAGAAAAATATATTTTGTATTTTATAAAAATGGTTTGATAAATAGGTCATAACATAATAATAAAAAATATATTTAAAAAAAGTCAAAATATTTATGAGTTTTTAAATTAATAATAGATATTACTTATTTTTAATATATTCATAATATTTTTCATCTAATAATTAAAAATAATTTTCAATAATAGAGAAGACTCACTATTTTATCAAATCTCCAAAAAGTTAAAATCACTTTATTTCATCTCATTATTTAAATACATATTTTTTTTTATAAATTATCTCATTTCATTTTAATTTAAAAATCTTATTTTTATTTAAAATATTTCATTTATTTAATTGAAACTGCTTAACCTTATTCCTGTAACGTATTATCTAGGTATTTTTTTTTTTTTTAAAGGTGGGGGAAACACGTCTTATCTAGGTTTTGACTCGACGACTGCCGTTGTTGCTAGATTTCTTGGCTGCCAGAATTGCTATATACAGTCGAATTTGCAAAGTCGGTGCGTAAGCGGCTGACATGGTAAGTCCCACATAGACAGAGAAAAAAAAAATTTCAATTCCCATTTTCTTCTCTCCCTTATTTTTGCACTCTGCTGTCCATAGCTCGTCCTCTCTCACTCAGAATGCGTCGCACCTCCCCATCTCTTTCACTGCTCAGATCCCATCTCCCCCAGCTATACTTGATTAATTTCTTTATAGTACTCGTTGACCCCTGAAAAAATAATAAACAAGGTAATTGCAGATGTGGTTAAAAGCGAGTACAACAGACAACTTCTCTAGCTCTTCAACAGCAAGGGTTAACACCATCTTTACTCCAATTTTATCCTTCTAATGATTTTTGAAAGTTGAACAGGACAATCTATTTCTTAGAATTTGAAAATTTTTTCTTGTTGGCGTAAAATTCTTTTTCTTTGTTTTTGTTTTCTTTTTTTTCTTTTTGTAAATTTACATGGCTTTTATTGTTGCTAACTTGCATGAAATAGAAATCTGCAAAAACTCCTAGCTTCTTTCAATGAGGTCAGCGTTTTGGCTTATGCAGGGACTCCTCTAACCTACAGTTTGTAGAGCAGTGAAACGCGGCCGTTTAAATAAAAGACGTGGACATCCCACGTCACCAACTTTGTGCCGGTTGCATACTGTCACTTGTAAATAGAGTTTTTCAGAAACTTCTGTTATTTTCTATGTACTTGTTCTTTGAGAAATACTTTTTACAGTTGAGAAATGCAGTCGGCGTGCAGTCGTGGAGAAAAAAATGAATTAATACGGAATTTACATGAAAAAAAAATTATTTTTATAACTTTTTTTATTTATATAGTGTTGTGCCTTAAGCTGCCCTGAAAATAAACACAAAATAGATAGAGACAATATTTAAGTGGTTCGGCAATTTGCCTACGTCCACTGAGCGGAAACACTATATTCAAAACAACTCTATCTCAAATGGCACACTACACACACTCTCTTGCTTCTCTCTCTCAATGGGATGGATTTCCCTTCATATGACCTCTCCTATTTATAGGAGAGGCTCAACCCTTCTCCCTCCACATATGTGCTGGAATGCACAAGCTAGACACTCAATGAAAGCACTTAGTGAGGAATATCATCATGTGAATTGGACACCACCAACACATGGGCACACATAGTGGATGGCACACATGGGGTGGGTGGATGGCACACATGGAGTGGTCCCTCAACATATAGGTCCTCTGAATATAAAATAATTTTTTTATAATTTTTTTTTATTCATTCCGTATAACCGATTGCACGCTAACTACATTTCTCGACTGTATCTGACAAAGCTTGTTCTTTTTATATATTTTTTTAGTAAGGGCGTGCAGTGCTGTGTAGTTACTGAGTGACTGTAGTGAACAAGGTGCCACTTGACTTGAAAAACGAAATCAATTGTTTGCTCTACCTCTGTTGTTTCTGGGAAGGTACGCGGTAGCTGCAAGAAAACTCATAAATCACCCCCCCACCCCACCCCCCTCTCCTTTCTCCCTCCTCCTCTCCAATATATACCTCAGATCATGAAGTTTGGGATGTCAATGAGAGTCTTTCTCCGTTCGGTTTTGAAAGTAAACGCAATTGATCGGGTGAGGCAATTATACGCAACTTTGATCTGTCTTACGAAGCCGCTGGTCAATCATAAATAAGAACTTGCTCACTGATCAGCCTGTCACAGATACAGACATATATATGTATATAAAGTTTTTTGCTTCCTAAGAAGAAAAGCCTCCAGGAAATCTAGCAGATAACGGCAGTCGATCGAGTCGAAATCCAAGTAAGACGTTACAGGTCTTTCATTTTCAAGAGTTCGGTAACTTGGAAAGATCGATGGAGAAGCAGATCAGAGACCCATAATCCATTCCATTAAATCCGAGATACCAAATTATATATAGAAACTCGAATTTCATTAACTTCCCCACCTTCCTTCTCACTTCTCACCACCACCCATGGGTCAGCACGAAACCACCGCTGCGAGGAGAGGCAGCTTGAAGCGAAAGCTGGAGCCTGAATTCGAAGATCGGAAGGAGGATGCCAAGGTTCTTTCTCTCGAACCCCGCGTGCATCGCCACGTTAACATCCGCCATTCCGCTATGGAACTACCCAAAGAAGGTACCGCTTTCGCCCAACTATTTTTTTTTTTTTTTCCTTTCTCCCAACTAACTACGGCATGCTTCCATTTAAAATTTCCTCTAATTTAACTAAAAGTCATACTTAACAAAATTTTTACTTGAAATTTATTCATTTTTCAAAAACATCCTATATCTTATAATCTCATTCCCCATTTTTTTTTATTAAAACAATATTTTTCTATTATTATTTTTTATTATTTTATTTATACATTTTTAATTACTCCCTATAAAATATATATAAAAATTAATTTAGAAGATAAACAATAGCTCTTTAAATATAGAAAATCACTATTTACATCTTAAATATTTTTCTTAAAATAAGAAACCGAATGAAGAGGTAGTTTTGTCAAGAAAAAAAAATTATTTTTCAAAATTTAGAGATTTTGAGAATTTAGAAAAACGAACCGAAATGCTTCTACTTAAAGAGTATTCCCAATTCTTTTTTATTTTGTTGTTTAAATTAATATATCACTGAAATATTTTTTCAAATAACTATTGTTACAATACTTTCGTACATTAGCTTATTTTTTTGTATTACTTAAATATTCGTTTTCTTATTTCTTTTTTTATCAAAATATTCTGAAATCTTTCAATATTTCCTTAAAAAAAAGTGAGATTTACTTCTTTTTTTTTAAATATGAATTTTAGATTTATCCATTTTTTTAAAGAAAATACGCAAGATCTCACAGTAGTATAAAACTATAAATATCGTTTTTTTATCTCATATATTAACGTGAACATGTTGCCAAAATTACATCAATAGTCCAATAAAAAATTAAAAAGAAAATAAAGATGGAAAAACTCATTCATCTTTCTTCTTTTAACTTTTTATCCTTTTATCATGTTTTGAAAAATTTTTAAAATGACTTTTTCTTCTTATTAAAATAAAATATTTTAATAATATTATAACATTTTCATATTCTATAAATAAATGTGCAAATGTGAGAAATATAAAGAAAGATTAGGAAAAAGAAAGAAATAATAAAAAAAAAGTTTACATAGATAAATGGTGCATGTTAAATGTAGAGAAGTACTTTACTTTATATATATTTTACATAATCCAATAGAAGTTTTATTTTGACATATTGTTATGATCTATTTTACAAAAAATGTAAAATAGAGATGCCATTGATCAGAGAGGGTTGATCTTACCCATTTAGTAGACAATTCTGTATTTTCTATTACCCATTGTACTCGTGCACTTTCTTAAATAACTGTGAGGTAAATGGATCTCTTTCATGTAATTTTGTAAGATACACGTATTTTATTCATCATCTTTTCCTAGAAGTAGTCTTATCATATATTGCGCAATATATGATAAGACTCTATTAATGGGTTACCCAAAATAGAGATGACACGGATGAAGGTGATCAAGTTCTTAAGTAATTGACACTCACGAGATATTTTATCATGTGCTTATCTCTCCCGCCTATCTCTCCCACACAAGCTTTTCAAAATCGAACAAGAGCTCGATCGAGCTAATATTTTTCCAGGACAATTCGTTTGGTAATTGCTTTTGGCAAGTTTTTTTTTTTTCTTTTTTTTTTTTCTAATTCCTATGTTTTTTCTATTTTTTGTTTTTTTCTTTTGATTTTTTAGCTTTTAATTGGTTTATTTTTACCTTTATTTGTTTTCTCAAATTTCTAAAGGCTAGACAGTTTTTTGGGGTCAAATATATATAATTATGGTCTGAATTAACGGATGATCAAGGTAGGTAAGTGACCAAAAATCTTTGTTGACCTCAGGTAATTTCAGACATACAAGAGAATTATAGAAGAGTTTGGGGATGGCCATGACGAATGCGTTGGCTTATTCGTATACTCTTCTTTCTCTAGGGTTAGGAATAGAAATGCATACAATTCTCATCTGAGCTCCCAAGACACGCATGAAGCCAGATGCCATGTACTGTATATATTCATTTGCCATGCTATAACACTTTAAAAAAAAAAAAAAAAAAAAAAATTGCCCAATTCCATATTTACGCATGAGCTTTTTATTTCAAAATAATTTTTGGCAAGAATATTATAACCTTTATGTCCCAAGACTATGGTACGGTGTCTTGATCAGCCATAACCTTAGCAGTTATCATAGGCGCATGCAATTATTCTTTGGGCGTAGGGGACGCCATGCTTCACACATTTATATGGATGTGTGGAATTTCTCATTCGTTGTCGTGTTATCAATGATCGATATAGAATATGTCTTGAAATGCATCCCAAGTAATGTGGAAATATGAATAGGATCTTTTTATCACCTTAACTCTCAAGATGGTTTGGACACCTGACAAACTTTTTCTATAGAATCCTCAAGGCCTTTTTAGTCTTAAGAAAATTGAAGAGGAAATAGAATGTATCATTTATGAAAAAGAATTGGGACTTGCGGGATGTTCAGATGTTAGCAAGTTATATATTATTTTAGAACTGAGTTCAGTAGCTTATCTCTCTTCTTTTATCAATGTACTTCTGGAAAAGAATGTTGATTTCAAGCATTTTCCTGGCGCACACTGTTATGTATTAACTCACACACTTTGTTTCCTCTTTTTCAGTCAACTCAAATCCAGCCATTACAAACACCTCCTTTTCCATGGCTTCTCCAACTCTTCCTTCACCGTGCCCAAGTGTTTGCAATTATGATGTCTTTCTAAGTTTTAAAGGTGAAGACACTCGCAAGAATTTCACTGATCACTTGTACTCCGCCTTAATGCGAGTTGGAATACATACATTTCGAGATGAAGGAGAGCTCCCCAGGGGAGAGATCATCTCTACCGAACTGCACAACGTGATTCATGGATCAAAAGTTTCCATTGTGGTTTTCTCAAAAGGCTATGCTTATTCTAAGTGGTGCCTTAATGAGCTTGTCGAGATTATACACTGTGCAAAAATTAGAGGCCAAACTCTTCTTCCTATATTTTATCATGTGGACCCCTCGGATATCCGAAAACAAACTGGAACTTTTGCAGATGCATTTGCTAGGCATGAAGAGCTATTTAAGAATGATATGGAACGGGTGGAGGGGTGGAGAGCAGCACTTACAGAAGCTTGTTCTCGTTCCGGCTTGGATATTAAGGAAGTGGCAAACGGGTAATATGCTTCTTTCTCTTGTTTTTTTCCTTCATTTCCTAAGGTAATATGTTTAAATTCAAACGCAAGGGTATATGTTTGGACAATTATAATATTTTAGAATTTTGTGAATGAAAGTTAATTAGTTTGAATGAAGATGTTTTACTGGATTTTGGAAAAGAGAAAAAGAAAATGAGAGAGAAAATCTAAATAAAAATATTATAAAATTAAAAAATTATTTAAATATAATTTTTATTTTGAAGTTTGTAAAAGTTGTATTGATTTTTGTATTTGAATAATGATTAAGTAACGATTAAAGAAAAAAAAGTTGAAATTTATAATTGAAATGTGTTTTGTATTTGAGCGATAAATTTAGAAATGAAATTATGGTAAGTTTTGAGAATTGTGATAATCCTTAGTGTGTCCAAACAAGCTCTTAGTTTCTTTAGTTTCAAACTTTAGTCTAAAATTTATAAAATTGAAAGTACAAAAAATGGATTGACAAAACAGATGCTTTTGGCTGAATTAGTACTTTATCATGATCATCTGCTGCATGGCCCCTCCTTATCATCACCGATAATATAATATATATATAGATATATATATATATATATATATATATTTATATATATAAAATATCAGACACTTTAGATGGATGATATTGTAGCCATACTTGTTGTGATGATTTTACCCACGAAGGTAGCAAGACATGTTTAAGTTATGTCATCTCACATGGGTACTCTTTTTATTTGCACTCTTTTTATTGCTCTGGTCCTATAATAAATTATGTGTTTACAAGTTGACTCGTAAATATATAGTAGTACTTTTTTATAATATAAAAATTTTAATCATCATTCCTATACCATATAACTGCTTATTTTTTATCTTTTTATCTTAACAAAAATTAAATGTGGTGTACAAGCTAGGGATGATAAATAGAATAACTATTTTTTATTTATATATGTTTCTTGGGAAATATAATGATCAGGTATGAAGCAAGACTCATAGACCAAATTGTGAAAGAAGTTTTAAGTAAATTGAAGCCAGCTGAGTATTTGGACGTTGCCATTCACCCAGTAGGAGTCAATTCACGTGTTGAAGAGATGAAAGCTTTATTAAATCTTGAAACAAGTGATGTTCGCATTGTTGGCATCTATGGGATGGGCGGTATTGGTAAAACCACGATAGCAAAAGCTGTCTATAACCAAATACGTGATACATTTGAAGGAAGCAGTTGTCTTATCGATATCAAGGAAAAGTCTGAACAGTTGGTTCGTTTACAAAAACAACTTCTTTTTGATATCTTGAAAATGAAGAAATTTAGGATTGATAGTGTTGATAGAGGTATCAGATTGATTCAAGAAAGAATTCAAGGCAGAAGAGTCCTTGTTGTTCTTGATGACGTGGATGACTTGAAACAAATATATGCCTTAGTTGGACAATGCAAATGGTTTGGTCCCGGAAGCAGAGTCATTATAACAACTAGAAATGAACATTTGCTGACACAAGCACAAGTGAATGGAAAGTATGAGGTTAGAAAATTGGATGTGTCTGAATCTCTTCAACTTTTCAGTTGGCATGCCTTTGGAATGGCCCATCCGACGGAAGATTACCTGGACCTTTCATATAGTGCCATGAAATATGCTGGAGGACTTCCATTAGCTCTTGAAGTTCTAGGTTGTTTTCTGTTTAGAAGAAGTGTCATTGAATGGAAAAGTGAGTTGGAAATATTACAAAAAATGCCTCACGACAAGATTCATAAAATACTTAAAAGAAGTTTCGATTCCCTTGATCATAATAGAAAGATCATATTCCTTGATATTGCATGTTTCTTTGTCCGTGTAGAGAAAGAATATGTCATTGCAATACTTGATGGTTGTGGCTTCTCATCCATAAGCGGGATTAACATTCTTGTTCAAAGGGCCCTCTTGAGAATTGACATGCAACATAAATTGGTGATGCATGATTTGATTCGAGATATGGGAAGGGAAATTGTTCGTGAAGAATCGGACCAATATCCAGGAAAGCGTAGTAGATTGTGGTTTCGCAATGACGTCTTGAGTGTATTGCACAAAGATACGGTGAGAGACATTATTTGCATTTATATAAAATAACATGTGCATACTCATAGGTGTATAATATGTTGTTTTGTGGATAGCATAAGTGTTCGTCATTTTTCCAAACATAACTTAGGTATGTACAAGATTTTTTTTCTTTATACCAATTATTTATTATTGTTTCAGTAGCATATATATGAACATTACTCATAATTTTATGATGTTAAATCCAAAACTTCTCTAAATGAAGTAATATGTGACGCTATTGAATAATCTTAAAAAGGCATGTAACTATGCTTTAAGCAATCTGCAACACATATAATTTTTGAAAAAGGAGGTTCACTCATGTGCCATGTCATCATTTTCCCTTATAAATTTTATCAGTTTAGCATTTATACTTCAAACGATTTGAAGTCTACAAGTTTTGCAACCATTTTTGCTTGTAAATTTGATTTTATTTATTCAAAACATACCTTTTATTTCTTTAAAAAATCCCTTTAGTTCTCTATTCACTAAAAAAAAGATCCTTAGGGAGCTTTGCTCCTTTCTAGTCACAGCAGTAATTGTCTTAACACATTCTTGGCTCTTCAGGAATTCAAGTGTCAATAACTTATTGAGACTTCTTGGTTCTCTCCCCACCCACACAAGGCTTATGAAGTTTCTTATGGTACATGGAAATGAAGGAAAGTAAAGGGAGAGGAGATTATCAAGATGTTGCATCAAATTTTGGCAATAAATAAATGTTGATCCTTGTATCGAACTGAGCTAAATTTATATCTTTCCAGGGATCGAAAGCAGTGCAGGGTCTCATCCTATATCCATTTGATGAGCTTAGAGATGATGAACGTTTGAGGACCAAAGCATCTGTTGGGAAGGGTCACATCCTAAACTCACCCGAGCTTAAAGAAGAAAACATGAAAGCCGAAGCATTTGAAGCGAATGGTTTCACCCTACATTTGCCTGGGCTTAAAGTAGAACATTTGAAAACGGAAGCATTTGCAAATATGCAGAATTTGAGACTGCTACAAATCAATGCTGTACATCTCACAGGAAGTTTCGAATATCTTTCCAAGGAGCTAAGATGGCTTTGTTGGCATGTCTGCCCTCTGAAATTTTTACCTAAAAATTTTCATCTAGAGAACCTTGTTGTTCTTGAAATGCGGTACAACAATCTCACACAAATCTGGGAAGGGAACAGGGTATAGCTCATTTTACTATACTTTTATTTCTTTCGTTATGTTAAGTGTGTGACTAACGATAATTCCTTTTTTTTAACAGATACTCAACAGTTTAAAATTTCTTAATCTCAGCTATTCCAGAACTCTCATAAAATTGCCAGACTTCTTACAAGTCCCACATCTAGAGATACTATTACTTGACAAATGTGTAAACTTGGTTGAACTGCATGAGTCTATTAAACATCTGAAAGGGCTGGTCAGTCTGAGTTTAAGAGGCTGCAAGAAAGTTAGAAATCTTCCAGAAAGCATTTCTAACTTAACATCTCTTGAAATTCTTAACTTGTCAGGCTGCTTAAAACTTGACAAGTTGCCAGAGAAATTGGGGAATTTGACGACTTTAAAAAAGTTTTTTGCAAACAGCACTGCTATCAAGCAATTACCATCCTCCTTTAGTCTTTTGAAGAATCTCAAAGCCATATCATTATTTGGACATGAAGGAACTTCTTTAGAATCTTGGTTGTCATGCTTCTCATCGTGGATTTCATCACCAAAATGCTTCAACCCCTTGAATTTGGTACGAGCTTCAGTTGTTGGATTTTATTCTTTGGGAAATCTAGTTCTCAATAACTGCAACTTGTCTGAAGCTGAGAATGCCATTGATCTCGGAGGTTTACCTTCACTTCGAGAATTGGATCTATCAAAAAACAAATTTTGTAAGCTACCTCAAGGCATTGGTCTTCTCTCTAAATTAGGAATGTTGCGTTTGGAAAATTGTGCATCCCTTCACTCAATTTCAGAACTCCCTGCAAAGCTACGGATCCTGTTTGCAAATGGTTGCTCATCAATGGAAAGGCTCTCACTTTCTCCGAGTTCACAATTATTTGGTCTTTCCCTCAATAACTGCAGCAAACTGGTTGAGATTCAGGGCTTGAATTTGGAACCAATTTCATTCATTGAAATGATTGGGTGCGACAATCTACCATCCAATTTTAGGATTAATCTTCTCCAGGTTCTCTCTCTCTCTCTCTCTCTCTCTCTCTCTCTCTCTCTCTCTCTCTCTCTCTCTCTCTCTCTCTCTCTCTCTCTCTCTCCCCAATGATGTGAATATTTTCTTGAAACAGTATCCGTCAACCCAGAGTGCTGCGCCAAGACTATTTTGCCTCCCTGGCCATGAGGTTCCAAATTGGTTTAGGCATCAAAGAATTGGATCTTCAATTTCCTTTCGTGTACCTTCTCCTTCAGAAGGTGAGATTCGCATGCTACTTATTTGCGCTGTTTGTACATTTCAGAACTTGAACTCGCCACAGCTGCAAGTGATGATCCATAATAAATCCCGAGGCTACCATCATGTTCTTGTTCGCATATGGTTTGACGATTGTGTAGGCATTTCACAAAACTTGTTCTTATCCCAAGCGCATGTTATAAGAAATAAGTTGAAGACAGTAGATTTTCCAGAAAAAGAAATGGAAATGGTTAGTGGAGAGGAAATCGAGGTGTCTTTTAATAATTCGAGCTCGGCCGACATTGAGGTGAGCAAGTGTGGCGTTCATCTTCTGCTGGAGAAGCCAAATGTAATAGATAACCATGGAAGTATGGTCCAATATCTCAGTTATGATACTGCTAAAAATGCTGAAATGTCTGCTGCAGCCGTTGATGATGAGATCTCTTTCCATTATGAAGTTGAGGACTAATGCCTGCAAAGATCGTTCATAGGTGAACTAAGGGCTTAATCCTCTTACGAAAGGTGGGAAATTGTGGCTGGAAGAATGGATAAAAAGATACAACCTGACTGTTCATTTCCTTTTGTGGTCTGTTATCCTTTATCACGCACTTAAAAGCGAATCATGTTCACATACTCTTCCTAGTTATGTTGATTTGTAATATTTTATTTATGTTTGGTTTGAATAATAAAAAAGGATCCGGCTGGCCTCTAGTTTCAAATATCTAATTAAATTCATATAAAATTCTATATAAATGTCTTAATTACAAATCAAATTTCTATATTTTCCATCCAAATATATATATATATATATATTCCATATTCTATACTACCCAACAACTATATGTACTCCATTTTCCAATTCAACCATATTTTATTCTACCAAATGTTATGAAAATATCCAGAGGAGAGAGAGAGAGAGTTACAAAAAATAATAAAATAAAGATTTAGTCCCGATACAATAACAACCAAATTTGGTTTTTATCTTTACATTTACTGTAGCTAAAAGCTAGAGAATTTGATATTGGTTAATCTGTTGCAAGCGACTTTTATCTCTAACAGTTAAAAAGTGACTTTATTTTTTAATATGCATAATCCGTTAACAATGTTTTTTATTAATGAATTTGCAAATGTAAATGACACTTTTGATAAATGTAAGATGAATTTAGATTTTAGCTATTTCATTTACACAAGTCTTCACATTAACAAAGCAAATGTTAAAGCAAATATGTCATTTACATATTTTATTTAGATATTGTTGGTGTATTTGTAGAAAATGTCAAAGCAAAACAAAGAGAACCGTAGCAAGCTGAAAATCAATCAAACCGCCAGAAGGAAGTCATTTGTTTGCTTATTAAAGGAGGAGGTTTGCATGTACTTACCTACTCTTTTCCAATTCCCAATCCACTTGTTAGAAATGCTGAAGGAGTACCAAAAAATGTAAGTTTGATAACTAATAAAGCATTCAGAAAAAACTATGAGTTTGACAAAAGGTACGCACATTGAAGTAACTGAAAAATGCTTGGTTTCTGATTAGGCATCACACGAACAGCATACATTTCATTTTTGCACATAGTAGAAGGTGTGTACAACCATTAATATATTAGTCTACATGTTTGACAGCATTCGAACAGCCCCAACCTGGTAGAGTTTTACAAGTCTGTTGGTCTAAAAAGAACAACGCATTTGTGACAGAGATGACAAGTGAGCTTTATGTGAGAATTGTATTTAAAGCAATCCAGTTATAAGTTACAATTCAATACTTTGGTGATCATTGTTCTGTTTGTTAAAGAGTAGACTAATAGGAAGTTCACTAATTTGTGCAAACACAAAATGGTTGGGAAAATGCATGATATGGAATTTGAGCAACGTAGTGAAATGGGAGTGACCAGTTTTTATGCAATCAATTCTGGAAGTAGACGAGATGGCAGAATTGGGAGGGGATCGAATTCCCTCTTCTTTTTGACCTGCTTGTCTATTTCTTCTTTGTGCTGCTGGACTTGAGGGAGGAGTTTGGTGGGCTCTATTCCCCTCGAGGATACCATAGCTGTCATTAGTTGCACCATCATCTTCATTTGTCGCAAAAAGGATTCAGACATATGAATCCACCAGTTACGACAAAGTGTACTTGCTAGAACCTCGAGCAATGACATTGGGATAGGACTGGTTCCCCACTCTTTGAAGCTGAATTATGAGCGGGCAAGTTCAATGGGAAGGCACTTCCGCACTAGGAGATCTCCGTCTTATATACTCGGCCTCCCAGAATGGACGAAGTAGATTCTATATCTATATAATCATCGGGAGACTTTGGATAACGTTGGCATTTATGGTGCTGTCCGAGCCGCGCAAGAGTATTACCAAAAGGAGGCAAACATTTATAGGGGCGCTTGTGAGTAGTAGAGCTGGGTGACGAATACCCAACATTTGAAGAAAAAAACCTTGTGGGATCTAAATCAAATAGCGGCCTTCCTATTTATGGCCAAGTTTACGATGAGTATACTCCTTGGAATGAAGAGTTGTACAGCTTCGACGAGATTTCGAAAGAGAAGTACCATTCGGAGTGTGCCGGGAACTCTTCGCAAAGTACAAACGCTTGGCGCTTTGTAATCAATATACAAAAGTGGACCATCACGTATTTGAAGCACTGGTGGAGAGTAGAGGGCACCACTACATTCTCATGAAGCCAAGAGCATCCCAGAAGAGCCTTGTACGAAATGTCTGCATCAATAACCAAAAAGTAAGCGTCCGTCTGCAAGTCACCGAACGTCACCTTCTAAGACCCTATTCATTGTCAAGGTATGGATCTTGCCTTTGCAGTACAAGGGACGATTATGATCCGAAGACTTCAGTAACATGTCCTTCTGGGAGAACGTCACCCCTGCCACCATGGCTTCTTTGATTTTACGGTCAGCGCCTACCATAGCGACCTCGTTACACGATTGGCTCTTGTACTGTAAGGCTTTGATGAGGCTTTCCCTCAGTTCTGAGGACAAAAGTAGTGCGTCATACACACAAGGGATTTTCTTTATATGTGTGAGGACGTTATCATCCACCTTCTCCAATATACTCTAGGGATCTGCTTGCCCCCGGTCTGATCTTCGGGGTGCAACATGATCGCTTGGAGGCAGAGCTACTGGTTGGCTTTCCTTTTCTCGATCCTTCTCCAGCGGAACTGTTTCCTTTCTAGAAGGGAGCTGCTTACCCTTTCTAAGACGGATTTGGTTAGCTCCCTTGCTGGATGAGTCGGTTATCAGTAGTGCCGACATCAACTGATGCGTTCATCTTCTTGAACTGGTCTTGGAAGGACTTGTTAAACCAGTGTTCAACAACCTCTTTTTGGGTGGAGAAGGAGCTAAGGGACACCGTATGTAGGACAGGGTGACCATATTGGTTGAGTGAGTGGTCGTATGAGGCTGAGGCGGATGGACCAAGTGATTTGGTTTCATCTTCAAATATGCTTTCTCAACCTTGTCTTGTATGATCCCCTTGCTGAACTTTCAGTTCAGTACGTTTAACCTCCTTCATTTGTCAATTTAGTAGTTCTCACATCCTTGACTTATCAATAATCAAGCTATCTCAGTTCTTGGGAGAGAACAGCTACTAAGAGTTATAAGAGCCATACCACAAAAAGCTAAAAGGAGCCGGGGTCTACTACTTTATATACGCTAGCACCAAAGCATATAAGAAGGCAAGGTGCCCAGGTAAAGGCTAAGCTTAGTCGGATGGAGAGAGTGGCTCATCCATCTTTTCGTCTTTTAGACAAGGATGGAATCTTTCCTTACTTCTTCTCCTAGTGAGTTAAGCCCGTAAACAGCAACTTAAACAGCCTTTCGGTGCCGGTCAGCTAGGAATGAAAGCGACGTACATACTGGATTGACCAGTGTGTGCCAACTACTCTACTGACCAGCCGAAGAGCATCCTTATAAAAGAATGAATGGGAAGCAGGCTCGGCAAACAGAACTACGGACCATGAACCCCCTCCATCATTATTTGATAGAGAATGCTCCCCGCTTTCTTTTTGTGGTTACTATTAGAACACAAGCCCAGGAACTCAAAACCACAACACAAGCACCCTTTACTAGACTAGTTTTTGAGTTTGCGCCCTTTGCTTCTAGCTTTTAAAGGTAAATAGTCAAAAGAGTTCCCTGTAGAACGCGAGCATTGAGGCTTTCATCGAAACAAAGAGAGAGGCCCGGCGGGTGCTTTTTTGTGTGTTAGCCAGGCTTGCTTGACTATAAATAGATTAGTAATAAGGTCTTAAGGAACTACAAAAACCGCTATTCCCGTTTGTTTTTGGGCTATAAGACTCTTAGCTTCTAGCGAACTATGTGCATAAGCTTTTTTACTACAAAAATGATTCCTCCCACGGGAAAAAGTGGTCCGTCAACTGAACTTGCCTTATTGTGATAGGGGTACCACCTTTTCATTCCCACCAAGGAGCCGTAGCTTTACTTGAGCAACTGCGACATCCCAGAGGGGCTATAATTGGAGATACCATTGCTTCTGGTACAGAAGTTCCTATAAAAATGAAAAATGCCCTACCTTTGAGTGCGGTTTGAACTATTGATTTACGTAATTGGAAGTAACCAATTAGGTTTACAACGAAACCTAGAAATCGATCACTGATCCAATTTGAGTACCTCTACAGGATAGACCTCAACAGAAAACTGAAGAGGAACGGCAGACGAGAGAGTACGAGACAGAGACGCAAGCAAGGACGGAGCGATCCACCCTTTCTCGACTTGGAGCGTTCTAGGGACCGTGAGCGAGAGGCAGACCAGGTACTATAGGGTTCCATTACATAGAGAAGTGGAAGCGATAGCTAGCTCAACCGGCAGGGAGAGGAAGCGGGAAGCCAGAGTTGGATATGAAATAGAATGAGATTGCTTTGGCAAGCTAACCGAAGGATCGAGGCAAAACTCTTTTTTATGCAACCAATAACAATAGGCAAAGAGGAGGGATGCTTATTAAGACCCAGTCTAGCGAAAAGAGCAGTCACAATCCATTCCACGAATTCACAACCAAAAAAAAAAAAATGCTCAATGGGCTCATTATGAGAGCAAGAGAGTACGCAAGTAGGCGAAATATGCTTACCTTATCCACCGTATAAAGGCCATTATTTACAGCCATCCAAGCAATCACTGAATGCCTTGGGATCAAATCGGTGTGCCCCTTAGAGATAGGGGCGACTTTCTTATGGTAGTAATTGCGAATGAGCAAGTAGGGGGCGACAACTAAAGAGGTAGCGAGACTGACCGCAATTGCACGAATAGGTTGACTTTCTTTCATTTTGGTTATGGAAAGTGAAAGTAGTTTCGTTTAGTACGAGATCGCTTCACACCTCGCGGTGCTTACACCTCTCGCCTATCGAAGTTCTGTTCAAAAACCTCGCTACTCTTTATAGTGATAGTTATCCTAGAAATGGGACACTTATTGGACCTATACAAGGCCCAGCAGCAGCTTCTCGAGACTACCAGAGCTACCTTATCAGACGAGGGAAGCTACCCACCAGTCAAGCTAGAATTTTGCTCTTCACGAACAACACAGGTAAGATATGTATGGTATGCATAGCATACGTATCAGGAACTTCTGGATACGGGATCCTCATAGTAGGCTTGACCAACATCTAGCCGAGAGAGGGCAGCCTTTAGAAGCAACAGGTTGGGAAACCAAGAGAATGCTTCTCGTTTTCTTATCTTCTTCCCACCCTAGGAGTAGGAGTAGCACAAAAAGAGGGATTAGCATTATTGACCCAATGATAAAGCACTAACACCTTCCTCGTTGGGGCTCCGCGCACTGGGAAAACGCTCTAGCGATGGGAAAGCGGCCACTAGTTACAAAGCTCCAATAAGGTATCAAGAGGGCTATCACAGTCAGGTGCGAAGCAATTACCCCCTGGTTGTAAAGTACCCATCTTCCTATTTAGGGGCTTGAGGCGAGAAATGGCTTGATGAACCATTCCGTTTGCCATGCACCGGCCCCATTCACTTGCTTCTCGTAGAGGCTGTACGTACACAGTGCCTCACAACTATGAATGGTATAGTTGGGTTGAAACACGAGAGTGCCCGCCCTTTCTTTCAAGCAGGCCACTTTTTTCGGAACGTAGTCCGAGATAATCGTGACTGTGTATATATATATAAATATATCTTTGATGCTATCATTCCAAAATGTTCGCTTCAACCGCTGTTTCACCTCCCAAAAAGCAAATTTGGCTTGACGAGCGCAGATGTGAGGAAGCGGGAGCAATAAAACCAAAAATCTCTTTCTTGTCCTTCTACTTAAGGGGCAAAGAGAAGCGCTTTTGCTACTGAGAAAGCGAACGGTCAGCACGAAGGTTCAAGACTTAGCTGAGCGTTAGCGAAGCTAGATTCTCATAGCGAGTTGAAAGCCCAAATGGGCGTGATTTGAATCCTGGAATAAAGGGAGGGACGGGCCTTCGAGCTGGGGAAGCTTCAAACCCATTTGGCAACCTTATGAATACTAGAGAAGTGAGCAATCGAGCTATCATCAGTGCCAACACTGTGGGGAATGTGGATGCATCCAAACTCCCAGGTGCCATCAGTCCAACTATTGTCCATGAAGAGAGGAAGGTCAATGGCAAGACAAGTGGCTCTACCGGTGATAAATGGTCAATTATGTGGTATTAATACTCTTAAATATCTTGAGTTAAAAGTGCTTTATGAGTTAAAATAAGAATATTAATTAGATAATGTGACTTAACTTTATTTGACATGTGAAATAAGATATTACCCCTAATTAAACATAGATGCATGCATTTTGATGTGGGGCCGACTAATGCTTATGTAAAACTTATATTTGAATCTTGGTCGGTGTTCAGGAGTAAAGCCATTGCCTACACAGTTGAAAAAAAAAAATCTATGAAGATATAAGATGGAGGCAAGCATCCTTATTGGATCTAAGCATTTTCAAACTACTGAAATCCACGTTCAACCTGAGACTGATTTAATTCAAAAAGCAAGTGAAAGAAATAAATGAAGAGAACACAAGGGGCACACAGACAGATAGCACACACTCGGCATGCTGGATTTAGCTGGAGCATATCACGTTGCAGTAGCAGAATAATTCTTCTTTCTTTTTTCGAATAGTTGAACGTGCAGCAGTAGAGCTTTTTATTTCTCTTTCTTTTTCGGATAGCTGGACAGCAGGAGATCACATGGGATCACGCATAGATAGTCGGCTTTTGGCATGTGATTCCATTGAATTTGTCAATTAAGCTGAGAGATGGAAGACAGCTGGACGGAAAGCAGCAGCAGGAGATTAGCTATTTATTTAGCTAGAAGCAGCAGCAGATGTGATAGCTTTGGGTTTTACTTTTTCGTTTAGACGCTAGGCAATTTGAGAATTTTATTTCTCTCTTTTCTTTTTGGCGTAGCAGTAGGGTAGAGTTTAGTTTTAATTCTTGTTTTCTTGTAGCTGGAGGCGGCAATTTTTGTTTTTATTCATTTTCTTACTTTCGTTTAGGAGGTAGGCACAGCAGCTGGTTTGAATTTTATTTCTTTTCCTTTTCGTGTTAGACGGACACATGAGCAGAGTTTTTATTTCTTGAAGGAGTAGCTTTCATTTCGTTTAGACCTGGACGGCTTCTTTCATTAATTTCCACTTCCTTTTTCTTGTTCTCAGTAGTTAGTTCTTAGTTTTATTTTTTTGCTTTCGGCTGGTCTTTTTCTTTTTTTTACTTTACGTTCTTAGCCTTTTCTTGTTTGGTTCCCAGTTTTATTTCTTATTTCTTAGTAATTTTTTTTTTCTTCTGGATTGTTGCTGAACGAGAGGCAGCTTCTTGTTCAGTTTCAGCTTGGTGTTTATTTCCATTTTGGGTTTCTTTCTCTCTCAACTTTTGTTATGGCTTTACTTAGATTAATCTTTGTTATTAGAATTATCATGTGTAGCTAATTTTTGAAACTTGGGTTGTGGGATGAGATTTAATTTATCTTAGGTTCTAGTTTAATGCAATATTTTGTTGATAACTGTTGATTTCACTAAGTTACTAGTTGGATTTAAATTGAAAATAGATTGCGGCTCTTGCTCTTGATTTGTTGTTGACGTAAGGCACAACAAAAGCTAAAAAATTATCAAGGCTTCTCTCAGTTGTTTGTTAATGTGTGTTCGGCTAGTAAAGTAGAAAATCCCTTAGGACAATATTGCAAAAACTTGAGCTTAATATTTTTATCTTCCGTTTATCAATACCTTGATTGGGTTGTTAATCCGGAAAATTATCTAGAATATGAAATAAAGAGAGTCTCATACCCAACCCAAGTGTTTGTTAATTTGCCTTTTTGATTAGAAACTAAAATTTCAACTTCGATTTTTTTTGCATTGCATTTTAATTTTATTTTCATTTCTCATAATCGACACATTTGTTACTCAAAAATCTCGTATACGTTTTGATAACCCTTTGTCCCTATGGAATACGATCCTGAACTTATCCTTGATACAACTTGACACTTCTACACTTGGAAGCACATTCGAGACCGAGTCAAGTTTTTGGCACCTTTGCCGGGGAAAACAGGTGTTTGTCAAAGCATTCTTTTTTTTTTTTCTTGAAATGACGTTTTTGAAGCTGTGAACCTCTTCACAGCCTGGGTGATATCTTTACCTCTCATTTTACTTATTTACTTTTATCTTGTTTTGTGCTGAAGTTGCATGTATGGTTGGGCTAGAGATAGCACACATAGACTTGCTAGGACTAAATCATCGACCTCATCATCGAGTGCATCATCTGTTTCTCTTAATTCAGTATTTGAATCATCATTTGACACTCATAGTAACATGGTTGAAGAAGAAGAACACAATAATAGGGAGATGGAAAATCCCAACAGAACACTTAGAGAATATCTTCAGCCTGTTAGGACTAGCACACCTTCTTGCATCATTTTACCTATTAATGCAAATGCTTTTAATTCCAAAGCCGGGATGATTCCATTATTACCACACTTTCATGGTATGGAATCTGAAAACCCCTATTTGCATATCAAAGAGTTTGAAGAAGTGTGCTCCACATTCATGGATAGAACATGCACTGATGAGATCATAAGATTGAAACTGTTTCCATTTTCTTTAAAAGACAAGGCTAAGACAAGGTTGAATTCTTTAAGACCAAGATCCATTGGGACTTGGCAAGAAATGCAAACTGAGTTTTTAAAGAAATTTTTTCCCATGCATAGAATCAATGCTTTGAAAAGACAAATCATGAATTTTTGCCAAAAGGATGTGGAAACATTTTATCATTATTGAGAACGATTCAAAAACCTTTTAAATGCATGTCCTCATCATGGATATGAGAATTGGAGGGTCATTAGTTTTTTCTATGAGGGGATGCAACAAAAAATGAGACAATTTGTGAAAACCATGTGTAATGGAGAGTTTTTTAACAAAGAACCTGAGGAAGCTTTTGAATATTTTGATTATCTGGCTGAAAATGCACAATCATGGGATACATCTGATGTTCATGATAGGTCGGAAAGTTCAAGGCAAATTTTAGGGGGTGGGAAATATAATCTGAGGGAAATAGATGATTTGAATGCTAGGTTGGCTATGATTTCTAAGAAATTAGAAACCATAAAATTGAAGAAAGTGAATGAAATACAAGTTGTACCTCAGATTACCTTGAGCTGTAATATTTGTGAGGACCAAGGGCATTTAACTAATGATTGCTCGACCATTCCTGCCTTTAAAGAAGTTCTCTTAGATTAATCTAATGCTGTTAATATGGTTGCTAAATCTTTTTCAGGTCCTTATTCCAACACTTACAATTCGGGATGGAGAAATCACCCTAATTTTAGTTGGAGGGGTGAACAAGCTGCTTTACCTGCACCCAACATAGCTGGTCCTTCACAATTTACACCATACACTACCCTAGGAGGTTCAAGACCATCTCAATATGCCAACCACACACTACAAAAAAATGCTAAATTGGCGGCGTTGGTTATACGCCGGCAACTATCCCAAAAGAAGCCGTTAATTAATTCGCGGCGTTTTTCTAACGGCGTAACCGTCCGCCGGTAGTGGAGGGTCGCTATTTTCATTATTCCGGCGTTTGCGCAAACGCCGGTATTTGTAAATCTCATTAGTGGCGTTTGTTTCAATTGAGCGGCATTTCTTGTAACGCCACCACAATACCTACATTAACAGCGCCAATTTATCGTTGTCATCCCTAGCATATACTAGAGGCATTACCATAAACGCCGCTGCTACTACGTTACCGATGCATCATACAACTTTGGCGGCATTTATTTAAATGCCACTAATAGTACATTGGCGGCAGCACATTGAATTTGTTAACGGCGTTTATATGACCGCCACCACTTTTTAAAATAGCAGCGTTACGATAAATGCCGCTACTAATAATTTGGCAAATTTATTAACGACATTTATTTAAACGCCGCCCCATTACGTTGCCAACGCATCATATAAATTAATGGCATTTATTTAAATGCCACTAATAGTACATTGACAGCGGCACATTGAATAATTTAATGACATTTATCTAAACCCACCAATAGCCTAATTTAACTGTGATTATCTAAACGACGCCACTAGTACACTGTCGGCTCATCATATAATTTGGCAACATTTATTTAAATGCCGCTAAACACCGCTACGA
The DNA here is from genome assembly GCF_018687715.1 of Carya illinoinensis. NCBI lineage: Eukaryota > Viridiplantae > Streptophyta > Magnoliopsida > Fagales > Juglandaceae > Carya > Carya illinoinensis. Next base: position 44,083,246 of record NC_056762.1, on the reverse strand, counting down.
ATACGTTTGTTGCCAACACATTTTTTAAATTAACAACAATAATTTAAACGCTGCTACGAATACGTTTCCGACACATTGCATTAATTAATGACGTTTAAAACGCACAAATAATATGATATACCACAATAAAAAAATATATAATATATAAATTAATAATAAATATGATATAATGGATAATTATTCATATAATAAAAAAAATTACAAATCAAATCACATAAAAGTTCTACATGGATAATTCTTTTTTTTTCACATTGTGCTTGTCATTAGCTGTAGAACCATTTCTTTCATGGGTAGTTCTTCACATTTATCCAATAGTTCTTTGAAATTGTTATGCAGTCATTGAACCTGGAAAAGATTAGAAAAGTTATACTAGATTAATAAAGAGAGTAATATACGTTAAATGAATAATAGATGAAGTAGCAAATGCGATTGGGAATGAAGCTAATATATATCATGTTAATGGTTCTAAGAGCACTAATATCAGATTCATCAAAGTCATCTTCAAAATTTGATGAAAAATACATGTTTTCCATAAATTCAAAATCTCCATATACATAACCCCACATTGGATTACCCATTTAATTCATCAAAATAATAATATAATATTTTTTAATAATAATATTTCTTTTTTCATTTTTTGCAACTACACTAACTATATGTTAATTAATAATTTAATTTATACTTAAGTCATTGTTTCCCAACTAATTTTTTTTCTCAACCTAATTATCCAACAAACAATTTTTCAATTATTCTTCTACCCAACAATCAGAAATGAAGAGCTCTTGAGAGAAACCCTTATCCAAATCAATAGGTGTTTTACTTTGGCCCTGTCACTGTTAAAAAGTTTCTTTATGACTGGATACTTCTACAACACCTCTCTGATATATCCTTAACGCACAGTAGATACATGCAAAAATGATCGAATCATGTAATTCTTTCAATTTAATAATAAAAGACTACTTTTAGATAGAACATAAGTCAATTCTGGCATATATATAAAAGTTAGAACTAGGGCCAATCTTAAGAAGCATAAGTCATATATAGAGATAGTGAAATATACTCCACGAGGTAGAGGATACCTTATAAATTCGTGGCTGTCTCAGACAATGATATATTTGCTAGTAAAACTACATATGAACAATAAGACCACCACATTGTCTTTTTCTTCGGGACTTTTTACATTTATAGACAAGTTCCGCTTCTGACTCCATGCTTCACAGTGGTAGCGTGTCTACCATGTTTTGTTGTTCTTACTTTTTCTTCCCTTCAGCATTTCTTTTTCCATGATTTAATAACTACGCACAAAGAAATTCTCCTCATAATGTAATATCTACAATTGCAATCTTCAAAAAGTGACAAGTATATGCAGAAGATTTCTAGTTTCAAGGAAGTCCAGTGGTATCTTCTCAGTAACTTACTTGAGAAGCTCAATCCATTTATCAGCAATTGCCATGTGAAGCCGGTAATCAAAGCCCACGCCACCGTCTTGGACAGGAATATAGAATGCTGGCATTCCACTGACCTGTAGAAATTTACACCCTTATGCAATAATATTTAGAAATAAACAATACGAACCCTGTAACAGATATTATTAGTTAAATATAACTAAAACTACTAAATTTGCTATCAACATTCTACAGTATCAGAATATGACTTAGAAAACATAAAGATGCTTAATTTGATTCCAGTTGGATGACATACATCTTCACCAATGCTAACAGCCTCGGGATAAAGTCCATGAATGACATCATTGACCAGCATCAGGTAAACCACAGCATCCACATCAGTTGCAAATCCAACTAAGAAGCTTTACCAACTAAATCAAAAATTGAAGAAATGAAACAGATTCACTGTCCTGAAAATTCACTTTCAATTCTCATCAGCAGCATCTGCTTGCTCCGCACTAGAGGTTGACTCAATTGATGTGTCTTCAAACTTTACATTCTCCTCTACTCGTAGTTTAACAAATTGTTTACTCCATGCCACCCGAAGTGGTCTTCCCATAAACGTTTGCAGGGAAAATTCTCAGAAGCTCTTAACTAGGAATAGCTTTAAAAAATTCAGATAGAATGGAATCTAGGCATAATATACATGCCCCCAACCATATTCAGAACTCATAAATGCAAAGGATTCAGCACAGCCAAATTACCTTCCTTTGGAAAGCAAGAAGAGCTTCATCAGAAACAATTGAATCCGATCCAATGTTTTTAATAATAAGATCCTGATATGGAAAAACTAGCAAAAACAAACTTTATAAACAAACACACACATACAGGCATGAATGAGCCACCATAAAAGGCACAAACAAAAACAGACGGCCACCATTATCAATGAGTTAAATTGTTACAAACACTTGATACAGACTAGTCTTCCAATTTTTCTTAGGTGTACCGAATGATGCAAGAATTTGAAACTAACTATTCTAATTGCTTTCTTTCCCGGAATACTCTTATCTCAGCAACCCGACTAATCGAAAACCTAGAGGTATATGAAAAAAAAAAAAACTAAAACTAAAAAAATAGCATGCTTACATACGATTCGAGATTATTGAGAGCCGTAAGAGCCTCCTCAGGTGAATCCATGGTGACAAACGCCAAACCTCTATTTCTGATCTTGTTATGCATAGAAAGCTTCACCACCACAGAAAAACACCACAAACCCAGATCAGGAAAACAAACAAAAACCATAACCCATCTGAGACAACAGATACAATATTGCTAAAATAAAGAAAAAGAAAACCTCCACATCTAGCATGGTCTCGTGCTTCTCAAAAAAAGCGCGAATGTCTTCAAAGGTACAATTCCAAGATATGTTCTAGGCAATCAATCTGTTTTGGGAAAACTCTTCGACCACTGTCTCGGATTCTTTACTTTGGGCTGAAACAGAATCGAGAGCTTGTTCTTGCACTGTGGAAGAGAAGTGCAAGACGAAGCTCTTTACTCTTTTACTCTTGACGGAAAGGGAATGGAGACAGAGAAGGGATGGAAAGCAACGGGTTGAAGAAGAAAATGGTGACGAAAAGAAGGCGATGAGAGAGAGAGAGAGAGAGAGAGAGAGAGAGAGAGAGAGAGAGAGAGAGAGAGAGAGAGAGAGAGAGAATGGAGTGCTGGTGAACAAAAGAGTTTATGAGGTGCGTATACGCACCAGCGCGGGCACAAGAGGGGATTTTAACTTTGTTTGAAATTTTGAGAGGGAGTGAGGGCATGAAGAGCCGCCAAAGTTGAAATTGTCAACCTGCATTTGCTTTTAACAATTTTAACCATTTTATTATTAACATATTATTTATACACACAAGATATTTTAATAAAATAATAATTTTAAACAATATAATTGAGCACATTTACTTCTAAAATTTTATACTTTTATTTGGTTTAAAATATAATTTAATGATAATAACTAAATACAAAACATTACTTCGCTGGATTTTAAAAATAATAATAATATCTGATGAACAAGATTAAAAGATAACATGTCAATAGCATCTCCAATAGCTTTAACAATGTAGTTAAGGTCATAATAGTATATTATATTAATATTTTATACTTTTATTTGATTTAAAATATAACTCAATCCTCATTTTCTTCCTCTTCTTCATATTCTTCTTCGGCTTCTTCATCTTTCTTGCGCTCTTCATCATCTAATTAATTTTTTCCTGAAGCCTACATATAAATTCAAACGAGGGTTGGTTCAAAAAGTTCAAAACAAATTCGATTGACATCAACCAAAAATATGTGAGTGTTAACATGTGCATGCATAAAGGTGTTCACTAAGTTCTATAACTCAATTAATTCATTCGGCATTTTATCAAACTCCATATTAGATATACCTTCTTACATAGAATTAGTTAGTATCGAATGCTAACTAGCTTGACTAGCAGTGGCCCAATTAGCAATTTTTACCTTGGATATACAATCTTCTTGCCAGTTTTTTTATTTTATTTTTTATTTATTGAGGGTTGTATCTTCAATCGCATCATTTTCTTTTGTTTTATTGAGAAAAATAATTCAATTGAGCCAATTAGAAGCCTCAAGAATATATCTCTGCTTTCAAATTTGGCTGCCAAGAGACAGCACCAGCTTTCATGGTATGCCTTCCTGTAAGGTCTACTCTTTTACAATAAAAGAGCATGTTTCTTCTATAGTTTACACTTATATCTATTGTGATTGCCATATTAGATTTTGATCTCATGCGATTATCACCTTAAAATTATTGAAGAAATTAAGTGGATATGATAATCTAAAAAAATTAATGCAACTCTTAGGCATATAGAATACTATCTTTAAAGTAATAATTGCTCTCACTCAAAAAAATTTGCTACCGGGCTACAAGTAATTCACCTTCTAGATGCAACAAAATCACCAAATACAAATAACAATTAGAAAATTTAAATGAAGCCCACTATTTTAAAGTTTTTGAAATATTTTAAATGTCTAAAATTATTTTAAAGATGGGTATTTTTGGTATTTTTGAACCAAGCCCATATTTTCAAGTTAATTTTTTTTTTTATATTGTGAAGCCCGAAAATAATATAATCAGAAAATTATTTTTATTTAAATGATTTTATTTCTTTAAGAATATTATGTGATATTTATTATTTTATTTTATGTTAAAAATTCTATTTATTTAGATAGATTTAATTCTCCTAAAAAATATTTAGTGAACTCCATTGTTATATTTTATGATGAAATATATTATTTTGTGATTTTATAAAACAAAGTTTGATTTTTAATTTAATCCCTTTGCATTCTATTTCATTTATCTATTATTTAATTTATTTATTTTTAAGTGTTTAAATCTCTACCATAAATCACGTTAGAAACCTTAGGATGAAAGGCCTAGATTAAAACCCTAGATGCCTTTCACTTTCCTCCCTTCCCTCTCTCTTCTCCCATGCCTAGTCGTTGCCCCCCTCTTCCCCGATTCCCTTTCCCCCACGGCAGCGCCGTCGTAGACCCACTCTCACGGCCTCACCGGCGACCCTCTGATCCCTTCCCCCTCCGCGGATCTCTCTTCCCGAAGCCCATGCCGTCTCTCCCTCTCCCCGTAGCCCCTTCCTCTCCCTCGGGCTCCCGTCGCTACCGCAACTTAGCCCAAATCGTGGCGCCGAGCCGCCATGAGCCTCCCCCAGGTTGAGCGTCACCTCCATCCAACGAACGCCAGCCCCCCTTGTCTCTCCCTCTCCTCCTCTGTTTTCTCAACGCATGGCCCTCGCCTTCCCGCGCAGCCGTGAACTGCCACGTCAAGGTGTGGGGATCTCAGCCAACACCACCCATGGCCACCCGGGGTCAGTCTCGTGCCCCAGCCACCGAGGCCTTTCCTCTCTCTCTTCCCTTTATCGGCCTCCAGCACACACTCCCTCCCTCTCTCTCTCCATCGTACATCGCCACACTACAAGGCCAACGATCTCTCTGCCTCGCCATACACGGCCATCCAGCACCACGATTCCCCATCACACAACCGGAGTCTTCCACCCCACACAACATCCTTGTTTCCTTCAAAAGCCCTGTGACCAGCCATCAACCACCGAGAACCACCACGGACAGCAAGAAAAACCAAGTCATCCGCTGCCTATCCCAAACAAACCAGCCATTCATTGGATCCCCCTTTCCCCCTGAGTTCTTTACCCCCTGTTTCACAGCCCTAAGCTGACCACCGTGAAGAACTAGCAAGCAGCAGCAGCAATTCAGCCTCATAATTTTGTGTATAAATCTCTCTCTCTTTATCACAAGAATTGCTATGTTTGTGAAGCTGAAATGGAATATTGGGAAATGTGTTGTGTTGTGATCTATGAACGGAGGGGTTGCAATGTGGCGATGTAGTTGAATTGGGGCACTACTGTGTAGTTGTAATGTGATTGTAAATAGTGTGAGGTAACGGGATTAAGTGTGAAGTATTGGGATGGATGTGCTTTGTGAGTTTATGTCCAACTTTCTCTCATGTATAGAGCTATCTTCGATGAAAATTCCTCTCATATTTGTATAGAGCTATGTTGATTTTTGTCCAAGTTTCTGTCCAGCATATGGTTTTTGTCAATAGTTGCTTGAATTTAACCTTTTCAATCTCAAACAACTACTCCAACCAAAATGACAGTAAATTTATATAGAATTTTAAGTGTTTAATTAGACTATTATGGTTATTAGCATTAAATAACTATTGAAAATATAATTGTTTAATTGATAATTTAATTAGAATTTAATTATTAATTAACATATGATTGGTACAATAATAAAATAAAATAAATTAAAAATTAAATTAATATGATTTTATTATTATATAATGAATAAATAGATAATTCAACGTAGAGATTTGATGTGAATGAAATAGTTAAATTTAATTTTTTTATATTATTTTATTATATAATCAATAAATAGATAATCTAATGTGGGGATTTGATGTAATGGAATAGCCAAAACTAAATTCTTCTCATATTAGCTAAAATTTGTGTTTGGCTTTGGCTTTAGCTATTCCAATGAGAATGTTCTAACATATACATATATATATATATATATATTTAAAAAGACTAACAAATAATTAATAAATTAGCGGTGATTTTATAAACATCGGCAAATCTTCTTATTTATCGGTAGGGCATCCTAGAAATTTAACTAAAATTTTGGGGGTATTTTTGTATCATTTAAATAAGTTTTTTTTATTATTTTTATTATTTATTTTACTACCAATAAATTTATAATAGCCTTCACCGCTGACGCTATATATTATTACCAGCATAACAATATATACGTCGGCGCATTTATCAATTACCGACGTTTCATTGATCAATTTTTGATATTTTGTAAACGCTGCCAATGCTATATAATTATTATCGTCCTAATTATATAAATGCTGAAAAACGACTTATGTACCGGCGTAAAATTAATCAATGGCCGGCATTTGTTCAAACGATATAAACGCCGAAAAATTCAACACTTTACCAGCGTAAACTTTATCAATTATCGGCGTTTTGTGAAATTCCGCTGATGCTATATATTATCACTGGCGTAATATTATAAATGCCAAAAACCACGGTTAATATAACGACGTATAACCAATAGATTAATGGCGTTTATTTAAACACCACAAAAAACCTATATTATTACCGGCGTAACAATATAAATGTCGGGAAATTATTAATTTCCCGACACATAATTACTATATTGGCGGCGATATTATAAACGCCGCCAAAGCTATATATTATTACTGGCGTAACAATTTAAACGCCGGGAATCTCAATAATTTACCGGCGGAAATAGTAAGCGCCGGTAAATTTAAATATCTACCGGCGCATAAACAAACGCCGCGCATATAAACGCCGCCAATTGTGTCTTTTTTTGTAGTGACATGGTCCCAGCTCAGAAAAAGAACCTTGAAGACAATTTCCAGCAATTATCTACCAACTTCCAGCAGTTGTCCACCAATTTTTAGCAATTCATGCAAAGCCAAGCTGCTATCAACAGTCAAAATTCACATGCCATTGCTGAGATTCGAGAGTTAGTCACAAGGTTGACTACAACCATGAGTGCTCAAGAGAAAGGGAAGTTCCCTGCACAATCTCAGCCTAATCCCCAAGGCCAAAACCAGCAATTTAAAAGTGTGGCAGGAGATTCAAATGCCAAGCAAGTCAAGGCTATTACAACCTTGAGAAGTGGTAAGGTGATTGGCATTCCAGCTCAAGAGGTAGAAAATAATGGTAACACTTCTAAACCTCCTTCTGAAAATGAGGCACATGATCCTTTGGAATCTGAAAGTGTTCCAAGCACTACACTTGCACATTTTCCTAAAAAGTTAGCCCATTTGCACAAAGATAAGCATCACGCTGAAATTCTTGAAATTTTTAAGCAAGTTAGGATTAATATACCATTGTTAGATGCTATTCAACAGATTCCTACCTATGCTAAATTTTTAAAGGATTTATGCACCATAAAAAGAAAATTGAATGTGTAAAAGAAAGCTTTTCTTACTGAGCATGTTAGTGCTATTATCCAAATCAACACTCCTCCCAAATACAAGGACCCAGGATCCCCTACCATAGCTTGCATGATAGGGAGCTCAAAAATAGGCCAAGCATTATTAGACTTAGGTTCAAGTGTGAACTTATTGCCTTATAATGTTTATGTTCAGGTTGGATTGGGTGAGTTGAAATCTACTTCTATCACATTGCAGTTGGCTGATAGGTCTATTAAGATTCCTAGATGTTTTGTGGAAGATGTTTTGGTTCAAGTAGACAAATTCTACTATCTGGTAGACTTTGTCGTACTCGACATGCAATTGACTACTCATTCTACTTTCCAAGCACCTGTTATCTTAGGAAGACCCTTCTTGGCTACTTCTAATGCACTCATAAATTGTAGAAGTGGAGTTTTAAAGTTGAGTTTTGGAAATATGACTTTGGAGCTAAATATTTTCAATCTTTGCAAGCAAACTCAAGAAGTTGAGGAAGTTCATGAAGTGAGTTTGCTGGAAAATTTCATTGATGAAAATTCTGCACATTACTTTCAACTTATTGATTCTTTAGAGGAATTTGAAGAAGATTTAAAAATATTTGATAATGTTAATGACTCATATTTTGTTTTCTCAATAGGTCAGCAAGTTACACCACCATGGAGGCCAAAATTTGTACAACTTCCACCACTGACATCAACTTTCAAGCCTTCGAATGAGCAATCCCCAACTTTAGACTTCAAACCTCTTCCATTGGAGTTGAAGTATGCTTTCTTAGGACCACAAAGCACCTTCCCTGTGGTAATTTCTTCTCACTTAACTAGTGAACAAGAAGATAAATTGCTAGATGTCCTTAAGAAGCATAAAAAGTCTATTGGGTGGACAATGGTTGATATAAAAGGTATAAATCCTTTGGAGTGTACCCATAGGATTTATTTAGAAGGTGATGCAAAGCCTTCTAGAGAAATGCAAAGAAGGTTGAATCCCACAATGAAGGAAGTGGTTAAAGATGAGGTGCTGAAATTGCTTGATGTGGGTATCATTTACCCCATCTCGGATAGCAAGTATGTAAGTCTCATTCATGTAGTTTCAAAAAAATCTGGGCTTACCATTGTTAAAAATGAACAAAATGAATTGATTCCTACTAGGATTCCTACTGGTTGGCACATGTGTATAGATTATAGAAGTTGAATGCCGCCACTAGGAAAGATCATTTTCCTTTACCTTTTCTTAATCAAGTGTTAGAAAAAGTTGCTGGACATACTTTTTATTGTTTCTTAGATGGTTCTCCGGTTACTATCAATTAGAAATAGTACCAGAGGATCAAGAAAAGACCACATTTACTTATCCTTTTTGTACTTTTGCTTTTAGGAGAATGTCTTTTGATTTATGCAATGCACCAGCAACTTTTCAAAGATGCATGCTTGGTATTTTTAGTGACATGATTGAGAATATCTTAGAAGTGTTTATGGATGATTTTTCTGTATTTGGTAATTCATTTGAGAGTTGTTTAACCAATTTACAAGCTGTTTTGGCCAGGTGTGAAGAGAAGCAATTGCTACTTAATTGGGAGAAGTGTCATTTCATGGTACAACATGGCATTGTTCTGGAACATATTGTTTCATCTATGAGAATTGAAGTAGATAGAGCAAAAATTGAGTTGATTTCTAAACTTCCTACACCTAAGTCAATAAAAGACATTAGATTTTTTCTTGGGCATGCGGGTTTTTATAGGAGATTTATCAATGACTTTAGCTCTACTTCTAAGCCTCTATGTAAGCTATTGATGAATGATGTAAAATTTGATTGGACACCCGAGTGTCAAGAAGCTTTTTTGTCGGCTTAAAACTTTACTAACCACTGCTCCTATTCTTCAACCTCCTGATTGGTCACTTTGTTTTGAAATCATGTGTGATGCAAGTGATTTTGCTATACGAGCTGTTTTTGGACAGCGTAGGAACAAACTTCCTTATGTCATTTACTATGCAAGTAAAACTTTGAATTTTGCTCAAAAAAATTATTCTACTACTAAAAAAGAATTACTTGCTGTGGTATTTGCTTTAGAGAAGTTTCGTGCATATATTATTGGTTCTCCTATAGTCATCTTTACTGACCATGTAGCTCTCAAGTATTTATTGACAAAGAAATATGCAAAACCACGGTTGATTAGATTGATACTTTTACTCCAGGAGTTCAATATTATCATCAAGAACAAGAAAAGAGTAGAGAATGTGGTAGCTGACCATTTGTCTAGGCTCACAGTTGCTGAAACTGAACAACCGACACCTGTTCTTGATTCTTTTCATGATTAACATCTCATGTTAGTTGAAAATTTGCCTTAGTTCGCTGATATAGTTAATTTCTTGGTGACAGGACAAACCCCACCTCATTGGAGCGCTCAAGATATACGGAAATTCATGCATGAGGTGAGATCGGTCTTTTATGATGATCCCTATTTGTTTAAATACTGTCCTGATCAAATCATTAGAAAATGTTTACCTGACCATGAGATGCAAGCTGTCCTTTCTTTTTACCATAGTGAGGCGTGTGGGGGTCATTTTTCTGCACATAAGACAGTTGCAAATATTTTACAAAGTGGTTTTTATTGGCCTCATATGTTTAAAGATGCATATAGTTTCTGCAAAACTTGTGAGTCATGTCAGAAATTAGGTGCTGTCACTAAAAGGAACATGATGCCTTTACAACCCATTTTGGTCATTGAGAGTTTTGATTGTTGGGGAATTGATTTTATGGGGTCTTTTCCTTCTTCTTTTGGTTATTTGTACATCTTAGTGACCATTGATTATGTTTCAAAATGGGTCGAAGCCTTACCTTGTAAAACAAATTACCATAAGGTGGTGCTTAAATTTTTGAAGGAAAATATTTTTGCTAGATTTGGCATGCCTAAGGTCATCATAAGTGATAACGGCACCCATTTTTGCAACAAGCCTTTTGTTGTCCTCTTGCATAAGTATGGCATTCACCACAAAGTTTCTACCCCATATCATCCCCAAACGAATGGCCAAGTTGAACTTGCTAATAGGGAAATTAAGACCATTTTGGAAAAAACTGTGAGTCCTAATCGAAATGATTGGTCTTTGAAATTAACCGATGTATTATGGGCATATAGGACTGCATATAAAACTATTTTGGGTATGCCTCATTATCGGTTAATCTATGGTAAGGCTTGTCACCTCTCTGTTGAGTTTGAACACAGTGCATTTTGGGCCATCAAAAAGTTTAATTTTGATCTTGATCAAGCTGGATCTTTGAGGAAATTACATCTTTCTGAGTTAGAGGAACTTATGAGGGATGCTTATGATAATTCTAAGCTGTCCAAGGAACGCATGAAGTCTTTCCATGATAAGCATATTCAAAGAAAATCATTTGAGCCTAATCAACAGGTTTTACTCTATAATTCTCGACTTCATTTGTTCCCTGACAAGTTAAGATCCCGATGGAGTGGCTCCTATTTGGTTAAAACAGTTTTCCCTCATGGTGCTATTGAGATTGTCAATCCTCAAAATGGAAATGCTTTTAAGGTTAATGGTCAAAGGCTCAAGCCTTTTATTTCTAACTTTGCACCTGAGGAATCTTAATGGTCAAAGGTTCAAGTCTTTTATTTCTAACTTTGCACCTGAGGAATCTACTCTACATTTGCTTGATCCTAATTGATGGTTCTTGATCTATCCATTTCTTTTCATTGTTTTCTTTTGCTCTTCAATTTTTATTTTTATTTTGGCTGCATTCTTTTCGAAACTACCCAAATAATTCCTCTTCCTTTTGCCTTCATTTTTTTTTTCTTTTCCTATTTGGCTCTTCTTATAGCTGTTTTGCTCCTTCACTGCTCTCTTTGTGTAAATTCTTTCGTTTCTCTTGCACCATTGAGGACAATGCTACAATCTAGTTGGAGGGTGGAAGAGAATTTATTTTTCTGTTTGCATGCCTTACACTTTTGTTGGTCCACTTTGGGGGAGTGTTAGTAATGAGTTGAAAGCAGATTAAATCCCTCATTTTTGAATTTTACATTCTGGAAAATGAACTGAAAAATGATTTGTTAAGGTCATGGAACATGTGGAATGTAGTGCAAATATGAGTATATGTCAAAAGAGGGACTTATCCATTTTATTTAGTTGTTAAACCAAGGGAAAGATGTTAAAAGTTTTACTACAACACACACAACACATGCCCAGAATGCCTAGAAAGACTACATTGGGTCATTGTTTGTTGATTTACACTTCGGTTGTTTGGGACTCTAATGAACCATATCCTAATGGCTTAGGAAGAAATTTGGAATGAATCAAATTAGAAAAGGGACAAGCCAGTGATCAAAAAAAAGAAAAAAAAAAACCATTTAGGTAGACTAGTGGTAAGGGCGGACTTGTGAAAGTGTGGGTAGGCGCATATTCATAGGCTTGATTCTCCCACTAGGATATGCTTCCAAAAAAAAAACATGCTTTATATTTGTGTATTGGAAAAAGCTGCCTATTATTGGGGTCCTTACTAAATAGGAAAGTAGGTGCCTTTTAAAGTGTAATAGCGTGAAAGCCACAACTACAATGGTTTTGACTTAGAGTAAGACCTATGGTTATCTCAGATTAACTGCTGTGATTGAAACTGTTAATGCCTCTTGGTAGTCAATCTTGGAATTTTAACCTCATTCCCATGCACTTGAAGAAGTAAGCTTTATTACATATAATTCCCTTAGTTGATTACTAAATGGTGTATAAATATCCCAGTTGATACAAAATTCATATTAATCTATTTCCAGTGTTCTTAAACTCAACAAGTCTATTTCATGGCATGTGATTCTCGGATTTTCTCAAATTGAAGTTGGTAATTTTGCTTTTGCATGAATTCATTCGCTTTATTTGCTAGAGTCTAGCAAAAAGTTAGTTGGGGGGTGTGATAAATGGTCAATTATGTGGTATTAATACTCTTAAATATCTTGAGTTAAAAGTGCTTTATGAGTTAAAATAAGAGTATTAATTAGATAATGTGACTTAACTTTATTTGACATGTGAAATAAGATATTACCCCTAATTAAACATAGATGCATGCATTTTGATGTGGGGCCGACTAATGCTTACGTAAAACTTTGAATCTTGGTCAGTGTTCAGGAGTAAAGCCATTGCCTACATAGTTGGAAAAAAAAATCTATGAAGATATAAGATGGAGGCAAGCATCCTTAGTGGATCTAAGCATTTTCAAACTACTGAAATCCACGTTCAACCTGAGAATGATTTAATTCAAAAAGCAAGTGAAAGAAATAAATGAAGGGAACACAAGGGGCACACGGACAGACAGCACACACTCGGCATGCTGGATTTAGCTGGAGCATATCACATTGCAGCAACAGAATAATTCTTCTGTCTTTTTTTGGATAGTTGAACGTGCAGCAGCAGAGCTTTTTATTTCTCTTTCTTTTTTGGAAAGCTGGACAGCAGGAGATCACATTGGATCATGCATAGACAGACGGCTTTTGGCATGTGATTCCACCGAATTTGTCAATTAAGCTGAGAGATGGAAGACAGCTGGACGGAAAGCAGCAACAGAAGATTAGCTATTTATTTAGCTGGAAGCAGCAGCAGATGGGATAGCTTTGGCTTTTACCTTTTCATTTAGACGCTAGGCAGTTTGAGAATTTTATTTCTCTCTTTTCTTTTCGGCGTAGCAGTAGGGTAGAGTTTAGTTTTAATTCTTGTTTTCTTGTAGCTGGAGGCGGCAGTTTTTGTTTTTATTCATTTTCTTACTTTCGTTTAGGAGGTAGGCTCAGCAGCTGGTTTGAATTTTATTTCTTTTCCTTTTCGTGTTAGACGGACACATGAGCAAAGTTTTTATTTCTTGAAGGAGTAGCTTTCATTTCGTTTAGACCTGGACGACTTCTTTCATTAATTTCCACTTCCTTTTTTTTGTTCTCAGTAGTTAGTTCTTAGTTTTATTTTTTTGCTTTCGGCTGGTCTTTTTCTTTTTTTTACTTTACGTTCTTAGCCTTTTCTTGTTCGGTTTCTAGTTTTATTTCTTAGTTCTTAGTAATTTCTTTTTTTTTTCTTCTGGATTGTTGCGGAACGAGAGGCAGCTTCTTGTTTAGTTTCAGCTTGGTGTTTATTTCCATTTTGGGTTTCTTTCTCTCTCAGCTTTTGTTATGGCTTTACTTAAATTAATCTTTGTTGTTAGAATTATCATGTGTAGCTAATTTTTGAAACTTGGGTTGTGGGATGAGATTGAATTTATCTTAGGTTTTAGTTTAATGCAATATTTTGTTGATAACTATTGATTTCACTAAGTTACTAGTTAGATTTAAATTGAAAATAGATTGCGGCTCTTGCTCTTGATTTGTTGTTGACGTAAGGCATAACAAAAGTTTAAAAATTATCAAAGCTTCTCTCAGTTGTTTGTTAATGTGTGTTCGGCTAGTAAAGTAGAAAATCCCTTTGGAAAATATTGCAAAAACTTGAGTTTAACATTTTTATCTTCCGTTTATCAATACCTTGATTGGGTTGTTAATCGAGAAAATTATCTAGGATCTGAAATAAAGAGAGTCTCATACCCAACCCAAGTGTTTGTTAATTTGCCTTTTTGATTAGAAACTAAAATTTCAACTTCGATTTTTTTTGCATTGCATTTTAATTTTATTTTCATCTCTCATAATCGACACATTTGTTACTCAAAAATCTTGTATACGCTTTAATAACCCTTTGTCCCTGTGAAATACGATCCTGAACTTATCCTTGATACAACTTGACACTTCTACACTTGGAAGCACATTCGAGACCAAGTCAATCGGCGGGAGAGTGGCGGCTGGCATTGTAAGGGGTTCTCCGCCTATGCCCCCCCCAACAAGAGTATTGGTGTCTAAGGGTTCTCAATAAGCGGTCAAGTTGGTAGGCGAAGATCGGCTATAATTGAAGTGATTGGCGCGGAGCAGTTGATTAGTTTAGTGACAGTTCATCAAAACAATTGTCCAAGATTGCTAGATCGAGCACACGACGCGCATAGTCTTAAGTTCAAGAGCGGGTTGTCTCCTCTTCAACATTTCTACTACTTCCTTGCCTTCCCTTTTCAAAGATCTCCTTATTCTCTTCCCAGATTTTCCTCCATACCTTCGCCGCCTTGCCTTCTTCATCATGTTGTTCCATCCTTCAGGGATGTTCGGTTGGTGTCCGGGCCTCCTAAAAATCCTTCCGACAAGAATGCTGCTTGAACATTGTAAGACATTGAACCGTCTCGCTCTTGTGAACACTGATCATAAGTGGCGCCTACATAACAGGTTGCTTGCTTACCAAGCCATCCTGGCAAGCTCCCCCAGTTCGATTATTATTCTTGATTTGACTTATTATTATAAAAACTACTCACTATCAAAATGAAAGACGATCGATTATCTACCCAAGAAGATAGAGAGTCCCACATACGAAAAAAGGTCACAAATAGAGTTGAACCAAGTAACATTGCAAAGGCATAATGATAGTAGGGTCGGGATATCCCTGCCCTCTGAACCAGATGTGAAGGTCTCCCTAGCAGCTTCTGTATTTAGGGATGTCCTAGGATATAAACCCGGTTATGCTAGGGGGCTAGGTGAGATGATAATACTGGACTCTACAATAAAAAAAAAAAAAAAAAAAAAAAAAAAAAAAAAAAAAAATCTTGAACGGGAGAAATGTCATGCTGAAGAAGTGGAAAGACACAAAAAAGAAGTCGAGTATTACAAGAGTGAGTTTGAGGAATTGAAGGGAAGCATTAGACTTCTGATGGAGAGGCAGGCTGAGTTTGACAATACATTTGGTAGTTTAGTGAACACAATTCAGTCACAAGATGAGTCTCATAGAGAGACTCATGGTGATTATCTTTGGAACTGATGTGAATGAATGCTTTTTTGTGGTGCTTTTTTGTGTAAATGGTGGCAGGTGGTTTTTTTGGAGTTGCAGGGTAATAGTTTTGGGTGGTGAGCAGGATATCTAAGGCAGTGCATTAAGTAGTTAGGATATATTCGTAAATGTTTTGTGATCAACATATTGTGGAGGACTGGTAAGCAACCGAGAAGGCACTATGATGGAAACTTGGTTGGAGTTGTAATTTTGCACATGGACTGGGTGCAACATACATATAGGTATGAAATCATGACTTTTGGACTTTAGGGCCTAATTCTCTCTTTATTAATACTAGTAAAGCATTGCATACTAATACATATATCCTCTTTATCTAACAGGCAATGGTGATGCAAGGTTACTAGTAGTATTTCATACTACTTGGGAGAATGGTGCAGTATAACTTTGCCTAAAAAAAGGCTGCAGCTTGGGCTTCTCTTTAGCACAAGGTTCCTATTATCAAACTAAGTCACTATTTAGTTTTCAGTATGAATGCATGTTTCTGAAATGTCACTTTACCTGGACAATTCTACAATTTCCTTTTAAACCTTCACATATATATTTTTGCTTTTTGGTTTATAGATGACATTTTAACCTTTAATTCTTCATAGTGAAGCCAGCTAAATTCACCATTATTTATTTATATCTACTGAAGATTAGTCTTAAGTGGGTTACAACTTTCTACATAATTGGTACTCCTAATAATGGTAAAGATTTATTAACCTTCCTTTCATAGTTTAGGTATATCTCTCGTTATAAGAGAAACGAATTTTTGTTACCATAATTTTATAATCCAAAAGGCTATTTCTGATGAAAATTCATTATATAAAAACTACTTTCGCATCTTCAATTATCATATCCAAAAATAAAAATAAAAAAATCCGGGAAAATGTGTGGGGGATGGGAGTCCCCACGGGAAAAACATGTTTGTTGGCATCTAGATGGGAATTTCCTAATCCTGGCCTATGGCAAATGGGTACGACTGCGAAGGTGGGGAGTCGGCCTCATCCTCGCGCTATCAGAATTAAAATTAAAATTATCACAATTAATTGGTATAAAAAAATGATGTTATTACCTCCATCATTTAAGAAAATAACGTATCATAAAAAGAGTTTTACCATTTATAACAAGTCAGCGTGTACACACACACAATTTATGGTAGGACCAGATCAGCAATCTAAAAAGTAGAAATAGAAACAATATTTTTTTATGTTAGATAAAAGTGTTTGGCGTGTTAATAAGTCAGCTTGCAAATAGAGTTTTTCTTCGTGAAAATAAATTATGTCCTATCAGATTTATTAAGAATTTCATTATATATATTTAATTGACCATAATCTCTAGGCTTACCCCTGTGACATGGTACAAAACATTTCTCCCTACCTTCGTAGATAAAATCATCATCAATGTCACAATAAGTATGGTTACAATATCATCTATCTCAAGTAAGCGATATTCTATCTGAAAGGCCATCCCAGAATTACAACCTTCGTAGATAAAATCATCATCAATGTCACAATAAGTATGGTTACAATATCATCTATCTCAAGTAAGCGATATTCTATCTGAAAGGCCATCCCAGAATTACAAGATCTCAGTGGCATGCATCTCTCTCTCTCTCTCTCTCTCTCTCTCTCTCTCTCTCTCTCTCTCTCTCTCTCTCTCTCTCTCTCTCTCTCTCTCTCTCTCTCTCTCTCTCTCTCTCTCTCTCTCTCTCTCCATATATATATATATGGAAGAGTGAGAATTAACCTGAAATAATAAAATATGAACTGTTTAATAATTTATACAGAAAATTACATAAAATAAGTTTGAATAATACTGAAGTAAAAACAGGACAAATAAAAAAATCAAAAACTTCGATTTCTAGTGAGAGAAAGTCCCCTTTCTCTCTAGGAAACAAGTCTGGCGAAAACCGTCAGAGGGAGGTGGGCGCCTCGGCTCCTCCCTCCCTCATCTCCCTTTTTTTTTTCAGTCTTGTTTTTAGTTTTCTCTTCCACTGTGTTTGTTTTCATGTTTTATATTGATAATAAAAGATGAGTTTGTTGTACTTTCATGTTTTCATGAGGAGATTCCAGTCGTGCTTACTGCATGCTTGAAAATTAATTACACCGTGCAGTTGTCTATTCGCTCAGTCATGCTTGCTGCCTGCTTGATGATTGCTGCATGCTTGATGATTGCAGGCTGGGGAAGTTACGGAAAGCAGGGATAGTAGGCGACAAAAGTGGGGAGCTGCGTGGGTATGAAAATGCAGTGAGTAGAAGGACGTACGGTGTGGACGTAAGGTGTGGAGCACTGGGTTTCTTACTTTTATTTTTCAGTTGAGTTTGTTTTATTTTGTTTTGTCTGTTATGATTAAATAAGAATAATTTAAAGTAGGCAATTCTCTTTCCTCTTTTGGAAGAGTAGGGTAGTGAGTCACTATCCTTCTTTGGAGGATGATGGTGAAAAATCTCCCTCCTCCTTTGGATGGTAGGGGTGGAATGAGTTGTTTTCTCACAAACAAATCGAGATGGATACTTCTATTTTTATAGAATCTCGCATCTCAGAAGGGATGTGTTATTGGAGAGTTTTATGAAGCTTTTTAGACAGTGTCCGGCACAATAAAAGTTGTGTGCGGGGGGGCGTATAACCGATGAGTAGTTGGCTTGTAATCAATGCTTGTTCTTGAACTTATTGGTCACAGCTGTAACTTCCTTCATTCATGAATTGAATTGAAATTTATTTAAAAAAAAATGGACAAATAATTAAAGACTGTAAACTTTTAATTGTTTTTTTCCCCAATTGGTAAGAAAGTTATATTGCACGCTTAAAAATGTGTAGGTTAGGATTTATTATAAAAGAAATGATAACTACAATTGTGAGTATATAAGTATTGTATAATTATTTTTTAAAAAAAAGTGAATAAGTACGAGATCTACTTGAAAAAATATTAATTTTTTAATAGTGTACCTTACTTTTTTTCAAAATGAGTACATGAAGCTTGCGAACTCTACAACTGCACGTAGCATTACTCTTATTATAAGGATTGAGTAAGAGTCCTATTTTATCAAAATTTTCTTTTTAAATTTATTGTCAAATTTTAAATTTTAAATTTTTTTATTATTTCCATAACTAACACATCAATATTTATATAGGTATAAAGTTATAAATTTAGATCGCATTTTTTAAAAAATAAAAATTTTATTTATTATCTCTACACTACTGTCACTACATAGGAATATATGATTTATCATTTTATTTAAATATACATATTATATATTGTGGGGAAGGAAGATTACGTGCTGCATTTCTTTTCTAAAAAATGGCTGATGCTATATATGTATAGAGGAGTTGAGAATCCTCACCGAAGGACATTGCAAATAGAGTTTTGTTATATACAAGTAAAGTCACGTACTAATCTGGATATTAATACTAATTTTTTCATATTTAAAATTTAAATTAACACTGTTTTTAATAAAATCTACTTTTTAATTAATCATATTAAATTAATGCTTAGAGTAATACATAATTGTATTTACAACTAGATTTTTCTTTATAAATAAGACATCTTCACTTATTTCTGTTGATAAAGTCCTGACTGGGTCGCAAAAATCAGGATTACCAATTTATAATAAATTTATGAATTTTATTATTTATAAGTCTCGTATATCATATATATATATATATATATTTTTAAATTTTTTTAGATTTATATTTTTAAATTAATTCAATTTTTTAATAATAATATTTGATAAAAAAATAAATGGTACGTGGTATATAAATTTATATTTAGAATTTTTCTAAATTTATATATTGAAAAGTGAAGTTGTTGCCTCGTTTCTGGAAAAGTAGGCGGAAGCTGCCAGAAAACGCATGGACCACGCGCCATTTACACGTTGGATCATGACTGACGTTTGGGATTTCAATCAGAGTCTTTATCAGTTAGGTTTGAAAGTAAACGCAATTGGTCTGTGGAGGCAATCAAACGCAATCGTCTGCCACACAGATTATTCAATATTGCCAACTCTCATCTGTACAAGAGAGAGAAATGATATACGTGATCGTGAATGTTTAATTATCGTGTAATTTAAAAAAAGTTAATAATAATATAAAATTTATATAAAAAAATTAACTGTTTAACCGTAAATTTTATTATTCTTTAAATAATTAGGTGACGTATACACATTTTACGCTGAACGAAGCATTTTTACAACAAGAAAAGCCGCCCAGAAATCTTCTAGAAGACAACGGCAGTAGAAAAAAAGTTACAGGAGTAAAAAAATAAAAATTGTCGTCTTTCATTTTCAAAAGCTGTCCGAATGGTGAATTGCTTTATTCACTCTGAAAACCAAACGACACGTGCGTTCATAGGAGTAACACGGCGAGTTGAGTCTCAGTGGTATATAGCTGAACGGACGCCAAAGGGAGAGCCCACGGAGAGAGAGAGAGAGAGAGAGAGAGTGAAGAGGAGGGGAGGGGGCTTGGGTAGTCCTAACTCAAAATATTGTCGTTTGATGTATTAAATCAAATGACATTGTTTCAATTATTTTTTCTAACAAATTGTTATAAAACGACACCATCTAACATAATTAAGTTAAATGACATCATTTTATATAAGAATAAAATAAATAAATATATTATAGTGGTTGATTCACTAGTTTGAACACCGAAATCAAATTGATTGATATTAGTTATGTCTATTTAGACTGTTGCTGACCTCTTCTCCACCAATATCAGTCGATTCTGGAATTCGATAGTTGATTTTGATTGGCGATGATTAGTTCCGGCAGAACCTGTTCACTCATACAAAAAACTCAAAACCTACCCACTTAACTTCAAATGGCATGTCCTTATCTGTAACGTCCTAATGGAAGGCCTAAACCACATAACTTACACTAAAACATGACTAGTTAACAATACAATTGAAACCCCATTAGAATTTTATAAAGAGCAAGAACTTTTTTTTCCAAACAATGTGGGATCTCATTCACCATCCACCCTTATCATTATCATATGAGGTATTACAATCAAGAATTCAACAAGCTTCTCTCTCTAACTCTCTTTAGTTCCTCTCTCTAGTTCTTGGAGACTAACCATCTCGAATTGGTTATAATTCTTTAGTGGGTCCATTACAATTGGTATCACGAGTCAGTCACAATGGCGGAAGGAACAAGATCGTATGCTCAAGTTGCAGACATAATCAACCAGGTTCGACTTCAGCAAGAAAGACAACAGAAACAGATAGAAGATACAATTTCCATTTTTTGCCAACAAGAAGAAACTGCGAGGATTGAGAAGGAAGTGCAAGAAAAGAGGTTTCTGATCTTTTCCAACAGTTGTCCAAAATTTCCAATAATGCATCTGAGAATTATGAGCAACTCAGAAATATTGATGGGCCTGAAAGTAGTGGGGAAGCACGTGATATGGGTGACAGATCTTTTGTGAAGGGCATTAAGCTTGATTTTCCAAAGTTTGTTGGGAAGAATCCTCAAGCTTGGATTTATAGAGCTAGCCAGTACTTTATGTACCATCAGATACCTCCAAGTCAGAGAATTTTTTTTGCTTCTTTTCATATGGAGGAGGAAGCTCTTGTGTGGTTTCAAGGGGCAAGTGAGGCAGGATACTTCCATTTTTGGGAGGATCTTATAAAGGCAGTACAAGTAAGGTTTGGTACATCATCATATGATGATCCAATGGAGGCATTAACACGTTTGAAGCAAACTAATTCTGTTACTGCTTATAAGGCAGAATTTGAGTTGCTTTCGAATAGGATTAAAGGAGTTACTGAAGAAAACAAGCTTAGTTGTTTTTTAAGTGGGTTGAAGGATGAAGTGAGAATTCCAGTACGTATGTTGAAACCAATCAATATGAATGATGCATTTGGGTTGGCAAGAATGCAAGAAGAGCATGTTTGGTTAACTAAAAGGTCAGGGAAGACTACTTACAGTGAATCTGTACCTCGGATTGAAGGAGGTTCGATTTTGGGGGTGCCAAAAGGGCTGCCCTCTACAAGGCTGCCTTATCAAAAGGTTTCCTCCTCACAAATGCAAGAAAGGAGAAAGAAAGGTCTCCGTTATTTTTGTGAGGAAAAATGGCACCAAGGCCATAAGTGTACTAAACCAAGAATCTACCTTTTAGAAGGTATGGATATTCTTGATGCTGAGATTGTTGAAGGTGATGAAACAGTACCTGAAGAAGAACCTGTCAAGGTTGCAGATGTGACTTCAATTTCCTTACAAGCTATTGTTGGGTCACCTAATCCTAAGCAATAAGGATTGTGGGTCAAATTAATAAAACGAAAGTGGTGATTTTAATAGATACTGGTAGCACCCACAACTTTGTGGATACTACAATTGCAGCTAAATGTGCTTTAACAGTTGAGAGAGACCAGTCAATACAAGTTCGAGTGGCCGATGGGGAGGTTGTGCAGAGTTTGGGCAGAGTTCATAATGTACAAATTCAGATGCAAGGTAATAATTTTCTAGCTGATTTTTTTACTCTTGATTTGGGAGGATGTGATGTTGTTATGGGTGTGCAGTGGCTGCAATCCTTGGGTCCTATAATGCTGAATTTTGCTAATTTGCAAATGGAGTTTTCTTATGATAATAGAAGTGTGGTTCTTAAAGGACTTAGCTCACCAACTTCTGAGTTGGTGGATAATAAAGAAATGACTGTTATTTCTAAAGTGGGTTCCAAGGGATTTTGGCTCCAATTGATGGCTGTAGAACCAGTTCAAAAGCAAATGATATCTTGTCCACAAGTTGATGAATTATTAAAGAAGTATGAGGGTATTTTTGAGGAACCTAAGTGTGACGCCCCCAAATTCCGTTTGGGATCGGACGGACATTTGAAGCGTCGAGACATGCAACACAAGGTTACCTCCCCATGTTCATGACATATAAGATGCAATATTCCTAACATGCATCTAACAATATGCAATATTCGCAGCGGATAAATTTTTTTCTTTAGCAATACTATGCACTAAATTGAAAATATACCAAATACTTAAAACATACTTCATACATAAAAACTCATTGAACAACTAAGATCACAACACTAGTCCAAAATGGTTATGATCCAAAAAGTACTAGAGATACAACTCAATCGTACAAGTAGTAATTTACGTTAATTACTATATTAACATTGATGTTGCACCGTCGCTTAGTCAACTGTATCTAGTTGATCAGCTCCTGATTCTCCTTCAGGTCCTGTAACAAGATCTACCATTCGGGGGGAATGGTAGTTGGGACTACCAAAGTGAGATTTGATTACAAATCTCAGTAAGTTAACAAAAAAACTTCCACACAAGCTAATGATGCATGAATGACAGTAAAAGCATAAATGCATAATCAAATTCATAAGTAATTAAAGCATAAATTGGCATACAACATAGCATAATTGACATAACTTAAATTGACTTAACATGAATATGATATGAAACTTAACTTATCGTGAACTTGTTCTGAAACTTGAATTGACATGAACTTGATCTGAAACTTGACTTAACATGAAAAATACATACTCCACAGTTGTTGTGGCCCCATGTATTCTACGTGTAAATACATACTCCACAGTTGTTGTGGCCCCATGTATTTTACACAAACTTGACTTAACATGAAAAATACATACTCCACAGTTGTTGTGGCCCCATGTATTCTACGAAAACTTATTCTTTAACTGCTTAAATACATACTCTACAGTTGTTGTGGCCCCATGTATTCTACGTGTCACAATTGCTGTGTCTCACGTGGTGTATGCGTCACAATTGCTGTGACCCCATACATAAGTAATCAAGATGAAACGTGACTGGAATACGAAATGACTGAAGCCCTGACGTAACATAACATGACTTGAATATAACTTGAAATACATGACTAACTTGAGATAGAAACATTTTGTAACATGGCATAACATATAATAGACAACATATTTAACATGACATACTTGCAACAGTGAATATTACATGACTTGACATACATGTAATATATGGCATACTTAGCATGACGTACTTGTAAGGTACAGTAATACATGACAGAATATATTATGTAACAGATAAAAATTGATGACAGAATAAATTCTGTATAATAGACAATTACGTGATAACTTGGCATGGCATGACATATATGATAACACACATATATACACTGTAGTTCCTTTACTTAGCACACATACACAGTAGACTGCTAGTAAGTTAAAAGCTAACTTACCTCAATCTCTGCGTTTCTTATAAAACTTCAAATGCGATCACGAGGAACTGTAATTAGTGATTCTAAAAGTTAGAACTAAATCACTAATAATTTAAAATATGAAAAATACTAACTTAAAGAGTAAAATTTTCATTTTACTCTCTACATGTGGGAAAATGACCGTTTTACCCATAATTTAAGGATTTTGCATACTAATTCCAAAAGTTTTCAAAATTTACATTCCTCATGTAAATTTTGTCCTAAACTTAAATATCAACTCAGAAAAATTTAAAACAAAACAAAACTATGAAGAACACACTATGGCCGAAACATCTATAGGCCATTTCCCTTGATTTTTGTTGCAATTCTTCCAACTTCAAAACTCATGCTTAAACCAAAATTTTGCAACAAACATCTTCCAATTCTAAGTTCAAAACCATACTTAAAACATCCATTTAGAAAAATTTAATAATTAACACCAAACTTTTTTGTAAAAAGATCCAAGCACTTGAATCACAAGTTTTGACCTTAAATCAAAACATCTCCAAGAATTTCAAAAATCAAATGTTACTTCTAACATATTCATAATATCATCCTAACATCAACCATGCTTTAAATCATCAAACTAAAGTCACCAAAATCACAAAATAACATTTGGAGTTTTTGGTTTTACACTTAGTCCAAAAATAGAAACTTTTTCCTCAACTAGTTTTGATAAATCTCTTGATCTATAACTTATAAATATATGATCTTCAAACCAAACCATCACATGGTTTAAAAATATGTCCTAAAACATATATAAGCTTCTAATTCAAGATCACATGGTTAGAAATTAACCAAAACATAAATTTAGCCAAGAATATCCACACTTTAGCTTATCTGAATATCTCTTTGCATAAAATTTCATATCTTTGAAATTAACATCAAATATCTTCAAAATAATAATATAACATGTATATAAGATGCTTAGGATCCTTCAATAAAACTATTAAAGTCATTAGAATTGGTTTAGACCACCAAAGAGTTAAACTTTCTCAAAACAGAAACTGTTTTTCTTCTTCCAGTTTCTAAGTTTCTAAATCTAAGAAAATCTTTCATCAAAACCTTTAATCATGCAAACATCCTCAACCAATAGTCACATATACATGTTAAAAATACTCCATAAAAATTTCGGACCAATATATATCCATTAGCTCGGTCAAAAACTCCAAACTATAACATATTCTCCAGTTTATCTCCCAGAATGACCTTTCTATAGTTTATATAATATTTGACTGACCAAATGATCTTAAAATGGGGCAAATAATATATCCATATAAACTAGACTCAAAAAGGAATAACTTATATGAAGGAGACTTTATGATAAAACACTTAAAAAAGCTTCAAAATGGGTGTGCAAAAGAACTCCTAAAAGCTGTCCGAGAGAAAGTATTTGATATTCTTTTAAAGGAATGTGTAAATGAAGATAAGTTTGTAGGTGATGGCTGGAGCTACTTATGGACGAGATAAGAAAGATGATAAGGCTGGAGTTGAGAGTTGAGTGTAGTTTTCTCCTACCCAAAATATCTATAAAAGATTATCTCATAATATTCTATCAAATAATATCTACAAAAATCAACTTAAGATATTTTTATCTAATAATATCTATAAAAATCAACTCAAAATATTTTTACCCAATAATCTTCACAAAAATTACCTCAAGATATTTCTTTTTATCCAATAATATCTACAGTTTTGAACAGACGTTTTGTCCGAAAATATGAAAAAATGTTATTGCGCCATAGGACTTTAAATAACCCTCCGAGTCTAATGGCACAAATCATAATACATTTTGACACTTCTAACTATCTCCAATAATCAAAAACACACTTCTGATACCATAGTAAATAATAATACTAACTATGTAGTTAGACAAAAACCTATACGATTAATGGATTCGTGAAAACTTATGGGGTTTTCACGAGGTTCCTAAAATTAATAGAAATTTCACAATTGAATTTCTAGCGGGCTATTACACTAAGGGTCTTCCTCCACATAGGTCTCAAGACCATAAGATTTTGTTGAAGAATGAAGCTGCCCCTGTTTGTTTAAGGCCATACAGATACCCACATTGTCAAAAGGAAGAAATTGAAAAGATTGTAGCTGAGCTCCTACAGACTGGTGTAATTAGGCCCAGTCAATCACCATTTTCATCTCCTGTGCTCTTGGTTAGGAAGGCAGATGGGTCTTGGAGGATGTGTATGGATTACAGGATGCTTAATAAGGCCACCATTAAAGATAAGTATCCCATTCCAGTAGTTGATGAGCTGTTAGATGAGATATTTGGCTCTACTATTTTTTCAAAACTGGATTTAAGATCAGGATATCATCAAATTCGAATGAGGCCTCAAGATATTCATAAAACTGCATTTAGAACACATAAGGGTCATTATGAGTTCCTTGTTATGTCTTTTGGACTCACTAATGCCCCCTCAACTTTTCAAGCTCTCATGAATGATGTCTTTAGACCATTTTTGAGAAAATTTGTTATTGTGTTCTTTGATGACATTCTTGTATATAGCAAGAATTTGGACTCTCATTTGACTCATTTAGCATATGTGTTGGCAATTATGAAGAAACACCAGTTATATGCTAAGAAGTCCAAATGTCATTTTGCATGCAAGGAGATTGAGTACTTAGGCCATGTGATTTCCAAGGAGGGTGTGAGAGCTAACCTGAGGAAATTAGAGGCAATGGTTTCGTGGCCAATTCCAAAAACTCTTAAAGCATTAAGGGGTTTCTTGGGATTAACTAGCTATTACAGAAAGTTTATCAAAAACTATGGCCAGATTGCAGCACCACTTACTGTTTTGCTTAAAAAGGATGCCTTTGTATGGAATGAATCTGCTACACAAGCTTTTACAACTTTAAAGGAGGCTGTTGTGAGTCCACTTGTATTGGTCTTGCTTGATTTCACTCAACAATTTGTCATTGAATGTGATGCATGTGGAGTGGGAATAGGTGCTGTTTTGATGCAGAATCAGAGACCTTTGGCATTTTTGAGTCAGGCTTTGAAAGGGAAGAGTTTATCTCTTTCCACTTATGAAAAGGAGTTGCTTGCCTTGGTATTAGCCATTAAAAAATGGAGACCTTATTTGTTAGGGTCAGTTTTTACCATAAGAACTGATCATTTGAGCTTGAAGTACCCGTTGGAGCAGAAAATAGGTACAGCAGCTCAACAAAAATGGATCTCAAAGCTGTTGGGCTATGAGTTTTCAATTGAGTATAAAAAGGGAGCTAAAAATAAGATTGCTGATGCCTTATCTCGAAGGGATGGGTTAGAAGATGAAGCTGCAACAGTTTTTGCCATTTTATATCCTACTCCAATTTGGTTGGATGAATTGAAACAGACCTATCTATCTGATCCAGTGGTGCAAGAACAGTTAGCTGTGTTGAAGAATGGTGCTGCTACAAACTCTAAGTTTGTTATAAAGCATGAAGTATTAATGAGGAAAGAGAAGATATATGTTCCTAACTCTCACGAGTTGAAGCTTAAAATTCTGCATTTTATACATGCCAGCCCTTCTGCTGGTCATTTAGGCTATCATAAATCTTTGCAGAGAGCTACACAAGACTTTTATTGGCCTGGTTTAAAAAAAGAAGTGAAGACTTATATTCGAGAATGTGAGGTGTGTCAGAAGAATAAGGTGGAAAATATAAACCCTCCTGGGTTATTGCAACCATTGCTTGTGCCTCAATTAATTTGGACAGATTTTTCTATGGACTTTGTAAAAGGTCTTCCAAATTCTAAAGGCTTTTCAATAGTTATGGTGGTGGTGGACAGATTATCAAAATATGCCCACTTTATGCCTCTTAAATATCCCTTTACAGCAGCAAAGGTAGCTTTGGTTTTCTTTGATCATGTTTTTAAGTTGCATGGTATGCCTCACAACATTGTATTTGATAGAGGAGCCACTTTTACTAGTTCTTTTTAGAAAGAACTGTTTCGATTGCAAGAAGTAACTCTTTCTTACTCATCTGCTTATCACCCTCAAAGTGATGGACAAACTGAGACAGTAAATAAATGCTTAGAGCATTTTTTGAGGTGTTTTACAGCTGACAAGCCAAGGCTCTGGTCTGATTGGTTGACCTTAGCTGAGTGGTGGTATAACACCACTTTTCACACTTCAACAAAGTTAACTCCTTATGAGGTAGTTTATGGCAGGCCCCCAACCAAGCTGCAGTCCTTTGTTCCTGGAGTTACTACTAACCAGGCAGTCGAGGAAGTTTTAAGGACCAGAGAAGAAATTATGGCCACTTTGAAGTCAAATTTAAATGCTGCTCAAGAAAGGATGAAATACCAAGCTGATAAAAGGAGAACTGAAAGACAATTCAGTGTGGGAGATTGGGTTTTCTTAAGGCTACAGCCATACAGACAACAATCTTTAGCAGTGAGGAGAAATTTCAAATTATCTCCTAAGTTTTATGGGCCATTTCAGGTCATTGAAAAGATTGGGTAGGTGGCTTATAAGTTGTTGTTGCCTCAAGGGTCTGCTATACACCCAGTTTTTCATGTCTCTTGCCTTAAGAGGAAGTTGGGCCAACTTGTTTCACCTTTGTCAACATTACCACCAGTTGATTTTAAGGGGGAATTGATTCCAGAACCTGAATGCATTCTGCAGAGGAGATTTAGAAAAATGAACAATAGATCATTGACTGAAGTTTTAGTACAATGGAAAGGAGGGGCAGCTGAGGATGCGACTTGGGAACCTTACTGGCAATTAAAGTTATAGAATAACTATCCTCACCTTGTGGGCAAGGTTTTCTAAAGGGAAAGGGTATGTTATGATCCGTTTGATGAGGAGGAGGAGCTGAGTTGTGGAAGGAAGATGATGAACGGAAGTGTGAAGAACAACAGTGAGTGACAGTTGGGAAGTGGTAGTTGAAAGAATTGTAATACGCTGTCGTTCTATTAAGTGAAATGTATAAAGAGGGTATACGACAAGTAATAATAAGAGGTTGTAAATTGTAAACTACAGGATGATTAAACACAGTCGTTTAATCATCCTGATTCAACTAATGCAGATTTCATCTATAAAAAGAAACCATCAGTTGGGACGGAGGCCAACTATGGTATCAAGAATTCAACAAGCTTCTCTCTCTAACTCTCTTTAGTTCCTCTCTCTAGTTCTTGGAGACTAACCATCTCGAATTGGTTATAGTTCTTTAGTGGGTCCATTACAATGGGTCAGCACGAAGACAAGGAGGGCCGACCCACCGCCGCGAGGAAAGGCTTGAAGCGAAAGCTGGAGCATGAATTCGAATTAGACCGGAGCAAGGGAGGATGCCAAGGTTCTCGCTCTCGAACACCGCC
This sequence comes from Carya illinoinensis, assembly GCF_018687715.1. Taxonomy (NCBI): domain Eukaryota; kingdom Viridiplantae; phylum Streptophyta; class Magnoliopsida; order Fagales; family Juglandaceae; genus Carya; species Carya illinoinensis. The sequence goes on along the minus strand of NC_056762.1, from coordinate 44,053,925 downwards.
AGCATCGCCACGTTAACATCCTTCATTTCGTTATGGAAGGCCGTACCGTTTTCAAAATACTTTACGGAGGTCAACTTCTTTAAGTAATATGTACTTTACCAGATATTTCATGTTGAACATGCAAGAACTTGAACTAATATATATATATATATATATTTATTTTCAAGACAATTCGTTTGGTAATTGTTTCTACCAAGTATTTTATTTTTTTCCAAATCCTATTTTATAATTTTCTATTTTTTTTGGTTTTCATGCCTTTTCTTTTAAAGATTTTTTTTTGGTTATTTGTTTATTTATTTTTAATCTTTTAATTGGTTTATTTTTACTGTTATTTGTTTTTTCAAATTTAAAGCTAGACAGTTTTTTGGGGTCCAATATAATGGTCGGAATTAACAGGTCAAGGGAGGTAAGTGACCAAAAACCTTGCAATTAGGAGGCGACTCCTACGGAAGGAATTAATGACTTAATGTATGTATTTCGTGATTTAATCAATTGGAAACCAAGATACTTGCACCCAGTTAGTAATCCAACCTGACCTAGATGAAAAATTCTTTTTGCAAGTTGTTGTGGACGATACATATAATTTCATATTGCTAATATGATATAATTTGAATTAAAAGAGAAATTTTAAAATTTAAATTTTATAAATTAAATCTTATCATATAAGTGATGTGGATCGAATTGATGGTATGATCTCCATATCAGCTTACAAGTATTAGTAAGACTATTATGATCAAATCGATATCATATGTTGCTTTTTGGTGTTGACTGTTAAGTAATTTCAGACATACAACAATAATTGAAGAGGAATTATAGATCAAGAGTTTTGGGATGGTCATGATGGATGTGTTGGCTTATTCGTATGGCTCCCTTCTTTTTCTAGGGTTAAGAATTGAAACGCATACATGAATTCTCATGATCTAAGCTCCCACGACCGGCATGAAGCCAGATGCCACAATAAATACTCATTTGCCATGCTATATCACTTGCAAAAATATGCCAAATTCCATATTTATGCATGAGATTTTATTTCAAAATAATTTTGGACAAGTCCAATCTTATTCGTTCAATTTAATTAACATTTATGTCCCCAGGCTAAGGTGTATTCAACCACACCTATAGGCGCATGCATTTAATTATTCTTTTGGTGGCTAAGAGTCTGATAGTATATGTAGACTCAATTTTTCAAATGGAAAACCTGATTCGAAACCCGCAACCCCTTTATAAAAATGTGTATATATATATATAAATATATACATGGATCATTCTATAGCCACCACTCATATGTCCCGCTTTCCCTTCCTGCTTGACATGGCATGATACAATTGTGTTTTTTCATTTAATTTTTTCTTTTAAAAACAAACAAACGGGATTTATTTTTCTACAAATTCCTTCTTCATACCTTTAGCACAGAACAACCAACCCAAAATCCCCAACCCCCCAAATATCGACAGATCTCGTCCCTGAAACCCTATTCCTTCTTCAAATCTCTTCCTCAACTCAAATATTTGATCTATATGTGCACCTCAGTTCCCATGGCTTCTAAAACTCTTCCTTCAACTTTTCTAAGTGTTTGCAATTATGACATCTTTCTAAGTTTTAGAGGTGAAGACACTCGCAAGATTTTCACTGTTCACTTGTACTCCGCCTTAATGCGAGTTGTAATTCATACATTTCGGGATGAATGGGAGCTCCCCCGGGGGGGGGGGGGTGAACATCTCTACCGAACTGCACAACACGATTAATGGATCAAAAATTTCCATTGTGGTTTTCTTGAAAGGCTATGCTCATTCTATGTGGTGCCTTAATGAGCTTGTTGAGATTCTGCATTGTGCAAAAATTAGAGGCCAAACTCTTCTTCCCATATTTTATCATGTGAACCTCTCGGATATCCGAAAACAAACTGGAACTTTTGTATATACATTTGCTAGGCATGAAGTGCTATTTCAAAATGATATGGAACGGGTGAAGGGGTGGAGAGCAGCCCTTAGAGAAGCTTCTTCTCGTTCCGGCTGGGATATTAAGGAAGTGGCAAATGGGTACTACGCTTCTTTCTCGTTTTTTTTTTTTTTTCAAATTTTAGTCTAAAATTTATAAAATTGAAAGAACAAATAGCTTTTGGCTGAATTAGTTCATCATCATCTGCTTCATGGCCACTCACTCTTCCATATATATATATATATATATATACAGAGAGAGAGAGAGAGAGAGAGAGAGAGAGAGAGAGAGAGAGAGAGAGAGAGATGCATGCCAATTAGATCTTTTAATTTGAGGATGGCCTTTCAGATAGAATATCGCACACTTGTGATAGATGATATTGTAACCATACTTATTGTGAGATTGGTGGTGATTTTATCCACGAAGGTAGGGAGAAATGTTTTGTGTCATGTCACAGGGGTAAGTCTAGAGATTATGTTCAATTAAATTATATATATATAATGAAATTATTAAAAAATCTGATAGGACAATTTCTTTTCACGAAAAAAAAACTCTATTTGCAAGCTGACTTATTAACACGCCAAACACTTTTGTCTAACATAAAAAATATTGTTTTTATTTTTACTTTTTAGATTGTTGATCTGGTCCTACGATAAATTGTGTGTGCGCACGCTGACTTGTTATAAATAGTAAAACTCTTTTTATGATACATTAAACTCTTTTTATAAATAGTAAAACTCTTTGTTACATATAGTCGGTAAATGTAATTGACGTGTAGTCGATTATACGGAATGAATAAAAAAAAATTATAAATTTTTTTTTTTATATTCAGGAGAACCTACATGAATAAAAAAATTATAAAAATAATTTTTTTTTATGTAGGTCCCGTATTAATTTATTTTTTTACAATAGATTACACGCCGACTGTATCTGCCGATTGCAAAAAGTATTTCTCTTCTGATAAAGTAGGCGGAAGCTGCAAGAAAACGCATGGATCACGCGCCATATATACGTTGGATCATGACGGACGTTTGGGATTTCAATCAGTCTTTATCGAAGTTACAGGAGTCAAAAAAAAAAAATGGTTCGGTTTGAGAGTAAACGCAATTGGTCGGTGGAGGCAATCAAACGCAATCGTCTGCCATGCAGATTATTCAATTTATGAGTTTTATTATTTATAAGTCTCATATATCATATATCTTATATTTTTTTTAAAAAAAAATTATATTTATTTTTTTAAATTAATTTAATTTTTTATTTATTATTCATATATTAAATATTTGATAAAAAATTAAAAAAAAAATAAATAGTACGTGGTATATAAATTTATATTTAGAATTTTTTTAAATTTATATATTGAAAAGCGAAGTTGTTGCCTCGTTTCTGGGAAAGTAGGCGGAAGCTGCCAGAAAACGTATGGACCACGCGCCATTTACACGTTGGATCATGACTGACGTTTGGGATTTCAATCAGAGTCTTTGTCGGTTAGGTTTGAGAGTAAACGCAATTGGTCTGTGGAGGCAATCAAACGCAATCGTCTGCCACACATATTATTCAATCGAGAAAATATAAGCAGTTTTACATTTTTTTATATTATTAAAAAATAGAAATTTTTTATTTTAACTTCTTTTATTTTATACTTTAAAAATAATAATATATTAGATGTGAGACTGCTGTGCAGCAGCTCTCTATTCAATATTGCCAACTCCCATCTGTACAAGAGAAAGAAATGATATACGTGGTCTAATTATCGTGTAATTTAAAATAATAATAATAATAATATGAAATTTATATTAAAAGAATTAACTGTTTAATAGTAAATGTTATTTTTCTTTAAATAATTAAGTGACGTATACACATTTTACGCTGAACGAAGCATTGTTATAACTAGAAAAGCCGCCCGGAAATCTTCTAGAAGACAACGGCAGTCGAAAAAAACGTTACAGGAGTCAAAAAAAATAAATAAATTGTCGTCTTTCATTTTCAAAAGCTGTCCTTGGACCTACCAAGGATTGCATCCCTCCCATGCATACAAAAGAAAAATCTCGGTAACAGAAGGATCGCTTAAGCAGATCAGAGACCCATAACTCATTCCATCAGCTTCAAGATACCAGATATATAGAAATTGAGCGTTGGAATTTCATAAACCTCGCCCCACCTTTCTTCTCACTTCTCACCACCACCCATAACCCATTCCATCAGCTTCAAGATACCAGATATATAGAAATTGAGCGTTGGAATTTCATAAACCTCGCCCCACCTTTCTTCTCACTTCTCACCACCACCCATAACCCATTCCATTAAATTCGAGATACCAAATTATATATAGAAACCCGAATTTCATAAACGTCCCCGCCTTTCTTCTCACTTCTCACCACCACCCATGGGTCAGCACGAAGACAATGACCGAACCACCGCTGCGAGCAGAGGCTTGAAGCGAAAGCTGGAGCCTGAAGAAGACCGGAAGGAGGATGCCAAGGTTCGCGCTCTCGAAAAAGGTACCGTTTTCGCCCACCTTACTTTTTTTTTTTTTTTTTTTTCCCTTCCCCCAACTAACTTACTTTAAGAGTAATATTCCCAATGCTTTTTCTATTTTGTTGTTTAAAATATATCACTAAAACATTTTTTTATATAACGATTTTTACAATACTTTCGTACATTAGCTTATTTTTCTATATAATTTAAATATTATTTCCTTTTTTCTTTATTTATTTTAAATACTTTTTTGATTATCAAAATATTTTGAGATCTTTCAATGTTTCATAGGTTCCCTTTTATTTTTAAAGTGAGATTCGCCATTTTAGTAGTTTCATATTTATTTATTTTTATAAAAAAAATTACACAGCTGCACAATATTCTAAAATTATAAATATCATTTATATTAATATGAACATAATATCTCTCTGTTGCCAAAACTACATCAATAGTCCAATAAAAAACTAAAAGGCAGATAAAGATGGAAAACCTCATTCATGATCTTTTTCCTTTTAAATTTTTATCCTTTTATCATGTTTTGAAAATCTTTTAATATGAATTTTTCTTCTTATTAAAATAAAATGTTCTAACAATATTATAACATTTTTATGTTCTATAAATAAATGTGTAAATCTGAGAAATATAAAGAAAAATTAGGAAAAAGGAAGAAATAATAAAGAAGTTTACATAGATGAATGGTGTATATATATATATATTACATTGATTTTACATGATCAAGTTCTTAATTAAGTAATTGGCACTTCACGAGATATTTTATGTGCCCATCTCTCCCACACAAGCTTGTCAAAATCGAACAAGAGCTCGAGCTAATATTTTTCCAAGACAATTCGTTTGGTAATTACCTTTATTGGTTTTTTTTTTTTTCTTTTGATTTTTTAGTTTTTAATTGGTTTATTTTTACCTTTATTTGTTTTCTCAAATTTCTAAAGGCTAGACAGTTTTTTGGGGTCCAATATATATATATATATATAATTATGGTCTGAATTAACGGATGATCAAGGTAGGTAAGTGACCAAAAACCTTTGTTGAGTTTAAGTAATTTCAGACATACAAGAGAATTATAGAAGAGTTTGGGGATGGTCATGGATGTGTTGGCTTATTCGTATACTCGATCTTCTTTCTCTAGGGTTAAGAATAGAAACGCATACAATTCTCATCTGATCAGCTCCCAAGACACGGATGAAGCCAGATGCCATTCACTGTAATTAATATTCATTTGCCATGGTATAACACTGTAAAAAAAAAAAAAATGCCAAATTCCAAATTTACGCATGAGCTTTTTATTTCAAAATAATTTTTGACAAGAATATAACCTTTATGTCCCAAGACTATGGTGTCTTGATCAGCCATAACCCTTAGCGCATAGGCGCATGCAATTATTCTTTGGGCGTTGGTGATGCCATGCTTCACACATTTATATGGATGTGTACTGGAATTTCTCATTTGTTGTCGTGTTGTCAATGATATAGGATATATGTCTTAAAATGCATCCCAAGTAATGTGGAAATATGAATCGGATTTTTTTATCACCTTAACTCTCAAGATATATAGTTTGGACGCACGCCTGAAAAACTTTTCTTACATAATATTCCTCAATTGCTTTTTTTAGTCTTAAGAAAATTGAAGAGGAAATAGAGTGTATCCGGCCATTATGAAAAAGAATTGGGACTTGCGGGATGTTCAGATGTTTGCAGGTTATTATTTTAGAACTGAGTTCATGAGTAGCTCTTTCTTCTTTTATCAATGTACTTCTGAAAAATAATGTTGATTTCATACATTTTCCTGGCGCACACTGTTATTTATTAACGCGCACACTTTGTTTACTCTTTTTCAGTCCATTCAAATCCAGTCATAACAAGCACCTCCTTTTCCATGGCTTCTCAAACTCTTCCTTCACCCTGCCCAAGCGTTTGCAATTATGACGGTCTTTCTAAGTTTTAGAGGTGCTAACAAGAATTTTACTGATCACTTGTACTCCGCCTTAATGCGAGTTGGAATACATACATTTCGAGATGATGGAGAGCTCCCCAGGGGGGGGAACATCTCTACCGAACTGCAGAAAGCAATTCATGGATCAAAAATTTCCATTGTAGTTTTCTCAAAAGGCTATGCTGATTCTAAGTGGTGTCTTAACGAGCTTGTCGAGATTACGCACCGTGCAAAAATTGGAGTCCAAACTCTTTTTCCCATATTTTATCATGTGGACACCTCGAATATCCGAAAACAAACTGGAACTTTTGCAGATGCATTTGCTAGGCATGAAGAGCAATTTCAGAATGATATGGAACGGGTGAAGGGGTGGAGAGCAGCGCTTAGAGATGCTTCTTCTCATTCCGGCTGGGATATTAAGGAAGTGGCGAATGGGTATTATGCTTCTTTCTCGTGTTTTTTCTTGCATTTTCTTAGTTTCATTTGTTTCAAATTTTTGTCTAAATTTTATAAAATTGAAAGAACAAAAATTGGATTGACAGAACAAGTAGCCTTTGGTTGAATTAGTTCACCATCATCTGCTCCGTGGCCACTCTTCCATATATATATATATATATATATATCCCTTAGAGAGTTCTTGTAATTCGAGGATGGCCTTTTAGATAGATTATCGCACACTTGAGATAACTGATATTGTAACCATACTTATTGTGACATTGCTGATGATTTTGTCCACGAAGGTAGACAGACATATTTTGTGTCATGTCACAGGGGTAAGCCTAGAGATTATGTTCAATTAAATTTATAAAATGAAGTTCTTAATAAATTTGATAGGACAATTCATTTTATGAAGAAAAACTCTATTTGCAAGCTGAGTTATTGACACACCAAACACATTATTGATGTAGAAGCCACCTATATTAGTTAACATAAAAAATAGTGTTTTTATTTTTACTTTTTTTATTGCTCTGGTCCTACAATAAATCAATGGTGTGTTTACATGCTGACTTGTAACTAGTAGTACTCTTTTTATGAACACATTATATTCTTAAATGATGGAGGTAATAACATCTTTTATACCAATCAATTGTGATAATCTTAATTTTTTTTTATATATTTATCTTGTGAAATATAATGATCAGGCATGAATCAAGAGTTATAGACCAAATTGTGAAAGAAGTTTTAAGTAAATTGAAGCCAGCTGAGTATTTGGATGTTGCCATTCACCCAGTAGGAGTCGATTCACGAGTTGAAGAGATGAAAGCTTTATTAGATCATGAATCAAGTGACGTTCGCATTGTGGGCATCTATGGAATGGGCGGGATCGGTAAAACCACGATAGCAAAAGCTGTCTATAACCAAATACGTTATACATTTGAAGGAAGCAGTTGTCTTCTCAATATCAAAGAAAAGTCTGAACAGTTCAATGGCTTAGTTCATTTCCAAAAACAACTTCTTTTTGATATCTTGAAAATGAAGAAATTTAAGATTGACAGTGTTGATAGAGGGATAAGATTGATTCAAGAAAGAATTCAAGGAAAAAGAGTTATTGTTGTTCTTGATGACGTGGATGATTTGAAACAAATACATTACTTAGTTGGACAATGCAAATCATGGCTGGGTCCAGGAAGTAGAGTCATTATAACAACTAGAAATGAACATTTGTTGACACAAGTACAAGTGAATGGAAAGTATGAGGTTAGAAAAATGGATGAGTTCGAATCTCTTCAACTTTTCAGCTGGCATGCCCATCCAACAGTAGATCACCTGGACCTTTCGGTTAGTTTCATGAATTATGCTGGAGGACTTCCATTAGCTCTTGAAGTTCTGGGCTGTCATCTGTGTGGGAGAAGTGTCGATGCTTGGGAAAGTGAATTGGAAATATTACAAAAAATGCCTCACGACAAGATTCATAAAATACTTAAGAGAAGTTTTGATTCCCTGGATCATAATAGAAAGATCATATTCCTTGATATTGCATGTTTCTTTGTTGGTTTAGACAAAGAATATGTCATTACAATACTTGATGGTTGTGGCTTCTCATCCAAAAGCGGGATTGACATTCTTGTTCAAAGGGCCCTCCTGAGAATTGACATGCAACATAAATTGGCGATGCATGATTTGATTCGAGATATGGGAAGGGAAATTGTTCGTGAAGAATCAAACCAATATCCAGGAAAGCGTAGTAGATTGTGGTTTCACAATGAAGTCTTGAGTGTATTGCACAAAAATACGGTGAGAGACATTATTTGCATTTATATAAAATGACATGTGCATACAAATAGGTTGTATAATATATATGTTGTTTTGTGGGTAGCGTAAGTGTTCGTCATTTTTCCAAACATAACTTAGGTATGTACAAGATTTTTGTCTTTATACCAATTATTTATTATTACTTCAGTAGCATATATTTCGACATTACTCATTATTTTATGATTTTAAATCCAAAACTTCTCTAAATCAAGTTAAAAGTTACAGTTTAGAATCTTAAAAAGGCATGTAATTATGCTTTAAGCAATCTACATCACATATAATTTTTCAAATAGGAGGTTCACTCATGTGCCATGTCATCATTTCCCCTCATAAATTTTATCAGTTAAGCATTTATAGTTTAAATAAAACTCTATATTAAGAATTCTTGGTTCTCTCCCCGCTCAAACAAAGCTTATGAAGTTTCTTATGGTACATGGAAATGAAGGAAAGTAAAGGGAGAGGAGATCATCAAGATGTTGAATCAAATTTTGGAAATAATTGTGTAAACATTGGTACGTTTTAATTATAGAAATTATTTATTATATAATAACTCAAAATTAGTTTTAACCTTTTATTCTCATAGAAGAATATCTATGCCCATTGCCTACACTAATTAAGAGGCATTCTAAGTTAGTAAAAAGAACTAAATTTATATCTTGCCAGGGATCGGAAGCAGTGGAGGGTCTCATCCTGAATCCATTTTATGAGCTTAGACATGAAGAACGTTTGAGGACCAAAGCATCTTTTGGGAAGGGTCACTCCCTAAATTCACCCGAGCTTAAAGGATTTGAAGCGAATGGTTTCACCTTACATTTGCCTGGGCTTAAAGTAGAACATTTGAAAACAGAAGTATTTGCAAAAATGCAGAATTTGAGACTGCTACAAATCAATGCTGTACATCTCACAGGAAGCTACGAATATCTTTCCAAAGAGCTAATATGGCTTTGTTGGCATGTCTGCCCTCTGAAATTTCTACCTCAAAATTTTCATCTGGAGAACCTTGTTGTTCTTGAAATGCAGTACAACAATCTCACACAAATCTGGAAAGGGAACAGGGTATACTGCATTTTACTATACTTTTATTTCTTTCTACATGTTATTTTTTTTTTATACATTTGGAGAGAGGGGGTTTTGAACCCAAGACCTCCATTTTTGAGTATGTGACTAACGATAATTTTTTTTTTAACAGATACTCAACAATTTAAAAGTTCTTAATCTCAGCTATTCCAGAACTCTCATAAAATCGCCAGACTTCTTACAATTCCCACATCTGGAGGTACTATTACTTGAAGAATGCATAAAATTGGTTGAACTACATGAGTCTATTAAACATCTGAAAGGGCTGGTCAGACTGAGTTTAAGAGACTGCAAGAAAGTTAGAAATCTTCCAGAAAGCATTTCTAACTTGAAATCTCTTGAAATTCTGAACTTGTCTGGCTGCTTACAGCTTGACAAGTTGCCAGAGAAATTGGGGAATTTGGCGACTTTAAAAAAGTTGCTTGCAGACAGAACTGCTATCAAGCAATTACCATCCTCCTTTAGTCTTTTGAAGAATCTCAAAGCCATATCATTATTTGGACATGAAGGGACTTCCTTAGAATCTTGGTTGTCATGCTTCTCAACGTGGATTTCATCACCAAAATGCTTGAACCCCATGAATTTGGTACGAGCTTCAGTTGTTGGATTTTATTCTTTGGGAAAACTAGTTCTCAATAACTGCAACTTGTCTGAAGCTGAGAATGCCATTGATCTCGGAGGTTTTATCTTCACTACAAGAATTGGATCTATCAAAAAACAACTTTTGTAGGCTACCTCAAGGCATTGGTCGCCTCTCTAAATTAGGAATGTTACGTTTGAAAAATTGTGTGTACCTTCAGTCAATTTCAGAACTCCCTACAAATTTACAGATCCTGTTTGCAAATGATTGCTCCTCAATGGAAAGGCTCTCACTTTCACAGAGTCCACAATTAATTGGTCTTTCCCTCAATCACTGCAGCAATCTGCTTGAGATTCAGGGCTTAAATTTGGAAGCTATTCCATTCATTGAAATGATTGGGTGCGACAATCTACCATCCAATTTTTGGACTAATCTTCTCCAGGTTTTCTCTCTCTCTCTCTCTCTCTCTCTCTCTCTCTCTCAAAATGATGCGAACATTTTCTTGAAACAGGATCTGTCAACCCCGAGTGCTACTGAAAGACTAGTTTGCTTCCCTGGCAGGGAGGTTCCAAATTGGTTTAGCCATCAAAGAATTGGATCTTCGATTTCCTTTCGTGTACCTTCACTTTCAGAAGGTGAGATTCGCATGCTACTTATTTGCGCTGTTTGTTCATACATGCAAAATGGGAATACGCCAGATCTGGACGTGATAATCCATAATAAAACCAGAAACTTCCGGCATCTTCTTGTGTCAATACCGGTTGAACATTGTGCAAAATTTTCACATAATTTATTCTTATTCCAAGCCCCTGTGATAAGAAATAAGTTGAAGACGGTAGATTTCCCAGAAAAGGAAATGGAAATGTTTAGTGGAGAGGAAATCGAGGTGTCTTTCAATAATTGGGGCTCGGGCTACAATGAGGTGAGCAAGTGTGGCGTTCATCTTCTGCTCGAGAAGCCAAATGATAACAATGGAAGTATGGTGCAATATCTCAGATATGATACTGCTGAAGATGATGAAATGTCTGCTGCAGCCGATGATAATGAGATCTCTTTCCATTCTGAAGTTGACGACTAATGCCTACAAAGATCGTTCATCGGTGAAATGAGGGCTTAATCCTCTTACGAAAGGTGGGAAAATGGTGGCTGGAAGAATGGATAAAAACATATTGCCTGACTGATCATTTCTTTTTATGGTCTGTTATCATTTATTCACGCTCTTAAAGGGAATCATGTTTACATACTCTTCCTAGTCAACAATCATTTATTCACGCTCTTAAAGGGAATCATGTTTACATACTCTTCCTAGTTATGTTGACTTGTGATATTATATTTAGGCTTGACTTGGATAATAAAAAGTATTCTATTTAATATTAATATTTAAACATCATAAATATAAATATTTTTTAATTTTTAATTTTTTTATCTTAATTATTATCTAATCATTATAAATTTTTTAAATTTCTAAATAAAATACAGGAATCAATCCAATCTTTTCAATTCTAAAAATAAAAGTTATGTTAAAAATTATATTTTAATAAATTATTTATTAAAAATATTAAAATAATAAAAAATATATGAGAAGAGCTGTACTGTAATGAACCTAGCTATTTTTCACTGTGTTGTAATAAGGAAATGGAATGAAAATGGAAGATAATTGTTGTGATAAATAAACTGATTGCACACAAAATGTTCGATGAAATGAAAAATTAGATATCTTAACCATGGAGAAATGAGTTTACCTGAAGTCTTTGTTCTACTGTTATTCTCGTATTCCCACAAAAGAAAAATGAGTTTGGATAGTTAGTTGAGTTGAGATAAAATAAAATAAAAAGTTGAATAAAATATTGTTAGAATATTATTTTTATTTTATAATTTAAAAAAATTAAATTTTAATAAGTAATTTGCGTAAGCGTTTACGAAAGTTATAATAATTAGATTAAAAAAGATGAGTTGAGAGGCTCTCTCAATCCAAATACTCTCTTAAGGTGTATCTAGTTGTTGAACCTAATTCAACTCATCTCAAATCAAACCAGTCATTAATGAGATTTATTACCTTTTTAATTTTTCATAAAAAAATTAAACTCATCTTAATCTTTTTCATACATTTTAATTCAAAAAATTAAATCCATTTCAATCTAAAAAAGTTAAATTAATTTCAATAAAATCTACAAAATATTATTATTTACAACTCAACTTATCTCAATATTAAGACATAACTCTCGTGTCTTCTACTTTTTTGGTGATATTATCAAATTAAAATTTTTAATTTCATTTGATTTAGTAATGAGTTTCATAATTATCAAATAAATAATTTGATAAAAAAATAAAAATTTAGTCTTCAAAAGTCTCTCTTCTCTCTCTTACCCACCTTCTTTCTCCCTTCTATTTTATTTATCTTAGATATTTATTTTGAGTCCTGCTACCGATATCCAGAAAAAGATATCGAGAAAAGATATCGATAATTAGGACCGATAAATGTAAATATATATTTTTTATTTTATTTTTATTTCAATCATTTTTTATATATTGTTAAACATTTTTAAAAATTAAAAAATATAAATTTATTTGCACTCACTTTATTAATTATTGAAAGAAGATAATCAATCACTTTTGTCAACATTAGCAATCATTCTCGATTAAAATAGCTTTTTTCATTTATCTTCTATATTCTTGTTCTTTTTATTATTTTAAATAAGCGCGTGCAGTGCTGTGTCACTTCAGTGACGGACTTGACTTGAAAAGCGAAGTCAATCGTTTGCTCTACCTCTGTTGTTTCTGGGAAGGTACGCGGTAGCTGCCGAAAAACTCATAAATCACACCCCAAGAGATACGTTGGATCATGACAGCTATAAGGCATTATCACTTATTTCTGCTCATAAAGTCCAAACCGTGTTGGTCTCTGGCTTGATCAGTTTGTATATCTTTTTTTTTGAGCGATAAGTTTGTATATCTTAATCATGGATAAATGAGTTTACCTGAAATCTTTGTTCTACTATTATTTTCCTATTCCCATTATATAAATAGGATTCTGAAATTACGAATGGGCGGTTTTGACAGTGAGTTAGGGTAAAATAAAATGAGATAAAATAATAATAGAATAAAATATTATTAAAATATTTTTTAAATTTAAAATTTAAAAAAATTAAATTATTTATTATATTTTATATGAGAGTTTAAAAAATTATAATAATTAGATAAGATTAATTGAGAGATTATCTCAATCCAAGCAATCCCTTAGACTATATTTGGTTATTGGATCCAACTCAATTCATCTCAAACCAATCATCGATAAGATTCATTTCTTATTCAATTTTGGATAAAAAATTTAAACGCATGTCAACTTATTTCATATGTTTTATCTGTAAAGTTAAATTTATTTTAAATTAAAAAAATTATATCATTTTAATGAGATTTATAAAATATTATTATTAAAAACTTAATTCAATTCATTTCAACATTCAAATAAGCTTTTGCATCTTCTACTTTGTTGGTGATATTATCAAATTAAAATTCTTAATTTCATTTTATCTACAATTAAGTTTTATAATTATCAAATATATAATTTAAAAGTAATAAATTCAACAACTGAAAATAAAGATATATATATATATATATATAGTCTGCAAAAGTATCTCTTATTTATCTCTTACCCACCTCTCTCCCTTGCCCATTTTTCTTCTATTTTATTTTATTTTACATATTTATTTTGAGTCGATCGACAAGTGTAAATATACGTATTTTATTTTATTTTTATTTTAACCATTTCTTATACATTTTTAGATATTTTAAAAAAATAAAAAATATAAATTTATTAAAAATTATTTCTTTACTCATTTAAAAAAAAAAAAACAATCAATCATTTTGTCGGTAAGCATTTTCTGTTCAAATACTTGTTCTTTTTATATTTTTTTAATAAGGGCGTGCAGGCTGTGTAGTGATTGTAGTGCCCGTGTGCCACTTGACTTAAAAAACGAAGTCAATTGTTTGCTCTACCGCTGTTGTTTCTGGGAAGGTAAGCGGTAGCTGCCAGAAAACTCAAAAACACCATCCCCCCACCCCCCCCCCCCCCCCCCCCCCCCCCCCCAAAATATATACCTTGGATCGTGACGTTGTCAATCAGAGTCTTCCTCCGTTCGGTTTTGAGAGTAAACGCAATTGGTCGGGAGAGGCAATCAAACGCAACCGTCCGCCACAGATTATCGCCACCTCTGATCTGTCTTACGCAGCCGCTGGTCAAATATCATACATAACAACCTGCTCACTGATCTGCCTGTCACAGATATAGACACTTCCTAAGAAGAAAAGCCTCCAGGAAATCTAGCAGACAACGGCAGTCGAGTCGAAACCCAAGTAAGACGTTACAGGTCTTTCATTTTCAAAAGTTTGGTAACTTGGAAAGATCGATGGAGAAGCAGATCAGAGACCCATAACCCATTCCATGAAATTCGAGATACCAAATATATAGAAACCCGAATTTCATAGACGTCCCCACCTTTCTTCTCACTTCTCACCACCATCCATGGATCAGCACGAAGACAATGGCCGAACCACCGCTGCGAGGAGAGGCAGCTTGGAGCGAAAGGTGAAGCCTGAATTCGAAGACCGGAAGGCGGCCAAGGTTCTCGCTCTCGAACCCCGCGTGCATCGCTCTCGAACCAATCGTCATTCCGTTGTGGAACTACCCAGAGAAGGTACCCTTTTTATTTTGTTGTTTAAAATATATAACTAAAACATTTTTTTAAACAACGATTTTTACAATAGTTTCGTACATTACCTTATTTTTTTTAATTTCCTACCAAAAAAAAAAAAGCTTATTTTTTTTAATATTACTCAAATATTTTTTTCTTTATTTCTTTATTCATTTTAAATATTTCTTTAAATAATTTATGAAATCTTTCAATATTTCGTAGGTTCCACTCTAAAAAGAGAGAGATTTAGGCTGTGATCAGGTGTTCAAAATACTTCAACGCTTTTAAATATACTCTATTATTATTTATTATTATTTTTTATCTATTTTTTTATTACTATTCTTTATTTTTAATTACTATTTAATATTTTATTATTATTTTTTATCTCTCTTTTTTATTACTATTTAATATTCTATTATTATTTTTCACCTATATTTTTACTACTATTCAAATATATTTCTAACACTTACCAACGTTTAAACCCAACCTATTTTTTGGACCTGGGATGTAGCCCCAAAACTCACTAATAAGATAAAAATATATTTTTTTCTTTTTAAAAATTTATTTATTTATTTTTTTCTATTCTTAAATATTTTTTTAAAAATAAAAAAATTCAGAATATTACTAAAAAATAATTTATTAATCACTAAATAAATAAAAAATACATTCGAGAGGCAAATTCAGAACCAGATTCGGTCCCAAAGGATTTCTCTTTTGAAAATTTGTATTTCAGGTTTATTTAATTTTTAAAGGTTGTAAATATTCGGATTAATCTGGGTTTCGGACCGGTCATAATCCGAGTATATCCGGGCCGGAATCCTGTCTGGATTTTGAATCCGGATTCCGTCCCGGATATATCCGGATACCCGGTCCAAAACCCAGTTGAACACCCACTGTCCAATAAAAAATTAAAAGGAAAATAAAGATGGAAAAACTCATTCATCTTTTTTCTTTTAACTTTTTATCCTTTTATTATGTTTTGAAAAAATTTTAATATGACTTTTTCTTCTTATTAAAATAAAACATTCTAATAATATTATAACTTTTTTATGTTATATAAATAAATATGCAAATGTAAGAAATATAAAGAAAGATTAGGAAAAAGAAAGAAATAATAAAAAAGTTTACATAGATGAATGGTACTGTATGTTAAATGTAGAGAAGCACTTTAGTTTATATATATATATATATATTACATAGTATATGTTTGGAGTTGTGGTAAAAAATATTACTTTTAATTTAATGTTTAAAACTTAGAATTTAACCTAGTAAGCTTTATTATTAAAAATCTATTTATTGTCTGTAAATACACGTAATTTTGTAAGATACACGTAATATTTTATTTATCTTTTCCTAGAAACTAGTCTTCTCATATAATAGTGCAACTCGATGACTCTCTAAATGGGTTATCCAATATAGAGATAAGGTCTGGTTTGATTACCAAATACTAAATTATCTCTTCTCATCTTATTTAATCGTTATAATTTTATGTGATTATCTCTCCCGCCCATCTCTCCCCCACAAGCTTTTCAAAATCGAACGTACAAGAGCTCGATTGAGCTAATATTTTTCCAAGACAATTCGTTTGGTAACTGTTTTTGCCAAGTATTATCTTTTTGCTTTTTTATTTTTTATTTTTCTAGTTCCTATGTTTTTTCTATTTTTTGGTTTTGACTTTTATTTTAAAGAAAAAAAAAAGTTGGTTTTTTTTTTTTTAATTTTTTTTTTGATTTTTTAGCTTTTAATTGGTTTATTTTTACCTTTATTTGTTTTCTCAAATTTGTAAAGGCTAGATAGTTTTTTGGGGTCCAATATATATAATTATGGTCTGAATTAACAGATGATCAAGGTAGGTAAGTGACCAAATACCTTTGTTGACTTTAAATAATTTTAGGCATACAAGAGAATTATAGAAGAGTTTGGGGATGGCCATGCATGGATGTTGGCTTATTCGTATACTCTTCTTTTTCTAGGGTTAAGAATAGAAACGCATACAATTCTCATCTGAGCTCCCAAGACACGCATGAAAAGCCAGATGCCATGCGCTGTAAATATTCATTTGCCTTGCTATATATAACACTTAAAAAAGAAACTTATTATTTTAGAACTGAGTTCAGTAGCTTATCTTTCTTCTTTTATCAATGTACTTCTGGAAAAGAATGTTGATTTCATGTATTTTCCTGGCGCATACTGTTATATATTAACTCACACTTTGTTTATTCTTTTTCAGTCCACTCAAGTCCAGCCATAACAAGCACGTCCTTTTCCATGGCTTCTCATCAAACTCTTCCTTCACCCTGCCCCAGTGTTTGCAATTATGAAGTCTTTCTAAGTTTTAGAGGTGAAGACACTCGCAAGAATTTCACTGATCACTTGTACTCTGCCTTAAGGCGAGTTGGAATACATACATTTCGAGATGAAGGAGAGCTCCGGAGGGGGGAGAACATCTCTACCGAACTGCAGAACGCGATTCATGGATCAAAAATTTCCATTGTGGTTTTGTCAAAAGGCTATGCTGATTCTAAGTGGTGCCTTAATGAGCTTGTTGAGATTATGTACTGTGCAAAAATCAGAGGCCAAACTCTTCTTCCCGTATTTTATCATGTGGACCCCTCTGATATCCGAAAACAAACTGGAACTTTTGCAGATGCGTTTGCTAGGCATGAAGAGCTATTTCATAATGATATGGAACGAGTGAAGGGGTGGAGAGAAGCACTTAGAGAAGCTTCTTCTCGTTCCGGCTGGGATATTAAGGAAGTGGCAAATGGGTATTAAGCTTCTTCTCCTGTCTTTTTCCTTGCATTTTCTTAGGGTAGACACTTAGGTTGCGTTTGGATAGTGAAATGATCTCAAGTATTCTGTTAATAATAATAAAAAGTAGTGAAAAATAATGATAAAATATTAAATCATAGTGAATAGTAATAAAAAGTAGTGAAAAGCATGTGAAAAATAATGATAAAATAATGAAAAGTAATGGAGTAAAATAATAAAACAAAGCCCTAGAATATTTTAGAATTTTGTAAATAATAGTGAAATGATTTGAATGAAGATGCTTTACTAGGTTTTGGAAATGAGAAAAAGAAAATGAGAGAGAAAAAGTTAAATAAATATATTATAAAGTTAAAAAATTATTTGAATATTATTTTTATTTTAAAGTTTCTAAAAGTTGTAATGGTTTTTGTATTTGAACAATGATTAAGTAATGATTAGATAAAAAAAAGTTGAATATTTGTAATTAAAATGTGTTTTGTATTTAAAATAACGAGAAGTTTTGATAATTCTGATAATTCTCAATGTGTCCAAACAAGCCTTTAATTTCTTTTGTTTCAAACTTTAGTCTAAAATTTATAAAGTTGATCGAAAGAACAAAAAATGGATTGACAAAACAAATAGCTTTTGGCTGAATTAGTTCTTCATCATCTGCTGCATGGCCCCTCCTTATGACAAATAAAATGATCTTATTTACCGATTATATATATATATATACATATATATGCCACTTAGAGAGATCCTGTAATCCTAGGATGGCCTCTTAGATAGAATATCGCTCACTTGAGATAGAAGATATTCATGTAACCATACTAATTATTGTGATGATTTTTATCCACGAAGGCAGGGAGACTGCATGTTTTATGTCATGTCACATGGGTACTCTTTTTATTTGTAATTTTTTTATTGCTCTGGTCCTACAATAAAAGGTGCGTTTACGCTCTGACTCGTAAATAGTAGTACTCTTTTTATAAATAAAAATTTTTATTTATCATCCCTATACCATATCTATATCTGTTTTTACTTTTTTACTTTTTATTTGTTTTTTCTCTTAACAAATGTGTAGTTAAGGGATGAAAAATAAAAGAACTAATTTTTTTTAATACATATTTATGTTGGGCAATATAATGATCAGGTATGAATCAAGACTCATAGACCAAATTGTGAAAGAAGTTTCAAGTAAATTGAAGCCAGCTGAGTATTTGGATGTTGCCATTCATCCAGTAGGAGTCAATTCACGTGTTGAAGAGATGAAAACTTTATTAGATCTCGAAAAAAGTGACGTTCGCATTGTGGGCATCTATGGAATGGGAGGGATCGGTAAAACCACGATAGCAAAAGCTGTCTATAACCAAATACGTTATACATTTGAAGGAAGCAGTTGTCTTTTCAATATCAAAGAAAAGTCTGAACAATTCAATGGCTTAGTTCATTTGCAAAAACTTCTTCTTTTTGATATCTTGAAAATGAAGAAATTTAAGATTGGCAGTGTTGATAGAGGGATAAGATTGATTCAAGAAAGAATTCAAGGAAAAAGAGTTCTAGTTGTTCTTGATGACGTGGATGACTTGAAACAAATATATGCCTTAGTTGGACAATGCAGATCATGGCTTGGTCAAGGAAGTAGAGTCATTATAACAACTAGAAATGAACATTTGCTGACACAAGCACAAGTGAATAAAAAGTATGAGGTTAGAAAAATGGATGAGTTCGAATCTCTTCAACTTTTCAGCTGGCATGCCTTTGGAACGGCCCATCCAATAGAAGATTACCTGGACCTTTCGGTTAGTGCCATGAATTATGCTGGAGGACTTCCATTAGCTCTTGAAGTTCTAGGTTGTTTTTTGTGTAGAAGAAGTGTCATTGAATGGGAAAGTGAATTAAGAATATTACAGAAAATGCCTCACAGCAAGATTCAAAAAATACTTAAAAGAAGCTTCGATTCCCTAGATGATATTAGAAAGATCATATTCCTTGATATTGCATGTTTCTTTGTCGGTGTAGGGGAAGAATATGTCATTACAATACTTGATGGTTGTGGCTTCCCATCCATAAGCGGGATTAACATTCTTGTTCAAAGGGCCCTCCTGAGAATTGACAATCAAAAATTGGTGATGCATGATTTGATTCGAGATATGGGAAGAGAAATTGTTCGTGAAGAATCGAAGCAATATCCAGGAAAGCGTAGTAGATTGTGGTTTCACAATGATGTTTTGAGTGTATTGCACAAACATACGGTGAGAGAAATTATTTGCATATATATAAAATTGTGCATATGCATAGATCTATAATATATGTTATTTTGTGGGTAGAATTAGTGTTCGTCATTTTGCCAAACATAACTTAGGTATGTACAAGATTGTCTTTTACCAATCATTTATTATTATTTCAGTAGCATATTAACGTTACTCATAACTTTACGATGTTTAATCCAAATTTTCTCTAAATCAAGTAAAAAGTGACAGTTTAGAATCTTAAAAAAGCATGTAATTTTGCTTTAAGCAATCTACAACACATAATATTTGAAATAGGAGATCCACTCATCACTCATGCGCCATAATATCATCACTCCCCTCATAAATTTTATCAGTTAAGCATTTCTACTTTAAACAATCTAAAGTCTAAAAGTTCTGCAACCATTTTTATTTGTAAATTTAATTTAATTTATTCAAAACAAACCTTTTATTTCTTTAAAAAATCCCTTTAGTTCTCTATTCAATTTAAAAAAAAAAAAAAAATCCTTAGGGAGCTTTGCCCTTTTTAGTCACATCATCCACTTCCATTAACACATAGTTGGTTTTCTAAATTCTTTAAAAAAGTTACCAAACTCTTCAGGAAGTTAAAAGTGTCTGTAACTTATTACTCTAGATTTTAAGTTAGTTTGATGGTCCTTGTATCGAACTGAACTTAATTTAAATCTTGCTAGGGATCGGAAGCAGTGCAGGGTCTCAAGCTGCATGGACTAGAACATCTGAAAACGGAAGCATTTGCAAATATGCAGAATTTGAGACTGCTACAAATCGATGGTGTACATCTCACAGGAAGCTACAAATATCTTTCCAAAGAGCTAATATGGCTTTGTTGGCAATTCTGCCCTCTGGAATTTCTACCTCAAAATTTTCATCCAGAGAACCTTGTTGTTCTTGACATGCGGTACAACAATCTCAAACAAATCTGGAAAGAGAACAGGGTAGGGCGTATTTTACTATATATTTTTTTCTTTCTTTATGTCAAGTGTGTGACTAACGATAATTTTCTTTTAACAGAGATTCAACAATTTAAAATTTCTTAATCTCAGCTATTCCAGAACTCTCATAAAATCGCCAGATTTTTTACAAGTCCCACATCTGGAGATACTATTACTTGAAGATTGCAGAAACTTGGTTGAACTACATGAGTCTATTAAACATCTGAAAGGGCTGGTCCAACTGAGTTTAAGAGACTGCAAGAAAGTTAGAAATCTTCCAGAAAGCATTTCTAACTTAAGATCTCTTGAAATTCTTAACTTGTCTGGCTGCTTAGAACTTGACAAGTTGCCAGAGAAATTGGGGAATTTGGCGACTTTAAAAAAGTTGCTTGCAGACAGAACTGCTATCAAGCAATTACCATCCTCCTTTAATCTTTTGAGGAAGCTCAAAGCCATATCATTATTTGGACATGAAGGAACTTCTTTACAATCTTGGTTGTCATGCTTCTCACCGTGGATTTCATCACCAAAATGCTTGAATCCCATGAATTTGGTACGAGCTTCAGTTGTTGGATTTTGTTCTTTGGGAAAACTAGTCCTCAATAACTGCAACTTGCCTGAAGCTGAGAATGCCATTGATCTCGGAGGTTTATCTTCACTCCAAGAATTGGATCTATCAAAAAACGAATTTTGTAGGCTACCTCAAGGCATCGGTCGCCTCTCTAAATTAGGAATGTTGCGTTTGGAAGATTGTGCGTCCCTTCACTCAATTTCAGAATTCCCAGCAAATTTACGGATCCTGTTTGCAAATGGTTGCTCATCAATGGAAAGGCTCTCATTTTCACCAAGTTCACAATTATTTGGTCTTTCCCTCAATGGCAGCAGTTTCTTGTGAACTCACATGGCTCCGATACTTACTACAAGATTTATGCATTCTCATCCCGGAGCCAGCCACCTTATATTGCGACAATCAGGCTGCTCTCCATATTGCAGCCAACCCGGTATTTCACGAACGAACAAAACACATCGAACTCGACTGCCACCTTGTTCGCGACAAAATCACAGCTGGTCAAATATCCCCTGCACATATCTCATCTGCCCATCAACTCGCAGACCTCCTCACCAAACCACTCCACTCTCCTACGTTCAACAAGTTACTATCCAAGATGGGAGTTATCAATATTTACTCTCTATCTTGCGGGGGGTATCAAGCCTACAGTTGCTACCCATGCATACGGATCCACCTGATATAATACAGAGCACCAGCATTACATGAATGTACAGTTTGTTAGGATTGTTAGTATGATCTGTCACTTTATTCTTTTATTCGTTATTCCATATTTGTCGTATATATAGCAGCTCACGCTGTGCATGTAAAGATTCATTCCGTATGAATACAATTCCATCATTCATTCTCGCCTCTGGTTCACCTTCTTCAAGTCAGTGTTAATAATTTGGAACAAATTTCATTCATTGAAATGATTGGGTGCGACAATCTATCATCCAATCTTAGTACAAATCTTCTCCAGGTTCTCTCTCTCTCTCTCTCTCTCTCTCTCTCTCTCTCTGGGGCAATGATGTGAATATTTTCTTTCTTGAAACAGTATCCGTCAACCCAGAGTGCTGCGCCAAGACTATTTTGCCTCCCTGGCAGCGAGGTTCCAAATTGGTTTGGCCATCAAAGAATTGGATCTTCCATTTCCTTTCGTGTACCTTCTCTTTCAGAAGGTGAGATTCGCATGCTACTTTTTTGCACTGTTTGTACATTTCAGAACATATTGGACTTGGCACAGCTGGATGTGATAATCCAGAATAAAACCAGAGGGTACCGGCACGTTCTTGTGCCAATAAGGTTTGACGCTAGTTTCAACATTTCACAAAATTTATTCTTATTCCAATCGCATGTTATAAGAAATAAGTTGAAGACTGTAGATTTTCCAGAAAAAGAAATGGAAATGGTTAGTGGAGAGGAAATCGAGGTGTCTTTCAATAATTCGAGCTCGGCCAACTTTGAGGTGAGCAAGTGTGGTGTTCATCTTCTACTGGAGAAGCCAAATGTAATGGATAACAAAGGAAGTATGGTCCAATATCTCAAATGTGATAATGCTAAAGATGATGAAATGTCTGCTGCAGCCGATGATAATGAGATCTCTTTCCCATCTGAAGTTGTGGACTAATGCCTACAAAGATCGTTCATAGGTGAACTGAGGGCTTAATCCTCTTATGAAAGGTGGGAAATGGTGGCTGGAAGAATGGATAAAAAGATGTTGCCTAACTGATCATTTCCTTTTATGGTCTGTTATCATTTATTCACGCTCTTAAAAAGATTCATGTTCACGTACCCTTCCTAGTCATGTTGATTTGTGATATTATATTTAAGCTTGGTTTGTATAATAAAAGTCTCAATCTCATTTCAATATCTAAACAACACAAATACAAATATTTTTTAATTTTAAATATTTAACCTTTTCATTTATTCATTAAAACCTTTTAAAACTTCTAAATAAAATACAAAAAATAATTCAATCATTTAAATTCTAAAAATAAAAATTATATTCTTATAATATTTTTATTCAACATTTTATACCGCATTTAGCTTAAAATACGGGATCAATATTTTGTAGCAATTTCCAGTATTTACCCATCTCTGAACGTGATCAAAGAGAGCGTCTTGTAAATAAGATTTAAATCTCCTCCCAACCGTGCTTGGGGTTGACAGAAATCAAAATATAATCAGCGATGCCAGGACCGTCAAGAGGAATAAAAAAGGTTCATAAATCCTAGTCTAATATATGATCCCAATGATTCCTGATCAATAGGACACCTGTACACCAATATACTCTCAGGTAGATTTGGTTTGGATGTTAACAATATTTTAGATTATTTACAAATAATAATAAATAATGTGTAAATTATTTATAAATAATAGTAAAATAATCTAAAAATATATAAGAACAGCAGTATTCACAAACAAACTCTTATTAGCCATTATTTCCATGAGGTCAAGATAACAGAGTCAATGATAAAACAGACTAATAATGCCACACAAGGTGAAGATAACAGAGTCAAGTAAAACTCAATCAAGGAAAGCCAAGTTGTCATCTTTAATTGATCTCTTGGTTCTTGTGGCTTAGAAGGTGTAAAGTAAGGCAAGCACGGAGGATGTAAAGGATGAGAATTTTGCTGTATGTATGAAGTTTAAATCTGTTCTACGAGATAGATGTATAGTCAAAAGTTTTCAAGACTGGTGTCTTAACTCTTAACTAGGCTGGATTTTATTATAACTCAGCAACTGCATGGGACGGGTTACTGTTCTTGTGAAGGTTACGAAGTAGCAGATGTTGAGTTGGCACAGACCAAATCCAAGGCCCACGTATCATTAGGGCCGGCTCAATATGTTGGAAGGCCTAATGCGGAAATTTTGAGTGAAATTTTTTTTTTATTTAAAAAATAATAATTTTATATTTAATTTTTACATTACTTTTTTATTTAATAATAATTGCTATCCTTTTGCAAAGGAAATTACTGATTAAAATTTTATATTACATTTTTAACTAATAATTGATTTAATCTTTGTTAGAAAATTATCGATTTAGAGATGATTTAATCTAATTTAATTTTAAAAAATGTGTTTTAAACTCTTAAGACTGATTTAGATTGAAAGATAAGATGATATAAGTTTATATGAAAGATAAAAATTAAATAAAATATTATTTATTATTATTATTTTTATTGAATAAAATATGATTTGATCTATTCTTCTGTTTGTGTATCGAGAATATATTCTTGACTTTGGCTATAGAGGAATTTTAAAAAAGTAAATTTATGAATTAATGTGGTTTAATATGATATTTTAAAATATAAATTTATTTTTATTATATAATAGATATAATATATTACGTGAAATCATATCAATTTATAAGTTTATTGTTAGGAAAATGCTACGAAGCACGGCGGAGATTAGGCATGAAATGCACACCCTCCGTATCAGTATCATGAAAAGTCAATTTTACCCTCTTAAAAGATGGAGCCTTCACTTATCCCCCTCCTGAAGCTCACGGCTCACCCGAGGGGAATATTTATGTAAAAAAAAAAATGGAGAACGGCTGCCATGGTGTACGGCTATGAAGCTAGTCAATCAAATATCACAATCACAAACCAACCCATTGTATGCAACTGGAGCTATAAACATCAGAGAAAGAGAATTTCGAGTAAAATCGAAAGCTGGGTTTGATTTTCATAAGGGATGTTAAGACGGATTTTAGGGCCTTTGGTTTACAGATGTGGAGCTAATAATTCGAATACACAATCGAAAATGCATTGTATGCAACTTGAGAGAGAGAGAGAGAGAGAGAGAGAGAGAGAGAGAGAGAGAGAGAGAGTTTAGATCTAGAGAAACCAAAATTCTATTCAAGAAAGTTCATTACTGTTATGCCCAGAAATGCTATGCAGTTGTTGATTGGTTAAATCGGCAAAACCGCCTTCGTATTCATTTCATTCTTGAATGGTAAAAATTGTTTAGAGAAAAGAAAATTAGAAAGGAAATTTGTGATTACTCTCCTCTGCCTCCAACGACTAGAAATGCTACGCTGCTGTTGAAGAAGAAAGAAGAAGAACCACTGGGTCAGAAATGCTATGTCCTGCCCAGAAACGCTTATGATTTCTATTTGTTTATTATTATTATTATTATTAAAAGGCTCCGCGTCACCTCGACATTAGGGTTTGCGGGGTGTGCAAAATATTAGGCTTCTTTCTAGCAGGACTCTTATTTTTAGTGATATCACTTTACGGTTACAAAAGTATTTATACTTATGATTCTCTAAACCACCCCCGCTCGAAAGAGATTTTTTTCATATTTTTGAGACAATCACTTCCTGCTGGCGGAGATTTCTTTTGCCTTTTCTTGACAAGTACTGGATGCTCTTGCAGTCATGTTACTAACAGGTCGTGTGTCTACTCTTTACGAGCATAGGATCCGGCTTGCCTCCGGTTTCAAAGTAACAGGACATCTCCTGTTAGTAGATTCAACGGATATTATTGCTTCTTCTAAACAAAAAAAGGGTTGGAGAGGGCACATGTTTTATTTGTTAATTTTTGTCAAAATTTTACTATAAATAAATTTTAAAGATTCTTGTTTTTGTTACCTTATTTATGTGTTGATATATAAATATATTATTTATTATAAATAGTAGAAAAACAAAAATATATTAACATCTTTTATCCTGGCACTTGCAAAAATATTAATATTAAAAATAAAGAAATTTTGTCCCCCACACTAGCCCTCAATAACTTTACGCCCAACACATTGCATCAACTATAACTCTTTTAACCAAAAAATTAAAAAAGTTATTTATTTAATTATTAAACACACTAATAATAATAATAATAATAATAATAAACCATCTATTTATCAATTAAACATAATAACTAGTATAAAATATATTTATATATTTTTTTAATATTTGTATACAAACATATAAATAACATAGCAACGGTCTCTTTAAATTTATTTTTATTAAAATTGCAAGTATATTTTCAGTATGGTTGGATTTTATTTTTCTATGCTGGGCGTTCAAGTTTTAACAAGAGATGTTCTATTACTATGAAACTGGAGGCAAGCCGGATCCTACGAGCATATTACTGCAAAGGAAAATGATGGAGTTATAACCATTCTATTATTCATTTACTATTCTTTTTATATTTGATTTTTTTTGTTTTACTTAATGATTAAGGAAGTGATTATTAATAAAATTATATATTTTTTTAATTTTTTCTTAGTGATTAAAGATGTTAAAAAGATACTTAAAAGAAAATAATAATAAAATAAAAAATTTCAAATCCTTTATAAGTAGTAAATGAATAGTAATAGGTTAGTAAACCTATCACTACCCTGCAAATACCGTTAGATTTGTAATGACATGCCATTCTGTCTCTACCTATGAGTTAACAGCTCTCAAATGAACTGAGTGATAACCTTGTTGGGTTGACTTGTGACTGCATGTGTTCTAATTAAAAAAACGTTAGATCATGCAAAAACGATAGATCATGTTTACAATAAAAAAGATTTCTCATTTTTGTATTACTTTTCTACATAAACATGATTTAAATCCCAAAATAATTTTCATCGATCCAGCGTAGTTATCAGCTAAATCATTAGCATATCCCGTCCCTTTTATAGAAGCTAAAAATTTCAAATTTTTACAAAATGTTGAAACTACTCTCTTGAACACCAAAACCATACATCTCGACATTTTTTTTTTTTCTTTTCCAAATAGATTTTCAATCTGCCTTGTCATTTTCAAGTGATCATCTCCAGCTTCTCACTGTTTTCTCTCATGGAATTCTGTAAAAGAAATACTTTAACCACAAAGAGACCTTACGAAAGTAAGTCTACAAATAGTGAAGAATCCTAGTTTTATGTATCTAAGCATTATTTGAGATGGGGATGACTTAAAAAATCATACTTCATGATGCCAAGTCCTTGTCTTGATGTTTCCCATTTGCAGGCATATATATTGGCGACAGTGTCATTTATTGCAGAAACGTTCATCTTTATGTGGGAATGGGTACATTGAAACGTGGAGGGTGACCAGATTAAGTTAATGGTTCTCTCCTCCTATGACTCGGTTCAGTCATATTACAGTAATTTATTTATCCAGCTCATCAAATCATCCCATTTACTTGACTTGACAATGCTACTAGATCCACCAACTGGCCTGGAAGTTGTGGCTCTTGCTGAAACAGAGGTGCTACTAGATCCACCAACTGGCCTGGAAGTTGTGGCTCTTGCTGAAACAGAGGGTAAAGGTGGCTCTGCCACGTCAGCAATTGTCAGGACAGGATATGGAGCCTCAGCTGTTGGCATATAGGCTTGACTAATGATTTGCATGAGTTGGCGAGGCTGAACAGAGGTCATGTAAGAAGGTGTTCCATTGCCCAAACCTAAGCAGCGATTTCCTGAATTACATTGTAATCATTATATCAGCAACAAGAGGCAAGCTTGAATAGCTCTATTGGATCAACCGGAATAACAAAAAAGCTTCATGGTACAGCTGAATTATTGCTGACAGGTTCCCAGAAAATTGAAATAAAAAGAGGCTTATTAGAGTAATCTATATATTTACATCTATATATGATTTTCAAAGCAAAATATATATAAAGTTAATTTTGTGGTTGACAAAAGACTAGCTATATTTCTGCATCATTTAAAATAAAGAGTTTCAATGTAAGTAAATCCACTTACTTTTGTATCTGGCAGCTGTCTTAGGGAAGTCAGTGATCACACCATCAACGTTTGCCCCCATGACAAATGAGTTGATCTCCATGTTTGCATCTGAGAAGAAGTCCCATGCTTGAGACACAAACTCATTGCTGAAGGTTTCTACATACACCGGGAGCTTAAATGATTGTAGCTTTGACACAGTATCAGTAGCATCAGTGAGGAATGCCTGTCTTTCAGGAAAGACAGACATCTTGCTGACAACCACAGAATCAGCAAACGTCTTTATGTTCTTAACGGTTGAGTTGAGGGCATTACGAATATTCTTGTCAACCCTGTACACCCTCTCATAATTTTTTTGGTCCTTGATTTTCATTAGAACTGAGCTATCACTGGACTGAATCATAACTTTCAAGGATGTCTGGTTATCATAACCAGCTTTGCTCAAGGCATCGATGACTGCATCAGTTACACTCAATCTTTGCTCCTCTGCAAGGTAGGCCGCATGCTGAAGGAACAGAACAGAATAAAATGGCATTACCAACAGAAATAATCAAATCGTGTTGGGGAAAATCTTTCATTTTTCAATTGATGCTGCAGATAATGTGCGTCCAAACATCCTCAGACCATCATAAAACACAATAATTTCAACATTGGCGTCGTGAGGATTTGGTTACATAGCAGATAAGACATCAACTATTTGAGTCCACGTGAATATCCCTCTCTCTGATAAATTACTAATCATGGATTTATGGCGTGAAATCTCCTCGTAATATTATTTTTTGTAACATTCTTAGTAATTAAAAGAATGTAGGAAAAGCAAATACTTACTTCTATGCTGATCAAGACACCAGTCAGAGAGCTTGCATTCTTTGACATGGCCAAAAATTCAGACAATTTAAGAAACTTTCCAGCCTTTCTGAACTTCGGATTCCGGAACAATCTATAATTGTTGTAAGGGTTTGCTATTGCCGCTGCAGGAATTTGCAAATAAGGTATATACAGGGATTGAAATACGCATTCAGAACTAGCTTGCGAATAATATTTACAAAAATACGACAGAATGTGATTCATATAACATAACTAAAATGCAGCAGAAGACCAGTGAAAGCATGTGAATAATCATGAGAAGAGGCCCTCACAACTCAAGGGCTTATAATCTGCAGAAGCTAAAACCTAAATCTCAAAAAAATCATGCCTTAATAGTTATCATTTTCAAGTTGTAAGAAAACAATAGTTACGTGTAATTTTTTATCCTTCTGCCAAACACCCATAGTTCCTACATACATTTGCAAGCATTAGTCATTCTAAACAAGTTTAAGTGGGTTGGTTCAACGTGTTGGATAATTACACCTCTCCCCATAGTTTTTTTTTTTTTTTTTTTTCTCTTCCCATAGTTATGCATGTGTGATTAGCAACAATCACAAAAAATCTCTATGACAGTACTTCTCCATGTAATGCAGACAGAAGTGATCTAAATAAAATAATGTGATATTCACCAGTCATTAGTAGACTCCATATCTTAGAAGTGTACTAGAAGGTAATTAGTTTCCACCAGTCACAGTTTAGGTGTAAAAAGGATGTTGATCCTTCAGACTTAACAAAAGCTGTTTTTGTGAAGTATAACATTTTCCACAAAACATGAAAGGTTCCAGACTTCCAGTGAACTTTTTCTTTGATTGGTGTTTTTTCCTCTCTTTTGGGGAGGGAGAATGGGAGGTGAGGTTAACGAGTATTACACCACAGAGTAAGTAAAGGAGAACCAAAGTTGACTTACGCGTTAAGGTTTGAATCTGACTCCATGTCAGGCTGAAGGTAAATATTCCACTGCCAGTCTTTATCTTTGGGATACTTGTTGAAAGGGTCATGAAACTTGATTGAGCAACTAGTGTACTATCAATCAGATTTATTGAGCTTAAGCAAAATGGTGTCCCATCCTTCGACAATTGAACAGGGCAGTCAAGTACATCTACCCCATCTGCAATAGCTTGCATAAATGCCAAGTCTGTACAGCCAGGGTAATCTCCACTTGCTCCACATTTAGAGATAACCAAAGGCTTTGCTAGAGAATGAGCATTGTGAAGGAAAAAGGTTAACAATGATATTATGAAAATTATGTTGGCATAGAAACATTCATTTAGACAACAATATCAATCAGCTATGAGCAGAAAAACTTTTATCAAAAGCAATATGCAGCAGGATTTACCTTGCGCTGAAGCATTTTTGCCTAGATGAGCAAAGCAATCTACAGTATGGGAAGAGAAATCAGCAACATGAACAAAATATTTGCTGCAATAAGCAGTCAATAATTCAATGAAAAAACAAACTAATAATGCAATACAAGGTCAAGATACAGAGTCAGGTAAAACTCAATCAAGGAAAGCCAAGTTGTCATCCCAAGTGGGTCTAATATTTGGGATACTCCCATCTTTGATCTCTTGGTTCTTGTGGCTAAGGTGTAAAGCACACATGGAGGATGTAAAGGAGAAGTTTGCTGTATGTTTTAAGATTAAATCTGTTCTACCAGATAGATGTATAGTCAAAAGTTTCCAAGGTTGGTGTCTTAACTAGGCTGGATACTATTATAATTCAGCAACTGGGACTAGTTACTGTTCCTGTGTAGGGTCTGAAGTTGCAGATGTTGAGTTGGCACACACCAAATCCAGGATTGTATAAACTAAATGTGGATGGAAGTAGTTATGGTAATCCTGGTGAATGTGGTGGGGGTGGTGGTATACGAAATTCAGAAGTACGATTTGTGGCTTTTGCTTCTTCTTATGGTTTTGGAACTACTAATTTGGCTGAGGTTTCATGCAGTCATGGATTTACTAAATCTTTGCCTTAATCGTCAGTTGCATAACATAGAGATTGAACCAGATTCTTTGATAGTAGTTAATTGGTTGAGGGGCAAGGGCCCCATTCACTGGTCATTGATTGGCTTTTTGGAAGAATTTTATTTGTACCGTTAAAAGTTAGAGATTCCAACCAAATTGCAGATTTTCTTTCTAAGCAGGTGCAAATGGCGAGTCCAAAACTTTTCTGGCCTCCAATGAGTTGCCGCGGGAGCTTAAAAGGAAATTAGTACTTGATAGAGCTGGTTTGCCTTACTTGAGATGTAAATAAACTGTGTTGATTTGTTTGTTTCTGTGATTTTCTTTGATTAAATGTTGAACAGTATATATATTGTGGTAGGTAGTCTGGTAGAGGTTCTTTTTTCCCCCTTGTGGATTCCCCAAAGTGAGGTTTATATCTACAGTATTCCTTTGCCACAAATGAGGGCCTTTTAATAAATTTATGGGATATCGGCCTCTTCGGAAAAAAAAGCTCATAGTAGCTGAATCCAATAAGTTCAAAGTTTAAGCTTATCATTTGATCATCACAAATCTTACAGATCTGTCAAGGAATCCAGATAGCCAAATCAACTTTTATTCAGAAATTACAAAAATCAAAACAGCTAGAAAAGCTCGATAACAAACCATTACTTCAAAATTTGTAAATATGCATGATATTTAGGTGACCCCTATTCCTATCAAGTGAAAGGAAATAATTTACCTCTAGCTTGCGATGGAGTAATTGGGAAGTCCGTCAGCATGCCGTCAACAGAGAAGTCACCATTGTCAATGAAAGACAACGACTCAGATACTGGGTCATAACTGTAATTGAAGCTAAAAGGAACATCATTTGCAAAATCTGATGCAAAAACTTCTAGCCCTGCCTTATGAGCATCCGCCACAACAGAAGTATGAGGTTGTAAATAAAGACTGGCATCTACAGGCCATATGTAAGCCTTGGGAACTAGAATTCCAGAGGCAAATGTCTTGATAAACGTAAGATTCTTTAACAGAGAACCATACGTCTGGTTAGTTGAAGGCTCAAGCTTATATTGTCCTAGAAACCTGAAGATCAGTTTTGTCGTTCTTGGATTTAATCGTGTTGTAATACTTCTTAGGAAACCCACCTCTGGTGATGAAATATAGCCTACTACCACACTTCTTGACACAGAAAGAACAAAGCTTCGCATGCTCAAATTGTGTTGCTTGAAGAATGCATCATACTGCAAAAAGTGATAGAACAAAAGGGTTGGTGAAAATGATAGATGAGAAGCCAGATCCTAAATGATTAGAGACACATCTGTACAACATAAGATGATATAATTTTAATGTAAGACAGTTTATAATCATCCATTTACCTGAATGTTCAACCATATGCCTGGTTGTGGTTTTGTTGTTTTAGCCAAATCTTGAACGGTGAGAATTTGTAAGCTATTTCCATCAAACTTATTAGTTCGAGAATAGACTCCTTGTGTTACTGGTTAGAGACAGAAATTTACATCAATTTCTAATGCAAAATGTTAGGATAAGCAACAACAGGGCCTGATAGCCTTACTTCCATAAGAATAGCTTTAAACAAATATGACATCAACCATATGTAAAGAAAAATGTTGGTTGACTAGACATCCAAGTAACCGGTATGAAATGCAAGGAAAAAAAATGTTTAAGACAACTCAGACTTACGGTAAACATTTGCTAGCTCATTGAGGGTGAAATCCACAGAAAACCATCCTCGGGTTGGAACTCCATTGAAAAGGTAAACCTTATTCTTGTTTCTGTGAACTTCCGCAATGTTCGTGGCATTTTCCAGCCTGATATCCGGCACACAAATCCCGGCTCCATCCTTTGTCAATTTCACATCACACCATAAGAGCACATCGGGTACACTAACTTGAAGTGCCAGAGCGTAGGCAATTGAACTAGAATCAGGAAATAGCCCTGAAAACCCACCGCGTGCAATGACCAAAGGCGGATTACCTGCAAATTAATCCAATCATATCGGTTAGCTAACAGAACATGAGTTTCTCGTGTGATGGAATCCCATGTCAAGTATAAACAACAAGACTAAGTGGTTACTGTAACGATGTTGAGGCTAAACTCATTGGGTTAACTTTGACGTTTGAGATAGTGTTCCATGTTGAATTTCACAATCGGAAGTTCTAAACATTTCATGAAAACGATCCAAATTAAGTTGGGAATGTTGAATTACTGCAATCTCCGAATCATTTTCATAGTTTCTGTTTCTAACGTTGGAAAGTTTGTCAATTTCTACTGCCATATATGATTTAATAGAATTATAGAACCACGATTGTTTTATTTATTTATTTATTTTTTTCCATCGATGGATCTAGCTATTCAGTACAAAATTTTCCATAGTAGAAAAATTTTCGCTACAATTAGTCAACTCTTTTGCTGATTGAACAAGTCTTCAATTTTCACTGCACCCCGAAAAAAAAAAAAAAAACAAGGCTAAATGAAGATTCAACATGGTTCTCTATCTTCATTTAGTTCTCTGATCAGCAATCAAACAGACATAAATTTGTCGAGTTTCAGAGACGGAAAAAAGAGTCAAGCTACTGTAGATCAGTTTTCATCTTCCAATAAAGATTCAAAAGATCTCTCAGGAAAATTAAACAGACATAAATTTTTTTGTTTGAAAGACGGAATAAAAAAAAGTCAAGCAACTGTAGACCAGTTTTTCATCTTCCAACAGTCAAAACAACGCCAATTATATAGATAAAAACACACACAAAAATCCTTATTTTCCTTCCCTTCATTTTATTGACAATCAGACAGAAAATAACGGAGCAGAAAGAGAGATTGAGCAAAACACAAACCGCTAAGTGTAGGCCAGAGAGTGGTCTTGTTAGATCCCTGAGCAGAGACCAGAGTCACTACCAACGAGTGAAGCAGAAGAAGAAGAAGAAAGAACGTAAGACCAAGTGAATTGTGCATGGCCGGCAAGTAATCGACGTCAGTAAATTCTGGCGATCAGGTTTTGCTGGAGAATTCGTGAGATATATCTTTTAAGGTTTTAGAGAGAGAGAGAGATCAGGCAACCAGGCTTGGTCGACGAAGATCAGTCTGATGAAATAATCTTCCATTTGGGTCTTCCATTTGGGTCAACTGTAGAGTCAATGAGTAAAAAACAAACAGGTAAAAATGCTTGTTTGACGAAGACTCATCATGATGTGATGTAAGAACGAATGATCTGGCCTTTAGGTTGCCCATTACAGCTAATCGACGACCACACCGGGAAAGTGGGAAAACTCATGATCAGCATGGGGATTGAATGCACCAGCCTCCTCCACTAGCTTTTATTTTCCTACTTTTACAAATTCAACTTGGATGCATGCGAACTGGAGTACTCGCAGTAACCCTCCACACAATTAACACGCAAAACACGAACAATCTTCATCTCTTCGGATCAGAAACGCTTGTGGCCGGGGAGATCATTAATATCTATGAACTTGCTCTATTATAAAATCAATGATATAATATGTGTACAAATTGATATTTTATTAAAAATAGATCCGATATGTACGATTTGTATATTCGAGACTTGTTCGTAATATTATCCATTATATTAAAAAACTCTAAACATATATGGTTTTGATTTGATCTTTCTAATATTAATGTACCTCGATTAGTTAATTAGTTTGTTAGATAAGAAATAACATTGATTATCAGATTTTAATAAAAGTATTATTAAATTGTTTTATATTTTGAGAGTGCCCTATATGATAATAATTAACATACATAGCTGCAATGTGTAAAAGGCTTTTGTAAATGTTTGAGAATATTATAAAATTTTATTTTACTATAATATTATCTAAAATTATTAAAAAAAAAACAACACATTTATGAAATATAACCAAAGAAGAATAAAAAATGTAGTAATATAAAATTAGTAGTCTTTGTCAACAAAAATTTAAGACTTATGTATATTTATATGTTAAAAACAGCATCCTACTAATCATTGTTTGAATATTAAGATGAGAGGAGATAGATAATTTTAAATAAAAATTAAATAAAATATTATTATAATATTATTTTTTAATATTATTATTATTTTAAAATTTTAAAAAATTAAATTATTTATTATATTTTATATAAAAATTTAAAGAAAGATAAAAAGAGATAAAACGTACTCTTTCACTGTGGTTTTTTTTTTTCAATATGAGCTGAAATATTTATGATGTAAAAAAAAAACAACGTTCCTTATTCACTATATAACTTTCAAATTTATCTTTTTTTTATTTATTTTTATTTTTTATTTTTTTAAAAGAAAGTTTACGGGACCTACCCATCGTATACAAACTATTTCTCTTATTAAATGGCATCATGGAGCCTTTAGATATGGAGCGAAATTTAGGCATTAGGGGTGCATTTGGTCTAATTTTGTTTGGTTTTCAAAATATTTTAGAACCGAATCAGTATATATCGGTTGGACGTTGCTACGTCTACAGAAGATTTCTACAGAAATCTTCTACCGATCAGTGCATTTCCCTTTCTTCTTTTTTTTTCAATTTTTCTTTCAACATTTTTTAAAACTATTTAAATTTTTTTAAAAAATAAAAAAAAATCACATATTCATTTAAAAACACTTACTTAATCACTAAGCAAAAAAAAATTTTTTAAAAAAAATCAAAACAGTTTTCGGTAAAAAATTTCGGTAACCCCTTTCTGTGGGACTAGTGTTTTCCATATCGGTTTTAAGAATTGAAAAACTTATATCGGACCGATGCACCTCCTAAATAAATACTTTTAATTTTTTCGGTTTCGGTTCGATTTGGCCAATTTTCCCTATGAACTAGCAAGGTCGAACGTTTAGGAAGTCAAGCTTGGAACAACAAACCAATAAGTTAAAAAAATTGTTTAAATACAAAAATGATATGCAACAAAAATAAGAATTATAATAAAACTATTATAGTATACATACATTATTTATAAGAATCATATTATCATAAAGAAAGCGGAACAAGGAGAAGATGAAGAATATGAGGAAAAGGAGAAGATGAAGAATATGAGGAATAGAATATAAAGTAAAGAAGATGATAAGCACAAAAATGAATAAAGAAAATGAAAGATAAGCACGAAAATAAATAGCAAGAACTAAACGTGAGCAAGAATATGTTGCGGCTCGGCCGACCTATGCATGTATGTAGTACTGAAATATAAATATGATTGCAGAAAATAAATATGCAGTACTGAAATATAAATATGATTGCAGAAAATAAATAATGAAAAATATAAGCAAATATGGAAAATATAAGCAAATACTGAATATAAACAAGTTTATTAAAATAAACAAGTTTAAACAAGATTACAGAAGAATATTTGGAGAGGTTAGGGATGAAGAAGAAGAGAAGGAAGGTGAGGGAAAAGAGAGGCTCTGGGCGTAGTACCTAGAGTCGAGGGAGAAGCTCTAAAAGAAGTTGTGCCTAATGCTGAGGCCAGGCATTCATTTTATAGAGCAAGGAAGCACTGTATACAATCATTAAAGTAGGGATACAGTGAAAGCAAATAGTAAATGGTACTGTACACAATCATGAGTAGAGGTACAGTAAATATGTCGCCCGTGATTAAACAGTGTATTCAATCCCGTGAATCAAGGCAGCTGACTGTCAGCTGAATAATGATGGATCAGTCATCAGATAGTCTTGGAGTGTCTTCTGAATCATGTCCAAATGTGTTACTGTAGGAGGCTTCGGAGGAGGCTTCTGATTCTAGGTCAGAGCTATCTTCCTTTAGCGACTGTTGGAGTAAGTGAATCAAATCCTTCTTCATTAGTCCTGTGGAAATACTCTTCTTCTTGGACTTTGAAGATTGAACAGACTTCTGGGAGGAAGAAATATTTGTCTTCTTCTTTGAAGTGGTTGAACTGGCTGGTGCCTGGATTAATGGATATTCAGGCGTAGATCGGTCAATAGCAGAAAAGTCTTCAGAATTTTTCAGATTAAGGGTAGTCTGACCAAATTCTTTAGAAATAGTATTGATCATGTTTGCCATATGCGGAAACCTGTCCCACCATTTAACGAAGGCAAACCTATGTAATATATCACCATTTTTCTCATAGGACCATTTCAGGATCTATGGAGGTTTGAATCTTTTACTGAAATGAATGCAATATGGAAATTTAGACTCATATGCATCCAACTTTGAAGAGATTGCTTGAATAAAGGATTTGTAGGCCCGTTGGAGTTCCTCTGGGAAAATGTCAGGAATGAGTCCAAATTGGTGCCACCATTTATTGAACCACAGTGGAATTTTTCCTCTGAAATTCTTATCAAAGTTAAAAAAACCACGAATGTGACATATCTGGTATCTGGAAAAGCATGAACCTGAACCAGGCATCAATGTAGTCATAATAATTGTAAGTAATTTCTGAATCACGGAGTTTTTTGGAAGTAGAGGGGTGTGTACCCCAATCTTCTTCAGTAATGAATCTGAGAATATAAGCACTATGATAAATCAGTTTGGAATCATTTGTTTTATCATAAATGGGTTTAATGGTTAAGGAATCAGTGTGGATCAAAATACTGGAA
Organism: Carya illinoinensis; assembly: GCF_018687715.1. Classification (NCBI taxonomy): domain Eukaryota; kingdom Viridiplantae; phylum Streptophyta; class Magnoliopsida; order Fagales; family Juglandaceae; genus Carya; species Carya illinoinensis. The sequence continues at coordinate 44,016,407 of NC_056762.1, read as the reverse complement.
TAAAACTGGAGATTTTTGGCTAGATTCTCTGGGATCCAATGGAAATTGGGGGGAAAATAGCGGGTAGCTATCTTATAGGGATCTGTGTCTATGGATCGATTGGATTCAATGTAGAATAGGTTCCAAGAATATATTTTTTTGATGTATTGGGTTTTTGAAGCAGGGAGGAATAATTGAGTAGGCCTTGCTGTTGCTGAAGCAATAGGTTTGGCATATGGATCATATGGAGTTAGTTGAAGCAAAAGAAGCAGGTTGATATATACTACCCAAGGTAGTAAATCGGTTGGCAATTTCCACAAGAGGTGCCGGTTTGGTTGAAACAGGTGGTGGTGGGGCGGGGACAATTTGTTTTCCTTTATCTCATTTTTTGCTCATGGTTGCTGCAAGAATTCACGAGTAAGGAAATCAGGAATAGAATTATCATAATTTTTAATATACTCAATATCAAAGTCAAAAACACTTAAAATAGCTTGCCATCTGGCGAAAATATGTTTGGATGCAATGTTTTGAACATCCTGTTCTAATACATATTTAGCACTCATGCAGTCAATGCGTAGCAAGAATTTTTTGTTTAATAAATCACTTTGAAATTTTGATATGCACAATACTATAGCAAGTATTTCTTTTTTAATAGTGCTATAATTATGCTGTGCAGGGTTCCAGACTCCAGAATGGAAACGAACAATCTGTTCAAAAGAATCTGGTGAAACTTTTTGTTTCAGAATGCCACCATAACCAATGTCTGAGGCATCTGTTTCTACTATTTTAAATGAATCAGGAGTAGGGATACCAATGCATGGAAGAGTCTTGACATATGCCTTGATTTGTTTAATGAGATTGATATGAATATCTGTCCAAACAGGAGGATTAGTATGCAAACGATCAAATAATGGTTTACACTGTTTTCTCATGTTCTGGTAGAATTCAGCGACATAATTGAGAGAACCAAGGAATCTTTGTAATTGATTTTTATCAATAATGACATCAGGAAATTTGTCAGCAAATTCTATAGCCCGATTGATGGGTCTAATTTTGCTTTCTGAAATATCATAACCAAGGAAACGAATCTTGGTTTGAAACAAATTAATTTTCTTTGCAGAAACAACGAGACCATTTAATCTGATGATATCAAAAAATGATTGCAAATGTTTCCAGTATTCATCAATGGATTTGGAGAATATGAGAACATCATCAATATAAACAATGGTGAAATGGGTAAAGGCATTGAAAATGTCATTCATAATATTTTGGAATTCACTAGGGGCATTTTTTAGACCAAAGCGCATCACGTTCCACTCGTAGTGACCAATGGGAGTAGTGAAAGCAGTTTTGTATCTATCTGACTCACAGATCTGAATTTGCCAAAATCCTGATTTAAGGTCAAATTTGGAGAAAACTACTGCATCACTCAATCTCTGAATTAAGTCATTTTTGTTGGGGATGGGATACCTGATCCATTCTAAGACTTTGTTCAAAGGTTTGTAATTAATTACTAAACGAGGAGTACTTCTCTCTATTTCTGCATTTTTTTGGACATAGAAAGCAGCACATGACCAAGGAGACTTACTAGGTCTAATGTTTTTAGCAAGCAAATCTTTGATTTCTTGTTTACAGAATTCTAAAGTTTCACTATTCATCTGAATAGGGCGAGCTTTAGTGGGAATGTTTTTTTAGAGAAATCCTTAACGTAAGAAAGGGAAACAACATGTTTTTTCCTATGCCAAAAGGCATTGGGAAGATCAGAACAAACATCAGAGATTAATTTCTGATTAAAATCAGCAATTTTTGATTGAAGCAGAGGATTAGACAAATGTTCAGAGATCTTTTTGTATTTGATTTCCTGTTGAAGGGAATTCAAATGTTGGTTTTTTGCTAAAAGCAAGGATTTTAAACTCTTATCAGTGTCGATTTCAAATTTTGAAGCAAATGTAAATTTCACTTTCTGTCTAAAAAGATCAGTAGTGATACCGTCTTTGTCAGAAATAAAAGGATATAAAGCAGAGATAAAAGGAATTCCTAATATGACTTTATCAGACATATTTCAGACTAGAACAGAAGGGATTTTAAAGCAAACATTATCTTGGCAAACATGAGCATTGCTTAGCTCATAATTGATCTTCATTCTAGAGCCGTTTGCCGCTGATAGCTTTTCAGTAGATTTTTCATAATATCTACTGGGAACTAATCTTTCTTGGATACAATTCATATCCGATCCGGAATCAATCATAGCAATAACAGAAAATTTGAAATCATGAGCAATGACAATGTTAACCCGTGAAAACCATTTAGGGGGAATGGAATGGCGAATTAAAGCAATCTGATTTTCTGAAGATTTCTCTTCATTTTTCTCAGAACTAGAAGGTTGCTCATCGTCTGAAGGGATGTTATGATCAAAATGTTTATCAATTTTAACACATAAAAGCTCTTGCTGTAAAGCAGAGTTTGAATCTTTGAGTTTATTGACCTCAGTCTTGAGTTCAATAATCTCTTTTTTTACTAGATTTACTTCATTTTGTAAATCTTGGGTGGAAACTTCTTTAGGTTTTTTCTTCTGAAACCTTTCTAAAGTTTCTTGAAAATTGATCCTTTGTTTAGGAGGCTCTGACTCAGGATGAGTCAGTGTCTTCTTGAGCTTAAGAAGGTATTCTTGTTTAAGCTCTGGATCCTGAATTTGCGAAATCATAATTAATAAAAGATTTTCTTGTTCTTCACCCTTGGATAAAACATTAATTGTTTTTCCTGTAGGTTTGCAACAAGAGTCAGTGCAGTTACAACCAAGCTTAATAATGGGAGAATCAGAAGATCCAGTTTCTGAGTGATATTCTGAATCACTAGAACTGAATTCACTCATGTCAGAGGAAGAAGCTTTCATTTCCATGAGTTGGAATAACTCTTCTTGATCAATGACACTAATATTCTACGCATTAAGCTTATTTTTGAATTTGTTAGGTTTCTGGGTACATTTTTCAGCAAAATGTCCCTTCTTCCCACAATTAAAACATTTTCCTTTTGAAACATTTTGGAAATTCTTCTTTTTAGGAAAGGATTTCTTGTTAGGAGATTTTTTGTAAAAATCATCACGGGGTTTTCTCTTGTAACCACCACGAGGTTTGGAAAACTGTTTAAACTGCTTGGGCTTTCGTCTAGAAGGAGCAATAGGAGGAAGGCCATATTGTTCACAAAATGTTCCCATTTCGTATTTGGCTTTCTTACTATTTTTCAATTGTTGACGAAGCATACATTGATCATTGCACATACTAATACCAAGTTTCTTAATTACACTGAAAATATCACCATAAGTGAAATTATCGTAATTAAGAAATCCTGAAATATCAGTAAGTTCATCCTTGACTTTGAGAGCAAAAAGATAAGGTAAACCATCGATGAATTTTTCCTTCCAGTAAGGCTTCTGACTGTCGTTTCGAAGCATTACTCTGGAGGTAAAAACATATTGATACCATCTGTAGTCAGACATCTGACGGCATCACAGATTATTTAAATAATCAGAAACACGATTTGTAATATTAGAAAGAGTACCAATAAAATGCTTAATAATAATATAGATTAAAGTATTAACACCATCAAAAGGAGTAGAGTTAATAGCAGGATCAAAAACAGGAAGTCCATTGTCATCTTTTTTGACGGCATGTTGGATTGCTTCTCTGGTCTCCAGAAAAAAGTGTTTATCCCACCAGTTACGGATCATTCCAGTAAAACCAGTAGTTAAGATAACAACAATATCAGGTTCTCTAATATTATTATTAATGTAAGCATTTGCAACTAAAGACATTTTACTCATGGTATTTAGTATTTCTTGTTCAGACATTCCATCAATATTCCATTCGTAAGTTTTATCAGCTGAATAAGAGGATTGGGATTGGAAGATCTTTTCTTCGAATTGTAAATCAGGGGGGGTAGGTTTTGAATACCAATTTCTTGTAAAGCTCATTGGATTGGGTTTAGATTCAAGACTAGCAAGTTGGAAATTCTTTTCGAGTAAATCGATGTTTCGTACAGTTGAAGAATCACTTTCGGATGAGGCTTCATCTGTAGTTTGAATACAACCATCTTCTTCCTCTTTGTTGGTCAAAGCATTTGAAGATTTTTCTGGTTTACTAGAGGAGGGTTTTTCAATCTTAATTTTTTGAAGCATTTGATTAATTTGATCAAGGGTTCGGGCTTGTTTGGTTTTGGGATCAAAGATTGGCCTTTTTTCTGGTAAAACAAGCAGAAGAATTTTCAATAGACTGAGAAACAGGTTTTGAAGATTGGATAGAAATTGGATTTTCTATCTTTTCTTCGATTCTATCCAGTTGTTGCCCTATGGTTTGGAGATAAGTATTAGAAAAATTATTCTGTTGGATAATTTTCTTGGTTTCAGACAAAACTGTGTTAGTTTCATGATCATTGGACTCAGCATTAGGTGCTTTAAAAGGTGAAGCAGTTAAATCAACACCTAAATGGGAAATAATAATTGCCTCTGAAGGAGGGTGACTGGACTTAATAGTAGTCATTCCTTCTTCCTTGACGAAATCAGTTTTTAAAACATTCAAACTATTTTTGGAAACATAGTAATTTTCAAGGAAATCAAAGAAGAGAATATGTTTTTGTTTGGTATTCATCTCTTCTTTCCATTTGCGTTTAACACGTGATTTTTCAAGATCAGAAAAAGTCGCATGATAAGTTTTTCTCTTATCACGGTTTTCTTTTGAATTGTAATCTTTGAACAAAGAAATTAGATCTATTTCAAAATAATTTCTGTTAATGACATTAAGCTGACTAGGTAGAGGAGCAATGGAAGCAGCCATATCTGAAGCTGTAGGAGACAATATTGAAGCATCTTCATCATCCTTATTAGTTTCTTCCTTTATGGATTTGCCTTTAGATGTTTCAACATCTTTGGCTGAATAAAAGGCAGAGGTAATTTGAGAGGACGTAGAAAGCCCTTTCATTTTTAAATCAGAATTATTTAAAACAGGTTGAGCAGCTTTTGCAGAATCCTTAAGAAAGATATTGAGATTTTGATCTCTTCTTTCACAGTCTTCTGCTGCAGGATTAAAAGAAGATCTAGATCCAGCAAAAGAGTTTCTTCTGAAACTTGTCGCCAGAGTATGATCAAAGCTAATTTTGACAGTACCATCTAAATATTGTTGAATATAATCAAGATCAAGTTTGGCAGTTAAGATGGGAGTAGGTGGAACTTATTGGTTTAGGATCCATTCATTAGGAAGAAAAATATCTTTCCAATGAATCATTGTTGGAACCTTCACGTTAGCATCAGGGGTAGAACTTTGGATTAACAAAGTTTTTCCTCCTATAGATTTTAGAACAGTTTTGGGATTTAAAGTTGATTTTAAAACCCTGTAATAAATTCGGTAAATAACAGCAAGGGGTTTGCTTCCTTTGACCATATCATAACCAGAGGTAGCAATGTTTAAAGTTAAAATTTTTAGAATATTTGGATCATTCAAAGCAAGTGGTAAGTCAGGAAAACAATCAAAGTAAACAGGACCATTGAACAAAGAAGATTGAATCATACCAAGAATGCTGGTTTCAAACTGGTTATGTCTAGCATCTCTTAAGCATAGAAGAATAGAAGCATTAATTCCTAATCTTGTTAATGGTTTAACAGCGATCTGGACAGATCCAATATGAAGAAACTTATAACCTTTTGACAAGAATTCCTGTATGGATTTCTTAGTGAAAAGATGATATTTTTCTTGAACATTGGAGACTTCACAAGTTTGTTCAACAATTTTAACTTTGAATTCTGAATTAAAACTAAGATTAGACTTAAACCAACTTGTTTGGTAAATAGAACTAGGTTGAATACGTGGAATCGTCCATTGATTCCAATTAACAGAAGAATCAGTTTCTTCAACTGAGAAATCTTCCTCATTAATGATATCAGGAGGTTCAATCCTGGAACTGGAACTAATAGTTGAATTAGATCTATGCATTTTACTTATTTTGTTCTTAAACAAAACAGTGTCTCACACCTCAGAAGTCTCAGGTACTCTCAAAACTAATCTCACCCTGACGTCCAAATGGCCTACGCTCACCTAGCAATGGTTTTACAGGACAGTAGGTTTCTTGATAGGTCTGGGAATAACTAGACAGAGTAGGAGCTCGGTCTTTGGTTTGTAGAACAACAAAATAGGTGAAATGGTAAGAAGTAATTACGAACTATCAATTACCAGGAGCCAAAAAAGATGGCTCTGATACCAAAAGAAAGCGGAACAAGGAGAATATGAAGAATATGAGGAAAATGAGAAGATGAAGAATATGAGGAATAGAATATAAAGTAAAGAAGATGATAAGCACGAAAATGAATAAAGAAAATGATATGATAATGTTTTTAGTGATAATATGATACTTACATAAAATTAAAATTAAAAGATTTTATGTTATAAAATTTAAATTGATATATTATATCAAATGTTATAATAAGATTTACAAGATTAATTTTTATTTTATGTTATATTAATTTTATGTTATTAGATTATTATATATGAATTTTAAGATTTTAAAATTTCATGTTATATTAATTAGAAATTTAGTATATAATAAGTATAATATAAATAAATCTTGTAACAAATTATTTATAATATATATATCAACTGGTCCGGTTCGATGTAAAAAAAAAAAAAAAATTCAACACCGAAATTGGACCAATTTGAAATTGATTTAAAAAATAAATAAATATCAAACCGAATCGATTTTACACCAAACTGAACCGGTTGGAGCCCATTTACCAAATTTTAATTGGGAAATGCTACTGGCCCCGCTCTAACGTCCCGCTTTGATATCCCGCTCGACGTGGCCCTCCACGTTTGACTATTTTATTCAATTTAAAATACAAGCAACAGTATTTTATTTTATTCATTTTCCTTCTTCTCCCGTGCATCGTCACAGCGTTTACAATTTTTTTTTTTTCTCTCCAGCCCCCATCAACTTCGCCCTCCCCAGACCCACCATTTCGTCGTCTCCAGCCCCACAAGTTCGAGCCCCACCAGTTCAGAGTCCCCTCTCAGCCATCTCCGATGGAATCTCCAAGCATCCCTGTTTTCACAAACATTTCATTTTTCACAAGCATTTTCACAAACATTTCAATTGCAATCCCTGTTTTCACAAATGTCTCCATCATTCCCTTTCCATTCCCTTCCTTAGTACAATACATTCATTCATAGTAAGGATCATAACAATACATTTGCAACATAGCTCAGAAGAAAAAAAAATACCAGACAAACGAAAAAAAAAATTTTGTAGAGATCAACCTCCCTAGTGCAGGGGAAGCTGAGGTAAAAAATATATATATATATATTTATCTTGGAGATTCCGTCGGAGATGGCCGAGAGAGGACTACGAAATGGTGGGGCTCGAACTCGTGGGGCTGGGGACGGCGAAATGGTGGGTCTGGAGGGAAAAAATTAAAAAAGGAAAATGATGTGGTGATGCACGGGATAAGAAGGAAAAGGGCTAAAGTAGAATACTGTTGCTTTGTGTTTTAAAATGAATACAATAGTTAAACGTGGAGGGCCACGTCGAGCGGGATATCAAAACGGGATATTAGAGCGGGGCCAGTAGCATTTCCCATTTTAATTTCAGCCCGCTTCATCACGTATTTCTGCTCATAAAGCCCAAATTGTGTTGTAGGCTTCATCAGTTTACATATCTTAACCTCGGAGAAATGAGTTCACCTGAAATCTTTGTTCTACTATTAAATAAAATATTTTTAAAATATTACTTTTATTTTAAAATTTAAAAGAAATAAAATTATTTATTATATTTTATGTGAGTGTTTTGAAAAATTATAATAATTAGATGGGATGAGATGTGTTGAGAGGCTCTCAATCCAAATAATCTCTTAGGCTGTGTTTGGTTGTTGGACCCAACTTAACTCATCTTAATTCATCTCAAACCAATCATTGATGTGATTCATTATTTTTTCAATTTGTCATAAAAAAAAAGAAGTTAAACTCATTTCAATCTATTTCATACATTTTAATCTAAAAAGTTAAATCTATCTCAACCTAAAAAAGTTATACACATTTCAGTGAGACCCACAAAATATTACTATCCACAATTCAATTCATTTCAACATTTAAATGCAACTTTTGTTTCTTGGACTTTGTTGGAAATATTATCAAATTAAAATTCTTAATTTCATTTTATTTACTATTGAGTTTTATAATTATCAAAAAAATAATTTGGTATTATTATCTTAATTTGATAAAAGTAATAAATTCAACGATTGAAAAAAAATAGTCTTCAAAAGTCTCTCTTCTTTCTCTCTGCCCACGTTCTTTCTCTCCTACCCATTTCTCTTCTATTTTATCATATATATAATATAACGTATTTATTACCATTTTATAATAAAAAATATATGTAATAAGTGATGATTTAATAATAATAAATATATTATATTTTATTTAATGAGATATAAACCAGATGATAATACGTTTGATAAAATTTTCGTTTAAAAAATGACCATCAATCCCCTTTATCGGTAAGCTGTAAGCATGCTGTAGCGATAGAGCTTTTTTCATTAATTTTATACTTGTTCTTTTATATTTTTTTAATAAGGGCGTGCAGTGCTGTGTCACTTCAGTGACTGTGCCACTAGACTTGAAAAACGAAGTCAATCGTTTGGTCTACCTCTGTTGTTTCTGGGAAGGTACGCGGTAGCTGCCAGAAAACTCATAAATCACAGCCCCATACGTTGGATCATGACGTTTGGGATGGCAATCAGAATCTTTCTCCTTTCGGTTTTAAGAGTAAACGCAATTGATCGGGTGAGGCAATCAAACGCAATCGTCCGCCACAATTATCGCCAACTCTGATCTGTCTTACGAAGCCGCTGGTCAATCATACATAACAACTTACTCACTGATCAGCCTGTCACAGAATCACAGATACAGACATATGGATATAAAGTATTTTGCTTCCTAAGAAGAAAAGCCTCCAGGAAATCTAGCAGACAACGGCAGTCGGTCGAAACCCAAGTAAGACGTTACACGACTCAAAAAAAGGTGTGGTCTTTCATTTTCAAAAGTTTGGTAACTTGGAAAGATCGATGGAGAAGCAGATCAGAGACCCATAACTCATTCCATGAAATTCGAGATACCAAATATATAGAAACCCGAACTTCATAAACGTCCCCACCTTTCTTCTCACTTCTCACCACCACCCATGGGTCAGCACGAAGACAATGGCCGAACCGCCGCTGCGAGGAGAGGCTTGAAGCGAAAGCTGGAGCCTGAATTCGAAGACCGGAAGGAGGATGCCAAGGTTCTCGCTCTCGAACCCCGCGTGCACCGCCACGTTAACATCCGTCATTCCGTTGCGGAACTACCCGGAGAAGGTACCCTTTTTATTTTGTTGTTTAAAACATTTTTTTTAAAATAACGATTTTTACAATACTTAATTTCGTACATTAGCTTTTTTTTTTAATATTATTAAATATTTTTTCCTTATTTCTTTATTCATTTTAAATATTTCTTTAAATACTTTACGAGATCTTTCAATATTTCATACGGTTCCATTTTAAAAAGTTTGAGATTTATCGTTTTTCTGAATTTGTGTTTTAGATTTATATATCTATTTTTTAAAGAAAGTATTCCGGGTTGCAAAGTTTTCTAAAACTATAAATATAATTTCTTTTTCATATACATAATATATCTCTGTTGCTAAAATGACATCAATAGTCCAACAAAAAGTTAAAAAAAAAAAAAAAAAGATGGAAAAACTCATTCATCTTTTTTCTTTCAACTTTTTATCCTTTTATCATGTTTTGAAAAAAAATTTTATATGACTTTTTCTTCTTATTAAAACAAAATGTTCTAACAATATTAATATAACTTTTTCATGTACTATAAATAAATGTGTAAATGTGATGAGAAATATAAGGAAAGATTAGGAAAAAGAAAGAAATAATTAAAAAGTTTACATAGATGAAAGGTGAATGTTAAATGTAGAGAAGCATGTTAACTTATATATATTTTTTAAATTGATTTTACATAATCCAATGTAAGAGCACTCACAATGGGTTTTGTAAAACTCATTTTTATGTAAAATTTGAAGGAAAATAGCTTAAAAGTGCATCCAATGGATTATGCATTCTATTTCTATTTTCAATTTATCTATAGTGTTGCCTCTAAATGTAGAAGGAACTATATACAAATGTAAATATTATTTTATTTATTTTTTGTCTCTTCTTGTACTTTGCCTTTCACAATAATTTCTCTCTCTGTGTACTTTTTGTCCCATAAAATATTAAAAAGTATAGTATTTAAAGAATATGAAATAAAAATAGATAAGCTAATGTATGATATATTGTAAAAATTAATATGTACAATAGAAAAAAGTAAGTTTTGATTATGTATTTTAAAAAATAAGATGAATAATATATTGGGAGTGCTTTAAGTTTTTATTTTGACATATTATTCTTTATTTTACAAAAAAAATTATAAAATAGAGAAGCCATGAGAGAGCTCTTATCCCTTTAGTAGACAATTCTGTATTTTCTACTACCCATTGTACTCGGGCACTTTCTTAAATAACTGTGAGGTAAATGGATCTATTTCATGTAGCCCTACATTCTCCACCAATAACATATAATTTTGTGAGATACACGTAATATTTTATTCATCTTTTCCTAGAACTAGTCTTATCATATATTGCAAATCGACGACTCTATAATGCGTTATGCAAAATAGTCTTAAGTAATACACTTCACGAGATATTTTATGTGCTTATCTCTCCCGCTTTTCTCTCCCACGTACAAGCTTTTCAAAATCGAACAAGAGCTCGATCGAGCTAATATTTTTCCAAGACAATTCGTTTGGTAATTGTTTTTGCCAATTATTTTCTTTTTTCTTTTTCTAATTCCTATGTTTTTTCTATTTTTTGGTTTTGACTTTTATTTTAAAGAAAAAAAAAAGTTGGTTTTTTTCTTTTGATTTTTTAGCTTTTAATTGGTTTGTTTTTACCTTTATTTGTTTTCTCAAATTTCTCAAGGCTAGACAGTTTTTTGGGGTCCAATATATATAATTATGGTCTGAATTAACAGATGATCAAGGTAGGTAAGTGACCAAACACCTTTGTTGACTTTAAGAAATTTTAGACATTCAAGAGAATTATAGAAGAGTTTGGGGATGGCCATGCATGGATGTGTTGGCTTATTCGTATACTCTTCTTTCTCTAGGGTTAAGAATAGAAACGCATACAATTCTCATCTGAGCTCCCAAGACACCCATGAAGCCAGATGCCATGCACTGTAAATATTCATTTGCCTTGCTATAACACTTAAGAAAAAAGTTATTATTTTAGAACTGAGTTCAGTAGCTTATCTTTCTTCTTTTATCAATGTACTTCTGGAAAAGAATGTTGATTTCATGTATTTTCCTGGCACATACTGTTATTTATTAACGCACAAACTTTGTTTATTCTTTTTCAGTCCACTCAAATCCAGCCATAACAAGCACTTCCTTTTCCATGGTTTCTCATCAAACTCTTCCTTCACCCTGCCCAAGTGTTTGCAATTATGAAGTCTTTCTAAGTTTTAGAGGTGAAGACACTCGCAAGAATTTCACTGACCACTTGTACTCTGCCTTAAGGCGAGTTGGAATACATACATTTCGAGATGAAGGAGAGCTCCGGAGGGGGGAGAACATCTCTACCGAACTGCAGAAAGCGATTCATGGGTCAAAAATTTCCATTGTGGTTTTCTCAAAAGGCTATGCTTATTCTAAGTGGTGTCTTAATGAGCTTGTCGAGATTATGCACCGTGTAAAAATTAGAGTCCAAACTCTTCTTCCCATATTTTATCATGTAGACCCCTCGGATATCCGAAAACAAACTGGAACTTTTGCAGATGCATTTGCTAGGTATGAAGAGCTATTTCAGAATGATATGGAACGGGTGGAGGGGTGGAGAGCAGCACTTAGAGATGCTTCTTCTCATTCCGGCTGGGATATTAAGGAAGTGGCAAATGGGTATTATGCTTCTTTCTTGTGTTTTTTCTTGCATTTTCTTAGTTTCTTTTGTTTCAAATTTTGTCTAAAATTTATAAAATTGAAAGAACAAAAAACGGATTGACAGAACAAGTAGCCTTTGGTTGAATTAGTTCATCATCATCTGCTTCATTGCCACTCTTCTATATATATATATATATATCCCTTAGAGAGTTCTTGTAATTCGAGGATGGCCTTTTAGATAGATTATCGCACACTTGAGATAACTGATATTGTAACCATACTTATTGTGACATTGCTGATGATTTTGTCCACGAAGTAGAGAGACATATTTTGTGTCATGTCACAGGGGTAAGCCTAGAGATTATGTTCAATTAAATTTATAAAATGAAGTTCTTAATAAATTTGATAGGACAATTCATTTTGTGAAGAAAAACTCTATTTGCAAGCTGAGTTATTGACACACCAAACACATTATTGATGTAGAAGCCACCTATATTAGTTAACATAAAAAGTAGTGTTTTTATTTTTACTTTTTTTATTGCTCTGGTCCTACAATAAATCAATAGTGTGTTTACATGCTGACTTGTAACTAGTAGTACTCTTTAATTTTATGAACACATTATATTCTTAAATGATGGAGGTAATAACATCTTTTTATACCAATTAATTGTGATAATCTTAATTTTTTTTTATATATATTTATCTTGTGAAATATAATGATCAGGTATGAATCAAGAGTTATAGACCAAATTGTGGAAGAAGTTTTAAGTAAATTGAAGCCAGCTGAATATTTGGATGTTGCCATTCACCCAGTAGGAATCAATTCACGTGTTGAAGAGATGAAAACTTTATTAGATCTCGAAAAAAGTGACGTTCGCATTGTGGGCATCTATGGAATGGGCGGGATCGGTAAAACCACGATAGCAAAAGCTATCTATAACCAAATACGTTATACATTTGAAGGAAGCAGTTGTCTTCTCAATATGAAAGAAGAGTCTAAACCGTTAGTTCATTTCCAAAACCAACTTCTTTTTGAGATCTTGAAAATGAAGGAATTTAGGATTGACAGTGTTGACAGAGGGATCAGATTGATTCAAGAAAGAATTCATGGAAAAAGAGTTCTTGTTGTTCTTGATGACGTGGATGACTTGAAACAAATACATTACTTAGTTGGACAATGCAAATCATGGCTTGGTCTAGGAAGCAGAGTCATTATAACAACTAGAAATGAACATTTGCTTACACAAGTACAAGTGAATGGAAGGTATGAGGTTAGAAAAATGGATGAGTTCGAATCTCTTCAACTTTTCAACTGGCATGCCCGTCCAACAGTAGATCACCGGGACCTTTCGGTTAGTTTTATGAATTATGCTGGAGGACTTCCATTAGCTCTTAAAGTTCTGGGTTGTCATTTGTATGGAAGAAGTGTCGATGCATGGAAAAGTGAATTGGAAATATTACAAAAAATGCCTCACGACGATATTCATAAAATACTTAAGAGAAGTTATGATTCCCTAGATCGTAATAGAAAGATCATATTCCTTGATATTTCATGTTTCTTTGTTGGTTTAGACAAAGAATATGTCATTACAATACTTGATGGTTGTGGCTTCTCATCCAAAAGCGGGATTGATATTCTTGTTCAAAGGGCCCTCCTGAGAATTGACAGTCAACATAAATTGGCGATGCATGATTTGATTCGAGATATGGGAAGGGAAATTGTTCGTGAAGAATCGTACAAATATCCAGGAGAACGTAGTAGATTGTGGTTTTGCAATGACGTCTTGAGTGTATTGCACAAACATACGGTGAGAGACATTATTTGCATTTATATAAAAAAAACATGTGCATACGCATAGGTGTATAATATGTTCATGTTTTGTGGGTAGCACAAGTGTTCGTCATTTTTCCAAACATAACTTAGGTATGTACAAGATTTTTGTCTTCATACCAATTATTTATTATTATTTCAGTAGCATATATATCAACATTACTCATAATTTTATAATTTTAAGTCCAAAACTTCTCTAAATGAAGTAATATGTGACACTTTTGAATAATCTTAAAAAGGCATGTAATTATGCTTTAAGCAATCTACAACACATAATTTTTGAAATAGGAGATTCACTTATGTGCCATTTCATCATTTCCCCTCAAAAATTTGATCAATTAAGCATTTATACTTTAAAAAATTTGAAGTCTAAAAGTTTTGCAACAATTTTTGCTTGTAAATTTGATTTTATTTATTCAAAACATACCTTTTATTTCTTTAAAAAATCCTTTCACTTCTCTTTTCACTAAAAAAAGTTCCTTAGGGAGGTTTGCTCCTTTTTAGTCACAGTAGTTGTCTTGATACATTCTTGGTTTTCTAAATATATAGTTTAAATAAAATTCTTTATCGAGATTTCCTGGTTCTCTCTCCACTCAAACAAAGCATATTAAGCTTCTTATGGTACATGGAAATGAAGGAAAGTAAAGGGAAAGGAGATCATCAAGATTTTGAGTCAAATTTTTGAAATAAATGTGGGAACATTGGTACGTTTTAATTAAATAAATTATTTATTATATAATAACTCAAAACAATTAACTTAGTCCTAAATGAGTATATACCTTTTACTCTCAGAAAAGAATATCTAGGCATTCTAAGTTAGCAAAATGAAAACGATGATCCGTGTATTGCGCACTGAACTAAACTTATATCTTGCCAGGGATCGGAAGCAGTGGAGGGTCTCATCCTAAATCCATTTTATGAGTTTGGAGATGAAGAACGTGTGTTGATCAAAGCATCTGATGGGAAGAATCACCTCCTAAATTTACGCGACGTTAAAGTAGAACATTTGAAAACGGAAGCATTTGCAAACATGCAGAATTTGAGACTGCTACAAATCAATGCTGTACATCTCACAGGAAGCTATGAATATCTTTCCAAAGAGCTAATATGGCTTTGTTGGCATGTCTGCCCTCTGAAATTTCTACCTCAAAATTTTCATCTAGAGAACCTTGTTGTTCTTGACATGCGGTACAGCAATCTCAAACAAATCTGGAAAGAGAACAGGGTATAGCCTATTTTACTATACATTTTTTTCTTTCGTTAAGTGTGTGACTAACGATAATTCCATTTTTTTTAACAGATACTCAACAATTTAAAAGTTCTTAATCTCAGCTATTCCAGAACTCTCATAAAATCGCCAGACTTCTTACAAGTCCCACATCTGGAGGTACTATTACTTGAAAAATGCAGAAACTTGGTTGAACTACATGAGTCTATTAAATATCTGAAAGGGCTTGTCTGTCTGAGTTTAAGAGAGGGCAAGAATATTAGAAATCTTCCAGAAAGCATTTCTAACTTAACATCTCTTGAAATTCTTAACTTGTCTGGCTGCTTAAAACTTGACAAGTTGCCAGAGAAATTGGGGAATTTAACAACTTTAAAAAAGTTGTTTGCAGATAGAACTGCTATCAAGCAATTACCATCCTCGTTTAGTCTTTTGAAGAATCTCAAAGCCATATCATTATTTGGACATGAAGGTACTTCTTTAGAATCTTGGTTGTCATGCTTCTCATCGTGGATTTCATCACCAAAATGCTTGAACCTCATGAATTTGGTACGAGATTCAGTTGTTGGAATTTGTTCTTTGGGAAAACTAGTTCTCAATAACTGCAACTTGTCTGGAGCTGAGAATGCCATTGATCTCGGAGGTTTATCTTCACTCCGAGAATTGAATCTATCAAAAAACAACTTTTGTAGGCTACCTCAAGGCATCGGTCGCCTCTCTAAATTACAAATTTTGCGTTTAGAATATTGTGGGTCCCTTCACTCAATTTCAGAACTCCCTGCAAATTTACGGATCCTGTTTGCAAATGGTTGCTCATCAATGGAAAGGCTCTCACTTTCACCGAGTTCACAATTATTTGGTCTTTCCCTCAATCACTGCAGCAAACTGCTCGAGATTCAGGGCTTGAATTTGGAACCAATTTCATTCATTGAAATGATTGGGAGCCACAATCTACCATCCAATTTTAGGACTAATCTTCTTCAGGTTCTCTCTCTCTCTCTCTCTCTCTCCACGCAATGATGTGAATATTTTCTTGAAACAGTATCCGTCAACCCAGAGTGCTGCGCAAAGACTATTTTGCATCCCTGGCAGTGAGGTTCCAAATTGGTTTAGCCATCAAAGAATTGGATCTTCCATCTCCTTTCGTGTACCTTCACTCTCAGAAGGTGAGATTCGCGTGCTACTTATTTGCGCCGTTTGTACATTTCAGAAAGAAAGGATTAACCCATATCTGGCAGTGATGATCCATAATAAAACCAGAGACTACCGTCACGTTCTTGTGGCAATAAATTTTGGCGCTTGTTTAAACATTTCACAAAATTTATTCTTATTCCAAGCCCATGTTATAAGAAATAAGTTGAAGACGGTAGATTTTCCAGAAAAAGAAATGGAAATGGAAATGGTTAGTGGAGAGGAAATCGAGGTGTCTTTCATTTATTCAAGCTTGAGCAACATTGAGGTGAGCAAGTGTGGCGTTCATCTTCTGCTCGAGAAGTCAAATGTAATAGATAACAATGGAAGTATGGTCCAAGATCCCGGCTATGATACTGCTAAAGATGATGAAATGTCTGCTGCAGCAGATGATAATGAGGTATCTTTGCCTTCTGAAGGTGAGGAGTCCTCACTGAGGACTAATGCCTAGAAAGATCATTCATGGGTAAACAGAGGGCTTAATTCTCTTATGAAAGGTGGGAGGGAAATGGTGGCTGGAAGAATGGATAAAGATATTGCCTGACTGATCATTTCATTTTATGGTGTGTTATTATATATTTATTCACGTCACTCTTACAAGAATCATGTTCACATACTCTTCTTCCTTGTACATTATCAGATACTAATTTTATGTTGATTTGTGATATTATATTTAGAGAATCAAAGATATCATCTTTATCTCAAAAGTCCCTGAGATTACTGTTAAATCTATTCTTCTGTTTGTGTATGGAGCATATATTCTTGGCTTTGGCCATTAAGGAATTTCATAAAAGTAAATTTATGACTTGATGTGGTTTAATATGGTATTTCAAAATGTAAATTTACTTTTATTATAAAATAGATATAACGTATTACGTGAAGTCATGTCAATTTATAAGTTTATTTTTAGTTATATCTTGTTATGGATGCAAAAGTTTTTACACTTACTATTCTCTAAACCTGTTTAATGACATACCCTCGCTCGAAAGAGATTTTTTTCATATTGTTGAGAAAATCACTTCCTGCTGGCGAAGATTTCTTTTGCCTTTTCTTGACGAGTACTGCATGCTATTCCAGTCATATTGCTAACAGGTCGTGTGTTTACTCTTTACGAGCATATTACTGCAAATACCGTTAGGTTTGTAATGACATGCCATTCTGTCTACCTGAGTTAACAGCTCTAAAATGAACTGAGCGACAACCTTGTTGGGTTGACTTGTGACGGCATGTGTTGTAATTAAAAAAAAAAAAAAACGTTAGATCATGCAAAAACGTTAGATCATGTTTGACAATAAAAAAGATTTCTCATTTTTGTTCAACGTTTCTATATAAACATGATTTAAATCCCAAAATAATTTTCATCCATCCAGCATAGTTATCAACTAAATTATTAGCATCTCCATCACTTATCAGCCAAGCCTCCAAATGGACGTCTTGAGTTCGACCCCCCTCTCCCAATATATCAAAAGAAAAAAAAAAGTAGTGCTACAAAGAAGCCCCCTGAAGCTCACGAGATGCACACGTGGATAAGTGGGGTTAAAAAAAATGAACTGTAAAACACAAAACTCTCTGCATTCCCGCTGCCTTCCTCCCTAACGAATCACTTTCTTTCCCAAGAATGTTTGAATAATTTTAAAATATGAACATCATTTGATTGAATGTTTTGTGTTTTATAAAAACGGGTTAGATATATAGCTCATAATAGTATTTTGGTTAAACCCAATATATTGAGTCATCATTTGGAGTTTTTTGCACCTTAATAATAAATGATTATATCCTATTTAATATTGTAAATTACATATATAGGGCAGAAAGTTTAAAGGTTTTATTTCAAAAATTTTTTAAACCTTATCGAAATTTGAGTCTTTAATGGGAAGACTATAAGTTTTCTATATATGAACTAGGTCCCCTCTTCTCTCCATACTTATCGATTGGCTTGCCCTCATTGAAAGCTAATATTTTGTGAGGAGTAAGGAGGGAGAAGATTTGGCTACTAATATTTGTGGAGGGTAATCACCTCTCTCTCTCTCTCTGCATTTTATATTTTATCTTGATTTATATTCAGAATGATAATACTTGAAGGAGAACATTAAATACGATGTCTAAAACAATTGGTAGAACATGAACTCTAGTGTGGAATCACTTCTCAAATTAACAAAACCATTTCAAAACCAAAAATGCTAGATGGACACGGTTCAAAAAACTAGAGGAAACTGTTGGACTTTTTACTCCTTTGATTAGTCCCATATGGATGGGAAATGGGAAGGAGCAAGCTCTCAAGGCTTATAAATAAGAGGCTTAGCCTCTTAGTTTAAGTGCACCAGTCAAATGTTTAGCTAGTAACTTTTGACTCTAGTTAAATTCCTCTGTTGTCCATTTTGTAAAATGGGAAGAGGTGTGAGTTAGAGTTTTTCTAGTGGGGAAAGCTTTGTGGGTGTGTTTGGGGTGAGGAGAGAAATTATGTGATTGTAATAATTTTTCACATAGTGTATTTTCTTCTCTAGGTCTGGTGGTTTTTTTCTCCTGTTTAGGAGTTTCCACGTAAAATCTTGTGTTGTTATTATTTCTCTATTTTTCCTTGTTACTCCTGCAAAGGGTAGATCCTAGGGTGGTGAATTTGGGAGGTCCAAATTCCCAACAATTGGTATCAGAGCTACTAGGTTCTTTTTGTGAGGTGAAGCTTTGGTGTGGTAGTGTGGATATGTACAGTCTAAGGAGGCTCTGTCTAGGAGATTGGAAATTTTAAGTGTGTCCATTGTGACCCTCCAATCTTTCCTGGGAACTAACTTAGTGAGGTACTATTCATTTCTACAATAAATTCATCAAAACAATGTTAGGAAGTAGGGCTTCAAATCTTGTTAGATTTGAGGTGGAGAAATTAGTTTACACAAGGTGTGGAAGGGCAGATCAACCCCTGAAGTCAGCAGTGATTCTAGCGACTGATGAAACTGCTAGTACAAGGAGCTGGTTCGGCAAGTAGCTCCAAGTTAGTAAATGGAGATACTGGTATTGATGCTAATGTTGTGTCTCTTTCTATGAAAAAGGAGACATGTACATCCTTATGGCATGCTGCTAATTCCCAAAGTTGCCATGATAGAGGATGTGTTAATATTAGCAGGTCCACAAGTTTGCACACGGGCATTGGTTTGGCATTAATGCAGGGTGTGTGGTGGAAATTCATGTCGATGGCTGATGAACTTCCAGGAAAGCCAAACATGGAAGTTACACCATAATTTTCAGTAAGGTTGTTTTCGACATGGGCCGAAGTGAAATGCTTGGAATTGGTTTATTCTAAGTGGATATGCTTTTATGGTGAAGCATGATAGCGGAAGCTATGAAGATCTTCATTGAGGTGGAGCTTGGCTGTGGGACCAGTCAAAGTCGCAAGATGGAGATTGTTGAGTATTGCTCTTTGAGTCCCACATTGGTAGTGAGTGAGGAAGAGGCAAGACTCATGAGTTATAAATAAGAGGCTTAGCATCTTAGTTTAAGTGCACCAGTCAAGTGCTTAGCTAATAACTTTTGACTCTAGTTAAATTCCTCTGTTGTCCATTTTTGTAAAATGGGAAGAGGTGTGAGTTAGAGTTTTTCTAGTGGGGAAAGCTTTGTGGGTGTGTTTGGGGTGAGGAGAGAAATTATGTGATTGTAATAATTTTTCACATAGTGTATTTTCTTCTCTGGGTCTGGTGGTTTTTTCTCCTGTTTTGGAGTTTCCACGTAAATTTCTTGTGTTGTTATTATTTCTCTATTTTTCCTTGTTACCCCTGCAAAGGGTAGATCCTAGGGGGGGTGAATTTGGGAGGTCCAAATTCCCAACAATTTGCACACAGGCATTGGTTTCGCATTGATGCAGGGTGTGTGGTGGAAATTCATGTCGATGGCTGATGAACTTCCAGGAGAGCCAAACGTGGAAGTTACACCATAATTTTCAGCAAGATTGTTTTTCGACATGGGCCGAAGTGAAATGCTTGGAATTGATTTATTCTGAGTGAGTATGCTTTTATGGTGAAGCATGATAGCGGAAGCTATGAAGATCTTCATTGAGGTGGAGCTTGGCTGTGGGACCAGTCAAAGTTACAAGGTGGAGATTGTTGGACTTTTTGCTCCTTTGATTAGTCCCACATGGATGGGAAATGGGAAGGAGCAAGCTCTCAAGGCTTATAAATAAGAGGCTTAGCCTCTTAGTTTAAGTGCACCAGTCAAATGCTTAGCTAGTAACTTTTGACTCTAGTTAAATTCCTCTGTTGTCCATTTTGTAAAATGGGAAGAGGTGTGAGTTAGAGTTTTTCTAGTGGGGAAAGCTTTGTGGGTGTGTTTGGGGTGAGGAGAGAAATTATGTGATTGTAATAATTTTTCACATAGTGTATTTTCTTCTCTGGGTCTGATGGTTTTTTTTCTCCTGTTTAGGAGTTTCCACGTAAAATCTTGTATTGTTATTATTTCTCTATTTTTCCTTGTTACTCCTGCAAAGGGTAGATCCTAGGGGGGTGAATTTGAGAGGTCCAAATTCCCAACAGAAACACTTCACAAAAAGGATAACTTCTGAAAATTTGGAAAACCATTAAGAATTTTAAAACCATCCGCATACTTATGAAACCAAACAACTCATTAAAGACTGAAAACAATTAAAACAGAAAGGGAACAAACCCTAATACTGGCATTTACGAAATGTTGAAAACCACTTTCACGAACATTAAAACCATACATCTCGACATTTTTTTTTCTTTTCCAAATAGATTTTCAATCTGCCTTGTCATTTTCAAGTGATCATCTCCTGTTTCTCACTGTTTTCTCTTATGGGATTCTATAAGAGAAATACGTTAACTACAAATTCAGAAGTAAGTCCATAAATAATAAAGTATCCTAGTTTTATGTACCTAAGCATTATTTGAGATGGTGGTGGCTTAAAAAATCATACTTCATGATGCCTAGTACTTGTCCTTATGTTTCCCATGCATTTGCAGCCATATATATTCGCGACAGTGTCATTTATTGCAGAAGCGTTCATCTTTATGTGGGAATGGGTACATTGAAACGTGGAGGGTGACCAGATTAAGTTGATAGTTCTCTTCTCCTATGACTCGGTTCAGTCATATTACAGTAATTTATTTATCCAGCTCATCAAATCATCCCATTTACTTGACATGACAATGCTACTGGATCCGCCAACGGGCCTGAAAGTTGGGGCTCTTGCTGAAACAGAGGGCAAAGGTGGCTCTGCCACGTCAGCAATTGTCAGGACAGGATATGGAGCCTCAGCTGTTGGCATATAGGCTTGACTAATGATTTGCATGAGTTGGCCAGGCTGAACAGAGGTCATGTAAGAAGGTGTTCCATTGCCCAAACCTAAGCAGCGATTCCCTGAATTACATTGTAATCATTATATCAGCAACAAGAGGCAAGATTGAATATAGCTCTATTGGATCAACCGGAATAACAAAAAAGCTTCATAGTACAGCTGTATTATTGCTGAAAGGTTCCCAGAAAATTGAAATAAAAAGAGGCAAGGAGTGAAATAAATGCCTATTAGATGTAATCTATATATTTACATCTATATGATTTTCAAAGCATAATATATATAAAGTTAATTTTGTGGTTGACTAAAGACTAGCTATATTTCTGCATCATTTAAAACGAAGAGTTTCAATGTAAGTAAATCCACTTACTTTTGTATCTGGCAGCTGTCTTAGGGAAGTCAGTGATCACACCATCAACGTTTGCCCCCATGACAAATGAGTTGATCTCCATGTTTGCATCTGAGAAGAAGTCCCATGCTTGAGACACAAACTCATTGCTGAAGGTTTCTACATACACCGGGAGCTTAAATGATTGTAGCTTTGACACAGTATCAGTAGCACCAGTGAGGAATGCCTGTCTTTCAGGAAAGACAGACATCTTGCTGACAACCACAGAATCAGCAAACGTCTCTATGTTCTTAACGGTTGAGTCGAGGGCATTACGAATATTCTTGTCAACCTTGTACACCCTCTCATAATTTTTTTGGTCCTTGATTTTCATTAGAACTGAGCTATCACTGGACTGAATCATAACTTTCAAGGATGTCTGGTTGTCATAACCAGCTTTGCTCAAGGCATCGATGACTGCATCAGTTACACTCAATCTTTGCTCCTCTGCAAGGTAGGCCGCATGCTGAAGGAACATAACAGAATAAAATGGCATTACCAACAGAAATAATCACGTCGTGTTGAGGAAAATCTTTCATTTTTCAATTGATGCTGCAGATAATGCACATCCAAACATCCTCAGATTATTATAAAACACAATAATTTCAACATTGGCGTCATGAGGATTTGGTTACATAGCAGATAAGACATCAACAATTTGATTCCACGTGAATATCCCTCTCTCTGATAAATTACTAACCATGGATTTATGGTGTGAAATCTCCTCGTAACATTATTTTTTGTAACGTTTTTAGTAATTAAAAGAATGTAGGAAAAGCAAATACTTACTTCTATGCTGATCAAGACACCAGTAAGAGAGCTTGCATTCTTCGACATGGCCAAAAATTCAGACAATTTAAGAAACTTTCCAGCCTTTCTGAACTTCGGATTCCGGAACATTCTATAATTGTTGTAAGGGTTTGCTATTGCCGCTGCAGGAATTTGCAAATACGGTATATACAGGGATTGAAATATGCATTCAGAACTAGTTTGCAAATGATATTTACAAAAATACGACAGAATGTGAGTCAAATAACATAACTAAAATGCAGCAGAAGACCGGTGAAAGCATGTGAATAATCATATGAGAAGAGGCCCTCACAACTCAAGGGCTTATAATCTGCAGAAGCTAAAACCTAAATCTCAAAAAAATCATGCCTTAATAGTTGTCATTTTCAAGTTGTAAGAAAACAATAGTTACATGTAATTTTTTATTCTTCTGCCAAACTCCCATAGTTCCTACATACATTTGCAAGCATTGGTCATTCTAAACAAGTTTAAGTGGGTTGGTTCAACGTGTTGGATAATTACACCTCTCCCCATAGTTTTCTTTTTTTTCTCTTCCCATGGTTATGCATGTGTGATTAGCAACAATCACAAAAAATCTCTATGACAGTAGTTCTCCATGTAATGCAGACAGAAGTGATCTAAATAAAATAATGTGATTTTCGTCAGTTGTTAGTAGACCCCATATCTTAGAAGTGTATTAGAAGGTAATAAGTTTCCACCAGTCACAGTTTAGGTGTAAAAAGGATGTTGATCCTTCAGACTTAACAAAAGCTGTTTTTGTGAAGTATAACATTTTCCACAAACCATGAAAGGTTCCAGACTTCCAGTGAACTTTTTCTTTGATTGGTGTTTTTTCCTCTCTTTTGGGGAGGGAGCTAGAATGGGAGGTGAGGTTAACGAGTATTTCACCACAGAGTAAGTAAAGGAGAACCAAAGTTGACTTACCTGTTAAGGTTTGAATCTGACTCCATGTCAGGCTGAAGGTAAATATTCCACTGCCAGTCTTTATCTTTGGGATACTTGTTAAAAGGCTCGTGAAACTTGATTGAGCAACTAGTGTACTATCAATCAGATTTATTGAGCTTAAGCAAAATGGTGTCCCATCCTTCGACAATTGAACAGGGCAGTCAAGTACATCTACCCCATCTGCAATAGCTTGCATAAATGCCAAGTCTGTACAGCCAGGGTAATCTCCACTTGCTCCACATTTAGAGATAACCAAAGGCTTTGCTGGAGAATGAGCATTGTGAAGGAAAAAGGTTAACAATGATATTATGAAAATTATGTTGGCATAGAAACATTCATTTAGACAACAATATCAATAAGCTATGAGCAGAAAAACTTTTATCAAAAGCGATGTGCAGCAGGATTTACCTTGCGCTGAAGCATTTTTGCCTAGATGAGCAAAGCAATCTACAAGTATGGGAAGAGAAATCAGTAACGTGAGCAAAATATTTGCTGAAATAAGCAGTCAATAATTCAATAACAAAACAAACTAATAATGCCATACAAGGTCAAGATACAGAGTCAGGTAAAACTCAATCAAGGAAAGCCAAGTTGTCATCCCAAGTGGGTCTAATATTTGGGATACTCCCATCTTTGATCTCTTGGTTCTTGTGGCTAAGAAGGTGTAAAGCACACATGGAGGATGTAAAGGAGAAGTTTGCTGTATGTTCTAAGATTAAATCTGTTCTACCAGATAGATGTATAGTCAAAAGTTTCCAAGGCTGGTGTCTTAACTAGGCTGGATACTATTATAATTCAGCAGATGTTGAGTTGGCACACACCAAATCCAGGATGGTATAAACTAAATGTGGATGGAAGTAGTTATGGTAATCCTGGTGAATGTGGTGGGGGTGGTGGTATACGAAATTCAGAAGTACGATTTGTTGCTTTTGCTTCTTCTTATGGTTTTGGAACTACTAATCTGGCTGAGGTTTCATGCAGTCATGGATGGACTAAATCTTTGCCTTAATCGTCAGTTGCATAACATAGAGATTGAACCTGATTCTTTGATAGTAGTTAATTGGTCGAGGGGAAAGGGCCTCATTCACTGGTCATTGATTGGCTTTTTGAAAGAATTTTATTTGTACCATTAAAAGTTAGAGAGTCCAACCAAATTGCAGATTTTCTTTCTAAGCAGGGTGCAAATGGCGAGTCCAAAACTTTTCTGGCCTCCAATGAGTTGCCATGGGAGCTTAAAGGGAAATTAGTACTTGATAGAGCTGGTTTGCCTTACTTGAGATGTAAATAAACTGTTTTGATTTGTTTGTTTCTGTGATTTTCTTTGATTAAATGTTGAACGGTATATATATTGTGGTAGGTAGTCTGGTAGAGGTTCTTTTTTCCACCTTCTGGATTCCCCAAAGTGAGGTTTATATCTACAGTATTCCTTTGCCACAAATGAGGGCCTTTTAATAAATTTATAGGATATCGGCCTCATCGGAAAAAAAAGCTCCTAGTAGCTGAATCCAGTAAGTTCAAAGTTTAAGCTTATTCATTTGATCATCACAAATCTTACAGATCTGTCAGGGAATCCAGATAGCCAAATCAAGATCTATTCAGAAATTACAAAAATAAAAAAGGCTAGAAAAGCTCGATAACAAACCATTACTTCAAAATTTGTAGATATGCATGATATTTAGGTGACTGCTATTCCTATCAAGTGGAAGGAAATAATTTACCTCTAGCTTGCGATGGAGTAATTGGAAAGTCCGTCAGCATGCCATCAACAGAGAAGTCAGCATTGTCAATGAAAGACAACGACTCAGATACTGGGTCATAACTGTAATTGAAGCTAAAAGGAACATCATTTGCAAAATCTGATGCAAAAACTTCTAGCCCTGCCTTATGAGCATCCGCGACAACAGAAGTATGAGGTTGTAAATAAAGACTGGCATCTACAGGCCATATGTAAGCCTTGGGAACTAGAATTCCAGAGGCAAATGTCTTGATAAACGTAAGATTCTTTAACAGATAACCATACGTCTGGTTAGTTGAAGGCTCAAGCTTATCTTGTCCTAGAAACCTGAAGACCAGTTTTGTCGTTCTTGGATTTAATCGTGTTGTAATACTTCTTAGGAAACCCACCTCTGGTGATGAAATATAGCCTACTACCACACTTCTTGACACAGAAAGAACAAAGCTTCGCATGCTCAAATTGTGTTGCTTGAAGAATGCATCATACTGCAAAAAGTGATAGAACAAATGGGTTGGTGAAAATGATAGATGAGAAGCCAGATCCTACATGATTAGAGACACATCTGTACAACATCAGAGGATATAATTTTAATGTAAGACAGTTTATAATCATCCATTTACCTGAATATTCAACCATATGCCTGGTTGTGGTTTTGTTGTTTTAGCCAAATCTTGAACGGTGAGAATTTGTAAGCTATTTCCATCAAACTTATTAGTTCGAGAATAGACTCCTTGTGTTACTGGTTAGAGACAGAAATTTACATCAATTTCTAATGCAAAATATTAGGATAAGCAACAACAGGGCCCGATAGCCTTACTTCCATAAGAATAGCTTTAAACAAATACGACATCAACCATATGTAAAGAAAAATGTTGGTTGACTAGACATCCAAGTAACCGGTATGAAATGCAAGGAAAAAAAAAGTATAAGACAACTCAGACTTACGGGAAACATTTGCTAGCTCATTGAGGGTGAAATCCACAGGAAACCATCCTCGGGTTGGAACTCCATTGAAAAGGTAAACCTTATTCTTGTTTCTGTGAACTTCCGCAATGTTCGTGGCATTTTCCAGCCTGATATCCGGCACACAAATCCCGGCTCCATCCTTTGTCAATTTCACATCACACCATAAGAGCACATCGGGTACACTAACTTGAAGTGCCAGAGCGTAGGCAATTGAACTAGAATCAGGAAATAGCCCTGAAAACCCACCGCGTGCAATAACCAAAGGCGGATTACCTACAAATTAATCCAATCATATCGGTTAGCTAACAGAACATGAGTATCTCGTGTGATGGAATCCAATGTCAAGTATAAACAACAAGACTAAGTGGTTACTGTAACAATGTTGAGGCTAAACTGATTGGGTTAACTTTGACGTTTGAGATAGTGTTCCATGTTGAATTTCACAATCGGAAGTTCTAAACATTTCCTGAAAACGATCCAAATTAAGTTGGGAATGTTGAATTGCTGCAATCTCCGAATCATTTTCATAGTTTCTGTTTCTAACGTTGGAAAGTTTGTCAATTTCTACTGCCGTATATGATTTAATAGAATTATAGAACCACAATTGTCTTTTTTTTTTCCATCGATGGATCTAGCTATTCAGTACAAAATTTTCCATATTAGAAAAATTTTCGCTACAATTAGTCAACTCTTTTGCTAATTGAACAAGTCTTCAATTTTCACTGCACCCCGAAAAAAAAAAAAAATAGAAACAAGGCTAAATGAAGATTCAACATGGTTCTCTATCTTCATTTAGTTCTCTGATCAGCAATCAAACAGACATAAATTTGTCGAGTTTGAGAGACGGAAAAAAGAGTCAAGCTACTGTAGATCAGTTTTCATCTTCCAATAAAGATTCAAAAGATCTCTCAGGAATATTAAACAGACATAAATTTTTTTTGTTTGAAAGACGGAATAAAAAAAAGTCAAGCAACTGTAGACCAGTTTTTCATCTTCCAACAGTCAAAACAACGCCAATTATAAAGATAAAAACACACACAAAAATCCTTATTTTCCTTCCCTTCATTTTAGTGACAATCAGACAGAAAATAACGGAGCAGAAAGAGAGATTGAGCAAAACACAAACCGCTAAGTGTAGGCCAGAGAGTGGTCTTGTTAGATCCCTGAGCAGAGACCAGAGTCACTACCAACGAGTGAAGCAGAAGAAGAAGAAAGAACGTGCGACCAAGTGAATTGTGCATGACCGGCAAGTAATCGACGTCAATAAATTCCGGCGATCAGGTTTTGCTGGAGAATTCGTGAGATAGATCTTTTAAGGTTTTAGAGAGAAAGAGATCAGGCAACCAGGCTTGGTTGACGAAGATCAGTCTGATGATTAAATCATCTTCCATTTGGGTCAACTGTAGAGTCAATGCATAAAAAACAAACAGGTAAAAATGCTTGTTTGACGAAGACTCATCATGATGTGATGTAAGAACGAATGATATGGCCTTTAGGTTGCCCATTACAGCTAATCGACGACTACACCGAGAAAGTGGGAAAACTCATGATCAGCATGGGAATTGAATGCATCAGCCTCCTCCACTAGCTTTTATTTTCCTACTTTTACAAATTCAACTTGGATGCATGCGAACTGGAGTACTCGCAGTAACCCTCCACACAATTAACACACAAAACACGAACAATCTTCATCTCTTCGGATCAGAAACGCTTGTGGCCGGGGAGATCATTAATATCTATGAACTTGCTCTATTATAAAATCAATGATATATTATGTGTACAAATTGATATTTTATTAAAAATAGATCCGATATGTACGATTTGTATATTCGAGACTTGTTCGTAATATTATCCATTATATTAAAAAACTCTAAACATATATGGTTTTGATTTGATCTTTCTAATATTAATGTACCTCGATTAATTAATTAGTTTCTTAGATATGAAATAACATTGATTATCAGATTTTAATAAAAGTATTATTAAATTTTTTTATATTTTGAGAGTGCCGTATAAGATAATAATTAACATACATAGCTGCAATGTGTAAAGGGCTTTTGTAAAAGTTTGAGAATATTATAAAATTTTATTTTACTATAATATTATCTAAAATTATTAAAAAAAAACAACACATTTATGAAATATAACCAAAGAAGAATAAAAAATGTAGTAATATAAAATTAGTAGTCTTTGTCAACAAAAATTTAAGACTTATGTATATTTATATGTTAAAAATAGCGTTCCATTAATCATTGAGTTTTTGTTTGAATGATAAGATGAGATGAGATTAGTAGTTTTAAATAAAAGTTAAATAAAATATTATTATAATATTGTTTTTTAATATTATTATTATTTTAAAATTTTAAAAAATTAAATTATTTATTATATTTTATATAAAAATTTAAAGGAAGATAAAAATAGATAAAACGTACTCTTTCACTGTGGTTATTTTTTTTATATGAGCTGAAATATTTATGATGTGTTAAAAAAAAAAAAAACAGCGTTTCTTATTCACTCTCACCACGTGTTATTTTCCCAAGCAGTCTTTCACACGTGTCAGCACCATCTACAAAGTATGTTCTCACGATCCGGGCAAACTCTCACTCCCTTCCTCCACTTCGAACTGCTGCAGAGCTAGCGGAATGGCAACGATGGTGGTATCTGAATATGTAAGAAACCTTGGGAACGACCATGAACAGGTGGTTCCAGTAACGGTGTTCGTGGCTGTTCTTTTTTTGTGCTTAGTCATCGGTCACTTGCTCGAAGAAAACCGCTGGGTTAACGAGTCTATAATTGCCATTTTGATCGTAACCTCTCTCTCTGTCACGTGTGTGTATGATGTTTACTTGATTCTTTAATTTAGCATATACATAAATATATGATATTGTCGGTAAAGGATTTTTTTTTCGCTTTAGGGGACGAAATGAAGTTCGAAATAAAAAAAATTCAAGGAAAGTGTGGCTGTAGAGAATGTTTTGTTTTTTAGGTGTGTGGATAACTTGATATAGCTTTTCTATGAGAGATTGCTTAAACTTGTTTACTTTAGTCCTGTAATGCCCATCAATGTTCTTTTTGAATTAGTAGGGATGCATAGCCGGAACTATAATCTTACTTCTGAGTAAGGGGAAGAGCTCTCACATCCTTGCATTCAACGAAGAATTGTTCTTCATATATCTCCTTCCACCAATCATTTTCAATGCTGGGTAAGGACGTCTTTATAAACCGGATTCTTGAATTGGTCATGTATTGAATTACTCTGCGGATAACTAACATGTATCTGCTGTGCAATTCTCTGCTTTGTATACCTACTACGGATTCCAGGTGAAGAAAAAACAGTTCTTTCAAAATTTCCACAATCATGTCGTTTGGGGTGATTAGCGTTTTTATTTCAGCAATAATTATTACTGCTGGTAACTTTTAAATCAATTTCTTGTTCTTCTTTTCTTTTTCCTTTGCTTATTTTCCATGAGTTCACTTCTAAATTGGTGCATGTTATTTTTGACGTAGGCAGCTGGTGGCTATTTCCTAAGCTGGGCTTTTTTGGTCTGACCGCACGAGACTATGTTGGTGAGATTCTTCCCTTCATCACCTTTTTCATATATAAGACACTTGGAAGATCTATTTAGGCATTTATTTTTTATTTTTTAGGAAGAGGAAGGTACCCCAATATTTAGGCATTTAGTTGTTTCTAGTTCACAACCATTATTTGCAAATGAATTTAGGTTGTTTTGATTCAGCTGTAGGTACTATATTCAACTGATACAGTGTGTACACTGCAGGTTGGTTGGGTTTGTAATTATTCACTTTCTTTTAATTGCGGTGAGCTGCTTTGAATCTTGGATGTTCTGTGTATACATAAATATATCTACATGTAGGTTCTCCATCAAGACGAAACTCCTTTGCTGTACAGCCTAGTTTTTGGGGAAGGAGTTGTGAATGATGCAACGACAGTTGTTCTCTTCAATGCAGTTCAGAAGCTTGATATTTCAAGAATTAATGGTAGGACGGCACTTCACGTTATTGGAGATTTCTTTTACCTTTTATTGGCAAGTACTGCTCTTGGAATCACGGTAAGCATTGATAGTATGCCATGCCATATTGTACAGCTAATTATGCTCTCCTTTGCCATACACATAGAATACGTTCTCTGTGTCTACCTGTGACTTAATAATGTCCCTGTCGATTGAATAAAGTGACAACCTTTTTGTGTTGAATTTCGCCTTTAAAACTTAAGCAGCTGGACTTGACATGGCTCCTGAAGATATGTTCTTATCTTCAAGCTCATTTCTGGCTTATTGCATATCTGAATATTTCCTGCCTGCCAATCTTGCTCATCCAACATCCATAACACACCATCTGGAACTATGTAATGTAAAATTTTTTACATAGTCTTTGGCGGTGTAGTTGTTGCACAATACTAGATAATGCGTTCTTAATTTTCTCTGTATTAATGAATATGCCAGTAATAAGTTGTGCATATATCGGGAGGAAAATCATGCCAAAAAATTTCATTGCAGGCTGGACTTGTGACATCATATGTTCTTAAGACCTTAACTTTTGGAAGGTAAACTCTGTTTTGAATAAAAGGTGCAGATTAATTTCTGTGATATGAAGGTCAGATTTCATACCTTATTTATATCTGGAGACTAACAAGATGTCCCACCGTTATGAATCTGCTCTTCTATTTGCTTTCAGACATTCCAGTGTTCGTGAAATAGCTTTGATGATCTTAATGGCATATCTCTCCTACATGTTGGCAGAGGTAATGATGTGCTCAGATGTCCATTCACTTTATGAGTAATTATAACAAGACTTGATACGAAGTGCTAGATTTTTTATTCTCAAATCCAATCTCACATATATATATATATATATATGTATGTATGTATATCATTGAAGTAGATGTCTCTTTCAAACATATAAGTAATTTGCCGATTAACATCTGAGAAATTTAAGTACCTAGGAGCCAAACCCTCTTTATGGAGATTTTTTTTTTTTATTCAACTCCTTGAAGATAGAGAAAAGAGTGTGAGATGAAGGAAACCACAAATCCATATCATGCACTTGATGATCTTGAGCTTCTTTAAGATGTACACTCTGAACCTTTTTTAAAACTACTGTTTTTGTAGCATCAAATTGTAAGCCAATATTTTGTATACTGCAGCTTGTTTGTGCAAGTGCATAGTTTGGATGCTGCTGTTTGTTTGTGCAGCTGCTGCAACTTAGTGGAATTCTCACTGTTTTCTTCTGTGGAATTCTGATGTCACACTATACATGGCATAATCTTTCTGAGAGTTCAAGAATCACGACCAGGTGCGTATGAAGGGATTATTTGGAAGTGTGGTGACTGTAAAAGTCTGTAATTAGTGATGCCTAGTGCTTGGTTTATTGCCTCTCCTCTGCGGGCATCTATTTGCAACAATGTCATTTATTGCAGAAACATTCATATTTCTCTATGTGGGAATGGATGCTCTTGACATTGAAATGTGGAGGATGACCAAATTAAGGTGCTAATTCTCTTCTGCTACAATTCAGCTCATTCATATCACATATTACAGTTAGTTTATATTCAGATCGTCCAATTAGGTTTTAAGTGGATTTATATTGATACGAGTTTAGTGAAAGCTTGTATGTTATATATACTACACTTTCATATGGTATACCTTCACATACATTGTATGTTCTTCAAAGAAGTTTTAAGTGGATTTATATTGATACGAGTTCAGTGAAAGCTTGTATATTATATATACTACACTTTCATATGGAATACCTTCGCATACATTGTATGTGCTTCAAAAAAATCTCTGAAGACCTTTGCATACACCGTTTGTGCTTCAAACAAAGATCTAAGTCTTTTGATTTACTCAAATTCAAGCCAGAAATATCTTAAGTTAACCTAAATTCTTAGGAATATGAATTTGAACCTCTCACATGACATCATTGTTCTCTGGAACAACTGCAGGTATCTTTATCTAAATCATGTTGTTTAAACTTTCTGTTGGTTGCAGCTTTGGGACTTCAATGAGCATCTATAGTACCTTAATCTTACTAATATTGCTTTGCCGTGCTGCATTGGTTTTTCCTCTCTCTGTTCTTTCCAATTACATGAATAGAAGAGCCAAGAGAACATCAGTAATCACATTTAAACACCAGGTTAGTATTGCCTTGTTTGCCATGGTAGATTTGTTCCATACTTAAAGAAAAGGCAGTCACGCTTTGATGGCCTCTTATTATTGAAATTTCTATCCATGTAGATAATCATTTGGTGGGCTGGGCTAATGAGAGGGGCGGTCTCTATTGCATTGGCTTTCAAACAGGTATCTGTTTTTCTGTTCATTACAGTTCAAAACAGTTGCAAAGAATATTCTCTGTAAGATTGTGAATTTTATAATTGTTAAAAATCCTGTCTTAATCTATTCTCTCCTTGATTGTGAAGTTCACATATTCTGGTGTTACATTGATTCCGATCAATGCTACAATGATTACCGACACCATTGTCATAGTCCTCTTCAGTACACTAGTATGTTCGTCTATCTCTCCAATTGATTTCAGTTAACAATGATGTTAGAAGATTCAGACTCTCAAAAGAACCATTATACATCCATGCAACTGTCAGGTTCTCTCTCTGTCTTCCTGGCAGTTAGGAGCAGTTCTCTCTCTGTCTTCCTGGCAGTTAGGAGCATAAAACATTGTTTCACACCACAAAATGTGGACATTCCCAACTACTAATGGAGTAGTTGTTGAGAGTTGATACATTGAACAAGTTTTTAACCTTGTTAGATTTGAAAGATTTGGTAATAACTATTATACTGGTTGCAGGTGTTTTTTTCTAACCAAACCACTTATAAGCTATCTGATTCCCCACCATGATACTATCAAAATTGGGGATCGAGAATCATCCTCTACAAGAGAAGACTTGAACATGCCGTTGATCTCCTTGGAAGGATCTGCTGCAAGCGACATAACCCGTGCAAAGGATAGTTTATCCATGCTGATAGAAAGGCCTGTGTGCACCATACATTTCTATTGGAGGAAATTTGATGATGCCTGCATGAGACCCATATTTGGAGGGCCTGTTACCAACCAGTTGGAGTGTTAAGCGAACTACAGCAGATATTCATTATAGTCCAGTGTTACGAATGGGCATGCTTGGTTGCTGTGCAGCCTACATACGCATGGGATTCTGCGGGATACATACTTTCTTGACATTAACATCTCTGGGCATAGTTATAACCAAACTATGCGGCTTTAAAGGTCAGACTTACAAGCGTGAGTGTACTTCTGGAGACAAAGGAGTTGAAAGTTTTTGAGGCAGCTGTATGTTTATCTATTAGGTGAGTAAGGTTTAACCTTCCTCATGACTATGCAAAATCTGTTAGTAGACTCGCTGGGAGATTTACTGAGACACTTCTGGGTATAAGCTTTTATCTTTTTTGGTTTTTGGTTTTCAAGCTTTTTTCTTTCCATAAGCATGTGTAGGCTTTATGTATTATGGTAATGAGAGAGATTAAACTACAATCTTTGTAATAATGTAGATAATTCAATAGAATAAGGATCTGTGGAAGAAAGAAAACAGAGAAAATGGTACAAATTTAGCACTGGTTTTTTGTTAGGGAAAAAAGTATTGTTTTTGGTTCATAGAAAATCCACTTTACGGTTCAAATGAATAAATATGCAAATCATTTTTTTCCTGATTTAATTGAGATTTTGAAGATGTTGATGAGTTTGTCAACTTTTTTAACAATTTAGATCTATAAATCCGATTACTTAGCGTAAAACAATGAAATTCATTGAATCTCGATGAACCTAGACCAATAATTGATCATTCTATCCGAAAGGTCACGAGCATAATAGAGGAGAAAGAATAACACGACCTAAACCTAAAAATGTCTGCTTTCTTTGCTAGCTTTCGGAAAATGGTTCCTTTATAACTTGCTTTGGGAAAGCTGGTGCAAAGGTATAGCTGTCGAGAAAGCTGATGACAAGATTACAGAAGAAATTTTCCTCTTTAATAAAGTGATTAACATCTCTTAATATTCAATTTGGATAATGATGGGGTGTACAAAGTTGAGTAGCTCATCATAATTCTTCAAAAAACCGTTTTAACCGAAAGGAAGGATCAGTGAAAATGTTTAAGCAACAGATCATTACTCATTGGAATTGTAATACGATGTTGCCATTCTTGTGTAGAGACTATGCTTTATGGTATTAATCGTACTCACGAGTTTTGAAGATCATAGACAACAAGAGAAAGTGGAGAATATTTTGAATTTTGAAATCCCTTTGCCCTAGGTTCGATTTGGTCATTAAAATTTCTCAATTCAAATTTAAAATTTTTATCTCATTATTATAATTTTTTTAAATTTTAAAATAATAATAATATTTTAATATTTCATCTTAAAATTTTAAATTCTCACGTCAAAATTCTGGTCAAACCGAACCTAAATAATGGAGAATATCTTGGATTTTGAAGTTCCCTTCGGCCTTCACCTAAATAATGTCAAACCATCACAGCAAAATACAAAAACGTGGTTGGTGAAGTAAAAAATTAATTCCATTGCTTTTTAAAAAACGTGAGTTGCATGGCCAAAAATGGAATTTAAATGCAGCACGTCTCCTTAGTCCAAGAATATACCTTACTTCTGCAAAGAGCAACCTGTGCTGCAATCTTCCTTATCCAAATATGAGCCGTACAATCTCTCCTCTTGTTCCCGCCTTTCTGCTTTTACTCTGTCTTGGTTTGCAGCTCGCCAATGGTAGTGTCACTGATACTATCGGACCAGGCCAGTCACTAACAACCTCGGAGACTATTGTCTCTGCTAAGGGAAAGTTTGAACTTGGTTTCTTCTCCCCGGGAAATTCGACTAGGAATTATGTGGGAATATGGTACAAGAAAGATTCTAACCGCACCGTAGTTTGGGTTGCAAATAGAGAGCGGCCATTCCCAAATTCCTCTGCCGTTCTGACCCTTAATCCGGATGGGAACCTTGTAATATCTGGCGGCAGAATGGAGTACACGGTTGCCAACACTTCTGCTGGGAGAGATACCTATGCCATGTTATTGGATACAGGCAATCTTAGAGTTACAAAGAGGGTCTCGGGTGTTGTTTTGTGGCAAAGCTTTGAGCATCCTACGGATACTGTTTTGCCCGGAATGAACGTTAGTGATTTCACCACGGGATGGTCATTAACATCATGGAAAAGTACAGAAGACCCTGCTCCTGGTCCTTTCACTCTGCATCTCGGTTCTTGGAACAAACTGCTTCGGGGTTCTTGGAAAGAATTATTCGTAATGAAGGGGTCTGAAATATACTGGAGTAGCGCACTCATTGGTCGTCTGGCTGATATATTAGTGATTGTTGGGGAGTCCGTTACTTGGCGTAGCAAGTACACCGATGAAATGTTAAGAATGGTTTTAGATGCATCAGGGCAACTTAGACTGCTCTCGTGGGCAGAAGTTGACCGATCTTGGCATTTATTACCCTCACCTAAGTGCGGGGCTTATGCATTATGCGGTGATTACAGCATATGCAGTGAGACAACCGATAGAGGATGTGACTGTTTGCCAGGATTTAAACAGGTGGTAGCTGAAGGGATTAAGTCGAGTGGCCGAGGGTGTGTGAGGAAAATTGATCTCAAGTGCGGCAATTATACAAAATTTTTCCCCTTGTCTCAGGTAGATTGGCCCAGTAATCCGAATAAATTGGACATCAGCGACTCTGTAGAGTGCATGTCAGCTTGCTCGACCAACTGTTCCTGTATTGCTTATGCTTATGATCATCGAAACCATGACTGCTTAGTATGGGAAGGTCCTCTGCTAAATGTGAAGCAGCTCTCAGAAGATGATGGATATGGAAATGATTTTTATCTGAAGCTTGATCCTTCGGAATTGAGTACCAAAGGTCAGAAAAACACAAGGACTTGTCAGCTATTGCTGACTATTATTGCTGTTGTTGTCTCTTCTTCTTCTTCTTTCTTCAATTATTTACTTCTCTGTCAGCAATTTTTTTGAGGAGGTACCTCTAGGCCTGCCAATGGAAAATCCAGTCGTAACAAAAGTACAACACATGTATAATTCTATTTCTCTGATTTCCTTCTATGGTATGCAACTGTAACATCTTCAGGACATAAGAACGCGAAGGTTGCAGGGCTATTGTGGGCAGCCATCATACCGACCATATCTCTTGCATTGGTATTCAGTCTTTTTGTTTATTGTGTGAGGAGAAAGAAAGAGCTCAAAGAAAACGGTGAGCTAAGAAGTGTTCAAAATGTATTTCGGAAATCAAAATGTATATTCTAAAGCAAAGCCATAATCATATGTTGTTCACCTTGCAGGGGACGATTTGTTACTGTTAGATTTGAGCATGACCATAGAATCTAATAGTTCGGAGCTTACGGAGTCAATTAGGCATGGGAATAGTAGAAGAGGCGAAGTCAAAATGCCATTATTCAGTTTTGCAAGTGTTTCTGCGGCTACTGATAATTTCTCGGATGCAAATAAGCTAGGCGAGGGCGGTTTTGGACCCGTTTACAAGGTATGTTTAAGTATCCCTAAACTTACTCGGATGCGGGCTACACATAGAGGGTAAACACTTTGCCAGTAACCAACCTACCATGTTAACAGACACATGCATCTTTTGTTGCTGCATATGCTGTAACGCCGCTGTGTACCCATTTAAATAAGAAGTGGGCTGATTTTGGGTTAATGAAACTAAGTTTAAATTAAACTGTTGCATGCACGTACCAGGTGTGTGATATTTGGAAGTGGTGTGTTAATGTCATTGTGGTCTCGAGTTTAAAAGTGTCCAAACTAGTTAGTTTTAGCGACGAAAGTGCCTAGTGCTTATCATTGATAGTGGATTTCTTGTGGATCTAGTTTACCATTCTATTGTTTTTTATCTTTTTCAAAACAAAAACAAATCCAGGGAATATTACTGAGAGGGGACGAGGTAGCTGTAAAAAGACTTTCGAGAAAATCTGGGCAAGGTTGGGAGGAGCTAAAAAACGAAGCAATCCTCATAGCCACTCTCCAACACAAGAATCTTGTCAGACTTTTGGGCTGCTGCATTGAAGGAGATGAAAAGATACTAGTTTATGAGTATATGCCAAATAAAAGCTTGGATTTTTTCCTGTTTGGTTTGTATTTTCTCGCACTTTAGAATACAATTCATTACTCTTTTTAGGATTTTTATTTTGTCCTTCAAATTTGGCTCCGTATTGTCAATCTAATCATATTTTTAAAACAGATGCAGAAAAGCGCAAGATACTAGATTGGGGGAAACGGATTCAAATCATTCAAGGGGTTGCTCAAGGACTTCTTTATCTACATCAGTATTCCAGATTAAGGATTATTCATAGGGACTTGAAGGCTAGCAACATTTTGTTGGACACCGACATGAATCCCAAAATATCAGATTTTGGAATGGCAAGAATATTTGGAGGAAACGAGTCAGAAGCAAATACCAATAGGATCGTGGGCACACAGTAAGTAAAATAAAGGAAACTACTGAATCATAAAAACCAATTCATCAGTGTAGCATACACATGCATAGACATGCACATAAAACGTTCTGCTACTAATATTTTTAACTTGATGATGGTGAACAGCGGTTACATGTCACCTGAATATGCTCTGGAAGGTGTCTTCTCCATCAAATCTGATGTCTTTAGCTTTGGTGTCTTATTGTTAGAGATTTTGAGTGGCCGGAAGAACACTGGTTTTTATCAACCTGACTCTCTCCATCTTTTGGGATATGTGAGTATCTTACTTGTACCTTCTGGTGGAGAAATTCAAACACGTTTGACTTCTGATTGATACTCAGGATTTACACATTGTTAATGCAAAAGAAACTAGAAATGGTTAGGAAACAAATGGAAGAATTCCAGAACTGCAAAGAAAGTTAATCCCATTACTCCTCTCCTCTCCTCTTATACACCTGGCCCTCTCCTTTTACTTCTCTGATATGATGATGAATTGCCAATCTCTCAAAAGCTCAAATGATAGGAAAAAAGGAATTCAATCGCTTAACCATTTTGCTTCTTTTTTTTTTTTTGAAGGCGTGGGAATTATGGATTAGTGACAAGGGATCAGACTTAGTGGATCCGTTGCTCCTTGATGATATGTCCTCCATGTGTACGGTGTTGAGATATATTAACATTGCTCTCCTCTGTGTACAAGAAAGTGCAGAGGATAGACCTACCATGTCCGACGTTGTCGCAATGCTTAGCAATGATAGTACAGTTCTACCTTATCCCAACCAACCTGGTTTCTTGTTTGTGAGAAGTAAGGTAAAGCCAAACCCAATCAGCGGCATGTCAGACTTCTCTTATCTGAAGAATGAAACAGTTTCAATAGTTGAAGGCCGTTAATCTTTGAAAGACAGGCCATAAGCATCATACTATCTGTGTAATAATCATAAAAACATTCTGTTAGGTTGCCTACAGGTTGTACTTCCCTTTTTCCTGTTTTATGTCAAAGTCCACTCAACAGAGTGAGCAGTGTATGGGATTTTTGAGTCTTCAGCGTAAAATCTGTTAATATGGTTATGGTATTATAGTCAATCCTGTAATATAGTCGATAAATATGAGCTTTCATCTCTGATAAGGAGAGATCAAGTATGCCTGAAACATGGCAAGACTCCCTGCACATCTCTTCATAACATTCTCAGAGTCCAATATGGGCATCACAAAACTAAACTGGCATCTATGTTTGTCAGTGATTCCTTCATAGAAAGCTTTAACCCGATGGAATGCTCTCTTCTGAGTTCTGAGTATCTGAACTGGCCACAGAGCTTTGGTGTTTCATAATTTTCCATAAATAATAAACAAATTATTATTTTTAGGAAAAAGCCCTTTTGCCGCCTGGAGTTGACCGCCCGGGTTGACCATTGGGAATTTTTTTTTTTAGTGATTAAGAAAGTGATTTTAAATGTATTGGTGTATTTTTTTTTACTTAATGATTAAGAAAGTGATTAAAAAATTGTGAAAAGAAAATTAAAAAAAAATTACATTGGGCGGTAAGCCCAGCGGTAAGAGAGAGTAGCCCCACCCCCTTATTTTTATTATTATGGTAAAATATAGATTAAACTGGATTATAAATGAAAAGCTACGAAAATATAGATTAAACTGGCTTTACAATTCCACTTAATCGTTTCTGCTTTGGTAGATGTTCTACCGCCCTCTGCATTTCATCACTTGATTACGTTTGATTTTTATTTTTTTTATTTTTATTTTTTCCTGGTATTGCTTTGTCTTCTTCTCTATTTTTCACTTTTCAACCAAATATACAGAACGAGAGTGAGAATTGGATCTCAAAATGAGAGGAATTGCCGATTAACAACAGGGACGCATTTACGGCGACAAAAGTGCCTTCAGAATAAAACCATTTCAGTTTTCTTGACAGGAAGTGAAGTTTATGTCAAAATACTAAAATCTTCAACAGATACTGGAAATTAAGAACTACATCAAGGCGAGCTCAGAATATTTGAGGCAGATGCTACCATAAATTCTTCAACCCACTGCAACAACAACAATAAAAATTATATGTATATATATTATTAAATGGCTAGAAAACGTTTCTTTCTCAAAACATAGCAAATTCTCAAACCTATATCATAAACTGGAATATTAAGTTCTTAAATAGAAAATAATACACGTGATTAAGTTAAACTATCTTGGACCATTATGCAATGAATATATAGAACTTTCGAGAGAGAGTCAATGTTGGTACTTCGATCTCCAAGATTTTTTAACTCTATTGATGTACGGGAATTTGGACAATTATCTACTAATATTATGGGAGACAAGATGATGTGAATGAACATGGACAAAACTTCCTAGATGTTAATGCTTCCAAAATCCTATATTGTACTCAGATGTCTGTCTAATATTAACAACATTTTACGTGTTTGGTCCTAGCGTGCAGGACAAAAGACCAAAACATGAATGTTAATGAAAAAAACTGAACTTTTTCAAACATGTCAAGAGCCATGATCAAATTCTTATCATAGCTCGCTCTAGAGAGAGTAACTCACATTTAAACACCAGGTGAGTACTGCCAGCTAGTTTGCCATGTAGATAATCATTTGGTGAGCCGGGCTTATGAGAGGGGCAGTCTCTATTGCATTGGCTTTCAAACAGGCATCTGTTTTTCTGTTCATTACAGCGCAAAACAGTTGCAAATAATATTTTTCTGTATAGGATTTTGAGCCTTTTTTTTTTAATGTAACACTGTATTTCATATATGAATTCAAACCATACAATTCTTGTTTTTTGCCAAACTATCTACAAAGTAGTCCAGAAAAAAAAAAAAAAATCCAGAACTTTTTCATAGAGTTACCATTTAAAGTTGATAGGACAGCATTGCACACTTCATCTGCAATTGTGCTCCAGTGATTCTAATAAAAGCATACTCCAAATCCATTTGATCTAGGTGACTTCAGAGGGTACATCTATTTTACTGCTTCATCTACCTCTAATTCATATCAACTGTGACCCTTGGCTTAATGCATTTTAAACATTCCTCAATATCTACACAGGTTGGGTTTGTTGTAGTAAACAGATTCTCAAAATAACTGCTGAAAGTCCTCTCTATCTTAGTGCTGCCACTTATCAGTCTATTCTAGTCATTAATAACTTCCTTTATAGTATTCCTCCCCCTTTGATTGGCACAAGCATGGATATATTTCGTGTTTCTATCTCCAAGCTTGTACAAATTCCTCTTAACTCTTTGTCTCTACCGCAAATCTTCTTTTTCCAACAGCAATCTTAACTCTTCTTTCACCCCCGTCATCTCTTCAACATTATGTCTTCCTTCAATAGCTTGTAACTATTGCAGCATGATTATCTTTTCCTCAGTTTCCTTCTCACCCCCCCCCCCCCCCCCAACTTACACTTCTGTCAACTCCATCTTTGAGAGGCCTCTTTGCTTCTGTTCAATAATGCTTCTATTGTTCCACATTTTTTTATAGAATCCAATCTAACCACTTCCTTCTTCCACACATTTCTTAACACAATGTCACAGTCCTCCTCGAGGGCCCAATTTGCTTCATATTTGAAGCCTTGTTTCCTCACCCATCTCCTCTCCCTTCCTTTAATAACATGGACCAGTAATGGTTTGTGATCTGACGTTCTGGCAGCCAGTACTTCCACACACACCTCATTGTACACTTCAATCCATGCTAAATTTGCCACAGCTTTGTCTAATCTTTCATTTGTGAAAGTCTCATCCCTATGCATTTTATTCCATGTGAACTTATCATCCTTCCATCCTAGCTTATGAAGGTTCTCCTCAGTTAAAACTTCTCTGAACATTTCTATTTGCCTTTCAGACCTTGGTCTTCCCCCATATTTCTCATGGTTAGTTAATATAATATCTTATTAAAGTCCCCCACAATACACCACCCCTTAGCCCCTCTAGTTTAAGAGAAGTTAGCAAACCTATCCCTCCTTTCTTTTAATTGTATCTGGCTGTCCATAAAACCCAATAAGCAACCACCTAGACTTCACTTCTTCATCTATTACCCATACATTTATGTGTCTTTGAGAATAGTTCACAATTTCTATATTTACCACAGAATTCTATAATAAAATCATACCACTCCTTTTTCCTACGATCCACTGTAAAACAACCATCACATTTCAGATTTCTCCTCAAACTGTCATGTTTTCCATTTCTTTTTTTTTTCTTTTTTCTTGTTTTTATTTTGAAGACTATGTTGGGTTTCTTGTCCTCTACCAAATTGTAGAGATCTTGAACTATCTGAGAGCTCCCAAACCCTCGGTAGTTCCAACTTAAAATTTTCATGATGATTGGAGGGCTGAAACGCAGCCTCCACCACTACAATTGTGTTTTCTCTTTCTACTTCCCCTCTATCACCTCTTGCTTGCTTTCTTTTCTTCTTAATCTGATCCCTCTACACTTCATCATACACATTTCTCTTTCTTAATAAGTTAGTGGAGCCAATTTCAGCCTTTATACCTTTTGCTCAAGCTTTCCTCTTCCATACTCCCTTCTTCTGAATCTTGTCATCAAGGGTACTACTCTCTCTTTGTTCTAACCCATCCCACTTCCCCTCCATAATATCTGTTCTCATAGAAATTCAGTCAACCCTCTTTGAATCCACCCCACCCTTTTGCAACTCGCCCACTCCACCCTTTTGCATCTTTTCTACCTCATGGTCATTGAGGCTAACTATATTTTCACTTGTCCTCTCACTGTGATTTTCCCCATCTCCTTCTCGCCTGTCATTACCAACTTTACCTTTCTTTCTTTTTTCCACTATCAACTGCATCATTTTTCCCCTTACATCCCAACCTCTACTCCTTTTCCATCCTTTTTTTTAAAAGAAATTCCTCATCTTCTTTCCTTTTGCTTTTTGTTTCCCCCATCACCTGTGAGACCATAATTGATGTTACCCTCATAATAACTTCCATATCCATCACTCTACATATCCCCCATCTTCCTCACCCTTTTTTCCTATTATTTTTTTCCTCATCCCCATTCGAATTCCTCATGTAACTCTTTATCCTAGGAATTTGACTTGCCCTCAACCAAACTCCATACTGCTCTTCACCAACCTTGTGGCCATCCTAACTACTACAACCTTTATCTCCATGAACGATGCATCCACAAGAGAAATAGAAACTAGGCAGCTTCTCATAACTGAATGGTATCCATAGGCTCTTCCCTTTCACCATCACCATTCTTCCTCTTGCCAATGGTTGTGTTACATCTAAGTTGATTTAAATTCTAAGGAAATTACCCCATCCATTTCCATCCTCATATGCGTTCACCTCCTCCACCATCCTCAAAGTCCCACCAATTTGCTCACCTCGATCTTTTGTCATACACGCAAGGGGTAGGTTATGCATCCTCACCCAGAACCTTTTAGTGTCAAAATTCAATCATTGAGGGGATGTAAAACCATCGAAACTCTTGAGTACCAACAATTGATTATCAAAAAGCCAAGGTCGCCCTGCCCATACGCTTAGTTTATTGGCTTGTGTCTCAAAAGTAATGACGAATATGTTTATGCTGACTTCCAAAAACTTTGTTGCCTTACTGACCCTCCATATTTTAACCATTGTCGATCCCAAGACCTCATTTCTTATAGTTCTCGTTGAGCATAAATTCTCCATGAAACTTCTATCTTTTTTATACTTCAATTCTTCAGAAGAATTTTCTTCTATAATTATGTTTATGGCTTCCCCTTCTGATAGTCTGAGATTCTTCCATTTTTCTTCCAGGTCATTCATCGTCTCCGCCTTGTTCCTCCCTTAAGCCTCTACCCACCACTGGAATTCTATTTTGGGCCCACTACAGAATCTTCCTCATGCCTTACTTCACCTTTACGTTATAACTGAAAACCACATGCACCAACGCACGCTCACACTTCACCTCCACCGTTTCTAGAGAGAAAAAAGAGAGAGACAAGACTCAAAATTTTTTGCATGAATGGTTTCCATATGAGCATGTTCAGCCTAATAAGTTAGTGGAGCCAATTTCATCATACCCTCTCCACTTCATCATACACATTCCTCTTTCTTAATAAGTTAGTGGAGCCAATTTCAGCCTTCATACCTTTTGCTCGATCTTTCCTCTTCCATTATCAGTATTTTTTTCTAGTGTGCAAGCCATAAGAAAAACTTTCCTTACATAGAAAAACCTTTCATTGATAGCCTTATGTTACCTCTGCATGGCGGCCGTCGAGCCATCCTTAGCAGGCCATCAACAATTGTTCGCTGACATGGTTGTTGTGGTGCTGTAACCCCTTCCTGAGATGGAAGTGGCTTTTTAGCCAGCGAAAGTCATTGAGGGAGAACTCTGTTTTCTATTTTTTGTGGAGGAACTTGATCACACCGCCCAGCCATTCCGTTTCTCTCTGGTCCTCAAGTTCTTACGATAGCGGCCATCTCTTGATCTTATCAAAAGTTTTATTCATTGTCGATGTGGTTTAGCAACTGTCCCTATGGTCTCAAGCATGCAACAGGCAAGACACGTCTTTGTTAGACTTTCGGATGAAGCTAATTTTAACAAGGCCTTATCAAGGGAATCGTGTGAGATTAATGGCATCCCATATCGGTAGTTTGCGTGGATGCCGGATTTTGATGAAGACAATGAACCTTCATGTATGCCAGTTTGGATTTTTCTGCCTAGGCTTCCTCCTAATTTCTATCATTCATCAGTTCTAAAATCGCTTACAACATCACTTGGACGTTTTATTCGTCGGGATAATTCTGCATTTTGAGCAACAAGAATTGATGGAGCTAGAGT
Source organism: Carya illinoinensis (assembly GCF_018687715.1). Taxonomy (NCBI): domain Eukaryota; kingdom Viridiplantae; phylum Streptophyta; class Magnoliopsida; order Fagales; family Juglandaceae; genus Carya; species Carya illinoinensis. The sequence continues at coordinate 43,971,768 of NC_056762.1, read as the reverse complement.
ATGTCTTGAGATAGATGCTTTAAAAGAACCAATCTCTCATTTTTGGATTGGAATATCTGGTATGCCACAAAGTAGAAAACAAGAAATTATCTATGAGACTCTGCATATTGTCCTAATTGTAAGAGGCAGGGGCACAACCTACAGACTTGTAGAATTGCTCTTGACAAGAAGAAAAATCAGTTAAAGGAAGGCCAAGTTTGGGTCCAAACTGGTATAAAATGGGTGGTGGATGTGGAGGTCAAAGGGGACATTCCGGAAGTGGAGAATGGTGAGTCGTCAGGGATGGAACTTGAGACTACCAAAACTATGCAGGAAGATGGTGGCATCATGGAGGATTCGGCCCTTCATTCTGAGAAACCTAACAATACTTTTGCAATGGTTCTGAATTCTGGCGATGAGGCTTCAAGAACCGATCCTCAAGTTGAAACCGATCTTCCTGGTGTAGTGTTTGTGACATCAAAAAAAGAGGTTTTAAGATTTGAAAATTTTGTTGAAAATGACACGCATGTTGCATCAGTGCCATTGCATGTAGGTGACAAGGAAAATTTTAATAGTAGTGGGCTTTTGCATAACATGATGCTAGAGGTGAAGGATGGTTCTAATTGTCATGCTATTGATGATCCTCTTGTAACAGACTTGTGTGTTGCTTTGGAAGAGCCCATTCAAATAGTGCGGGAGCCGAAGATGTGTACTGCTTTGGACGAAACTCAATCCTAAAAGGAAGTAGATCAAATTAAGATGCGGGTCAACATACAAAAAGACTATAGCACAGACTCAGAAATTTCAAGAGATAGTGCTAGGAAGGTAAAGACAGGAATTTCTACCAGGTCGGTAATACGCCCTTCCAAACTTAATTTATGATTAGTCCTATTATTTTTTGGAATATTAGGGGAGCTGGTACTTCCTTTTTGTGTTTAAAAAAGCTTATTAATACTTACAGGCCTAATATTATTGCTCTTGTTGAACCTTTTTTTATTACAAAATAGACTTCTTACTTTTTTTAGTAGGTTACATTGCGCTTCTTTTCTTACTAATGAAGTGCATGACGGTAAAATTTGGCTTATATGGAATTCGACAGTTTTTGTGAATTGGTTGGCAGGTTCTAGTTAGTTTGTGACAGTGAGGGTGGAGGACAATGGTCATGTTTTCATTCTTACTGTTATGTATGCCAAATTTAGTAGATTTGAGAGGATGGTTCTTTGGGAGGAGTTGGAAATGTTTGTTAGCGATAACCTTCCATGGGTCATTTATGGTGATTTTAATATTATTAAAGAAGACTCAGAGCGAAGGGGTGGGTGTCCTCACCATTTTTCTGCAATGGAAGAGTTTAATATTTGTATTCAACATTGTGGTTTGTTGGACATGTGCTTTAAAGGATTGAGGATGACTTGGTGCAATGGTCAAGGTGGTTTGGCTTGGAGTTGGGCCAGGCTAGACAGATATTTATTGATTCAAATTTTCTCAATTCCTATCTGAATGTTTTCTATCAAGTCTTGGCTCGTACCACTTCGAATCACTCTCCTTTGGTCGTTCAAATGGGAGAGGATCCCTTTAAATATGGCCCTAGTCCTTTTTATTTTCAATATATGTGAACTGATCATAAGGCTTTTCTTAGTTTTGTGGAGAGGGTTTAGAAGCAGGAGGGGTTTGATTTTGGGCTATATAAATTATCTTCTAAGTTGAAAAGGGTTAAGGTTGCTCTTAGTGTGACGCCCCCAGATTCCGTTTGGGATCGGACAAACATCTGAAGCGTCGGGACATGCAATACAAGGTTACCTGCCCCTTTTCATAACATATAAGATGCAATGTTCCTAACATGCATCTAACATTATGCAATATTCACAGCGGATAATAATTTTTTTTTTTTTTAGCAATACTATACACCAAACTTATAATATCTCAAATAATTAAATTGTAATTCAAGCATACTTAACAAAAATAAACATCCACGATTTCACTATGAGTCTCAGAAGACCGTAATCTCAAAAGCATGGGAGGTCAGATTGCAAATTTACATTACCAAAATATATTATTGAGGAAATTCGTCGAGTAACTCATCTAACTCAACTAACGAGGCCAAAATACTGTCCAAAAACTAACTATGGAAACTGTAAGTTTCGTGTCGTGTCTGCGGCATCTAGTCAACCTCTTTCAATCTACCAATGTCTGCTCCCTTCTTTGATTCTGACACATCACCTACCATTCAGAGGAAATGGTAGTTAGAACTACCATGGTGAGATTTGATTACAAATCTCAGTAAGTTAACAGGAAACTCCTACACAGGTTAATGATGCATGCATGGCAGTGAAAGCATGAATGCATAATTAAAGTCATAAGTAAGTATAGCATAACTTGACATATAACATGACATAACTGACATAACATAAACTGAACTTGACTTGACATGACATGAACGTGAACTTGAAATATAACATGGACTTGAATCATAGCATAAATGTGAACATGCATAACATAAACATAAACTTGAATTTAACATAAACTTAAGCATAACATGACATAAACGTGAACTTGAGACATAATGTAAACATGAACATAACATAACATAACATAAACTTGAACTTGAACATAACATGTACGTGAATATAACATGACATGAACGTGAGCTTAAAAAATAACGTGAATATAACATGACATTAACATGAGCGTGAGTTTGAACATAACATAAACGTGAACATAACATGATATGAACATGAACTTAAAACTTAACGTGAATATGAACATAACATGTACGTGAACATAACATAACATAACATGAACTTGATCTGAAATTTATTCTTATCTCATGGGATCACCATGATTGCTTATTCTTATCTCATGGGGTTACCATGATGGTGTATTCTTATTTCATGGGGTTATCATAATTGCTTATTCTTATCTCATGGGGCTACCATGATTGCTTATTCTTAACTTCTTGACATGAACTTTGAATCTTGTTCGATAGACTTAATTAATAACGTGACCATATGGGTGCTATACGGGTCCCCTTGAGCCGTGTGTCTTTGTCGATTACCGCATCACAATACAGGTATCTACACCAGCTGTGAGTGCATTAATACGTACTCCACAGTTGTTATGGCCCCATAAATTATTTGTGCCACACTTGTTATAAATACACGTAAAATAAAATATGGCTTCATCGACGTTAGTGCCTGGCGTGCTCCGGTGACCAGCTAGTTAGGCTCCATTCGCAACCTGTTAATTGGACTTTGTCAACTTAGGAAATTTCACACCTATTTAGACACTCCAGCATAAACAAAGGAGTTTCACTAGGATATTACTCCATCCTAACACTTAGAGTCGTGATTGACATGAATAATTTAACATAAACGTGATCTGAAACTTAACTTAACATAAACTTGATCTGACTTCTTTACTTAACATGACATACTTACAATGGTAAATATTACATGATATGACATACATGTAACATATGACATACTTAACATGACATTCTTATAACATATAGTAATACGTGACAAAATAGATTGTGTAACAGATAAATATTTATGACAGAATAAATCATGCATAACAGATAAATATGTAATGACGTGGTATAGCATGGCATATATGATAACATACATACATAAATTATAGTTCCCTTACCTATCATACATACACAATAAATTGAAAGCTAACTTACATTGTTTGTCGCGTTCTATGAAAATAAAGCGCAAAACACAAGAAACTGTAAGAAAATATTCTAAAAATTAGAAATTTAATTACTAACAACTAGAAATGTATAAAAGAGACAACTTAGAATAAAATTACCATTTTACCCTCTACATGTGGAAAAATGACCATTTTATCCATAACTTAAGAATTTTACATCCTAACTCCAAAAATTTTTAAAATTTACATTCCTCATGTAAATTTTATCCTAAACTTAAATATCAACTCAGAAAAATTTAAAATAAATCACCACTATGAAAAACACACTATGGCCGAAACATCCATAGGTCATTTCTCTTGATTTTTGTTGCAATTCCTTCTAATTTCAAAACTCATGCTTAAACTAAAATTATGCAACAAGGATCTTCCTATCCTAAGTTTAAAACCATATTTAAAATATCCATTTAGAACAAATCAATAATCAACACCAAACTTTTTTATAAAAAGATCCAAACACTTGAATCACAAGTTTTGACCCTAAATCAAAACATCTCCAAGAATTTCAAAAAATCAAATCTTACTTCTAACATATTCATAACATCATCCTAAGATCAACCATGTTTTAAATCATCAAACTAAAGTCACCAAAATTACAAAATAACACTTGGAGTTTTTGGTTTTACACTTAGTCCAAAAACAGGAACTCTTTCCTCAACTAGCTTTGATAAATTTTTTGATCAATGGCTTAAGAAGGTGAAATCTTCGAAATAAAGCATCACATGGTTTAAAAATGTGTCCTAAAGAATATCCAACCATCAAACTTGAAATCATATCGATAAAAATCAATAAAACATGGATCTAATCCAAAAAATCAAATCTTAGGCCTAACCGAAATCCTCTTGCATAGAAAAATCATATATTTGAAACTAATACTAAATATCTTCAAAATAACATTCTAACATGAAAATAAGAGACTTAGGATTATCATATAAAAATATAAAAGCCTTTAGAGTAAGATTAAACCACGAAATATTCAAACTTTCTCCAAATAAAAACTGTTTTTCACTTTTAGTTTTCCAGTTTCTAGATCTAAGAAAATATATTATCAAAAGCTTTATTTATACAAAAAAAATTCAATGAACGCTCTTAAACACATGCTAAAAAATCTACATAAAAGTTTCGGACCAAGATATGTCTATTAGCTTGATCAAAATTTTCAAAACATAACATACTCTCCAGTTTCACGCCTAGAATGACCTTTCTATAGTTAAATACTTTTGACAAACCAAATGACATGGAATGATACGAATAATATATCTACGGAAACTATACTCAAAGATGATCAACTTTTATTGACGAGTCATCATGTGAAAATACCAAAAAATGGTCAAAAATCTCCATGCAAAAAAATCCAGAAATCTGTCCAAGAGAACTCTTTTGGATTTCTCTCTAAGAATGGGGTGAAGAAGTGATTAAAGGAAAAGAAGTGTGTCTTGCACGACTCTATACTTCTAGAGGGGGAAGATCTGGGCTTGAATAACCCTTGATTGGAGGTGGCTATGGGACATAAAGTGGAGAATACTGAGGGGAAATGACTGTCTGCAGAAGCTGTGAGGTATGGAGGTTGATGAGGTGAGTTTCTCCATCTCATCAAGGCACTATTGGGTGCAGCCAAGGGCAGTGGATGGTCTGCCATGTGGGGGAGGAAGTTTCTTCAAGAAGTTTTGCCAAGATGGCCAAATTGGTGGGCCTCAACCAAGTGGGCTTCAATTTGGGGTTTAAAGGGGGTTTGGTTAGGGTTTGAGATTCTATCAAGCCCAAATCCAGTTTTTCTTGGCACAATCAAATTTTCAAGGTTTAAAGGTTGGATAATAATATCATAACAAGGATTTGATGAATTAATAACATGTGAAAGTGATTTAATCAAGTGATTAAACACAATGCTAGAAATCGCATAAAAATGGATTTGGAGGCCAACTTTAGGGTTTAGGGAAACCCTTTAGGGTTTCGGTTTCAACCAAGTTTTTGAAATTTCAATTGGATTCCAACCGTTTAGGGTCTCGCTAGGGTTGAAACCATCTTTGGTCTAAGACAATATGGTTGATCAGATAAAAAAAGTTTTGCTTAGGTGGCATGATCTCACACCTTGATTTTCATTCACAAATCCATCTAATGGTTCCTCTTTGTACCAAGTGTTTAATACTATTCGCTATGTGTGGTTAAGATCTTGCCAAGTTTCCTAATAAAACTTCTCTAACCTAATTTGGACATTCCACACTGTGACTTTGAAAACACTGCACTTAATACGCTTATCGAGGTTACTATTCACTCTAAAAAAATGCATAATAAACTTAATACTTAAAAATCCTAAATATTCATATTAATCTACAGTGAAAATCGTTTACCAAAACTCAACCTCAAAGTGCCCCTAAAAATAATTTCATAGTTTTGAACAGGCGTTTCGTTCGAAATTATGAAAATGAGTTATTGTGTCATAAAATTCTAAATAATCAACTAAATCTAGTGGCGCAGACCATAATGTATTCTGACACTTCTAACTCTTTAAATAATTAAAATCGCATTTCTGGCATCATAGTGAGTGATGACACTGACTATGTTGACAGAATAAAACCTATACGATTAGTTGATTTGTGAAAACTTATGAAATTTTCACGAAGTTCCTAAAGTCTATAAAAATTCCATAATTGAATTTCTAACGGGCTGTTACACTTAGGGAGTGGAATCAACGTGTTTTTGGTAGAACCAATATCATTATCAAAGATCTTGAGCAATGTATAGACAGATTAGAAAATAGTCTTCAAGTCTGTTTTAATGCTAAGGACGAAAATGACCTTTTTGGTGTCTAAGTTGGAATTATCAACTTGGATGCAAAGAGAAGATATGAGAATTTCGCACTTGGCTAAGAAAACTGGATGAAAGATGGGGATTAAAATTCTAAATTTTTTCATACTATTCTGAGCTCTAAGAAGCATAAAAGGGTTAGTGATATATGCCTTGCTGATGGAACTACATTACATTCTCCATGGGATATTTATGAGGCTGCTGTTGAGTACTTCTAACATTTTTTAGGTCAAAGTCGCTTTACAGAATTGCCCAATTTAAGTGACTTAATTTCCCCTATGATCACTAATAAGGAAAATTTTTTACTCTGTAAAGATCCTTCTTTGGAAGAAATTAAAGATACTCTTTTCAGTATCCCCATTGATAGCAGCCCTGGCTTAGATGGTTTTGGTTCTGGCTTTTTTAGAATTTGTTGGGATTTTACTAAGGATGACTTATTGGAAGCTATCTCTAATTTTTTCCAAAGAAAGACATTTTCCCAGGTTTTATACTACTTCTTAAGTTGTTTTGATTCCCAAGGTGGACAAGCGGACTGGTTTTGATAAATTCAGGCCCATAAGTTTTTGTTCAGTTGTTTATAAGGTTTGCTCTATCTAAAATTATTGTGGCCCGTTTGACAAAGTTGCTTTCTAAGATGATATCTCAGAAGCAATGGACTTTTATCCCTAGTCATAGTACATTTGAGAACATTTCCTTAATCCAAGAGATGGTCCATTCCATCCATAAAAAATCCAATGGGAGTAACGTGTTACTTAAGCTTGATATGTCCAAGGCATATGATCGAGTTAATTGGAGTACTGCATGTCTTGGATGCTTTTGGTTTTTCCCCTCTAGTCTGTGAGTTGTTTAAGACGTGTATTTCTTTGCCTTGGTATTCTATTATGATGAATGACACATCTTTGGGGTTATTTAAAGTTGAGCATGGTCTGTGACAAGGTGATCCCCTATCCCTGTATTTATTTATTATTATGCAAGAGGTGCTCTCTCGTCTTATTAAGCATTATTTTGAACAGTGTAAAATTGGGCAGTTTACTCAAGTTAGAGGTACTCCTCTTGTTACCCACCTCATGTATGCTGATGATATTGTTATTTTTGCTAATGATGGTAAAAGGTATATGCGAGCATTGATGCAGGCTTTACAGATTTATGAGGATTGGTCGGATCAAGTTCTTTGTAAAAATAAAAGTGCTATTTATTTTTTCTAAGCTTATTCATGCATCCAGAAAGAGATCCTTCAAATCATTAGTTTTTATGAAGGGTTTTTTCCTTTTAAGTACCTGGGTGTCCCTATTGTGGTTGGTCTTTTGAAGGCGTTGGACTTAGGTGAGTTACTTGGGAAGGTGAAAAGGAAAATTGCGGGTTGGAAGATGAAATTGCTTTCAACTTGTGGTAGAACTATTATTTTACGTCATGTTTTATCTAGTATGACCACTCATCTTCTTGCTGTCTTACATGTCCCTAATGTGATGATCAAGGTGCTAAATAGGCTTATGAGTTCTTTCTTTTGAGATAATTATGAATGTAAAGGTAAGAGGAAATGGGTGTCTTGGAATAAAATTTGTAAACCCATTGATGAAGGTGGAGTGGGCATTTTACAAATTTGGGGATACTCAAAAGGCTTTACACATAAAGCTGGCCTGTAGATTGATTTCTGGGCAATCATAGTGGGCGGATTTTTTTAGAAGTAAGTATGTTCGAGGTAATCATTTTTCCCTTGTTGATCCTATGAAGGGTTCTCAGTTTTGGAAGGTTATTGTTAATAGTATCCCTGATGTTCTAAATAATTCTAAGTGGATAGTGAGAGATGGAAACATCTCCTTTTGGTATGATAATTGGGATGAGGATAGCCCTCTTCATGGCCAATACTCGGTGACTGAAAAGCCTTTGTTGAAAATTAAAGAGTGTTGTATTGATAATGCGTGGGATATTCATCTATTAGAAAGGTTGGTGGGTCCCCAAAAAGCTAAGGATTTGCTTCAAATTTTTGCTAGACATACGGAGGGGGAGGATTTTCTTATTTGGAAGAATGATAAGGATGGTCAATTTACTACTAAGAGTGATTGGGATCTTATTCAGGTTCGAGCACCTTCTTTATCCTGGGCTCAATGGATTTGGCATGCCGATCTCCCCAAGAAAATTTCTATAATGATGTGGAAGGCAAATAATAACTGCTTGAGTGTGGATGAAAAGATTAAAATGGCTAGCATTCCTATGGTCTCTAAATGTAACTGTTGTTCTGCGGGTCACCTTGAGGATGTTAATCATATTCTTTGTACTAGTGATTTTGCAAGACAAATTTGGCGTTTGGCCGCAATTCACTTAGGTGTGCATATGGGTCTTTTTCGTACTTAGCATGAGCAAGTTAATCTCTGGTTTCGTTGTGCTGGTCAGTCTTCTCAAATTCAATTTATTTTTTATCTTCTTCCATCCATAGTTTCTTGAAAGTTTTGGGATAGACGGTGTAAAGCTGGGTATGAAGGTAAGGTTGAATCAGTGGAGTCAGCTTGGCATATTATTAAATTTTGGATCCACCGTGTTATGCAGGTGGATATGAAAATGTCGAGGCCTCTTAAGCAGGATGTTGATTACTTAAAAAGGTTGGAGATCCCCATTTTATTTCCTAAAGCTAAGAAGGTTACTTTGGTGAAGTGGATTCCGCCCCAGTAGGACTAGGTGAAGCTTAATATCGATGATAATAGTTTGGTTAATCCTGGTATGGCCGATGCTAGGGGCGTTGTTCATGATGCAGGTGGCAAGCTTCGTGCGGCTTACTCTGTGTATCTTGGCCAGGGCTCTAATAATTTTGCAAAAATGAGAAGTTTGCTGGAATGAGTTAGGAGGTGCTATCAGCTTGGTTTTTATCAAATTCATATTGAGACAGACTCTCAAATTCTTGTTAACTGGATTACTAGGGGAAGCTGTAATATTTGGTATCTTGAGGACTTTTGGAATGAGCTTCAAGACGCAATCAATAACGTCCAGAAAAAACTGCGTCCTATCGACCCGTACGAGAGAAATAGAAACGCGATTACTCTGTTTCTAGGTTTGGGTCTCCCCTGAGGCGTATGGTAGCCGCCGGGGCCCTTAAGGGCCCGCCAGCAAGCTCCAAGCCACGGACTTTCGCGGATATGGTCTCGCAGAGGCTGATTCCCCTTCCCGAAGTGGTGGTGCCGATGCGTGCCCCAAAATCCTTGGACGGCGAAACCTACATCTGGTTCTCCCAAGATGAAATGGAGCGGTCTGCACAGCCATTCAGGTACTCTCTTGTTCTGAAATTTATTCGGCAACGTCCTTCCTTAGACATTATTCGTGCTTTTATTCGAAATCGGTGGGGGTTAAATGCCCAACCAGTCATTTCCTCTATGAAATTCCCAAGGCATGTTTTCCTGAGATTTGCTAAAGAAGATGACTACCATAAGGCCTATGCTCGTGAGGCCTACGATATTGAAGGTAGCCCATATCGGATTTTCAAGTGGTCTACAGATTTTTCAGAGGAATCGGAACCATCCTTGGTTCCGGTATGGGTGGTTTTTCCTGGGCTTCCGCCCAACTTTTATCATGAATCCTACCTTCGAAACCTTGCTATACCAATTGGTACATATTTAAGAAGTGATAATAGCACTAGATGTGCCACCCGAATAGATGGAGCTCGGATTTGTATTGAAATGGATGCAGCGATGAAACCGATAGATGGCTTTTGGATTGGTGTTCCTCGGGCTCCTTCAAGTCGATATCAAGCTGTGCTTTATGAAACCCTGCCAGCGTATTGCTGTAAGTGCAAGATGCAGGGCCATAACTTAAGTACTTGCAAAAAACAGATAAAAATCCTGGTATAGATGAAATGGGAAAGTCTAGAAAGAAACGCACCTTAGAGATGAAAATAACAAAGGAAGGAGAAGCAGGAAAAGTGGAGGAACCAGCACAAGAAAATGGGGTGAGAAGTATAAAGTGGAATGAAGAATCAGAGGTTTTTACAAGGCATGAGACAGGAGAGTCCTCTGGGAAGAAGGGGAAAGAGGTTGTTCAACAGGAATCAGAGTTGGTATCAGAAAAGGAAGCTGTGAACGATGATGACTTTTTTTCTAGTAGAAGAAATAGAAGAGGGGGAGCTAGAAGAAATAGAAAAAGCTTTTGAGAAGATTCAGAAAAAACCTCCAAGTAGAGATGAACAAGCTGAAAGGGCAGAAGATACTTCCCCTATTCTACAGGAGGAATTAGTATCAGCTGTGCCAATGATGCTGGAGGAAAACCAGGAAATGCAGAATGTGGCAAGGGAAGAGCCACAAAATGAGACGGATACGGAGAACCAAGCTGTTAACCAAGTAAGGGAATTGATGCCTATCATGGGACCAGTTTCCCTATCTGATTCTGAAGGTGCGCAAGAGTTAGTGCACCTGCAAAAAACCCAGGAAATTCTCTCAGATGAAGAAATACTAAAAGAAAATAGTGAAAGAGGTATAGTTGCTAGGAAGAGGAGTTCCTTTAGGGTCAAGAGCAGGCCATCAAAGTTGAATTTATGAATCCATTTTTATATTGGAACTTAAGGGGGCTTGGTACCTCCAAAGAGCAATTGATTAAAATGATAAAGAAATATAAAGTGAATGTGGTAGCCATTGCGAAACCTTTTGTCAATAAGCAGTGTATGGCTCGGCTTCAGAATAGACTGGAGTTTGGGGGATGTGTTTCTAATGAGGAGGCTGGGGGAAAACTATGGGTGCTGTGGAACACCAAGGTCAAGGTTATTGTTCAATCCATCAAGGGTCAAAGCATCTCGCTAATGGTCAAAGAGAAGAATAAGCAAATCCTCACATCTTTTGTCTATGCTAAATGTTCATATCTGGATCGTAGAAGACTTTGGGAGGATTTGAGCTTGTTGAGTACCGGAATCACGCCTTGGATCATTATGAGAGATTTTAACATTATCCGTAATAATGATTAGAGGATTGGAGGAAGACCCAGACCGACCATTGCTATGAGGGAATTCAATGATTTTATTGATGCGGTGGGGATGATTGAAACAAAGTTTGAAGGAAACAAGATGTCGTGGTGTAATGGGCAGCAACGAAGAGCTCGTAGCTGGGTAAGGCTGGATCGTTCTTTCGTTAATTCGAAACTAATGCTGGAATTTCCAGGTTTGGTGATGAACTATTTGCCTAGACAAAACTCAGACCATTCCCCGCTAGTGATGGCCATGGAGAAAAATGATCAACCGTATGGGTTCAGCCCTTTCAAATTCCAGAATATGTGGACCTCTCATGAGCTATTCCATGACTGTGTGCGAGGTGTTTGGCGTAAGGATCAGGTCAGATAGGGAATGACTAAGTTGGCAAATAAATTAAAGGCTGTAAAAGGGGTGCTGAGAAGATGGAACAAAGAGGTTTTTGGTTGGACTAACTCTCATATTCAGGGGCTTGAGGAACGGATATGTGGCCTGGAAGAAAAACTTCAGATGGGATTTTCTAAAGATGTTGAACTGGACCTGTTAGCATCGAAGGCTGAGCTGGATACATGGGAGAGGAGGGAGGAAATGAGACTTGCCCAACAAGCTAAGCAAAGATGGCTTGAGAAGGGGGAGGGTAATGCCCAATTCTTCCGTGCTCTGTCTTCTAGAACCCATAGGGTGGTAAGGGAGATGGAAATAGGTGATAATAGATGGTTGAAGTCCCCTGAAAAGGTTCATGAGGGTGCTGTTGATTTTTCAAGAATTTTCTGGCATAATCCCATTTAAGGACTGCTCCTGATTTGACCAGTTTAGTTGACCCTGTGGTGAGTCCAGCGGAAAATCTGAATATTCTGGAGTTTCCTTCAATCCAAGAGATAAAAGATGATGTCTTCTCCATCCCCATTGATAGTAGTCTGAGGCCAGATGGTTTTGGCTCAGGTTTCTTTAAATCCTGTTGGGAGATCCTTGCTGAAGATGTTGTCGCTGCTGTCCATGACTTTTTTAGAGGTAATCCAATCCCAAAATTTTTCTCTTCTTCTTCTTTTTTAGTGTTGATTCCAAAGATTGAAAATCCAAAGAGCTTTGACAAGTTTCGCCCCATAAGCCTCTGTTCAGTTTTTTATAAAACTTGTTCAAAGCTCTTAGTGGGTCGGTTAGCACCATTGCTACCTCGTATTGTCTCCCAAGAACAAGGAGCTTTTATTCAGGGTAGAAGCATCCTGGAGAATATTAGCTTGATGCAAGAGATGGTTCAGTCCATTAATAAAAAAGTAAGAGGTAGAAATGTAGTTCTTAAAATCGACATGGCTAAGGCATATGACTCTGTTGCCTGGAAATTTCTCATTCAAGTCTTGGCAGTCTTTGGTTTCTCTGAACCGGTCTGTTGCCTTGTTTGGCAATGCATATCCTCCCCGTGGTATTTAGTGGTTATGAATGGCACTTCAAAAGGTTTTTTCCAAGGGGGCCGTGGGCTGAGACAGGGTGATCCCATTTTCCTGTATCTCTTTATTATTGTGGAGGAGATCCTGACGAGACTTTTAAAAAAGAAGTTCCAAGAAGGCAAAATCAAACCTTTTACACATGCTAGAGAGGTCCCTACTATATCTCATCTCTTGTACGCGGATGATATTGTAATATTTTCAAATGGCTGTAAACAGTCCATTCGGTCCATTTCTGAGGTGTTGGAGTTATATGAAGCTTGGTCTGGCTAGAGGGTGAATAAGCAAAAGTCTGCAATTTTTTTTGCTAATCATTTCTCCTCTTCAAGGCACAGGGCTCTTTTAAATTACATGGGTTTCTCAGAGGGTGGACTGCCTTTTAAATACTTGGGGGTCCCTATCATAGCTGGAAGACTAAAGGCCATTCATTTTGAGGAGCTGGTTGGAAAAATCAGAGAGAAAATTGGAGGATGGTCGACGAGATTGTTGTCGAGTGGCGCAAGACTGCTGCTAATTCGACATGTGCTTAGTAGCATTCCAGTTCATCTGTTATCTGTGCTGCAAGTCCCAAAATCTATCCTCTCCAGCATCAATAAGTGTTTGTCTGATTTTTTTTGGGGCTACAAGGATGGAAAGCCTAAGAAGCATTGGAAATCTTAGGACATTATGTGTAAGCTGATAGGGGAAGGTGGTGTGGGGATTCGTGATTTGCATGAAACTCAGAAAGCACTACACACGAAATTTGCGTGGAGACTTTTAACTGGAAATTCTCTTTGGGCCAGCTTCTTCAAAGCAAAATATGTTAACAATGATCACGTCTCCTTAGTTAACCCAAACAAAGGTAGTCGGTTTTGGAAGATGGTGATAAGGAGTGTTCCACTCATTCTAGAGAACTCTAAGTGGAGACCGAGAGAGGGGTCAGTTTCCTTTTGGCTTGATAAATGGATGGGGAAAGAGACACTTGGAGAAAGGATGCCAATCTCTAGGTATCCAAATATGAAGGTTAAAGAGTGCAAGTTGAATGGGGAATGGAATATGGATCTTTTAATAAGCCTAGTTGGAGAACCTAAAGCAGGGGAAATCTTCAGATTTTTGAGTAGTCAAAAAGAAGGTGATGACTTACTTGTGTGGATGGCCAAGGAAGATGGGATTTTTACAACAAAAAGTGCATGGGAGGTCTTGAGGATAAAATCTCCAAAGAGTAATTGGGCACAATGGCTGTGGCACCCAAGCCTTCCTAAAAACATTTCCATTACTATGTGGAGAAGTGTCAAAAAAGCCTTAAGTGTGGATGACCATATTCGCCGAACAGGAATTCCTTTAGCCTCAAAATGTAACTGCTGTAAAATTGGTGGATATGAGGACCTCAATCATGTGCTAGCTACGGGGGAGATGGCTAGATCTATATGGGAGAGATGTGCAACTCAGGTTGGTATGCCGCGGAGATGGTATCAAAGTTGGTATGAAGTGGTGCAGGAGTGGTTAGTAAAGCCTCTAAATCAACCACGAAGGGACTGTTACTAGGAATAATTCCCTCTATAGTCACATGGCAGTTATGGCTTAGAAGATGCAGTGTGCGTATGGAAGGAAGAGACATCAGCTCAGAAGAAGTATGGAGGAAAATAAAATTCTGGATTGTAAAGATAAGTGAAAAACTCAAAGCGACTAAGCCTTTGAGTGCAAGAGATGAGGAGATTTTATTGGATCTGAATATTCCCTATAAATCCCCAAAACTGAAACCTGATAAGCTGATTAGATGGTTTAGACCAAGAATGGGCTGGTACAAGTTAAATGTGGATGGGAGTAGTAGAGGCAACCCGGGCATGGCAGGAGCTGGAGGGGTGATACGTGATAGTGAGGGGAGATTGATTTCAGTTTTTGCAGTTGAACTTGGACAAGGTACTAACACTTTTGCTGAATTCCTTGCTCTACTACATGGCCCCAGACTCATAAAACAGAAGAATTTCTCTCAAGTGGAAATAGAGATGGATTCCCAGGTGGTTATAAACTGGATCAATTCATCCTCATGTGGGTTATGGTACCTTGAAGAATTTTGGGAGGAGCTTATGGCCTATTTACAGCAAATCACGTTCACCTTGAAACATATTTACAGGGAAAGAAACTCAGCTGCTGACTTCTTGGCTCGGTTGAGATCTCAAGGAATCAACAAGGTTTGGGATTCCTGGACCTCACTTCCTCACTTGTTGAGAGGAGTGTTGCCAACTGATAAACTTGGGCTGCCATATATCTAGTGCTGTCACTAAGCCTGTAGCAATGTCTTTCTGTTTTAAGTTGTTTTTCTGGTTTAAGTTGATAGCAATGTCTGTAGCCCTATTCCTTTTGTATTTGTTTGGTTAGGGAACAATGTTTTTTCTGGTAATTCTAGCAGGTTGTTTGTGGCTGGGAAGGAGGTTGTAATCCCATGCACAAAGTTTTTTTTTTTTTTTTTTTTGCTTAAGCTTAATATATTAGGGAGAGGTCTCCTGTTAAGGGACCCCGACTCTTGATCAAAAAAAAAAAAAAAAAAAGAATGAGCTTCAAGACTGTCTTGATTGTAAGGTGTATCGAGTGAACCATATTTATCGTGAAGGTAATGCAGTGGTTGATTTCCTCGCTAAACAGGGTTCTGGGGGTCTAAATATGGATTGGATCTGTGATATGGATATGTTACTCAATCATTTAAGAGGCCTCATTCCCATGGACAAATTGGATTTTCCTTATTTAAGGTTTTTGAAGTAAGGTATTTGCCCTTTTTGCTATTGTTTGCTTTGGTATTATCTTATATGGTGAGATGTTGTTTTTTCTTTTACAGGTGGTTGTTTTCTTCGTGCTGTTTTGCTATAGTTGTTTTGTATTTTGTCTATTAATATTTTGTTTAATTTTGATGTCTGGGTTTTGGTCCTTTTGCTCATGTTGTAATCTCAAGTGTCTAGTTGTAATTATAATTTTCTTCTTTTAAAAATAAGGACTATTAATAAAATTAGAGTTTTATCCTCTTCTTAACAAATAAATAAATAAAAATTGAGTGTATTCAGTGAGTGATTGAGAGCCAACTAAATAATAGAGGAGAAATAATAACACGACCTTGACCTAAAAATAAATGTGATGCCGGCTAGGCACGAGTTGACCAACGTGGCAACTGAGAAAAGTCTATTCGGATGATGAGCATTGACAAAGAAAAGAAATCCCTTGAAGACGGTGAAGACGGCAACTTTAGATATATATATATATATATATATATAATTTTTTTTTTTTATTAAGGTAAACTGTGTTTGAAAGGCCTACCGGGAGTTGAAACCAGGTTGCTGGATTCGAAGTCCAAGACGGCAACTTTAAATTACATGCATACTTTGAATACTTTCCCTTCGACAGCACATTAATTAATGTTTTTAAAAATAAAAAATAAAAAGCGATACCTAATTTTATTGATAATCCTTACTTTAAATACTTTGATTGATTAATGTTTCGTTTCTTATTTTATCATCTAGAATTTCCTCTTTTTTTTTTTAAAGAAAAATACTATTTGAATTTAGAATTCTATCTATAAAAGTTATCAATTGGCTTTTTTTTTTTTTTTTAAGAAAGTAAAGTGTTTTTTTAAAAAAAAAAATATTTAAAAATGTATAAGAAAGAGTTGAAAGAAAATAAAAAAGTGCATACAATACGAGAGACCATTCTCAGTCTTCCTAACATTGTCCTTTTTCTAATGTCACTAGCATTGTCTTTTTTTAATCCTTCCAGTAGGGTAATGGTATCTAACTATCTATGTCTATTTTTTTCTTATGATATATATAATAGAAGTGTGTTTCCCTTTTTTTATTGATGATTCCTTTGTATAACTTGCTTTTGGAAGCTCGTGCGAAAGTACCGCTTTCGAGAAAGCTGATGACAACCACACAAGAGTAGTACAGAAGAAGACGGCGGAAGACATTTTCCTCTCGTTAACGTCTCTTTTGATTCTACTTTGAGTAATGATGGGGTATCGTAGACTAGAAGAGGAAATGTTTGAATTTTGAAGCTGTACCCTTTTATCTTAATACAGTATGTCAAATTATTGTATGTTATGGAGTCATATTTAATAATTTTTGTTGTTGGTCCATAATAAGATTGGGATGCATGTGAAACGAAAAATATTCTGGCTTCTGGTCAGTGGCGGAACCACAAAAAAAATCATCATTATTATTTAAATTTAAATAAAATTTAATAAAAGCTAATATTGATCTCAAAAATTTTAAAATTTCTTTAAGTTTTTTAAAATATGAAAGTTTTCTTGTAATCCCATCTAAAAATTCTTGAGGCTTCTTAAAAGTATGAAAAAAAATAGTATATATATATTTTCTTAAAGTTTATTTTATTTTTTATAATAAACAAGATTTTATTGATCTAAAGAATAATTTTTGCATCCAAAATATAAAAAATGAGTATACATACATAAAAAATACCAAAAATTTAAAAACTTGAAAATATTAGTTAAAAAATATACAGACCAAAATTAAGAAATCTCTTATAAATTGAATGAATATGAATTTAAATTATGTCTATAATGTATTTTCTTAAAATTATAAATAACAAAGTGTCATATATACATACACATAGTCTTTCTGGTTCCGCTACCGCTTCTGGTCTATGTCGACTGCGGTCTTGAAAAAATTAATTCCATTGCTTTTGCCAAAACTTGAGTTGAATGGTCAAAAAAACTTCGATATTTTGAACTTTATATGCAGCCTCGTTGAACTCTTACGTCTCCTAGTCCAAGAATACCGTTTTTCTGCAAAGAGCAACCTGTATGGCAAAGCTTCCTTTTCCAAATATGAGCCGTAGAATCTCTCCTTTTATTCCCACCCTTCTGCTTTTATTCTGTCTTGGTTTGCAGCTCGCCAATGGTAGTGTCACTGATACTATCGGACCAGGCCAGTCACTAACAACCTCGGAGACTATTGTCTCTGCTAAGGGAAAGTTTGAACTTGGTTTCTTCTCCCCGGCAAATTCGACTAGGAATTATGTGGGAATATGGTACAAGAAAGATCCTAACCGCACCGTAGTTTGGGTTGCAAATAGAGAGCGGCCATTCCCAAATTCCTCTGCCGTTCTAACCCTTAATCCGGATGGGAACCTTGTAATATCTGGCGGCATAATGCAGTACATGGTGGCCAACACTTCTTCTGGGAACGATACCTATGCCATGCTATTGGATACAGGCAATCTCAGAGTTATCAAGAGGGTCTCAGATGTTGTTTTGTGGGAAAGCTTTGAACATCCTACAGATACTCTTTTGCCCGGAATGAAAGTTAGTGATGTCACCAAAGGATGGTCATTAACATCATGGAAAAGTACTGAAGACCCTGCTCCTGGTCTTTTCTCTATGCATCTCGGTTCTTGGAACGGGGGTTCTTGGAAAGAATTAATTGTAATGAAGGGATCTGAAACATACTGGTCTAGCGCATTCATTGGTCTTTTGAATGATATATTAGTGATTGATGGGGAGTCCGTTACTTGGCGTAGTAAGTACACCGACAAAATGTTAAGAATAGTTTTAGATGTAACAGGGCAGTTTAGACTGCTCGAATCGAAAGAAGATGGCCTGTCTTGGCATTCGTTACCCTCGCCTAAGTGCGGAGCTTATGCATTATGTGGTGCTTACAGCATATGCAGTGAGACAACCGATAGAAGATGTGATTGTTTGCCAGGATTTAAACAGGTGGTTGCTGAAGGAAATAAGTCGAGTGGCCTAGGGTGTGTGAGGAAAATTGATCTCAAGTGCGGCAATGATACAAAATTTTCCCCCTTGCCTCAGGTAGATTGGCCCCGTAATCCGAAAAAATTGGACATCAGCGACTCTGTAGAGTGCATGTCAGCTTGCTCGACCGACTGTTCCTGTATTGCTTATGCTTATGATCATCGAAAGCATGAATGCTTAGTATGGGAAGGTCCTCTGCTAAATGTGAAGCAGCTCTCAGAAGATGACGGATATGGAAATGATTTTTATCTGAAGCTTGATCCTTCGGAATCGATTACGAAAGGTCAGCAAAAACACAAGGACTTGTTAGCTATTGGTGACTGTTATTGCTGTTGTTAGTCTCTTCTTCTTCTTTTCTTCTTCTTTCTTCAATTATTTACTTTTCTGTTTGAGTCATGAGATTTTTTCGAGGAGGTGCCTCTAGGCACTGCCAATGGTAAATCCAGTCGTAACACAAGTACAACGCACGTATAATTCTATTTCTCTGATTTCCTTCCAGGGAATGGAACTGTAACATCTCCAGGACATAAGAACACGAAGGTTGCAGGACTATTGTGGGCAATCATCATACCAACCGTATCTTTTGCACTGGTATTCAGTCTTCTTGTTTATTGTGCGAGGAGAAAGAAGGAGCTCAAAAGAAAGGGTGAGCAAAGAAGTGTTCAAAATGTATTTCGGAAATCAAAATGTATATTACTGAGCAAAGCCGTAATCATATGTTGTTCACCATGCAGGGGACAATTTGTTACTGTTAGATTTGACCATAGAGTCTAATAGTTCGGAGCTTACTGAATCAAGTAGGCATGGGGATAGCAGAAGAGGCAAAGTCAAAATGCCATTATTCAGTTTTGCAAGTGTTTCTGCTGCAACTGGTAATTTCTCGCCTGGAAATAAGCTTGGCGAGGGCGGTTTTGGACCCGTTTACAAGGTATGTTTACGTATCCCTAAACTTACTTCGAGGATGCCAGGTTAATGAAATAAGAAGTGGGCTGACTTCGGGTTAATGAAACTTAGTTTAAACTAAACTGTTGTATACACGCCATGGGGAGGTAGTTTAGAGTTTTTTTTGTCAGACTTTGAATACCAGGTTAAAATAAGTAAGATGATTATCATATGCAATAATTCTTATATAAGAATGGTTGCATCGCTTTGAGAAGAAGAGAAATTGGGAGATGTCAGAGTCCTTGTAAGTAAACTGATAGGATAACTTTTAGTGTGTGAGATTTGGGGGTGGTGTGTTAAATGTGAGGGTATTGTGGTCTCGAGATTGAAAGTTTCCAAACTTGTTGGTTTTAGAGATGAAAGTTTCCGAGTGCTTATCATTGATAGTGGATTTCTTGTGGATGCAGTTTACTATTTTAATTGTTTAATTTCTATCTTTTTCAAAATAAAAACAAATCCAGGGAACGTTACAGAGAGGGGATGTAGCTGTAAAAAGACTTTCAAGAAAATCTGGGCAAGGTTGGGAGGAGCTAAAGAACGAAGCAATGCTCATAGCCACTCTCCAACACAAGAATCTTGTTAGACTTTTGGGCTGCTGCATTGAAGGAGATGAAAAGATACTAGTTTACGAGTATATGCCAAATAAAAGCTTGGATTTCTTTATTTTTGGTTTGTAGTTTCTCGCACTTAGAAATACATTTCATTCCTCTCTGTGGAATTTTATTTTGTCGTTCAAATTTGGCCCCGTGTTGTCAATATAATCATATTTTTAAAACAGATGCAGAAAAGCGCAAGATACTAGACTGGGGGAAACGGATTCAAATCATTCAAGGGGTTGCTCAAGGACTTCTTTATCTTCATCAGTATTCCAGGTTAAGGATTATACATAGGGACTTGAAGGCTAGCAACATTTTGTTGGACACCGACATGAATCCCAAAATATCAGATTTTGGAATGGCAAGAATATTTGGAGGAAACGAGTCAGAAGCAAATACCAATAGGATCGTGGGCACACAGTAAGTCAAATAAAGGACGCTACTCAATCATAAAAACCAACCCAACAGTATAGCATACACGTAAAACTTTCTGCTACTTATATTTTTAACTTGATGATGGTGAACAGGGGTTACATGTCACCTGAATATCTTATGCAAGGTGTCTTCTCCATCAAATCTGATGTCTTTAGCTTCGGTGTCTTGTTGTTAGAGATTTTGAGTGGCCGGAAGAACACTGGCCATCTTTTGGGATATGTGAGTATCTGACTTGTACCTTCTGGTGGATAAATTCAAACACATTTGACTTCTGATTGATACTCAGGATTTTCACATTGTTAATGCAAAAGAAACTAGAAATAGTTAGGAAGCAAATGGAAGAATTCCAGAACTGCAAAGAAAGTTAATCCATTACTCCTCTCCTCTTATATATACCTGGCCCTCTCCTCTGAGTACTCTGATATGATGATGAATTGCCACTCTCTCAAAAGCTCAAATGATAGGAAAAAGGAATTCACTCACTTACCATTTTTTTTTTTTTTATTTGAAGGCGTGGGAATTATGGAGTACTGAGAAGGGATCAGACATAGTGGACCCGTTGCTCCTTGATGATATGTGCTCCATGTCTGTGGTGTTGAGATGTATTAACATTGCTCTCCTCTGTGTACAAGAAAGTGCAGCGGATAGACCTACAATGTCCGACGTTGTTGCAATGCTTAGCAATGATAGTAAAGTTCTACCTTATCCCAACCAACCTGGTCTCATGTTTGTGAGAAGTATGGTGAAGGCAATCCCAATCAGTGGCGTGTCAGACTTCTCTTATCTGAAGAATGAAACGGTTTCAATAGTTGAAGGCCGTTAAGCTTTGAAAGACGGGCCATAAGCATTATGCTATCTGTGTAAATCATCAGAAAAACATTCTGTTAGGTTGCCCACGGGTTGTACTTCCCTTTTTCCTGTTTTATGTCAAAGTCCACTCAACAGAGTGAGCAGTGTGTTTGGGATTTTTGAGTCTTTAGCCGTAGAACCTGTTAATATGGTTATGGTATTATAGTCAATCCTGTTACATATGCAATGAATATATGTAACTTTCGAGAGAGAGTCAATGTTGTTACTTCGATCTCCAACATTTTTTAACTCTTTTGATGTTCGGGAATGTGGAGGATTATCGACTAATACCATGGGAGACAAGATGATGTGGATGAACATGGACAAAACTTCCTAGATGCTAATAATTCCAAAATCCTATATTGCACTCAGATGTCTGTCTAATATTAACAACATTTTACGTGTTTGGTCCTAGCGCGTAGGACAAAAGACCAAAACATGAATGTTCAATGCAAAAAAACTAAACTTTTTCAAACATGTGAAGAGCCATGATCAAATTCTTATCATAGTTCGCTCTAGAGAGAGTAACTCATTTAAAAACAGGTTAGTATTGCCAGCTAGTTTAACATGTAGGTAATCATTTGGTGAGCCGGGCTTATTACGAGTGGGGCAGTCTCTACTGGATTGGCTTTCAAACAGGTATCTGTTTTTTTGTTCATTACAGTGCAAAACAGTTGCAAATAATATTGATCTGTATGGGATTTTGAATTTTATATTTGTTAGAAATCCTGTCCTAACCTATTCTCCTCTTGTTTGTGAAGTTCACATATTCAGGGGGAATAGGGTCAAGAAGCATGATCTGATCCCTAGCATTGGTATACCTATCATTTAGTCCCATAAGAAACTGAATGACATTATCTCTTTGACATCTTTCATTTAGAACAGTCAATTTTCCACATGCACAAGTAGGTATAGGATCATAAATAGCAAGTTCATCCCATAGAGTTTTAAGTTTA
The DNA here is from genome assembly GCF_018687715.1 of Carya illinoinensis. Lineage (NCBI taxonomy): Eukaryota > Viridiplantae > Streptophyta > Magnoliopsida > Fagales > Juglandaceae > Carya > Carya illinoinensis. The sequence continues at coordinate 43,949,380 of NC_056762.1, read as the reverse complement.
CCATAGTAAACACTCACTGGATCATTTTCTTGTCTCAAGTTGGTCAGGTTCCTTTTCAATTGAAAGATGCGGGGTCCATTCTGCTGAGTGAAGCGGTCCCTGAGTTCATTCCATACATCCTGTGCATCATCAACAAAGGCAATACTTGACTTCACAGCAGGACTGATGGAGTTCTGGATCCAGCATACAATCATATCATTGCACCTTTCCCAAGCGTCAAATAAAGGATCTGCAGGGCCAGTAGGTTTGGCAATATTCCCATTGATGAAGCCGAGCTTGTTTCTTGCTCTAAGGGCTCGACGCATAGCTCGTGACCATGTTGTATAATTGTCAGTGGTGAGAAGATCAGTAACAAGGGTTACAGTGGTATTATCTCCATGATCAACACGGTAAGGATTGTTTGGGTTAGAGAAATTGAGGAAGGGGGAAGTGGGATTTGTATCTTGAGTGACCTCATGCTCAGTGTTGATCGATTGTTCTTCCATAGTGAAGGAAAATACAAAATCAGAGGATCAACCTGTGCTCTCTGATACCATGTAAGAAAAGGAGGAGAAAATAATAGGTATGTTCATCTTATCACTCCAATTAATTGGTTTCAGTTTACAATGTTATTAGAAGATTCAGAACCTCAAAAGAACCATTATACATCCACGCAACTGTCGGTTTGTTCTCTCTGTTTCTTCCTGGCAGTTAAGAGCATATATAAAACATTGTTTGACACCACAAAATGTGGACATAATTTCCAACTATACGTGCCCTTTTTGTTTGATCCAAAAATAAACATGACTAACGGAGTAGTTTTATAGAGAGCAAATGATCAGCTAGATCAAAGTAAGGTATTAGAATATCGTAACAGTTATTCATTATAGTCCAGTGTTACGAATGGACATGTTTGCTTGCTGTGCGGCCAACGTGCTCAGGGGATTCTGTGGGATACATACTTTCTTGGCGTTAACATCTCAGGCATAGTTATAACCAGACTATGCGGCGCCTTTAAAGGTCACAAGCATGATCAGTATACTTCTGGAGCAGGAGTTGAAAGTGTTTGAGACAGCAATACGTTTATCTATTAAGGTAACCTTCCTCTTGACTATGCAAAATCTTTCTTTTTGTAGGGTTTTTTGTTTTTTGTTTTTTGTTTTTAAAGCGTATGTGGGCTTTATGTATTAGAGTAAGTAAATTGCATCTTTGCACCCTCAAGGTTACCGTTAGAGTACTTTAATTTTTTTATTTAATGATTAAGAAAATGACTATTAATGAAATTGTATATTTTTTAATTTTTTTTAATAATGAAGGATGTTAAAAAAATAACTACAAATTTGAACTAGCCGTAAACGCTGGGCACGACTCCGCTATGACCATCTTTAGGGTAATGAGAAAGAATAATGTGATTTGTCCTTTTTATATATTATTGTAATTTGTCATTTTTATATAATATTATTCTATCTTAATACTTAAATATATATGCGTTTAAATAAAAAAGTAAAAATAATAAATCATATGTTGAAGTATGTAACGTATAACATTTCTCTTCATTTTGAAAGACTTTCGTTATAACATCTCTCTTTGTTTTCCATATGAGCGTGCTCAGTGGGTGTTGTTTAGTACTGTGGAGTCTGGTTCACATTGCTTGAGACTCCGTGGAGTCATTTACTCATTGGCCACTCTAGCGGAGGTAAGTCAGGGAGGTCCGCTTGAAGACAGCTCGACAGTGAGCTCGAGCAGTTGCGTGAAGAAGGTTCGCTTGACACGCGCTCGACACGCCAATCAAGCGAACATTGCTATTACATGGATTTAGGATTTTTTCCCCAATTTGATTATAAATATTTCATTTTGTGAAATATGGTCGTACAGTGAGAACAGTAATCATCCCACCATTGTATTGTGATTCCTCAAGTAATAAAAATAATCTGTAGCTCCTATAGACGTAGGCAATTTGCTTAACCACATAAATCTTTATGTCATGTGTGATTTTTTTCTCTTTCGTATTTACTTTTACTTTATTTTCATCGTTTTTCACAACAATTAGTATCAAGAGCCAAGGTTCAGCTCTGAGGGAAAACGATGGCTGCAGACGAAGTGAAAGTATCGAGGATCGAGAAGTTTGATGGCACGGATTTTGGATACTGGAAGATGCAGATAGAGGACTACCTCTATGGGAAGAAACTTCATCTTCCACTGTTGGGAAAGCGACCGGAAAAAATGGAGGAGGCTCATTAGAATCTGTTGGATTGACAGGTTCTGGGGGTTATTCGGCTAACCCTATCAAGATCCGTTGCACACAACGTCATTAAGGAGAAGACGACTGCATATCTCATGGCAGCTTTGTCAGATATGTATGAAAAGCCGTCAGCGAATAACAAGGTACATTTGATAAAAAAGTTATTCAGTTTGAAGATGACAGATGGTACATCTATTGCACAACATCTGAATGATTTTAATACTATCACAAATCAATTGTCGTCTGTTGAAATTGAATTTGATGATGAGATACGTGCACTGATATTATTGGCCTCACTGCCAAATAGCTGGGAAGCCATGAGAATGGCTATCAATTCTGCCGGTAAGTCAAGTTGAAATATGACGATATTCATGATTTGATTTTGGCTGAAGAGGTGCGCAGGAAAGATTCAGGTGAGACCTCGGGTTCGAGTTCAGCACTAAATGTTGATTCTCGAGGGAGATCACAAGACAAGAACTCAAACAGAGGAAGATCAAAATCAAAATACAGAAGCAAGAGCAAAGCAATGCCTGGTCAACAGGTAACTTGCTGGAATTGCGGCAAAGCTGGCCACATAAAGAAGAACTGCAAAAATCCTAAGAAGACCGAGAATGATAATGCTAATATAATAACTGAAGAAGTACATGATGTACTATTGCTTGCAGTTCATAGTCCAGTTGATGACTGGATACTGGATTCAGGGGCTTCATTCCATACATCTTCCCATCGGGAGCTAATGCAGAACTATGTTCCAAGTGATTTTGGGAAGGTGTATCTGGTTAATGGAGAGACTTTAAACGTAGTGGGGATGAGAGACATTGACATTGCACTCCCTAACAAAAACAAATGGACCTTGCAAAAGGTCAGACACATTCCTAAGTTAAAGAAGAATCTCATTTCTATTGGGCAGCTTGATGAATGTGGTCATTCAATAGTGTTCTCAAATGGCACCTGGAAGGTCACTAAAAGGGCATTGGTATTGGCTCGAGTTAAGAAAACTAGTACTCTCTATATGACTACTGATTTGATTAACATTATTGCTACTATCGTTGCAAAAAGTACAGCAGATTTGTGTCATTGCAGGCTTGGCCATATGAGTCAGAAGGGTATGAAAGAACTTCTATCTAGAGACAAGCTACTAGAACTAAAGTCAGTTGATCTCAATATGTGTGAGAGTTGCATTATGGGGAAACAAAAGAAGGTTAGCTTCTTGAAAAGTGGCAAAACGCTTAAGACAGGAAAACTAGATCTTATGCACACAGATGTGTGAGGACCTTCCCCAGTGGCATCTCTTGGAGGTTCTCGTTACTATGTCACATTCATAGATGACCATAGTATGAAGGTATGAGTCTATTTTTTGAAGCATAAATATGATGTATTCAATGTGTTCAAAATTTGGAAGGCCATGGTTGAGACAAAGACAAGCTTGAAACTAAAATATTTGAGGTTTGATAATGGTGGTGGGTATATTGATGGTGGGTTCAAGGAGTATTGTGCAGCTTTGGGTATCAAAATGGAGAAAACCATTCCTGGGACACCACAGCAAAATGGAGTTGCTGAACGTATGAACAGAACTATAAATGAGCATGCTAGAAGCATGAGGCTGCACGCTGGATTACCACCTACTTTCTGGGCAGATGCAGTCAGCACGGTCGTCTACTTGATAAACAGAGGGCCATCAATTCTATTAGATTGTGGATTGTCTGAAGAGGTTTGGAGTGGGAAAGAGGTCAAATTTTCTAACCTTAAAACTTATAGCTATCTTCCTTATATTCTTATTGATTTTGATGCTTGTAGTAAATTTAAGACTAAGTCAAAGAAATGTTATTTCATTGGCTATGGAGATAAGGCATTGGGCTATCGATTCTGGGATGATCAGGGTTGGAAGATCATAAGAAGCAGGAATGTGATTTTCAATGAGAAGATTGTGTACAAGAACAAGTCTAGTACAGCTTCTGAAGCAACTCCTCAAGAGTCCGAGTTATTAAAATTGGGGACCTACCAGAGGTCACAGTGCAGTGCAGAGATGTGAGTGATGGAGATCTTGAAGAAGACATCACTTCATGGAGACCTTGAATAAGACATTTACATGCACCAACCTAAGAGGTTTGTAGTACAGGAAAATGAAACTTTAGTTTGCAGACTGAAGAAGAGCTTATATGGCCTAAAGCAAGCTCCTAGACAGTGGTATAAGAAATTTGATAACTTCATGCGCAGTGCAGGGTACATCAGATGTCAGGCAGATCACTGTTGCTATGTCAGGCACATTGACAATTCTTACATTATTTTGTTATTGTATGTGGATGACATGCTTATTTCAGGGGCTAGTATTAATGAGATCAATAATCTGAAGAAGTAGATATCAGAGCACTTTGCAATAAAGGATCTGGGAGTTGCAAAAAAGGGTTAGTGATATGTGCCTTGCTGATGGAACTACGTTACATTCTCCCCGGGTTATTCATCACGCTATTGTTGAGTACTTTCAACATTTTTTAAGTCAAAGTCGCAGTACAGAATTGCCGAATTTAAGTGACTTAATTTCCCCTATGGTTACTACTGAGGAAAATCTTTTACTCTGTAAAGATCCTTCTTTGGAAGAAATTAAAGATACTCTTTTTAGTATCCACATTGATAGTAGCTTTGGCCCATATGGTTTTGGTTTTGACTTCTTTAGAGTCTGTTGAGATTTTACTAAGGATGACTTACTAGAAGCTATCTCTGAGTTTTTCTAAAGAGAGACTTTTCCCAGGTTCTATACTGTTTTTTACGTTGTTTTGATTCCCAAGTTGGACAAGCCGACTGGTTTTGATAAATTCAATCCCATAAGTCTTTGTTCAATTGTTTATAAGGTTTGCTCTAAAATTATTGTGGTATGTTTGACGAAATTGCTTTCTAAGATGATATCTCAGGAGCAAGGGACTTTTATCCCTAGTCGTAGTGTCTTTGAGAATATTTCCTTAACCCAAGAGATGGTCCATTCTACCCAAAAAAAATCAATGGGGGTAACGTGTTGCTTAAGCTTGATATGTCAAAGGTATATGATTGAGTTAATTGGAGTTTTCTACTGCATGTCTTGGATGCTTTTGGTTTTCCCCTCAGTCTATGAGTTGTTTAAGGCGTGTATTTCTTTGCCTTGGTATTCTATTATGATGAATGACACATCTTTGGGGTTATTTAAAGTTGAGCATGGTCTGCGACAAGGTGATCCTCTGTCACCGTATTTATTTATCATTATGCAATAGGTGCTCTCTCGTCTTTTTAAGCATTATTTTGAACAATGTAAAATTTGGCAGTTTACTCAAGCTAAAGGTACTCCTCTTGTTACCAACCTCATGTATGTTGATGATATTATTATTTTTGCTAATGGTGGTAAAAGATCTGTGCGAGCGTTGATACATGCTTTACAGATTTATGAGGATTGGTTGGGTCAAGTTCTTAGTAAAGATAAAACTGCTATTTATTTTTCTAAGCTTATTCCTGTATCTAGAAAGAGATTGCCCCTTCAAATCATTGGTTTTTATGAAGGGTTTTTTCTTTCAATGACACCGCTCGGTGTCCTGATTACGCCCAAAGAATAATGCAGTAGTTGTAGCACATCTTTGAGGTATCGATTCTACAGGGAGACAATTTAAAAATATAGCAGAAGGAACAAAAAAACTAAAGGAAAAATATTAAATAAGTTATGGAGAACAAAGATTAATTTTAACTGCAAAATAATAGTAAAGCAAAGCGATTAACAGAAAAAATACTTAAATTTGACGAACAGTAGAGTGTCGGGAATCCCTTGCACAAATCTGATATTTTAATTATTCTTAATTCATTGGATAACTCAATTAGGAACTCAATTTACGAAATTTTCAATCAGAATGTATAGATTTATAAACCAAAATTAAATCAAATGTAACCCTTTGAAAAATCATTCACCACTTTTAAAATACGTAAATTACTATCCCTATTGAGAAAATCTAATGAAGACAATATACTCAAGAAACAATATTGCAACAAAAAACTAAATTAGTATAGATAAATAATTGATCCAAACATAATCAAAGAACTAATCCATTCAATAGAAAAAGTATGACTGAATCCATAAACAGAATAAATTCTATAATTATTTGGAGAAGAAAACATCAATGATGAATTGAGAATGATAAAACAAAAGAGTTTTAACAATTGAAAATCAAATACATGGATTAAAAATAAATTAGAAATACCATCTATTTTGCTTGGTTGTTTGAAGGCGTTGGACTTAGGTGAGTTACTTGGGAAGGGAAAAGGAAAATTGCGGGTTGGAAGATGAAATTGCTTTCAACTAGTGGTAGAATTATTCTTTTACGTCATGTTTTATCTAATATGGCCACTCATCTTCTTGTTGTCTTACATGTCCCTAATATGGTGATCAAGGCGCTAAATAGGCTTATGAGTTTATTCTTTTGAGATAATTATGAAGGTAAAGGTAAGAGAAAATGGGTGTCTTGGAATAAAATTTGTAAACCCATTGATGAAGGTGGGGTGGGCATTCACGAATTTAGGGGATACTCAAAAGGCTTTACACATGAAGCTGGCATGTAGATTGATTTATGGGCAATCATAGTGGGCGGATTTTTTCAGAGGTAAGTATGTTCGGGGTAATCATTTTTTCCTTGTTAATCCTACGAATGGTCTTGATTTTGGAAGGCTATTCTTAATAGTATCCCTGATGTTCTAAACAATTTTAAGTGGATAGTGAGAAATGGAAACATCTCCTTTTGGTATGATAATTGGGATGAGGATGGCCCTCTTCATGGCCAGTACCCCGTGACTGAAAAGCCTTTGTTGAAAATTAAAGAGTGTCGTATTGATAATGGGTGGGATATTCATCTATTGGAAAGGTTTGTGGGTCCCCAAAAGCTATTGATTTACTTCCATTTTTGGCTAGGCATATGAAGGGGCAGGGTTTTCTTATTTGGAAGAATGATAAGGATTGTCATTTTACTCCTATGAGTGATTGGGATCTTATTCGGGTTCGGGCACCTTCTTTATCCTGGGCTCAATGGATTTGGCATGCCGATCTCTCCAAGAAAATTTCTATAATAATGTGGAAGGCGACTAATAACTGCTTAAGTATGAAGAAATATTAAAATGGCTAGCATTCCTATGGTCTCTAAATGTAATTATTATTCTGTGGGTCACCCTAAGGATGTTAATCATATTCTTTGTACTGGTAATTTTGCAAGACAAATTTAGCATTTGGCCGCAATTCACTTAGATGTACATATGGGTCTCTTCCGTACTTAGCATGAGCAAGAATTTCCTCTTTGTTTTTTTTTTAAGGAAAAATACTATTTGAACTTAGAATTCTATCTATAAAAACTATCAATTGTTTTTTTTTTCAAAGTGAAGTGTTTTTTTTTAATATTTAAAAATGTATGAAAAATAGTTGAAAGAAAATAAAAAAGTGCATACAATATGAGTCTTCCAAACATTGTCCTTTTTATAATGTCACTAGCACTGTCTTTCTTTATGTCTATTTTTTTCTTATGATATATATAATAGAAGTGTGTTTCCCTCTTTTTGATTGATGATGAAATAGATCTTCTATTACTACCGGAAAATGGTTCCTCTGTATAACTTACTTTTGGAAGCTCGTGCGAAAGCACTACTTTCGAGAAAGCTGATGACAACCACACAAGAGTAGTACAGAAGAAGACGACAAAAGACATTTTCCTCTCATTAACATCTCTTTTGATTCAATATACCAACGGTTTTGATTCAAAAAACTGTTTTAACCTAAAGGAAGAATCTATGAAAATGTTCAAACACCTTATTGTTACTCATTGGAATTATGCTACGATCTTGTCTTCCTTGTGTAGTGACTGTGCTTTATGGAGACTTCGTCGTTGTCACGAGGTTTCGTATCGTAGACAAGAAGTCTCAGAGGATTCTTGGAGTGGCCTAAAACTCACGCACGCAGGACTGGGAGGACCGTGGCCAAGGTGTAGAGGAGATTATGCACGAATGAAAAAGGGGCACTCACACGAAGCAGGATCCAGCCAATCAGGAGGAAAGAAAAAATGGCGCATGGAGTATAAAGCCTTCTTTTCGATTTTTGGTTACGGGACGTTTTAATTTCTTGTTTCTTTTTGGTTTTCGGTTTAGAGACTTCTGAGCCATTTTTATTCATTTTTCTTTTGGGATGGATTCCGGAAAGGGGATAGGATTTTTGGATTCGAAGATGATAGGCTAAATTTCTAAGCCTAGGCTTTGGGAGTAACCCAGGAACAGATTGGTTTGTGCTCACTTTTCTATTGATTTCCATTTTACAACTTATTGAGTTACAATGTTATTATATTCGGAGAAGTTTGGAATTCTTTATCATGAATCCTGATCTGTTGTAGACGCTAGGCACAACTGATACTTGAACTGATGCAAGATTGTGGTAGACTTCTTTCATTGTACATCTAGCTTTGCAACTCAGTAGGGAATTTGGGCTAAGAGATAATTTGTGCATGATTTATTATATTTTCAACCATGATCCTTACGAATGGGTTGATGGTTGAGTAAAGAAGGGCATTTTTCACTAACGATCTGTGAAAAGGTCAAACCTGCAGCCTAGGTATTTGATATTTTGTTTCATTGATATTTATTTCTCTGCAATATCTAATTTTCTTGCCCACACCTCCCTAATATTCATTTGTTTCACTTCCTTCAATCTACAAACACCTAGAAAACCATTTTATAAAAAGATCATAACCATCCTTCCTTCAATACCCTCCACACCAGTACATTAGCATATATTCTTGTTTCTTTCCTTAGCTATCTAAAAATCCCTTTCTCAAACACGTTCCTTGTGCAAAATGCAACTCATTATATGTTTGTTCAGCATGAATACTGTTGTCTCTGTAGAAATGACATTGGAACTCCTCCATGTACTACTTTGATTGCTTCTGCACTTGGAAGATAGATTTAGAAAGTCATCATACTTCAATCTCCAAGATTTTTTAACTCTATTGATGTTCGGGAATGTGGACAATTATCTACTAATATTATGGGAGACAAGATGATGTGAATGAATATGGACAAAACTTCCTAGATGCTAATGCTTCCAAAATCCTATATTGTACTCAATGTCTGTCTAATATTAACAACATTTTACGTGTTTGGTCCTAGCGTGCAGGACAAAAGACCAAAACATGAATGTTCAATGAAAAAAACTGAACTTTTCAAACATGTCAAGAGCCATGATCAAATTCTTATCATTGCTCGCTCTAGACAGAGTAACTCACATTTAAACACCAGGTTAGTATTGCCAGCTAGTTTGCCATGTAGATAATCATTTGGTGAGCCGGGCTTATGAGTGGGGCAGTCTCTATTGTGTTGTTACATTTTAATAAAAATTTATTTTGTAACGATTATCTTTTAAATTGCAACGTTTGGGTTAAAGCATTAATATAGATTTTTATTTGCATGTCGTTGCAGATTTTCTTATACTAATATATTTTGTAATTATCTTGAACACTGTTTGTAATAAATTTGATTGATTTGAGTGTTGTACGTTTTCATTACGTAGGCATGCATAGGCTTGTGCAAGAAATCAAATAAATCGATTAACCCGTAAGACCCGATTGAATATGACCCGATAAAGTCGGGTTCACATTTCAATCGGTTTGAAAGTCATTTCACCCGATTAATATCGGGCCATCGTTTGCAACCCGCATCTTAAAATCCCTTTTTACCAGACTCCATGTAGTCCTTTACTCTTATCTACCAGACTCAGCGTCACTTCCATTGTGCTACTTCCACCAGCAATCCCTCTTCGAACCCCCTTTCTTTCTATTGTGACCAGCCAAATCTTTGCCGCTATCGACGCTGATTTTATTGAAGTACCCCTCCGATGCACTCGCTTAATCGATCCCAGCTTCCGGTGACACCGCCACATACTCCGGCGACGCCTCTGAATCCAATATTCCAACCACGCAAATCTCCAAAGACCAATCAACAGCCATCCCACTATCTTCATCAAACCCAATCGTCACACTCTTTGTCTCCTCCAAAATCAATCCGTTATCCTCTCCAGCCTCAACCACTCTGCCTTCCCTTTTATCTACAAGATTCTCTGTCTTCAACCTTGCTAAACCAAAATCCCCAATCTTGGCCTTGAACTTAGCATCCAACAGAATATTACTGGGCTTAATATCGCTATGGATTACCGGCAGATGACAAGAATGGTGGAGCTAAGACAAACCAGTGGCAATATCAAGAACAATGTCGAATATTTTCTTCCAACCCATGAGCTCCGAGCACTTGTTGTCGAGCAGCGCGTCCTGTAAACTACGATTGGACATGTACTCGTAGACAAGCATGAGCTTGTGGCAGCAAGGGTCAGAGGAGAAGATGTGAGGAGAGTGGAGAGCGGAGGCGATGGATAGCTCATTGTGGAACTCGTGCTCGCATTGGAGGGAACCAGGGGAGTCCATGAGCTTTAGTGCCACATATTGGCCCGAAGGTATAGTGAACCAAAACCACCTTACGGGCTGTTCTTCTTTGGCATCTCAAGTTCGATAAAAACCGATAATTTTGGCCAACCCGAATAGTTTGTGTCGGTTCGGGTTATTTTTCCAAATAGGTTTTGCGGGCCAAGTCGGGTCGGGCCAAAAACTTTATTGGACGGGTCATTGCGCAGGCCTAGGCATGCATTGCATTTATGGCTATTGAGAGCACTCTTATTAGATTATCTATATGTAAAATTATTATACTTTTTAGCTATTAGGAATGAAGAGGGACTCATAGCATCCTCAATGGATTAGTTAAAATTAAAGGACACTTTTGATAAATATGAGATGAATTTAACTTTTAGTTATTTCATTTACATAAGTCTCCATATTGAATTATCTATTTATTCTTTATATAATAATAAAATAATATTAATTTAATATATTTTTTAATATATTTATTTATATCATATTTTACCATTATATTAATTATATGTTAATTAGTAATTATATTCTAATTAAATTATTGGTTAAAAAATCATATTTTTAATAGTCATTTAATATTCATAACCACAAATGTCTAATTAAATTTATCTAAAATTCAATATAAATGCCAAAGAATAAATTCAATATAATTCTAATAACCCTTGTTGACATTAATTGATGCAGTAAAAGCTAAAGAAACTAAGAGTTTTCAGAGAAAATGTTGAGGGAAGAGAGTGTTACCAAAAAAAAAAATAAACTAAACATTTGGTCATTGAAGAGTTTATATCAAATTTGACGTTACTTTTACAAATATTGTAACTAAAAGTCAAACTTTTTTATTTTACATAATCCATTGCAGCCAATTTTTGGTCCGTAATAGTTAAAAGGGACTCTTTTTTTGCATATGCATATTCTATTGAGAGTGCTCTCACGATGAATTATGCAAACTCAAATAATTTGATTTTGAGCTACAGTATATGTAAACCAAAATCCAAATTTGATGTCTACTGTTTAAGGACCAAATCTATATTTTATTATTTTTTTATAACACTTTCTCTTCTCTCCATCTAAATCCACAAATATTTAGATAATTTAGTTAGAATATGATTACTAATTAACATGGTAGAATAGTAAAATATGATAAAATAAATTAAATTAATAATTAAAAAAATTAAATATTTTTATAATTATTAATTACTTATTACTATATAATGAATAAGTTGATAATTCAATGTGGAGATTTGATATAAATAGTCAAAATCAAATTCATCTCATATTATTTTATTGTTATATAATATAAAAAAATAGTTATTCCAATGTGGAGACTTATGTGAATGGAATAGCCAAAATCTAAATTCATCTTATATTCATCAAGGAAAAGTCTAAACGCAATCATGGGGGGGCCTCCCCGCGGATGGTCTCCTACGTGGACTAAAACGCTTCGTTTGAATTAAGTGATCAAAACGCTCCGTTCTGAGTGTTTTTGAGACTCTTCTTCTCCATCCGCTCGAGAACACGAAGCCCTTCCCTCCCTGTTCCCCAAAACTGGCCTCTCTCTGGAGGTGTAGCCGCAGAAAGCCGAACTTGAAAAAGAACAAAAAAAAAAAAAGAACCCAGAAAGGATGAAATCTGTAGCCGAAGTTGATAATCTTATCAATGCTCTACTTATGGTTCACCAAAAGGGTGCATCAGCACACATGCGAGTATACACAGACTCACCAAGGAAGCGACCCACTTGAAAAAGAACCAAAAAAAAAAAAAACTCAAAAACGAAAAGATGAGATCTATAGCCCAGAAAGCCGAACTTGAAGGAGAAAAAAAAATAGAATAAACACAGATTTGCGGTTTCCAAACCTGAGAGATGAAGATATCTACTCAGAAGGATGAAAAAGATGAGATCTATGATTTCCAAGCTTGTGAGATGAAAAGATATGAGAGAAGGAATCTGAGATTTTCGAGCATGATAGATGAAGAGGTTTGAGAGCTTGAATTAACATTGTTTCCCGCTATTTTGCTTTTCATTCTTCTTCTACTATTTTTTTTTTAATATAGTTGATAATGTGGCCATGCCTTTTTTATTTTTTAAATGTAATTGATAATGTGGCCACGTCAAAGGCATTCACACGGAGGCACGATTCTGTGCCTCTCTCTAGCACAACTCACTTATCAAAAGTGCCATTTACATATACATAATCCAATAACAATGCTATGAGGTACTAGTTTTCCATCTATGACTTTAACTCATGTATATACATTGTCCTTCTTTTGATTGACAGAAAAATAGCTCCAACTTGGGAAAGTATTTTCAACGTTTGATGGATTATGATTTTTTACGATTTTGTTTTAAGGCTTGGCCGTTTCCAATCATTATTTCGTGCTTTAACTTATGCGGAGTTTAATTCTTCGGTTACTTCATGGGCCGTTTCAAAGTGTAATTATCAACAAGTTTTACTAGCTTATAAATAGGTGCTTTGGTTCGGTCAGACATGTGTGCATGAAAAATTAATACTATTTCATCTAATAATTTTTGTGTGTTCGAGAGATTCCAAGTAAAAGAGAAGTATTTCTTTTTTGTAAAACTTTGAGCTCAATTACTTGTGCAGAGTTGGTTCGGACTATACGACGATCAATTAGGCTATTGTGTACTTGAGGAGTCAAGTCAAGAGGAGTTCTGATGCACCGGTTAAACTGAAACTTTATACACCGCGAGATTTCTGTGCCTTCGTCCAAACTAGCTTCATTTGAATATTAATTTCATTATAATTTTTATTATATTATTGTATATTTCACCAACATATTGCATTGGCTTTCAAACAGGTATCTGTTTTTCTGTTCAATACAGTGCAAAACAGTTGCAAATAATATTGATCTGTATAGGATTTTGAATTTTATATTTGTTAGAAATCCTGTCCTAATCTATTCTCCCCTTGTTTGTAAAGTTCACATATTCAGTATGCTGGTATATTCATCTTATCACTCCAGTTAATTGATTTCAGTTTATAGTGTTATTAGAAGATTCAGAACCTCAAAAGATCAACCACTATACATGCCCTCAACTGTCGGTTTGTTCTCTCTCTTTCTTCCTGGCAGTTAAGAGCATATATAAAACATTGTTTGACACCTCAAAATGTGGACATAATTCCCAACTATACGTGCCCTTTTTGTTTGATCCAACAATAAACATGACTAACGGAGTAGTTTTAGAGGGAGCAAATGATCGATCAGCTAGATCAAAGTAAGGTATTAGAATATCGTAACAGTTATTCATTATAGTCCAGTGTTGCGAATGGACATGTTTGCTTGCTATGCGGCCAACGTGCTCAGGGGATTCTTTGGGGTACATACTTTCTTGGCGTTAACATTTCACGCATAGTTATAACCAGACTATGCGGCGCCTTTAAAGGTCACAAGCATGATCAGTATACTTGAGCTGAAGGCCAGTTGAAAGTTTTTGAGGCAGCAATACGTTTATCTGTTAAGGTAACCTTCCTCTTGATTATGCAAAATCTTTCTTTTTATAGGCTTTTATCTTTTTTGGTTTTTGGTTTTTTTTTTTTTTTTTTTTTTTTTTTTTTTTTTTTTTTTTTTTTTTTTTTTTTTTTTTCAATAAGCATGTGTAGGCTTTATGTATTAGACTAAGTAAATTGATTTTTTGCTCCCTCAACCGTTAGAGTATTTTAATTTTTTTATTTTTTATTTAATGATTAAGAACATGACTATTAATGAAATTGTATTTTTTTAATAATTAAATATGTTAAAAAAATAACTACAAATTTGAACTAGTCGTAAACACTGAGCGGAGCTCCTCTAACACCAACCTTAGGGTGATGAGAAAGAATAACGTGATTTGTCATTTTTATATATTATTCTAATTTATTATTTTTATATAATATCATTCTATCTTAATACTTAAATATATATGCATTTAAATAAAAAATAATAAATCATATGTTAAAGTATGTAACGTATAACATTTCTTTTCAATTTGAAAGACTTTCGTTGTAACATTTATCTTTGTTTTCCATATGAGCGCGCTCAGTGGGTGTGACTGTGAGTCAAAACGTTTGAGAGCATAAATAATAGAGAAATAATAACAGACCTTGGCCAAAAAATCAAGAAAAAGTATAGTTGTAAGTATAATTGTATATTAATCTGTGTACTAATATGATGTGATTGATCAAAAAGTAGATTTTATTGAAAATAATATTAATTTAAATTTTAAGTATGAATAAATTAATATTAATATACAGATTAGTATGCGACTGTGATTATATGTTTGTAAAATTCAAAAATCAATGTTATGCAACCATGCGGGCCAGGCACGAGTTGACCAACGCGGCAACATAGTAGAGCACTGACAAAGAAGAGAAATCCATTGAAGACGGCAACTTTAAATTACACGCATATTTTCCAATCGACAGCACATTGATTAATGTTTTCCCCAAGGAAGAATATATATAGTTACATAAAACCATAGGTCAAGAGTAAAGGGAATTTTACACGGCATTAGGTGGTGTTGGGCCCTGGGAGGTCTTTTTCATTATAAAAATTTAAAAGGCTATAAGAATCTAGGAATGTTTATAAGTAAAGAAATAGCCCTGCAGACTTATTGGCAAAGCTAGCGTGTGAGGATTGTGCTGCTATCTAGAGTCTTAGAATATAATCCATCCTTTATTAAAGGGTCTGATTTGAACTGATAAAGTGGGTCTTCCTTATATAAGAGTTTGATTATTTTATTGTGTTTTAGGCTTGTTAGACGTTTTATTTTGGTTTTGGATTGTTTTGATACTTGGTTTTGGGTTAGTATTTATAGATATATCTTGTGAACCCCCAAGTGTAAAGTATTTTCATAATATTCCTCCGTCAGAAGTGGTGGCTTATAAATAAACTTGAGACGGAACTGTTATGTAGGTAGATACCGGCTCTTAAAATAAATTATATATAATTACATAAAATCATAAGTCAGTAAAGGAAATTTTATACAGCGTTAGGTGAGATTGAGGGTCTTTTCCATTATAAAAATTTAGCAAGCTATGGGAATCCAGGATTGCTTTCTTACACTTATTTGAAAGCTATCCATTAGCGTTATATTATACGCACGTTAATTTAAAGATTGATAAATTTTTTGAATTTTTTGATTTTCAAAGATTCTGAGATGGATTAATGATTCGTTTTTTATTCTATCATCTAGAATCCCCTTACTTTTTCAAGGAAAATACTATTTGAACTTTGAATTCTATCTATAAAAGCTATCAATTGTTTTTCTTTTTATATAAGAAAGTGAAGTCTTTTTTTATTTTTTAAAAATATTTAAAAATGTATAAAAATTAGTTGAAAGAAAGTAAAAATTAAAATTAAAAAGTTTGTACAAATACGAGATTTCATTCTCCGTCTTTCTAGAATTGTCCTTTTTTATTGTCCCTAGCATTGTCCTTGAATCTTCCCTCTAGTGTAATGGTATAGATCATTATTTTTTTTTTATGATATAATAGATTTTCCTTTTTTTTTAAGAAATAGAAATAGTAGTCGCAATCGTAAATATGTAAATATTACACAATTATTTTAAAAAAAATTAAAAAAATATAAAATTTATATAAAAAAATTAATTTTTTAATAATAAATTTTGCTATTTTTTAAAACTACTGAAATAAACAAACACTACACGACTATCTTAGTATTACTATTTTTTAATTGACGACGACACAGATCTTCTATTTATTACTTTAATTCGGTGTGCCAAAATGTTTGCTTTTGTTTGCTAGGTTCTGAAAAATGGTTCCTTTGTATAACTTACTTTTGGAAGCTCGTGCGAAAGTACAGTTTTCGAGAAAGCTATTGACAACCACACAAGAGTAGTACAGAAGAAGACGGCAAAAGACATTTTCCTCGCATTAACATCTCTTTTTATTCAACTTTGAGTAATGATGAGGGTATACCAACGGTTTTGATTCAAAAAACCGTTCTAACCTAAAGGAAGAATTTATGAAAATGTTCAAACACCTTATCGTTACTCGTTGGAATTATGCCATCTTGTCTTTCTTCTGTAGTGGCTGTGCTTTATGGAGACTTGGTCGTTGTCACGAGGTTTTGTATCGTAGACAAGAAGAGGAAATGTTTGAATTTGAAGTACCCTTTTATCTAAATAACGTCAATCAATTACAATAAAATTCAAACGAAAAACAATTTAGCTAAAAAGAAAATTACAGAAAAATAAATTTATAAACTAATGTAACTTGATACAGTATATCAACCTTACTCAACAAGATAAAATATGCACAAGTAACAAGCTGCCAAAACCTCTTAATCCACCTCAGCTAGCTTAGAAGATTCTATCTTCTTCTCTGAATATAAACTCTGTTGTAACAAACTCTCATTTCACTTTACGTTTTTATCCTTAAATATTTACTCTGTAAATATGCATGTAAAAGGCAGCCGAGACTCCTTGTACTATTTACTAAAAAATGATTCAATTCAAATATATTCAAAATAGGTTGATTGCTGCATTTATCTTTATTTCTAATATGGTATCAGAGTTGCTTGACTAACAGTCTCTTGATCCATTCTTCTTCTTCTTCTTCTTCTTTCTTTTCTCTCTCTCTCTTTTTTTCTAATCACCCTACATCATGGCCGATAAATCTTCATCTTCAAACTCTCTATCATCTTCTTTTTCTCATCTAGTTACTCTCAAATTAACTTCAGAAAATTATATTCTCTGGAAAGTGCAGATTTCAACCTATCTGCGAGGCCAGGATCTTTTCCCTTTTGTGGATGGAACTCAAACCCTCCACCTAAATTTCTCACCACCCAAAAATGCTCAAATAACCAACCCTGGCTTTCTTTCCTGGCAGCGCACTGATCAATTCATTCTCAACATCCTTTTCTCTGCCATAAGTGATTCAATAATTGGTCATGTTATCTCCTCCAAAACCTCTCGTGATCTCTAGGTCTCAATTGAATCTAGGTTCTCTTCACACTCTCAAGCAAAGAATTCTAAATCAGATTTCAACTCACAAACCTAAGTCGCGGCAATCAATCAATCTCTAAATATTTCAGCAAGGTTAAGCTCCTCGTTGATACACTGGCCACCACAAGCACTTCTCTCTCTGACAAGGAATTTGTCACCTACCTTCTCAATGGGTTAGGAGCAAATTATGAGACATTTATCACCTCTATTATAGCTCGCACAGAGCCCCTCACCTCCCATGACTTGTATCATCTCCTCCTAATACAGGAAAGTCGCATGAACCTTACGGCTAACAACCCAAACCCCACCTCTCTCTTTGGGCCCTCAGCCAACTTTAGTTCTAATAACCAACGTGGAAGGGGATCCTATCACAGTGGCCGTAATGGTCGTGGGCAAGGCAGGTCCTCTTCTAACAGAGGAAGGTCCTTCAATAACCTCACACAAAATTACCAAAATCATCACCCAAATTCCTCTCGACCTACCAGGATAAACGCACGAACACGTTCCATGGCTTCCTCATTGACCATACAATTGGTTGGTTCGTCAAGCCTCATCTCAATCTAATGAAAGATCTAATGGAATCCAGGGAAGGGCGTTGACGAAGAAATTTAAAAACAAGAGAATATTGAAACGGAATCGCTGAACGATCCACTTCATCCTTGGAGAAAACCACACATACCTCCCCATCCACTGTTTTATGAGAGTGAAACGGCACCACCACCTCAGGGAGGGGCTGAGGGGATTCCAAAACCATGTCTGCAAATGATCTGAGCCAAGGAGCAGATGCTGTAATGGCCAAGGGGCCATCGGCGGCAGCCATGCATGAAAGCCCTAGTCACTCACGTCTAGAGAGAAACAAGGGCAAAAAAGACGGACTTGATTCCTGCACTGCACTAGTTTGTCTTTAAGCCATTTATGGCCTTAAACAAGTTCCACGAGTTTGGTTCTCGGAACTAAATACCTGGCTTCTACATTATGGTTTTGTTGCGTCTCAAGGAGACCCCTCTCTGTTTATTTTACACAAGAATTATTTTTCTATATTTGTTTTTGTGTACGTTGATGACATGGTCATCACTTCATCCTATGATTCTGATATTGGTTGTTTTCTTGAGTCTCTGAGTAAAGCTTTTCTTGTCACTGACCTTGGCCAACTGTCCTATTTTCTTGGGTTAGAACTTGACTATCTCAACAATGGTCTTCTTCTCATCCAAAGGAAATACATCTCGGATTTACTCACAAAAACAAATATGCTTGCTGCCAACCAAATATCCTCTCCAATGTTAGCCTCCACTAAACTTTCTAAGTTTGACTCACCATCTTTTGAAGATGTCACTCTTTTTAGGAGTGTTGTTGGCAGTCTTCAGTACTTATCTATAACACGGTAGATAAATTGTATGTTAGGAAATAGCAATATAAATACGTGATTGGTAAGTTTATTATGGTGTCAATTATTAATTTTTCTTGCACTCCTATATAAAATTCTAGAGTCTTCTTAAAAGTATGAAAAAAATAATATATATATATGTATATATATATTTTCTTAAAGTTCATAATTTTCTAGGAATAAACAAGATTTTATTAATCAAAAGAATAATTTTTGCATTCATAATATAAAGAATGAGTATACATACATAAAAAAATACCAAAAATATACCAGCTAAAATTTAGAAACTTGAAAATATTAGTTCCAAAATATACAAACCAAAAAGAAATCTCTTATAAATTGAATGAATATGAATTTAAATTATGTCTATTATGTATTTTCTTAAAATTATAAATAACAAAGTGTCATATATACATACACATACACATAGAGGCATATATGCAAGCAGCATCGTCATTCCATAGATCAATATGGCCCCCCATCGTAGACTTTCGGGTTCCGCCACTGCTTTACAAAAAAGTGAGTTGAATGGGCAAAAAAACTTTGATCTTTTGAACTTTATATGTAGCCTTGTTGAACTCTATGTCTCCTTAGTCCAAGGATACCATACTTCTGCTCTTCTGTTCTGTTAAGCAGTAGTAGTTCTGCAAAGAGCAAACTGTGCTGCATAGCTTCTTATCCAAATATGAGCCGTAGAATCTCTCCTTTTATTCCCACCCTTCTGCTTTTATTCTGTCTTGGTTTGCAGCTCGCCAATGGTAGTGTCACCGATACTATCCGACCAAGCCAATCACTAACAACCACGGAGACTATTGTCTCTGCTAAGAGAAAGTTTGAACTTGGTTTCTTCTCCCCGGGAAATTCGACAAGGAATTATGTGGGAATATGGTACAAGAAAGATCCTCGCACCGTAGTTTGGGTTGCAAATAGAGAGCGGCCATTCCCAAATTCCTCTGCCGTTCTAACCCTTAATCCGGATGGGAACCTTGTAATATCTGGCGGCATAATGCAGTACATGGTGGCAAACACTTCTGCTGGGAACGATACCTATGCCATCCTATTGGATACAGGCAATCTTAGAGTTATAAAGAGGGTCTCAGATGTTGTTTTGTGGCAAAGCTTTGAGCATCCTGCTGATACTCTATTGCCCGGAATGAACGTTAGTGATTTCACCACAAGATGGTCATTAACATCATGGAAAAGTACTGAAGACCCTGCTCCTGGTCTTTTCTCTCTGCATCTCGGTTCTTGGAACGAACTGCATCGGGGTTCTTGGAAAGAATTAATCGTCATGAAGGGATCTGAAATATACTGGTCTAGCGCACTCATTGGTCGTTTGGATGATATATTTGTGATTGTTGGGGAGTCCGTTACTTGGCGTAGTAAGTACACCGATGAAATGTTAAGAATAATTTTAGATGTAAAAGGGCAGTTTAGACTGCTCTCATGGACAGAAGTTGACCAATCTTGGCATTTGTTACCCTCGCCCAAGTGCGGGGCTTATGCATTATGTGGTGCTTACAGCATATGCAGTGAGACAAGCGATAGAGGATGTGACTGTTTGCCAGGATTTAAACAGTTGGTTGCTGAAGTAAATAAGTCGAGTGGCCGAGGGTGTGTGAGGAAAATTGATCTCAAGTGCGGCAATGAGACAAAATTTTTCCCCTTGCCTCAGGTAGATTGGCCCAGTAATCCGAATAAATTGGACATTAGCGACTCCGTAGACTGCAAGTCAGCTTGCTCGACCAACTGTTCCTGTATTGCTTATGCTTATGATCATCGAAAGCATGACTGCTTAGTATGGGAAGGTCCTCTGCTAAACGTGAAGCAGCTCTCAGAAGATGATGGATATGGAAATGATTTTTATCTGAAGCTTGATCCTTCGGAATCGATTACGAAAGGTCAGCAAAAACACAAGGACTTGTTAGCTATTGGTGACTGTTATTGCTGTTCTTGTCTCTTCTTCTTCTTCTTCTTCTTCTTCTTCTTCTTCTTCCTTCAATTATTTACTTTTCTGTTTGAGACTTGAGATTTTTTTGAGGAGGTGCCTCTAGGCACTGCCAGTGGTAAATCCAGTCGTAACACAAGTACAACGCATGTATAATTCTATCTCTCTGGTTTCCTTCCATGGAATGGAACTTTAACTTCTCCAGGACATAAGAACACGAAGGTTGCAGGACTATTGTGTGCAATCATCATACCAACCATATCTTTTGCACTGGTATTCAGTCTTCTTGTTTATTGTGCGAGGAGAAAGAAAGCGCTCAAAAGAAAGGGTGAGCAAATAAGTGTTCGAAATGTCTTTCGGAAATCAAGATGTATATTATCAAGCAAAGCCGTAATCATATGTTGTTCACCATGCAGGGGACAATTTGTTACTGTTAGAGTTGACCATAGAGTCTAATGGTTCGGAGCTTACTGAATCAAGTAGGCATGGGGATAGCAGAGGAGGCAAAGTCAAAATGCCATTATTCAGTTTTGCAAGTGTTTCTGCTGCAACTGATAATTTCTCGCCTGGAAATAAGCTTGGCGAGGGCGGTTTTGGACCCGTTTACAAGGTATGTTTAAGTATCCCTAAACTTACTTGCTAGGATGCAGGCTTCACATACAACCGTTTACAAGGTATGTTTAAGTATCCCTAAACTTACTTGCTAGGATGCAGGCTTCACATACAAGGTAAACAGTAACTAACTTACCATGTTAACAGACAAATGCCTCTTTTGTTGCTGCATATGCCGTAATGCCACTTTGTACCTATTTAAATCAGAAGTGGGCTGACTTTGGGTTGACGAAAACAAATGCAGGGAACATTACTAAGAGGGGACGAGGTAGCTGTAAAAAGACTTTCGAGAAGATCTGGGCAAGGTTGGGAGGAGCTAAAAAACGAAGCAATGCTCATAGCCACACTCCAACACAAGAATCTTGTTAGACTTTTGGGCTGCTGCATTGAAGGAGATGAAAAGATACTAGTTTACGAGTATATGCCTAATAAAAGCTTGGATTTCTTTATTTTTGGTTTGTAGTTTCTCGCACTTAAAAATACATTTCATTCCTCTTTGTGGGATTTTATTTTGTCGTTCAAATTTGGCCCAGTGTTATCAATCTAATCATATTTTTAAAACAGATGCTGAAAAGCGCAAGATACTAGATTGGGGGAAACGGATTCAAATCATTCAAGGGGTTGCTCAAGGACTTCTTTATCTTCATCAGTATTCCAGGTTAAGGATTATACATAGGGACTTGAAGGCTAGCAACATTTTGTTGGACACCGACATGAATCCCAAAATATCAGATTTTGGAATGGCAAGAATATTTGGAGCAAACGAGTCAGAAGCAAATACCAGTAGGATCGTGGGCACACAGTAAGTGAACTGAAGGACGCTACTGAATCATAAAAACCAACCCAACAGTATAGCATACACGTAAAACTTGATGATATTTTTAACTTGATGATGGTGAACAGGGGTTACATGTCACCTGAATATCTTATGCAAGGTGTCTTCTCCATCAAATCTGATGTCTTTAGCTTCGGTGTCTTGTTGTTAGAGATTTTGAGTGGCCGGAAGAACACTGGCCATCTTTTGGGATATGTGAGTACCTGACTTGTACCTTCTGGTGGATAAATTCAAACACATTTGACTTCTGATTGATACTCAGGATTTACACTTTGTTAATGCTAAAGAAACTATAAATAGTTAGGAAGCAAATGGAGGAATTCCAGAACTGCAAAGAAAGTTTATCCCATTACTCCTCTCCTCTTATATATGCCTTGCCCTCTCCTCTGAGTACTCTGATATGATGATGAATTGCTACTCTCTCAAAAGCTCAAATGATAGGAAAAAGGAATTCACTCACTTAACCATTTTGTTTTTTATTTTATTTTATTTGTAGGCGTGGGAATTATGGAGTAGTGACAAGAGATCAGACATAGTGGATCCGTTGCTCCTTGATGATATGTCCTCCATGTCTATGGTGTTGAGATATATTAACATTGCTCTCCTCTGCGTACAAGAAAGTGCAGCGGATAGACCTACCATGTCGGACGTTGTCGCAATGCTTAGCAATGATAGTACAGTTCTACCTTATCCCAACCAACCTGGTTTCTTGTTTGTGAGAAGTAAGGTAAAGGCAAACCCAATCAGTGGCGTGTCAGACTTGTCTTATCTGAAGAATGAAACAGATTCAATATTTGAAGGCCGTTAAGCTTTGAAAGACCGGCCATAAGCATCATACTATCTGTGTAAATCATCAGAAAAACATTCTGTTAGGTTGCCTACGGGTTGTACTTCCCTTTTTCCAGTTTTATGTCAAAGTCCACTAACGGAGTGAGCAGGGTGTATTGGATTTCTGAGTCTTCCGCCGTAAAATCTGTTAATATGGTTATGGTATTATAGTCAATCCTGTAATATAGTCGATAAATATGAGTTTTCATCTCATCCTATGCTCTGGAAAGTCCCCTAGTGACAAGAGTGAACTAGGATATGATACAATAAAATCTGAGGCTACAACTACCTCAAAGGTCTTCCACAAAAATGAGAAGAAAGCTGTGTATGTTCGTGAATCAGTTGCCAATGGAAAAACTAACTCATTCGTGAATCAGTTGCCAATGGAAAAACTAACTCATCTGACAAGGGCAAGAAATCCTCACATGTCCAAATGGGTGCTTTGTCTCACATGAAACCAAGAGCTAGAAATACAAGTCTTATTTGTTACCATTATTGTAAAATAGGTCATGTTGTAACAGAGTGTTTTAAGCTGAAAAGATACATCACGTTTGAACATACACCTCCTCAAAGCAAAAGTATGCACCCTCCAAAAATGGATAAACATCTCATAACTGCTCCTAAGTATATCTCATCGTTCAAAAGACAAAGAGATAGCAAAGAAAACTATGTGTGTCATAATTGTGGTAGGGCTGGCCACATCAGACCAAATTGCTATGAGCTTAGGAAGAATCCCATGAGAAATGGAGATAGACAGCCAAGAAGAGGGCATCTGAATCTTTGGAGTCAAATCATGGTCTTAACTAGACAGAATGAGATACTAAATGTCAAGTTAGACCAACTGTCAACTACCAAAAAGAGTGGTTCTCCAAAAGTTAGAAAGATGTGGGTCAAAACTGGAGAAAGAAACACATGCCATGTGGCACACATTGCTTTAAAGACTAGAGACACCTATGTGTGGTATCTTAATAGTGGATGCTCACGTCACATGTCAGGTGATAGAAGTCTATTTAAAACTGTTGAAGAGTACAAGTGTGGAATAGTAATTTTTTGAAATGGTGGAAAAGCTTATGTAATTGGAAAATGTGAAATTGATATACCTGGACTACTTGTCTTGAGGGAAGTGCTGTTTGTTAATGGATTAAAAACAAATCTCCTCAGTATAAGTCAAATGTGTGATAATGGTGTTGAAGTTCATTTCTCAAAAGAAATATGCATTGTTTCAAATAATGATGAAAACTGTATGATGCAGGGAACCAGGACATCTGACAATTGTTATGGCATCACTCCTAGTTTTCAGTATAGTTGCAATAGTGCTAAGAGTGAGGCTACAAACCTATGACACCAAAGACTAGGACATGTGAATCATAAAAATCTGTCCAAGATTGCCAGGAAAGTGATGGTGGTAGGTTGCCTGAGCTGGGTAAAGTGGAGACTCCTGTGTGTGGGTCATGTCAATTGGGAAAACAAGTTAGAACAGCTCACAAGAAAACTACGGCTATCCTAACCGAACAACCATTGGAGTTATTGCACATTGATCTTATGGGACCCTCTAGAACTGAAAGTCTGGGGGGAAAGAAATACATACTAGTAATGGTGGATGACTTCACCAGATATTCATGGGTGGAATTTCTGAGAGAGAAAGCTGAAGCTCCTAATGTGATTAGAACCTTGTGCAAGAAGCTTCTGAATGAGCAAGGAAAGGTAATAGTTAAAATTAGTAGTGATCATGAAAGAGAATTTAACAATTCAAATCTTGAGAGTTTCTGTGATGAAGAGGGCATTAGTCAAGAATTTTCTACCCCTATCACTCCATAGCAAAATAGAGTGGTCGAAAGAAAGAATAGGGTTATTTAAGAAATGGCTCGAGTCATGATACATAGTAAGAATGTTCCTAACCACTTCTCGGAGAAGCTGTGAACACAACGTACCATATTGTGAATAGAGTCTATCCGAGACCAAGCACTTCCAAAACACCGTATAAACTGTGGAAAGGAAAGAAACCAAGTGTGAAGTACTTCAAGGTATTCGGAAGCAAATGCTACATTTTGAGAGATAGGAAAAACTTGGCTAAGTTTGACCCTAAAAGTGATGAAGGGATTTTTCTCAGATATTCTAGAAACAGTCGTGCTTATAGATGCTACAATCTACACACCAGAACTGTAATGGAGTCCATAAATGCAGTAGTGAATGATGCTCCTGGAGAGAAATTGAACAAGGATGAGTCATCTCACTCACCAAGTGAAATTGAAATAGAAGATGTTGATGCACTAAAAGAAAACTTGGAGTCATCTTCAAATGAAAAGGTGAGTAGCCAAAAGGAGCTTTCTTCGAGAGTAAAGTTGAATCATCCTTAAGGAAACATTATAGGAAACATAGATGAAGGGATGAGACTAAGAAGAAAAGTGATAAATCAATGGCTCACTCTAGCTACATCTCACAAATTGAACCAAAAAGGGTCGAAGAAGCCTTAAATGACGAGAATTGGTTGAATGCGATACATGACGAAATAAATCAATTTGTGAATAACACTGTGTGGTACTTGGTACCAAGACCAGAAAGTCACAATGTGGTCACAAAATGGATCTTCAAGAATAAGTTAGATGAGAATGGAACAATAGTGTGAAATAAAGCAATATCAGTTGCTCAAGGGTATGCCCAGATGGAAAGTATAGACTTTGATGAGACCTTCGCTCCGGTTTCCTTTTAGTGTCAAAATTCAATCATTGAGGGGGTGTAAAACCATCGAAACTCTTGAGTACCAACAATTTATTATCAAAAAGCCAAGGTCGCCCTTGCCATACCCTTAGTTTTTTGGCTTTTGTCTCAAATGTGAATATGTTTGTGCTGACTTCCAAAAACTTTGCTGCCTTACTGACCCTCCATATTTTAGCCATTGTTGATCCCAATACCTCATTGCTTATAGTTCTCATTGAGCATACATTTTCCATGAAACTTCTATCTTTTTTATACTTCAATTCTTCAGAAGAGTTTTCTTCTATAATTATGTTTATGGCTTCCCCTTTCAATAGTCTGAGATTCTTCCATTTTTCTTCCAGGTCATTCATCGTCTCCGCCTTGTTCCTCCCTTAAGCCTCTGCCCACCACTGGAATTCTATTTTGGGCCTACTATGGAATCTTCCTCATGCCTTACTTCACATTTACGTTATAACTGAAAATCACGTGCCCCAATGCACACTCACACTTCACCTCCACCTTTTCCAAAGAGAAAAAAGAGAGAGTCAAGACTTAGAATTTTTTGCATGAATGGTTTCCATATGAGCGTGTTCGGCCTAATAAGTTAGTGGAGCCAATTTCATCATTCCCTCTCCACTTCATCATACACATTTCTCTTTCTTAATAAGTTAGTGGAGCCAATTTCAGCCTTCATACCTTTTGCTCGAGCTTTCCTCTTCCATTATCAGTATTGTTTTCTACTGTGCAAGCCATAGGAAAAAGTTTCCTTACGTAGAAAAACCTTCTATACTAAGGCTTCATTGTTTTCTACGTTGATAGCCTTACGTCACCTCTGCATGGCGGCCATCAAGCCATCCTCAATAGGCCATCAACGATTGTTCGCTGACATGGTTGTTGCGGTGCTACAACCCCTTCCTGAGATGAAAGTGGCTTTTCGCTTAGCAAAATTCATAGAGGGAGAACGTTGTTTTCTATTTTCTATGGAGGAACTTGATCGCACCGCCAAGCCATTTCGTTTCTCTCCGGTCCTTAAGTTCTTACGATAGCAGCCATCTATTGATGCTATCAAAAGTTTTATTCGTTGTCGGTGTGGTTTAGCAACTGTCCTTGTGGTCTCGAGCATGCAGCGGGCAAGACACGTCTTTGTTAGACTTTCGGATAAAGCTGGTTTAAACAAGGCCTTATCAAGGGAATCGTGTGAGATTAATGGCATCCCATATCGATAGTTTGCGTGGAAGCTGGATTTTGATGAAGACAATGAACCTTCATGTGTGCCGATTTGGATCTTTCTGCCTAAGCTTTCTCCTAATCTCTATCATTCATCAATTCTGAAATTGCTTACAATACCGCTTGGACATTTTATTCGTCGGGATAATTCTACACTTTGTGCAACAAGAACTGATGGAGCTAGAGTATGTCTTGAGATAGATGCTTCAAAAGAACCAATCTCTCCTTTTTGGATTGGAATATCTGGTATGCCACGGAGTAGAAAACAAGAAATTATCTATGAGACTTTGCTTGCATATTGTCGTAATTGTAAGAGGTAGGAGCACAATCTACAAACTTGTAGAATTGCTCTTGACAAGAAGAAAAATCAGTTGAATGAAGGCCAAGTTTGGGTCCAAACTGGTATAAAACCAGTGGTAGATGTGGAGGTTGAAGGGGACATTCCAGAAGTGGAGAATGGTGAGTTGTCAGGGATGGAACTTGAGACTACCAAAACTATGCAGGAATATGGTGGCATCATGGAGGATTCAGCCCTTCATTCTAAGAAACGTGACAATACTTTTGCAATGGTTCAAAATTCTGGCACTGAGGCTTCAAGAATTGATCCTCAAGTTGAAACTGATCGTCCTGGTGCAATGTTTGTGACATTGAAAAAGGAGGTTTCAAGATTTGAAAATTTTGTTAAAAATGACACGCATGTTGCATCGGTGCCATTACATGTAGGTGACAAGGAAAATTCTAATAGTAGTGGGCTTTTGCATAACATGATGCTAGAGATGAAGGACGGTTCTGATTGTCATGTTATTGTTGATCCTCTTGTAATGGACTTGTGTGTTGTTTTGGAAGAGCCCATTCAAATAGTGCAAGAGCCGAAGATCACATATACTGCTTTGGATGAAACTCAATCCAAAAAGGAAGTAGATCAAATTAAGATACGGGTCGACATGCAAAAAGACTATAGCATGGACTCAGAAATTCCAAGAGATAGTGCTAGGAAGGTAAAGATAAGAATTTCTACCAGGTCGGTAATACGCCCTTCCAAACTTAATTTATGATTAGTCCTATTATTTTTTGGAATATTAGGGGAACTAGTACTTCCCTTTTGTGTTTAAAAAAGCTTATTAATACTTACAGGCCTAAGATTATTGCTCTTGCTGAACCTTTTTTATTCCAGAATAGAATTCCTACTTTTTTTAGTAGGTTACATTGCAATTCTTTTCTTACTAACGAAGTGCATGATGGTAAAATTTGACTTATGTGGAATTCGACAATTTTTGTGAATTGGTTGGCAGGTTCTAGTCAGTTTGTGACAGTGAGGGTGGAGGACAATGGTTATGTTTTCATTCTTACTATTGTGTATGCCAAATGTAGTAGATCTGAGAGGATGTTTCTTTCGGAGGAGTTGGAAACGTTTGATAGTGGTAACCTTCCGTGGGTCATTTGTGGTGATTTTAATATTATTAAAGAAGACTCAGAGCGAAGGGGTGGGAGTCCTCGTCATTTTTCTGCAATGGAAGAGTTTAATATTTGTATTCAACATTATGGTTTATTGGACATGTGCTTTAAAGGATCAAGGATGACTTGGGGCAATGGTCAAGGTTGTTTGGCTAGGAGTTGGGCCAGGCTAGATAGATATTTTATTGATTCAAATTTTCTCAATTCCTATCTGAATGTTTTCTATCAAGTCTTGGCTCGTACCACTTCGAATCACTCTCATTTGGTTGTACAAATGGGAAAGGATCCCTTTAAATATGGCCCTAGTCTTTTTTACTTTCAATATATGTGGACTAATCATAAGGATTTTCTTAATTTTGTGGAGGGGGTTTAGAAGCAGGAGGGTTTTGGTATAGGCTCTACAAATTATCTTCCAAGTTGAAAAGGGTTAAGGTTGCTCTTGGAGAGTGGAATCAGCTTGTTTTTGGTAGAATCGATATCATTATCAAAGATCTTAAGCAACATATAGACAGATTAGAAAATAGTCTTCAAGTCTATTTTAATGCTGGAGACAAAAATGACCTTTTGGTGTCTAAGTTGGAATTATCAACTTGGATGCGAAGAGAGGATAGGAGAATTTCGCTCTTGGCTAAGAAAAACTAGATGAAAGATGGGATCAAAATTCTAAATTTTTCCATACTATTCTAAACTCTAAGAAACAAAAAAGGGTTAGTGATATGTGCCTTGCTGATGGAACTACGTTACATTCTCCCCGGGTTATTCATCATACTGTTGTTGAGTACTTTCAACATTTTTTAAGTCAAAGTCGCAGTACAGAATTGTTGAATTTAAGTGACTTAATTTCCCCTATGGTCACTACTGAGGAAAATCTTTTACTCTATAAAGATCCTTCTTTGGAAGAAATTAAAGATACTCTTTTTAGTATCCACATTGATAGTAGCTCTGGCCCAGATGGTTTTGGTTTTGACTTCTTTAGAGTTTGTTGGGATTTTACTAAGGATGACTTACTGGAAGCTATCTCTAAGTTTTTCCAAAGAGAGACTTTTCCCAGGTTCTATACTACTTCTTACGTTATTTTGATTCCCAAGTTGGACAAGCCGACTGGTTTTGATAAATTCAGGCCCATAAATCTTTGTTCAGTTGTTTATAAGGTTTGCTCTAAAATTATTGTGGTCTGTTTGACGAAGTTGCTTTCTAAGATGATATCTCAGGAGCAAGGGACTTTTATCCCTAGTCGTAGTATCTTTGAGAATATTTCCTTAACCCAAGAGATGGTTCATTCTATCCATAAAAAATTCAATGGGGGTAACGTGTTGCTTAAGCTTGATATGTCAAAAACATATGATTGAGTTAATTGGAGTTTTCTACTGCATGTCTTGGATGCTTTTGGTTTTCCCCTCGGTTTGTGAGTTGTTTAAGGCGTGTATTTCTTTGCCTTGGTATTCTATTATGATGCATGGCACATCTTTGGGGTTATTTAAAGTTGAGCATGGTCTATGACAAGGCGATCCTCTATTGCCGTATTTATTTATCATTATGCAATAAGTGCTCTCTCGTCTTTTTAAGCATTATTTTGAACGATGTAAAATTTGGCAGTTTACTCAAGCTAGAGGTACTCCTCTTGTTACCCACCTCATGTATGTTGATGATATTATTATTTTTGCTAATGGTGATAAAAGATCTATGCGAGCGTTGATACATGCTTTACAGATTTATGAGGATTGGTCGGGTCAAGTTCTTAGTAAAGATAAAACTGCTATTTAATTTTCTAAGCTTATTCCTGTATCCAGAAAGAGATTGCCCCTTCAAATTATTGGTTTTTATGAAGGGTTTTTTCCTTTCAAGGACACCGAGTGGTGTCCTGATTACGTCCAAAGAATAACGCGGTAGTTGTAGCACAGCTTTGGGGTGTCAATTTCACAGGGAGACAATTTAAAAGAATAGCAGAAGGAACAAAAAAACTAAAGGAAAAATATTAAATAAGTTATGGAGAACAAAGATTAATTTTAATTGCAAAATAATAGTGAAACAAAGTGATTAATGGAAAAAGTACTCAAATTTGACAAACAGTAGAGTGTCGGGAATCTTTTGTACAAATCTAGTATTTTAATTATTCTTAATTCATTGGATAACTCAATTAGGAACTCAATTTACGAAATTCTCAATCAGAAGGTATAGATTTATAAACCAAAATTAAATCAAATGTAACCCTTTGAAAAATTATTCACCACTTTTAAAATACGTAAATTACTATCCCTATTGAGAAAATTCAATGACGACAATATACTCAAGGAGCGATATTGCAGCAAAAAACTAAATCAACATAGATAAATAATTGATCCAAACATAATCAAAGAACTAATCCATTCAATAGAAAAAGCATGACTGAATTCATAAACAGAATAAATTCTATGATTATTTGGAGAAGAAAACATCAATGATGAATTGAATGATAAAACAAAAGAGTTTTAGCAATTGAAAATAAAATACATGGATTAAAAATAAATTAGAAATATAATCTATTGTGGTTGGTTGTTTGAAGGCGTTGGACTTAGGTGAGTTACTTGGGAAGGTGAAAAGGAAAATTGCGGGTTGGAAGATGAAATTGCTTTCAACTGGTGGTAGAACTACTCATGAATATGGGGATACTCAAAAGGCTTTATACATGAAGCTAGCCTGTAGATTGATTTATGGGCAATCATAGTGGGCGGATTTTTTCAAAGGTAAGTATGTTCGGGGTAATCATTTTTTCCTTGTTGATCCTACAAATGGTTCTCAGTTTTGGAAAGCTATTCTTATTAGTATCTCTGATGTTCTAAACAATTCTAAGTGGATAGTGAGAGATGGAAACATCTCCTTTTGGTATGATAATTGGGATGAGGATGGCCCTCTTCATGGCCAGTACCTAGTGATTGAAAAGTTTTTGTTGAAAATTAAAGAGTGTCGTATTGATAATGGGTGGAATATTCATTTATTGAAAAGGTTGGTGGGTCCCTAAAAAGCTAATGATTTGCTTCCATTTTTGGCTAGGCACAAGGAGGGGCAGGGTTTTCTTATTTGGAAGAATGATAAGGATGGTCATTTTACTCCTAAGAGTAACTGGGATCTTGTTCGAGTTCAGGCACCTTCTTTATCCTAGATTCAATGGATTTGGCATGCCGATCTCCCCAAGAAAATTTCTATAATGATGTGGAAGGTGACTAATAACTGCTTAAGTATGAAGAAAATATTAAAATGGCTAGCATTTCTATGGTCTCTAAATGTAATTGTTATTCTGTGGGTCACCCTGAGGATGTTAATCATATTATTTGTACTGGTAATTTTGCAGGACAAATTTAGCATTTGGCCACAATTCACTTAGGTGTACATGAAGAATCGAAGTGTAGTTTCGGTGGATTGCGAGAAATGAAAAAGAGAGAAAGGGGGAGAGAAAATGCGGGGAGGAAAAACTGAGAGAGAGAAAATAAAATAGACCGGTAGATGAAATAAAATAAAGTAAAATATTGGAAAGATGAGTGTATAGAAGCACTTCAAATATGAAGGAAACGTTAGAAATACTGTAAGTCAAAGTTACCCATTTATTGGTTTGACTAATCCAATGCAGCCATTTTTTCACATATTCATCATTTTATGTATTTGGCTTGACTTTTGATGAAGCCAATGCCAATGCTCTAATAGTTCGGAGCTCACTGAATCAAGTAGGCATGGGGATAGCAGAAGAGACAAAGTCAAAATGCCATTATTCAGTTTTGCAATTGTTTCTACTGCAACTGGTAATTTCTCGCTTGGAAATAAGCTTGCCGAGGGCGGTTTTGGAACCTTTTACAAGGTATGTTTTAAGTATCCCTAATCTTACTTGCTAGGATGCAGGCTACACATAAAAGGTAAACACTTTGCCAGTAACTAATTTACCATGTTAACAGACACATGCCTCTTTTGTTGCTGCATATGTTGTAAGGCCACTCTGTACTCATTTAAATAAGAAATGGGCTGACTTTGGGTTAATGAAACTTAGTTTAAACTAACCTGTTGTATACATGCCATGGGGAGGTAGTTTAGAGTTTTTTTTTGTCAGACTTGGAATACCAGGCTAATAAGTAAGATGATTATCATATGCAATAATTCTTATAAAAGAATGGGAATATCGCATGGAGAAGAAGATAAATTGGGAGATGTCACAATCCTTGTAAGTAAACTTGTAAAGACAGAAATTGGTGAGAATTAGATGACGAAATGATAAGATTTATCTTATCATTATTTGTTTAAATTTGGATGAATGTAAAATAAGAGATGATTTTATCTTTAACAACATTGAATTTATCTAGATGTTTATAAAGTTGTTTAGATAAGTCAATTACATGTATTTCAAATTCATAAGAGTCTGCAAATTATCAAGACCCGAAGTTGAACACAGATAAGAAACTACAGTAAAGAGTTATAGCGAAATGTTAGCAACCCGTCAGGAAACATTCTCACAATTGTCTTTACCTGTCAGCAGAATTTCGCTTCAACTAGGACTCTTTCTAGATCTAATATTTAAAGGGATTCGGTTTTGTATCTATTTAAAGTTTTTGAGCCACGTATTCTAGAGAGGAAATTTTGAGCATTTATGAGAGAAAATTTACTTGAGAATTTTCATGGGTTTTTTCATCTCTTTTTTAGTGTGATCGTGTTTTGAGTTTAAAGGAACATCGATTGGATTTCAGCTTCTGGAGTTCCAAAAAGGAAGTCAACATTTAAATATCGCCAGAGGTTCTGGCTACTACTACAATAGAAGACAAACGGGTCGTTTGTCTAGGCAAGTAAAAGAGTCGAATTGTAAATATTTTGTAATTGATGATTTCTTATAATTGTTCTTCAAATAATAAGATTGGCTTTCTTGAATTTGGCTGCCCTGTAGGGTTTTACCTTTAAAGAGTTCTTTAAAAGGTTTCCTTTCGTAACCAATCGTTATGTCTTACAAAGTTGATTATTTATTTTAAAGTATTTGATTCGTTTTATAATCTTGATAATTGAGATTTAATATATTTGATCAACAAAATTAGTAGACAATTTCGTGGTCCACAAGGATACGTTGAGAATTTCAAAACTGATAGTATAACTTTTAGCGTGTGAGATTTGGGGGTGGTGTGTTAAATGTGAGGGTATTGTGGTCCCGAGCTTGAAAGTTTCCAAACTTGTTGGTTTTAGAGATGAAAGTTTCCGAGTGCTTATCATTGATAGTGGATTTCTTGTGGATGCAGTTTACTATTTTAATTGTTTAATTTCTGTCTTTTTCAAAATAAAAACAAATCCAGGGAACGTTATAGAGAGGGGATGTAGCTGTAAAAAGACTTTCAAGAAAATCTGGCCAAGGTTGGGAGGAGCTAAAGAACGAAGCAATGCTCATAGCCACTCTCCAACACAAGAATCTCGTTAGACTTTTGGGCTGCTGCATTGAAGGAGATGAAAAGATACTAGTTTACGAGTATATGCCAAATAAAAGCTTGGATTTCTTTATTTTTGGTTTGTAGTTTCTCCCACTTAGAAATACATTTCATTCCTCTTTGTGGAATTTTATTTTGTACTTCAAATGTGGCCCAGTGTTATCAATCTAATCATATTTTTAAAACAGATGCAGAAAAGCGCAACATACTAGATTGGGGGAAACGGATTCAAATCATTCAAGGGGTTGCTCAAGGACTTCTTTATCTTCAGTATTCCAGGTTAAGGATTATACATAGGGACTTGAAGGCTAGCAACATTTTGTTGGACACCGACATGAATCCCAAAATATCAGATTTTGGAATGGCAAGAATATTTGTAGGAAACGAGTCAGAAGCAAATACCAGTAGGATCGTGGGCACACAGTAAGTGAACTGAAGGACGCTACTGAATCATAAAAACCAACCCAACAGTATAGAATACACGTAAAACTTTCTGCTACTTATATTTTTAACTTGATGATGGTGAACAGGGGTTACATGTCACCTGAATATCTTATGCAAGGTGTCTTCTCCATCAAATCTTATGTCTTTAGCTTCGGTGTCTTTTTGTTAGAGATTTTGAGTGGCCGGAAGAACACTGGCCATCTTTTGGGATATGTGAGTATCCGACTTGTACCTTCTGGTGGATAAATTCAAACACATTTGACTTCTGATTGATACTCAGGAGTTACACATTGTTAATGCAAAAGAAACTAGAAATAGTTAGGAAGCAAATGGAAGAATTCCATAACTGCAAAGAAAGTTAATCCCATTACTCCTCTCCTCTTATATATACCTGGCCCTCTCCTCTGGGTACTCTTATATGATGATGAATTTGTCAAAACCCCAAGGCAAGAGGTCACGGGCCATGCCTTGACCAGCACCAGCCCATGCCAGGACAGCACACCAGCAGCACTGTTGGCGTCGCTTGATTGCGCACAGACCAAGCCCTTGGTGAATGCTAGACCACGGTCACCCTCCATCAGGCAGCGAACAGTAGGCGCGCGCATGCAAGCGAGGTTGTCACACCACACTCAGCGCACGGCTAGACTGCACGCACTGTCACAACCCCCAGGAGATTTGCCCGGGACCACACCTCGGCACGACCCATGGAGGGTCAGGACAGTCACATGGCTAGTCTGCTTGCATGCCTTGGCTCAAACCATGACACGCAGCGGGCGAGCATGGAGGCTACTGACCGCACGCAGACCATGCGTGCAGGCTTGCGCGTGCATCTGCGCGCATGCATGCGTGCCCCCACACCACCTAGCAAGGCCAGTGGCGTGCCCCCACAGGCACGCCATCCAGCGCACGGCTCCAGCCCGTGCCTTGCAGAGCAGGTTAGTGGCATGCCTCGCGGCGTGCCATCCAGCGCATGGCTCCAGCCCATGCCTTGCGGAGCAGGTCAGTGGCATGCCTGGTCCAGCTCATGGCTCTAGCCCATGCCTTGCAGACTCAGCGCCCAGGCCACCAGCCTGGGCCATGCCGTGCACCATCATGGCTTACCTTCAGCAAGCCATGCCCATCATGCCGTGCACCACCATGGCTCACCTTCAGCAAGCCATGCCCACCATGCCGTGCACCACCATGGCTCACCATCAGCTAGCCATGCCGCACCACGCTGGCTCACCATCAGCCAGCCATGCCGCGCACCACCATGGCTCACCACCCAGCAAGCCATGACAGCACCACCTGACCATGGACCGACCTAACCACCGTGCACCACCTAGCCACCATGGGCCATGCATGCCACGGCTAGCCTTGGTCCATGGCCATTATCTTGTTATTTATTTTATTTATTTAATTTGCTTTATTTATTTATTTTCTAGGGACCTATTGGGGGTTTCCAATTTTTTTTCTTATAAATAGGACCTCCTTCATTTGCTTTAGGATCTTTTGGCAAAACTCCTAGAGGGAAGACTCTTGTTTGAGAGATCACAAACTGGTGCCTTTGCACTTAGGCTTTTTGGGTGCAATTCGTGAATCCCAAAGAGAGAATCACACTTTACAATTCGTGAATAAGTATGATTCAATCTATCTTGTTCTTGCAACTTGGTGCAATTCGTGAATCCAAGTTGTGTTTATCAATATATGAGGTTTATTCATTACTTGTGCAATCCGTGAATCAAGTATTGATTATCCTTTTTATGTGTTTGTTCATTCAAGTTCATTAGGATTTTGCTATTGTTCTTGAGCCTTCTTCGTTGTTCTTGAGTGTTCTTCATTTTGCACTCGAGTGTTCTTCATTGTTCATGCATGTTCTTCATTTTGTTCATGCATGTTCATCAGTGTTCTTGAGGTGTTCTTATTGAAGTTGGCTCATTCAATCCGTCCAACCCCTCAAAATCGCCCACCATAGTGTTTGTCAACTTTCCGTAGTTGATTGCTTCATCCATTTTACCCTAGCCGACCACCCCACTTTCCAATTAAGATTCCTATCATTTAGGAATCCTAATTGATCCCTAAAATCACTCCCATAATCAGCCATTCATATTTCCATCATATCCCAAGATTTTAGGAAGGTCATCTCCAAGATTTAAGGAAGTTTGACTTCCAAGATTTTAGGAAACTTCCTAAAATCTCTCCTCCATCAAATTTTGGCCAGCCCTAGCCATTCCCTCCACATCACTCATCTTCAATCCTAGCCACCCATCTTACATTTTCCAAACCCTAAACACATCATCCAAACCCTAAGCCTATCTTCCAAGTGGCGCCTACACCATAGCACTCACTAGTGTCGTGCGCCCATCACCCTTGAACCACACCATCACTCTTCATCTTCCATCACTCCATACACCCACCTTAGCCTAAACACTTAACCCCACCATCCCCAAGTGGTCATATTGACCACCTTTGCACGTGAGCCAAGCAAGAGAGGAACCAAGGTTCGGTCATCACAAGGCCACCATTGGCGTGGAGGACTTGGTGTTTTGGGTCTAGACCGAGGACCCCAACACGCACGCCTATGAAGGAATTTAAAGAATGAAGAAGTCTCAAGATCAAGTTGTCTACACAATGGAATCAAGCACATCAAGGAAACAAGCATGAACAAGAAGGGAACAAGTTCACATTAAAATTATAGAGTAATGTTGTAAATCTCTTCAAAATTCAAAATTAGGATTAATGGTCAAAATTAATATTTTATCATAAAGCATTAAAATACATTTTTCACGTGTGCATGAATATTTTTGAAAATTAAATTTGAAAATTTTGAAAGATAATTGATTGTCATCTTTTACATGTGCATGCCTTGATTAAAGGGTTGAATTTTGAAAATATTAAAGATGATTGATTGTCATCTTTCACATGTGTATGTTTTATTTGAATATTTTCAAAAGTGATTGATGTTTTTTTAGACTTATACAAAAAGTAAAAGATTAGGTTTGAAATTTTTGAAAAGGAAAGTGTGCTCCTTTTGTCATATGCAAAAAGTAAAAGATTAGGTTTGAATTTTTTGAAAATGAAAGTGTGCTCATTTTGTCATATGCCAAAAGTAAAAGATTAGGTTTGATTTTTTTGAAAAAGTGAATGATGTTATCTTTGACAATTGAAAAAGAATAACCTTTTATTTGAATTTTTTAAAAAAATGAATGATGTTATCTTTGACATGTGAATCTTTTTAAATTTGAATATGAAGTCTCATATGCCTATAAATAGATCATTTGAGAGCTTCACATTCACAACATCCAGAGCATACAACATTCATTCAAAGCTTTCATTCTCTCTTCTCTAAGTATTGAGCCTTAATCCTTATTCATTTTGAGAGATAGTTTATGCTGTATTGTTCTTATTTCACTCATTGAGGAGTGTTTTCTGATAACCTACACACTATCAGTTTTTGTATCAGAAAAAGGGTGTGTATAACCCTTGTACGTGTAGAAAGTATTCTATACGGGGAATAGTTGAATCACCACTTGTAAGGTGATTGCAAGTGTAGAGGGTGTTCTACACGGATCCTTTGTAGCGGTGTTGTTCAAAGGTGTAATAGGTTTCTATCTCTACCGGAAGGAGGTTGAATAGTGAATTTGGGAATCCTCAAGGGGTAGCTCGAGGCGAGGACGTAGGCAGTGGGGCCGAACCTCGTTAACATACTGAGTTTGCTTCTCTCTTACCCTTACTCTTTATATTTATTGTTATTTCATATTTTGTTTATATTTTATATTATATATTTGATTTATAATTGTTATTTTTTTTTAATACAACTCAATTCACCCCCCCTCTTGTGTTAGTCATCTGGGCAACACACCTACGCAGCGTACGCTTGCACATCCACCTTGGAATTGACGGTGCGGCTGCCCAGCAGGCCCACGCATGCTGGCATGCCGCTCAATGCCCTGGTCTTGACCAGGGCCATGCTGATCAACGCCCTGGCCTTGGCCAGGGCCTTGCTGCTCAACGCCTTGGTCTTGACCAGGGCCATGCTGATCAACACCCTGGCTTTGGCCAAGGTCTTGCTGACCAACGCCCAGGCACCACAGCCTGGGCCATGCAGACCAATGCCCAGGCCCCACTGGCCTGGGCCATGCAGCAGCCTGCCATGCTTAAGCCAACCATGGTCCAACCCAGCGACTCATCAATGGTGCCCCGCCCATACAACCTGAGCCACGCATGCAAGGACCATGGACCAGCCAAGGCTAGCCCGACAGGCCAATCTGAAGACCCACGCGTGCAAGCATGAAGCCTATGCTGTGAGTCATCCTGGCCACCCATGCGCCACTGACAGCATGAGGCCTTAACCAGGAGGAGTGGGCCTGGAACCATTTTCCCTTTGTAATCGTTTTAATTGCTTTCTAGTATAAGTGAGGCAATAGGCTATCACTTAGTTTTTATCTTTGAACATTTGGACGAATTTGGCTTGTAAGCCCCCATAGACACATTGATGCTTTGTCACTTAGGCTCCATTGGGTGCAATCCGTGAATCCCAAAGGAGAAGGCTCACCCTGTGCAATTCGTGAATCAGGGTAACCCATTCATTTCATTGTTTTCCTTTGATTAATGCATTGTTGAGGTATTTCAGTATTTTGGATTGTGTCTATTGCATTACATTCGCATTTGCTTGCTGATTATTTTGAACCGTTCAAGTGGGGCATCGCTTAAGGCAGCCACGAGTTGCCATTGAAGGGCATCTGGTCTGCACCAGGCCACCCTAGTCGAATCTGGAGCAAGGTCAGGGACAAGCTGACAGTTACCACCCACCAGCCAAGCCACATGCCCAGCCCTTACCACCTGTCTAGCCACAACCGCTCCCTACAAAGTAGGGGAGTAACCAACCATCCCTTAAACCGCTCAGCCATCACCCACTCGGCCAACCCACTTAAACCACCCTTAGCCACGTGTGCCTCATCATCAGAAGACACCTGTGTGAGACTTGGTCAGCCCCCCAAGCGAGTGACACCTGTGCTTGACTTGGTCAGCCACCATCAGGAGACACCTGGTGCCTGACTGGGTCAGCCCACCAGCAGGAGTCACGTGTGCCTGACCTGGTCAGCCAACCACTTAACCACCTGATCCCACTCACAACCATTTTTGACGATTCAGCTCCTGCACATGCATGCATGCACACACAGTCACTAGAATCTCGCCCACCATCAGCTACTGATTAACCATACGAACTCAGCCAACACCACCCATAACCATCACGGTCAAGCAAGTGGCAGCCCACATCGGTCATTGAGGAGCAAGAAGGGGCGCGGCAGCTTGGTGTCTAGGATCTCGACCGAGGACCCTATCACCAATTTGGTGCTTTCATTGAGAGCAGCCACGTGCTTGAAGGTTCAAGAGAGGTTCTCACTTCTCTATTGAGGTAGGCAACCCATCACTTGTCTTTGTGAGTTTGGTTGGGTTTTCCACGGAGGATCCCGACGTTGCTGCAATTTTTATTTCTGTTGTTATTGTTGCATTGTGAAGTTTGGGGGTTGTGGTAGAGGAAGGAGTATATAGGTTTGGAGCGGTTGCCACGCTAGAACGTGAGCAACCCAAGGTCGGACTCAGATTGTGGTTGGGGTCGGTCACCCTCGAAGGTGAAGGACCCACAGTTGGAACCACGAGCCTCTAACATCAGCCCGTTTTTCACCCCTTTTTACCAACAGTTGGCAAGCCTAAACCATCTGTGAGGGTCAGTTTGCAAGCCACTCAGCCGTGATATAGTAGCAAGAGTGAATCAACATGCAAGAGAGGCAGTCTGTAGAGGAGCCCACGGGCATTTCTAATAGAGCCCGGCTAGAAGTTCTAGAGGATCACACCAACAAGATTACTTCAATTCTTGATGGTGTCACCAACAACTTAGCCGAGCTGCGTGTGGCCATGGAGACCTCTAACAAGGATAACCAGAGGGCCATGGAGAACATAAGAAGAGAGACGAACACCACATTGGAGCGGCTAGAGAGGAGACTAGCCGAGAACCGTCCTGGGACACCACATCATGGGGGCGATGCCTATGCTGATGGACTGGAAGCCAGTGTAACCGAGTCCATGCATGCGTCGCCAAGGCAAGGTTGAAGGCATGGTGGCTGTGTAGAGAACCGTCAAGGTTACCATGAGAGATGGATTCTGAATGCTGCCTTTGAGAGGGAGGACCCATTGGCTGGCTATCGGGCTAGGAGCCCTAGTGTTCACCATGAGCACCAGGAATTTGAGCACGAGCAAGGCTATGAGGAGCCTTACCAACATGAACAACCCGGGCCATGGAGAAGACAACATGGTCGTGGCTACCATGGGCCACAATTTGAGAGGGACGACTATGAAGATAGAAGAGGAAACCGGCATCAGGATTGGGGACCCAGGCGCCCTAAGGTCGACTTCCCAAAGTATAGCGGTGGTGACCCCTATGAGTGGTTGGACAAGGTCCATCACTACTTTCTGACATATGACATCCCACACCATGAGAGGGTGTCCATAGCCTGCTTTTACCTTGAAGGCAAGGCTGGAAAATGGTGGCGTTGGATAAGGGACCAGTACGACAAGGATCATATGAGGCTGGGTTGGACAGCCTTTGAGAAGGAGCTCCTCAGTCAGTTCGGGCCATCACCAGTTGTCAATCACCATGGGCAGCTGGCCAAGCTAAGGCAAGAGGGCAAGGTCCAGCACTATATAGAGGAGTTCAGGCAGCTACAGATCATGGTTAGGGGCTGGTCGGAGGAAGCCTTGATAGGCACATTCATTGATGGTTTGAGACCTTGGCTTACCAAGGAAATCAAACTTAGACAGCCCACAAGGCTACCCGAGGTGATGAAGATGGCTGAAATTCTTAAGGAGAGCTATTCTAGTGAGCGGCGCCCAACCAAAGACATGGGGAGCAAGTCTTTCAAGACTGTGCAAACCAAGGTCTCTTGGAAGGGAAGGGACACATCAGCCACCACCTCCAAACCGAGACCAGAGATCAAGAAGCTATCCAGTGAAGAGATGCAAGAGCACATCAAGAAGGGGCTGTGTTTTAAGTGCGGAGACAAATGGGGCCCCGGTCACAAGTGCAAGGCAGCTCAGGTCTTGTTTATGTTTGAGGACGAGTCAAGTGATGATGAGTCTGAAAGCAGTCAAGAGGAACCCAGCCAAGAGGAGGAAACCGAGGAAACTGAATCTGGTGGCACACCAGAGGAGGCTGAGCTATCATTAAATGCCATGGCTGGCATTTCTAAACCCACGTCCATGAGGTTGATGGCATGGGTGGGCAAGCATGAAGTGACTTTGCTAGTGGATAGCGGTTCCACACACAACTTCATTAATTCCAGCATTGTGGGCAAGATTGGACTTAAGCCGAGCCCTATTCCCCCATTTGAAGTAAAGGTGGCAAGTGGAGAAAAGCTGCAATGTGAGGCCCTCATCCATGAAGTGAAGATGAATGTTCAGGGGGTCCGTATTATGGCAGACTTGCATGTGCTGCCCTTGGTCGGCCTTGACTTAGTCTTGGGGAATGCTTGGCTGAAGAGCCTTGCCAGGGTCGTCCATGACTATCACAACATGACCATGGAGTTTAAACTTGGCTCCAAGAAACGACTGTGGACAGCCATTGCCAGTAAGGAGATCAAGTCATGCGAAGCCATTATGTTTGAGAAGCTTTGCAAAGGCGGGGCACATTGCTTTGCCATTGTGGTGGCCAAAGAGGATGTAATGAGACAAGTCGAGAACAAGGGTTAGGAGGGCACCCGTGATGATTTAGAGCTACTGCCTGAGGAAGTCAAG
Organism: Carya illinoinensis; assembly: GCF_018687715.1. Classification (NCBI taxonomy): domain Eukaryota; kingdom Viridiplantae; phylum Streptophyta; class Magnoliopsida; order Fagales; family Juglandaceae; genus Carya; species Carya illinoinensis. The sequence continues at coordinate 43,907,110 of NC_056762.1, read as the reverse complement.
CCTGTCTTAGCAGCCCACAGGGGGGTACTCGAGGTGCCCACTGCACTTCCACCTCCTAGAGAGTTTGATCACAGAATTCGACTAGTGGATGAAACCAAGCCAATCAACGTGCCACCCTATAGATACGCCCACTTTCAGAAGGGAGAGATTGAACGGCAGGTGGATGAGATGCTGAAGAGTGGCCTAATCCGCCCTAGTACCAGTCCCTTTTCTTCACCAGTGCTATTGGTGAGGAAGAAGGATGGCACATGGAGGTTCTGTATGGACTATAGGGCCTTGAATGAAGCCACGGTCAAGGACAGATTTCCAATCCCCATTGTCGATGAGATGTTAGATGAGCTGCATGGGGCTACGGTATTCTCAAAGTTAGATCTAAGGGCCGGCTACCATCAGATTCGAATGAATAAGGAAGACATCCATAAGACAGCCTTTAGGACTCACTCAGGTCATTATGAATACCTGGTGATGCCTTTCGGTTTGTGCAATGCTCCATCAACGTTTCAGGCTGCAATGAATAGCATCTTCAAGCCACTACTTCGGAAGTTTGTGCTTGTCTTCTTCGATGACATTTTGGTCTATTCTAAGACCATCGAAGAGCATAAGCAACACTTGGAGAAGGTGCTAACAATTCTGGAGGAGCATCATTTCTTTATCAAAGCCACCAAGTGTGCCTTCATGGAGAAGGAATTGGAGTACTTAGGCCACTTTATCTCAGGTGATGGTGTCAAAGTTGATCACAGAAAGATAGAGGTCATGGTGGATTGGCCTCTACCCAAGAACATCTCAGCCTTGAGAGGATTTCTAGGGCTCACGGGTTATTACAGGAGGTTTGTCAAAGGCTATGGGCTCATAGCCAAGCCACTCACAGCAATGCTCAAGAAGGACAGTTTCGAGTGGACAACCGAGGCTAGGGAAGCCTTTGAAGAACTGAAGCGAGCCATGATCAAGACACCTGTGTTGGCACTTCCCAATTTTGAGAGACCGTTTGAAGTTTATACAAATGCAAGCGGTGAAGGCATCGGGGCTGTGTTGGTCCAAGACCAAAGGCCTTTGGCCTTCATTTCCAAGGCACTCGGGCCTATGAAGAAAGCATGGAGTACCTATGCTCGAGAGCTATTGGCAGTGGTGCATGCTGTCAAGGTGTGGCGCCCATACCTCTTGGGGCGCAATTTTACCATCATCACAGACCAGCAGGCCTTAAGGCATCTATTGCAGCAGAAAATTGTCACCCCGGAACAACAGAAGTTCCTTGTCAAGTTGCTAGGCTTTGAGTATGACATAGTCTATCAACCGGGCAAGGAAAATAAGGTGGCTGATGCCTTAAGCCGCAGGGAAGGCAGCCAACTACTTGAGATAGTGGGAGATGATGAGGAGTCATCAAACTTGGCACTAAGGGGGGCAGAATGGCGAGTATGGGACAAGATCAGAGAGGCTACCAGATTGGATGCAAGGGCACTTGAGATCATTGAGCTCTTGGATGCCCAAGGGCAAGGGGTTGTAAACTACAAAGTGAGAGACGGTCTGATCTTCTACAAGAACTATGTTTATGTGCCGAACGTTCCTAATCTCAGGAATGAGATCCTAGATCATTTCCATAACAGCAAGGAAGGTGGTCATTCTGGATGGTTGAGAACATACATCCGATTGAAGCATTTCTTCCATTGGGAAGGAATCAAGGGTGATGTCAAGAGACTTGTGGCCAGCTGTGACATCTGTCAAAAGGCCAAGTATGACACTAGGCCAAAAGCGGGACTTCTCCAACCATTGCCAATTCCAAACAGAATTTGGGAGGACTTGGCTATGGATTTAATAAAGGGACTACCCATTAGTGCAGGGCATGAAGTGATTCTGGTGGTAGTAGACCGACTAAGCAAGTATGCCCACTTTATCCCTCTATATCACCCTTATACAGCCAAGTCAGTGGCTAAAGCCTTTGTCAATAACATTACTAAGCTGCATGGGTTTCCAAGGACCATAGTATCAGATCGGGACAGGGTCTTTATGAGTTCATTTTGGAGGCAACTATTTGAATTGCAAGGCAGCAAGCTTAAAACGAGTTCCTCCTATCACCCACAAACGGATGGCCAATCTGAGGTGGTCAATAGGACTTTGGAACAATATTTGAGGTGCTTCTGTCATGAAGAGCATGGAGATGGGCAGATTACCTTCCATGGGCAGAATTTTGGTATAACACCTCTTATCACTCTTCTATTGAGAAAAGCCCTTTTGAAGTCGTATATGGCAGACCACCACCACTCTTGGTCAGCTATGAAAAGGGCTCAGCCAGTAATAATGAAGTAGAGCAGGAGCTGATTGATAGGGACGAGGTACTGGCCAAAGTTAAAAGAGAGCTCAAGAAGGCCCAAACTCGAATGAAGAAGTACCATGATCAGGGACGACGTGCTGTGTCCTTCAAAGTAGGCGACTATGTCTACTTGAAGCTTAGGCAATTCGGGCAGAAGACCATGAGGAAAACTGCGAGTGCAAAGCTGAACCAGAAGTTCTATGGGCCTTATAGAGTTTTGGAGAAACTAGGCAGTGTTGCATACAAGCTTCAGCTTCCACCAACTTCACAATTGCACCCGGTATTCCATGTTTCCTTACTCAAGAAGAAGGTTGGAATCCGAGTCTCATTGGGGAGGAGTTACCCACAGTGGATCAAGAGGGAAAGATCCTTATGAAGCCAAACGAAGTGCTCGGATATAGGCTACATCGAAGGGGTCGAGGGAGACCAAGGGTGTGGCAAGCATTGATCCTGTGGGAAGGATTATCAAGGGACGAGGCAACTTGGGAGGACTATGATGGGCTGGAAAAGAAGTATCCCCAATTGATCCTTGAGGGCAAGGATATGCTAAAAGGGAGGGGGAATGTCAAAACCCCAAGGCAGGAGGCCACGGGCCATGCCTTGACCAGCACCAGCCCATGCCAGGACAGCACGCCAGCAACACTGTTGGCGTCGCTTGATTGCCCACAGACCGAGCCCTTGGTGAATGCTAGACCACGGTCACCCTCCATCAGGCAGCGAACAGTCGGTGCGCGCACGCAAGCGAGGTTGTCACACCACACTCAGCGCACGGCTAGACTGCACGCACGCCTAGTGAGCGTGCGCAGCAGGCACGCATAGGCTATGCACACACACCGCGTGCATGCATGGGCCGTGCGTAGGCACAAGGCCCATGCATGGCCTAGGCACCCGCACAGCGCACGCTTGCACATCCACCTTGGAATTGACGGTGCAGCTGCCCAGCAGGCCCACGCATGCTGGCATGCCGCTCAACACCCTGATCTTGACCAGGGCCATGCTGATCAACGCCCTGGCCTTGGCCAGGGCCTTGCTGCTCAACGCCTTGGTCTTGACCAGGGCCATGCTGATCAACACCCTGGCTTTGGCCAAGGTCTTGCTGACCAACGCCCAGGCACCACATCCTGGGCCATGCAGACCAACGCCCAAGCCCCACTGGCCTGGGCCATGCAGCAGCCTACCATGCTTAAGCCAACCACGGTCCAACCCAGCGACTCATCAATGGTGCCCAGCCCACACAACCTGGGCCACACATGCAAGGACCATAGACCAGCCAAGGCTAGCCCGGCAGGCCAATCTGAAGACCCACGCGTGCAAGCATGAAGCCTATGCTGTGAGTCATCCTGGCCACCCATGGGCCACTGACAGCATGAGGCCTTAACTAGGAGGAGTGGGCCCGGAACCATTTTCCCTTTGTAATCGTTTTAATTGCTTTCTAGTATAAGTGAGGCAATAGGCTATCACTTAGTTTTTATCTTTGAACATTTGGACGAATTTTGCTTGTAAGCCCTCATAGACACATTGGTGCTTTGTCACTTAGGCTCCATTGAGTGCAATCCGTGAATCCCAAAGGAGAAGGCTCACCCTGTGCAATTCGTGAATCAGGGTAACCCATTCATTTCATTGTTTTCCTTTGATTAATGCATTGTTGAGGTATTTCAGCATTTTGGATTGTGTCTATTGTATTACATTCGCATTTGCTTGCTGATTATTTTGAACCGTTCGGGTGGGGCATCGCTTAAGGCAGCCACAAGTTGCCATTGAAGGGCATCTGGTCTGCACCAGGCCACCCTGGTCGAATCTGGAGCAAGGTCAGGGACAAGCTGACAGTTACCACCCACCAGCCAAGCCACACGCCCAACCCTTGCCACCTGTCTAGCCACAACCGCTCCCTACAAAGTAGGGGAGTAACCAACCATCCCTTAAACCGCTCAGCCATCACCCACTCGGCCAACCCGCTTAAACCACCCTTAGTCACGTGTGCCTCATCATCAGAAGACACCTGTGTGAGACTTGGTCAGCCCCCCAAGCGAGTGACACATGTGCTTGACTTGGTCAGCCACTATCAGGAGACACCTGGTGCCTAACTGGGTCAGCCCACCAGCAGGAGCCACGTGTGCCTGACCTGGTCAGCCAGCCACTTAACCACCTGATCCCACTCACAACCATTTTTGACGATTCAGCTCCTGCACATGCATGCATGCACGCACAGTCACTAGAATTTCGCCCACCATCAGCCACTGATCAACCATAGGAACTCAGCCAACACCACCCATAACCATCACGGTCAAGCAAGTGGCAGCCCACATCGGTCATTGAGGAGCAAGAAGGGGCGCGGCAGCTTGGTGTCTAGGATCTCGACCGAGGTCCCTATCAGAATTGCCACTCTCCCAAAAGCTCAAATGATAGGAAAAAGGAATTCACTCACTTAACCATTTTGTTTTTTTTGTTTTTTTTTGTTTTTTTTTTGTTTTTTTGAAGGCGTGGGAATTATGGAGTACTGAGAAGGGATCAGACATAGTGGACCCGTTGCTCCTTGATGATATGTCCTCCATGTCTATGGTGTTGAGATATATTAACATTGCTCTCCTCTGTGTACAAGAAAGTGCAGCGGATAGACCTACCATGTCGGACGTTGTCGCAATGCTTAGCAATGAAGTACAGTTCTATCTTATCCCAACCAACCTGGTTTCTTGTTTGTGAGAAGTGAGGTAAAGGCGACCCGAATCAGTGGCGTGTCAGACTTCTCTTATCTGAAGAATGAAACAGATTCAATAGTTGAAGGCCGTTAAGCTTTGAAAGACCGGCCATAAGCTTGTGTAAATCATCAGAAAAACATTCTGTTAGGTTGCCTACGGGTTGTACTTCCCTTTTTCCTGTTTTATGTCAAAGTCCACTCGACAGAGTGAACAGTGTGTATGGGATTTTTGAGTCTTCAGCCGTAGAACCTGTTAATATGGTTATGGTATTATAGTCAATCCTGTGACATTGTCGATAAATATGAGATTTCATCTCTGATAAGGAGAGATCAAGCATGCCAGAAACATGGCAAGACTCACTGCACATCTATTCATAACATTTTCACAGTCCAATATGGGCATCACAAAACTAGACGGGCATTTATGTTTATCATTGATGACCCTGGTTCCTTGATAGGAAGCTATTACCCTATGGAATGCTCTCTTCTGAGTTCTGAGGATCTAAACCTGCCAAAGAGCTTTGGTGTTTCACAGTACTTTTCAATAAATAATAAAAAAATATTATTATTTTTAGTGTTATGGTAAAATAGAGATTAAATTGGATTATAAATGAAAAGCTACGAGAATTTTAATTTTTAGTAATATAGCTTCACAAGGCCACTAATCGTTTCTGCTTTGGTAGATGCATGCTCTACCGCCGTCTGCATCACACTTTTCAACCAAATATACAGAACGAGACGGAGAATTGGATCTCAAAATGAGAGGAATTACCGATTAACAACAGGGACGCATTTACAGTGACAAAAAGTGCCTTCAGAATAAAACCATTTCAGTTTTCTTGACAGGAAGTGAAGTTTATATCAAAATACTAAAATCTTCAAGGCGAGCTCAGAATATTTGAGGCAGATGCTACCACAAATTCTTCAACCCACTGCAACAACAACAATAAAAATGAGATGTATACATATATTGTTATAAACTATCTTGAATTGTATGACCACATTTAGCTAGTCGTCAAAAGCATAGTACTAGCATAGTGAGTTGGCCGACATATGCATAGTGCATAGTGCTAGCATAGTGAGCAAGCATAGTCCCCTTTGTACGCCTATATATATCGTTGAATTATTTAAGGAATTCATAAGTTTGATAACAGATAGAAAAATCCTCTCTCTAATTCTCTCTCAAACTCTAGTTCTCTTTCTCTCTTTTTTATTAAAGATTTATAACACGTTATCAGCATGAGTTATCTCCTTTTCAACTCCCAGCTCCCATCTCTCTCTTAAAAACTGCTTCGCATAGGCTCCACCTGCGATATCTGAATTAAGAACTCGGTTCGTTAAGGTCACCTGGATCGGTGATCAAACTTTGGTCACCTATCTTCATTCTGGGGAACCGTAGCTTCGAAGATGTGGTTCTCACCATCACGGTCACAGGCACGATCGCAGTTTTCTACTTATAACATCAAATGGAGGAGAAGCGAAACCGGTGGGACTATGAGATGGTGAAGCTGACGACAATGAAAGAGAAGGGAGCAAATTCCAGCGGTCGGTTTTCAGAAATCTGAAATCCCAGAAGACCCACTTCCTTGGTGGTTCGTCTGAGGAGCCATCAAGGCTTAGGATCTAAGTCCGGCGCCAGAACTGATGAACCGGCGGAGGTTTCGGACCAAGGGAAGCTCCAGAAGCAGCCATGGATGGTCGGCGCTCATCCAAATCAGCGCTGTCACCCAACTGAGGCCTCCATACCTGTACATCGTCACCTCCTCCAAGCTCCAGCAAAAACACGACGATCTGGAGCCTGATATGCCTGTTGATCAACCACCTCTGACAAAGGTCCCCAAGAGCTCTCTGTACCGACTGCGGATGGGCCAAGTGTGCACCGTGCCGACGAGACCAAAGAGGAGGTGGGAGATGTTCTATCTGTGCCGTTCTGTACTGCAGCGGTTATAAGCTAAAGCTGTCGGCCTAAGCTAGTCCTGGTTTTGTCGTGGAAGCTTGCCACCTTATCACAGCAAGGGAAAACAGAGGAAGGAGATGCAGAAAGCTCACCGAGAGCCACTCCATGCCGACTTTTTCAAACCCAGATCCACTGGAATTGAGGCTGAAGGTTTGAAGGTGGAGGAAGCTTATTTCAGAGGGAGGAAGTTGCAGGGCTTGATCTCGCCGAGCTCAGATTCTTAATATGAGCTCATAGTCGAGCAGGGCCTTTCACACCTTGAGATGCGTTTGAGCCTACAGATGTTAGAGCAGCACTGAAGTGTGCTCTCAACTCCTCAATCTGCCTGTAATGTAACTGCCCAAAGTTTTTGCAAGAAATAGCAGAAAAATGAAAAGAAAAGTGCCGGCCATGCTAGGAATACTAGCTTTGATAGCGACTTTGATGAAGATGAGCTCGAGCCCGATGAAGAAGTAGATAATGATGCGGATAACAGGACGCGTAAAAAGAAGATATTAATTATTATGCTACCAAATTTCAGCAGACATGTCAGAACCTTCCGAAGGGAATTGCAGAAGTATCTCCTACCCTCCGTTCAGAGCTTGAGCTTCTCTCTGATGGAGATGGAAGCCTACATCAGGCACTTCATGGGGACCCACAGATTCTGAGGCTGCTCAACTCACTCCGGCTTGAAAATATTCCTACTCCCATTTTCTTTCTCTTAGTTTACAGCCCCATCATTTTTTTTGTCTTCTCATGCAACATCTCTCTCACTTACAGGACCCACACCACCAACAATGAAGACTAAGATCCAAATGCCGACCATGGTTTTGGAAACAAGGCTATCTCTATTTTCACGAGTTCACACCATGTTATCAATAATATAATCTTCTTGGTGGGACAAGACTTTAATATCCTTTTTAACTTTTTGATGTGTAGATGCAGATGGCTTAGCATGATGTGATAGAGTAGCAGATGTACTATGCGGATTAATTACATGTGTAAATGCATAATTGGCCAATCTGAAGCCAAAGTTTGACTAAAAGTATGCATGATTGAATAAAGCGGTCATGCATTTCGGTAAGAGCATCAAGGAGATTATCAATGAGGAGTTTGGTGATGACATCATGTCAGCTATTGATTTCTTTTGCTCAGTCCACAAAGTTAAAGGCGTGGGGCTTGTCGGCAACATTTGAATAAGGGTGCTGCAGTCCATGAACGTGGCCGACTTCACTGACAATAGATCTCACATACAAGAGTGCACCTTTATCATTTTGGCTTTATGCGACAAAGTCACTAAAAGAAACGTGGAAGTTTGACAAAAAAAAAAAAAAAAAAGAAAGAGTTTTACTTTATACACCATCACATGGAACTCACTTGTTTTGTTTTCTGACAGGAGTCATATATTGTGATTTTCTTTCGATCACACTAATTTTTACAATACACGAAGGTCTGATGACACTGAAGATAGTAATTTTCTATTTCAAGTAAGTTCTTCAATATATTATTTATAATTCTTGAGATGAGTATTAATAATTACATCTCAAGTTATATCTATGATGAATTAAAATTTTTATAATTCACATTTTAATGTGATTAATTTTATTCATATTGTTTAGATACAAGTTTTATTTATTGATGATATGATTTATTTGAAAATGGAAATGGAGCATCCTGAAGGATCGCCCTATATCAATAATTTTATTGAGTATCTCATATGAGTGATATTTGTACCAAAAGCTCATTATGATTTATGTACCTGAAGTTGCATAATTAAAATTGTGGAAAGAATATATATTTGAATGAACGTCTCGAATGTGCTCCTGAAGTAGCAATATCGAGTATGCTCCTGAAGTAGCAATATGAAATGCAAACGTTCACAATATATTATAAATTTGTATCAGATCTTTCAGTGACTGAGAAAAATAATGAACTTTTGATAAGAATCATTAATCACGTCTTACTATATCTACATCATTCCCTGAAATGAATGATAATGAATTTATATCATTCTATTTCCTGAAGTGAAAAGAATGATGCGTTTCATTCAAAGAAACTAAGAAATTAGACGTGATAATGAATATCTTTTCGAGCCAGAAGCTCGTATTGGAAAAGCTGTAAGCTTTCTCTTTGAGATAATATTATACAAATTATTGAATCAAATATTATGATGCATCAAAAAGTGATATGATTCAAAATATTTGTATCATTCATGGTTATCTTGATCATCCAAAATCAATTATGATAAGTCGAATGGTTTTCATATGGACGTCCATAAAAGAACTAGAGGATTCTTTTACTATAAAGTCTTACCACCAGAAGTGGAAAGAAAAATTTGCCAGAAGCAAATAAGATGAAATAATTCGATGTTATCTTGATGTAAACCAGAAGTTCAGATGATAATTAAATTTTGGATGTAATAAGATAAAAATGTCTCATATTCTAGCTGCTAAAATCCCAGCGAGGATTGAAGTCCCTGTAGGACAATTAAGAAATTCAGCAGTCTAAAGACATGTCTAAAAGCATGTGAGACTTATTGATACAAAAGATAGAGCATCTCAAAAGAGAAAGGCACAAATAATTTGGTGCTCCTGAAGAGGCCATACCCACAAAACAAGCAATAAAGTCCATCCAAATTCTCTGTATAAAATTCTCCTATATAAACTCTTGAAGAGTGCCTCCTGAAGAGATTTTTCATGAAAATGTCTTCCCTTGAAGAGGGACAGGTACCTGAAAATAACGAGATCTCGATACATTTCATGAATAATGGAGAAATTATGGATAGAAATAAAATCGTTGTCGACAACGTATTTCCATATGAGATGGCAATTGACATTACCAGAAGTAATGATAAAAGTGAATCAAGAATCGTCGAAGAATACGACGTAAAATATTGACCAAATTTGAAAGAAACAATTTCTGCAGAATTGATTCACTAGTAAAATATGATGCATCAGGACTTATAGTCCAAACACTTAAAGAGGTGATGCTTGTTGAATGTCAGTGGGTATTTATGGAAAAGAAATAAAAATGTGATATATAAATCACGAGTCAGTTTCTCAATTCCTGCAGAATTGATATCACTAAGTAAAATGTAATAAATATGGACTTGAAATCCAAACACCTAAAGAGGTGATTTTTGTTAAATATCAGTGGATATTTATATACATGATATAAAAAAGCCTAAAGCTTTTAATATGAAAATGTGATATAGAAATCACAAGTTAGTTTCTCGAAGAAACAATATTGATATGATTTTAAAGTGGTTGAAATCATATTGAAATTTTTATTAGCTTAAAAGTTACCGAGAGTTTGGATATGCATGATTAACGGCATATTTATATGGATCATTGGATCATGATATATATATATAAATCTCTGAAGGATAGAAAATGTCTGAAGCTTCTAATATGAATACATTTGGAAATATGTATTCTATCAAGTTTCAAAGATCCTTATATGATCTAAAGCAATCCAAACGCAAATGGAAACAAGCTATTATTGTAATTTATATATGTGATTTAAATGTCATTGAGGCTCCAGAAGAGCTCATGAAAACTGCACATATTTGAAATACAAATCCGAAACCCTTGCGGCTTCAAGGGGAAGATAGATAATGTTATTAGTCATGAAATACCATCTTTTAATACAATTAGTATTTCAGATTCATATTATGGGTTTGATATGAAGTGTGCATTATTAAAGAAGAAATAAAAATGAGCACACAGAAATCTACCAGATGATAGATACACAAATATGAATATTTGTGAAATATTATTTTATTATCTTGAAGAAAAAAAAAATTACAGAAATTTGAGGCACTTTGCCTCATTCTTCAAACGCTCTTGTTCTTCAAGAATCTGCATGGCATCCCTATCTAAAGGGGTGGGCAATCGAAAAGAAGATTTAAACAAGGATTTTAAATTCCTATTCTCTTTCTTTATTGATTCTATCTTCATGTTGGACTCCAGAAGAAGTCGCTGAAGTATAGCAATATTCTCGTGGAGATTGTCAACTCCACAAGTTCTGGATTGCAGTCGCTGAGAAAATGCGACAATGGATGATGAGTATCGGGTACCGAGACTCACAAGCTCATAGATAGCTTCATTATCTGACCTACGAGTTAGATCATTATATTGCATGATAGCACCTGTGGTAGAAGCAGGAACAGCTGATGAACGAGGTGCAGAATACCTCATATATTGACCCTGAGAAGATTGTTGAGCCATTGCAGAGAGAGATTGCAGGATAAGAATGCATAAAGAGATTGCAAAGTAAAAATGCAGTATGATTACAGAAAAGTAAAGAAGATGAGATGCGAATAAAGATGAGCTGAATATCTCTTTTATAGAGAAAATTATGATACAGCATCTCTCGTGAAGCAAGAGAAAAGAGATGGAATATAGCTTCATAGTTCTGCGGCGTCTGACAGCACGCCTGACAGCTGCGGTGCCTGACAGCAAGCCTGACACCTACAGAAGAGTTGAAAATCTGCGATGCTTGTCTGATCTAAAAAGGCTGGCCACCGTTTTTATGAGGTTAGCGGTTTAATGTTGATGAATTCTCCACTAACTGTGTTATTTACAAGAACTCCAGAAGAGCACAACTCCAGAAGAGTAGTGATGAGCAGAAAGATCCAGTTGTGATTATTTTATCAACATGGTTCAAGTCCACAATTAGTTGGATATGCAGATGCATGTTATCTTTCAAATCCACACAAAGGCAAGTCGAGAATGCATTTGGCTAAGATCAATGATCCAACATATTCAAGAAAAGTGTGGTCTTCCAGTGATTAATGATAGTCCAACAACTACAACTGCAACATTTAAGAAAATTGTGCAGAACATTGGAATGCGGAGGTTTGAAAACCTGTTAACATGCACTTTTCAGGGGAAGTAATGTCTTGAAGACTTGTGCTGATTGTACTCTTTTTCCTTCGCTAAGGTTTTATCCTACTGGGTTTTCCTTTGCAAGGTTTTAATGAGGCAATCCTAAAGCACTCGGCGATACACATGAATACTGTACTCTTTTTCCTTCGCCATTGGTTTTTTCCCACAGGGTTTTTCCTTGGCAAGGTTTTAACGAGGCATATTCTTTAAATATGGTCATCCAAAGGGGAAGTGTTATAAACTATCTTGAATTGTATGACCACATTTAGCTAGTCGTCAAAAGCATAGTACTAGCATAGTGAGTTGGCCGACATATGCATAGTGCATAGTGCTAGTATAGTAAACAAGCATAGTCCCCTTTGTACGCCTATATATATCGTTGAATTATTTAAGGAATTTATAAGTTTGATAACAGATAGAAAAATCCTCTCTCTAATTCTCTCTCAACCTCTAGTTCTCTTTCTCTCTTTTTTATTAAAGATTTATAACATATATATATTATTAAATGGCTAGAAAACGTATCTTTCTCATAACATAGCAAATTCTCAAACCTATATCATAAACTGGAATATTAAGTTCTTAAATAGAAAATAATACATGTGATTAAGTTAAAGAACTTTCGAGAGAGAGTCAATGTTGGTACTTTGTTAAAGCGTCAAAATTGCATAATTAAGTTATTAAAGTGATTAAATTATTTAACTAAAAATAATTAAGCACTTAATTATGTAGTGAATTATAAACCGAGTCAATTATTAAATCATGATATTTTACATTTAAAAAGTTTGTAATGTAGCTGGCACACTCACATTATTAAGACACACCAAAGCTAGTCTCCCCAATTTACCCTTATATGCTGAAATTTTGACTCTAATTGTGTAGGGTAATTTTGGAATTAAGTAATCAATTGGGCTGGCCGACAGGAAGTACCACACACTTGGAAAAGGAATTGCAGCAGGATCCCCCGGCTGGCTCAACAAACTCCAGTGCTGAAGTGAAGCTGAGACGCGAGAATGAGGCACGTTCGTAAGAGCATCCACATCCGGTTTCCCATCCCCATCCCTATAATTTAACTCAAAATCACATTTCCTCAAATTTATCCCTAAATTTTATTCATCTTCTAAAAACCTCCTACATCCCATTCCCCATCCCTATCTCTATTCTATTAAATAATATTTCTCTATTCTTTTTTTATTACTTTATTCTCTCTCTTCCATTTACAATCCTAACTACTAACTCTTTTGTCTTATTATCTTTTTTTCAAATATCACTTTCTACTAAATATTTATATGATTTTGACTACCCAATACAGTATTTTTTCAAATCATTAATCGTATTATAAAAATAGTAAATTTTATTAATAAATTAATCCATTTTCGTACGTGATGGAAATTTTATTTAGAAGAGTACTCTTTATCAATTAAAGATTAATGAGGATCCGTAGTCACGTATTGATGTTTAATTTTTTTAAATTGGTTGTAACGGTAATATTACCTGTCCTTTCTCTAACGGTCATATTTTTTGTCCTTTTTACAACGGTAACATTTTTTGTCATATTTCCAACGGTAATATTTTTTGTCTTTTCTCTAACGGTAACTTTTTTTGTCTTCTCTCAAACGGTAACATTTTTTGTTTGTAGTGTAACGGTAACTTTTTCCTCTATAAATTAGCATATTGCTAACATTCACATTCTCACAAACTCAAGTCTTATTTCATTTATAGAGCAGAGATTCTATTCTATCCTTTCATCTCCCACTCCTTTCATCAAATGGCTCGTACCTTCTTTCGCAAATTATTGACATACGTATCCTCTAAAGATGATAGCGATGTTCATACTGAGGAGGTCGATGGACAGTCATCGAGGCAGCGTGACAATAGGCAACCACGTAAGTTTATTCGGCGTGATCATGCCCAGGGGCACGAGCGCCTATTTCGTGATTATTTCGCAGAAAATCCAGTATATCCCTCGAATCTATTTCGAAGGAGATTTCGGATGAGCCGTCCCCTATTTCTTCGTATTCTAAATGAGGTAGAGTCTTACGAGCCGTATTTCGTCCAGAGAAGAGATAATGCCGGAAGACTCGGTTTATCTTCTATGCAAAAAATAACCGCAGCCCTTAGAATGCTGGCGTATGGGGTTACTGGAGATTTTATGGATGAATACATACGTATCGGTGAAAGCACTGCAATGGAGAGCCTAAAAAGATTCTCTGAGACAATAGTAAATGTTTTTTCAGATGAATATTTGCGGTCTCCAAATGCTAATGATATAGCCCGATTGCTGTTGGTTGGTGAACAACGAGGATTCCCAGGAATGCTCGGAAGCATTGATTGCATGCATTGGAAGTGGAAAAATTGTCCCGCAGCGTGGAAAGGTATGTACTCTGGCCACATACATAAACCAACTATTATTTTAGAAGCAGTTGCTTCATATGATCTTTGGATATGGCATGCATTTTTTGGTATGCCCGGTTCACATAACGACATTAATGTGCTAGAAAGATCTTTTATTTTTACGGAACTTGCTCAAGGGCGTGCTCCTGCTGTCAATTACACTATCAATGGCAACGACTACACTATGGGGTATTACCTTGCGGATGGTATTTATCCCAAGTGGCGAACTTTTGTGAAGACGATTCCATCACCACGAGGGAACAAGAAGAAAAATTTTGTGAAAGCACAAGAATCCGCAAGAAAAGATGTCGAGCGTGCATTCGGGGTACTTCAACAACGATTTGCTATCATTCGTGGACCTTCCCGAATGTTCAAAGTGAAGGACCTAACAAATATTATGAAAGCATGTGTTATTTTACATAATATGATCATTGAAGACGAACGTGATGATAGTGAGAGTCTGAACATTGAGTATGATCAACTTAATGATGATCTTCCAGAATTGTCACGCAATCATACAATTGAGCTTACGGACTTCATCCAGCGTCATCATCATATTAGAGATAGCTCGGCACATCATCAGCTCCAAGAAGATCTAATTGAACATCAATGGTTATTATATTCCCAACATTAGCATAAGTGCATGCAAACTATGACCTCTTTTCCTTCGTGTTATTAGATCTTCTTGTTTGAGTTGATATGGCATGCATTTGTATTTCCTTCATGTTATTTAAGATTTATGTTTAACTTAATTTGCTTTGAGTTTGCATTAGTATTTCCTTCGTGTAATTGGTAACTATGTTAATGGTAAAACCCTTTTAGTAATGCCTTTCCTTGAGTATAAGCTTTGCAATCTATATGATGATGAAAATTTTATTTTTAATAAAAATAAAAATTATTATAACATATTACTTGCACAAGCATATTGAAGCTACAATACTAATGTTAAAAAATACAATCACATGCTTTTTATACATTTATCATTGTTCAGAACAAAAAATAAGATGGCCAACTGAATTTGGTAATATTAAAAAACAAGAAGTTCAATCTTGAGAAGTACTGCGTCTCGCCATGATTTCCCTCTGGAGTTGCTGGAAGTATAACCGCTGCAGTTCAGGCATGCCACTCACGTCCATCATCATAATGCGCTGATCACTTTCTTTCGTGGCTAGCTCCACTTTCTGCGCCTCCAACCTTAACCTTTCGTCCTCTTGACGAATTTTGGCGAGCTCCTTTTCCCTCTCAATTACCATCTTCTCGGCCTCCAACCTCAGTCGTTCATCCTCAAGGCGTAATTTTTTTTCCTCTTTTTCCTTGTCATACTCAATCTTCTCGGCCTTCATTCGATAAAACTCTTTCTCCTGAGCGCGTGACTCCTCCAAAAGAGTATACTTCATCTTCCTGAGTTGGAAATTTTCCTCTGCTTGCTTGCTTTGGGCCTTTCGTTTTCCTTTCTCAGCTTTCCTCCCAATTGGTCGGTCCAACTCGATAACTTCATTTTCCATGACTTCATCCGCCTCCATATCAAAAGCTGAATCAATTGTAGCGCCAGAACATCGAGTTGGGGTCGGGGATGGGGACATCGTCTTCCTTCGTTTTGGATCCTCCTTTGTGGTGCGCCAAATCCACTTAGGTTGGTCCTTCAACAGGTGCCAGCAATGCTCAAATTGGAAAGAGCATTTCTCTAGCGCTTGGTACATAACCTTGGCCTTGTCGAACTTGCATGGAAAAAAAAAACAAATGTTAAACCAATGTAGAAGATAAGAAATTTTAGAGTAAAACAAGAAGGATATCGAATTTTTACCTTGTCTTGGTCGGTCATGCCACTCTGATTTAACCCTTCAACTTGGGCTAGTTTTGCACAAAATTTGTTCGTGGCCTTTTGGATAACCGACCACCGATGAATTAGAGATTTTATTGTCCGCTCAGTTGTGGTTTCTTTAAATTGCTGGAAGTACTCAAAAATTTTTTCCCAGAGTTGGGAGTGTTTTTGATCTGTTCCCTGAACGGCATCAAGGCTACAATTTAGCCAAGCGGAGACAAGTAATTTGTCTTCTTCGGGGGTGAAATTCGCACCCCTCACTGATTTCCTAACGCCGATGGGCTCGTTAGGGGGTTGGGTTGGAGAGTCATGCAGGGTTAACGGAGAACTTCCACTTTGCCCACCGTAAGTGGGGTCGAGTTGAGGATCTTGACTAAGGAGGTTCGTGAAGTACATACTAGTCAAGTCTTGTGAATCCATCTCTAAAAAAATATATAGAGATTAGAAAAGATATCACCACAATGTTTGGTTTTTGATCAAGGCTCAGGAACCAAATGGGTTACAAAAGATAAGATTGCCACCCACTCATGGCTGCAACAACCGGTTGCCACTACTTGGATGCCGTCCGGGTTACCTAGCCACTGAGGAGATGGCAATCTATATGATGTATCCCTACATGCGGTTGTCATCATCACAGCCGAGGGGGTTGAGTTTATACATTTATTCAGTTATCAGAACATAATACAAAACACCAACATCATCAGCATGCAGATCATGGAAATTTATATAAGAGCATCCCCATCCAGCTCCACATTATTAATATAACATAATTTAATATGACAAAGGGCTCAGAATGGTGTAAATATGCTCAGCATGCGTAAGTAAGGTGGCGAACATCGAATGGTTGCAAAACCCCACTCGAACCCCAATTGCCTTTTGTGGAAAGTACCACAAACTGCAATATGGTCATCCGAATGAGGATTACCCCGCCATATCGATGGGTCCCCTAATACACTAGTGACCTACCAGCACTATAACCATCATCATAGCCTATTAATAGGTCCCCTCCCCCGAGATATATGAATAACTGCAAAGAATCCAAAAAGATTGCACAAATTCAAGCAAACTACAAGGAAACTGTCACAACCACAATACTATTATCCAACAAGATTGTATTGATCATAAGAATAGGCAAGAGATCTAGCTATAGGATCTACACGGTGCAAAAGGTGTATACTATTATCCAACAACCTAAATAAATTTTTTTTACTTTTTTTTTATAAGTACATCAATTTTAAGCCACAATGTAATATATATATAAAGTAGAAATAATAATGTCCTTTCACAAGGTTCAGAAGCTGATGAATCAAGAATTATAGAGTCAAAAAATGAACATGTGCAATGATCACAAGCTAGACTCCTCGAAGAACTCCTGTAACATAGCATATACACAAACACAAGAATATGCAATAAGAAAAGGGATGGGGATACGTATTTCGAAGGTAATTAACCCACCAACACAGTGATTATGGTATGTGGTTTCAACTAGCAAGGAAAAGACATATTCCAGATCAATGGTAACACAAAAAGTGGCAATGCTCAGAAACATATTCCAAAGTACACACTAGGCATTCTATTCACTTTTCATTGAAGTTTCTTACTAAAAAGAAAAAAAAAAAAAAGCACATGCATGGTCAAGCTACAGCTTAAACAGCAGTTGAGGAATCACAACTAATATTCTATCACAAAATGGCAACATAAATAAGGGCAACAGATTTCTCAAGCCTCAAAATCCATTCCATACCAACAAACTCCCCCAAATTCTCCTCAAATCCAACAACCCAACACACCAAGAAGTCACCAAAGCCACAATGGCAACCAGAGCATCTCGGCTTGTCAACCGGAAGCATCAACAAATTATAAATGGTAAAAGATGAGACAAAAATCCAAAAAAAAAAAAAACAATCCGTGCGAAACCCAGCAAAATTTTCTCGGCAGCCAAACACCAAATCAATGAATATGCAATACTCAAATAAAATATCCTCAAAACCAACAACCCAACACAGCAGGAAGTACTTAAACCCACAATCGTGTGTTGTATTTTCTCAACATCAACTCAATCAATGGATCAAAATAATAAGAAATTTTCAAACATGAGCTTCGTCATTTTGCACGGAAAAAATTCCGTGAGAAATCAACAACACTTTCTCGGCAGCCAAACGGTGAAAGTATTATGCAATCCCCAAAGAAATTCGTACCCAACGAGAGAGCCGAATGCAATTATCAAGATGAATCACAGAGTTCCCCCAAATTTTCCAAATATCACAGCCGAGCGAAAGGGGAAAAGAAGACCTCAAGGTGAAGCTCAAGGGTTGTGGAGATCTTACCGTGCGTGCCGATGGAGACCTGCAATCAATGGTGGAGCGCAAGAGGGAGGGGCCAACGGTTTACCCTAGCAAGAGAGAAGGAAGACGCGGGGGGGAAAGGAAAATCGTTGGGGATGGGGATGCGATGGGGATGTACAGTCGTTCCCCATCTATGGGGAACTCCTGTACAGACCCTAAACGGAAACCCCAAAATGGGGAACCGGATGGAGACACAAAAGTGAGCAAATCCCTAAAATTTTCCCCAAAATTTAGGGATGGGGATGATATAGGGAACCGGATGGGGATGCTCTAATAGAGGGATACTTACGAAGCAGGGCACGGACAGAGGATTCTTGGAGTGGCCTAAAACCCACGCACGCAGGACTGGGAGGACCGTGGCCAAGGTGCAGAGCAGATCATGCACGGATGAAAAAGGGGCACTCACACGAAGCAGGATCCAGCCAATCAGGAGGAAAGAAAAAATGGCGCATGGAGTATAAAGGCTTCTTTTCGATTTTTAGTTACGGGACGTTTTAATTTCTTGTTTCTTTTTGGTTTTCGGTTTAGAGACCTCTGAGCCTTTTTTTTTTTTCATTTTTCTTTTGGGATGGATTCCGAAAAGGGGATAGGATTTTTGGATTCGAAGATGTTAGGCTAAATTTCTAAGCCTAGGCTTTGGGGAGTAACCCAGAAACAGATTGGTTTGTGCTCACTTTTCCATTGATTTCCATTTTACAACTTATTGAGTTACAATTGAGTTACAATGTTATTATATTCGGAGAAGCTTGGAATTCTTTCTCATGAATCCTGGTCTGTTGTAGACGCTAGGCACAACTGATACTTCAACTGATGCAAGATTGTGGTAGGCTTCTTTCATTGTAGATCTAGCTTTGCAACTCAGTAGGGAATTTGGGCTAAGAGATAATTTGTGCATGATTTATTATATTTTCAACCATGATCCTTACGAATGGGTTGGTGGTTGAGTAAAGAGGGATTTGAGCATTTTTCACAAACAATCGGTGAAAGCGTCAAACCTGCAGCCTAGGTATTTGATATTTTGTTTCATTGATATTTATTTCTCTGCAATATCTAATTTTCTTGCCCACACCTCCCTAATATTCATTTGTTTCACTTCCTTCAATTTACAAACACCCAGAAAACCATTTTATACAACGATCATAACCATCCTTCCTTCAATACCCTCCACACCAGTACATTAGCATACATTCTTGTTTCTTTCCTTAGCTATGTAAAAATCCCTTTCTCAAACGCGTTCCTTGTGCAAAATGCAACTCATTATATGTTTGTTCAGCATGAATACTGTTGTCTCTGTGGAAATGACATTGGAACTCCTCCATGTACCACTTTGAAAGCTTCTGCACTTGGAAGGCAGATTTAGAAAGTCATCATACTTCGATCTCCAAGATTTTTTAACTCTATTGATGTTCGGGAATGTTGACAATTATCTACTAATATTATGGGAGACAAGATGATGTAAATGAATATGGACAAAACTTCCTAGATGCTAATGCTTCCAAAATCCTATATTGTACTCAGATGTCTGTCTAATATTAACAACATTTTACGTGTTTGGTCCTAGCGTGCAGGACAAAAGACCAAAACATGAATGTTCAATGAAAAAAACTGAACTTTTCAAACATGTCAAGAGCCATGATCAAATTCTTATCATTGCTCGCTCTAGAGAGAGTAACTCACATTTAAACACTAGGTTAGTATTGCCAGCTAGTTTGCCATGTAGATAATCATTTGGTGAGCCGGGCTTATGAGAGGGGCAGTCTCTATTTTGTTGTTACATTTTAATAAAAATTTATTTTGTAACGATTATCTTTTAAATTGCAACGTTTGGGTTAAAGCATTAATATAGATTTTTATGTGCTTGCCGTTGCAGATTTTCTTATATTAATATATTTTATAATTATCTTGAAAGCTGTTCGTAATAAATTTGATTGATCGAGTGTTGTACGTTTTCATTCTGTAGGCATGCATTGCATTTATGGCTATTGAGAGCACTCTTATTGAATTATTTATATGTAAAATTATTGTATTTTTTAGCTTTTAGGGGAATGAAGAGGGACTCATAGAATCCTCAATAGATTAATTAAAATTAAAGAATATTTTTAATAAATATGAGATGAATTTAACTTTTAACTATTCCATTCACATAAATCTTTATATTGAATTATTTATTTATTTTTTATATAATAATAAAATAATATTAATTTAATAATTTTTAATATATTTATTTATATCATATTTTATCATTATATTAATTATACGTTAATTAGTAATTATATTCAAATTAAATTATTGGTTAAAAAATTATATTTTTAATAGTCATTTAATATTCATAACCACAAATGTCTAATTAAATTTATCTAAAATTCAATATAAATGCCAAAGAATAAAATCAATATAATTCTAATAACCGTTGTTGACATTAATTGATTCAGTAAAATTCAAAGAAACTGAGAGTTTTCAGAGGAAATGTTGAGGGAAGAGAGAGAGTGTTACAAAAAAAAACAATAAACTAAATATTTGGTCATTGAACAGTTCATATCAAATTTGACTTTACTTTTACAAATACTGTAGCTAAAAACCAAACTTTTTTATTTTACATAGTCCATTGCAGCCAACTTTTGGTCCGTAATAGCAACTCTTTTTTTGCATATGCATATTCCATTGAGAGTGCTCTCACAATGGATTTTGCAAACTCAAATAATTTGATTTTGAGCTACAGTATATGTAAACCAAAATCCAAATTTGATGCCTACTGTTTAAGGACCAAATCTATATTTTATTATTTTTTATAACATTCTCTCTCTTCTCTCCATCTAAATCCACAAATATTTAGATAATTTAGTTAGAATATGATTACTAATTAACATATAATAGATAGAATAGTAAAATATGATAAAATAAAATAAATTAATAATTAAAAAAATTAAATATTTTATAATTATTAATTACTCATTACTATATAATGAATAAATTGATAATTCAATATAGAGATTTGATATGAATAATCAAAATCAAATTCATCTCATATTATTTTATTGTTATATAATTAAAAAAATAGTTATTCTAATGTGGAGACTTATATGAATAGAATAGTCAAAATCTAAATTCATCTTATATTCATCAAGGAAAAGTCTAAAAGTAGTCATGGGGGGCTTCCCCGCAGACGGTCTCCTACGTGGACTAAAACGCCTTGTTTGAATTAAGTGATCAAAAAGCTCCGTCCTGAGTGTTTTTGAGACTCTTCTTCTCCATCCGCTTGAGAACGCGAAGCCCTTCCCTCCCCATTCCCCAAAACTGGCCTCTCTCTAGAGGTGTACGTAGCCGCAGAGAGCCAAACTTGATAAAGAACAAAAAAAAAAAAAAAGAACCCAGAAAGGATGAGATCTATAGCCGAAGTTGATAATCTTATCAATGTTCTACTTATGGTTCACCAAAAGGGTGCGTCAGCACACATGCGAGTATATACAGACTCACCGAGGAAGCAACCCACTTGAAAAAGAACCCAAAAAAATAAAAAAACCCAGAAACGAAAAGATGAGATCTATAGCCCAGAAAGCCGAACTTGAAGGAGGGAAAAAAAAAAGAATAAACACAGATTTGCAGTTTCCAAACCTGAGAATGAAGAGATCTGCTTAAAAGGATAAGAAAGATGGGATCTATGATTTCCAAGCTTGTGAGATGAAAATGTCTGAGAGAAGGAATATGCGATTTCCGAGCATGATAGATGAAGAGGTCTAAGAGTTTGAATTAATATTGTTTCCCGCTGTTTTACTTTTCATTTTTCTTCTACTTTTTTTTTTAATATAATTGATAATGTAGCCACGCCTATTTTTTTTAAATATAATTGTTAATGTGGCCACGTCAAAGGTGTTCGCGTGGAGGCACGATTCTGTGCCTCTCTCTAGCACAACTCATTTATCAAAAGTGTCATTTATATATGTATAATCCAATAACAATGATCTAAGGTGCTAGTTTTCCATCTATGACTTTAACTCATGTATATACGTTGTCCTTCTTTTGATTGACGGAAAAATAGCTCCAGCTTGAGAAAGTATTTTCAGCATTTGATTGATTATGATTTTTTACGATTTTGTTTTAAGGCTTAGCCGTTTCCAATCATTATTTCATGCGTTAACTTTTGCGGAGTTTAATTCCTCAGTTACTTCATGGGCCGTTTCAAAGTGTAATTATCAGCAAGTTTTACTAGCTTATAAACAGGTGCTTTGGTTCGGTCAGACGTACGTGTGTGCATGAAAAATATATTAATACTATTTCATCTAATAGTTTTTGTGTGTTCGAGAGATTCCAAGTAAAAGAGAAGTGTTTCTTTTTTGTGTAGTTTTGAGCTTAACTATTTGTATAAAATTGGTTCAGACTATACGACAATCAATTAAGCTGTTGTATACTTGAAGAATCAAGTCAAGAGGAGTTCTGTTGCACCAGTTAAATTGAAACTTTATACACTGTGGAGGGTTTAAATCTCCTTAAAGAAAGCGAGATTTCTGTACCTAAGTCCAAACTGGCTTCATTTGAATGTTAATGTCATTATAATTTTTATTATATTATTGTGTATTTCACCAACATATTGCATTGGTTTTCAAACCGGTATCTGTTTTTCTGTTCATTATAGTGCTAAACAGTTGCAAATAATTTTGATCTGTATAGGATTTTGAATTTTATATTTGTTAGAAATCCTGGCCTAATCTACTCTCCCCTTGTTTGTAAAGTTCACATATTCAGTACGCTGGTATATTCATGATCTTATCACTCCAGTTAATTGATTTCAGTTTATAGTGTTATTAGAAGATTCAGAACCTCAAAAGATCAACCACTATATATACATCCACGCAACTGTCGGTTTGTTCTCTCTCTTTCTTCCTGGCAGTTAAGAGCATATATAAAACATTGTTTGACACCACAAAATGTGGACATAATTCCCAACTATACGTGCCCTTTTTGTTTGATCCAAAAATAAACATGACTAACGGAGTAGTTTTAGAGAGAGCAAATGATCAGCTAGATCAAAGTAAGGTATTAGAATATCGTAACAGTTATTCATTATAGTCCAGTGTTACGAATGGACATGTTTGTTTGCTGTGCGGCCAACGTGCTCAGGGGATTCTGTGGGATACATACTTTCTTGGCGTTAACATCTCAGGCATAGTTATAACCAGACTATGCGGCGCCTTTAAAGGTGCAAGCATGATCAGTATACTTCTGGAGCAGAAGGCCAGTTAAAAGTTTTTGAGGCAGCAATACGTTTATCCATTAAGGTAACCTTCCTCTTGATTATGCAAAATCTTCCTTTTTATAGGCTTTTATCTTTTTTGGTTTTTTTTTTAATTTTTTTCGAATAAGCATGTGTAGGCCGCTTTATGTATTAGAGTAAGTAAATTGATTCTTTGCTCCCTCAGGTTACCGTTAGAGTATTTTAATTTTTTTATTTTTTATTTAATGATTAAGAACATGACTATTAATGAAATTATAAATTTTTTTCAATAATTAAATATGTAAAAAAATAACTATAAATTTGAACTAGCCGTAAGTGCTGAGCGCGGCTCCGCTAGCACCAAAAATGAGAAAGAATAATGTAATTTATCATTTTTATATATTATTATAATTTGTCATTTTTATATAATATCATTCTATCTTAGTACTTAAATATAGATGCATTTAAATAAAATAATAATAAATCATATGTTAAAGTATGTAACGTATAACATTTCTTTTTATTTTGAAAGACTTTCGTTATAACATTTATCTTTGTTTTCCATACGAGCGTGCTCAGTGGGTGTGGATGTGAGTCAAAACGTTTGAGAGCATAAATAATAGAGAAATAATAACAGGACCTTGGGCAAAAACTCATGTTATGCAACCATGCGGGCCAGGCACGAGTTGACCAACGTGGCAAAAGAGTAGAGCACTGACAAAGAAGAGAAATCCATTGAAGACGGCAACTTTAAATTACATGCATATTTTCCATTCGACAGCACATTGATTAATGTTTTCCCTAAGGAAGAATATATAGTTACATAAAATCATAGGTCAAGAGTAAAGGGAATTTTACACGGCATTAGTTGATGTTGGGGGTATTTTCCATTATAAAAATTTAAAAGGCTATGAGAATCCAGGAATGTTTATAGGTAAGGAAATAGCCCAGCAGACTTTTTAGCAAAGTTAGCGTGTGAGGATTGTGCTGCTATCTAGGAGTCTTTGAATATGATCCCTCCTTTATTAAGGGGTCTGATTAGAACTGATAAAATAAGTCTTCCTTATATAAGAGTTTCATTGTTTTATTGTGTTTTAGGCTTGTTAGATGTTGTTTTATTTTGGTTTTGGATTGTTTTGATATTTGGTTTTGGGTTAGTTTTTATAGATATAGCTTGTGAACCCCCAAGTGTAAAGTATTTCCATGGTATTCTTCTGTCAGAAGTAAGGACTTATAAATAAACTTGAGACGGGGCTGTTATGTGGGTAGACACCAGCTCTTAAAAAAAATCATATATAGTTATATAAAATCATAAGTCAATAAAGGAAATTTTATACAACGTTAGGTGGGGTTGGGAGTCTTTTCCATCATAAAAATTTAAAAGGCTACTTGCACTTATTTGAAAGCTATCCATTAGCGTTATTTTATACGCACATTAATTTAAAGGTTGATAAATTTTTTGAATTTTTTGATTTTCAAAGATTCTGAGATCGATTAATGATTCGTTTTTTATTCCATCATCTAGAATCCACTTTTTCAAGGAAAATACTATTTGAACTTTGAATTCTATCTGTAAAAGTTATCAATTGTTATTCTTTTTATATAAGAAAATGAAGTCTTTTTTTTTTATTTTTTAAAAATGTATAAAAATTAGTTGAAAGAAAATAAAAAATTAAATTAAAAAGTGCGTACAATACGGGATACCATTCTCCGTCTTTCTAGAATTGTCCTTTTTTACTGTACCTAGCATTGTCCTTGAATCATCCCTCTAGTGTAATGGTATCGATCACTATTTGTTTTTTTTATGATATAATAGATTTTCCTTTGTTTTAAAGAAATATAAATGGTAGTCACAATAGTAAATATGTAAATAGTATATAATTATTTTTTAAAAAAATAAATAAATATAAAATTTATATAAAAAAAATTAATTTTTTAATAATAAACTCTGTAATTTTTTAAAACGACTATAAGAGTCATACACTACGACTATCTTATTATTACTATTTTTTAACTGATGACGACACAGATCTATTTATTACTTTAATCCAGTGCGCTAAAATGTTTGCTTTTGTTTGCTAGCTTCTGAAAAATGGTTCCTTTGTATAACTTACTTTTGCAAGCTCGTGCGAAAGTATAGCTTTCGAGAAAGCTGTTGACAACCACACAAGAGTAGTACAGAAGAAGACGGCAAAGGACATTTTCCTCTCATTAACATCTCTTTTAATTCAACTCTGAGTAATGATGAGGGTATACCAATGGTTTTGATTCAAAAAACCGTTCTAACCTAGAGGAAGAATCTATGAAAATGTTCAAGCACCTTATCGTTACTCGTTGGAATTATGCCATCTTGTCTTTCTTGTGTAGTGGCTGTGCTTTATGGAGACTTCGTCGTTGTCACGAGGTTTTGTATCGTAGACAAAAAGAGGAAATGCTTGAATTTGAAGTACCCTTTTATCTAAATAATGTCAATCAATTATAGTAAAATTCAAAAGAAAATAATTTAGCTAAAAAGAAAATTACATAAAAGTAAATTTATAAACTAATGTAGTTTGATACAGTATATTAATCTTACTCAGCAAGATGAAATCTGCACAAGTAACAAGCTGCCAAAACCTCCCGATCCACCTCAGCTAGCTTAGAAGATTCTACATTCTTCTCTGAATATAAAATCTATTGTAACAAACTTCCATTTCACTTTACGTTTTTATCCTTAAATATTTACACTATAAATATGCCTATAAAAGGAAGTCGAGACTCCTTGTACTATTCACTGAGAAATGATTCAATTCAAGTATATTCAGAATAGATTGATTGCTACATTTATCTATATTTCTGATATGGTATCAGAGCTACTTGACTAATAGTCTCTTAATCCATTCTTCTTCTTCTTCTTTTTTTCTTTTCTCTCTTCTTTGTTTTCTAATCACCCTAAATCATGGCCGATAAATCTTCATCTTCAAACTCTCTATCCTCTTCTTTTTCTCAACTAGTTACTCTCAAATTAACCTTAGAAAATTATATTCTCAAGAAAGTGCAGATTTCAACCTATCTACGAGGCCATGATCTTTTCCCTTTTGTAGATGGAACTCAAACCCCTCCACCTAAATTTCTCACCACCCGAAAAATGCTCAAATAACCAACCCTGGCTTTCTTTCTTGGCAAAGCACCGATCAATTCATTCTCAACATCCTTTTCTCTGCCATAAGTGATTCAATAATTGGTCATGTTATCTCCTCCAAAATCTCTCGTGATCTCTGGTCTCAATTGAATCTAGGTTCTCTTCACACTCTCAAGCTAAAGAATTCCAAATTAGATTTCAACTCACAAACCTAAGTCGTGGCAATCAATCAATCTTTGAATATTTCAGCAAGGTTAAGCTCCTCGTTGATACACTAGCCACCACAAGCACTTCTCTCTCTGACAAGGAATTTGTCACCTACCTTCTCAATGGGTTAGGAGCAAATTATGAGACATTTATCACCTCTGTTACAGCTCGCACAAAGCCCCTCACCTCCCATGACTTGTATCATCTCCTCCTAATCCAGGAAAGTCGCAAGAACCATACGGCTAACAACCAACACCCCACCTCTCTCTTTGAGCACTCAGCCAACTTTAGTTATAATAACCAACATGGAAGGGGATCCTATCGCAGTGGCCGTAATGGTCATGGGTGAGGCAGTTCCTCTTCTAACAGAGGAAGGTCCTTCAATAACCTCACCCAAAATTACCAAAATCATCACCCAAATTCCTCTCGACCTACCTGTCAGGTTTGCAACAAACCCAGACATGTTGCCCTCCAATGCCATTATCGTTTCGATCACGCTTACCAATATGAACCCCTGAAATCCTTCTTTGCGAACTACACCTCCCCTTCACCTATTTTTGACTCCACCTAGTACCCAGACAATGCAGCCACACATCATATCACTCATGACCTCTCCCAAATGAACCTTTCATCCGAACCTTACCATGGATTTGATCAAATGTGTGTCGGCAATGGCTCTGGACTTCCAACCCAACACATTGGTGAATCTTCCTTCTCTCTTAACTCTCACAATTTCAAACTCAGCAATCTTCTTCATGTTCCTTCTATAACAAAAAATCTTGTTTCTGTTCTACAATTTTCTATTGACAATACTTGCTTTTTTGAATTCCATGCCACGCACTTCTCTATCAAGGATTCTCAGACCAAGAAGCTCCTCATCTCTAGAC
The DNA here is from genome assembly GCF_018687715.1 of Carya illinoinensis. NCBI lineage: Eukaryota > Viridiplantae > Streptophyta > Magnoliopsida > Fagales > Juglandaceae > Carya > Carya illinoinensis. Next base: position 43,879,303 of record NC_056762.1, on the reverse strand, counting down.
CAACTCGTGATGGTCTATATCAATTTCCTTCCTTCTTGCACAATTCTCCTTCATTAAATCTCGGTGAAAAAGCTCCTCTCCTCTGCTGGCACAGAAGATTTGGTCATCCATCTCTTGAAACAATCTCCAAGATCTTGCATACAACATGTTTGCCTTATTTCCCCAGTCACTCATTTTCTTGTTCGGACCGCATCTTAGCTAAAGCACAGCAACTTCCCTTTTCAATGGGCTCAACCAATTTTGTTCAACCTTTAGATATTATATGGGCCGATGTTTGGGGCCCAGCTCCAGTTGTCTCTAGAAATGGTTTAAAATATTATCTATTAATAGTGGATCATTTTATTCGGTTTACTTGGTTGTTTCCTATGAAAAATAAATCTGATGTGCTAAGCATTTTCACTAATTTCATTTCATTTTCTGAGAGATTGTTTAACATTAAACTTATCTCCATGCAAACTGACACCGGAGGAGAATTCCATCCATTAACTAATCTTTGCATAAATCTTGGCATAATTCATCACTTCTCTTGTCCACACAAGCATCAACAAAACGGTCTCGTTGAAAGAAAACATCGACACATTGTTGAAACAAGTCTTACACTCTTAGCTCATGCCTCTCTACCTTTTTCTTTTTGGGATGATGCTTTTGAAACCGTCATCTATCTTATCAATCTTCTTCCCACACCCACATTGCAAATTCAATCTCCATACTTCAAGGTTTATCACAAAAATCCTGATTACTTCTTTTTAAAAGTTTTTGGGTGTGAATGTTTTCCTAACCTTCACCCCTACAATCGTCATAAATTATAATTTGGTTCCACCTCTTGTCTTTTTCTTGGGTATAGTCCCTCTCATAAAGGGTAATAATGTCTTGATCAAAAAAATAATAGACTTTATATTTCTAGGGATGTTACCTGCAATGAAAATCACTTTCCTTACAAACACAATTCTAACCCATCACCTTCTCGACCAATCCATAGCTTCCCTCTCTTCCATTATTTCAACCCTCAATTCTTGGACCACCACCTCCACTCAGGCCCACTGCGTCCCAGCCCACAAATACCCCTTTATCTTACCCAATACCTAAACCTTCATAGCCCACTTCTCACTCGAATCCTCTCTCTCAAGTTCCTATCTCTCAGCCCAACCCCAATACATCTTCTTCCTCCTCGATTTTACATTCTGCAAACCCTAACTCCTCATCATCAGTCCCTCCCGACAGCACCAATCACCATGAGCCGCTACCCCCTCCCCTTGTTCCACCACGATCTCCCATCATAACCCGCTCACATACCAACTCCTCCAAACCACGAACTCCAACCGATGGCACCATTTCCTACCCAAATCGCCGCTGTTATCTCTCCTCTGTCACTGTTCCAAAAAATCTCACATCCTCTACCATTGCTTCCTAATACCCCGATTGGCAAGCTACCATGACCAAAGAATTTGAAGCCCTTGTTCGTACAAACACATGGACCCTTGTCCCACCTTCCTCTGTCTCTAATATTGTTGGTTGCAAGTGGGTGTTTCGAACTAAACTGAGAGCAAATGGCTCCATTGAGAGACGAAAGGAGAGGCTTGTAGCCAAAGGGTTTCATCAACAACATGGCATTGACTACACCGAAACATTCAGCCCTATGGCAAAACCCTCCACCATTAGATTGGTACTTTCACTTGCTATTTCTAAAGGATGGTCTTTGAGACAAATTGATATACAAAATGCTTTCCTTCATGGAAAGCTCACTGAATCAGTTTTCATGCAACAACCACAAAGATTTATTGATCCTCTACGTCCTGATTTTGTATGTAAATTGAATAAAGTCATTTATAGCCTTAAACAAGCTCCACGAGCTTGGTTCTTGGAACTAAGTACCTGGCTTCTGCATTATGGTTTTGTTGCATCTCAAGGAGACCCCTCTCTGTTTATTTTACACAAGAATGATTTCTCTATATTTGTTCTTGTGTACGTTGATGACATGGTCATCACTTCATCCTATGATTCTGCTATTGGTTGTTTTCTTGAGTCTCTGAGTAAAGCTGTTCCCGTCACTGACCTTGGCTAACTGTCCTATTTTCTTGGGTTAGAACTGTTGCAGATGGAGACAAAATAGCAAACGGTGAGCCATGCACCGTTTGCTTATTTGGTTTATTAGGCACCGTTCGGTGCTTTTGTAATTGTTAGGCACCTCCCCACCTCCCCAAGAATCATGTAGCAAATTGCTACAATGTAGTGATCTGTTCTCCTATAAATAGGAGAGCTTAAGTGTGCAGCAGACGGTGCAGAAGAGAGAAAGAAGAGAGGAAGAGAGTGGGTGAGCAGAGAGAAAATTTTTTCTGTAAAAATCATTTCATAGTAAAATAACAGCAGCTGTGGACGTAGGCAATTGCCGAACCACGTTAAATTTCGTCCCTCCTTTATTTAGAATCGTCTCTGAGTCAGAACAGCTCTCAACAAGAACTTGACTATCTCAACAATTGTCTTCTTCTCATCCAAAGGAAATACATCTCAGATTTACTCAAAAAAACAAATATGCTTGCTGCCAACCAAATATCCTCTCCAATGTCAGCCTCCACTAAACTTTCTAAGTTTGACTCACCATCTTTTGAAGATGTCACTCTTTTTAGGACTCACCATCTTTTGAAGATGTCACTCTTTTTAGGAGTATTGTTGGCAGTCTTCAGTACTTATCTATAACACGGTAGATAAATTGTATGTTAAATTGTATGTTAGCAAATAGCAATATAAATACATGATTGGTAAGTTTATTATGGTGTGTCAATTATTAATTTTTCTTGCACTCCTATCTAAAATTCTTGAGTCTTCTTAAAAGTATGAAAAAAAATAATATATATTTTCTTAAAGTTCATAATTTTCTAGGAATAAACAAGATTTTATTAATCAAAAGAATAATTTTTGCATCCATGGTATAAAGAATGAGTATACATACATAAAAAAAATACCAAAAATATACCACCTAAAATTTAGAAACTTGAAAATATTAGTTCCAAAATATACAAACCAAAAAGAAATCTCTTATAAATTGAATGAATATGAATTTAAATTATGTCTATTATGTATTTTCTTAAAATTATAAATAACAAAGTGTCATATATACATACTCATACACATATAGGCATATATGCAAGCAGCATCGTCATTCCATAGATCAATATGGCCCCCCAACGTAGAATTTCGGGTTCCGCCACTGCTTTTACAAAAAAGTGAGTTGAATGGGCAAAAAGACTTTGATCTTTTGAACTTTATATGCAGCCTTGCTGAACTCTACGTCTCCTTAGTCCAAGGATACCATACTTCTGCTCCTGTTCTGTTCAGCAGTAGTAGTTCTGCAAAGAGCAAACTGTGCTGCATAGCTTCTTATCCAAATATGAGCCGTAGAATCTCTCCTTTTATTCCCACCCTTCTGCTTTTATTCTGTCTTGGTTTGCAGCTCGCCAATGGTAGTGTCACCGATACTATCCGACCAAGCCAATCACTAACAACCACGGAGACTATTGTCTCTGCTAAGAGAAAGTTTGAACTTGGTTTCTTCTCCCCGGCAAATTCGACAAGGAATTATGTGGGAATATGGTACAAGAAAGATCCTCGCACCGTAGTTTGGGTTGCAAATAGAGAGCGGCCATTCCCAAATTCCTCTGCCGTTCTAACCCTTAATCCGGATGGGAACCTTGTAATATCTGGCGGCATAATGCAGTACATGGTGGCCAACACTTCTGCTGGGAACGATACCTATGCCATCCTATTGGATACAGGCAATCTTAGAGTTATAAAGAGGGTCTCAGATGTTGTTTTGTGGCAAAGCTTTGAGCATCCTGCTGATACTCTATTGCCCGGAATGAACGTTAGTGATTTCACCACAAGATGGTCATTAACATCATGGAAAAGTACTGAAGACCCTGCTCCTGGTCTTTTCTCTCTGCATCTCGGTTCTTGGAACGAACTGCAACGGGGTTCTTGGAAAGAATTAATCGTAATGAAGGGATCTGAAATATACTGGTCTAGCGCACTCATTGGTCGTTTGGATGATATATTTGTGATTGTTGGGGAGTCCGTTACTTGGCGTAGTAAGTACACCGATGAAATGTTAAGAATAATTTTAGATGTAAAAGGGCAGTTTAGACTGCTCTCATGGACAGAAGTTGACCAATCTTGGCATTTGTTACCCTCGCCCAAGTGCGGGGCTTATGCATTATGTGGTGCTTACAGCATATGCAGTGAGACAACCGATAGAGGATGTGACTGTTTGCCAGGATTTGAACAGTTGGTTGCTGAAGGAAATAAGTCGAGTGGCCGAGGGTGTGTGAGGAAAATTGATCTCAAGTGCGGCAATGAGACAAAATTTTTCCCCTTGCCTCAGGTAGATTGGCCCAGTAATCCGAATAAATTGGACATTAGCGACTCCGTAGAGTGCAAGTCAGCTTGCTCGACCAACTGTTCCTGTATTGCTTATGCTTATGATCATCGAAAGCATGACTGCTTAGTATGGGAAGGTCCTCTGCTAAACGTGAAGCAGCTCTCAGAAGATGATGGATATGGAAATGATTTTTATCTGAAGCTTGATCCTTCGGAATCGATTACGAAAGGTCAGCAAAAACACAAGGACTTGTTAGCTATTGGTGACTGTTATTGCTGTTCTTGTCTCTTCTTCTTCTTCTTCTTCTTCTTCTTCTTCTTCTTCTTCTTCCTTCAATTATTTACTTTTCTGTTTGAGACTTGAGATTTTTTTGAGGAGGTGCCTCTAGGCACTGCCAATGGTAAATCCAGTCGTAACACAAGTACAACGCATGTATAATTCTATCTCTCTGATTTCCTTCCATGGAATGGAACTGTAACATCTCCAGGACATAAGAACACGAAGGTTGCAGGACTATTGTGTGCAATCATTATACCAACCATATCTTTTGCACTGGTATTCAGTCTTCTTGTTTATTGTGCGAGGAGAAAGAAAGAGCTCAAAAGAAAGGGTGAGCAAATAAGTGTTCGAAATGTATTTCGGAAATCAAGATGTATATTATCAAGCAAAGCCGTAATCATATGTTGTTCACTATGCAGGGGACAATTTGTTGCTGTTAGAGTTGACCATAGAGTCTAATAGTTCGGAGCTTACTGAATCAACTAGGCATGGGGAGAGCAGAAGAGGCAAAGTCAAAATGCCATTATTCAGTTTTGCAAGTGTTTCTTCTGCAACTGATAATTTCTCGCCTGGAAATAAGCTTGGCGAGGGCGGTTTTGGACCCGTTTACAAGGTATGTTTAAGTATCCCTAAACTTACTTGCTAGGATGCAGGCTTCACATACAAGGTAAACACTTTGCCAGTAACTAACTTACCATGTTAACAGACAAATGCCTCTTTTGTTGCTGCATATGCTGTAATGCCACTTTGTACCTATTTAAATCAGAAGTGGGCTGACTTTGGGTTAATGAAAACAAATCCAGGGAACATTACTAAGAGGGGACGAGGTAGCTGTAAAAAGACTTTCGAGAAGATCTGGGCAAGGTTGGGAGGAGCTAAAAAACGAAGCAATGCTCATAGCCACACTCCAACACAAAAATCTTGTTAGACTTTTGGGCTGCTGCATTGAAGGAGATGAAAAGATACTAGTTTACGAGTATATGCCAAATAAAAGCTTGGATTTCTTTATTTTTGGTTTGTAGTTTCTCGCACTTAGAAATACATTTCATTCCTCTTTGTGGGATTTTATTTTGTCCTTCAAATTTGGCCCAGTGTTATCAATCTAATCATATTTTTAAAACAGATGCTGAAAAGCGCAAGATACTAGATTGGGGGAAACGGATTCAAATCATTCAAGGGGTTGCTCAAGGACTTCTTTATCTTCATCAGTATTCCAGGTTAAGGATTATACATAGGGACTTGAAGGCTAGCAACATTTTGTTGGACACCGACATGAATCCCAAAATATCAGATTTTGGAATGGCAAGAATATTTGGAGGAAACGAGTCAGAAGCAAATACCAGTAGGATCGTGGGCACACAGTAAGTGAACTGAAGGACGCTACTGAATCATAAAAACCAACCCAACAGTATAGCATACACGTAAAACTTTCTGCTACTTATATTTTTAACTTGATGATGGTGAACAGGGGTTACATGTCACCTGAATATCTTATGCAAGGTGTCTTCTCCATCAAATCTGATGTCTTTAGCTTCGGTGTCTTGTTGTTAGAGATTTTGAGTGGCCGGAAGAACACTGGCCATCTTTTGGGATATGTGAGTATCTGACTTGTACCTTCTGGTGGATAAATTCAAACACATTTGACTTCTGATTGATACTCAGGATTTACACATTGTTAATGCAAAAGAAACCATAAATAGTTAGGAAGCAAATGGAGGAATTCCAGAACTGCAAAGAAAGTTTATCCCATTACTCCTCTCCTCTTATATATACCTTGCCCTCTCCTCTGAGTACTCTGATATGATGATGAATTGCTACTCTCTCAAAAGCTCAAATGATAGGAAAAAGGAATTCACTCACTTAACCATTTTTGTTTTTTTTTATTTTATTTGTAGGCGTGGGAATTATGGAGTAGTGACAAGGGATCAGACATAGTGGATCCGTTGCTCCTTGATGATATGTCCTCCATGTCTATGGTGTTGAGATATATTAACATTGCTCTCCTCTGCGTACAAGAAAGTGCAGCGGATAGACCTACCATGTCGGACGTTGTCGCAATGCTTAGCAATGATAGTACAGTTCTACCTTATCCCAACGAACCTGGTTTCTTGTTTGTGAGAAGTAAGGTAAAGGCAAACCCAATCAGTGGCGTGTCAGACTTGTCTTATCTGAAGAATGAAACAGATTCAATATTTGAAGGCCGTTAAGCTTTGAAAGACCGGCCATAAGCTTCATACTACCTGTGTAAATCATCAGAAAAACATACTGTTAGGTTGCCTACGGGTTGTACTTCCCTTTTTCCTGTCTTATGTCAAAGTCCACTCAACAGAGTGAGCAGAGTGTATTGGATTTCTGAGTCTTCCGCCGTAAAATCTGTTAATATGGTTATGGTATTATAGTCAATCCTGTAATATAGTCGATAAATATGAGCTTTCATCTCTGATAAGGAGAGATCAAGTATGCCTGAAACATGGCAAGACTCACTGCACATCTCTTCATAACATTCTCAGAGTCCGATATGGGCATCACAAAACTAAACTGGCATTTATGTTTGTCAGTGATTCCTTGATAGAAGGCTTTAACCAGATGGAATGCTCTCTTCTGAGTTCTGAGTATCTGAACTTGCCCAGAGCTTTGGTGTTTCACAGTTTTCAATAAATAATAAAAAAATTATTATTTTTATTATTATCGTAAAATATAGATTAAACTGGATTATAAATGAAAGCTACGAGAATTTTAATTTTTTGTAATATGGCTTCACAATTCCACTTAATCGTTTCTCCTTTGGTAGATGCTCTACCGCCCTCTGCATTTCGTCACTTGATTACGTTTGATTTTTTTTTTTTTTCCAGGTATTGCTTTGTCTTCTTCTCTATTTTTCACTTTTCAACCAAATATACAGAACGAGAGTGAGAATTGGATCTCAAAATGAGAGGATTTTTTTTTTTGATCAAGAGTCGGGGTCCCTTAACAGGAGACCTCTCCCCAATATATTAAGCTTAAACAAATAAACTTTGTGCATGGGATTACAACCTCCTTCCCAGCCACAAACAACCTGTTAACATTACCAGAAAAAAAACATTGTTCCCTAACCAAACAAATACAAACGGAAACAGAGCTACAGACATTGCTTTCAACTTAAAACAAAAAAACAATCCACATAGAACCTGCACTTAGAGCGGAATTACCGATTAACAATCAAAATGAGAGGAATTACCGATTAACAACAGGGACGCATTTACAGCGACAAAAGTGCCATCAGAATAAAACCATTTCAGTTTTCTTGACAGGAAGTGAAGTTTATGTCAAAATACTAAAATCTTCAACAGATACTGGAAAGAACCACATCAAGGAGAGCTCAGAATATTTGAGGCAGATGCTACCATAAATTCTTCAACCCACTGCAACAACAACATTAAAAATGATATGTATATATATATTATTAAATGGCTAGAAAATGTATCTTTATCAAAACATAGCAAATTCTCAAACCTATATCATAAACTGGAATATTAAGTTGAAAATAATACATGTGATTAAGTTAAACTATCTTGGACCATTATGCAATGAATATATAGGACTTTCGAGAGAGAGTCAATGTTGGTACTTCGATCTCCAAGTTTTTTTTAACTCTATTGATGTTAGCTGTTGAGTTTGGCTTGATTTCCTGCTGAAAATGTGTTTTTTGGGGTTTGCTACAGTTCCGCTACAGTTCCGCTCGACCTCCGCTCGAGCGAACTCATCCAGAGAGTTCCGCTCGACAGTCCGCTCGAGCGAAATCTTCCAGAGAGTTTCGCTCGACCTCCGCTCGACTGTCCGCTCGAGCGAGAATGCAACCCTAATGTGCGCTCGACGTCCGCTCGAGCGAATGTTCTGATTAGCGCCTTGTGCTATAAATACATCATTTTCTCTTCATTTTGATGAGCCCTCAGCAGCCAAGTTAGAGAGAGTTTTGAGAATCCTTTTGTATACAATCCTAAGAGTCCATTGAGTGTATTGGGGCTTTAGGATCAAGGATTTTGTGTGATCAATACTCTTGTACTCCATCTTTTGTTCATAGTGAAATCGTTTGAAACCGACCCCGACAGTGGACGTAGGCCCACATTGAGCTGAACCACTTAAATCTTGGTGTTCTTTGTGTGATCGTCATTTCTTTTGTTGCTTCCGCTATTGTTTGCTTCAACTTAGTCATTGTTTGTTCGGTCCATTCCCAACATTAGGGAATGTGGACAAGTATCTACTAATATTATGGGAGACAAGATGATGTGAATGAACATGGACAAAACTTCCTAGATGCTAATGCATCTAAAATCCTATATTGTACTCAGATGTCTGTCTAATATTAACAACGTTTTACGTGTTTGGTCCTAGTGTGCAGGACAAAAGACCAAAACATGAATGTTAATGAAAAAAACTAAACTTTTTCAAACATGTCAAGAGCCATGATCAAATTCTTATCATAGCTCGCTCTAGAGAGAGTAACTCACATTTAAACATCAGGTTAGTATTGCCAGCTAGTTTGCCATGTAGATAATCATTTGGTGAGCCGGGCTTCTGAGAGGGGCAGTCTCTACTGCATTGGCTTTTGTTGGAAATATTTTCAAAATAATATATATTATATTTATTATTAATAATTTTTTGGGATTTATTTTTGGAAGTTATGAATTGTTTTGGAAAGAGAGAATTTAAGGAAATTTTATAAGCTATTGCTTATGGTTATAATATTTGGGTCTATAAATATGCCACAAATCATTACTTGGCAAAGGACATGGGTTCAAGCCATGCCTCTCCTCAAGGAGGGATTTTTGTTGATTTTACGTAGCAACAAGTGAAAGGGCACAAGCAAGCGCGAGGCACTGCAATTAAAATGGAAAATCGCACCTATTGGGTTTCGAACCCGTGCAAGAAGGGTGGTAGGAAATCAACGTGACCTTTGGATTGGGTCCAACCTTTCACTTGGCAACAAGTACAATAAATATACATGTTCAAATCAGATACAGAAGAATGAAAAGTCTTTCACATCCTTTGGCCCTCTATAAATAGACCCATTGGCCTACGAATTTAAGAGAGAAAAACAGAATTGACAAAATACATAAGGCAATTTTGAAATTCTCTCTCTCTCAAAAGTCTTCATTTCTTCAAAACTTGTCATTAGGATCTGTTCATTCTGTAGAGAACAGATTTCTAATCTCTTGGTTGAATAGTAAAATCTAAGGGTATTCGGGGTCTAATTTTGTGTCTGCATAACGCGGTTAGACAAACAGACTTGTTCTAGGATTCATTGTATCTTTGAGGCAAATTCGCTTGTAACCCGTGTGCATACCGTAATTGGTGGGGGCGAATATTGTCTTAAGAAAAGTGACATTTGTAACGCATCTTGAAGCAAACTTTCTCTCAATATTTTTTGTTTGGCAGCCCCTTTTGCACCAATAGCTTTCAAACAGGTATCTGTTTTTCTGCTCAATACAGTGCAAAACAGTTGCAAATAATATTTTTTTGTATAGGATTTTGTGTGTTTTTTTTTTTTTAATGTAACACTCTGTATTTCATATATGAACTCAAACCATACAATTCTTGTCTTTTGCCAAACTATTTACAATGCAGTCCAAAACTTTTTCATAGAGTTACCATTTAAAGCTGATAGGACAGCATTGCACACTTCATCTACAATCGTGCTCCAATGATTCTAATAGAAGCATGCTTCAAATCCATTTGGTCCAGGTGACTTCAAAGGGGCCATATGTTTTACTGCTTCTTTACCTCTAATCTGGTAAAGCTCTTCAAGATACTCTCATTCATCTCAACTTTGACACTTTGCTCAATGCATTTTAAACATTCCTCAATATATACACACATTGGGTTTGTTGTAGTAAACAGATTCTCAAAATAACTGCTGAAAGTCCTCAGAGAAATGAGTTGATTGGCATATTCTTGTGAAAACCTGTGTAAAATAGTGTTGTAACAAGTGTTGATGCGAAAAGGCTTGAAGTGTGCTCGTCATTGGTCAAAACAGAAGAATTCACTCGACTCTCACTCAACAGGGCGCTCGAGCGAACTCAAGCAGAGTTGAACGCTCGAATCTCGCTCGACACTGAGCTCGAGTGAACTCAGACAGATTGTGCCGCTTGACCCTCGCTCAACAGGACACTCGAACAAACTCAGGCAGAGTTGAATGCTCGACATTGAGCTCAAGCGAACTCAGACAGATTGTGCTGCTCAACCCTCGCTCAACACTCCGCTCGAGCCAATGTTCCATATCACTTAAATTTTACAGTTTTGAAGCACGTCCTTTGATTGGGACTATAAATAGAACAGCTTAACTTCTGTTCTAAGTGTGGAGAATAAGAGCAAAAACCCTAAGGGCCTCCAAGAACTTTTTAGAGCAACCTCTCCCCCAGTTGGTTGATTCTCTCTTGGATAAACACATCTCCACCACACAACACTCAAAATCAACTTTTACATGAGTCCATTGAAGTGGACATATTAGTTGACCGGAAGAGTCCGGAGCTGCTGTTGATGCAGAGATTGAGAGGTTCTAGTGGAAGCTATAGAAAGGTCGGAGTTCTGACACTATATACGTGTAGAGATCAAGTGGGTCACTTGTGGTGTTGCAAGCCAAGTTTAGCAACTACAAAGGTTTTGTGAGTGTTTCTAAATTGGTTGTAACAAACTTATTTTCTATAGTGGATTTGAGGTGGTGTCTTACACCCGAAGTGGTTTCAAATTTTGAAGATATTCTTCAAATGAGTTTCCACTCCGTGATCAAGATCATGTGTTAATTATTTGTGTTATTTTATTTATTTATTAACTGCTTGTTTAACTGTTTTTCAAAAGACCACAAAAATTGGAGTACACCTATTCACCCCCTCTAGGTGTAGTGATTGGTCGAACCCTGCTTTTTCAATTGGTATCAGAGCGGGTTCACTCCACTAGAATTTAGTTCCTGAGTGTAATCCTGTTGTAGTGGTTTAAATGTAAAAGTCTCAATCACTCACATCTCCACCATATTTTGATGGAAACAACTATGTTTATTGGAAAGTGAGAATGAGGGCATTCTTGAAATCTGTGGATGAATGAGTGTCAGTTTCCATAACAAATGGTTGGACAGGACCAGTGGTTATTGTTGAGGGAGTTCAAACTCCCAAAAGTGTGAAAAATTATTCTAGGGATGAAATAAGTGAGTGTGGATGGAATGGCAAAGAGCTTAATGCAATCTTCATGGTTGTGTCCCAAGAAGAGTTCAAACGGATATCAATGTGTCAAAATTGCAAAGAGGCTTAGGATATTCTTGAGATTACCCATGAAGGTACCAAGGCTGTAAAGAATTCTAAGCTTCAAATGTTGACCATGAGTTTTGAAGAATTGAGAATGAAGGATGATGAAACATTTTATGCTTTCTATGCCAAACTAAATGATATCGTCAACTCTCGCTTTAATCTAGGGGACAGAATTCCTAAGAATAGAGTTGTGAGAAAAGTTCTCAGATCTCTTCCCGAGAGATTTCGCCCTAAGGTTACAGCTATTAAAGAAAGCAAAGATGTGGATGCTATGAGAATTGAAGAGTTGGTGGGCTCCTTCCAAATATATGAACATACTCTTCTAGTAGACAAGAAGCACACAAGTCCATAGCCCTCAATACTATTAGAAAGGAGTCAGATGAGTCATCCGATGAGTTGGCTATGAGTGACAAAGAAATAGCATTCTATGCTAAGAAATTCAGGAAAATGTTTGTGGCTAGAAATAAAAAGAATCAGAGTCTAGAGAAGAAAAAGTTTGAAAAATACAACAGATGATCAAGTTCAGGGAACAAGGATAGAAACTCTGAGAAGCACACTAGAACAAATAGAGACAAGGGTCAGTCCAGTGTGCAGTGTCATGAATGCCACAATTTTGGACACATTCTCCTAGAATGTGCAAACTACAGAAAGGCACAAGAAAGAGCAAAAATTGCATTCCTAAGTGAGAGTGAGTCGAAGTCAAGTGATTCCTCTGGGAACTCTTCCCCAAAAAGAAATCTGAATTACATGGCATTCACTGTCTCGGTAGATAGCAAAAGTCAACACAGTGAAAATGTGTCGGATGATGAGAGCATGTCTGGAAATGAATCTGAATATGAAGATGAGCTACAAGAAGTATATTAGAAGCTATACAAGGAATGTGTTAAATTGAGAAAACTCAACAAAGTGCACATTGAAGAGATAGACTTCATTAAACGAGAAAATGAAGAGCTTCAAGGCAAATTAACTGAAGTCATTGTTCTAGTTGATCAGTTTAAAATGAAGAAGGTGTTCTTGGAAGATGAGTTCAAAACTCAAGAAAGTGAGATAACTTTGCTGAAGGAAAAACCGAAATCCTTCTCCAGCGGGAAACAAAAGTTGGATGAAATCCTAAGCTCTGGAAAGTCCCCTAGTGACAAGAGTGGACTAGGATATGATACAATAAAATCTGAGGCTGCAACTACCTCAAAGGTCTCCCACAAAAATGAGAAGAAAACTGTGTTTGTTCATGAATCAGTTGCCAATGGGAAAACTAACCCATCTGACAAGGGCAAGAAATCCTCACATGTCCAAATGGGTGCTTTGTCTCACGTGAAACCAAGAGCTAGAAATGCAAGTCCTATTTGTCACCACTATGGTAAAACAGGTCATGTTGTAACAGAGTGTTTTAAGTTGAAAAGATACATCACGTTTGAACATACACCTCCTCAAAGCAAAAGTATGCACCCTCCAAAAATGGGTAAACGTCTCATAACTGCTCCTAAGTATACCTCATCATTCAGGAGACAAAGAGATAGTAAAGAAAACTATGTGTGTCATAATTGTGGTAGGGCTAGCCACATCCGACCAAATTGCTATGAGCTTAGGAAGAATCCCATGAGAAATGGAGATAGACAACCAAGAAGAGGGCATCTGAATCTTTGGAGTCAAATCATGGCCTTAACTAGACAGAATGAGATGCTAAATGTCAAGTTAGACCAACTGTCGACTACCAAAAAGGGTGGTTCTTCAAAAGTTAGAAAGATGTGGGTCAGAACTGGAGAAAGAAACACATGCCATGTGGCACACATTGCTCTAAAGACTAGAGACACCTATGTGTGGTATCTTGATAGCGGATGCTCACGTCACATGTCAGGTGATAGAAGTCTATTTAAAACTGTTGAGGAGTACAAGTGTGGAACAGTAACTTTTAGAGATGGTGGAAAAGCTTATATAATTGGAAAAAGTGAAATTGATATACCTGGACTACCTGTCTTGAGAGAAGTGCTGTTTTTTTATGGATTAAAAGCAAATCTCCTCAGTATAAGTCAAATGTGTGATAATGGTGTTGAAGTTCATTTCTCAAAAGAAATATGCATTGTTTCAGATAATGATGAAAAATATATGATGCAGGGAACCAGGACATTTGACAATTGTTATGGCATCACTCCTAGTTTTCAGTATAGTTGCAATAGTGCTAAGAGTGAGGCTACAGACCTATGGCACCAAAGACTAGGACATGTGAATCATAAAAATCTGTCCAAGATTGCCAGGAAAGAGATGGTGGTAGGGTTGCCTGAGCTGGGTAAAGTGGAGACTCCTGTGTGTGGGTCAATTGGGAAAACAAGTTAGAACAGCTCACAAGAAAACTACGGCTATCCTAACTGAACAACCATTGGAGTTATTGCACATTGATCTTATGGGAACCTCTAGAACTGAAAGCCTGGGGGGAAAGAAATGCATAGTAGTAATGGTAGATGACTTCACTAGATATTCATGGGTGGAATTTCTGATAGAGAAAGCTGAAACTCCTAATATGATTAGAACCTTGTGCAAGAAGTTTCAGAATGAGCAATGAAAGGTAATAGTCAAAATTAGGAGTGATCATGGAAGAGAATTTGACAATTCAAATCTTGAGAGTTTCTGTGATGAAGAGGACGTTAGTCAAGAATTTTCTGCCCCTATCACTCCACAGCCAAATAGAGTGGTCGAAAGAAAAAACAGGGTTATTCAAGAAATGGCTCGAGTCATGATACATTGTAAGAATGTTCCTAACCACTTCTGGGGAGAAGCTATGAACACAGCATACCATATTATGAATAGAGTCTATCCGAGACCAAGCACTTCCAAAACACCGTATGAACTATGGAAAGGAAAGAAACCAAGTGTGAAGTACTTCAAGGTGTTCGGAAGCAAATGCTACATTTTGAGAGATAGGGAAAACTTGGCTAAGTTTGACCTTAAAAGTGATAAAGGGATTTTTCTCAGATATTCTAGAAACAGTCGTACTTATAGATGCTACAATCTGCGTACCAGAACTATAATAGAGTCCATAAATGTGGTAGTGAATGATGCTCATGGAGAGAAATTGAACAAGGATGAGCCATCTCACTCACCAAGTGAAATTGAAATAGAAGATGTTGATGCACTAAAAGAAAACTTGGAGTCCTCTTCAAATGAAAAGGTGAGTAGCCAAAAGGAGCCTTCTTCGAGAGTAAAGTTGAATCATCCTCAAGAAAACATTATAGGAAATATAGATGAAGGGATTAGACTAAGAAGGAAAGTGATAAATCAATTGGCTCACTCTAGCTACATCTCACAAATTGAACCAAAAAGGGTCGAAGAAGCCTTAAATGACGAGAATTGGTTGAATGCGATGTATGACGAAATAAATCAATTTGTAAAGAACAATATGTGGTACTTGGTGCCAAGACCAGAAAGTCACAATGTGGTCACAAAATGGATCTTCAAGAATAAATCAAATGAGAATGGAATAATAGTGCGAAATAAAGCAAGATTAGTTGCTCAAGGGTATGCCCAGATGGAAGGTATAGACTTCAATGAGACCTTCGCTCCAGTTGCCAAACTTGAATCAATTCGGATATTGTTAAGCATTGCTTGTCACATGTGTTTTAAGCTCTATCAAATGGATGTCAAGAGTGCCTTTCTAAATGGAATTCTCCAAGAAGAAGTTTACGTCGAACAACCAAAGGGTTTCAAGGATCCAAAATATCCTAATCATGTCTACAGGTTGAAGAAAGCCCTTTATGGTCTGGAACAAGCTACCAGAGCTTGGTATGAAAGACTAACTTCTTATTTAGAAAATCACAAGTTTCTGAGAGGAAGTGTTGACAGGATATTGTTCATCAGAAAAGCTGGAGAAGACATAACAGTTACTCAAATCTATGTGGATGATATTGTATTTGGATCTTCCATTGACACTGGCTCTTGAGTTTGCTGATGAAATTATGAATGAATTTTAGATGAGCATGGTAGGTGAACTAACATTTTTCTTAGGACTCCAGGTAAAACAGTTGAATGATGGGCTGTTCATATCCCAATCCAAATATGCAAAGGATCTTATCACAAAATTTGGATTAGATGGCAAAAGCCATGCTAGAACCCCCATGAGCACTAGTGTTAAGTTTAGCACTAATCTGTCAGGCAAGAATGGTGAGTAATCCTTGTATAGGAGCATGATTGGGAGTTTGTTGTCTCATTGCAAGTAGACTAGACATTGCCTTTAGTGTTGGGGTTTACGCTAGATTTCAAGCCAATCCAAAGGAATCACATTTGGTAGCTGTCAAACGCATACTTCGTTATGTGAATGAGACAGTTAACTATGGGATTTGGTATTCTAGGAATTCTAATACTGAACTTGCAGGTTATTCAGACGCTTATTGGGCAGGTAATATAGATGATAGGAAAAGTACCTCTGGTGGGTATTTCTATGTTGGGACGAACCTGGTAACCTGGATGAGTAAAAGGCAAAACTCAATTTCCATGTCCACGGTTGAGGCTGAATACATTGCTGCAGGGAGTTGTTGCACGCAATTGTTGTGGATGAAGCAAATGCTATGTGACTATGGCATTGCCCAAGGTGTGATGAGCGTCTATTGTAACAATACTAGTGCTATAAACATTTCAAAAAATCATGTCCAACACTCTAGGACCAAGCACATTGACATTAGATATCATCTTATTCGGGAGCTTGTGGAAACACAGGTTGTGACTCTTGAGTATGTTCCCACCGAACATCAACTAGCCGACCTTTTTACCAAACCCTTAGATGGGCTTCGGTTTGAACTTCTTAGAACGGCTATTGGTATTTGTGTTTTGACATGAGCACTGAAACATGCATTACATGCATTTTTTTTTTTTTTTGTGTTTTTGTTTATTTTGTGTTTGTTAGTTGTCTAGTTTCATTGTTGTTGATTGCTGTCCTTATATGCGATCCTTGGTTGTGAGTTTGATGAGGGTGCCATCTTTTCTAAAAATCTAGATACTTGTGTCTTTTGAGATTTGTATCATATACCTATGACTTACAAAGATTTGGAACATGGGTATTTATTGTAATTTGTGACTAGCATCACACACTTCACTCCTAGCTCGGTCAATCGACATTTCGCCACTTGTGAGTTTTGGGGAGGCAATCAAAGGTGTTAGAAAGCTCTACATGCACAACAGAATCGACCATGGGCTAGACGACCTCATCATGGCTCTCATATGCAAATATCAAAAGGAAAAGAAAAGATGTCGATATTATTAAAAAAAAAAAGGTGAAAAACAAAATAAGTTTTATGTTTCTTGAACATACTGAAACAAGTATTAAAACAGAAGGATTCAGGTCCTAGCAGCATTGGGTTTGACTTTCTGTGTCTAGGAAGAGTTTCCCAAGCATTTATGGTTTCATGTTCAGCCCAACCCCACTCACGCTTTTCGGTTGAAATTTCTTGATTGAGCAAGAACCGTTTTAAACACGCATGTCTACATTACTTGTGATACTTTGTTTTACCTGCGTGTTTTGTGAGAATATGAACCTCCTCTACATTTGATATGTATTCTTGGTTTGAAAATTGACTTTCCCAATATTTGTTCAAGTCATGTGAGTGTTGTGTGTTTCAAAACTGGGCAAAAATGCTTTTTTGGAGGTCTCGCTCGACTCTCCACTCGATACCGCTCGAGCGAAAATAGCTCGACATGCCGCTCGAGGATTTAAGTCCTCTCGAGCGAAGGCCAGTTATAAAAATGCCCAGCGCCATTCGAGCAGTGCACGGTTTCCTTTCATTCTTTTTCCCATGCGATCCCTCTCCCTTACTCAAAACTATTCGGTTTCCCCTTATGTTTTCTTCCGAAATCACCTCCAAATCAAGGTAAATCCCTTTCTCTTTTGTTTTTCATGAATTGGTGAATTTCTTTTGTTTTACATATGGGTTTCGGTTTGGGTTTCTTTGAGTGAAATTATTGAAAATATTCCATTCTTTTGGTTTATTGAAACTCCTTTGGAGTGATGGTTATTTGTTTAGTTGTATTTAGGAGGCTTTTGAAACTCCCTAGTGGTTTTGCCCGAGTTTCTCACTTGGATGCACTCCAAGTGTTCAATGAAATGCCTCAATGAATTTTGTTGTCTCATTTCATCATGCATTGGCATAGCATTGTTCCCATACTCATTTCATGTCTTTCCTAGTGTTAGGTTGGATTGTATAGGAGTGTTTGAGTCTAAAAGCGATTGTGAAGTTGCGTCATTGCATTGGCATGCATATGGGTCATTTTGGACTAGGCATATATCATCGGTTTGAAAAATGGAGAGTGAGACATAGGTTTTCGTATGGTATGCTTGGTACTCACCTTTGGGCTTCAATGGATCTTGCATTGGCATTGGCATGCACCATGTCTTGCATGGTTGGTTGGCATTGTTTTGTTAACATGGTTGGCATAATTCGTTTAGCATGTTCACCAGTTTAGCATGTTCACCACATGCTTGCTGAAATGGCCGTATAGACATCAAGCTTTGGTCTTTATCATCATCTTGCATTTGACATATTAGACATGCATTCATCAGGTCTTCGCATTACCTTTAGCCTTGTCTAACGTCACTGACTCTGTTTACAGCCAAAAGCTATGTCTCAACGTTTTCGTCCTTGCCACAACCCCCCTGCACCCACTCAAGCCCATTTCCATAATGCACGGGCATAGGAGTTGTATTCTTAGAACTTCTCTCATCGTACTCCTATAGTCGAGCGTGAAATCTCTCTAGGTGAGCTTACTGAGACCATCATTCCTCACATCTTTGAGTCTCGCCAGTGGCAGACCTTGACCACTGATCATCACACTCTTTCTGTGGAGTTGGTTCGAGAGTTTTACTCCAACATACATGCCATCTCTAATGATGGCTCTTTTGAGGTTATTCTCCGGAACATTTTCTTCCGGGTGACTCCAGGCATGATAGCGGACCTGCTAAATGCCCCTCGTGTGTCCCACCCGATGTATCACTATACACGGACATCTCCTCCCAGTCCACAAGTCATTACTGGATGTCTATGTGGTGGGTCTAGCAATTGGGAAGGGAAGTCCCCTCTCTTGACTGTACTTTTTACACCTGACTATCTCATTCTTAGTAGGATTGTTCTTACTAATCTATATCCTACTGGTCATCAGAGTGATGTGGGTCTTGACCACGCCACTCTTCTATATGCTTTGATCAATGGTGTCTCCATTGATCTAGGGAGTCTTCTGTGTCTGGTCATTCTTGAGGCTTTTCAACCCTCCAAAAAAGGGACTAGTTTGTCGTTTGCTTGTCTAATCACCCGATTAGCCATCTCCCAGTCAGTTGCTTTTCTTCTCGAGGAGCCTAAAATTGCACTTAAGGCTCCTATTGGTCATAGGACTGTACAACTTAGTCATGCTCACAGCACCCCGCACCCTCTCCTAGTTGAGCATCCTCCCGCTCCCTCCTCTCAGCCTTCGAGCTCTCGACCATCCAGCTCTCAACCTTCGAGCTCTCGGCCATCCAGTTCTCAGCCGTCTAGCTCGGCACCATCCACTTCGGCACCCGGTTTGACAAAACCCAACCTTCAGTAGGTTCTTAAGTACCTAGCCCACCTTGATGCCCGGTTCGATACCCTCAATGCTACAGTTCATAACCTAAATATTAAAGTTGATAACCTGCAGCAGTTTGTGACCCAACGCTTCAACAACATCGAAGAGCAACCTAATGAGGATGATGAGGATGGTGGCAGTCCTGCAGATGGTGATGATTGAGACCCTTTGCTAGTTGTGACAAAAAGGGGGAGTAGTACAGTACTAATTTAGGGGGAGCTTAGTACTAATTCAGGAGGAGTGTTAGTTTGTTAGTAACACATTTTTTTGGGGAACAGCAGCTTTTGGTTATCTTTTGGTTTTAGTATCTCATGTTAGCTACTGTTGTTTGACTAATTGTTCTTGAACTCAATCTCTGATTAATTGCTTAATGAAATACTTCTTTTCTAAAACCTGTACTTGTCATGTCTATTCATGAACTATGGTTTGTGATTTGCAAACAATATTTTGTGCATATGTGTAGGGGTATGTTTAACCGTTTGCTAAGTGTGTGCAGAAATATTTCAACGTGATCAAGAATTTGAATCTAGTGATGGGTGTGCTAGGATTAGGTCATATGTATAGGTTAGATGTTTTGTCACAGAAATGCCAAAGGGGGAGATTGTTGAAGGAGAAATGAGTTGATTGGCATATTCTTGTGAAAACCTATGTAAAATAGTGTTGTAACAAGTGTTGATGCGAAAAGGCTTGAAGTGCGCTCGTCATTGGTCAAAACAAAAGTATTCGCTCGACCCTCGCTCAACAGGGCGCTCGAGCGAACTCAGGTAGAGTTGAACGCTCGACACTAAGCTCGAGTGAACTCAGACAGATTGTGCCGCTCGACCCTCGCTCGACACTCCACTCCAGCCAATGTTCCAAATCACTTAAATTTTAAGGTTTTAAAGTGCCTCCTTTGATTGGGACTATAAATAGAATAGCTTAACTTCTGTTCTAAGTGTGGAGAATCAGAGCAAAAACCCTAAGGGCCTCCAAGAACTTTTTAGAGCAACCTCTCCCCCACTTGTTTGATTCTCTCTTGGATAAACACATCTCCACCACACCACACTCAAAATCAACTTTTACATGAGTCCATTGAAGTGGACATATTAGTTGGCTAGAAGAGTCCGGAGCTGCTATTGATGCAGAGATCGAGAGGTTCTCGTAGAAGCTATAGAAAGGTCAGAGTTCCGACACTACATGTGTGTAGAGATCGAGTGGGTCACTTGTGGTGTTGCAAGCCAAGTTTAGCAACTACAAAGGTTTTGTGAGTGTTTCTAAATTGGTTGTAACAAACTTATTTTCTATAGTGGATTTGAGGTGGTGTCTTACACCCGGAGTGGTTTCAGATTTTGAAGATGTTCTTCAAATGAGTTTCCACTCCGTAATCAAGATCATGTGTTAATTATTTGTGTTATTTGATTTATTTATTAACTGCTTGTTTAACTGTTTTTCAAAAGACCACAAAAATTGGAGTGCACCTATTCACCCCTATAGGTGTAGTGATTGGTAGAACCACTGCTTTTTCACTTTATAGTATCCATCCTTCTCCTTTGATTGGCACAAGCATGGATATATTTCATGTTTCTATCTCCAAGCAGCTTGTACCAATTCCTCTTAACTCTTTGTCTCTACCTCAAATCTTCTTTTTCCAACAGCAATCTTAACTCTTCTTTCACCTCAGTTATCTCTTCAACATTATGTCTTCCTTCAATAGCTTGTAACTATTGCAGCATGACTATCTTTTCCTCAATTTCCTTCTCACCCCCTTACACTTCTGTCAACTCCATCTTTGAAAGGCCTCTTTGCTTCTGTTCAATAATGCTTCTACCGTTCTACATTTTTTATAGAATCCAATCTGACCACTTCCTTCTTCCACACATTCCTTAACACAATGTCACAGTCCTCCTCGAGGGCCAACTTGCTTCATATTTGAAGCCTTGTTTTCTCACCCATCTTCTCTCCCTCTCTTCAATAACATGGACCGGTAATGGTTTGTGATCTGAAGTTCTGGCAGCTAGTACTTCCACCCACACCTCATTGTACACTTCAATCCATGCTAAATTTGCCACAACTTTGTCTAATCTTTCCTTTGTGAAAGTCTCATCCCTATGCATGTTACTCCATGTGAACTTATCACCCTTCCATCCTAGATTATGAAGGTTCCCCTCAGTTAAAACTTCCCTGAACATTTCTATTTGCCTTTCAGACCTTGGTCTTCCCCAATATTTTTCATGGTTAGTTAATATCTCATTAAAGTCCCCCACAATACACCACCCCTTAGCCCCTCCAATTTGAGAGAAGTTAGCAAATCCTATGCCTCATTTCTTTTAATTGTATCAAGCTAAACCCATTAAGCAACCACCTAGACTTTACTTCTTCATCTATTACCCATGCATTTATGTGTCTTTGAGAATAGTTCACAATTTCTACATTTACCACATAATTCCATAATAAAATCATACAACTCCTTTTCCCTACTGCATCCACTATAAAACAACCATCACATTTCAGCCTTCTTCTCAGACTATCATGCTTTCCATTTCGTTTTTTTTTTCTTTTTTTGTCTCTATAATGAAGACTATGTTGGGTTTCTTGTCCTCTCCCAAATTGCAGAGGTTTTAAACTGTTTGAGGGTTCCTCAACCCTCGGCAGTTCCAACTTAATATTTTCATGATGATTGGAGGGCTGAAACTCAGCCTCCACCACTACAATTGTGTTTTCTCTTTCTACTTCCCCCTATCACCTCTTGCTTGCTTCCTTTTCTTCTTAATATGATCCCTCTCCACTTCATCATACACATTTCTCTTTCTTAATGAGTTAATGGAGCCAATTTCAGCCTTCATACCTTTTGCTCGAGCTTTTCTCTTCCATGCTCCCTTCTTCTAAATCTTGTCATCAGGGGTGCTACTCTCTCTTTGTTCTAACCCATCCCACTTCCCCTCGATAAGATCTGTTCTCACATAAATTTGGTCAACCCTCTTTGAATCCACCCCACCCTTTTGCAACTCTCTCACTGCGATTTTTCCCCTCTCCTTCTCACTTGTCGTTACTGACTTTATCTTTCTTTCTTTCTTTTTTCACTATCAACTACATCATTTTTCCCCTTACATCCCAACCTCTACTCCTTTTCCATCCTTTTTTTTAAGAAATTCCTCCTCTTCTTTCCTTCTGCTTTTTGTTTCCTCCTATGTGGATGCATCGTTCATGGAGATAAAGGTTGTACAAGTTACGATGGCCATAACTTGGTCCTAACTTAATGGTATCAATAGGCTCTTCCCTTTCACCATCACCATTCTTCCTCTTGCCAATGGCTGTGTTACATCCAAGTTGATCTGAACTCTAAGGAAATTACCCCATCCATTTCCATCCTCAAGTGCGTCCACCTCCTTCACCATCCTCATAGTCCCACCAATTTGTTCACCTCGATCTTTTGCCATACACACAAGGGGTAGGTTATGCATCCTCACCCAGAACCTTTTAGTGTCAAAATTCAATCATTGAGGGGGTGTAAAACCATCGAAACTCTTGAGTACCAACAATTTATTAACAAGAAGCCAAGGTCGCCCTTGCCATACCCTTAGTTTATCGGCTTTTGTCTCAAATGTGAATATGTTTGTGCTGACTTCCAAAAACTTTGTTGCCTTACTGACCCTCCATATTTTAGCCATTGTCAATCCCAATACCTCATTGCTTATAGTTCTCGTTGAGCATACATTTTCCATGAAACTTCTATCTTTTTTATACTTCAATTCTTCAGAGGAGTTTTCTTCTATAATTATGTTTAAGGCTTCCCCTTTCAATAGTCTGAGATTCTTCCATTTTTCTTCCAGGTCATTCATCGTCTCTTCCTTGTTCCTCCCTTAAGCCTCTGCCCACCACTGGAATTCTATTTTGGGCCTACTACGGAATCTTCCTCATGCCTTACTTCACATTTACGTTATAACTAAAAATCACGTGCCCCAATGCACACTCACACTTCACCTCCACCTTTTCCAAAGAGAAAAAAGAGAGAGACAAGACTCAAAATTTTTTGCATGAATGGTTTCCATATGAGTGTGTTCAGCCTAATAAGTTAGTGGAGCCAATTTCATCATTCCCTCTCCACTTCATCATACACATTTCTCTTTCTTAATAAGTTAGTGGAGCCAATTTCAGCCTTCATACCTTTTGCTCGAGCTTTCCTCTTCCATTATCAGTATTGTTTTCTAGTGTGCAAGCCATAGGAAAAAGTTTCCTTACGTAGAAAAACCTTCTATACTAGGGCTTCATTGTTTTCTACGTTGATAGCCTTACGTCACCTCTACATGGCGGCCATTGAGCCATCCTCAACAGGCCATCAACGATTGTTCGCTGACATGGTTGTTGCAATGCTGCAACCCCTTCTTGAGATGAAAGTAGCTTTTCACTTAGCGAAATTCATAGAGGGAGAACGTTGTTTTCTATTTTCTATGGAGGAACTTGATCGCACCGCCAAGCCATTTTGTTTCTCTCTGGTCCTTAAGTAATAGCAACCATCTCTTGATGCTATCAAAAGTTTTATTCGTTGCCGGTGTGGTTTAGCAAATGTCCTTGTGGTCTCGAGCATGCAGCGGGCAAGACACTTCTTTGTTAGACTTTCGGATAGAGCTGGTTTAAACAAGGCCTTATCAAGGGAATCGTGTGAGATTAATGGCATCCCATATCGATAGTTTGTGTGGAAGCCAGATTTTGATGAAGACAATGAACCTTCATGTGTGCCGATTTGGATCTTTTTGCCTAAGCCTTCTCCTAATCTCTATCATTCATCAGTTCTGAAATTGCTTAAAATGCTGCTTGGAAATTTTATTCGTCGGGATAATTCTACACTTTGTGCAACAAGAACTGATGGAGCTAGAGTATGTCTTGAGATAGATGCTTCAAAAGAACCAATCTCTCCTTTTTGGATTGGAATATCTGGTATGCCATGGAGTAGAAAACAAGAAATTATCTATGAGACTTTGCTTTCATATTGTCGTAATTGTAAGAGGTAGAAGCACAATCTACAAACTTGTAGAATTGCTCTTGACAAGAAGAAAAATCAGTTGAAGGAAGGCCAGGTTTGGGTCCAAACTGGTATAAAACCGATGGTAGATGTGGAGGTTGAAGGGGACATTCCAGAAGTGGAGAATGGTGAGTCGTCAGGGATGGAACTTGAGACTACCAAAACTATGCAGGAAGATGGTGGCATCATGGAGGATTCGGCCCTTCATTCTAAGAAACCTGACAATACTTTTGCAATGGTTCCAAATTCTGGCACTAAGGCTTCAAGAATTGATCCTCAAGTTGAAACTGATCGTCCTGGTGAAGTGTTTGTGACATTAAAAAAGGAGGTTTCAAGATTTGAAAATTTTGTTAAAAATGACTCGCATGTTGCATCGGTGCCATTACATGTAGGTGACAAGGAAAATTCTAATAGTAGTGGGCTTTTGCATAACATGATGCTAGAGATGAAGGATGGTTCTGATTGTCATGTTATTGTTGATCCTCTTGTAATGGACTCGTGTGTTGTTTTGGAAGAGCCCATTCAAATAGTGCAAGAGCCGGAGATCACATATACTGCTTTGGATGAAACTCAGTCTGAAAAGGAAGTAGATCAAATTAAGATGTGGGTCGACATGCAAAAAGACTATAGCACAGACTCAGAAATTCCAAGAGATAGTGCTAGGAAGGTAAAGATAAGAATTTCTACCAGGTCGGTAATACGCCCTTCCAAACTTAATTTATGATTAGTCCTATTATTTTTTGGAATATTAGGGGAACTAGTACTTCCCTTTTGTGTTTAAAAAAGCTTATTAATACTTACAGGCCTAAGATTATTGCTCTTGATGAACCTTTTTTATTCCAGAATAGAATTCCTACTTTTTTTAGTAGGTTACATTGCAATTCTTTTCTTACTAACAAAGTGCATGATCGTAAAATTTGACTTATGTGGAATTTGACAATTTTTGTGAATTGGTTGGCAGGTTCTAGTCAGTTTGTGACAGTGAGGGTGGAGGACAATGGTCATGTTTTCATTCTTACTATTGTGTATGCCAAATGTAGTAGATCTGAGAGGATGTTTCTTTCGGAGGAGTTGGAAAGTTTGATAGTGGTAACCTTCCATGGGTCATTTGTGGTGATTTTAATATTATTAAAGAAGACTCAGAACGAAGGGGTGGGAGTCCTCGTCATTTTTCTGCAATGAAAGAGTTTAATATTTGTATTCAACATTGTGGTTTATTGGACATGTGCTTTAAAGGATCAAGGATGACTTGGGGCAATGGTCAAGGTTGTTTGGCTAGGAGTTGGGCCAGGCTAGATAGATATTTTATTGATTCAAATTTTCTCAATTCCTATCTGAATGTTTTCTATCAAGTCTTGGCTCGTACCACTTCGAATCACTCTCATTTGGTTGTTCAAATGGGAAAGGATCCCTTTAAATATGGCCCTAGTCCTTTTTACTTTCAATATATGAGGACTGATCATAAGGATTTTCTTAATTTTGTGGAGGGGGTTTGGAAGCAGGAGGGTTTTGGTATAGGCTCAATAAATTATCTTCTAAGTTGAAAAGGGTTAAGGTTGCTCTTAGGGAGTGGAATCGGCTTGTTTCTGGTAGAACCAATATCATTATCAAAGATCTTGAGCAACATATAGACAGATTAGAAAATAGTCTTCAAGTCTATTTTAATGCTAAGGACGAAAATGACCTTTTGGTGTCTAGGTTGGAATTATCAACTTGGATGCGAAGAGAGGATATGAGAATTTCGCACTTGGCTAAGAAAAACTAGATGAAAGATGGGGATCAAAATTCTAAATTTTTCCATACTATTCTAAACTCTAAGAAACAAAAAAGGGTTAGTGATATGTGCCTTGCTGATGGAACTACGTTACATTCTCCCCGGGTTATTCATCATGCTGTTGTTGAGTACTTTCAACATTTTTTAAGTCAAAGTCGCCGTACAGAATTGTCGAATTTAAGTGACTTAATTTCCCCTATGGTCACTATTGAGGAAAATCTTTTACTCTGTAAAGATCCTTCTTTGGAAGAAATTAAAGATACTCTTTTTAGTATCCACAGTGATAGTAGCTCTGGCCCAGATGGTTTTGGTTTTGACTTCTTTAGAGTTTGTTGGGATTTTACTAAGGATGACTTACTGGAAGCTATCTCTAAGTTTTTCCAAAGAGAGACTTTTCCCAGGTTCTATACTGCTTCTTACGTTGTTTTGATTCCCAAGTTGGACAAGCCGACTGGTTTTGATAAATTCAGGCCCATAAATCTTTGTTCAGTTGTTTATAAGGTTTGCTCTAAAATTATTGTGGTCTGTTTGACGAAGTTGCTTTCTAAGATGATATCTCAGGAGCAAGGGACTTTTATCCCTAGTCGTAGTATCTTTGAGAATATTTCCTTAACCCAAGAGATGGTCCATTCTATCCATAAAAAATTCAATAGGGGTAACGTGTTGCTTAAGCTTGATATGTCAAAGGCATATGATTGAGTTAATTGGAGTTTTCTACTGCATGTCTTGGATGCTTTTGGTTTTCCCCTCGGTTTGTGAGTTGTTTAAGGCGTGTATTTCATTGCCTTGGTATTCTATTATGATGAATGGCACATCTTTGGGGTTATTTAAAGTTGAGCATGGTCTGCGACAAGGCGATCCTCTGTCGCCGTATTTATTTATCATTATGCAATAAGTGCTCTCTCGTCTTTTTAAGCGTTATTTTGAACAATATAAAATTTGGCAGTTTACTCAAGTTAGAGGTACTCCTCTTGTTACCCACCTCATGTATGTTGATGATATTATTATTTTTGCTAATAGTGGTAAAAGATCTATGCGAGCGTTGATACATGCTTTATAGATTTATGAGGATTGGTCGGGTCAAGTTCTTAGTAAAGATAAAACTGCTATTTATTTTTCTAAGCTTATTCCTGTATCCAGAAAGAGATTGCCCTTTCAAATTATTGGTTTTTATGAAGGGTTTTTTCCTTTCAAGGACACTGCTCGGTGTCCTGATTACATCCAAAGAATAACGCAGTAGTTATAGCACAGTTTTAGAGTGTCAATTTCACAAGGAGACAATTTAAAAGAATAGTAGAATGAACAAAAAAACTAAAGGAAAAATATTAAATAAGTTATGGAGAACAAAGATTAATTTTAATTGCAAAATAATAGTGAAACAAAGTGATTACCGGAAAAAGTACTCAAATTTGACGAACAGTAGAGTGTCGGGAATTCTTTACACAAATCTAGTATTTTAATTATTCTTAATTCATTGGATAACTCAATTAGGAACTCAATTTACGAAATTCTCAATCAGAATGTATAGATTTATAAACTAAAATTAAATCAAATGTAACCCTTTGAAAAATTATTCACCACTTTTAAAATACGTAAATTACTATCCCTATTGAGAAAATCCAATGACGACAATATACTCAAGGAGCGATATTGCAGCAAAAAACTAAATCAATATAGATAAATAATTGATCCAAACATAATCAAATAACTAATTCATTCAATAGAAAAAGCATGACTGAATCCATAAACAAAATAAATTCTATGATTATTCGGAGAAGAAAACACCAACGATGAATTGAATGATAAACAAAAGAGTTTTAGCAATTGAAAATCAAATACATGGATTAAAAATAAATTAGAAATATCATCTATTGTGGTTGGTTGTTTGAAGGCATTGGACTTAGGTGAGTTACTTAGAAAGGTGAAAAGGAAAATTGCGGGTTGGAAGATGAAATTGCTTTCAACTGGTGGTAGAACTATTCACGAATTTGGGGATACTCAAAACGCTTTACACATGAAGCTGGCCTGTAGATTGATTTATGGGCAATCATAGTGGGCGGATTTTTTCAGAGGTAAGTATGTTCGGGGTAATCATTTTTTCCTTGTTGATCCTACAAATGGTTCTCGGTTTTGGAAAGCTATTCTTAATAGTATCCCTGATGTTCTAAACAATTCTAAGTGGATAGTGAGAGATGGAAACATCTCCTTTTGGTATGATAATTGGGATGAAGATGGCCCTCTTCATGGCCAGTACCCAATGACTGAAAAGCCTTTGTTGAAAATTAAAGAGTGTCGTATTGATAATGGGTGGGATATTCATCTATTGGAAAGGTTGGTAGGTCCCCAAAAAGCTAATGATTTGCTTCCATTTTTGGCTAGGCATAAGGAGGGGCAGGATTTTCTTATTTGGAAGAATGATAAGGATGGTCATTTTACTCCTAAGAGTGATTGGGATCTTATTAGGGTTCGGGCACCTTCTTTACCCTAGGCTCAATGGATTTGGCATGCCGATCTTCCCAAGAAAATTTCTATAATGATGTGAAAGGCGACTAATAACTGCTTAAGTATGAAGAAAATATTAAAATGGCTAGCATTTCTATGGTCTCTAAATGTAATTGTTGTTCTGTGGGTCACCTTTAGGATGTTAATCGTATTCTTTGTACTGGTAATTTTGCGAGACGAATTTGGCATTTAGCTGCAATTCACTTAGGTGTGCATATGGGTCTCTTCCGTACTTAGCATGAGCAAGAATTTCCTCTTCTTCTTTTTTTTTAAGGAAAAATACTATTTGAACTTAGAATTCTATCTATAAAAGCTATCAATTGTTTTTTTTTTTTTTAAAGAAAGTGAAGTGCTTTTTTAAAATATTTAAAAATGTATAAAAAATAGTTGAAAGAAAATAAAAAAGTGCATACAATACGAGTCTTCCAAACATTGTCCTTTTTCTGATGTCACTAGCACTGTCTTTTTTTAATCCCCCCAGTAGGGTAAT
This sequence comes from Carya illinoinensis, assembly GCF_018687715.1. NCBI lineage: Eukaryota > Viridiplantae > Streptophyta > Magnoliopsida > Fagales > Juglandaceae > Carya > Carya illinoinensis. The sequence goes on along the minus strand of NC_056762.1, from coordinate 43,850,032 downwards.
GGGATCTATGTCTATTTTTTTCTTATGATATATGTAATAGAAGTGTGTTTCCCTTTTTTTGATTGATGATGACACAGATCTATTACTACCGGAAAATGGTTCCTTTGTATAACTTACTTTTGGAGTAACACCTGTGGTTGTAGGGCTGGGAAGCTCGTGCGAAAGTACCGCTTTCGAGAAAGCTGATGACCACCACAGAAGAGTAGTACAGAAGAAGACGGCGAAAGACATTTTCATCTCATTAACATCTATTTTGATTCAATTTGAGTAATGATGAGGGTATCGTAGACTAGAAGAGGAAATGTTTGAATTTTGATGTACCCTTTTATCTAAATAATGTCAATCAATCACACTATAATTCAAAAGAAAAATAATTTAGCTAAAAAATAATTATATAAAAGTAAATTGTTAAACAGAGGCAGCTTAATACAGTATGTCAAATTATTGTATGTTATGGAGTCATATTTAATAATTTTTGCTGTTGGTCCATAATAAGATTGGGATGCATGTGAAACGAAAAATATTCTGGCTTCTGGTCAGTGACGGAACCACACCGTAGCCTCCCCAAAAAATCATCATTATTATTTAAATTTAAATAAAATTTAATAAAAGCTAATATTGATCTCAAAAATTTTAAAATTTCTTAAAGTTTTTTAAAATATGAAAGTTTTCTTGTAATCCCATCTAAAATTCTTGAGGCTTCTTAAAAGTATGAAAAAAATAGTATATATATATATATATATTTTCTTAAAGTTTATTTTATTTTTTATAATAAACAAGATTTTATTGATCTAAAGAATAATTTTTGCATCCAAAATATAAAAAATGAGTATACATACATAAAAAATACCAAAAATATAGCACCAAAAATTTAAAAACTTGAAAATATTAGTTAAAAAATATACAAACCAAAATTAAGAAATCTTTTATAAATTGAATGAATATGAATTTAAATTATGTCTATAATGTATTTTCTTATATTACAAAATGCAAGCAGCATCATCATTCCATAAACCAATATGGCCCCCCAACGCAGAAATTCTGGTTCCGCCACTGCTTCTAGTCTACGTCGATTGCGGTCTTGAGTGGGCAAAAAAACTTTGATCTTTTTAACTTTATATGCAGCCTCGTTGAACTCTTACGTCTCCTAGTCCAAGAATACCGTATTTCCGCAAAGAGCAACCTGTATGGCTAAGCTTCCTTTTCCAAATATGAGCCGTAGAATCTCTCCTTTTATTCCCACCCTTCTGCTTTTATTCTGTCTTGGTTTGCAGCTCGCCAAAGGTAGTATCACTGATACTATCCGACCAGGCCAATCACTGACAACCTCGGAGACTATTGTCTCTGCTAAGGGAAAGTTTGAACTTGGTTTCTTCTCCCCGGCAAATTCGACTAGGAATTATGTGGGAATATGGTACAAGAAAGATCCTAACCGCACCGTAGTTTGGGTTGCAAATAGAGAGCGGCCATTCCCAAATTCCTCTGCCGTTCTAACCCTTAATCCGGATGGGAACCTTGTAATATCTGGCGGCATAATGCAGTACATGGTGGCCAACACTTCTGCTGGGAACGATACCTATGCCATCCTATTGGATACAGGCAATCTTAGAGTTATCAAGTGGGTCTCAGATGTTGTTTTGTGGGAAAGCTTTGAGCATCCTACAGATACTCTTTTTCCCGTAATGAAAGTTAGTGATGTCACCAAAGGATGGTCATTAACATCATGGAAAAGTACTGAAGACCCTGCTCCTGGTCTTTTCTCTATGCATCTCGGTTCTTGGAACGGAGGTTCTTGGAAAGAATTAATAGTAATGAAGGGATCTGTAACATACTGGTCTAGCGCATTCATTGGTCTTTTGAATGATATATTAGTGATTGATGGGGAGTCCGTTACTTGGCGTAGTAAGTACACCGATAAAATGTTAAGAATAGTTTTAGATGTAACAGGGCAGTTTAGACTGCTCGAATCGAAAGAAGATGGCCTGTCTTGGCATTCGTTACCTCGCCTAAGTGTGGAGCTTATGCATTATGTGGTGCTTACAGCATATGCAGTGAGACAACCGATAGAAGATGTGACTGTTTGCCAGGATTTAAACAGGTGGTTGCTGAAGGAAATAAGTCGAGTGGCCGAGGGTGTGTGAGGAAAATTGATCTCAAGTGCGGCAATGATACAAAATTTTCCCCCTTCCCTCAGGTAGATTGGCCCCTTAATCCGAAAAAATTGGACATCAGCGACTCTGTAGAGTGCATGTCAGCTTGCTCGACCAACTGTTCCTGTATTGCTTATGCTTATGATCATCGAAAGCATGAATGCTTAGTATGGGAAGGTCCTCTGCTAAATGTGAAGCAGCTCTCAGAAGATGACGGATATGGAAATGATTTTTATCTGAAGCTTGATCCTTCGGAATCGATTATGAAAGGTCAGCAAAAACCCAAGGACTTGTTAGCTATTGGTGACTGTTATTGCTGTTCTTGTCTCTTCTTCTTCTTTTCTTCTTCTTCAATTATTTACTTTTCTGTTTGAGTCATGAGATTTTTTTGAGGAGGTGCCTCTAGGCACTGCCAATGGTAAATCCAGTCGTAACACAAGTACAACGCATGTATAATTCTATTTCTCCGATTTCCTTCCGGGGAATGGAACTGTAACATCTCCAGGACATAAGAACACGAAGGTTGTAGGACTATTGTGGGCAATCATCATACCAACCGTATCTTTTGCACTGGTATTCAGTCTTCTTGTTTATTGTGCGAGGAGGAAGAAGGAGCTCAAAAGAAAGGGTGAGCAAAGAAGTGTTCAAAATGTATTTCGGAAATCAAAATGTATATTACTGAGCAAAGCCGTAATCATATGTTTTTCACCATGCAGGGGACAATTTGTTACTGTTAGATTTGACCATAGAGTCTAATAGTTCGGAGCTTACTGAATCAAGTAGGCATGGGGATAGCAGAAGAGGCAAAGTCAAAATGCCATTATTCAGTTTTGCAAGTGTTTCTGCTGCAACTGGTAATTTCTCGCCTGGAAATAAGCTTGGCGAGGGCGGTTTTGGACCCGTTTACAAGGTATGTTTAAGTATCCCTAAACTTACTGGCTAGGATGCGAGCTACACATACAAGGTAAACACTTTGCCAGTAACTAACTTACCATGTTAACAGACACATGCCTCTTTTGTTGCTGCATATGCTGTAATGCCACCGTGTACCCATTTAAATAAGAAGTGGGCTGACTTCGGGTTAATGAAACTTAGTTTAAGCTAAACTGTTGTATACACGCCATGGGGAGGTAGTTTAGAGTTTTTTTGTCAGACTTGGAATACCAGGTTAAAATAAGTAAGATGATTATCATATGCAGTAATTCTTATATAAGAATGGTAACTTCGCATTGAGAAGAAGAGAAATTGGGGGATGTCACAGTCCTTATGTAAACTGATAGTATAACTTTTAGTGTGTGAGATTTGGGGGTGGTGTGTTAATGTGAGGGTATTGTGGTCTCGAGTTTGAAAGTTTCCAAACTTGTTGGTTTTAGAGATGAAAGTTTCCGAGTGCTTATCATTGATAGTGGATTTCTTGTGGATGCAGTTTACTAATTTAATTGTTTTCTATCTTTTTCAAAATAAAAACAAATCCAGGGAACATTACAGAGAGGGGATGTAGCTGTAAAAAGACTTTCAAGAAAATCTGGCCAAGGTTGGGAGGAGCTAAAAAACGAAGCAATGCTCATAGCCACACTCCAACACAAGAATCTTGTTAGACTTTTGGGCTGCTGCATTGAAGGAGATGAAAAGATACTAGTTTACGAGTATATGCCTAATAAAAGCTTGGATTTCTTTATTTTTGGTTTGTAGTTTCTCGCACTTAGAAATACATTTCATTCCTCTTTGTGGGATTTTATTTTGTCCTTCAAATTTGGCCCAGTGTTATCAATCTAATCATATTTTTAAAACAGATGCTGAAAAGCGCAAGATACTAGATTGGGGGAAACGGATTCAAATCATTCAAGGGGTTGCTCAAGGACTTCTTTATCTTCATCAGTATTCCAGGTTAAGGATTATACATAGGGACTTGAAGGCTAGCAACATTTTGTTGGACACCGACATGAATCCCAAAATATCAGATTTTGGAATGGCAAGAATATTTGGAGGAAACGAGTCAGAAGCAAATACCAGTAGGATCGTGGGCACACAGTAAGTGAACTGAAGGACGCTACTGAATCATAAAAACCAACCCAACAGTATAGCATACACGTAAAACTTTCTGCTACTTATATTTTTAACTTGATGATGGTGAACAGGGGTTACATGTCACCTGAATATCTTATGCAAGGTGTCTTCTCCATCAAATCTGATGTCTTTAGCTTCGGTGTCTTGTTGTTAGAGATTTTGAGTGGCCGGAAGAACACTGGCCAACTTTTGGGATATGTGAGTATCTGACTTGTACCTTCTGGTGGATAAATTCAAACACATTTGACTTCTGATTGATACTCAGGATTTACACATTGTTAATGCAAAAGAAACTATAAATAGTTAGGAAGCAAATGGAGGAATTCCAGAACTGCAAAGAAAGTTTATCCCATTACTCCTCTCCTCTTATATATTCCTTGCCCTCTCCTCTGAGTACTCTGATATGATGATGAATTGCTACTCTCTCAAAAGCTCAAATGATAAGTGTTGTGTTCTGTGTCAATAATTTGTATAAATAAGGACGTTCTTGTAATTTTACATATATATTAACTCTGTCCGTGTAATCCAGTGGTTATTACAAAGCCACGTGTTTAGATGATATGCATTAGGGTTGGCCATGGTATGAGTATGTATAATAAAAGGCCATGTGATGGCCACTGTACAGAGAGAGAAAACAGAGTCGTAAGAAGAACAAATGCAAAGGGGCTTCGAGAGGGAAATTAGGGTTTGAGAGAAACTTGTAATCCAAAAGGGATAGTGAGGGAGTTAAGGTCATTTGGTGGCCTGAATCTTGTAACCTACCTCCGGTGCATTTTGAAGCATGAATAACACGATCTCTGGCCAGTTCCCCCTGTGGACGTAGATCCGAATGGATCGAACCACGTTAAATCCTCGTGTTCTGGGTATTCTCGTTCCATTTTCTCATTGATAAATCTGATTATGTTTTCTGTTTGTGATTTCTTGAATCAATCTTGCTAGTTTGTTGCATTATTTGTTTATCTTGTCGAAAACCTAAAATCAACAATAGGAAAAAGGAATTCACTCACTTAACCATTTTGTTTTTTTTATTTTATTTGTAGGCGTGGGAATTATGGAGTAGTGACAAGGGATCAGACATAGTGGATCCGTTGCTCCTTGTTGATATGTCCTCCATGTCTATGGTGTTGAGATATATTAACATTGCTCTCCTCTGCGTACAAGAAAGTGCAGCGGATAGACCTACCATGTCGGACGTTGTCGCAATGCTTAACAATGATAGTACAGTTCTACCTTATCCCAACGAACCTGGTTTCTTGTTTGTGAGAAGTAAGGTAAAGGCAAACCCAATCAGTGGCGTGTCAGACTTGTCTTATCTGAAGAATGAAACAGATTCAATATTTGAAGGCCGTTAAGCTTTGAAAGACCAGCCATAAGCATCATACTATCCGTGTAAATCATCAGAAAAACATTCTGTTAGGTTGCCTACGGGTTGTACTTCCCTTTTTCCTGTTTTATGTCAAAGTCCACTCAACAGAGTGAGCAGAGTGTATTGGATTTCTGAGTCTTCCGCCGTAAAATCTGTTATTATGGTTATGGTATTATAGTCAATCCTGTAATATAGTCGATAAATATGAGCTTTCATCTCTGATAAGGAGAGATAAGTATGCCTGAAACATGGCAAGAGTCACTGCACATCTATTCATAACATTCTCACAGTCCAATATGGGCATCACAAAACTAAACTGGCATTTATGTTTATCATTGATGACCCTGATTAGTGATTCCTTGATAGAAAGCTTTAACCCGATGGAATGCTCTTTTCTGAGGATCTGACCTTGCCAAAGAGCTTTGTGTTTCACAGTTCTCAATAAAATAATAATATTATTTTTATTATTATGGTAAAATATATATTATATTGGATTATAAATGAAAAGCTACGAGAATTTTAATTTTTAGTAATATAGGTGCACAGGCCATTAATCGTTTCTGCTTATGTAGATGCCCTACCGCCCGCTGCTTTTCATTTCATCTCTTGATTAGGTTTTTTTTTTTTTTCCCCTGGTATTGCCATATCTTCTTCTATTTTTGCACTTTTCAACCAAATATACAGAACGAGAGTGAGAATTGGATTTTCAAAATGAGAGGAATTACCGATTAACAACAGGGGATAAAAGAAATGAACGACGCATTTATAAATACAGTGACAAAAAGTGCCTTCAGAATAAAACCATTTCGGTTTTCTTGACAGGAAGTGAAGTTTATATCAAAATATTAAAAGCTTCAACAGATACTGGAAAGAAATACATCAAGGCGAGCTCAGAATACTTGAGGCGGATGCTACCATGAGTTCTTCAACCCACTGCAACAACAACAACAAAAAATGATATAAATGTTATTAACTGGCTAGAAAACTTATCTTTCTCAACATAGAAAATTCTCAAACCTATGTTATAAACTGGAATATTAAGTTCTTAAATAGAAAACAATGTGTGATTAAAGTTAAACTATCTTGAACCATTATGCAATGAATATAACTTTCGAGAGAGAGTCAATGTTGGTACTTCGATCTCCAAGATTTTTGAACTCTATCGATGATCGGGAATGTACATTTATCTACTAATATTATGGGAGGCAAGATGATGTGAATGAACATGGACAAAACTTCCCAGATGCTAATGCTTCAAAAATCCTCTATTGTACCCAGATGTCTGTCTAATATTAACATTTTACGTGTTTGGCCCTAGCGTGTAGGACAAAAGACCAAAACATGAATGTTCGGTGAAAAACACTGAACTGTTCAAACATGTCAACAGACAACAAAGCTAGAAATGCTTACCGCGGCATTCTGGTGGAGTTTTCAGGCCACATTTCTTAGGCAATGCCAAGGCATACACGGGATTAATCCCAATTGCAGGGAGAACAGACTTGTAGCTGCAAAGGCAGGGCAAGTTGGCAAGGCGTACAACACTGCAGCATTGCTTGCTTGGTGGTGGAGGTGACTGCCCGCTAACCGCTGGGAGGCATTGGTTGAGCTTGGTGGAGTCTATGTTACATATGGCTGTGGCCTTGGCTCCACCCACCAATGCAATGAGCAATATGACTGCGACCCCTACATACGGGACCAAAGTTTTGCCACCAATCCTAGCCATTTTCTCCCACTGTTATTCTTCAACACGATATTGCATACATAGCTTTCTGCCTTCAGGGTCGCTTTATAGAATAAAGTTTAGGAAACAGTTTGGAATATGAATTTTTGTTTATGCATAATTCTTTGTATTTTTAGTGTATTTGTCACATGGTTCCAGTCTGGAGGAGTTCACGGGATGGATGAAAAATAGTATAAAGAAAAGCATGGTCCCGGTATGAGAATATTAATTTTCATTTTTTTTAATCTTCATACGAGATTGCTTGGAAGATATGCAATAAAGTATATGGATATGGGGACATGGGATCACGGTTTACTGAATGATGAAATAGAAAATGCACTGGGTTACAGTTTAAAATGCCATGAACTAAAATATAGTCGTTTTTGTTAAATAGCATGTTAGAAAAAATAGATCAAAATACACAACGAAAACGATATTACATCGTCAAAAATATTATAGATCTAATGCGGTTGTTCAGCGGATTCTTCATCATCGTTGTTCATCTAAAATCTTCATGTATCAATGGTGAAATATTCTACGTGGTAGAACCAAAGCAACACTCACATATTCTAAAGCCTAAATGCAGGAACTAGAGAGAACTATATTAGAGAGAGATTTTCTATATTTATGCCAAACATTCTTCGTCTAAAGGGAGGAGGGGCTATGTAAATAGTTCCTTTAAGTGTAACTCCTGGCTGGCCATTAATGAGCCAGCCATTAAGACTCATAAAGTGGCTCTTCATAAACCCACCCCAAGGAAAGGGAAAAGGGTGCCCACTATGGGTGCCCCCTTCTTACATAGCACTACAACCAATTAAGTCGTATAGTGTTCAAGATTTAATGCCAGAGTCTTTCGCTTCTATGTCTTTACGAAGAGAAAAATCACAATGTGCATCCTTCATTAAGATCAAACTGTCAAGAACCAAGATTATGTTACGATAACTGTTGTCATCACTTTTTTATAGTTAAGGAGTTTAACATATCAATAATTTTGATAATTTATAATTCAAAGTGTACATTTGCCTTTAATAGTCCATGGGCTACCCACCAAATCCAGCCAAAATATTGAATTCAAGAACAGGACACTCCAGGAATCGAAAGAGAACAAACCCTTCAAATATGTATACATATAATTATATCAACAACCAAAATTTGCTTTACATCAACAATACATGAGATGCAGTTCATAAAAAATCTAAACAAACATCATTTTTCACGTATAAATAAGTGCTATAAACTACTATTACAAACGATCTAGGATTCCTACTGATTGCACTTTACAGTGTTTGAAACTCCCAAATGTTGTTCTAACCTAATAATTGCCATTCTGAGTCAGACAAATTTCTAAATCCACGCCCGTATGCAAAATACAACTTGCCACAAGCTCATGGTACATCCTCATTGCGTTGTTCATTGGCGCGAGAAGACAATAACTAAATGATCAACATACAGAGACCATATCAGCCTTCCCAAGCATCATGTTGCGCCCTGGCTTCAGCACCAAGTATTAATACTGCAAGCAATAATTAACATTTCATCACTTCTACTGGAGATGGAAACAAAAGCAAAATCAATGGAGACAAAAGGTTAAACGGAAAGTGAGTGATTCTTTATTCTCTATGAGATGGTGACGAAACAGATATTAAGAAAAAAAATGGATGAATCCCCGTCTAAATAAAGTTATAAGTTTTTTTAAACTTTTAAGTTACTTTTGTTAGCCTAATGAGCCCAAATTTTTTTTTTATCTAAGCAGTCCAGCCCAAATACTTGGTTAAATGCACTTACTCCCTAGCAAGTTATACTGATGAAGTAGGATTTTAAAACCATTAAGCACTAGCACTCCTGAGTCCACTTTTCAAAATTTTTATTCAATGCTTGTTTGAGGGCATATTAATGGGAAAGGTAGGAACTAACAAACAGCTAAAAATTGCATTTTCTATCTGTTATTTCAATTCACATCTGGGAAATATAATGGAATACAGAAACGCTGCTAAGCGGTCCATCCGCTTTTCTTTAAAAAGCAGCCCTCCACTTAGAAGCTGCCACCTCAGCATTTTCACTAAACCGTTCCAACACTCGTGCGCATGGGATTACATTCCTTCATAAAGCTCCTTTTCAATTTCAGACGGATTTTGCCTCGCGCTCAAGCAGTTCATTTTGGCCCCAGACCACTTCGCGTCCAAACCACTCCCCATACTACCAAAACCACCGCCGACCAGTTCACTGCCACCAGCATCCACCGCCGACCAGTTCCTCCTTTGCCGATTTCTCCCAAGACAAGATGTTTCGCACAAATCACGGACTTGCAGATTTGGATGAAGTTTTAATTCAGATAATAATTTTTAAATAAATATCTCATCCGATTGTTATGAATTCTGTTGTGAAGTGTAAAGAATTTGATTTTGAATGAAAAACGGAAATCATGCTTTATTTATTTTCGAATACAAACCGAGCATTTGCAGGTTGAAAAATTACAGATTCAGAATTAAAGCTAAGAAACAAGAAAAAATATGGCTGACGATAAGCGGCAGGAGGCAGTTTGCGTGACCGGAGCCAACGGGTTCATTGGATCATGGCTGGTCAAAACCCTCCTCAACACATAATCGATTTCTCCATTTCATGACGGTGAAACAAATGGCTGGTAGCCCTATTTGTATTTGGTCTGGAAAGAAATTTAAAAAGGGGAAAACAGAGAAAGAGAGTAAGGCCATAGAAGCCATGGCAGCTTCCTTATCGACCACGAATTCGAAACCCTCGGCGTTGATCAGCTTCACCGTGTCCTTTTTCTTCATCTTCACGCATGCTCTCTCCCTTGCTCTAAGTTGTATGCATCCGATAATTTTGATTTTATCCAATCTGGCCAATACCTCACTCTCTCTCACAGAAACCAGATTGGTCGTAACCTTGTTGTTGGAGACGGTGTTCCTTTGGGCGAGCAGTTCGAGGGGTGCGACGGCTACAACGACTACGAGCAATGCGAGGGATGGCTGTGTCGGCGAGGCATGCGATGGTCTGGGCGTGGCCGTGTCGGCGAGGGGTCCAATGAGAGGGATGCCAAGCTAGTGAATGGGAATTTCCAATTCTCTCAAATGCGGCCACATGAAACATATGGTGTGATGTCTATGTGTCATCACAGAATTGGGGGGCTGTTATTTGGGGGTTAATAGCCCAACCGGTTATAAGATATTCTCAATGGAATATTAAGGCAAAAAGTAGTTGATTACGATGGAATTACTCCAAGCAGACTACTAAGTTTGAGTGATAAGAAAACACTACATTTTTAACATACTAGTAGTTGGGCAACGTCCAAGGGACGTTCGTCCAGTGTATAGAAATATTATTTTTATCAAGGAAAAAATTTTGAATAATAATGTAATATTTTTAGAAAAATATATATATAAATTCTAACATCAAATAGTAAGATAGACTTAAATCAGTTTTAAAGCATTTAGAATTTAAAAAAAAAAAAAAAAAAAAAAGAATCTTGAAACAAACATGTGCAGCACAGGAGATAAACTGTTAACAGTAAAAGAACGTGCATAGCACGTTTTCTTAATTTAATAAAGCGATTATTTTTAAAAAGTAACATAATTTTTATAAAGAAATAAAATACTAAGGTTTTTATAAGATATTATTATTTGATTTTAATGTTTCATAATGAATTTAAATTGATAAATAAATAATATTTTATTAGGATAATTGTATTCGTAAATGTAGTTGGTAAATATATTTAAACTTAATTATTTTACATTTCTCTTTGTTTATATAAGGAATGAATAAAAATTTTAAATCACATAAATAAATTGATATATAAATTATAATTTATATAAAAGATCATATATATATAATAGAATATAGAATATATATTTATATAGATATATATAATAGAATATATATATATATATATAGATATCTAATATACCTCATAAATAAATGATCATCAATGCATAGGTTACAGGATCATGCATGCTGCATGAATTTTAATAATTATGAATTTATTCATAAGTGATTGGGGAGAGAGATTAAAAAATTAAGAACTTTTAAGAAGAGAGAGCCACTTTAATTTATTTATGTAACTAACGGCGTTAATTTTAACGGTAAAACAACAAAAACCGTTAAACCAATAAAATTCTGTTAGATAGCCACTTTATATATATAAAGATACTTACCAGTCAACAAGATCCCCTGAATATATGATGGCGCACCAAGACTTCTGGTATACCCAATGCAGAAATACTTTCACAACCAAATAGTTTTTGTAGTTTTGTGTCACAATGTATTGACATTGAACTTGAAGGATCCTACAAAAATATTTAAACTAGAGACAATTAAATCGGTTTAAATTGATGGCCAACTTTTCCTTCTGTAATTTTATCAAGTACTCATATGTTTCCCCGTGAACAAAAAACTAATTAAATAAAGATGATAATAAGTTGCACAAGCTTGTCATTACATAACCTATTTCCAACACAAAAATCCTGCAAAAAGTTTCACCCATTATGACTATTACGAGCCATGAACCTATTTATAACTCCTAGTTGATTGTTCCATAGATGAAAACTATAGATGCAGTAATGGTTATATACTCGACCTAAACAGTTAAACAAGAATGTTAGAATTGTGAGCCTTAAACTTGCAGCTATCTTTTGTGCTTTGGAAACTAAACAAAAAAATCTCTACGGTAGAACTTACAAAAATTGACACTTCAGAAACCACCAGTGATAGTACAGTCCAGTATAGACAACTACCCAACTTATGCCAGATTAACTGAAGACACCATACTAAAACAATCAACAACACGATATTTAATCGCCATACCAAGCTGAACTACAACTAAAAAGATACAGTTAAATCTATGCAATCTAAGGAAAATCTTCTGAGAAATGGAGAATCCATGTAACTTCAATGTCCATTTTTTTCTATTGAAATAGACTGAAATAAAAATCATCTGGATAGAAGTCAGGACCTACCTCTAGATTGTTGAGGTTTATGTACTCCCAGATTCGTCTTAAAACCTCTGACTGAAGCATCTCCCTTTCACCAACACCAAAGAAGTTTGCAAGTGCTTCAGATATTATCACAGAAGGTCCCGATTCACTACTTTTCATTGCAGAGTCCACATCTACCTCTGCTTTCTTAGAACCTGACTGTTCTGAAAGCACCAAACAATGAGTCCATTATCTAAATACTAACTCCACACACACACAAGGATGTTATTAGACCAGACACATACTAGAGGGTTCAAGAGGAATTGTTTTGCTAGCAACTTGTTCATCTTGAACATGTCCGTACAGTCCGTCTCAAATACCAGCTGCAGCTCATCATTGCAGATTATTTTCCTTTTATTGTTTGGATCTTGGAGATTACGTTTTCTAATGTAAGCCCACAGTTGCTTCACTATCTAAATTCAACAGTATGAAAATTAAAAAACCTATGGGAGAAAAAGTTAACAAAAAAATCAACAAGAAACAATGATTAAAGCAATAAGATGTAGGAGACTCAACCTCAGTCCTTGGCAATGCTGGCTGGCCAACAATAATCTGAAGTTCAGGTGAAACACCGCAAAGTTTGTTTGGACCCCCGGGGCAACCTTTTCTCTTAGTTGCTTTTGTTGGAGCACTGAAATAAAATATGAAGAGAAAATAATGGTCCATACTTGAAATTACAGATTATCATAACAAAATAAGCATGATATTTCTATGATAAATAAATAATAGGAACTCAAAAGTGAATCAGGAAGTCAAGAACCTTGCCGTGCAGACCAGTAAAATCATCGCACTTAAATAACTTAGCATAGACTACCATTATGATCGACATATACAAAACATACCTTCACGTAGCAGAATGCTTCAATTAATTAGCTAATTTTATGATTTCATAGACTATAATAACTGAATTTCATTGTCTCTAATCTCCATATAAATTTTCTCGACAGCCAAACAGAAGGCTAGAGAACTAAATTTATTTAGAAACTTTTTTCTAAGGCACTGCCAAGTTTTAGTATGCGAGTTCATTACATGTCCAAAATTGAAATCTCCGCAAAACAGAATTCTCGAAATTTCGGTTTCCAATATTCCCCAGAGTCTGGGCCGAGCCACCTCCATTTTTCGCCAAGAGAACATAAAGCTACAGAAGGGAAAAAAGGATTCAAATAGAGAAAGAAAGAAACAAACCTAAGCGTCGGCGCGTCAGCAACGACGGCAGCGGGGGCTTCTAGCTTAGCCGGCTGGGGAAGGGGCTGGGACGAGAAGCTCTGAATGGCGGAGGACAAGGGAGAGGGATGGAAATTCGGGTTTGGGTGGAGGGCAAAGTGGTCTTTTGGGGGAGAAGATGGTGGTGGTTGGGATCGAAAGAGGAAGTGGATCTGGGAGCGGATGAAGTCGAGCTTGTGGGAGAGGTCGAGTCCGAGCTTGGACTTGAGCTCCTGTAGGACGGCATTTAGGTTTGTGAAGGCCTTGCCGCTGTTGTTAGGGTTCGAGCCGTTGAAGACAGACGCTATTGCTTGCGCTAGTTCTTCATCTGTAAGTTGTAACCATCTCGTGTTTGCTGCGCTCTTCCCGTTTGAGTGCTTCCCTCTCTCTGTGAGTGGAATCTGGCCAAATGGCCATTCACTCCATGGCGGAAATTTCGAGCGATAGTCTGATAGTTTTTGTTCAGGATGGGATTTGACGGCCTAGTAGCCTACAATTGGCACCATCTTTTTTAGCTCGACTTCCTTAAACTCACTTTTCTTTATGCTCGCTGGTCGTTATCCCTACTGCTCTGCTCGGTTTAGGACTAAACAAAAATTCGAAGATTCGACTTTGATCTTGATTTTGCTCTGATTCTGATTAGTGAGAATCGGAATTTTTTTCTCTTGGGAAGTCGGAGGCAGAGGTGGAGGTACGCCGACTCCAACTCTGCTCTGCTCTGACTCCAATATCTCATTTCGATTTCGGCTCTGATTCCGCTTTAATATAATACATATTTTATAAAAGTATATACATTTTTATATATTAATTATATAAATATAAATATAATAACAATATTATAACACATAATAAAATGTAACACTAATATATAAATAATAAATTTATAATAATATGTAATATTAATATATAATAATTAAAATATTAATTTTATAGATTTTATATAAATATATCTTAGTTAGTTAAACTCAATAATATACTAGCATAGCCCATATTAGTAATATGACCTGTGTAGTGGGTCTATGATATGTGTTTGTTATATTATTTCTTTTATATATGAATCCATCTTTTATTTAATGATAATAATAATCATGTGGGCTTTGGTATAGAAATGAGAATGAGTGGGTAAGAAAATGAAGAGCAAGCTGGATTTTGTTGGGTGGGTTGAAAATGGAGTAAAGAAAGGTCGCAGAGCAAGTTGATGTCTGGAAGGCCTGAATTTTATTTATTATTGGTAAGGAATGCAAATAATTAATTATTATTTTTGTATACATACAGATATATGTATACTTGTCCATATCTAATCTTATAAATATATTTTGTTGATCTCCTGTATTATTTTAAGACCCAAATTCTATTTATAGAGCATGTTAATGCAAAAGTAAACCACATTAATCTAGTGCCAAAATACGTACCTTGCAGCCAAGCATTTCCTATGCTCATTTATGTTTGCTTTATTGATCTTTTCATATTTGTTTAAGGCACAACTTGGAATTTGAAAATTTTGGAAGTTTATAATATTTATTTACTTTATTTTGGTTCATTTGTTGGGATTTAGAAGTTTGTTATTTGGAAGTTTGTAATTTAATTTATTTCGGTACCTTTGGAACTTTGTAATTTAATGTATTTTTATTTTTTAATTTTTGAAAGCATGTTAGTACTTACTTTTAGTTATATTTTTTGTTGTAATCAAAAGTGAATTATAGTTTAGATTGTAATTTTTGAAACAATTGAAATTTGAGAGCCCACACAATTATTTTTTTAAAAAGTGGGTCAAATATGAAGTTAAAAAAAAAAGGCTCAAAATCCGACTCCATTCCTACAAGTCAGAGCGGAAGATGTGCCTATCAAAATCGAAGTCGGAGGTCAGATTCGACCTCCGACAAAGTTGAAGTCAGAGTTGGAGATTGGCCCTACTGACTACAACTTGGTCGGTGCTTAGCCCTAGGTCGGTCATCACCTTTGTTGACTCCCTTCATTATTTATTATTTGCCTAGAGCCAACTTGGGCTTTTGCTCTGGATGGGCCTTACCCAACCCCTAATATTGATAAAATATATACATACAACAAGCGTCATTTTTAATTACATAATAGTACGAGACAGTACTGAAATTCATACTAGATATGGCTGCTAGGCATGGCCTATCTTGCATGGGCCTGGGTGGGCAATTTGCTTGGCTCAAGTAAACACGCAGGCATACTTTTTAAGATTATAAAAGGGCGGGTAGGGCCCACCCCTCATAGGGCCAAGAATATTATTAAAAAAAAAATCCAGTTTCATCTAACCCTCTCTCTCTCAATCTCTTATTTTCTTCATTTCTTCCTTCATAGCTGGCCTCAATCATTTTGCAATACAACACGTCTTCCCCTCCCTCCTCTTCTTATTCTTCATTTTCTCCTATCCTTCTCTTCCGCTTTTTCTTCTTTAAGGTAGTGAGATACCAACAGGCCACTAAACGGTCCTGGGTTTGCGAAGAGACTTACTACCATTCATGGTCAAGGTTCTATGCCCCAAGCTACAAGCCCCGGAGTGGTCTTGAGTTTGCTGAGAGAACCACAATCAGTCGTGGCCATGGTTATTTGTTCAGACCCACAACCATTGCATCGCTACAATATTTTTTGTTGAAAATGATTTTTGTTGTTGAATCTATGTATTTGAGGTTTAATTTGTGAATTTGGTAGATAGATCTGTTGATTTGGTGAGCGAGTTTATAAAATTTGAATTAATTAGGTGAATTCTGAACAGCTCTCAAGACCATCCATATACCTGGTAGCTGGATGGGGTCACCCACCCATACAAAACGGAGCCGAATGCTGGGATCAATCCACAACCCCCCACCTATGAGAGTGCGAAGGGTGGGGTGGCCACTGCTACTCACCCACTAGGGGGCGGGAAGCAATCCAAAATTATTACATGTGTATAAAGGTTCAAAAGTTGTTGATCAAGTAATAATATCAATATGAAAAATACTATAAATATAAAAGAATCTTATAAATAAATTTCACACACTGATACGGTACACTGCTAGTGTGCCACGTCTCTCTCTTATTTGTTTTCTCTTTCTTTCTTTCCCTTCCCTTGTGCACACCACACCTATGCTCGCCCTGTGCCCTCTCTTCGTGCTAGCCATGGTGGTTGGGTACCACCTCAAATTGGGCAGAAGACGTTAGTGGTCCAGCCAATGGCTTATATGGTCAGGATGGTCATACAACAACAGCTTGCATGGCCAGGATGGTTGGGATCTAAGTCAACGGCTTGCATGGTCATCTGTAGTGGTCAGGAACTACCTCGGGGAGGGTAGACAACACCGGCGAGGATAGAGAAAGAGACACACACACACAAAGGAGACATGGCACACTAATATTAGTATGTGAGATCACTTTGTGTCTCTAGCAACCTTCTATTAATATATGGAAAATACTCAAGCCACAAAAAGATTACACAAAAAAATCACACAAACTAATATGGCTTAATATATTTTGTCAAATTATAAAATTACTTTTATTATAAAATAAATCTAATAAATTAGTTGAAACCACATCAATTTTTGAGATTATTTTTATATAATTTTTTGGTAGACGTAGCATAACTCTTAATATATATGTATAGGATGTTGTGCTGGCATGTGAATGGAATTTGGAACTAGACGGAGAAGGGTCGGTTGGCCGGTGGCCGGCGACAAGTTTGAGAACAATACATGTGAAATTTCATTAAAAGTAGAGTTAAATCTATTAATATAATAATGTCAATCAAATTTGAACATGTCTTGTTGATACAATTTACTCGTGTGTTGGAATCCATTTGCTAGAGCAAGATACCGGTCCGATAAGAAAAAAAAATAAAAAATTTCATTCATTTTTTTTAATATTTTTAAATATTTAAAAAAAAAAATTCACAACATCACTAAAAGTATACTTGCTTAATCACTAAATAAAATAAAATAAAATTATTGGAACACAATTGTCGGTGACTCACTGACTCTTAACATTTTTATTAATGTTACGAGACATTTTCTACTGTATTAATTATAATAATATATAATTTTGACTTTTAGGACTTGTTTGAATAATAAAATGAGATGATATAAATTATAATAATTTGTGAATAGTAATGAGATTATGAGTCGAGATGAGATAAGATTGTTTTTAAAAATTTTATGTGTTCAGATTAAAAAGCGAGATGAGATGAGTTAAGATTGTTTGTAAATAGTAATAAGATTATTGAATTAAAATGAGATAAGATGTTTTTTTTTTCAAATTGTGTATTTAGATTAAGAAATGAGATAAGATTAAAGAGTTTTGGATTAGAAATAATTTTAAAATAAGTGTTTGAATAAAAAAATGTCTCTATGCACGAGTTCTCGTCTCTAAAACCAAACGCTCGAAATTATTGTTTTGTCAACCAAAATAAAATAAAATAAATTGAAAAATGAAATACCCTTGTGACAATACATTATGCAACGATATTTGTTTTTACACACGCATATATGCTTATATATCTTAAAGTCAATAAAAATTATTATATATTCATTGCGTTTAAAAAGTTGAATTTGGAGTAACTTAAAAATGTCGAAGACAAGGAAGAGAATTTGGTGATGATGGTGGTGGTGGTTGTATTTTGTTATAATTTTTTGCAGCTGTTGTTGTTGTTGGTGTTTGCGGTGAAAGTCAAGGATTTTGAGGGAAAAAAAAAAAGAAAAAAGAAAAAAAAAAAAGGAGTGATAACATAGAGCCACACTTAATATTTACATTGATTTATGTATATGCATATATAAAATTATTTTTGTTTAATATGAGTATAAATTCAGCTGTATTGGATTATCCATCTTTAAATATTTAGTTAGTTATAAATAGTAACTTTACACTTTTATATATTTACTATTTATTCTCTAAAATATATTTTACTTATTCTTTCTCTCTCTTTCCACACTCTTTCATGCTGCACACACTTTCTATTATTTTTTTCTCTTTCAAAATAATAAAATATTTTATTTTATTATTATTCTATCTCAAATATACATTACCGCAAAAGTTTAATTTGAATGACAAATTAGATATGTAAAAAAGATGATTTTACAAATATATATATATATATATATAGACATAGACCAATATAAATGCATTTACACGCTCCATCGTAGGAACAAAATCACTTGCAGAAGAGACCGAATACTAAATAGGTGTACACCAACACGATGACTTGTATACCTAAGCGAGCGAGTTCTTAGATCTCACCGTACACTCGCGAGTACGGGAACCACAAACCGAATTGGCCATAAACACAAGCCGGTAGTAGTACCACCCGTCTCGGCTGTCCTCCCTCTCTCTCTCTCTCTCTCTCTCTCTCTCTCTCTGGTCTACTGTTTCATCCCTTTGCTCTCCCACGAAGGAAATTCGATCCCCCTTCTTTGTCTCCCCCAACCCCCACCCCCCCCCCCCCCCCCCCCCACTCTCTCTCTCTGTTTATACATTCGTTGTTTTACAAATTGAAGCAACGAGGAGCGGTCAAAAACTTTGAAGGATACATCCGTTCTCAAGGATTTTTCACAGGTATAGGCTTCTGGCTTTTCTTTGCTTCTATGTTTTACTATACTTGATTTTGATTCATTTTGTCGTATTATTCACGAAAATCCACTACACCAAAATTCGCAGACACTTTTCTTCGTGTCTTATGTCATTGGAATTGTCTTTGATTTTACTCCTGGCGTGGACATGTGGGTTTGCCTTGATTTTACGTTTTCTTTGTTGGATTCTGGTTCATTCATCATAGCGTTATTAATGAGAAAGCACCAGAACAAGATACGCATACGCATAGTATGTCTCCTGTTACTGGGTTTTCCTTTAAGACTTTTACATGCATGGAATTCTGTGTTTATGCACTTTTGATCGAAGTAATATATTAAAGAACTTTTTTCATTGTTCATATAATCTGAAGACTAACAGACAAGTATTGTTTTCTCTTGGTCTGGCGGCTTTTTCCACCATGAGTTTTGCTTTTTTTGGATGCTATCTGTCTGGACACGGTTGGGCAGGCTGGTAATTAATTAGTAGAAGCTGACTACTGCATTACCTAGAGAATGGTTTGTTTAGGGTTATAATTTTTTTAAGTATATATGGATCCAATTTTGTGCTCCTGGATTTACTTCTAAAAAATTTGTTCTTCTGAATTTAATATTGGATCGGACATATCGATTCAAACTCTCTTGTTTCGGATTTTATGGACTTTATTTATTTTGGGGAAGAATTTAAGGTTACTTAGCCCACATCTTCCCCTTGCCAATTTGCAGAGATGACAAGTTTCGTGGGTGTTTTCGTTTCGGATCAATGGCTTCAAAGCCAGTTCACACAGGTCGAGCTTCGCAGCCTCAAAACCAAAGTAAGTTCTTTGCTTCTTCTTCTTCTTCTTCTTCTTCGTTTTTTTTTTTTCCCTCTCTGAATTTGCTAGCAAATCAGATTTGAGAATGCATCGAGATGGTTCTTTTGACTCTAGTCTAAATAATTTATTCTTTGGTGTGTCCTTAGTTTATCTCAGTAAAGAATCAGCTTGGTAAAGTTACAGCTGGAGACTTGCCACCTTTAATGGTGAAGCTAAAGACATTTAAGGAGTTTTCTGAGGAGGAGATTAGAGGGATTTTGGGCGAATCAGGTTGTGATTTGAGCAATGAAATTGATTTTGAAGCCTTCCTTAGGGTGAGCATCCTATGTCTCTGATCTCTCTCTCTCTCTCTCTCTCTCTCTCTCTCTCTCTCTCTCTCTCTCTCTCTCTCTCTCTCTCTCTCTCTCTCTCTCTCTCTCTCTCTCTCCATGTGATAATTGATAAATGAATATTTGTTGCATCAAAAGACGTATTAAAATTAGAATTCATAGTATTTGTTTGTTACTTTTCTAGATTTAGAGCTTAGAAGTTTGGTTTTGGGTTTAAGTTGCATTGAATTCGGAATTTGTTTTGCTCCAAGGTTACTTGCATATTAACGCGTTGCATGGTATGTGCAGGCATATTTGAATTTGCAAGGTCGAGCTACAGCAAAAGTGGGTGGTTCAAAAAACTCTTGGTCATTCCTTAAGGCCACCACAACTACTCTTCTTCACACAATCAGTGAATCAGAGAAAGCCGCTTATGTGGCTCACATAAACAGCTATCTTGGGGACGACCCATTTCTGGGGCAATATCTTCCATTAGATCCCGCTACGAATAGTCTATTTGATCTTGCAAAAGATGGAGTTCTTCTATGGTATTTAAGAAGGGTCTGCTTGATTATATTCTACTTTTTTAAGGCAACTTTAAAGCTGATACAGCTTGCTGGTAGTGATTTATCTTATGGCTTATTGCAGTAAGCTTATCAATGTTGCTGTGCCTAATACAATTGATGAAAGGGCTATCAACACCAAAAGGATACTCAACCCATGGGAGAGGAATGAGAATCATACTCTGTGCCTCAACTCTGCAAAGGCTATTGGCTGCACAGTAGTTAACATTGGTACACAGGACTTGGTTGAAGGAAGAGTGAGTTTAGCCAAATCAGCTTCCCACTTTAAATTAATTGATAAGTCTCCTGATCTGAAGTCTGTATTCTGGTTGTTTTGCAGCCTCATCTGGTTCTAGGGTTAATCTCCCAAATTATAAAGGTATCTATACTCCCAGGGTTTGATTTATAGGATGACAGCATAGACATTGTGCTTCTGGTTATGGAGATTAATAAGTTAATGACCATTCATCCCTTTGTCCTTCTCTGGGGTGTGGCAATTTCAGATACAATTGTTGGCAGATCTTAACCTTAAGAAGACACCTCAGCTTGTGGAACTGGTGGATGATTGCAATGTATGAAATTTCACAATTATCATGTTTTCAATTTTCAATGAAAACAAGTCTGTCAAATTCTATATTTTCCTTGTCCATGTTAGGAATAATGCTCAGATTATGCTTGGATTGTTTGGCAGGATGTTGAAGAGCTTATGAGTTTACCTCCCGACAAGGTTTTATTGAAATGGATGAATTTTCATATCCAGAAAGCAGGCTATAAGAAACTGGTTACAAATTTTTCTTCCGACTTGAAGGTATTTAAAAGATTACAGGAAGCATTTATGAACTTGGAAAAGTGAGGTCATATTTTTGAAATAGGTCATGCAGGATGGGATAAGATGGCCTATATTGCAACATTGTAAGAAGGAAAGTGGGATCTGGAGCTTTTAAAGTAACAACTCCTTGTCTAGATATTCTTCTTGCTCCAAAATCACATTCTTGTCCTACTTCTCCCCTTCTTTTTAAGTTGGGGCTTGCTTTCTCCTACAAGAAATTATGGCAGAGTTGTTGCCTTCTTACAAAGTGAAGTTGAATTTACTTATCAGAAAATGATTACATTTTTCAGGACTCGTAAATTAATTTGTGTACTTTTTTCTCACATGAAAATAGGATGGAGAAGCTTATGCCTACCTTCTAAATGTTCTGGCTCCGGAACACTGCAGTCCAACCACTTTGGATGCCAAGGACCCCACTGAAAGGGCAAAACTGATACTTGATCATGCAGAGAGAATGGATTGTAAAAGATACTTAACTCCGAATGACATTGTGGAGGGCTCGCCGAATTTGAACCTTGCATTTGTGGCACAAATTTTTCATCAAAGGTACAAAATTAAATTCAATATCTCATCATATCGAAGTGTTAAGAATTCCCTATTCTCTTCAACTTTCCAAGTTGGATTGTAACTTTGGGGAACAGTTACTTATATAAACTGGATAGAACGACACTTGAGCCAAAGTTATTTGAGTAATTTGTGCTCATATATTGCATGCTGCATACAAGATGATGCCAAAGTAAGATGGGGTGATGATCTTCTAGAAATCAAGTTTTCCATGTATTTGACTTCTTGCTTTTACTTTTTCTTCTCCCCTCAATGTCAATCCTTTAATTGAGACTAAGAACTTATTTTTTCTTGTCAATATGTGTACATATGTTTTGGTATGTTGTATGGGGGTCTTACTGGTAATCTGGATTCCCTACTTTTTGTTTCATCATATTGATTAGGAGTATAACCTGACAGGAATGGGCTCTCTACAGACAGCAAAAAGATTTCCTATGCCGAGATGATGACAGATGATGTACAGACTTCTAGAGAAGAAAGATGCTTTCGGCTGTGGATCAACAGTCTTGGAATTGCTACTTATGTCAATAATGTATTTGAAGATGTCAGAAATGGGTGGGTTTTCCTATTTTAAAGGAAGAGTCACTAGAGTGGCCTCATTTTTATTTATTTTTTGATAAGTAGAGTGGCCTCATTTTTAGGAAGTTTTTTTTATGAGCAAATGCTTATCTTTCTGTAGAACAAGAAATACAAGCCATGTGCCAAATACTCATCTAGTTATTCTAATCACCTTCTAAATGAGGTGCGGATTTTTGTTTTATCTAAACATAAAATGCATGGCTTTTTTCTTTTCAAAGCATTCTTGAAAAAGTTTTTTTTTTTTTTTTTTTTTTTTCGGGGTCTTTATCCTGCTTGGAATATCGTCCCTAATATCCCAAATGATGTAAAATTCTTTCACAAGGGCTTAACTACGTGATATTTAAGCTTTCCAAAAAAAAAAAAAACTACTTAAATTTACAAGTTACCTCTAATATGGCTTGATGTGCATTGTTCATGTACGCAGGTGGATACTTCTAGAAGTGCTTGACAAGGTTTCTCCTGGATCTGTTAACTGGAGGCAGGCATCAAAGCCTCCAATTAAGATGCCGTTTAGAAAAGTAGAGAACTGCAATCAAGTTATTAGGATTGGGAAGCAGATGAAATTCTCGCTGGTGAATTTAGCTGGAAACGATATTGTACAAGGAAATAAGAAGCTCATACTTGGTAATCTTCTATGTCAAGTGGATTTCGTTGGAAGAGTTGTTGACTTATATAAGCTATTAAACCTTTTCTAAACAACGAAGTGAACTTAATTTTTAATGACATTGGGACTTTTGACAATATGTTGTTAATTCAAATTACATTTGATTTCATGTCTAAGCGTGCATTTGACTGCTAAAGCACCTTTGGAAGTAAAATAACATCAAAGAATAACAATCTGTTGAGTATCTTGCTTAGAAGGCATCATCCTCCTATATAACACATTTCCTCATGCCTTTCAGCATATCAAAAGCTAGTGTTACAATCCAATATGCCATTTTTTTTTTTTGGTAGCAAAAGTATTCTATGAACCATAGCTTTCTCAATGCCGATTTTAAATTTGTTAATATTGTTATCTTCGATTACTTGCAAAAAAAAAAAGTTTCATGGCCTTCTCGATGGAGATTAAATATAATCTACTTATTTCACAACTCCTGATTGAGTTCAAAATTATTTTCTTAAGCTTGTTATTTGGTCATATGGTTCTCGGTTTCATTTCATTACTTAATAACAATTGGTTTTGTACTTTTAATTATATCTGTGGCAATAATTTGTTGTCCCAATGCTCAACTTTGTTTGTATCTGTTTCAGCTTTCCTGTGGCAGTTGATGAGGTTTAATATGCTTCAACTTTTGAAGAATTTAAGATCTCACTCTCAAGGAAAGGATATTACTGATGCTGATATCCTAAATTGGGCAAACGACAAAGTGAAAAGGACAGCCAGATCTTCTCAAGTACAGAGTTTTAAGGTTTGGAAGAATTCCCCAAACCCACCCCCCCCCCCCCAAAAAAAACAAAAAAAAAACTCTAATTTTGATGAATTTTCCGTATATGAGAAATCTTAAAATTTTATTTCTAAATCATTTTTTGAAAATTTGGGCAAGTTCTTACCTGGGTGACTGGGTCTGAACCTATATGCATATGTTAACATCGTATCTATATGGAGAATTTTTTTTGGGTAATACGGATGTCTTTTTCCTTCAGGATAGGAGTTTGTCAAATGGGATATTCTTCCTTGAGCTTCTTAGTTCTGTGGAGCCTAGGGTTGTCAATTGGAACCTTGTTACTAAGGGTGAAAGTGGTATGATTGCTGCGACTCTACTTTGGATAGGAAATTAACTGGATAATTCTCTTTTATCAATTATCATTTGCTCTTGGATTACTACTTTACTCATTATAACAACTGTGGAAAGTGCTATGGAAGAGGTTGCTGACTGTTTTTGTTGTTGGAATGGTAGATGAAGAAAAGAGGTTGAATGCTACATATATAATCAGTGTTGCCCGAAAGCTTGGTTGTTCCATTTTCTTGTTGCCTGAGGACATCATGGAGGTAAGATTACAGCTGGGCTTCTGTAACTTTCTGGTTTATTTTTTAACTTTAATTGCAATCACTAAGGGTTGGCTCAAGTGGTAAAGGCCTTGGGTTTGAAGGTATGCTCCCCCAAGTCTAAGGTTCAAATCTTCTTAGATGCAAACAATCTCTAGAGGCTATTGGACTGAAGGATTTTTCCCTTGAATTACCGAAGATCTGTGCACCCCCAATATTAGTCGGGATGGTGTTTCCGGACAGCCAGTACCAAAAAAAAAAAAAAAAGAAACTTTAATTGCTCAGACAAACTCTGAGTTGACACTTTCCTCCTCTCCTCGTGACTTTACCGAGCTTCGTGAGAATGATAATATTGATCATTTGTCAGGAAATAACCAGATTACTTGCAATTTGGCCTTCTTCTTTTTTTCCAAATATGCAGAATTTTTTTTTCCCCATCTAGAGTTGCCTGAAAAACAGAAACAAAATAAAAAACACACACAGATTATAAGTAGATGAACAAGCAAGACTGTTGCTGTTAGGCAATACACGCAATAGGAATGCTCGCTTGAGGTAGAAACAGTTGCCTTTTATTAACAATTATTCATTCATCAGTGAATCATAATCCCTCTTTGAAGTATGAAGTTTTAGAAATTGGAGCAATGACTCATATTTTAGATTTACCAATCATGGCCATCTATCTTGTGGAACCGCAGGTGAACCAGAAGATGCTTCTCATGCTTACGGCCAGCATTATGTACTGGAGTCTGCAAAAAGCAGTTGAAGAGGCAGAGTCCTCTCCATCCCCTGCCGATACATCTTCTTGTTCAACTATAACTGATGCATCCCCGTCACCATCTATTAACGGCGAGGATGAAATCTCGTCCCTTTGTGGTGAAGTTTCAAACTTAAGTTTTGATGATGCTGCGTCTGACTCTACCGTCTCCTCACTGGTCGAGAATGAGGTGAATTCTGTGGGAGAATGAACTATGAATGGCTATAATGTTTACCTCCATAACACCAGCTAAGGTAGAAATGAAAAAAAAGGTGAATACATGCAAGCTTAAGTAGGCAGATTTCAGCACCTGTCCGTGCTATCAATAGAAAATGCGCTACAGATGTTGAATATTTGCTTGTAAACAACATCAAGAGCAAATGAATGGAAAAGGAGGGGGAAGAATTTTGTAGGGAACAGAAAGACAGGAAAAGATGTTGGTTTTCCTTTTATTTTCTTTATTCTCACTCCAGTCATATTCAAAGTCGAGTAGGTTCTCCAATTTTAGCTGTATTCTTTCTAGTCTATCACACTGGTCATGAAGTAAATAATTCAACACATGGTGTTGGCTGCCGAGTCACTCACTTTGTGACGTTGTTTGTTTACATATGTTATTTCAAAAGTCAAACCATCATCTTCAATACATGTCTATCACATGATCGGGGTGGCGTGTGTTAAAATACTGATAAATATTATTTTGGATTTTTTATAAGTTTAATAAGCTCCAAAATAAGTGGTGTGTTTTGTAGAGATGATTTTAGGCCTCGTTTAATTTCACAGATTATTTCAATCAATTTCATTTCATCTCAATATCAAAAAACTATTCAAATATACATTTTATATTCTTAAAATTTTAAATTCTCAACTTTTCCATCTAATTATTATTTAATAATTACAACATTCTCAAACTTTAAAACAAAACTTAAAAAACAATTCAACTTTTTAAATCTTAAAATAAAAATTATATTTTATCATTATAATATTTTTATTTAACTTTTTTTTCTCTCTTCTTCTTAAAACTCTATCAAATATCTTAAATTCAAATCATTTCATTACTATTATTTTTCGTCTTATCTCATCTTGTAACCTTATAACTAAACTAGACCTCAATCTTTAATAATTTACTTTTAAACAAATTGTTTATAATCAGATTACTTCATCATCAATTTATACCGTTTAGATAATAAATTGAGATAAAAATTAAAAAATATATATATTATATTATTATTATTTAAAAATTTAAATATATTAAATTATTTAATATTTTTATATAAAAATTAAAAAAAATTATAATAATAAAATGAGATAAAATAAATCATTTCTGATATCCAACCGGGTTAACGGCTAGAGTTTGACATGCGGGCAAGCGGCAGAAGAATGTCTTTGCCTACAGCTTGAAACGTGGCGCTTCTATTAAAAATATCTAAAAAATCAAAATTATAAAAAAATTGAAAAATTGAAAACAACAAATAGTTTATTTCTTAAGAAAATTTAAAAATGACATATACGGGGAGGGGATAGATTCTTTCCTTTTCTAAAAAAATTATTATTTTATATGTTAATGTCGTATTTCATACACATTTAGACTAAATTTTCAGTAACTCGATATTCAATTTTGGACTTGCACATACAAAAAAAACACAGAGGATTAAAGGTTTTGATGGAAGTTAGAGTCTCCAATATCTAAATCAATATCCTTTTAGTATTTTATGCGAGTAAGTAAATAGTTCAAAAATAGATATTCATATTTAGAGATTGCCTTTTGTATAATGTTTACTGAATCAACTACTCATACTTCATGTTAGGGAGATGTGTCCTCTCACCAGTTTTTTTATTCAGATTCCATTAATGCAGCGTGGTTTATGGGGCGGTATAATTAATGCAGCATGACTCCCTATCCCTTTTATCTTGTGGGTACATATCGTCAGACTTTTCCTCTTTTGCCTGTCAAAAGATTAAGAGTTCATTGCGTTTCCACCTACCTACTTATATAGTGCTCTTTGAGGCTAGGCATTATAGGGAATGCTAAGGTTCCCCTCCTTCCTTACATTTTAGGGGTCTTCTTTCTTGATTATAGCCATAGGCTGACTTTTGATGAACTAAGGAGCCGTCTAGTTAGGCTGAGCTCCCCATATTTGCACTTGTCCTTTAGACCTTCAACCCAAGGGAAAAAATTCCCTTACATTATGTTTTCAAATTTTTGACTGTGATATTAATGATTTAAATAGTATAACCCTTCTTTTCACCTAGAAAAAGGTATTGTATTTCTAATGGCCAAGGTTTTGATTAGGCTCCACACAATTATTAGGAAAACGATGTTGCTTGAATTTATCATTTCAATTTGACTATTCATGTATTTTATTTAATTTTTTAATTGTTTATTTCTCAATAATTAAAGAAGTGACTATTAATATATTAATTTTTTTAAATATTTAAAACTTTTTAAAAATATTGTTTTTAAAAAGTACAATTTGTAACAAAGATACATCCATAAGTTGAAACTGGACAGTCATCACCCTAAGCACAAACCCGAAAGGCCCATCTTTAAAAAATATCAACGATAATTTGAGAATAACCCGAATAACCGTATTAGTTTTTTTCATTTGGATAATAATTAGGGTTTATTTGGATGAAAAAATCTACACAATCTTCTACTATTCACACAACCTCCACATACCATATATTTTTTTTAATTTGTTTCTTTTATCAAATATTTAATATATGAATAATGAATAGAAGAATTGAATTAATTTAAGAAGAATAAACAAAAAAATATTAAAATTAAAAAAAAAAAAGTGGTGTGTGGAGATTGGGAGGTTGTGTAGCATTGCTCTATTTGGATTCAAAGATAAGATGATTTTAGATAAAAGTTGAATAAAATTTTGTTAAAATATTATTTTTTAATATTATTATTATTTAAGAATTTGAAAAAATTAAATTATTTATTATATTTTGTGTGAGGATTTGAAAAAATTATAATGTTGAAATGAAATGAAACACTCTCTGAATCTAAATAGACTTTTTAGTCATAGGTTATCATACTATTATATAATTATTGTTAAAATTATGCACTTTATCTCACAATAAATTCGATTTAATTTAAGATGAAATTCAATCCCTGTTTTTAAGAAAATGAAATTCAACCCGTAATTACTTTGTAATAAACCGTTTAAATTTAGGTCAAAATTAATTGGTGTAAATAACTTCAAAAAAATTTATTCGAATATGAATAAAGAATCAAAGACACGATGTTGTCTATTAAAAAAATAGATTTCCAACGGACGGTCTTGATTGAGAATAGATTTCCAATTAATAAAGCTTTCCCGCTTCAAGAGAAAGTATAATCACCTGCGTGACAGTCCAGCGTTCCCAAACACAACAGAACTTTAGAATTTGCGGCAATATAAAGCCCTAGGCCCCTAACCCCTATTTCAAAAATTCAAAAACTACTTTCGATTACTAGAAAAGTTAAAAAACCCTACTTTTCGATCGGTACTTGACCAAATGCTCAAACTTAGGGTTTCGCAGTGGCTCTGATTGGGTAAGCATTATTGTATATATTCGTTGAGTTTTGGAGTCATAATTTGAGCATTTTTCATTAACGGTAACCCTAGGCTGTTGTTTGGTTTTCGATAAAGCATACATAGATATTGGATTTTTTGGATCATTCGAGGAAGATGTTTTGTTTTCTCATTTAGTGTTTCAACTGCTTTTGATTGGTTGCTTTAGTTTGGCCATTTTTTTTCTTTGCTTTGCCTTACATATTCAACGTCACTTTAAAAGACGATATGCACAGATATTGTTGCTTTTCCCTCTCAACAGTTGTCTCAGCAAGCATAGAAGATGTAACATTGCATTTATGAGTTTCCACCAACAGATGAATAAACGACGAAAAATCTGCTTGGTTAGGGAGAAAGGATGAAGTAAAATTTAATATATATTTTTTTAAAGAAGAAACTGAAGAAGGTCTGGACAAGCTTTTTCGTTTATATGCCGGCTAGTAGTGTCATAGTGTGGAACTTTACATCCAGAATTTGACTTTTGTACTTCTTTTAGCAACAACCAAGGGTGGCAATATGTTACACGACTCGTTAATCTAACATGACCACGACACGATAATAGCGGGTTAGAGTTTAGTTTTAACGGGTTTAAGTCAAAACGGATTGACCCGTTAAGACACTATTGCTTAACGGGTTAATAATGGGTCAAACCGTTCTGGCCTGTTATGACACGTTAAGAAAGTTAAAGTTACAATTATACCTTTATACCTAAAAGTAAAAGAGAAAATCTTCAAAACGGTCCATCTGTTAATCTTTAATAAACAGCCCACCAACAGTTAACTTACACATAGCCTCCTCACCATTCATATCCTATGCCTTCACCACATGCACACAAAGGATCCATCCCCTCTCATTCTCTCCCTCTCCCCCAGAACCCAGATTTGCGAAATCAGCCACTCCCCCTCCCTGCCACCCAAATCGCTTCCTCTCTCCGTCGTCTCACGAGCCACACGGCCCACTTTGCATCCTCTCTCCGTCGTCGCACGAGGCTGCTAATTCATTCTCTTATTTTTCCTACAGATTTCTAAAGTCCTTTTGAAAAAGTTGAAATTGCAAAGCACAACTGAAAGTGGAGTATGACTCATGTCTCGGTCTTATCTTAAACAGAGTGGGGGGAAAGCTAAAACCCAAATCTGAAAGTATACTGAAAGTCTATTACCCAAAAACTAATTCTTTCAAATTCTGAAAGTATGGTCTGTTGAGACAAAGACAAAAAATAGATTCTTTCAAATAAAACAAAATGTGTGTGCGCCCAGGTGTTTTTTCCTCTCTTTTATTTATATTTTTGTTTTCTGTATCCAATCCTGACAATTGGTTGTCTTGGTTTTCCCTTAACCATCGGTGGGTTATTAAAGAAGCTCCTAGAAGTTTTGTTTGATTACAAGTGAGAACTGAGAAGTTTTATGCAAACACCTTCTATTTTTACTCAATCACCCCAAACTTTATCTTCAGATTTTATGATACATTATCATTCAAAAAATTATTTGTCAAATTGCTTTCAAAAATACAGAGCAAGCTTTTAGACACTGTAATGGCGACATCACAACAGGAGCAAACGAACGTGAGGGGTGATCCAGAAGGAGCAAGTTTGAAGAGATAAAAAAACATACCATCAAGACCAGCAAACGACGGCAAATAAAATGGGGGACGGAGTTGGTCGATAGTGGAGATGGGCGACGGCGGCAGAGAAGAGGTGATCCAGCACACAGGGAGTCGAACGTGAGGTGTGGGGGTACGAATGTTGCCATGGAGAACAATAATTTAGTGTGATGCATTTCATTTTGCTTAGTGTGAAAAATGTAACGTGTCAAAATCTGATTGGCGGCTGTTAATCCCTCTTCACCAGCCCGACCGTCCCAAATCGTTACTCAAAGTAAAATTATTAGAATTTTAATTTCGATATTTTTATTATTTGAATTGTAATTTTAGACTTTAGTTAGTTTTATAATTTTTATAGATATTGTAATTTTAACACTTATATAAAATTATGCTAAATTTAATCAAATCAAACTAGTTAATTTTGGACCTATTCAACCCATTTATATAAATAGTTTGAAATATGTAGTATTGTGTTGTGTTAACTCATTTCGTAATATTTGCTAATGGGTTAAAACGGGTTGACACGACACGACTCATTACGTTAATGAGTAGTGTTAGGGTTGACCTAGATAGTATAATATACATGCTTTGATAAGACACGAACACGACCCGTTAACACGATTTGACACCCCTAAACCCAGAGCATTTCATGAGAATTCGTGCGCTGGATTTACATTTATTGGTTTAGGCACTTTTTAACTTTTTCTAAGAATATGTCATCTTGACTTTCCGTCATCCTTTGGCTGTGTTGGTAGGCTTAGGGCTTCTTTGGAAAAATATTTCATCCAAAATTCTCATCCCATCTCCTTCCCTAACATCACTCAAGCACAAATATTTTCAAACTAATCATTACAACTTTTCCAAACTTTTAAACAAAAAATAAAAAATAATTTAACCTTTTCAAATCCCCAAACAAAAATAATATTAAAAAACTATATTTTAACAATATTCTAACTTTATAATATTTTTTATTCAACATTTTCTCTCCCATTTTTCAAAATCCCATAAAACATTAACAGAAACTATCTCACTATTATTCACGAAATTATCATCTCATCTCACTCCTCAAGCTTGTCCTTAAACTTTTAATTTAGAAATATGAAAGTCTAAGGCTCAAAAAGAGGAGGATAAAAAGAAGCGCATGGAAGCCATATAAAGGAACCTGTCTTTTATGGATTCCCTTAACATGCTCTATAGTTTGTATTGTTTTCTCAATGCTTTCTTTATGCTTTCTTTATGGTAGTTATGTTTTGAATGTCTTATTCAGGTGCAGGTGACTCAAAGAAGGGCAATGGCGTCATCTGATGATGAGGCTGATGTCCTGCCACGATGCGTGTCAAATTACTATTTTGAAGACGACGAGGATGAGCCAATTTCCTTTTCTGTTTTGCCAATTCAATGGAGAGAGGGGGACATTCAAGATTGCGTCAAAGAACAGATATTCCTGCATGGAGTGACTGACAATGGGCTTCGAAAAATATATAAGCATGTGGTTGCATGGAGGTTCGATCTTTCCAATATGAATCCTGAGATATTGGTGCTCTCTAAGGAAAATAATTGGATCAAGCTTCAGAAGCCAAGAAAAAGCTTTGAGGATATAATTAGGACAATTATGGTAACAGTGCGGTGCCTTCATTTCTTAAAGAAAAATCCTGAAGCTTCTGGAAAATCTTTGTGGGATCACTTGTCTAAAGTCTTCAGGTATTTCCCATCTTCTGAACCTTTTTAACTTTCTTTCTGTTTGTATTCTTTGTTCAAAATTTGACAGTTATTTAAATTGAAGCTTGTATGAGGTCAGACCTTCTCAGAATGATCTGGTGGACCACATACCTCTCATCAGTGAAGCTGTTAATAGGGATGACACCTTAGCAAAGTCCAAGGTTTGTAACTTCCTATAGCTTATTTCTCCTGGATTGTTAATTATAACTCGGACAGTGCATGTTAACTTTTTTTTAGAATTATGTTAGTTGTTAATTCTTCTCAAGATGACCCATACTAATATGACCCTGATACTGAAGAAGGAGAGCCCGTACATGGTGATCCAGTTTTTTGCCCAAGTCTTTGCAATGTGGTGTATGAGATACTATCCAAGATTATTTGCAATATATAAATTGATAAATCATTAAGGCCTCGTTTGGATAGTTAGATGAGATGAGATGAATCTGTGAATATTAGTGAGATGGTTTGTGAATAGTAGTAAAATAGTTTGAGTTAAGATTTTTATTGGGTTTTATGAAAGGAGAGAGAAAAAAGTTGAATAAAAATATTGGAAAGTTAAAATATTGTTAGAATATAATTTTTATTTTGGGATTTGAATAAGTTGAATTATTTTTTGTGTTTTATATGGAATTTTGGGTAAGTTGTAATGATTAGATTAAAAAATTATGAAAGAGATTTTGTCAACCCATGGCCATGTTTCATTTCCATGGAAGAGGATTTGGAGATCATGGGTGCCTACTAAGGTAGCTTTTTTCGTATGGATTGTTGCTCTTGGGGAGATCTTGACTACGGACAATTTGAGAAAGAGGGGAATCATAGTGATGGATTGGTGCTATCTGTGTAAAAAAAGGGAGAATTTGTAAATCACTTACTATTGCATTGTGAGGTCACGAGTTGGCTATGGAATGAGATCGTTAGAAGAATGGATATTGCTTGGGTAATGCCTCCACGGGTGGTGGAATTATTGGCCTGTTGGAAGGAGCTTCAAGGTTGTCCTCAAGTGGCGGCAGTGTGGAAGATGATCCCGTTGTGTATCATGTGATGTACATGGTCGGAGAGGAATGAGAGATGCTTTGAAGATAGGGAACGCACAATGGAGGAGCTTCAGAATTTTTTTATGCGCACTTTAATACTGTGGTTTTCAGCCATTGTACTGTGGTTTTAATACTGTGATAATTCTTATGCATAAAACATGTCGGTGTGGGCTTTGTGGAAATCTTGTTGGAGGATCTATTCATTTTCTTTCGAACTTTCTGGTTATGGCTCAGTGAACATAGAGGAAGTACTGAAGCAGAAGTACATATGGATGGATTTGGTGCGAGTGAGGCTCTAGATGCTGAAAAATTATTCTGTGGATTTCACTAATACTTTTTAATGTGCTCTAGTTTTACTTATTTCTTTGATTGCTTGTTACTTGGTTATTGTGTTAGATATTATCTCTTATATTTAAATATCATTTTTTTGCTTCATTTGAGAATATATGATCTTCACTTAAACCTTAGGTTTTATGTTTAAAAGTATATATTCTAGGTTTTTTAATTTGCTAGAATCAAGGAATCATTCTATTTTTGTATTATGATGAATTTTATGATTTGAACAGTTTTTATACACATTTCTCAAGGAGAAGCCTGGGAAGAGGAAACTATCTGATGAGGTTATTACTTTTGCTTGTCAGCACAATTTTTTTCTCTCCAATTATCCTCTGTAACTGCCCTTCTTTTTTCTCTTATATGTTTTTCTAAATTGTTTTTTTAAGTCTGTGAACAGTGAACTTATTGGTGTTCCAGGATTGTAAAAAAACAGCAATGTCTGGATTTATAGTTTATGACTTGAATGAAGAAGAAGAAGACGAGTCCAATAAAGTTACGGGCGTATATGATCATGTTTGTGCATTTTGTGACAATGGTGGCAATATTTTAAGGTAAGCACTTTTTGTTGGTTACTTGGCACAATTTTTATTTTATTTTATTTGGTACAATATTTTTTTACAGCTTGCAATTCATTTGTTCATTTGTATACATCCTGTGTACTTAGACTGTGCCTATTCTTGATAATAAAATTTCTTATTAATTATTAAAAAAAAAAATTCTTTTGTACGTCATCTAGCTTCTTCCTAACTAGGTGTCTGCTCTTGTATATATCCCATCTACTTGGGTTTTGCCTAGATTTCTTTTTTTGGTTGTTATTTATTTTTATAACCGATAAGATTCTTTTGAGAAAACATAATGGTGTAGGGCTAGTACATGGGAAACATACAAGATTTATGCTAGTTGAAAGGGGGAAAACTAGGATCTAAACTTACTAAGAACTGAGGAATCCTAGGCGGAAAAAACAAATCCCTGTGATTACACTTATCCAATGGAAAAGTGTTTTCAGAATGATTTCAATTTAATCAATGAGATTTCAGTTCCATTAAAAATCTTATCTCCCTACAAATACTCCATATATAGGTATAACATTTTGTTCCCAAAAATGTTACTTTGATGTGATTTGAAGCCGCTTCTCGAACGTGCAAAAATCTGGCTCACTGACTGAGGCATAACTCAAGAAATATCCAGCAAGGAGAAAACTAATGACTAAGCCTAATATATTTTTGCATGCATCTACAATTTTGTACAATTATTTAGAATATTGTAAAAAATTAAATATTGATGATGCACTTGGGTGTATTCTCTTGTATGCTTCCTGTGTACTTAGGCTATGTCTATTTACTTGGAATAAAATCTCTTATTACCTATAAAAAAAAATATTGATCATGCACATACTTTTTATGCATACTTTTGAGGACCTCCAGAAGGTCCTAATTCATGGTCTGCTGTTTTGTGGATTCTGCATCTTTTGTTTAAATTCATGTGTGAGTTCACGGTATGATTTCATTTTTGTTCTTATGCAGTTGTGAGGGAAGGTGCATCAGGTCATTTCATGCAACTAAAGAGGCTGGTGCAGAATCTAATTGTGTGTCTTTGGGTTTTTCTTCGAAAAAAGAAGTAGATGTATGGTGCTGGTTCATATCTACTTTGAAATATCTACCTCGTTTGTACCTTTTTAGTATCACCGTTTATTTATTTATTTTTTAAGTTCATAGGAGTTGCCAATATTCGTCTGTAAGAATTGCAAGTATAAACAGCATCAGTGCTTTGCTTGTGGGAAGTTGGGCTCTTCTGATAAGTTTTCGGGTGCTGAGGTATGGTTTTAGCTCTAAGAAATTGAACAAACGTTTATTTTTCTGTTTATTGCCCCCCCCCCCCCCCCCCCCCCCCTTTTCACACACACACATAAAAGCAGTTATTTCTAATTGGGCCTTACTCATCTTTACTTATATCTTTCTCCTTATGAACTTGCTTTTCTTCATCTAAATAACCTTTTATAATGCACCTTGATTTTTCTGTTTCTAATTTGTTAAATATATATAATCTATATATTGCTGTATAGATCTGATTTTACCAAGAAAAATGCGTGCATCTGTTTTCCTCATTTAATTTATGTATTTTCTCACTTGGAACCTTGCAGACTGAGTTGTATATTCCAGTTTAATAAACTGTTCTCTTCTCTCACACTCAAAGCACTTTAAACACTTTTTCCTCCAGCTTTTGAATTTCCCTTTTTTATTTAATTCTTAGTTTGAAATTAGTTTTGCCTAGTAAATTGATTTCTTTCGTAATAAGTGCTCTCCTCCCCTTTTCTCCCATCCCTCTCTTTTGCTTCTCCTGTAGTTTCTGTCATCCTGAAATCCCATTCAGGAAGCATTGATCTTTATTTGTTTCATCTGTTTTTTGTTTGGTGTACTTCTAATTTCCATGTAAGAAAACTTGATCTTTCATGCTTTAGCTTCTTTTAGCTTGCTCAGTTAGATATTCAGCAGAGATTTGATTATGTTTGATGTAATTGCTCGTGATGGAAAGTTGTTGCAAATTTCATGCTTGGTTATCTTGTTTTGATAGACAGATCATTCAGGGCAGCTATTGTGAATCTCCGTTCTCCCCCCCCCCCCCCCCCCTCTTCCTTCACTCTACATGGATATCAATGACTTTGTTTAGTATTCAGATTTCTTAATTGCAGTCCAATGCCCATTTTGATAGATTGCAATGAATGTTGTTCCAAATTTCTTGGCCATTACTCACTTCAATTTGTATGTCAATGGCTCTAAATGTCTATACCAATTGCGTTTTTAGGTCTTTAAGTGCGTTAGTGCAACATGCGGCTATTTTTATCATCCACATTGTGTGGCAAAACTGCTCCATCAGGAGAATAAAGTTGCTGCAGAAGAGCTTGAGAAAAAGATTGCTGCTGGGGGGTCTTTTACATGCCCAATCCATAAGTGCTATGTTTGTAAACGAGGAGAGAATAAGAAGGATCACCAATTGCAGTTTGCTGTATGTAGGCGTTGTCCTAAGTCATACCACAGGAAATGCTTGCCAAGGTACTACTTATTGTTGTATCTTTTTTTTTTGTCAATACCCAGTTATGAGAGCATGCCTCTTTGGAAGTACAGTCTAGACGCTTTATGCTTGAATTGCCTGTATCAGGAAGATTTCTTTTGGAGAGGGTAAAGGCATCGTTACCAGGGCTTGGGAAGATCTATTACCAAACCGTATTCTGATATATTGCTTGTAAGTGGTTGAAATTGGTTGCACTTTTTTCCCTTCAGTTTGTTGGTACTACTTGCTAATTGTTTTTGTCTAATTGAGCAGAAAACATGAGATTGATAATGAACTTCGAACTCCAGTTAGAGACCACATAAAATTCCCTGGTGTTATGACTATAACTGAAAAAAGGAAGGTACCCGTGAAAGAAAAGAAAAAATCCTCTGGATACAAAGATAAAGATTTGTCAAAGACGGAAAAGCTTGCCTTAGATGACTCCTGCAGAGAAACTGCTTTGCAAGTGGCTAAACAGAATCAGAAGTCATCATCACTTGCGAAGCTGGGGAATGCAAAAAATTCTAAGAAAGTAGTATCTATATCAGATATATCAAGGAAGGGGAAAGTAAATGATTCGGCAAGGAAGCTTCCGAAGGAAAATGCGAATTTGGTCTTGACGGGGTTGGATAGGTCCTCCGCCACTGACGAGAACAAATATTCTCTTGGTGATAGGTTATTTGACTTAATGAAGAGGTCTGGGCAACTTAAGCCCACAAAGCAGGATGCACTAGATGGTAACATTAATAAATCTGTAGCAGTTAAGCCGCACAAAAAAAAGCTGAAGAGTGCGCCGTCTTCATTAGATGCTAATACAGAGAGGAGGTGAAACTATTTAATTTATAGTTTGGAATACTTAAATCCTTTATTTTAACTATATAATATTTGAAGGGAGCTGCCATGGTTGCTGGCCATGTATTTGAAGTCTTAATTATATGTTGATTATGTCTTATTCCCAGATATATTTCTCTTAATGCAGGTTATTGACATTGATGAGAGATGCTGCATCATCAATAACTTTAGAAGAGATCAAAGAAAAGCACAAAGTACCCTCTAGTCATTCTTACTCATCAAAAAATAACGTGGAGAAGATCATTACCATAGGGAAGTTGGAGGGGTCAGTTGAGGTACATAACATTTTAGGTGTTATTGCTGAAATGGGTGTTATACGTATTTATTTTATATTTTCAGAAAAATGAATGAGAGTTGAGGTTTTGTAGTTACTCTTTTGTACACAGGCAATTCGAACCGCTTTTGGGAAACTAGAGGAAGGCTGCAGTCTTGAGGATGCAGAAGCTGTCTGCGAACCTGACATTTTGAGACAGATATTCAGGTGGAAGGTGGGTTACCTATACATTTTTGTCCTAGAATCAGTCATTTTATGAGGTTCTATCTTTTGGTTGTCTCAAGCCAGTGATGGAGGACGTACCTTTCCTTTTGATATTCTGTGTTTATTTATGCTCACTGCTTGCATCCATAAACTTGTTGAGATTTGGGCCTGAATATTTTCAATTGAATCTGGATGGATATCCATTGAAAGAATCATGAGAAGTGGTACTGATGATGCGAAGTTGCTCATGCTTAATGTGTTCATTTTTCTTCTTTAAATTAAATAGAAACATAGAAGTTTTGGATTTTGGTACATTTTGTGGCTGTAAACCAGAATATTTTGGCAGTATATGGGTTTACTTCTTTCCATCAGCTTAAGATTTTAGAACAGTTAAGAGTATACTTCTTGTGTACAGTTAAGATTATACTTCTTGTGCACTTGGACTATGCCTAATTACGTGATTTAATAAATTTCTTACTTACCAAAGAAGAAAAAAAGTTTTAGAACAGTTAGTAACTTGTAAATAGGTGTTATCAACTTATCCATGTATACTTCCTGTGTAGGTGGGTTTTGCCTATTTGCTTATCAATAGAATCTTACTTTACCAATAAAAAAAAATGATTTTAGATCAGTTAAAGTGTTCTAAATGTTATTGTTGTTCCAATAATTTATGTAAAATTGTGCAATTCTCAAGAATGGAAAAGATTTACTAGCTGTATGTAATTTTATATTATTAGCTTCCCTTTTTATGGCGAATAAGTTGGTTTGATAAGGCAAAATCATGTTTCTGGTGCCTCCTTTGCTCTTGCGCATTTACACTGCAAGTTCTTTCATCCATATTCACTAGTACTTTTTTTTCCCCTGGCGTTTGCTCTCTAATGTTAGGTATATTTTTTGGATACATTAACTTATGAAATATATATATATATATATATATTTGTTGGATACAGTATATTGACACTTATGGTCAACGTCAGAATAAAGTTGTCAATTCATTGGCTTCATTGATTCTTTCATTTGCAGAACATGCTTCAAGTATATCTTGCACCTTTTCTTAATGGTAATCGTTACACATCCTATGGTCGCCATTTTACAAAAATGGAGAAAATTGAAGAGGTGATTTCCTTGTGTTTGCGTCAATGTTATTCCAATAGCTTTTCATACTCTGTTTCTCTTCTATTATTTTTGTTTGTTATGCCATTTTTGTTCTGCCTTGTAATACCCTTCATATTGCTATATAAATAAAAAGACTTTTTCTTACTTGAATGCATATCTATATCCCATACTGTAATTTGGTCTGTTTGTTGATACGTAGTTCTCCGATGCATAAATTTACTACTGTTTGCTGTGTGGTCATTTAGTGGCTTTGAAATTTGGGATGATAAAAGAACGGTGAGCTAATGTGTAATGACTTTTGTGCTTTTGGTTTGAGTTGGGTAGAGGCTAGTTTGAGAAACCAAGGAAATAGATAAACATTATGGGGAGCAAGAGAAAAGGATGATAATTATTCCAAGGCAGTGATAGCATGTATATTAAGTGTTTATATTTTTGCCTGTTGTTGGAATTCATGTCCAAAAAATGTCACATTGCTTCCCCGCATATGAAAATGATTTTTTTCCTTGATTTTAAATTATGTCAAGAACTGTACTTTGCGATCAATTTAATTATTGTTGCCTAGATGACTAACACAAGAGGGGGGTGAATTGGGTTATATTTAAAAAATTAACAATTATAAATCAAATACACAATATAAAATATAAACAAAATACGAAGCAGAAATAAATATAAAGAGTAAGGGTAAGAGAGAAGCCAACTCAGTATATTAACGAGGTTCGGCTCTACTGCCTACGTCCTCACCTCAAATTATCCCTTGAGGATCTCCAAATTCACCATTCAACTTCCTTCAAGTGGAGATAGAAACCTATTATACATTTGAACAACACCGCTACAAATGATCCGTGTAGAACACCCTCTACACTTGCAATCACTTTACACGTGGTGATTTAACTATTTCTTGTGTAGAACACTTTCTACACGCACAAGGGTTATACACACATTTTTACTGATATAAGAGCTGATAGTGAGTAGATTATCAGAAAATACTATTCAATTAGTGAAATAAGAACAATACAGCGCAAATTATATCTCTCTCAAAATAAACAAGATTTAAGGCTTAATGCTTAGAGAAGAGAGAATGAAAGTTTTGAATGAATGTTGTATACTCTTGGTGTTGTGAATGTGAAGCTCTCAAATGATCTATTTATAGGCATATGAGATTTCATATTCACATTTAAAAAGATTTATGTCAAAGACAACATTATTCACTTTTCAAAAAGTTTAAATAATTTCTTCCTTTTCATTTGTCAAAGAAAATATCATTTACTTTTCAAAAATTTCAAACCTAATGTTTTTACTTTTTGCATATGACAGAAGGGGTATACTTTACTTTTCAAATTTTTTAAACAAAATTTGCCTTTTGCATAAGTCAAAAAGAGCATCAATTACTTTTGAAAATATTCAAATAAAGCATGCACATGTGAAAAATGACAATCAATCATTTTTAATATTTTCAAAATTTTTAAACAAAATCTACTTTTTGCATAAGTAAAAAAAAGTATCAATCACTTTTGAAAATAAATAAAGCATGCACGTATGAAAGATGACAATCAATCATCTTTAATATTTTCAAAATTTAAACCTTTAATCATGTCATGCACATGTGAAAGATGACAATCAATCATATTTCAAAATTTTTAAAATATTCATGCACATGTGAAAAATGTATTTTACTACTTTATGATAAAATATTAATTTTGAGTCTTAATCCTAATGTTGACTTTTTAAGAGATTTACAACATTATTCTATGAGTTTTAATGTGAATTTGTTCCCTTTTTGCTCATACTTGGTTCCTTAATGTGCTTGACTCCATTGTGTAGACAATTTGAGCTTGAGACTCATTTATTTTTTGAATTTATTTGTTATCATCAAAATCCTTGTGTAGATATATAATTACATGAAAGTTAAAACTTTGGATTCAACAATTATATTTGCATGTTTTGCCACTTCTATATATATGTTGAGTGTGTAGAATTACTTCATAATGGCTTGGGGCTTGGAGTGGCTAAAGCATGATCTTTTAATGTGCAGATTGTTGATAAGCTCCATTGGTATGTACAAAACAACGACATGGTGAGAATTTGTGTGCTTAGTGTATTTTAACTTCCATTGAATATTTTTGATGGGTAAAAAATATTTGAACTTTGCAACCCAAAATACACTAAGCCCAGAATGGAAAGGAACACACCTCTCCTACCCCAATATGGGCTAGGGGCTCTCTAATATGGGTTAGGTGTTTTCTTGTATACGTTTAGTATACTCGGTTACTCTTTTTGATAATATAATATTTTTACTTATAAAAAAATTT
Source organism: Carya illinoinensis (assembly GCF_018687715.1). Lineage (NCBI taxonomy): Eukaryota > Viridiplantae > Streptophyta > Magnoliopsida > Fagales > Juglandaceae > Carya > Carya illinoinensis. Next base: position 43,808,530 of record NC_056762.1, on the reverse strand, counting down.
TTTTTTTGAACTTTGCATCTTAACTTCCTTTGAATATTCACAATATACATTAATTTTTAGTTATTTATTTTGCTTGATGGTTTGAATATATTTTTCACTGAGTTAGATGGTTGAAATAGTTTGGGTAGTTGTGATGTTATTCACATTTAACACTTTTTTTTTTCTTTAAAGAATTTTTCCTAAATATTATGAATTTTTTTTTCTACTTTGGTCTACTCTACTGGTCAACTTAGCTAAAGGATTGCAACTTGGTTAGTTTTGATGAGAACATGATTAAAAGAGGAATCAATCTTGTTATCAAGATTTAAGGTCTTGTTGGAGGTCTCATGTGCTGTCCAAAGTTGCTTTTTTTATTTGGATAGCATCGCTTGGGAACATCTTGACAATCAATAATCTGAGGAAGCATGGCTTGGTTATTATGGAGTGGTGCTTCTTGTGTAAGAAACATGGTGAATCTGTGGATCATTTACTTTTACAATGTGAGGTGGCAAAAGCTTTATGGGATGGTGATTTTTGTAGAGTTGGGATGGCCTGGGTAATGCCTATGAAAGTAGTGGAGTTACTTGCATGTTGGAATGGGATTCATAGTTGTTCTCAAGTGGGTGCTGCATGGAAGATGGTTCCCTTGTGCCTTGTGGTGTATTTGGTGGGAAAGGAACGAGCGGTGCTTTAATAATGAGGAGTGTACTGTAGAGAAAATTGGGAAATTTTTTGTGTTCTCTTTACTTCAATGGTTTTCCGCTATTGTACCTAATGGAGGGTCTGCTTTTGAAATTTTGTTTTCGTTTTCTGCTTCTAGAATGTAATTAGGTGTTTCTTTTGTATACTTTTTGTGTACATGGGCTTTGCCTATTTCATTCGATGAATAAAAGTGTCTTTCTTTCTTATAAAAAAAAAGTCTTGTTGGATGTGAAGCTTGACCTTGATTTTTTGAAAACTACTCCAAGACTGGATTTTATTCTTTATAATGAAATTGAAACATATTTATTTCTGATGTAGAAAATGAGTTCATGAGTTTCCTAGTACCTTTTGGCTTCTAAGAATTACCTTTGACAAAAACCACTCATTAATTAACAAAAACTTGATATGGCCTTCTCCCATTAGAAACTAGGAAATAGATTTTCCCCAGACATGGTTTATGTGGGAATGGGGAAGTACACAAATACACTGCTTGGAAACTTCTATGACATACACAAATGATGGTGTTGTAATTTGCTATGTCATGAACCGAGAGAAAGTAAGATTAAACCTTACTATTTCTATCAGATGGTCTGGTTATTGTAAAGGGGTTGCATACATGTCAGATTAATTTGGCTGGTAATCATTTTTTTTTATAAGTAATAAGAAGTTTTTATTCATAATTTGGCTGGTAATCATATTGTGTGAATATGGAGAGCTCAACCTTGATTGACAATTCTAAACGATGAACCTTGTCCAGGAAAGATTTTTGGTCTATCTATAATCCAAGAAAATTTATGGTTATTGTGTTGATGCATTTATCTTGGTTGCTACAAAGTGACGATGGTGGTAGGTGGGTTGAAATTCAGAGGCACATAAATCTCTCTTTTGAAATTGAAGTGACTGGTCAAATAACAGGGCTTTTATTCTCTTTGCTTGTGTTTTCCTTCTTTTGATTTATACAGTATTGTACGTTGTATTGATCTCCAATTTTTAAACTTTTTGCCTTTTGTCTATGTTTGGAATGTCTTTTGATATATTGGTACTTCCTTGTTAGCAACATCGTCTCTCTGACAGGAGAACTTGTATATTTCCTCTCTATATGGAGTTATAGGTTTATAGCAACTCTTTAAAGGGTTCTTTTTTAGATTAGTTGTCATGTGTCATTGCAAGCATTGTTATACTGATCAATTATGATTTGCTCCCGTGAGCAGATAGTGGATTTCTGTTGTGGAGCTAATGATTTTAGCATCCTAATGAAGAAAAAGCTAGAAGAGACGGGGAAGATTTGCTCATACAAAAACTATGATATCTTCCAACCAAAGGTAATCTTCACGATTTCTTATACTGATCGGTTCTGAACTAGAGTGGGCCTTTTTGATGACTTGTAAACAGGGCTTTATAGTTTAACACAATTCAATTTTAGTCGTTAAGATGGCTGAAAATTTGGTGGCGTTGTTGACCATCAGGCTTACAGAAGGGTGCAAAGTGTTGGCTTTGGTAGTTTTGGGGTGCAATATGTTAGTTTTGGTAATTTGGTGTGCAAAAGTGCAAAACCCATGATAGTTTGGGGGTGCAAAGTATCCATCCCTCTATATTTCATATAAAAATAGAACTTTAGAATAATTGTACTAGCTATATTTGTAAATGTTTGCGCTCACATGTTTGGTTTTATCTTTTGGAACTCTCTTGTTTTCTTTTCTTCATCGGTGAACATCATCTCAAAACGGTAAGTATGGGTGCATATCAAAGGATGCATTGTTGAGTGCATAATACAATCAGCTCTATTCTTGATTAATAGAACATTATAGAATGTTCAGTTAACATTTTCCCCAAGAGTTGGAAATTAGTACTATGGATAGGGCTAACTCAATCTCCGTCTAATTAACCCGTGACTTATAAAAAAGAAAAGAAAAGGGAAATGGCTTCCTAATACTGACTAAAAAACAATACTTATAAAAAAACACTGACTAAAGAATTTGACATATGGATATGTGATATCCCATATGATAAGGATAAGGGTAGGTGGTGTATGGGATCCTACATTGTTTGGGAAGGAAAAGTTCTTGCTCTTTATAAGGTTTCAATGGGCTGGGTGTTGGGGCTGCCTGTTGGGCACACTGATGGGCTGTTGGGCGTGAGGCTCCAATGGAAAGCCTAAACCACATGGTCTATACTCCAAAAGAGATGTGGGACTTGAGATGTGCCACCTATGATAAATAGGCCTGACGAGGACGTTGGGAATTTAAGGAGGGGAGATTGCGATACCCCATATGATAAGGATAAGGGTAGGTGGTGTATAAGACCCAACATTGCTTGAGACTGAGAAGTTCTTGCTCTTTATAAGATTCCAATGGGGCTCCAATTGTATAATTGATTAGTTTTTTTGGATTATAGGTTATGTGGTTTGGGTCTTCCATTGAAACGTTACAGGATAGGTACCAAAAGCATTAAAGATATAATCAGTCACTTTTCCCCCTTGTATTGTGCCAACTGAAAATTTTGAAGTGGGGACTTCTAGGCTCTAGTATTTGGCTCTTCAGCCATATTGGCTAAAAAATTATGGGTTAGTCTATATGATTTAGAAAAACTCTAAATGCAGTCGGTTCGTGCAGGCGTTGGACAGTCGTTTGACGTGGATGTTTAATGAAACGCTTCGTTTCATTTAATTTGGGATGCTGAAACTGAAGAAAAAGCCCTTCTTAGTAGTAGGAACCAGCTCCAAGTATGACTTTGTTGTTGAACTAAACTTTTCAGGCTTTTTGAAATCCTTGTTTGGCTGTGAAAGGGTGGAGAAGGAAACAATGAAACAAAAATAAGCTTCCTTCCTTTCGTAATGGTAATTTCATCATTAATATGCCAGAACGCTATCCTATGCATATGACCTCAAATAACTGATAAATTAGAAATGGGTAGCCAACTTCACGAACGAAACTTTGTTTAGGCAGAAGAAAGTCATTTTCTTTTTCATTTAGAGTTTTCCTTTCCAAAAACCAAAAAAAGGCACTGCCATGGAAATCCCATTTGAAGGAAAAAAAATGAAGGTTGGAGACAATTGCATTTACAGTTTTCCAAGAACCAAAGAAACCCATTACCATGAATGCCATCTAAAGGAAACAAATGAGAGCTTGAATGCCAGGGAAACCAGTGACGTGAGATAAAATACAGTTAGATATCAAATGTCAGTTTGAACATACCCATCCGAAATCTAAAATGAGAAACTCGTTTCTTCCTCAAACAGTAGATCTGCAACTGTCACAAAAATCTTCTGACAAATTTTGGGAAAAAATGCTCTGGACAAAGGCTTCGAGTTTGGACGGAGGATCTGTGTGAGTTCCCTTTAGTTTCTTTTGTTTCATGTTTTTTTTTTTTTAATAATTCTGACGTGGCAACCACATCATCAGCCGACTGCATCCAGACTCCCTCACACGACTGTCCGTAGAAGAACTGTATGATTTATGGGAGAATGAAAGACTTAAGTAAATTTGACAGTCACTTGTAGAAATGTAATACTTAATTCTATGGTCTACCATTCTGTGATTCCTGTGTATGAATTCTAAGTAAAGAGGCAGCTGGCATTACTCTTGGTTCTTTATTCTGATCACTACTGTTTGCTTGATGTTTGCTCTGCCTTTGCAAGTATGTTTGTCACTCCCCCCCACCCCAAAAAAAAAAGTACAACCCACCCCCAATACAAACGTGTGCTTGTGTACCACCAACATGTGCTTATTTTTGTTATTTGGTTGTGTTATGAAACTTTTTCAGAATGATTTCAATTTTGAGAAGAGGGATTGGATGACTGTCCAACCAAAAGAGTTACCTGCAGGATCACGATTGGTAAGTAATGATAACTTGTATCTAAAAGATCCTAATGAAAGTTTGTAGGCATAACTTGTTCCTATCTAAAAAATCATAATGAAAGTTTGTAGGCATGTGGAAAATGGTTCATTTTTCTTGCTTCTTGAGCAGATTATGGGTCTAAATCCTCCTTTTGGAGTAAGAGCAAGTTTGGCAAACAAGTTTATTGATAAGGCTCTTGAGTTTAACCCAAAGCTCCTTATTCTTATTGTTCCTCCAGAAACACAAAAGTACTTGCTCTCTCTCTCTCTCTCTCACACACACACACACAAACCCACCCACCCCACACATAACACATTGACACCACCTCCTCTATATTTGGTTCATTTAGCCAGGTTAGGTAAAAGGAAATTACCTCATCAACTGCTTTCTCACATTCGTTGCCTTTCACCAGGTTAGATGAAAAGAAAAGACCTTATGATCTTATTTGGGAGGATAATCAGTCTTTATCAGGAAAGGTAACGATAGAACTTTTTGGATATTTCACCTATAAAAAAGAAGATTGTTTTTGGATATTTCTGCTGTGATTGAATCTATATTATATTTTCTAAATTGCATGGTTAATGGTGCTTTTTACTGGTATCTCTGTCTTTAGTCATTTTATCTGCCTGGATCGGTTGGTGAGAATGACAAACAAATGGATCAGTGGAATTCGATCACACCTCCACTGTCCCTTTGGAGTCATAGCCACTGGACTGCTAAACACAAAAGCATAGCTGAAAAACATGGCCACATCTCCAAGCAAAAAGAAGGATCAGATATGGAAAAGAACCCTCTTGAGAATAGAATTCATGATCACCCAGCTGATGGTCATGATCGTTATGGTGATACTTCCGTGCTGATGGATGATCTTTCCTTGCAAAGTGATTCAGAAAAATTTAGAGGTGGGGCAGTTGTCAGCAAATGTCATGTAGAAAGATCCCCTAGCAGCAAAGGTTATAAAGAGAACCTTGAGAATGACCATGGGAAGAACCAGCCTGATAAGACATCTACAAGAAAGAGGAAACGTGATAAAGGAAAGCATAGAAAACGCATGGGTCAGGTATCATCAGAGAAAAAAAGAGATAGTGGAAAGCTTCACCATTCTTTGTCCAGTGTAGTTGAAAGGAGATTCTTATCCGAAAGTCAGCACTCCAAAGCTCGTGAGATGCCTTCGCATGCTGAGATAGGCGAGAATGGGCATCAGCATTTAGAGCCCCGCACATCTGGTTCTAGAATGCAGTTTGCAGCAGGTTATGGTGGGAGCCAGGTTAACATTCCCAAGGAGATGGGCAGAAAGAACAACATGAGTGGAAATGAGCCCTACTCGAGTGGGACCGATAGGGGGTTAGTGGACGGTAGTCCTGGGCACATGAGAGACAGCTCAGATCGTCTTAGTTACAGATCATATGACACAAGGGTGGAAGAGGGATTCACGAGGGACACAGATTTCAGGTTGCAAGGTCACCATTACGGGTTGCATGACCCTCATCCACCAGGAAATAACTATTTTACAGGCCATGATGGTCCATATGGCGATATTAGATCAATGCCATGGACATATGGGCACCCAGGTTCCGCAGCTGACTTTTCTTACAGGATGAATACGTCAGCAATGCAGCGATATGCACCTCAACTGGATGAATTGAACCACCCAAGACCAATGAATACCTTCACGTCGGAGCTCCCTATGATGAATGCGACCGACTTTTATAATCGTCGAGCATCCCAACCTGAGTATCAAAGCAACCGAATGGATTTTGCTCCTGGTCCTCGCCGTCCATATTCACACCAGAGTTCAGTAGGTTGGCTAAATGAATAGCTATAGCTATACATACCTTTTTTGAGTCACAAGGTTTTGTATGTTCATAGGCGAATTAGTAGGAGTTAGGCTGTGTAGCACTTTAGTTGAAGCTGGTTTTAGTTTGATTGGGAATCTTTGTTCTTTAATTTATCAGCCGCTTATGGGATTCGTATGCCATCACCTTTCTGTTTAATTATCTCTATTGGCAAAAAAAAAAAAAAAAAAAGAAGAAGCAGTAAATGAGATGCACGCAAGTTAATAATCTCATTTTAGCCGCTAAGGGTCCATTTTAGTAATATAACAGTTTGTGTTTTCCAAAGGATTAAATATTATGAGAATGTATATAGAGAAAATTTTCAAACCGGATGAGGTGCTTCTGTGAGTTTTACACCAACTAATAGGAGGGTGATATATTCATTCGTCTATTATACATGCTGTAGACCGAGGTACAAGTTACAAAATTCCTTTTTCTTTATCCAAGTCTGTCGACTCTGAGTCTTTTCCTCTCTCAAGCTTGTTGCCCTCTCTCTATGTTCTTACCATCCCTTTCTCTCTCTCTCTCTCTCTCTCTCTCTCTCTCTCTCTCTGTGTGGCACTCGTCGCTCTCTTACCAAATTGATCTCCATTGCTCAGTTTTATCGATGGATATGAGTATTTTGCAAAAGAAGATGTGTTCAATCGAAGTCACCGAAGAACTCGAAGAAATGCAGTGTCTCAGAGCGTGATCGTGGGGCATGGTTGGAAGAGTCTCTGTGGTCTTTATTGTCTTCATTTTCATTGTTGGGTTTGAGTGGAAGGTGGTAGAAAGAAAGTGCCTCATTTGTTTCTTCACGTCCTTTTTTTTTTTTCGGTAAACAGATTTTTGTTAAAAGTTATAGATTGTGAAGAGGTGAATGTATGAAAAAAAAAAAAAACTCGAAGAGAGAGAGAGAGAGAGAGAGAGAGATGGAGATTGGGGAGGCATATATGTGTGGTTTGTATGGAGAGGGATGAACTTATTTCGGAAAATCCGGAAAATCCTAATTTGCAAGCTTTTCCTTCCTATATATCTTCTTGGTTTGACAGATTTTGGTTTTTTCTTTATGCATGTTTTTGGAGTTTACTGTTTATATATGCTTTGGAGAGAGACCATGGGCTGAAGAGAGAGAGAGCTTCAAAGTTTCAAGGGACTTGGCAGAATTTTTAGAGGGGTGAGCGTGACATTCTTCTGCATTTGCATCCATCGTATCAAAGAAAGAAACATGACGTGGTTGTATTCTATTGGTGGGTGTAAAACTTAGATGTTCACTGCATTCGGCCCGAAGTTCCTCTCATAAGAGGCGCTCCCAACTGGTCGGGTGTCAATTTTGTTTTTACACCCGCTAATCATGAAGAGTCACGTAGGCATCCTAACAAATTTCGAGTTACACTCGGTTTGCATCGAATCGACCTCTCCCCCCCCCGTGCACTGAATTGACCAACAATGCCAAAAAAAAAAAAAAGTCCCTGCACCCCTAAGTTCTAGTTGATGAACGTCCCTGCTCCTAGAAATTTGAATCGACGAATGACCTACTCCTTGAAGTTCCAATCGACGAACCTCCCAACTGATCTTGCCTTCATGCCTCAAAAAAGAAAACGATATACTTATTGCTTCCTTCATGGCCGTAACCATAATATAGCTCCTCCATTGAAATGCTTCGTATCTATGAGGCGGAGATTGTTGAAGACCCAGAAGAGCATGAAACGAGAGAATCAACTTCATAAAGGCAAATGTTATGGAAAAATGAAGAAAGAAATTCCGTCAAGCAAAATGCTCCACAATGGAGATCCTGTAGTTGGTAATGCGAGTAATATTGTTCTCTCTCCTGTCAAACAAAAAGCAAGAAGGGAATTGCTTGCAAATTCCCATGCTGAAGAACCAAAAGGCATAGCAAATAGAGTTGGCATTTCAGGTAGAGAAAATGAAGACCTCGGCGATTTTAAGGGTCAATTTTCCAAATGGAGAGACACTAGATAAAATTAGAAGATCATCTGATGATGAATTTGTGGAATCAGCAATGAGTAACAGCATGGTCTCTTTTGATTTTGATCTTGAGCCACTGGAGGATCAAATTACAAGCCATGACGAAAAGAAAGGAAATTTGAAGCCTCACCATGGACTTCTTCAAGGGTCCCTTACCCACAGGGACTCCGAGCCGATCATGACCAATCAACTGAAATATTCCAAGGTTATCCAAACCAAGTCAGTAATTTTCTCAAGGACAAACGGCTATCTGCAATGAAATTTTCTGAGCTCATAGAAACTACTTTGGAATGTTGTTCCATTGAAGTAGAACAACATATAACAACCTCTTAGAACACTGGTGAAGACTGGAAGGAAAAGCAAACTGTTGCCATCAATATTGATATGATCGACAGCAAATTACTTCTTGCTAAAGTTGAACTCGATTCCATCATTAGTTGTTCATCAGAGATCAAAGATCCCAGCTCATGTAATAAATTCTCCTTGAAGCCAGAGAACATTGCAAGCACCCATCATGAATACTGGGGGAGAAGAACGGTTACCAGGGGAGAAGCATAAAGAGAGAAGAGGAAAGAGTGAAAAGAGAGAGTGCGTTACCTGGATGCATGTTTATTGTAATCCTTAGAAGTCGCATATGCATTTATTTTTCACTAGCGGGTGTGAAAACAAAACTTACACCCGATTGGCCTCAAGATTTTCTCTCCTCTTATATGTGTGTGTCTATAAATCTATATATATATATATATATATATATTTACTTTACTCCTTCGCACAAAGTCCTGTCAATGAAGTAAAAATTCAATATAGGGTCTCTTTGTTTTCTATCATTTTATTTGGGCAACATATTCTTTTAACTTCTAGGGATTGAATCAAGTGGTAAAGATACTAGTGTTGATGGTATGCTTTCTCCATGTCTAAGGTCCAAATCTGTAAATAATTTCTTCGGGCCATCGAACTTATCGAGTTTTCTTTTAAATTACTTGAGGTGCATTTGTAGGGAATTCTTTATTGAGTTCTGGTGCATCCTAAGATTAGTTAGTATTTTGTTATTGAACACATGTGCAATCAAAAAGAAAAAGAAAAAGGCAACATATTCTCTTAAAAAATAATAAAAAAGAAAGAAGAAGAAAAGAATAGAAAAGAAAATAAAGAAAAGATTGCCTATGGCCTTATATGCTCAAGGTTTACGAGTTCTTTTCAATCTTTTTGTACGTGATATGGGAATTCTGAAGAAGTGGTCACAACGCGTGTTACACAACAAAGTAGCAATCTTTTTGGCCTTTCTAAACTTTATGCACAAACACTAGACTCCATTTTCTCGAGGGGCCGACAATAAACAAAACAAAGTTATACTCCTCGAAATTTCAAATCATGGATTCCTTATTATAGATGTCCACAAACCACGAATTGCATCAAATTCCTTCTTATCCAGTTTGTCTAATTAAAAATGATGGCACGAGAATGTAAAATGTTCTCCATAACCGAGCGCTAGAATAATTAAATTCAACTATTCGAGTAACATTGCACAAAAATGAATGGGTTATGGACAAACGCTCGTTGCCTCCCTTACAAACCATCAAATATTTACTAAAGAATCTTTCTTATAATGGGTCAAAAATGGCAACTTTAGAATCCAATACTGGGCGAATAAAGTTGACATTTCCAACGATAAAAAACAAAAACATTACCTAGAAGTTCTTTTGCCCCCCCACCTTTTGTGGTTCAGATTCTCAAATGCAGAGAACCATTTTCAGACCCAAATTAAGGATGGAGTGAGCAATATTGTAGCATCAATCAAGAAATTAAGCATAAACAGAAGCCAAGATGGAGGGTGAAATCAAGAGTTTGATCGAGGTTGGGCTGTCAGTCATAGCCTCTCTATCTTACTGCTATTTCGTAGCCTCAAGAATCCCCAAAGGCAAACTCAGGCTCCTCTCCCTTGTCCCAATCTTCTGCCTTTTCACCATCCTCCCTCTCTCTCTCACCACTGTCCTCCCCACAGGCATCACTGCCTTATTCATCGCCTGGCTTGCCAACTTCAAGCTCCTCCTCTTCTCCTTCGATTTGGGCCCACTTTCCACTGACCCACCAAAGTCCCTCCCCCTCTTCATCTCCATTGCTTGTTTCCCCATCAAAATCAAGCAAAATGAGAATCACCCATCTCACCAAAACGACAAAAAACTCGCAAAATCTTCTAAGTCGCCTCTTAAATTGCCTCAGAATTTGCCAACCAAAGCCTTCCTCTTTACCATTTTAATGGTTGCAGCCACTAGTTATAAAGAACATGGGCACCAAAAGATGGTGATAGCCATATACTGCTGCATAGTGTGTCTTCTCGTGGACATAGTTTTGGGTTCGTGCAATACTATAGTCCGTGCCATTCTCGGGATCGAGCTCGAGCTACCGTCCGATGATCCCTACTTGTCCACATCTCTGCAAGATTTCTGGGGGCGGAGGTGGAACCTCGTGGTCAGCAATATTCTGCGCCACACAGTATACAAACCAGTGCGGTCAGTCTCGGAGACCGTGTTTGGTCCACAAAAGTGGGCCCCACTGCCGGCCGTTGCAGCGGCTTTCTTAATCTCCGGTTTAATGCACGAGCTGCTATTCTTCTACGTCACACGGGTGGCACCCACGTGGGAGGTGACGATGTTTTTCGTGCTTCATGGGGCATGTCTGGTTTTGGAGTTTTGGGTGAAGAACACATTGTTGAGCCAGCGATGCCGGTTGCATTGGGCGGTGTCGGGCCCACTGACCATTGGGTTCGTGATCGTCACTGCCGGCTGGTTGTTTTTTCCTCCCTTGATCAGGAACGGCGTGGATGCTAGGGCTATTCAGGAATGTGTCTCTGCGCTCAACTTTTTGAAGGCAAAGATAGATTGGGCTTAGGAAATCCCCGAATGCAGGTGCAACAGTTGGATTCTTTTCTCCTTTTTTTTCTTGTCATTCAGTTCAGTCGTTTGCCCCCAATTGTTATTCGGCTTTGTAATACACATTTTGGCCAATACGTATGAGTGATCGAACTTTCACTCGGGCATACCTAAGAAAATATATTTCGTGTAGAGAGGACATTTTCAAGTCTTCAACTTTAAGGTAATTATTATAAGAGAAATATCTATACGTAGTATTGAATGTAAAAGTATTACGTAATCATTTAAAAATAATAATAAATAAGAAATTTATAATAAAGTAAAATGAAATTTTTAATAATGTGTCTCACTCTTTCTTAAAATAATTAAATAAAATTTATATATTTCACGCCTATATATAATATTACTCTTATTATAATCTCAGCAAGTATTTAAGAAACGATATATAGCAATCAAATGTGTAAACAATAATACAAGACATACCAAAAAAAAAAAAAAAAAGGCTATTTAACAAGTTTTGCTTGTGGTACCTACAAAAAGCATTTGTAAGAATGAAATCTATATAATCCACCTATCAATGGGAAGGGAATCTCAGTTAATCTAAATGCTTGGGCAGGTAAAAAATAAACGATTCTTCGTGGGTCTGCATTTGGAAGAACTGCAGAAGAATTATTTGAGTTGAATGAAATCTAGAAGAGAGTCTGGATTTTCGTGAGTCTCTCGTCTGACCGAAGTTCGTGTGGGTAGATCTTTGATGTTGGGTCTCTTGTTCATTTCCATTCGTGGGTATATTTTTAAAGAAAAATGGCAAGAAGCAAAGCTTGCCGCAAACAATTTCCAAACTCTAACAAAGAAATTTTAATTTTCTTTTTCAAAAGAAAATCACCAACTACACTTTTTATTTTATTTTATTAAACACCAAAACTTGATTCACTCAGCTTAGTTTTTATTAATTTGAAATGTTTAATTCAATCACTTAATGTGTCTCAAAAATTTAGAATGAAATTTGACTGAATTAGACGAAGAGAACAAGACCATCACTTTTTTTTTTTGACAAATTCCTTTTTAAGAATGAATACAAGAAAAAATATCTTGATACTAGACACGGCACAATAATCTTGCTGCAGCTCTTAATTGGTAATCTTAGCCCTCTCATTATCTACATCAATATAAATAAAAATTGTCTGAAATGAAAAACGTACAAGATTCTTAACCATCGATAATGGAGTAAGGTGAGAGAAAAAATGTGACATGCATACTCAAAAAAAAAAAAGATTCTTGAACGGAAAAAAAAAAAGATTAAAAAAAATTACATCAAAAACTCAAAAATAGAGGAAAAGCAACTACACCCTATTTGGAGAAAGTAACAGGGACTGTTATGGGTGAGAGAAAAGAAGCCATAGAAAAAGAAAGGAAAAAGAAAGGGAGATGAAGAAAGGTAAACTGAAGGTAAAAGTGTTAATAAGGACGATAAAGCATAAGATATATGATAACATTTAGAGTCGTGCTACTCCCAAAAAAGATTCAGTGCCAAATGAGTACCGAATGGTTTAATTTTTTAAAATCACTTTAAACATTTAAAAGAAAAATAAGATTTATAAATTTATTAAAAGATGCTTCTTTATTTATTAAATAAAAAAATATTAAATAAAAAATACTTGTACAAAAATTCGTGGCTGTATCATTTCTCTAATATTTATACTTTACTAATCATCTTTCTAAAATTATAACCAAGCACTTAGATAAAAAACGACATCGTCAGAGTATTTGACCCCGGGATCAGGACGTACAAAGCGAAGGCCCAGCTAGATCTCGGCCGAATGCCCGGCTAAAAGCAAGGATATGTATCTCGTAAGTAAAGGCCCATCTAGGATTGTAAAAAGTAACGCCTCCACTGACGTGTCTCGAATCTAGGCCGTTGTTTCTTTCGGATTGGTAGTAGTCGATGAGGAAGACTGACGTGGACAACTGCCACATTCACAATTTCCTCAAAATTTAGGGCTGATTTTTGAATTATCTATTTTTTTTTTATTTGAGCCACAAGCCCACGAGGGCAAGCAATTTCACCTACACATCAGAGACACAGAACCCCTCGCTCTCTCTCTCTCCGGAGAAGACACCGGACTGCGAGAGACCCTCTTTTCTTTTTCCTCTCTCCAAATATTTATTTCCAGTCAGCTCCCCCAGCTTTCAGATTTTCAAGGAATCCAGAAAGTTCTTTATCAGAGAACCTTTTTTTAATTTTAATTTTTAGTTTCCGACAAGTATGTGAAAATCTCTCTGCTGTATATTTCTTCTTATGTCCATTCCGGAATTGATCTCATTGAATGTTATTTTACGTTTTTCCTTTTGTCTCTGATTGCTGTATTTGAAAATATAAAGGAAAAAAGTTTAAATTAGGGTTTCTGTTTTAGCTTCTGACTTAAATTTTCCCGCAGTATATATATTTTATTTGGTGTTAGAATATAGTCATTCTGTTTGGTTGCTGAGAAACTGGAGGAACACAGGTATTTGCTAGTCTCGTAATCTCTTTTGCGGGTCTGATAAAGTATGAATATTGGGTCTGCTAAGTTAAGGCCTGTACGCTTAATTCTCTGAATTCTATTGGGGTTTTACGGTTTCTAAGGAACTGGCAACTGAAAAACGTAAGTTATAACTTATTAATTGTATTTCTTTTCTGGTTAATAAGGGGTCTAAGAAATTTTAATAAAAACCACTGGGAACTGAGCTGTTTGTGGGAAGGTCATGCCCGGCTTGTTATGAATCAATGATCAAAGTTTAAAATTCCATTTACAGTTTGCTTTTGTCACGGGTCTAGCTTGAGCAGTGATTGGCCTGGCGTGCATAGCTTTATGGATGGTTAAGACCGGCTTTTGTTGACAACCCAAATTTAAAATTTTCACGTTAAAAAACTAGCTTCTGGATTATAAAGAACTATTTAGACTATGGGATTTGCAGAGGTGCTTATCTTTCTGAGTAACATTATTAGGCTAAGGAAGAAGATAAGTTGGTGATGTTGAACGGCCTGGTCTTAGGTAACTATGTCTCAAAATTGAGCTTGATGGGGGCTATATGAGTTTTAAAATACTCGTTTGTAAACTTATCAAAAAAAAAAAAAAAAAATACTCGTTTGTAAGGATAAAAAATGTTATTTTGAAAGGATATATCTATTTCTTTCAGCAGGTAGTTTAATGATTTGGAGATTTTTATGTCGTTTTGTGTTTGCTTTTGGTTTTTGGTATATCTCTCCTGTTGTGGAATAGCAGAGGCTAGGTTAAAACTGTGACCAAAACTCAAATTTCTCATGAATAGGTTGAGAAATACGTTGAACTATTTTCAACAAGAAGATTGCTTTGGCGTGTGCCTGTATTGGTTTTGTTAATGTAAAGTTTGGTTTCTAGTTGGTTGAGTTCATTTTTGTTAGGAAACGTGGTCATTAAAAAATTCAGAAAACATATCATTTTAGATTGGGATTCTTGGAAAAATCTTGTAATATCACTTTAGGTATTGGGTTGATTTTGACTTCTTGATTTTGGGGTATTGATATCTAATATAATCTAGTGCATCTATCGCCTTCTGAAAAACTCATTCTGACTGATATTCGATTGTAATCCTAATTCAATGTTTTAATTTAATCTTATGAACTTAATCATTAATCTTATGATACCATTTTTCTGTATCTTGATACCATTTTTCTGTATCTTTATTCATAATTAATATTTGAGCCTTTGAACTTTGAGTCTTCAAGGTTTGAGGCCCTATCCCTTCTTTTCTCTCTCATTATTTTTTCTCCGTGTACATGGGCTATGCCTATTCCTCATCAATAAAACCTTTATTTACTGATCATTTTTTTCCCAGAGACTAATGCAACAGTGCATATTGGACAATGGCTTTTCAAACTTCTGGTAATTCAGTATATGATGACTTTGATGAGGAAGATGGGCCTACAATTTTCAAAAGGAGTAAACCAATGGCTAAGCAAAGTCCATTAAATTCAGAAGTAAAGAAGTTATCGTCTCAAAGGCATGATGGACAATCCGGGAGGCAGGTATCCGATCTACCTGCTTCCAATGGTCAGAACTCCTGTTTGCAGAAGGGTAAGATGGTTACATCTAACAAGGCATCACCAGTTAAATCTCCTGCTGCTATCCCAAAAGCATCAACTTCATCTGTCAAGGCATCACCTGAGAAGTCAACTGTAGCAAATCTGAAGACATCGAATATGTTGGATAGTAAGGCAAAGCATTCAGCCAAACACAATACACCAGCAACTGTTAAGGAGGAAAAGAAATCATTTGCAGAAAATGGTGATTCTGAGGATTCGGAAGATGATAAACCATTGAGTACCAGACTCAAGGGGAACTCCAACTATACCCACAAAGGGCTCAGCAAACCTGCTTTTACAACATCACTGCCATCTGTATCAAAAATTACTGTCAAAACATGTTCTGAAGAGTCTGATGATGAAGTTCCATTGTCTTCAAGGTTCCCATTGAAATCGAATGTGGGTACTTCCAGTAGTAAACCATATAATTCCGGTGATAAAAAACCTCTGGGTTCAACAATTCAGCAAAATGGTTCCACCTTGAGGGATAAACAACAGAAATCTTCCATGCTAACGGGTAAGAGACCTCTAGATAAGGCCAATTCCTCAGAACAATCTTCAGTTAAAAAGATGAAGCTCTCAGATGCGCACACACCTATGAAGACTAAGCAAGCATCAGTCAAAGCAGAACAAAAGAACGATGATGATGACCATATTCCAATTTCCCAAAGAATAAAGTCAACACCATCACTTAATAAATCTTCTTCCACAAAGCAAAAACCATTGAAAGTGGGTTCAGCATCATTCAAGAAAACAACTAAAATGTCAAAGAATGCAGCAAAAAACTCAAAATATATAAAGTCAACAAAAATGACACCCAGCTCTGGTGATGGACAGAAGAAATGGACTACCCTGGTTCACAATGGCGTCATTTTTCCTCCTCCATACAAGCCTCATAAAGTGAAGATGCTTTATAATGGAAAGCCAGTTGATTTGACTGCAGATCAAGAGGAGGTGGGTATCTGTCTATCTCTCCCTCTCCCTCATTGATGTGCTCTAATCTTTATTCCCGTAGTTCATAATTTTGCTTGCAAATTCAATTGACTCTTAACTTCACCATATATTGGATTTTCTTGAGAATCTCTGACCCTTTGATATGCTAATGAAAATTTCTAATTGCAGGTTGCCACTATGTATGCAGTAATGAAAGATACAGATTATATGCAGAAAGATAAGTTCAAAGAAAATTTCTGGTTTGATTGGCGGAAGTTACTTGGGAAAAACCATGTGATTCAGAGCTTAGAGAAATGTGATTTCACGCCAATATATGACTGGTGCCAACAGGAAAAAGAAAAGAAGAAACAAATGAGCACAGAAGTAAGTGATGGCTCTTATATACTTTCTAGGTTTGATAAGCAAAGAATGTGCACCACTGGGATTAGTTGGGACGCTGTACCTGGTCACCCGGTGCCAATAAAAAAAATAAAAATAAGTAAATAAAGTTACATGATGGACTTGATTATGAAATCACATTGTCCCTTCTTATTGTTCAGTTTGTTTGCTTTCAGATGAGTTGTTCTACCTTGTATTGACTAGTTCTCATAAGCACAATGTGAATGTGATCAATTGCTTCTCATATGATTATCAAGAAAAAAAAAAAAAAAAAAAAATTACTTCTCATATGAATGCTCATCTTTGTGTATGTCCTGTGTAGTTGGGCTTCACAGATTGCCCAGCTTTGCTTCCATAGTTGAGCCAATATGTCAATTTGGGTTACATACTCCAGGTCTAATTTTCAGAACTGTTGACTTGCATTTTTTTGTCATGTAGGAGAAGAAGGCCTTGAAGGAAGAGAAATTGAATCAGGAGGAGAAGTTTATGTGGGCCATCGTTGATGGTGTTAAAGAGAAGGTTACTTCTATCTTTGATATTTTCCTTTTCCTTTTTGTTTAGGGGTGGGGGTTAACTTTTCAGGATTCGGGATGTTATGCCTTATTTCCAATCCAATAACCTTTCTTATAATCTGGTTGTTTTTATTATGTTATATCATTTATGATTGAATTCTGAATTTTACATTGTTATTTGGCCCATTAAGGTTGTGTTAATTTATTTTCCCCCCTAAACCTTTAGGGGTTAACTCGAGTGGTGCCTTGTCTTGGGGATATTCTCACCCAGGTTTAAGGTTAGAACCTGTAGGTGCAAACAATTTCTTCGAGCTGTGTCCAATCAGTGAAAAACTGATGTTTTACCAAACTTGTTTAGTGTGGGTGCTTTACATGAGTCTGCGGTTTAACCGGGTGAAGGACATGTTGCATTTGTACAGTATTTGCCATAAAAGTCATTTTGCTTCTATTTGAGACTTTTCTAGAAACATGAGATATGGGTTTAATTTTGATTCTCTACATTTGTTCAAGGTGTCTACCGGTCAAAGATATTTTCGTGAGGTTGAAGTGAACCATTTGAGCACTGAAACTTTCCATATGTTTTCAGGTTTTGGAGGATGTGGGGGATTGTATGAATTAAGAAGACAAGAATGATTCGAAATTGAACCAAAATGATTAAACCATTTCAAATTTTGACTTTGAGGAAATTCTGATAGTGTATAGTTCACCTTTGGCAATGGTTAGATATTGCTTGTCTGCTCTCTTATACTGTTATTTACGTGGTTGTCTATCTTCACTATATAGAGCTAGTGGAAATTGCACATTTTACTCACAAAATACCACCTGTTTTTTTACTTTGCATCCCAACTACTTAAGTTATAATTTTATCTGTGACCTATCTACATCTTAACAGTCATATCCAAACCACGGGTGCAAATATAAACTTTTGGTAGTTTGGGGTGTAAGGTGTAATTCTCCTATAGATCTATTTCTATTTCCATTTTTCTTCCTGTGATAATGTAGATGATAAATATGGTCTATTCTTCTTTCCTCAGAGCTTATTGCATATTGTTCTTATCCTTAAATTTGCATCTAATTGTTATTACAATTTCAATCCTAGGTTGGAAACTTCAGAGTTGAGCCACCTGGATTATTTCGAGGCCGTGGAGAGCACCCAAAGGTTCTATTGATATTTTTTTTATGTGAAAATTAGTTTTGTGTGCAATTGAGTATTAGGATTCCCATGGCTATATGTGGAAGCAATTTCTTTAATTATAAGTTTTTATATTGGATTGACAGTAATTGCTTTTATATGATGTCAGATGGGAAAGCTAAAAAAACGCATTCGCCCTAGCGATATTACAATTAATATTGGAAAGGATGCTCCAATTCCAGAGTGCCCCATCCCTGGTGAAAGGTTTTGTTCTTCATGACCTCCTTATAAAGAAAAAAAGTTGCGAGGAACTTTTAAGGACGAGATGTAGTAGTACTACATTTTTTTATCTTTATATACAACAGATATGATATTTTTATGTATGTCAGTATATGTATGCATCCATTTATGCATCTATGTATGTATGTGATTTGAAAATACATGGGTCATAAAGTAAAAATATATTTTGTTTTATTTGTTGTGGGAAGGTTTTAAGTTTTTGGTTTTTTGATCTTTGGCAGCTGGAAGGAAGTAAGACACGATAATACTGTTACATGGTTAGCTTTCTGGAATGATCCAATCAATCCAAAGGAGTTCAAGTATGTGTTCCTAGCAGCTAGTAGTACCTTGAAGGGGCAAAGTGACAAGGAAAAATATGAGAAAGCAAGGATGCTTAAGGTTCTTTATAAGAAATAAATTACTGAGCATGATGCTTAAGTTTCTTTTCATCCATTTTCCCCCCAAAGCTTTCAATGGCTGTCATTTTGGTAGTTTGGGATGAACTGGAATGATCTTGTACTTATTGCTAAAACATTGTGATCTTGAGCACAGGACTACATAGAAAACATCCGGGCTGCATACACGAAGAATTTTACAAGTAAAGATGTCATGAAACGGCAAATTGCAGTTGCTACCTATCTTATTGATAAACTAGCTCTGAGGGCTGGCAATGAGAAGGTATATTTTGTGTAGATATACTTGAGCTGCCTTCTATATTTCCTTAAGCATACCCTGTGAGCCCACAAGTTGATGAATAAGGTTTTTTGTATGTTTGTTCGTAAGTACTACGTAGAACAGAGTTGCCATGATTGAAAAATAACCGTGTATCTGCCTGAAAGATGACTGGCTTTGCGCTAGTTATTTCTATTGAGTTTCAATTTTTCTAAAAGGTTTGGAAAGGGGACTGTATTTGCTTGCATTTTTCTTCTTTATTTGCTTTTAGCAGCTTAGAATTCCAATTATCTTGGTTTGTTCATGTTAGTGGTTGCCTTCCTGCAGGATGATGATGAGGCCGATACTGTTGGTTGCTGCACATTGAAAGTAGAGAATGTAAAAGCAGTAGCCCCAAACACATTGGAGGTATCTTGGAATTAGTTTTAGAAGTTCTAAACGATCTCAAATAGTTCCTTGCTTATAGTTTCTTGCTAGTGATAACCAGGGAACACTGTTTTTGATGAATTCAGTTTAACTTCCTTGGTAAAGATTCAATTAGATACGAAAATAAAGTTGAAGTTGAGCTTCCTGTTTACAAGGCAATTATACAGTTTCAAGCTGGTGAGTAATTTGGATTATCATTTAAGGATATCTGCATGTTTGACTGTATGTATGTGAATGAAGACGGTGTGTCTATATACATATTTTCTGTCTGCTCCAGGAAAACGTGGCTCTGATGATCTTTTTGACCAGCTGGACACCAGTAAATTAAATGCTCATCTGAAAGAACTCATGCCTGGCCTTACAGCAAAAGTCTTCCGTACATATAATGCATCCATTACATTGGATGAGATGGTAAGACAACATACAGACCTCACAGTCCCTTGAGTCTTTTTTTTTTCACCTTTGATGTGAAAGGCCAGTAGGGTATTTGCATAGGTGCTGGGGCAAGGCATCAGGACCCTCACTTTATTCTTTTACATTAGCGGTGTTAATGAGATAATTCCTTTGCTTGTTAGTCCTTCTGTCTTGTTCTGAGTGCTGTTGTATTCTTTTGCATTAACAAAAACATCTTTTTACCCAATTTTGTCTTGTTTCCTGTTAAGATTTATTCCCACCACCACCATGCGGCCCCCCCGGCCCCAGGGGATTCTAAATTGTTTCATTTCTTGTGACAGTTAAATAGGGAAACTAGGAATGGAGATGTTGCAGAGAAAATTGTAGTTTACCAGCATGCCAACAAGGAGGTGAAGACGGTTACTCCCTATATAAGTCTTGGTTCATTATTTTTACTTAAAAAAAAAAAAAGTTATTTCATGATCTTGTTCCTTTTTTCTGACTTGTGGCATCTACAATTCGGGCTTTCTGGTTACAGGTTGCAATCATTTGTAATCATCAGCGGAGTGTTTCAAAATCTCACAGTCAACAGATGTCAAAATTAAATGAGAAGATTAGCCAGCTGCAGGTAACGTCCTTATGTTTGGTGAAAGACATGTAGGTGAAGTACAAAGTAACAATCTACTTTGCGCTTGGGAGAGAGATTCTTGGTTGGTGGACCAATCTGTCTTGCTGTGTGTGAGAGATAGAGCATGCGTTTGTAAAAGAATAAAATATTAATACTTACCATCACATTGATGGCCCCACAGTTAAAAATAAAAATAGAGTAATATTCACATCAAATATCAGAAGTCGTTTGCCAAAATGGTGGAAATTTAAAGTAGAAAATAGAAATGGAATTTTTTTTTTAGGTAGAAAATAGAAATGGAAATTTTAAGATTCTATGGTTAACCTCATTAAAGAAACTTGAAAATGTTGAAGGACCTAATCCTTGTAATAAGTGGTGTCTCCTCACCCAAATTTCCAATGAAAAAATTTAGTTGCAAGCACAATTGTGCACTAATATGTGCACCAATCTAATGTGATTGGTTAAAAAATAGATTTTATTGAAAACAGTGTTAATTTAAATTTTGAATATGAAGGAATCAGTATTAGTTTTTTTGATAAGTAATATTAAATTTTATTAATGAAAAGAAGGCATAAGCCAGGTACACTGGAAGTATACATGTGAATACACCGTTTTAAGAGGTAGAAAAAGTTACAAGGAAATTATGGAAGCTGAGACCATTGAACTCTAAAGCCATGGCCCACAAAAATAAAGTCTTCCATAGAAAACCCCTAAAATCTTCTATAGATCTTTCTTGGTCCTCAAAAAGCCTATTGTTTCGTTCACTCCAGATGCACCATAAGATACAGATGGGAGCCATTTTCCATAGTGCTGCAATCTGCGCTGTCCCTGATATCCCTCTCCAACTTGCCAATAAATCAGCTACCCTTCCCGGCATTGTCCATGCTAACTCCATCATGCTAAAGAAATGATTCCAAGTGTCCCTAGCAAAATCACAATGTAGGAGGAGATGATCTACTGTTTCCCCACTCTTTTTGCACATACAGCACCAATCTATCATTATAAGACCGCGTCTTCTTAAATTATCAATGATTAAGATCTTCCCGAGGGCTACCGTCCAGACAAAGAATGCTGCCTTGGGAGGTGCTTTATTCCTCCATATACTCTTCCACGGGAAGTTAGGCAAAGGTGAGGCTGCAAGAATCGCATAATAAGAGCTTACCGAGAATTTTCCTTTCCGAGATACACACCAAACCAGCTTATCATCAATTAAAGCATTAGGGGAGATGTTATGAAGTAGGTTAAAAGACTCTACCAGCATACTCACTTCCCAGTCATGAGCCTCTCTAGTGAGATTTACGTTCCACACTTGAGTAGTACCCCACAAGTCTGCCACATTCGCATCTTTTTGCCTTGCAATGCTGAAAATATCAGGGTAAGCCTCCTTAAGAGCTATATCACCCACCCATACATCATTCCAAAAGCTGATTCTCTGGCCATTCCCCATACCTAGCCTGGTGTTGCTAGAGAATACCCCCCACCCTTTTCTTATAAACTTCCATAACCCCACACCATGTGCCTCCCTTTCCTCATTAGAGTACCAACCTCCCCTAGCACTTCCATACTTTGCATCAATCACCCATTTCCATAATGCTTCCTTCTCGTAATTATACCTCCACAACCATTTCCCAAGTAAGGCCTAATTAAACAGCCTCACATTATGGACCCCCAAACCACCCAGACGCAAAGGTGTGCACACCTTTTCCCATCCAACTAAATGGAATTTAAACTCATCTCTTATGCCACTCCACAAGAAGTCCTGTTGTAATTTTTCAATCTTGGAGGCAATGCTAGCTGGAAGGGGAAATAGAGACAAGAAATAAGTGGGAAGATTAGATAATGTGCTCTTGATAAGTGTTATCCTCCCCCCTTGGACAAATATAATCTTTTTCACCCAGCCAACCTACGTTCTAATTTTTCTATCACCTCCCCCCAAATTGTCTTCGCTTTGAAAGATGCCCCCAAAGGGAGCTCAAGATACTTCATTGGCAACGAGGAGACCCCACACCCCAAAATACTGGCCAGCCCCTGAATATTACCTACATCCCCAACTGCCACCATTTCTGTCTTTGCTAGATTTATCTTCAAACCGGAAGCCGCTTTGAAACATCTTAAAATGGCCTTCAAGGATTGAATATGCGCCACATTATCATCACATAACAGCAGTGTATCATCTGCAAATAAAAGATGAGAAATAGTAATAGGCCCATTGCCCACAGAGAATCCTGAGAAGAAACCACCTGCTATAGCGGCCGACACCATCTGACTTAGGGCCTCCATCATGATCACAAATAGTAAAGGAGATAGTGGGTCTCCTTGTTGTAGCCCGCGCGAACTATTAAAGAAACCCACAGGTTCACCATTTACCAAAACTGAAAATCGAGCTGTAGAAATACAATGATGTATCCATCCCTTCCATTTTTCCCCAAAACCACACCTTCCCAAAAGATAGAGCAAAAAGTTCCAATTGACATGATCATAGGCCTTCTCCATATCCAATTTACACAGAATACCCGGGATCTTTGACTTAAGCCTGCTGTCCAAACATTCATTGGCTACCAAAACCGAGTCCAGTATTTGCCTTCCTCGTACAAATGCATTTTGAGACTTCGAAATGATCTTATCCAAGACCATACTGATTTTGTTGGCCAAGACTTTTGCAAGAATCTTATACACACTGCCCACTAGACTAATAGGCCTGAAATCCTGTGCCTCTCTTGCACCCAATTTTTTGGGGATGAGTGCAATTAAGGTAGTATTCAAACTCTTCTCAAATTTACCAAAAGTAAAGAACTCCTGGAAAACCAGCATAATGTCCTCTCTTACCACCTCCCAACAAGTCTGAAAAAATGCCATAGTAAAACCATCAGGCCCCGGAGCTTTGTCTTTGTTTAATTTCTTGATGACTTGATGTACCTCAACTTCTTCAAATGGTCTTTCCAACCAAGTCATACTAAGATGATCAATGGTATCAAATGCTAACCCATCTACTGTAGGCCTCCATGCAAACGGTTCTTCCAACAAATGCTCAAAATGTCCAGCTACATAATTTTTGATATTTGCTTGATCAGAAACTACCTCGCCATCAGTGTTCATGGACTCGATTGTATTGAACCTTCTATGGGAGTTTGCCACTTGGTGAAAAAACTTTGTAGATCTATCTCCCTCCCTTAGCCACAAAGCTCTTGACTTTTGCCTCCAAGAAATCTCCTCCATTAAAATCAACCTTTCTAGTTCTGTAACTACTTGCCCTTTTCAACCTTCCTCATCTTCCACACCCTCTAAACTTTGTAGCTCTTGAAACAAGGATTTCTTCTTTGCTTCTACATTACCGAATACCTGTTCATTCCAAGTCTTCAATTCCCTCTTTAAGGCCTTCAACTTTCCTGCCAATACCTTGCTCGGAGTGCCCTGCATTTGATACGAATTCCACCATCGCCTGACCAACTCCACAAATCCCTCGGATTTTAACCACATATTCTCAAACTTAAAGGGCCGTTTGCCCTCCGGTATCCCCCCACAATCTAACAAAATAGGAAAATGGTCCGAGCATAACCGAGTGAGTCTTTTCTGACAAAAGTCTGGATATTGTATCTCCCATGAAGGAGATATAAGGAATCTATCTATTCTTGACCAGGCGTGGTTGCTAGACCAAGTATATCCACCTCCCAAGAGAGGTATGGCCATGAGGCCCAACTCTGAAATGAAATCTGAGAATTCCCCCATAGCATGATTTTGCTAACCCTCTCCCGACCTTTCACTTGGAAATCTTGTCACATTAAAGTCCCCCCCTATGCACCATGGCATCTCCCACCATGAGCATAAACCTGCAAGCTCATCCCAAAGTAACCTCCGTTCACCCTCTAAATTAGGACCATATACCCCAGCAAAAGCCCATTCAAAACCATCTTCTGAATTTTTAAACAAGCAACCAACGAAATATTCTCCCACAAACTCATCAATGTTCTCTACCACTCTCTTGTCCCACATGACCAATATTCCCGCTGACGCCCCATCCGAAGGTAAATACACCCAACCTACATATTCGCAACCCCAAATACTCCGAATGGTTCTTCTTGTGATTTGTTTCAATTTAGTTTCCTACAAATATATGATGTCTACCTTCCATTGTCTAAGTAATGATCTTATTTGAAGGCGTTTATTGATGTCATTCAGCCCTCTTACATTCCATGTCAGGATTTTAGGCAACATTAATCAACTAATCCAGCCCTTCCTCTATGATGCCCCCTACTCACGCTCCCCTCTCTACCTTCATAATTAAGAGACCAAGTAAGCCTCTTTAACTCCCTATTTTCCTTCACCCCTGTTCCCCCTTTTTGGTGTCTTGTCTCAATGGCAATAAGGAGTGCCTTGAACTGTTCTTCGTATCCTTTACTGGATATCCCTATCCAATCTTGAGGTTCCTCCACTTTTTTTAGAATTCAATCCGGTGGAGTGTCGGGAGGAATACTCCTTAAAGGTGTGAGATCACCTTCTGGGCATCCCACTCCTTCTTCTGTTACAATAAATGGCTTACATTAGAGCAAAACTTCTTCTCCTTCAGCCTCCCCCTTTTCCACACCCTTCAACTTCATACTATTTTTATCACAAACTTCCACTTGTGCCTCTACATTTTCCACCTCTTCAAACACTTCCCTCGGCACAAACTGACCCATCTCCCCCTCTAACTCTTCCATCACTGTTTTGGAAACCAGGACTCCAAAACTTTGTTCGGTCTGGGGCAGGAATCCTGTCACTGTAAGGTACTGAGATTCCTCTTCGAAAACAACCAAAGCCAGCTTTGGGGAAGCGTCGCCGGCAATCGTCGTTGCTGTCTGTGGAGGTGGAACCACCGTATAATCAACGCCGAGAGAGTGGTGGTCTTTCTCTTCAGATTTCTGTCTCTGTACTGCCGTCGATGTCCTCGGTTGCGCCACCGGCCCATTTTCCTTCCCCGTCAAAGCATCCTGTGGCGTCGCCGGTGTTGTCTGTGGGAGTTGAACTCCCGTCGGGCCCTCACCTGAGATGATAGGAGCTGGTTCACCTGGAACCTCGTGTACAGAGGTTGATACCGGAGCCTTCGTCATCGGCAGCTGGTCTTTTCCCATCATTGGAGGTGGCGCCATCACCGGCGGCACCGGTAGCGCTGTCGGGGCCTGGCCAGTCCCCCCTGGCCTGCACCCCGTCTGGCTACGCTGCTGCCATACGGGTTTCCCGTGTATTTCCTCCAGGCCCTTAGCCCGTAACGCCTTAATAAGTTGTGGACCTGTTGGGCCTAGGGTCTCTCTGGGCCCATGACCCGTGGCCCTTGCCTTGGTCCAATACCCCCCTGGGGCCTGGCCCATTTGGCTTGCCATTAGTCCCCGCTTCACATAACATAAGTTGTTTTCCTTTTTCGCTGCGTTTTATCTCATTTATCTCTTCCAATAATGCCCCCACCCTCGCCTTCATAAAATCCAGCACTTCAAGGATCGATTCCTCATTTGCACCAAACTGTTTATTGCCAACGTCAACCCCTGTCTGCATTTCCACCGAAATGGAACCTGTCACCCCTGCATGCTGCGCAGCTCGAGGCTGAATCCTCTGAACTTGGGTCACCTCACTGTAGGTTCGTGTACCGTCTGCCTTTGGCCTGGAAGGGAAGGCCCAGGATGAGCCACCGTGACCACCACCCAACTCCATTTCTTTCGGGACAGAGGAAGAAGGGAGAAGTTCCTTCAGTGCATCTCTAAAGTTTCTCCATCCCTCGCCCCTTCTTCCTTCCGGCACCATTAACAAGCCTTTTCTCTTCATATTGCCTAACACCGAAATGGAGAGGAAACTCCCTTTAAGGTTGCGGCCTCTCTGTACTACAAAAACTTGGGAACCTTTTCTGCGTGTCCTTAAAAACTCCGGCGATCCCTGTGAGACCACGCAATCCTTCACCGTTGAAGCCAGCCACCGTAGAGCTTCGTTATCCACGGAAATGTAATTCCTCATACGGCGGCTACTTTCTGTTATGCTCCACCACCATCCATCCTCTTTTATGAGCGTAAATATTTTCTAGTCTATGTGTACCTCTCTGCTCCACCCCATCACTGATTCACCCACTCAACAGACTAAACTTAGGAATAAGAAAAAGAAAAGGGAAGGGATTCCGACGAGAAGCGTCAAGAAACGTGAGGTTAATCACCATCGGCGAGAACGCTGGTGATAAGGTTGCAGGTTGTCATGTGTATGGGAATTGTACAAGGAATCAGTATTAATACGCAGATTAGTATACAACTTTGATTGTACATAGCAAAACTCATTTCCAATTAGAAAGGGGCGGAGCGTGTGGTCATGAGTGGGTTATATTTTACCTATATTTGCTTTCAAGAGGTAATTTCTACTAGAAGAGAAGTTTTTTTTTTTTTTTTTTGGGGGGGGGGGGGGGGGGGGAGTCTACAGTTAAACGAAGGCAAGAAAGCATTTAATGAAGCAGGCTTGACTTGACTATCAGAAACTGAAGAATGAACTTACAGTTGTGTTAGATGGGGAACACATCCATGGTGGTTTGTTCCTCAATACATTTATCTCATGATGCGTTTAGATCATAAATTTCCCAATCAAAATAAATGTCTTACTTTTCATATTTTGTCTTTTGCTTTGTATTGCTAGTAATATAGCATGCCTCTTAGTATCATGCCCCTTAGTCTATGTCAGGGATGCAAAGTAAAGTACGTGGGTGTTCATGCATTTGCATGTGCCTTGTGGTGTTGGTTAAGTCCATGCTTAGCTGACCTTTTCCTTTTTTTTTTTTTTTTTGGGTGGGAGTTGGATGTGTAGAGCTTGCTGAAAGAGTTGAAGACAGATTTGGACAGGGCAAGGAAAGGGAAGCCCCCATTAAAGAATGCGGATGGAAAACGAAGGAACTTGGCTCCTGAAGCGTAAACATGTTTCCTCTTTAAATCAATTATTTATCCTGTTTGGTCATGTTATGTCAATAGTATGAATTTATGTTACACAGGATAGAGAAAAAGATTGCTCAAACCAATGTAAAGATCGAGAAAATGGAACGGGATATGAAGACCAAAGAAGATCTGAAAACCGTGGCACTAGGCACATCAAAAATTAACTACCTTGACCCTCGGATCACTGTCGCATGGTGCAAGCGGCATGAAGTTCCCATTGAGAAGGTGAATAGCTTCTACAATAATTTTTTGGATTAAATATCTTACAAACAAGCTCGGTTCAATTTCACGGAAGCAATACTAAAAAGTACTGCACAGTGTTCCAGTGATGTCAATAGGTAGAACTTGTCTTTACCTAGTGCTATGTAGTGACAGCATGGCCTTGACTCGCTGGGTTCAGTTCTGCCTAATTGGAAAAAAGTTTTGAAGTTGTTTTAAGTAACTGCATTCATTAATCGGCTAATTGCTTCTTATTTTTCCGAACTTCCACAGATATTTAACAAGTCTCTTCTAGCGAAGTTCGCCTGGGCAATGGACGTAGATCCTGATTTCAGATTCTGATATTTGGAAACGATGCTTGCTTGGCCTCTCCCTCACCGCCCCTTCACCAACCCAAATCACAAGCCCTCTTTGTTTGATCCTTTTCCATTAAAGCTACTCACAATTTTTTATTTCTATTTTTTTTTAATTCTAAATATCCAGCGGAAAATTTGATGTAGCATGTTCATCTAATCTAATTGTGGGTTGAGTTGCCCTTTTTCTTCTCTCTCTTTTTTTTTTTTTTTTTAATCACCTTTTTTAGTTTAGAAGTTAAAGAAACAGTTGTTTGTTGAAGTTTCAAACGTCTTATTTCATTGGTATAAATGTTCGGAGTACAAGAAAATGTTAGAAAAGAAGTAAATTTCATTGTTTATATCGCTTGTTTACATTCCGAATTTTGTTGGATTCTATGGCGCCTCCTCGTATTACAAACTTGTTCATGCTTCCCTTCCCGTCTTTAGTCTCAAAACTCGAGCTTCGAAGAGAAGCCCCTAAATTTTCTTGAAGGAAAATGATGAATAAATACTACTGTTTACAAGACTTCGCATCTTGCATAATTTTTCACACCAATGAAAGAACAAGACAAGTTGGACTTCAAGCCTCACCAAACTCGGAAACTCCAAAGAAGTCCTGCGCGTTCTCAAGAATTTCCCCTTTCAAATCATTACTAAAATACGTCAGACATACATTGTACCCATCAACAACTCGATCCATCTGCGCAATTTGTTAATACAAATCCAACTTTCTAGTAATTAACGAAGTTCGACATCAAACAGCAATAAACATACTCCACTTTCTAGTAACACGTACGCTGATCAAGGGCTTTCGTGACTATATAATAGCTAGTTGTAGTAGGAAGACACCTAAAAAGGTACATTAATAGTCTATGTTAAGATTAAGATTTAGATAGTGAGTTGAGATGAAAGTTGAATAAAATATTATTATAATATAATTTTTAATGCTATTATTATTTTAGAATTTGAAAAAATTGAATTATTTATTATATATATTTTATATGGAAATGTAAAAAAGTTATAATGATTATGATAAGATGAGATGATTTAAGATTAACTCTAAAAATCCAAACATGCCTAAACTTACAGCATACAAGAGAACTTGACATCCAAATATTTACAACCTTATTCAAGCATGCAACAGTACCTTTCATTAGTTGCATATTCGTTAATGTTTTTAGCACGTCTCTATGAAGCTTGCACTCATATCATGATCGACCTCCCGAATATTTTGTACTCGATCTACTAGACATGCAACAACATGAAACTTTCCAGCTAAAAATATTACAGTGGCGAAGCGGTTCATTCTGGTACTGGAGATCATAGAAAAAAGATGGAACAAATTAATTAAGATCTTTGTTTTAATTGTGACGAAATTAAGGTTTGCTCCCAGTCAGAGGTGTAAAATTTGTTCCTCATTAAAGTCATGTTTCCAGATCAGGATCATCATGTACAGTTTCTCAGACCTTTCGAGCTACGGGGGTTCAAGGACGTTATTGGCAATCTTGACTTGGGAAAAAAAGTTACAGACGAAGAAGAACGTCCCTTGCTCAAGGCTAGGAGTCCTGGTATTTTATTCAATGTATGGTTCGCAAGTCCTTAGAGAATTATAAGCTGTACGTCTTCCTGTGCAACACTAATATTAATGTGAAAAAGGATTAAATAATATTTTGTGTATTACTACTCGTGATGAGAGGTAATATTATTCGGACTCCGAACATGCTACCACAATATATATGGTAGTGGGTCATAAAAATTCCAACCAGGGAAGTTACTCATATTTTGCACTAATTTATAACAAATATCTGGGTATATCTTTTTTTATTTTTAAATCTGTCTTTTTAACAATAGAAGAAGAAGAAAATCAGCCATCGAGAGAATTAACGGCAATCGAAATGATAGGGTACTCGAACAAAAACAGAACATTCTAACAACAGTTTGGATTAAGCACGTTATGATCCATAATAAAAAGCAGAAAGAAATACGACAAACGTACAAAGATAAAGCTTATATACCTACTATATATGGTTGAAGTTGAGAGCTTAGAAGCCAGACAACCAGCAACTTATTGGCATACACGCTTAGATTAACTACGTCTTATTACTAAACACATCCATGCACAGACACCATATATATATAAGGGATTTGTCTAGTTTTGGTCGGTTTCAGTTTCGCCAGCAGCACCGTGTCCTGGGTGACCACCATGACCTGGTTTACCGCGGTGTCCATGTCCGTGACCGTGTCCGTGTCCGTGTCCATGTCCGTGTCCGTCTCTGTGGCCATATCCATCCCCGTACCCATAGCCACCATGCTTGGCCTCCTCCACAGAGTCAGTTTGCACAGCCTCCTCTGCAAAAAAAAATTGTTACAAACATGGCTAACTAATAAGGTTCTAATACTTGTGATGTTGAGGTTCGAAGCATGCCATGCAAAGACATTTCTTGAAGTAATATTCCCATGAAATGTACATGAAAATGATTGTTCCCTAAATTTGTATAACAAATAGATCATGTAAACGCACATCCGTTTTTGTTTTTTAAATGATTTGTTCCTGAACTAAACTGATCACGTGAAGAGACATAAAATTTAGAGAGATCGATGCTTAAATTTAATCATGTAATCATTATGTTATTCTTTTCAGCACGTGTAGAATTAACTAAGAGTACTTGAACCTAGGATATATGCATCATCTTATAAAACTAATCGATAAAAAATAACTTTAATCACGTATATTATATATATATATATATATATATATCCGTTGTTTGTTGACAATGATTAGTGGGGATTATGGGCACTACAAGGTAAGCCTTACCCACGATTGCGAACAAGAAAGGCATTTCAAATGAAAAACAGAACACGCATACACAGGTGTGTACTTGTGTATGCGTGTGTGTGCGCGTATTAATTCCCTAGGGAAGTAAGAAACTCACGGGTTTGAGTAGTCTCAGAGAGCTCACGAGCTGAGACCTCGGAGGAGATGAGAAGAACAACGGCAAAGGCAAGACCGAGAAGAAGAAGAACCTTGGAGGAAGCCATTTTCCTTAACAACTTAGAGAATCAGACAATGCACTAGGGAAAGACTCCTAACTGGAAGATAACTCTGTTGAGTGGAGGATTTGGAGTCTGTAGAGTGGCTCTCCCTATTTATAGAAATGAAAGGGAGGGATGGAGGCCAGGAGCGGTGGGGACCAAAACTTTGTTTGGTTTTGACGATAAGATCGGTGTAAAAAAGTAATTAAACATTGGAGTCCGGAGTCAAAAGAAATATTTATTTGCTTGGGAGGTGGGAGTGGGGCCTCATAATTTTATTTTATTTTTTTTGAAGGGGAGTGGGGCGTCATAATTAAGTTTCGGGAAATAAAGTTTCTATCTCATTCTAGACAAGGAAAAATGGAAAATCATCGTTATCCAAAAAAATTAAAAAAAAAAAAAGGAAAAAAGGACTGTAGTCTGTATGGTGCCGACAATGAGTTGTCAAGTGAGATTGAAAAGAAATGGGACGTGGCAAATGGAATTACTTTTGAAAGTCATGAACCATATACGTACCGACCACACTCATTTTCGTTCCCTGATAATATATTATCAACCTCTCATCTTAAATAGTATTAGAGAAATTATTTTGATAATCAGACATACATATATATATATTTTGACTCGGGAAAAGTATATATGTATATATTACTCGAGAAAAAATGAGTACAGTCTCGATGCTAGAATAAGGTAAAAACCATCACAGGGTAGCATGCACGTACGTAGTTAATGTTGAGATTAATGGGAGAGAAAATCAGGTAAGCGGGATTAGAGAGAATATCAGTAGAGATCAATCGATTGAAGAATATTCGTAACTCTAATCGATAATGATTGGGCTTATCAAAAGATGTTTATACTGTATGTTCAGTACATTAACTAATGTTTAGGGTTGTGTAGACACCTAAAAGACGATAATTTTGGGCGATCTATTTAAGCTGTGATTGCAACTTATTCAACGTTTCACACCTGTATTTTTCTTTTCTAGGCGTAGGGTTTTGCCGCCTAGCTATCATCAACTTGTTGTTAAAGATGATATAAACTCCTCAAACTAGGAATCGTGCCAAGCCAATCAACCCCCAAGTTGGGATATAAACTATATATGTAACCAGATATATACAGAACTATTCTTGTGATCCACCAATACTACTGATCATAACTCTCTGCCAAAAACATAAATAATGCATGTACTTACCTAATTTTCTGACTGCGCCACAAATTGATCAAAGTCCAGTACAAGTTGCAATATTAATTGTAATTAACTAGAGCCCACAAAGTGATAAGAGTAGTTGGCATTGGAGTGCGCGAGCTGGTCATGTAATTCCATGATCTACCTGTATAAATATATATATATATATAAATATATATTGCATAAAGTTTTAATCAAAACCATGAACCACATGAGATTTGCTTTATTTTTTTAACCATATCTGCTATATATGTTGATTTGGTTTCTCGTGTGTCTTCATGTAGATCAAGTAAAGCAAATGTGAACATGCTCAGCCGCAGGCCCGCCCGCAGTACTTAAAGAAGGTTGGGGAGCGAACCAGCATAAGCATGCAGCTAGTGTCCCCATTTTTCTTTGTGACCAATCTTTTTGTTCTTTTGGGTAGTATTCTTTGTGGGCATTATACTAATGTACCGAATCGATCAGCAAAACCGCTACAGGCCACAGGAAAAATAATTGTAGTATTATTGAGTTCCGTCTGCTAGACTTCTCATACATAGTACTATTTTAAAGGCCACAATTAGTAGTACTGAGGGGACCTCGATCGATCGTACTGATTAAGAAGGAAAAAGATACACTTAAAAGCATACGGCGCATGCATTTCTTTATAATTAACTTTCATCTTTACTTTTTAATTGGGTATGTAAATAAAATATTTTTAAAGGATCTTTAACTTGATCACAAGATTTGTGTAATCTCGTGATAAGAACGACTCCTCAATGTTTTGTCTCGAAAGT
The DNA here is from genome assembly GCF_018687715.1 of Carya illinoinensis. Classification (NCBI taxonomy): domain Eukaryota; kingdom Viridiplantae; phylum Streptophyta; class Magnoliopsida; order Fagales; family Juglandaceae; genus Carya; species Carya illinoinensis. The sequence goes on along the minus strand of NC_056762.1, from coordinate 43,775,379 downwards.
TTTTTATTTGCCTATGTTTTGATTCTGATATCATGCATGCAGCAAGGTCATGGTTTCCGCATGATATAAGTTTGTGCATGCATGCATGCTCATGGGTGGAAAAATTGACCGGTACCTAGCTAGCTAAGATTACCATAAATCATGCATAATTGCATAAGCCCCACAGATCTCCTTTACCACAGCTAATCGATCGTCTACGTAGTACTTCAAGCTGCCACATGATGTATTGCATGTGTTATAGCCATGCATCTTAATTAATTTCCTTGTTTGCTGGGTAGTTTTCTAATTGTAATCATCATCATCTATTAATCCAAAATCGAAATAGTACGTATAATGATCAATATTATCTTGCATACATACGTCCCCCCTTGCGTCATTGGGTCACAAAAGAAATGAAAAACTACCCTACAACTTTGACCTTTCAACAACGTTCGTACGTGGGCCTACCTAGCTAGATTCAGGGCTACTGTGATCTCTTAATTCTTGTGGCCTTCCACTGGTTGCTGGGGAAGATCTCGTACGCCCGTGTCAAGGTGTTCGCGTCATTCTCACTATAGCTTAGTTGAAATTTTTAACGTGGTGTAGAGTATGAAGCGGCGCCATTAATATATGGGACTCGGAGATGATGACATTAATAGTGTGGCTTCCAAGTGGCGCCTAACTTGTTAGTGGTTGGCCAGGAGGAATCAATTCAAATTTATAAAATACACCTTAATTACCTACTATATATATATCTTTATATATATAAAGAGGCTATGAAACGGAAATTGTTGTTTTAACAGAAGTTATAAACGGAAGTTTGTATTTTTAACAGAAATGGTTAACGCAGTTAAATTTAATTATGAACGTGTGTCCGTATTCAGTGAAATAAAAAGCTGTCCATTAATTATGCACATCTGTTTATTAATGAAATCGTCGATCTCCATCTCCGATTACAAAAACCAAAACTTCCTCATCCCGTGAATAGAACGACCGATCTATGGGCGTGTTGTGTGGACATTTTTGGAGAGAAACTGGCTGACGATGGAGGTACGTGGGGTCTTGCTTCCTTTGACCATGCTTTGTTTTGAGCAGCAAAAACAGAGGACGTTTGTTTCTACGTGCAGATGGTTGCCGTGCGTGGAGTTGGACAGTGGCTATCACACAGTGGCTGAGTAGAGGGGTGTTACGGTGGTGCACTGGTGTAGTGACACTACGGGACGACAGAGGGCTGGGCTGTGGCCAAGTTGTGGCGTCGGTTTTAAGTGGAAGGAGGACTCACGGTGTGGAGGTTGGCTTCACGGCAACTAAGACTTCCGACCACTTTGGGTGGTTCTTGAATTTGGTTCTCCTCCACTGAGGTTACTGTGTAGTGAACCCAGGCTAAGAAGGTGATGCAGGTTGGAGTGGCGTTGCCTGGCTTGAAGGAATTCACGTGCAGTAGGCGAGGGAGCCTCGGATTCGAAGGCTTTGACTGAGGAATCGGAGGAGATTGCCTTTCAAGTACTCCATCAAACTTTTGATCTATTGGGCCATTGGACTAATTACTTGCTAGCTGTTTGCTAAGTCACACGACGACGAGAAAGCAAAACTCGGTTCCCATGAAAAGATACAGACATATCGGAATAGGCCGAATGGGTTAACATCTGTTTGCTTGAGTTTCCTTAAACTATATTTTTAATATGCCAGTGGCCGTTGCAGGTGAGAGATGATGATAACGTACGTGGAAAATTAACATATATACTTACATAGTAAGTTTACGCAAATTAATTAAAAAGAGGACGTAGAAATTCTACATAATTTACGTATGAGTTTTGATTGGTCGGATTGCTTGGGATTTAAGTTCAAATTCTAGCTGCTATTCTCAATATATTAAAGTTAAATCATCTAATATTCTTCTCGCAGTCGAAGTTTTCAAATAAAAGAAAAAATGAAAGAGGAAATTATATATATATATATATACATATATATATATCATGTTTTGATCATGTATAACCTATAACTGGAATATGATTTTTTGGTTTGTTTCAATCTGCACTTTTTAGTATGGAATATGCACTTTTTGATTTAGAGTTGATGATGCTTTGAGGTTTGTATGTCTTTCATATTTATTTTTTTCGATTTGAATTTGTATATTTTTTTTATTGATTTTGTTTTTTGGATTTGTATATTTTTTTATTAATATATTTAGCTGAGTTTGTATATTGTTGGGTTTCCCTTTCAGGTTTTTTAAAAAAATAGATAGCTTTAATTCTTTTTTATTTTTAAATGTTTATGATTGTCATTTTTATTTATTTTGGTTTGCCTTTTAATTTATTTTAAGCTGCCCATGTTTTAAATTTACATATAATGTCATATTTTGTTTGAGTATATAATAAAAAAATAAAGTCTATTTCATCACCCCTTTGTTATCACTTTTTCAATAAGAAATGTTATTTTTATCTACAACATACATAAAAGATAGTCGACATAGAAAATAACTCTTATTCTCAAAAGTAAAAATCTCAATAAACTAATTGCGTTGCATAATAAAACTGATATTGATTTACAGTATTTTAATTTTCTGCATATTAGTTTTTTACGTCTTTATTAATCATGTCATGTTATTAAATATTTATTATGAAGGAGCATTTACTATATATTAAGAATATTGTAGCATAAGCTTCACAAAAATATTAGATGATTTAACTTGCTGCAAACCCATACAAGTTCAACTAACAATACAAAAACTTCAACATAGTCTCGATTGTTCCCCTATAACATGGCCCAGAGCTATAATGATGAAAAAAAAAAAAAACACACATTTTGAATTGATATTTTTATTAAACTTGAATTAAGTTTGTCCTAAACTTTACGTTGAATTCTGAACTAATGTTTTTATATTTTGATATGTGCAAACATGTAATTACTTTACTCCACTTAACTATTGTTATAAAAAAAAAAATGGTAGAATTAAGATTTTCTTCCCTACATGTTAAAATTTTTATCAGGATTGATTTTTTATGGAAAATATTATTTTTTCTTCGAAATAACCAATTAATCCAACTAGGCAAATGTGCATTGCACATTACTCCTCTACTAGTATATATATATATGTATGAGAAATGATATTTATAGTTGTGGTTGTACAAGCGTGCAATCGTTTTGAAAAAAATAAATTAATATAGGATTCACATGAAAAAAAAAAATTAACTTTTTAATCGTGGACTCCACTCTTTTTCAAAGCGATTGTGCGGCGTTTACAATTCTACGACTGTATGTAGCATTGCTGTATATATATATATATATATGTGTTGTGGACTTAATTATTTGGTGCGGCAATTCAATATTTAATTGAAGATCGAAATCAAACAGCAATAAGCATGCATATTCCATTTTCTAGTAACACTGAAGGGATTTCGATCGTGACGTATATAAAAGCTAGTAGTACTAGTACTGGGAAGACGCATGATGAAAAGGTACAATAGTCGATCTTAAACCTACCGCGCGCCATGGTTGAGATCAATACATACAACCTTATTCATGCATGAACCAGTACCTTATTTCATTTGTTGCATATAATTCGTTAATCATGTTTTTATGGCACGTCTCTACGAAGCTTGCACTATCATCATGACCTCCCGAATATTTTGTACTCGATCTAGACATGAGTAGACATGCAACATGACATGAAATTACCTATCCTACGAAGAATGTCTTTCTTATAAAACTAATTTCCAGATAAAAATATTAGTGGCGAAGCGGCTCATTCTGGTACGTACTGGAGAACATAGAAATATATATTATGGAACAAATTAATTAAGATCTTTGTTTTAATTGTGAAGAATTAATATAATATATATGCGGATCACATAGAGGAATATGAGGGACTGGCCTGCTGTTAATCCACATGATTATATGATTCATGTTTCTCAAACCTCTCGAGCTAAGCGGGTTCAAGGATTTTGATAATATGATGTTTAATAAGATGCAATATATTCTTCCAACTAATTTGCAGTTGAGGACAACGAAGTACAATCATGACTTGGGAAAAAATGTTACAGATGAACCCTTGTTGCTGATCATGAAGGCTAGGAGTCCTGGTATTTTAGTCGATGTAAGGTTCGCAAGTCCTTTAGTTTACATATAGGAGTTTAAATGGCTTGCTAGCTATTGATGGAGGTGCTTTGTTTAATATTGGATTCCTATCTAGTTTATGAGTTGCTAATGTATTATATATATATATATATATATATATATCGTGGGTCTCAAAAATTCCAACCAGGGAAGTTCCTCATATTTTGCACTAATTTACCAATATCTGGATATATCTTTTTTATTTTTAGATCTGTTTTTTTAATAATAAAAAGATAAAGAAAAGGAAAATCACCCATCGAGAGAATTCATGGCAATCGAAATGATAGCCGATAGGTCGAAAAAAAAAAAGCCATTCTGACACCAATTTGGATTAAGCACGTTATGATAATTAATAATAAAAAGCAGAAAGAAATACGACAAAAAGCACAAAGATAAAGCTTACATGACACCTACAGATCGACAACCAGCGACCTTAATTATTGGCATACAAGCTTAGATTACTACATCTTATTACTAAACACATACATGCAGACACCATAGATAAGGGATTTGTCTAGTTTTGGTCGGTTTCAGTTTCGCCAGCAGCACCATGTCCTGGGTGACCACCATGACCTGGTTTACCGCGGTGTCCTTTTCCGTGTCCGTGGCCGTGGCCATATTCATGCCCGTACCCATGGCCGCCATACTTGGCCTCCTCCACAGAGTCAGTTTGCACAGCCTCTTCTGCAAAAAAAAATTAGTTTAAATCATGTTTATTATAACAAACATGGCTAATTAATAAGGTGCTAATACTTGTGATGTTGAGGTTACAAGCATGCCATGCAAAGACATTTCTTGAAGTCATGTTCCCATGAAATGTACATGAAAATGATTTTTCCCTAATTTTGTATAACAAATAGATCATGTAACAGCACATCCGTTTTTTGTTTTTCAAATGATTAATTATGCCTGAACTAAACTGATAATATAGATATATACCAGATTTAGAGAGATGCGTAAAAAGATAGATAAAAAATATTAAATAGTAATGAATGTGATATAAAATAATAAAAAATAGATAAATAATAATAATAAAATAATAAATAATAACGAAGTATTATGCTTCACCCCCGAACCGGCTCTAAGACTTTGAACCAAGGATAAATCCATCATCTTCTAAAACTAATCGAATTAAAAATAACTTTAACCACGTATAACAATTGTCCTCTGAAACTATATATATCTATATCCGTTGTTTGTTGACAGTGATTACAAGGGATTATGGGCACTACATTAACTACGAGGTGCACCAATAAGATGAGCCTTACCCACGATTGCGAACAAGAAAGGTATTTCTACTGAAAAACAGAACACACATACACCTATACACAGGCGTGTGTGTATTAATTCCCTAGGGAAGTAAGAAACTCACGGGTAGTAGTCTCAGCGAGCTCACGAGCTGAGACCTCTGAGGAGATGAGAAGAACAACTGCAAAGGCAAGACCGAGAAGAAGGAAAACCTTGGAGGAAGCCATTTTCCTTAACAACTTAGGGAACCAGACAATGCACTAGGGAAAGACTCTTAATTGGAAGATAACCGTGTTGAGTGAAGGATATTCAGTGAAGCGTGGCTCTCCCCATTTATAGAAATGAAAGGGAGGGATGGAGGGAGCGGTCCCCACCAAAACTTCTGTTTGGTTTTGATGATAAGATCAGTACTGTATAAAGTTATCATTATTGGAGCCAAGGGTCAAAAGAGGTGGGAGTGGGGCCATAGGGAAAGTAAAAGTTTCTATCTCATTTTAAAAGAGGAAAAAATAAAAATGGGAAATCATCGTTAACCCAAAACACCGAAAAATGAGTTGGCAGGTGGGACGGAGTACGTAACAGGTGATAATATGTCATACGATTTATTAATTTAATATAAATACCATAAGATAATAATGGGTTCAAATTTTATGTTACTGAATTTGAGTTAAATCTAATTGATTTGTTAAGACATAAATATTTAATAGATTAATAACGAGTTAATTCCTTATAATTTATTAAAAAAATTAAAATTAAAATTATATTTTTATATTTAAAGTAAAATTATTAAGATTTTAATTCCAATATTTTTATTATTTAAATTATAATTTTAGATTTGTAATTAATTTTATATTATTTTATAAATATTATGATTTTTATATTTATATCAAATTATATTAAATTTAATTAATTAAATAGGTGAATTTTAGATTTGTTCAAATCATTTATATAAACCAATTAAAACAAGTCAGGTCGGATCATGTTAATTTATTTCATAATATTTATTAACAATCTTGTTAATTTATTATATTAATAAATCATGTTAAAATTTAATATTTTGACACTATAAATTTAATTGATGTGTTTAAATTTAACTATATAGAATAATATTATACATATGATACAAGCAGAACCGGTTAATACGAAATGACACCCCCTTGTCTCTGTAGTATGTTGCCGACAATGAGTTGTCAAGTGATCAGATTGGAAAGAAATGGGACGTGGCAAATGGTTACTTTTGAAAGTCATAAACCATATACCTACCCACCACACTAATCTAAGTATATTAATCTTCGTGGGCATTACCAATGTACCGAATCGATCTGCAAAACCGCTACAGGCCACAGGAGAAATAATCGTAGTCTTATTGAGTTCCGTCTGCTAGACTTCTCATGCATATATAGTACTATTTTAAAGGCCACGATGGTGCTAAGAATGGAACAAGATACACTTAAAAAGCATTATATGGCGCATGCATTTCTTTATAATTTACTTTGATCATCTTCACTTTTTAATTGGGTACGTACGTAAATGAAATCTTTTTAAAGGATCTTTAACTTGACAAGATTTGTGTAATCTCGCTCGTGATAATAAAGGCACCTCAATGTTTTGTCTCGAAAGTTTTGTTATTTGCCTATTTTTTTTATTCTGATATCATGCATAATTGCATAAGCCCCACAGATCTCCTTTACCAAAGCTAATCGATCGTTTACGTAGTGCTTCAAGCTGCCACGTGTTGCATGTGTTATAGCCATGCATCTTAATCAATTTCCTTGTTTGTTGGTGGGTACTTTATCATTTCTCCCTTTATATAAAAAAAATTAGGGTTTTAATTAACGTGTGAAAAAGCGAAACCAATATTCAAATTAATTCCAGAAATGGATCAAGCCTATAATTATATTATAAGTTTACTCATTTTTTTTAGTTTGCTAATTGTAATCATCATCATCATCTATTAGTACGTATAATGATCAATATCTTGCATGCAGACGTCCCCCCTTGCGTCATTGAGTCACAAAATAAATGAAAAACTACCCTACAACTTTGACCTTTTAGCAGCGTTCGTACGTGGGCCTACCTAGCTGGATTCAGGGCTACTGTGATCTCTTAAAGCATCCACGCTAATTTATGTATATGTAATAAAAGAAATGTGTAAAATCGTGTTAATGTATCGTATTCGTATTATATCAAAATATGTATATTATATAATATTTAATTTTAACTTGATTTGTTAAATTTTATCGTATCAAAATTTTAAATCTTAACACGATCCATTAACATAATAGGTTGTGTCATGTCAATCTATTTTGACTTATTAGTGAATATTATAAATAAATTAATACGATTAATTTCAAACTATTTATTTAAATAGGTTAAAAGGGTCCGAAATTAACCAGTTTGACCTAATTAAATTTAGCATAATTTTATATAAATTTAAAAATCACAATATTTATAAAAATTATAAAACTAAATACAAGTCCAAAATTACAATTTAAACAATAAAAATATCGATATTAAAATTCTAATAATTTTACTTATAAGTATAGAGGTATAATTATAACTTTAACTTTCTTAACGTGTAATAACGGGTTATAACGTGTCATAACGGATTGACCTGTTATCAACCCTTTAAGCAATCGTGTCTTAACGGGTCAACCCATTTTGACCCGAATCCATTAAGACTAAACCCTAACCTGCTATTATCGTGTCGTGTTCGTGTTAGGTTAACAGGTCGTGTAACATATTGCCACCCCTAATATGTATATATAAAATTATATCTGAAGATCTAATTTATCATACGAGCAAAATTTTTATATCAAATTATGTAAATTTGAAACAAAATAATAATAAAATATATATATATTTTTTCTTTTTTTAATAGGATTTGATCTTTAAATATATAAAATATTTGAGTAAAATATTTTTTAAAAAGTGAATGAGTAAAATATGCAATAAAATATTTAAATGTAAAATATGTAGAAAGAGAGTGGGAGGAGAGAAAAAGAACTAATAAAATATGTTTTGGAGAGTGAATAGTAAATTTTCAAATATGTAAAGATACTGTTCATACCTATGTAAATATTTAAAGATGCATAATCTAATATAGATAAATTTAACACTACAACAAAAAACATTTTTTGGGACGAAATTACTTTGGGACGAATTGGAAATCGTCCCAAAAAGTGAAATTTTGGAACGAAATTTGAATTTTGTTCCAAAATGACGACGGTTATGCCAGACCGTTTGAATGCGTTCGAACGGTATTCTTAGGGACGAAATTTTTTGTCCCAAATAAGTTAACCGTTCGACCGTTAATGATTAACACTTCGAACGTTTAATTTTTACCATTTGAACGTAATATTGGCGCGATAGGCAAAATTATTTTGGAGGGAAATTGATTAACCGTTCGAACGGTAAATAATAACCGTTCGATTGATGCATATTCACCGTTCAAACGTTATTTGAATCGGTTGATCGGTAACAGGGTTTTAATTTTTTAAGTTTTTTGCCAAATTATATTTAGATTAACTAGTAATTATAAAAAATTGGTTAATTAAATAATATGAATAATCTAAATTAAGAATTAGTTTAGAAAATATAAAATAATACTATTTCATACTTAAATACTGAATTTACAAAACACAAAATATTGTCCATACAAAAAATAGGAAATAAATAAATAAAATATATCATAAAGTAATTAAGACCCCAAGTCTTTGCACACTTCCTCGACTGCAGCTATACGTTCCTCTATTTGTGTCAGTCGAGTACTGATGGTGACCTGAGTCGCAGACATGGCAGCAAACTCTGTACGAAGCTCAGACACAGCAGAATGGATCTCCATACACACTGCATCGATCACTGCTGATGTCTGCTCGCTGATCGCTGCACGCACTATGTCAGTCATCTCCTCACGAGTAACACTGTGGACTGATGCCTCGGCCCGTGTAGATGTCTCTGCAGCTGCAGCTGAGACTCAATGATCTCACAGCTGTACATCTCTGTGAGGATCAACTGGTTCTGGAACATGTGCATGAAAACGCAATCTCGAGTGTCCCGTGCTGCGTGAGAGGGTGGTGCTGTTTATCGGTCTCATCGGCTCCCGTTTACGCTCAGCAACATCTGGCACAACACCAGCACATAGTAGATATCGGGTGATCAGGACTCCGAATGGTAGTATATCCATCGAAATGTACCGAGATTCTGATCGAATCCTATCGAATATATACCCCACCAAGTCGATAGGAATGCCACGAGCAACCCGTATCATAAATTTCGTCCGATCAATGCCAACTTCTGTCTTGTGCTGCCGAGGGTCAATGTTATTGGCAATTATCAAATTTAATATCTTAAAGAAAGAAGATAAATCTGCATGTTTGATGCTCTTCATCCCGTCATACAGTGGAGCATCTGGACCGACAACCAAATCCCTCACCTCGTGATCAGCAAGGGTATCGACCTCATCAGTATAAATTGATGCCTCCTCCTCAGCTGTCTCCGTCTCAACTGAAGGATCAGACTCTCTAGGCACCACATTCGGATATGCATTTGGCAGCCTAGGAATACCGAGATGCTCAGCAAGTCCATCTCGTGAAAATACAACGGGTACTCCTCGGACAGTGATACTATAGGCCCCAGAATCATCTGCGCTGGCACTGCCGAGTTCTCTATGGAACTCAGCAACAATGTCAATGTAGGAGACTGGCTCCCATGCTTCCTCCCGCTCATCCAAGATAGGTCCCCAACCACGATCACTGAATATTGAGGGCAATGAATGACCCTCCCAGAGAAGACTCTGGAAATCAGAAATCTCCACCGGTCACTCCAGTGAAACTGTCATCTCCCGAACTGGACCACTACTACTCTCACCAAGATTGCGTCACTTACGTGCCGGTCTAGAAGTAGACATTATAATCAACCTGAAATTTATCATTACAAACTAGATATATAACATTAATAAGAAAAATACAATAAAGAACTATTTACAGTAGTTTGAAACAAATAGAAATTTAATAATATTTGATATTCTGAACAACATTATCAACAATAAATATATTTCTCAATATCAATATTAATAATATAAATATAATATTAAAAACTGTTCGAACGATTACTGTAACGGTCGAACGGTTACAGACAAACCGTTCAACCGTTATGTTATATCGTTTGAACGCTACACATAGCGTTCGAACGATCTTCGTGTCGATCGGGATTCCAGGCCGAGTTGACTCGGCCATTGAAATCCATGGAATCCTTCGATTCCCTGGATTTTACACTAAAATAAATGCAATAGAAACCTAAATAAATGTTCCTAACATGGATTTATGCAAATCTATCGATTATTTTGATGTATAAATCGGTTTACCCTAACTTAAACAATTAATCTATCAAAAACCTATATCTAAACGGTAAAATGCTTTAAAAATGAAAAATACCGGTAGTTAGAGGTAGAGGCTTTGAGTGGGCACTGTTGACGGTGGCGAAGACGGCGTTCAACGGCGGAGATCGACTGTTTGGATGCTTAGAACGGAGGAAATGGAGACGTAAACATCCGTGAAAGTGACGTCAGGGGCTTATATATGCAGTGCCGTTCGAACGTATTAACTGAATATTAATCACATCCCTAATTAATCGATTTTTCATGATAATAAATAATATTTAAATGCAATATTCGGTATTAATTATATTAAATATAATAATTAATTCAATTATAATATATTTTAACTGTTAAATATATTAAATGCAATATATTTAATGCACTTATATATTATTAAACACTATGTATTATATATATAATTTTTTATATATATAGTATATATGATATTATATTTAATTAAAATATATATTACTATTGAATATTATATAGTATATAGTATAAGTTATATTATATAGTATAATTAATATAATATAGACTACTATATACATGAAACTATGTTCATGTATTTATATAACATAGTTATTATATGTGATATTAACTAGTATCACATATATATACTAGTATAGATGACACTATATATATTAATAGTAGATATCCTATTATTAAATAATATAATAATAATATAATAGTACTAAACATTATATATATATATGCATGTGATACATATAACCCTATGCTATGATACCATATATATGTTATATATAATAGGTTAATATATGTACTTGACTATAATATTAGATGTAATATGATATTTTATACTATATATGTTACTAAACTATATAATATATGTTTGATTATATATTATATAGTTATATTACTATGTCTCTAAACTATAGTATATTTAGAAGTTATTATATTTAAAGGTATAGTGCAAAAAAAATACAATAAGCAACAATATAACTTAAACGTTTGAACGGTTTAATATTGGCGTTCAAACGTATAAGAAGAAGTTCGAACGGATATGTTCACGTTCGAACGTTAAATTAGCGGGGGAAAATTTTCCCACTAATCGATTTGACGTTTGAACAGTTTAATATAACCGTTCAAACGTATAATAAAACGTTCGAACGTATATTTTCACGTTCGAACGTTAAATTAGCAGGGGAAATTTTTTCCCGCTAGTCGATTTGACGTTCAAACGTTTATTAAACAACCGTTCGAACGTAAATGTTCTACATTTACACGACAGAACCTTACAATCTCGCACTCGTTCCAGTCGACTTCTAGTCACTCCCACGCTCATTTTCTTCCAACCAACGCCATTATTCTTCAATCTAGCCCTCAAATATTACTAACTCCTATCAATCTCTTATATTTTCAGATTAAGAGGTTGTTTTTACCATTTGGTGAAGAGTTTTTACCGTTTGGTGGATTTTCCGTTTTATCTCTCCAAATCAGGTATTCTCCTTAAATTTGACCTCATTTTAGTTTTTATATAAGTGTTTTCATTTGCTTACATGAGTTCGTCATATAGTTTGTTATCTTTTGATGTAATATGGATTGTAAATGTTGGAGTTTTCGGAGGTTGAAGATGAGTGATTTCTGGAAGTAATCCGTTCGAACGGTATTCGTGTTCCGTTCGAACGTATGTCCTTAGATCGAACGGTGACGAGCACCGTTTGAACGTTATGTTGGTCAGTGTTAAAATAATTAACATTTTAAATGCAGGAGTTGAATTAAAAATTAATTATTTATAATCTACATTTAATAATACTTAAATACTTAAAAGATTCAAATAATCAAATGAGAATGAATTAACTTACAAATTATCTAAGATTTGCTACAAAACTTAATTATTTATGATGTTGAATTATTCAACTATAGGTTAATACAAATAGTTTTGTTTTAATAACACAAAAATACTTAATCTTTGAATTAATAAAATGAATTTTAAATAAAATACAAATAATCTGGATTTAATAATACTTAAATACTTAAAAGTTAAAAGTAATCAAATGAATTTGATTAAAATATAAATTCCGAATTATAATTAATAAAATGAATGTTAATTACAATACAAATAGTTATAATTATTAACATGCTTGTTAATTACAATACAAATAGTTATAATTGATAAAATATTTTGAAAGATATAAAACAACTATCTAATTATTTAATAATATAAATACTTAATTAATATATGTTGCATTGTTTGTTTGATACATGTTAAATATTGGCATATCTTATATTGCTTGTTCATCAATATTAGCCTTAGACCCGTTCAAGAGTTATCAATCCGCCTTAATTGAAAGATTGATAACTCTTGAATTGTCCAGAGTGGACAGTTTGGAATTGTAAGATCATTCTCGCAAACTATCGATCTATATCTGTTATACGTCCAGCATTAAGATTTTGGCAGATTTATCCCTTGTTCTCCGGATATGCAGTTTCGGTGATGTTGTATCGACGATTAACAAGTCGGTGCACACAACCAGACGAGCATATTTGGAGAACTATGAGGAGATGCTGCCAAAATTTTGTTGGGCGTGACAGATTATAGAGGATAGGTTTGCGACTATGATCTTACAATTCCGAATGGGATAGGACTAACTACCCGGTGTAAGGTGGCATACTCCTTGATTGATACATGATACATGCTTGTTTGTTGATGCACACGTGATTGTTTATAATGAAGATAGTCAGCATGGATAAAAGTTGGATGCGAGTTAGCGATCGTTTGGGTCAGAATTACAACGTATATGCTGAAGGTGTTAAGAAATTCTTAGAGTTTGCATTGGGTACATGTGATAGTGATGGACGTATTAGATGCCCATGTAAAGAATGTAGGAATTTGCGCTCTCATAAGATAGACTTGGTGAGAGAGCATCTGTTTGTAAAAGGTATTGACAAGCGTTATACTGATTGGGTCTTACACGGGAAACCATATCCAACTTCATTCGATGCTCCACATGAAGAAGAAGAGATCGATGAAGATGTACAACTAGATGTTGTTGGAGATGAGTATGATGAGGATATGGAAGAAATGGTAGGTGACATCGGTGTGGGAATGTTTATGAATGAAGGTGGCACGGACACATCAAGTTCAAATGATGGGGGTCATAATACTTTTGCACGGTTGTGGAATGAGTCACAACGTGAGCTATATCCAGGATGCAGAAGACACAGTAAGTTGTCATTTACCGTAAGACTGCTTCACATAAAATCAATATGCCGATTATCAATTAAGGCTGTCAATATGTTACTCGAGTTGTTTAAGGAGGCACTGCCATCAGATAATACACTTCCTCGTAACTTCTATGAAGAAAAAAAATTGAAACGAGGACTTGGATTTGATTACAACGTAATACATGCATGTAAGAATGACTGCATATTATTTTGGCAAGAGAATGAGCAGTTGAACGAATGTCCCATATGCCACGAATCAAGATGGACATCTAACAAACAAAATGTGCCGCAAAAGGTAGTACGCCACTTTCCATTGACACCTAGATTACAACAATTATACATGACACGTGCAACGGCTGCAGACATGATATGGCACTCATCAGCCAGAGTTAGAAACGATGATATTTTATCACATCCTGCTGACTCTCAGGTGTGGAAGGAATTTGATAAGGAGCATACATGATTTGTAGAAGAACCACGTAATGTGAGACTTGGGTTGGCAACAGATGGATTTAATCCGTTTGGGAACATGAGTACTAGTCATAGTACTTGGCCAGTCGTACTCATGCCGTATAATCTACCACCGTGGAAGTGTATGAAAGATCCATATTTCATGATGAGTTTGCTCATTCCAGGTCTGAGATCACCGGGAAATGATATAGACATACACTTACAGCCATTGATTGCAGAATTGAAAGATTTGTGGGAGAATGGGGTTGTCACATTTGATTCATCAATAGGCAAGTCGTTCAAGATGCATGCTGCCGTTTTATGGACAATAAATGATTTTCCAGCATATGAAAACTTGTCAGGTTGGAGTACTAAGGGGAAAATGGCATGTCCAACTTGTAACAAACATACTAAATCTGAATGGCTCACTTACGGGAGGAAATTGTGTTTCATGGGTCATCGTCGATTTCTACCTGGTGATCATAGATGGCGGAAAAATTCACAAATGTTTGATGGTACTGTTGAATGGGGCCAACCTCCACCATATTTGTCTGGTGAAAATTTACTTGCACAATTTGTAGATGTTGGTTGTAATGAATTTGGTAAAAAACAACGAAAGAGAAAACGAGCTACATCTGAGTTGAATTGGACTAAGAAGAGTATATTTTTTTATCTTCCATACTGGTCAAAGTTAAAATTACGGCACAATCTTGATGTTATGCATATTGAAAAAAAAATATGCGAATCCGTATTGGGAACATTGATGTCAATTGAAGGAAAAACGAAGGATACATTAAACTCAAGGAAGGATTTGAAGCGATTGGGAATAAGACCAAAAATGCAGTTGCAAGAAAATGGTTCGTCCGTTTACATGCCGATTGGGTGGTATATATTGTCAAGGAATGAAAGGGCTACTTTTTGTGAGTGGATAATGAAAATTAAATTACCGGATGGTTATGCCTCGAATTTGACAATGTGTGTGCGAACAAATGACTGGAAAATAACTGGATTAAAAAGTCATGATTGTCATGTCCTTTTGCAGCGTATCTTGCCTATTGGTATACATGGGTACTTGACTAGAGACGTGCGCGTGGCTTTGACTGAGTTGGGTTTATTTTTCAAAGACTTATGTGCACGGACATTAAATGTAGAAGCTTTGGATCGAATGGAACGGGAAATTCCCATAATATTGTGTAAGCTAGAAAGTATTTACCCACCGTCATTTTTCGATGTCATGGTTCACCTGGCCGTTCATTTGCCACGTGAGGCTCGACTTGCAGGACCAGTTCAGTATAGATGGATGTATCCCATTGAACGATTTCTTAGGAAGTTGAAACGAACAGTTGGTAATAAAGCTCGCCCAGAAGGATCAATTGCACAAGCATATATTGATGATGAGTGACATACCTTCTGTTCCAAATATTTCCACGGAGTTGACACTAGGTTTGATCGGCCAGAAAGAAACTTTGACGTTGACAGAGCAAGACAACGAAATGTGTTTTCCGTGTTTTCCCAACAAGTACGTCCACTTGGTGCAGTGCGTGATTATGACTTATGTGGAAGAGAGTTTGAGAAAGCTCAGTGGTACGTGCTGAACAATTGCCCTGAGATAGAGATTTACTTGAAGTAAGTATTAATCTTTTCTTAATTTAGTATTCGCTCATTTACTTTCGCAAAATTCTAATAATATAAAATACATGTGGTAATCATCAATTTCAGTGATCATATTAACATGCTCAAGGAACTAGGAGTAAATGATATAGACCAGAAACATGAAGAGGAGTTTCCGAAATGGTTTGAACAACGGGTAATGACATTACATATGCGACACTTCATTCAATACAAATAGAAAATATTGATTATTTTTTATTGATATAATAGAAGTTTTACTTAATATGCAGGTTGTACAAATGCATGCCAATAATCCAAACGATATATCAGATGAATTGTATGCATTAGCGCGTGGCCCATCGAGACGGGCTACAAGATATTCTGCATGTATTTCTCGTGGTAGTAAGTATCACACAATAGATCGAGATCATTATAGGAAAACACAAAATAGTGGTGTCCTAGTTGAGGGAAGTCATGATGGAAAAAATATTGATTTCTATGGAGTGATTGTTGATATAATTGGAATGAAATATTTGGGGGAGCTTGCAGTGTATCTGTTTAAGTGTGATTGGTGGGATTTAAGCAATCCTCGAACTGGAGTTCGTGATGATGAATATTTCTTGAGTATTAATACATCAAGAAAATGGTACGAGGATGATCCATTTATTTTAGCTTCTCAAGCATCTCAAGTATTCTACTTAGATGACCCGAAGTTAGGAACTCAATGGCGAGTAGTACAAAAATATGCTCCAAAAAATATATATGATGTTATCCCTCAGGCAGAAGGACGAGATGAAGAAGAAGATGATGTCTCTACTCAAGAAGCATACCAAGAGAGTCAGCCCGTCTTTAATTTGTTTGTGGATTTGAGCCAGTATGAGATGATTCCATTGAATAGATAAGATATTGAGGCTGAAATTGTTGATGCGACACTTGAGCAAAGTGTTGATTCATCTAAAGTATCTACAGAAGATGAGACTGAATTGTCAAATGATACTGATACAGATAGTGATTGACGAATTATATTTTCACATTACGTGATGATGAGCACTATTTTACTTAATGAATATTGTATCAGTTTTTTGAAATTATGCCTCCGAAGAGAAAGGAAGTGTGCAACCCATCTCCACCTGTTCCTAGCTCTTCTTCAGACTCACCATTAGCGATTGACTCTACAGAACAAAGTAAAACTCTAATAGTCATAAAAGTTATTAATTAAGATTATAATAGAAAATTGATTATAATGTTATATATCATGATGACTTCACAGTACAATCTCGTCAAAGTCGAGGCACTACGAGAGGCGTGACGTTGGAAAAATATCGTAAGGTGGGTAAGATCAAAGTTAACATTCTTGATGAACATACCGGAGGTGAAGGACAACTAGCAGCTTGGCTTGCATCGCATGTGGGTGCTCTTACACGAACTTGTGCACCTTTGGCAACAAGTTCATGGAAGAAAGTCCCCCAAGATGTTAAAGACCTTATCAAGAAGCGTTGTTTGGTAATGTTTAATAAATGAAATTTAATTGGACTTATAATTTTATTTTACTTTAAAGTTAGAATATTATAAATGATAATATTTTTGTCCAAACTTTTTTCTGTAAGGATGATTTCGAATTAAATTTTGGTCGGAGAGAGAAGCGTAAAACTGTGGAAGAGCTTATGAGTAATGCATTCCGCAAGTATAAGGCGAGGTGTCATGAGCATTATAATAAGTTTGAGAATAGTGAATAAGCACGCCAACATCATTTTCAAGATGTGCAACCTTCTGATTGGGAAAAACTTTGTGACATGTTTGAGGATACATCATATAAGGTATAATTAATTTAATTATTTTAGTCCTATTTTTAATTTCGCTTTCTAATATTTTCAATTCTTATGTAGGAGCGAAGTTCTATAAACAAAATAAATAGATCAAAATTGAAGATTACTCATCATGCAGGCTCAAGATCTTTCCACCGCCTCTCTAAAAAATTGGTATTGCTATTCTTTTATTTGTATATAGTTAACTGAATATATCAATCATAATGACTTTATATCTTAACAAATCTTTATTATAGCAAGATTCAGATGTCAATTACGATCTGACAAAATTATATGCTGCATCACATACTAATCGTAATGGAGAGTGGAGTCATCCTGATGCCCGTGAAAATTATGTAAGTATTATAATTTATTTTAAATAAATATATTTGAATATTTATGATGATATTAACTCTTTATCTTATGTGTAGGATAAAATGGTTGCCCTGCGTGCTGAATCTGTGTCAGATCAAAATTCCTCAAATACAGATGTTGAGATTTTTACACAAGTTCTGGGTGAACGTTCAGGATATTTGAGGGGTTTGGGTCGCTGTGTAAAACCTTCTCCCTCTTCCTCTTCTTCCGGGTCTGCCTCTATAGCTCAAGAGAATGCGAATCGTAGAATTGAAGAATTGGTTGCAAAACAACAAGAGTTAGAGGCTCAATTGGCGAGACAAGGAGACATAGAGATGCGCCTCAAACAACATGAAGAAGAACAAGCAGAGTTCAGGAGAGATATGCAACTCCAAATGCAACAGCTTATGCAACAGTACAGGCCTCCAACCAACTGATGGTTTTTTATGTCTAGCTTATGACATTATCTAATTATGTATGAACAATGCTAGTTTTATGATTATTTATTTCTTCACACTTATTATAAAACTTTTGTGAGTAATTAAACAGTTCCTAATTTATGTTTTTCAAATAATATGGATGTCTATTTAGTTTTTTTATAATTATTGGTTTTAATAAAAATAATATTCGTTCGAACGACCGAGTCACGTTCGAACATTAATGGGCATGCCGTTCAAACGATAATGTACCGTTCAAACATCAATGCGCAAACCGTTCGAACGATACAGCTGCTCAAAAAAAGTTCAAACGCAGGACATTACCATATCGTTCGAACGTTGATCATCACAGTTCGATCTTTTCTACCGTTCGATCGGCTCATTTAACGTTCGAACGTATTTCTATTGATCGTTTGAACGTATCTTGATAACCGTTCAAAAGAAACGTTAACGTTCGAACGGTATATGAGAAGCATTCGAACGGTATTCTGGAACGAATTTTAACCGTGACAAAAAAATCCAACGTTCGAACGGTATCGAACGGTCAATTTCAAAATCGTTCCAAAAGATATATTTTGGGACGAAATTGTGATTTTCGTCCCAATATATCTTCTGGAACAGTGATGTTGGGACGACCTTGGGATGAAATTTTTTCGTCCCAAAAAATATTTCAGAACGAAATCTATATATTTTGGGACGAAAATTTTCGTCCCAAAAAATGTTTTTTGTTGTAGTGTATAAGCTCATATTATGCAAATTTGACTTTGTATATGCATATGCATAGACCAATGTGAATGTTCTTAGAGCATTGATCGGATTTTTCAAAATACTTTTTATTTTAAATTCCGTTTGTTAAGTGGGATGAAAGTTTTGAGTTTAAAATAAAATATTAAAATAATTTTAATATTATTATTATTTTAAAATTTAAAAAAATTAAGAAAAAGTTAAATTATCTATTATATTTTAAATAGAGATTTAAAAAAATTATAATGATAAGATAAAAATTTTAAATTTAAGATAAAATTTTTTTATTACCAAATCATACCTAAATTTAACTCATTTTATTCTGCCGACCCTGAATTAGCCAACACTCTTACAATACGTAAAATGTATTAAATTTAAATAAAATATATATA
Organism: Carya illinoinensis; assembly: GCF_018687715.1. Lineage (NCBI taxonomy): Eukaryota > Viridiplantae > Streptophyta > Magnoliopsida > Fagales > Juglandaceae > Carya > Carya illinoinensis. The sequence continues at coordinate 43,755,680 of NC_056762.1, read as the reverse complement.
ATAAAAAATAATCAGCAGGCTGATCAAGCAGTACCGATAATTTACGACGGAAAAATGCTACTGTTTTTGGCTCTTGCTGGAGTTAATGTTGAGATTTATTTATTTATTATTATTATTTTCTTATTTAATAATTAAATAAATCTTTTTTTATAACATTATGAATTTTTTTAAAAAATATTTAAAAAAATTTAAGAAAATACATGAAAATAAAAAATTAAAAAAAAATATAAAAGTAACTAACAACCTCCAACTTGAGCCACCATTTACGACGTTAACTTGTAGGCATGTTTGAGATTTCGTTTATTTTTATAGGTGGTATGATATTAATTAAAATTAAAATTAAAAATTTAATAAAATATTATTAAAAAATATATTTTTAATATTATTTTTATTTTAATATTTAAAAAAATTAAATTATTTTTTTATTTTTTTAAAAATTTAAATAAATTAAATTGAGATAAATTATGAAAACAAACTAGACTTTAAGGAAAAATACTTTAGATCCTAATAATGGATCCCAACATTTCTTCTAATAATATATATTTTTTTGTATTTTATTTAATGATTAAGTAAATATATTTCTTTTTCTTAATATTGTGAATTTTATTTTTTAAAAGTGTGTAAGAATATTTTAAAAATATATGAAAAAGAAAAAGAAAAAGAAAATAATAAAATTACAGAGTCGGTGGCTAGCCACTTGTTTCGTAAAAGAGTCATGCAAAGAATCGTGCATTAGCTGTCGACAGTGACATTACTCGACAATCAATTCCTGTCGCAGTGGACCTTTGTCTGCAGGATAGGATCATCGATCGAGGTCCACGTGATGAAATATTATTGGTACTAGTACTGCCGTGTATGCAATGACCATGAGCATTTGCTGTCATGTCTGAGTGCACGCAGCACTACAAGTTTCATGGTAGATACTTATTTAAAAGATGATGACAGGTGGGTAAACTTGGCTGGCTTTTCATACACGGATGACTCATCTATCATTTATCTTTCACTTATTCTACCATTTATCTACCTGCATCATTTTATCTCATGATCATACTTTAACTTGTAGTACTAGTAGTAGAAGTAGAGTTGGATTAGTATCAACCTTTTTTTTGATTTTTTTTTTGTAACATTTCAAATTTAAATGATTATATATACGAAGTTTCTTTTTAGCAATTATCTGTTGAAAATTAACCATATCTGGAACATTATTTTAATTAAAATTATTATAGTAGTTCATGGCATCTCGTTTAGTTACGCAGTATGAATAGATGAGATTAGATATTTTATTAAAAGTTAAATAAAATATTATTATAATATAATTTTTTAATATTAATTTTATTTTAAAATTTAAAAAAATTAAATTATTTATTATATTTTATGTAAAAATTAAAAAAATTATAATAATAATAAGATGAGATAAAATAGTTTAATTTTTATTAATCAAACCAGTCTTAAGAGTTTGGTCCATTATCCATTTCCCTGTTTTGGGCCAACATAGCAAGTGGATTTATGTTCCTATAATGGGCTCGGCCGAGTGTGGTCTGTTGCACTTTGCGGTCTCAAAATTCTAGTAAGGCAGCCCCTCGGGTTCATGGGCTTCATATCAAGCTGAGCCTAGATTCGGCTAGGCTCGATCTCCTTTGCACTCTCCAGGACCATTATGGTTGGGCCAATTGCAGGCAAGGCATTGACGAGTTCGTTCGCGTTTATATATGCTTGAGGTTCAAATTATCGATGGGTCACCCATCCTCTGTCTCTCGGTAACCAAACATAATCCTTTCCCTCTCGACGAGATCTTGTATTCGGTTCATTTCTGATTTTGATATAGTGCCTCAATCAAATTCTAGATCCGATTTGAATTCCTCTTCTTCATTGCAGGATTTGGTTTTTCTCTCCAGCATCGAAGAGAAATCGACATGGGTTTCCTTGTGACAACCCTAATTTTCATGGTGATTGGGATCATTGCATCTCTGTGCACAAGAATTTGCTGCAATAGAGGACCCTCAACTAATTTGTACATCTCTCTTATTCTAATTCATTTCCTATTTTAAATTTTTTTTCTCATTTCATTATCTTCCTAAAATCTGCTGGTTATCTATGTGATTGTATTAATCTGATGCTTTTGTAATTCAAGGTTGTGTTTAAACTTATACAGTAGTAGGCTAGCTAAAACTCGAGACTTTTGTACATTTTGGCTTAGGTTTTTTGTACGATTTTGGCTCAAACTGCATAGATGAGTTAGTTCATATTTTAAAAAGGAAGTGAGAAATAATCACACCATCTCAAATGAAGGTTCTTAGTGTGGCAGTTGTCATCGAGTCTTTCTTGGTGTTCAGAGATACCCGCTTACAATTTTGAATCCCATCCACATCATCAAAGAGAATAGAGGTATCTCAAAGTGTCTGCAATAGTCTAATGTGCGTACAAGGTGTGCTAATGAAATTCCATTTTCGTCTTCAGATTGTGATTTGAGTAAATATGTTTACGGGACGTTTAAATAGGTCTGTAATGTTCAACCATCTAACGAAGACAATATATGTCAACGAAAACCAATAAAGATAGTTTTTTTAGTCGCCTGTGTCATTCTTCATTTCTTCTAGAGCGCCTGTGTATCTGGTTTCCATCATCTGTAATGAGCAAAATGGACTAATCTGTTCCTCTTTTCAGGTTCCACCTAACATTGATTATTACAGCAACAGTCTGCTGTTGGATGATGTAAGTTCACGTTTAAACTGCCTTTTTTTAGTTTCATCTATTACTTCGTAAGAAATTAAAAAATCCATTCAATTAGATGTTGTAGGTTAAAGCCAGTTCATTTGTGCACATATTTTTGGCGAAGACTTATCCTTGTATTTAGGCAGCACTTCATGTATTATAACTCAGTAGGATAAAAATGGGGTACATGATCAAGGCAATGACACAGTCTTAGATTCAGCATGTTAAATCATTTATCCTCCTTTTCTTGTTGAGTGCAACTAGAATTTGAGAAATTTACATGCTTTTTTTCTACATATAACTGTTTCTTCGTTATCATGCCATGCTCTTTTGGTCTGTTAGGTGGGCGATTGTATATCTTGCACAGATGAAACCACTTATTGTCCCAATTCTGAGTGAAGGGGAATGAAGTTCTGTGAGGAATAACATGCGGTTACAATATGGGTTATGGAGCGTCTAACCGAGTATCGGATTTTGGTTTTTATGAATCCCTCAGTATCTTCTTGTGTATGTAATTCTTGTATGAGCATGAACCTTGAATTTATTTTGTATTTTTGATTAATGTTATTAGGAGTTAGGTGCCATAAAGTTGTTATTTTTACTGTTCATTCACTTCAGAAATCATTCTATCAGACATTGAAATTACAAATATGTAGTTTAAATGAAATAAATGATGGTAGAGTTTGTTTTCTTTAATTTTATTGAGGCTATAAAGAGAACCTCATATTACCCCTCCTACATTCTACGTTGGCCTCCGCTTGTCTTTCTGCTATAATAGATGAACTATAGCAGAAAGCATTTTACAAGAAAACATGGAACAGAAGCTTACAATTTGGGGGGTTGCAAGAGAGAGAGAGAGAGCAATGATGTAGACATAGGAAAGAGAGGGGAGACAGAAAAGAAGACGTTATGAATGTGGAAGTATATAGAATACTAGAGAGATAGGTACGTACTGTTTTGGGTTCAAGTGTGCAGTTTTTACTTGTGAGGTTGTGAAGTTTTGAACTAAATGGGATGTATCTGCGGGAGAAAACAAAATAAGATAATTATATATTTATAATCGTACTAGTTAAAAAATTACTTTTTTCTTGTTTCTTTTTTAATTATGTTTCTTTGCTTGGTCCATGAACGTGGAGAGCAAAGAGGGAAAGAGCATAGGAAAAGTCTCGAATCTTTAACTTATGTATGCCCACAAAAAATTTCATCTAACGAGTGAGAGGGCATCAGCTTGCTTACAAAAGGAAAAAGTGAGTAAGAAACGTCGCAACAATTTCTCAAAATAATTTTGGAAAAATATTTAGTCTGTACAAAAATCTTATATAAAGAATTTACATACTGATGTGATTTTATACGAAGATAATATTGTAAAATTCTTGAGTAAAGATAGGACAACAATTCATTCACAATTCCACAACTTTAAAATAAAATAATCTAGACTCATCAAATCAAAAGAAAAAAGTTTAAAAAAAAAAATGAAAATAATCTTATTTTATTTTATAGTTGTAATCAAGTTGGGGTTGGATTGTCACTTTACCGTTTCTCCACTCTTATTTTTACGTATTATATTAAATTGTATCAATATATAAATTTTTAATGTATTAGATCGAGTATAGATCTAAATATCTAATACGTGTTATTTTTTAAGGAACTTAAGAATCTAACAGGCCGCCAGTAAAAGGGCATGGTATGCATGGTTCACTTTCCAAATGAAGCTATGCTTAATAGAGGAGGAAGCCCGTCAAATCGGCACAATGGGCCCATCCAGTCTTTTCTGATGTCTGTTCCAACTATCCACCCAAGATAAAGAGTATCCAAATGGGCTTTCTTATTATTTTTTTTTTTCGCTTTTCATTGTTTAATTTGTAAAACCCTAAATACCCATTGCTCCTCCCTCATCTCTCACTTCCTGTAGAAATGGCAACGCTTCAGCTCACAAACCCAAACGAACTGATCTCAACTTCTTCAATTCCCACGCCATTTCACCACAAGATACTCCTTTTTAGAGAATGCGTTTCTCAAAGAAGAAGCACTTTCCGGAAACGACGCCAATTTGGGGTTCTCAGCTGCTCCTTTCACCCCGTGGAATTAGCCAAGATTAAGGTGGTCGGGATCGGCGGAGGTGGCAACAATGCCGTTAATCGCATGATTGGCAGCGGTTTACACGTGGGTTTTCCTTCACATTTTCCGGGCCTAGGCTCAAACTTCGAAATTCCTCGTCCCTCTTTCTATCCGCGTTCCTCATTTTGTGAGTGACCGTGTTTGAATTTCCTTTTAACACCCATTGCGGTTGTACTTCGGTAATATCCGGGTTTCATGTTGTCATTTGTCTTGTAAAATAATTATAAGCTGTCGCCATTTTATAAATAATTATAATCCGTGCACAGGGAAAGATACAGGGGATAGTGCAATTTGAACTGTTCATGAAGTGCATAAACAGTGCGAAACTTGCACTATACCGTGCATCCTCCGTATGTACCCTCTGAACAAAAATGATAGAACACCATTGTCCTTTCCATATTGCTTTGTTAACTCTATAGTAAAAAAATGCCTATGTTGCGTGGTACTTTTGCGGGTATGTGATGTGCTTGAGTTGATATGGTTAAAAGACCTTACCTTACTGATTCAAATATTTCATGCGTGGCCTCGAATCGGGTTCTTATGAGCTTTTGTTGTTTGAAGTATGCGTGGGACACAGTTAAGAAGGTATAAGAGATTGTTAATCTTGATCTTTTACCAATTTCATATTTCAGGGCGTCGATTTCTATGCTATAAACACGGATGCACAATCACTATTACAGTCCGCTGCTGAGAACCCACTTCAAATTGGAGAGCTTTTGACTCGTGGACTAGGTCTTGCTTTCTCACTTTGATATGTTTAGTTCACTCTTTTGAAGCTTTAGGCAATACGCACACGAGCAAGGCCAGTGGTCTTGTATGTTATTGTTATTGTGTTCTTATCTACGTTTTGGTAGTAGTATTGTGTCTATTGATTGACTTATTTGATGACGTTGCAGGTACGGGCGGGAATCCACTTTTGGGGGAACAAGCTGCGGAGGAATCAAAAGAAGCCATTGCAAATGCTCTCATGGGGTCAGATCTTGTGTTTATAACTGCTGGTATGGGTGGAGGAACGGGGTCGGGTGCTGCCCCAGTTGTTGCCCAGATATCCAAAGAGGCAGGTTATTTGACTGTTGGTGTGGTTACCTATCCTTTCAGCTTTGAAGGACGTAAGAGGTCCTTGCAGGCAAGTGCCCTTTTGGTCTACTCAGGAAATCGTGGAAAACTTAAATTGTTGTCGCTAATTTCCTAACCAAATATTTTAAAGTGCTTTGATGCGTCATCCACAGTTCTTGAGTTCAATAGGCACAGATGTCCTATGTTTTTTTATTAAAAAAAAAATTTAACGGGCTGAGGTTCTATGATTTCCTTTTTCTGTTTCTAGCAAGGCATTACTCTCTTATACATCCTATGAACTTGGATGCCTTTTTAAATGTATTTTTCCCGTTTCAAATAGGAGAAATATATGCATGGCTTTGGACTCTTCTATTTTGCTTTAGATGGTCAGAATATGTACTACCCCAATAGAAGACTCAAATCACATAGCTTATACTCATAAAGGACTAGTCATTGATACAATTAGAGTCCCATTGGAACCTTATAAATGGCAAGACTTTTCATTCCTAAGCAATGTGGGATTTCATTCACCATTTACCTTATCCTTATCATATGGGTTATCACAATCTCCCCCTTTTAAATTCCTGATGTCCTTGTCAAGCCTGTCCGTTATAGGTGGCATGGCTCAAGTCCCACATTTTTTGTAGGGATAGACTCTAATACCATTTGTAATACCCCAATAGAATGTCCAAATCACATGACTTATACTTCAAAAATACTAGTCAATAATACAATTGAAGCCCTATTGGAACCTTATAAAGAGAAAGAACTTCTCATTCCCAAGTAATGTGGGATCTTATTCACTACCTATCTTTATTCTTATTATATGGGGTATCACAGAATATCACGCTTCGAACTGTAGTTTCATTATTTGTAAACTATTGTATACATCCCGTGTACTTGGGCAATATGCTTATTGTCATTAATAAAATGTTGTTGTTTTTTTGTTTTTTTTTTTCTTCCCATTTGTTAAATGGAATTGCTTTATTTATTGATGATTTTTTCTGTTTCATTTACTTGCACACACACACATCTATATATAAAGTAATTGAAGGCTTCTTCCATCCACTTTGACTGGGTTTGGGATGACAGGATGTCTTAAGATGTTCTTTAAAAACAACTCTAGCTTGCTGTTTACGATTATTAATTACTGTAGATGAGTTGCTTTGCTTAGCTGTAATATGCATGCTAATGTTAGTGTAGAAAGAGCACAATGAAGGAAGCTGATAATTTATAATATTGTGGCGATATGTATGGTGCAACTAAGTTTCTGAAGTTACAAATTATATTGTATTAAAATCTCTTCAGGCATTGGAGGCTATTGAAAAGTTGCAAAAGAATGTTGACAGTCTTATAGTCATTCCCAATGACCGTCTCCTGCATATTGCTGATGAGCAGACAGCCCTTCAGGATGCTTTCCTTCTTGCTGATGATGTTCTACGTCAGGGAGTGCAAGGAATTTCAGACATAATCACGGTGGGTGTTTTCTGAAACCTGAACTGTATTTTCACACTTCATTTCTAATCCAGTTAATTTAAGAAGTCTAGCCCATGGCTACTCATCAAACATAGAATGAATTCATTACTAGTTACCTAATAATCAACGAATACACACTAATATTTTTAAGTTTTTTTCTGTTCCTCTAAGATATTATTAAGATTGAAATGTTCGTTTGCAGATACCTGGACTGGTAAATGTGGATTTTGCAGATGTCAAGGCAGTCATGAAAGACTCGGGAACTGCAATGCTTGGAGTAGGAGTTTCCTCCAGCAAAAACCGTGCAGTTGAAGCTGCTGAACAAGCTACTTTAGCTCCACTGATTGGATCCTCAATTGAATCAGCTACAGGGGTAGTGTACAATATTACAGGAGGGAAGGACATAACCCTGCAGGAAGTGAACAGAGTGTCTCAGGTACTTGAGAAATATATGAGCTACTGATTTCTGTTGTTATATTCTTACAGAAGGCACACTTCACCATCATTTTGCATTGCGTTTGGATGATTAATATTGAATTTAATGAGAGTGAATTTTCTTGTATAGAACCACGCCTGAAATCCCCAGAAATCAGTAAAGTTGACTTTGGCCTTTTCTTTTTGGGGTTTTTTTTTTTTTTGGTTAATGGAAATGAGATTTTCCCTATGCCCCTTGAAGCAATTTATGTTTAAGTTCATTCTGTTCTTTGGTATTCCATGTGCTATAACAGCACAAAATGTGAATAATCTTTTTGGTGCTACCCGTTGAGCCAATTGAGAGAGCTTCCTCTCTCTGATAACCAGTTTGCATAATTCAGAGATTCAGAGAAGGCACAGAAATGCCGCTTCAATTTTCATATTTGATTTATTCTAAATTGTCCCAAAAAGGTTTATGTACAGTGGAGGACACATCAGCCACTAGTATCTTACTATCTTTTAGCCTTCTCACCAAATATTTAGGGGGAAAAAAAAACAACCTAGGATCTCTCTTTGCAGGTTTTTTGCTTCGTTTCCCCATATGCCATGTATTAATATCTGCACATATGTTGACGTAATGACCTCTTTCAGGTTGTGACGAGTTTGGCAGATCCTTCTGCTAACATCATATTTGGGGCTGTTGTGGATGATCGCTACAATGGAGAGATTCATGTTACTATCATTGCGACTGGGTTCTCGCAGTCTTTTCAGAAGACACTGTTGACAGACCCCAAGGCAGCAAAACTAATTGAAAAAGTTACAGGGGGCCAAGAAAGTAAGGGAATGCCCTTCTCCCTCAACTCCTCAACGTTGCCGTCAACTGTTCCATCAAGACCATTTCTGCGAAAGCTCTTCTTTTAACTCCGTCTTTTTTTCTTTTATTTTTTTTGGGTTCAACCACTTTTTTCATCTGGCTCTGTAATGATCGTGAAGCTCAGTGTATGGAAATGTTACTTTCTTTTAGGGTTTACTCATGTTTATGTAGTTAGGGTTCCTGGAGTACTCATTCTTTATCATGTTCTCTACTAGTCCTCAATTAGAAAGTTGTTAAAAAATTTAAGTCTGGAAAGCATTACTCTGATCAAAACTATTGATTGTTATGTGATAGAATCAGTTTTCAATGGAAATGATTCAATGTAAGTTAAAATTCTCTGCTTTTTGATAGAAGTTGAGCAGCAAGTTCATTGTAAAATACCAACGAGAAACAGGGTCTGCTTGCCCTCCAATCTTGGCTTTCCACCATTGGACCGTGTAACGGCCACAGGCACCCAACAAGATTCGAGTTAAAAAGGCAAGCCCAAGTAGAATACCTTAACAGGGTGAGCTTGCCCTCCAATCTTGGCTTTCCAGCTCCATGAGTTGCCATAACTCATAACCCTTTGTTCCAGAGTAATGAACTGTTTTTCTAACTGTCAATCAACGTCTATGAGAGTAGAATTCAGTCAATAAGTGCAAAGAACCCCCTCTTGGCTTGCTCGTAAGATAAATGTAAAGAATCACATTTGTAGGCAAATTTTCTTACATAAGAATTACAACTAAATTGCATACAACTTCCTATATTGGACCTACATGTCATTTACTAGCAGATGACTTTCATATTTGCTTGGCATCAATGCCCTCGTGTAAATTTACACATTCTTGAGAACAAGTAGATTATGCATTCATCACAAGAAGAAGGCAAGCTCGGGTTTTGGGGTAAAAGAAAACAGACTTTCACCAAAAAATTCAAACAAAGATCCCAACAAATGTCCTGCATCCATGTCCTCCTTCCAAGCTTGAGAGAGAACGGTAGAAACTTTTACCGCTCTACCACCAATCTCCCTTCCAGAAATGTTTTCAGCTGGTAACTGCCGAGACATTGATGACAAACCAGTGCTGGAACCTCCTACAGCAGTGGAATACCCACCTGTTGTCCCTTGCATGGAGTTCATTGGTACTACACCCATTGTGCTGTCAGTTGCTATTTTCTTGAGCGGTTGTTGCTGCATTAAGTTGTCCGTGCTAGCCTTGCGTTTATCTAGGTTAACAAGGATGCAGAGTGGATAGTGAAGATTAGGAAAAATAGGTGGCAGAACATTGTCGTAAGAATCATATGACACAGTGGTTACATGTCAATGAAGATTCCAAACAAAACAAAAGGCTTCTAATCAATATATAAGTCACTATTATCCTCGCCCAAATGAATTTCATCTCCAAAGGTTCAAGTAACACACACACACACAACAGAGACCCTGTAAGAAGTTCCATTCATAAGAAGTTTTCTATTTACTCGTTACTTTCCAAAACAACATAGATAACACCCTTTTTTCCTCTTGATCATTTACTGGGAGGAACATCAAACTAATTCCTACAAACTTCTACCAGCCATTAAACATTCTTCCAAGCACACCCCAAGACTTGGACTTATGACATTTATTTATTTATTTTTTATAAGTAACTTGAACTTATGACATTTAGGTTGTTTAAGCACCGTTTTCATATGAGCACACACAAGATATGCCTACATCCACACACATTTGCTGAGATCCCCTCACAATGATATTTAGAGCCAACCATTCCAGAAAAATTTTACTCATCATCCTCACACACGACACACCACACATAATTTTTTTAATCATTCTCTTATCAAATGTATAGTGTATGGATGATGAGTAGAAGAATTCAATTAGTTTAGGAATAATAAAACCAAAAAAAGTTAAAAAAAAGTGTAGTGTGTGGGAATGATGAGTAGCAAATTAAATCCAAAAAAGAAAAAGAAGTAACCATTTTCTCGGGAGGGGGGGAGTTTGAGATCTCAAGTTCAGGTCCCCTGGAGTGTGAGTTGTTTAGAACAATCAACCATAAACCATTACACTTCCCTTTAAAGTCAATCTTATAAGTTTCTTTGCATCCTACCCTAACAGTCAGCCTTATGGCATCCAAAAAGTTTTAAACTTACTATATAGGGTCCATAGGGATGTTTTTTTTTTTTTTTTTTTTTTTATTTATATATAAGTTGGGTCCATAGGGATGTTCTGCATAGAACATACAAATATGCATGAAATATGTATGTGGATTGCATACTTATTTATGCCAGCTTGACAAGATAAGTCATACTTCGCATTGTAGTCACAACTTTTCCATTGATCTTCCAGACTGCACGAGTTGGTGGTAAAAGAAGAGTGCGAAACATCTTGAGCCGATCATACATGCATTGGCCAGCCGCACACTAGAAGGTTAATGGCTTTATTAGGTCAATGTAACATCCAAGGAAACAAAAAATAAACCAAATTCAAGAAAAATAAAACAAAAAACAGTGTCATATTGCAATATGTATTCACCAGCAAGGCACCATAAACACGCCAAGCTTCACGCCTCTTTATCTCATTCTTTTGCTTCTCAAGCAGCATTTCTGGAACCAGAAGTTGCAAATATGGCTCAAGATTTGGTAATATAAGCATACGAACCTGTTAAGAGTTTAGAAGTATAAAAAATTGCTCAAAACCAACATAAACAGATGATGTTCAAAGTAAAGCAGAAGAAATTAAGAAACATGCAAATATGACAGCAACTGCAACCAAATGTATAACATGCTATTGGTGGTCCAATGCAAAATAGACACCACGGGAAAAAGTTAAAACGTCAAATAGTCAATGGTTGTTACAAAACTTTCTTTCCCTTGGTCAAAAATTGATTTGAAAGAACCATACAATACTTCCAACCTCAAAAACTGCAACTTTATCCCACAATCCTCCTTTTGCCATAGAAAAGCACTGAGATATGAGGTTACCACGCTGGGTCCAAGGGCTGCTAGCCCTTGAATTGCACCAAAGTGTTGAGGCAATGCTTTGTTTGGGTCCAAGAAAGCATGGAGCAGAGTCCTTGTGACACGTGGCTGAAGGTTGTGATAAACATGCCCAAATCTGCAAAAGCTTAACTAATAAGGAATATAAAAATTATCTCAAATGAGAAGAAAAAATAAAGTGGATCAATATCTGCTAGTACTCTTTATCTCACCAAATAGAGCTTACATGAGAAACAAACTAAAACAGAAAGGTAACCCGAGTAGTCATTATAATTTCAGCACATGCACCCATAATTCTAAGTCCCATGGACAGAGAAGGCTAGGCTAGTTAAAAGGTACCCTTGCTTATATTCCATGCACACAAGCACAAGAATAAGGCACCATGGATATCATCTTTATGCAGAGAGAAAATTCTTAAGCAAAGTTCAACTAAAATGCTTTTTTATTTTTATTTTTTATTGGCACCAGGTGTATAGGAATAATGTCCTGACTAATCCCAGGAGTGCAGAGACTCTTGGCAAGAAGTTTTCCACAAATGCACATAAGGTAATTCAATGGGAAAATCCCAGAGTCTGATGGCCCCTAGAGATTGTTTGTACCCAAGGAGATTTGAACCTTAGACCTGGGGGGAGCATACCCCCAAGCCCAAGGCCTTTACCACTTAAGCCAACTCCTGAGTAACTTTCAATCAACTAAGTTGTAGAAAATATAGAAGTTTATTGTGCACTTGTGTAATTGTACTGAAAGACATATCAATGAAGCGGAATGCTAATAATCTCGGTCATTTTAATTCCTCATCAAGTTTTGTATTGTTAATATAAACAGCAAGAAAATTTTCACCTTTGGCATATTGAAGCAACCAGGTTTGCTGTAAAGTCCCTAAGCTCCCAATGATTGTCAGAAGACCTATTCCCTAATCTTTTCGCAACAAGGCATGTAATAACAGATGGCATCAATTGGTGTAGCTGAATAAAATTAGCACAATATTAGATAGACAATAAATTTTTTTGATAAGTAGATAGACAATAAATAAACCCTAGAAATGAGATAAATCAGAATTAGGCACTTTTCAAAATGCTACCTATCCAAAAAAAATGCTACAAGCCCTAATAATGGGATAATTTATCAAACAACAATCATTAACAAGTTCCTTGCCATATCATTTTTTACATCCTGTTGTGCATTCAAGAGCAAGGGTCTACATGTTTGGGAGTTTTTTTGAGTAAAACAGTTTTCATGAAGATCAACACATCCAGATATCATCATCCAAATATACCTCTTTGGGGTTCCTATCTCTTTGTTAAACTTTTCTAGTGGTAAGACAACAGCATTATATTAACATTTAAGATGTGACAGCACTACTAAATCCTTCTGATAGTTCTCTTGAGGACAGTTCAGCATTAAAGCTCAAAATGGTAATACATGTGCGTGAATTAATAATTGGCCCAAATAAAATGAGTATTATACTTACATAAGGTTCTATATGAATGTGTGGATTTCGAAGAAGGCTTCGAACAACACGCATCAAAGCAAACAGGACAGAATAATTGTTCAAATTACGTGTAACCTGAGATGAATTGGAATATATGAGTTCAAAATGTGCAAAATTACAACCGAAAGTAAGCTAAGAATGGGCAGTAAAAAAAAGATTCAGCCTTGAGATCACCTCATCAGCAATGAAGTATGTGAAGTACGGAAGTAAAGGATGCAGTCCTGCATCTGTTGCCAAGCTCAACAATGCTTGTTTGAAGAGGACAGAGCCAGACTTATTCACAGTCAGTTCTGTGATTTTTTCAAAGTACAGCTATAGCAAAAGAATTTGGCACAAAATGTCACGGGTTTGAAATACAAAAAGAAATGCATATATTAGGAGATGTGGAAGCTACCTGAAGCTCCCTTGATAGAACATGCTTAACAGGTAGTTTAATGTCAATGGGAAGTCTATCTTCTGTGTACTCAGATTTCTTTCCATCAGAAGTTGCCGCAAGTGCTGCAAACAAACCATAATACAGGTCTAAAGCACCAACAATGGGCAAATCAAACTTTTAAACTAAAGAAGTTTGGATTAATTAAACAAGGCCATAAAGATTAGAGCATATAATGAATTTAAAAATTACAACAAGTTGAAAGAGCTCAAACTATGCGAGTCATGAAACAGAAAATTTGTCAGTAGAAAACCCTTTCAAGTCAGAAGTTACAAAAATGAACTAGCAGTCTAGCACAGTGTGTGATTAGCAGGTTTAATATGAAAGAAAATGAGACGCTCATTCAGTGCTTTTGTGTAATGACTAGGAGATTCTAGGATTAAACAATAACCAAGCAACAGATCCCTCATTTCATCACTTATATTGCACCTAAGTTTAGCTAGATACCTTCAACTGGAGCATTTTCTGGAATTGCAGGTTGAACACCTTCAATTGCCAGCCAGTGAACAGTAACTGACGTATCAAGTGGTGCTTTTGGTAAAGGCGCTTCAATAACCTGTATAATTTAGGAAAAATAAGAGAACAATAGGAAGTAATTAACATAATTTACAGTACAGTCAATGTCATTTTTGAATACTTACATCTTTAAATTCCACATCCTTGTCATCAATATAGAATAAATCCTTGTGTCCAACAGCCCTTTTGAACCTCAGGGGATCTCCAGGTGTAAAGCCATATATTGGCTGCAGCAGGTAGAGAAGATGCAAGTGAAAAAATTGAAGCCAAATAGAAAATTGCAGTTAAACATTTTCCAATTTAATCAAAGCATATCCTTTTTTTGGGAGGTCAATATGTATTATAGGTTCTCTAATTACTTATAAATGTGTATATATATATATATATATAGGTGGCAGCCAAAGTGTATACCCACAAGTTCACAATTTGTTTTATTAAATTTCATTAAAAAAAGAAAAGCAAGGGGCACAACTCAAGTAAATGAATTTTTTACAAGATAAATACCTTAAAACAGAAATTCACACTTAAAATTCGAAATACCCACATGTTCAATAGATCACCCAAATGTCAGCTATCACCTACGTGGAAGCTACATATGCAGAAAATATAAAATACAAATCAAACATTTAAAAAAATATAAAATACAACAAGCAAGAAAGAGTAAATCATGTAGAAAGCACGTCTTTATATCTTTAAAAGAATAAAAATAAACAAGACGACAATCAAAACAATACGAGCAAAGAAAACCCCAACTTAATAATACTTACCTCCACATTTCTTAACTTAAGTGCACTATCCACATCATCAGACGTCAGACTAGTCCGCTTTGAGTGGCGCATGCATTTAATCGCCTCCTGCATTTTCAGATGATGAAAGACCTAATTAGTTTCCTTCTATGTCTCAAAACCCTCCATTGTAACTTCTTTCCCTTCATTATCATGTAAGCTACATCGACAATAAAATCTTCCCCAATATCTATGTTCTCTCAAAACTAAAACCATCCCATTTACTGTTCATCCCTCTTTGACGATATAATTTACTTCAGTTGCTCACTTTCATTCTTATCCATTTCTTCCACTAATCAATCGGGCGTTAGATATTGGTATAAAAAAAATCCAATGTTTTAACACGGGTTTGTACAGCTCCAATTAATCCCAGAACCAGCGGGTGAACTAAAGCTAGCTCTTGCAACTTCTGATTACTACAATGTTCAAGCAGTATCAACACGGTACATACTATAACTCTCACATATCTACTAATATTATATATATATATATATATATATATAATACCTGCATGATCTCTCGAACACGGTACTCGACGTCGGGAGCGAGAGCGAGGGCAACATCGGGGGACAAATTGGTAATTCCAATGCTCTGTGCAACGACCTCAATTGCCTCCTTTGGGACATCGCTCATCTTTCCTTTCTTCTTTATTCTTTCCTATATATACAAATGCGTTCGTGTCTGTCTGGATATATTAAGATCGGAAATTATGAACAGAGGAATTTGAAAAGATTAGAACCTGAGAGCCGGAGAGTGAATTTTTGATCTTAGGGTTTAACTGCAGAAACTGTATGACATGCCCGGGCGAAGAAGAAAAGCCAGGGGTATCACCAATATGAGGTTTACCGGGCCTCCTTTGCTGGGCAGGGGATAATAACGAGGGTGAGGCCCAAACTTCGGCCCAATGGCGTATTGGGCTAGAACCTTTTTTTTTTCCTCTCTCTTTGGGGAGGCTTATCGAATTAATTGAATATTGGAATTTGTGATTTGAATCTACTTAATTCATTTTTTGATATAAATAGATGTGAAAGAGTCTCTAATTTTAACATTTGGCTAACATTATATCGTTATCTATGAAAATTCATGAGATTAGATTTCAAGGCCAAAATATTTGGAAGAAGTTAAGAACTTCATTGGGAAGAATCCAATGAAATGGCTTCTTCTTCTTTTTTCCTTCACTTTTTGCTAAACATGGGGACAGCATAAAATATCTTTTGAAAATTATATTGTAACCCTGAACAATATGAAAATACAAAACCTGCATAGGCAATTTGGTTGATTGTAGCTTAAACCTCTATTGTTAAGACTGACAAACAGACAGAAGAAAATAAACATATATTTTACTGTGTCGATTACAATTGCAATTTACAATTCCGTTTCACAAACGAAGCACCAAAGGAAAACAATAAAGCCAAATATTTTGTTAGAATCATCATAAGAACAACACAAGCCAATTCTCACCAAAACATTACACAGAGAGAGAGAGAGAGAGAGAGAGAGAGAGAGAGAGAGAGAGAGAGAGAGAGAGAGAGATGGCAGGGTTCGCCATTGTTGTTATTACAAATATTTGATCAGCAACCATATGACAGAAACCAGAACGACGATCCCAATAACTGAAAAGAGCCTGCCCGTGCAAGAGCAACTACCCTTGGTGCGCTTATTCAAAATTGCCAAATGCTTCTGAACCACCTGTTTTGACAATAGCAGAGACCACAAAAGAAACATCCTTAAAAATTCAACCACATTAAAGAATTATATATAATATATATATATATATATATATAGAGAGAGAGAGAGAGAGAGAGAGAGAGAGAGAGAGTATAAAAAAAATTTTATTGAGTGATGACGATAGCATTCTGTAAAAACCTCAGGTTAAGACAAGAACCGTTACAAAAGTTATTTTGTTCTATTTTGCATTCTGCAATCGCATCACTTTGCCAAACAAGAGTTCGTGGTGCTAGTTAATAAAAGTGGCAGCTGAGTGTATTACCCGTAACCTGCTGTCTGTAACATACACATGTTGGTCCAAGTCATCCTGCAAAATGGAAGAGTAAGGAATGGTAATACTCACAGCAACACGGTTTGTAATTAATTTTAAATGGCACTCAAAAGATGTAAAGGGGGAAAAAAAGGGAAGGCAAGGCAATTAACAAAACGAATCAATGAGGCAGGATAAAACACATACAATCAGCCTAGTGTGTAGGTCAAGCTCTTCATTGACTGCCAATGCAATATGTTTTGTGTTGTGAAAAAACGATGACAATGAATTGAAAAATAACACCGAATGAGAAAACGATCACACACGCAATCACACACGACACAAGATGTACGTGGTTCGGCAAATTGCCTACGTCCACGGGAGCTGCAGAGGATTTTTATTATTGAGGAATCACACTACAAGATGGGTCACAACACTGTTCATCCACAGTGTTTTCGTAGCTGCTCTGTTACAGACAAAAGAGGCAAAAATCATATATATAGTTCAAACGGCGGAATCCCTAAAACGCATGTTCGCTCGAGCGGCGTGTCGAGCGCGCGTCGAGCGAACTTCCCTTCCGCATCCCGCTCGAGCCCACTGTCGAGCTGACGTCGAGCGTTCGACTCTGCCTGATTTCGCTCGAGCGGCCAATGCCTCCGCTCGAGCGAACTCCTCCTGCTCGAGCTCACTGTCGAGCCAACATCGAGCGTTCGACTCTGCCTGACTTCGCTCGAGCGGCCAATGACTCCGCTCGAGCGGTGTGAACCAGACTCCACATTACTCAACAATTCTCCCACTTGGAGACTGGTACACTCGCTGTATCACCGTCTTCCTCAAACATGATATCCTCCACCTCTGCAACTCACTGCTCCTGTCTTCATTCTAGAAGACCAACTGAAGTTGCGCACAACTTCAGTTTCTCAAGCGTAACACCCTTTGTCAACATATCAGCAGGGTTCTTGCTTCCACATATCTTTTCAAGTAACAACTGTCCGTCATCTAACAATGACCGTATGAAGTGATACCTGATCTGAATGTGTTTGGTCCTGGAATGGAATGCTGGATTCTTGGCAAGGAATATGGCACTCTGACTATCACTGTGGAGAGTGCCTTTCTGATTCTTCTTACCCAATTCTTCCAAGAAGCCTTGTAGCCATACCATCTCCTTTGCAGCCTCTGACACTGCAATATACTCAGCTTCTGTTGTAGACAAAGAAACTGTTTTCTGTAAATTAGAACCCCATGACACTGCAGTACCACCAAGTGTATAAACAAAGCCCGTGGTACTCTTTCTACTGTCAATATCTCCAGCTAAATCAGCGTCAACATAGCCCTGCACCTCCAAGCTCTCTCCAGAGAAACATAAACAGGTTTCTGAGGAACCCTTTAGGTACCTCAAAATCCACTTCACTGCTTCCCAATGTTGCTTTCCTGGGTTACTCATGTATCTACTCACAACTCCCACTGCATGGGCAATATCCGGTCTTGTACAAACCATAGCATACATAAGTGAACCAATGGCTGAGGCATAAGGAACCTTACTCATGTAATCTCGTTCCTCCTCTGACTCTGGTGACTGATTCTTGCTGAGTCTGAAGTGACTTCCCAAGGGTGTGCCAACTGGTTTGGCCTTGTCCATATTGAACCTGCTGAGTACCTTTTTCACATACTCAGCCTGTGAGAGTCTCAACGTACCTCTGACTCTGTCTCTGACAATTCTCATGCCAAGGATTTGCTTTGCAGCTCCCAAATCCTTCATTGCAAAGTGCTCTGACATCTGCTTCTTCAGATTATTGATCTCATCAATACTAGCCCCTGCAATAAGCATGTCATCCACATACAATAGCAAAATAATATAAGAATTGTCAAAATGCCTGACATAACAACAGTGATCTGCCTGACATCTAATATACCCTGCACTGTGCATAAAGTTGTCAAATTTCTTGTACCACTGTCTAGGAGCTTGCTTCAGGCCATACAAGCTCTTCTTCAGTCTGCAAACTGAACCTTCCTTTCCCTGTACCACAAACCCCTCAGGCTGGTGCATGTAGATGTCTTCTTCAAGGTCTCCATGAAGAAAGGCTGTCTTCACATCTAACTGCTCAAGAAATAGATCTTCAGTGGCAACCATAGCCAGTACCATCCTGATAGTTGTGATCTTTACCACAGGAGAAAAGATCTCAGAGTAGTCAATACCCTGCTTTTGCTGAAAGCCTTTTACAACAAGTCTAGCCTTGTACCTCTTACTGCCATCATGCTCAGTTTTCACCCGGTACACCCACTTGTTGTGTAATGCCTTCTTCCCTGATGGAAGTTCTGTCAACTCCCATGTCTGATTCCCTAGCAAGGAATCCATCTCGTCTTTCATGGCCAGCTCCCACTTGCTAGAATTCTCATCTTGCAAGGTTTCTTCATAACTCTGCGGTTCTCCACCATCTGTCAACAGAATGTAATTCAAAGTAGGTGAGAAACGCTGTGGGGGACGTATAGTCCTAACTGACCTGCGAATTGCAACTGTAGGAGTAGACGGTTCTGAAACTGCCTGCGGAATAATAGGAATGGGTGTACTGGACCCACTCTCCCCGTCACTCTCATCTCTACACTGCACTGTGACCTCTGGTAGGTCATCCAATCCTACAAACTCGGACTCCTGAGGAGCTACTGCAGAAACTGTACTCGACTTATCCTTGTACATCATTTTCTCATTGAAAATCACATTCCTGCTTCTTATGATTTTCCGACCCTGATCATCCCAGAAACGATAGCCAAATGCCTCGTCTCCATAGCCAATGAAATAGCATTTCTTTGACTTAGCCTCAAGCTTACTGCGAGCATCAGAATCAACAAGCACATAAGAAAGACAACCAAAGGTTTTAAGGTGAGAAAACTTAACCTCTTTCCCGCTCCAAACCTCCTCAGGCAATCCACAATCCAGTGGAACTGATGGCCCTCTGTTTATCAAATAAACGGCAGTGCTGGCTGCATCTGCCCAGAAAGTGGGTGGTAGTCCAGCGTGCAACCTCATGCTTCTAGCACGCTCATTAATGGTCCTGTTCATACGCTCAGCAACTCCATTTTGTTGTGGTGTCCCAGGAATGGTCTTCTCCATTCTGATACCCTGAGCTGCACAGTACTCCTTGAACCCGCCATCAACATACTCACCACCATTGTCAGACCTCAAACACTTCAGTTTCAAGCCTGTCTCTGTCTCAACCATGGCTTTCCAAATTTTGAAAACATTAAATACTTCAGATTTATGTTTCAAAAAATAAATCCATACCTTTCTACTATGGTCATCAATGAACGTAACATAGTAGCGAGAACCTCCAAGAGATGCAACTGGAGAAGGACCCCACACATCTGTGTGCACAAGATCAAGTCTTCCTGTCTTTGGCGTCCTGCCACTTTTCAAGAAGCTGACCTTCTTTTGCTTCCCCATAACACAACTCTCACACATACCGAGATCAACTGTCTTCAGTTCTGGTAGCTTGCCTCTAGACAGAAGTTCCGTCATGCCCTTCTGACTCATATGGCCAAGCCTACAATGCCACAAATCTGCTGTGCTCTCTGCAACGGTAGTAGCAATAGTGTCAATTAAACCAGTAGTCATATAAAGTGTACCAGTTTTCTTACCCCGAGCTAGTACCAATGCCCCTTTTGTGACCTTCCAGGTGCTATCTGAGAACACCACTGAATGACCACACTCATCAAGCTGCCCAACAGAAATGAGGTTCTTCTTCAACTCAGGAATGTGCCTGACCTTTTGCAAGGTCCATTTGTTCTTGCCAGGGAGTGCAATGTCAATGTCTCCCATCCCCACTACATTCAAAGCCTCACCATCAGCCAAATATACCTTCCCAAAATCACCTGCAACATAATTCCTCATTAGTTCCCGGTGGGAAGATGTATGGAAGGAAGCCCCTGAATCCAGTATCCAGTCATCAACTGGACTATGAACTGCAAGCAATAGTGCATCCTGTACTTCTTCAGTTACCACATTAGCACTATCATTCTCCGTCTTCTTGGGGTTTTTGCAGTT
The DNA here is from genome assembly GCF_018687715.1 of Carya illinoinensis. Classification (NCBI taxonomy): domain Eukaryota; kingdom Viridiplantae; phylum Streptophyta; class Magnoliopsida; order Fagales; family Juglandaceae; genus Carya; species Carya illinoinensis. The sequence continues at coordinate 43,734,817 of NC_056762.1, read as the reverse complement.
TTTCTTTATGTGACCAGCTTTGCCACAATTCCAGCAAGTTGCCTGCTGACCAGGCCTCGACTTGCTCTTGCCCCTATACTTTGATTTTGATCTTCCTCTGTTTGAATTCCTGTCATGTGATCTCCCTCGAGATTCAACATTCAGGGCTGAACTCAAACCCGAGGTCTCGCCTGAATCTTTCTTGCGCACCTCCTCAGCCAAAATCAAATTACGAATATCATCATACTTCAGTTTATTTTTACCAGCAGAATTACTAACAGTCATTCTCATGGCTTCCCAACTATTTGGCAATGAAGCCAATAGTATCAGTGCACGTATCTCATCATCAAATTCAATTTCAACAGACGACAATTGATTTGTGATAGTATTAAAATCATTCAGATGTTGTGCAACAGACGTACTATCTGCCATTTTCAAATTGAATAACTTTTTCATCAGATGTACCTTGTTATTCGCTGACGGCTTTTCATACATACCTGACAAAGCCGCCATGAGATCCGCCGTCGTCTTCTCCTTGATGACGTTGTGTGCAACGGATCTCGACAGGGTCAATCGAATAACCCCCAGAACCTGTCGATCCAACAGATTCCAACTAGCATCATCCATCTTTTCCGGTTGCTGCCCCAATAGTGGAAGATGGAGTTTCTTCCCATAGAGGTAGTCCTCTATCTGCATCCTCCAGTATCCAAAATCCGTGCCATCAAACTTCTCGATCCCCGATACCTTCAATTCATCTCCAGCCATCGTTTCTCCTCAGACCCGAACCTTGACTCTTGATACCAATTGTTGTGAAAAAACGATGACAATGAATTGAAAAATAACACCGAATGAGAAAACGATCACACACGCAATCACACACGACACAAGATGTACGTGGTTCGGCAAATTGCCTACGTCCACGGGAGCTGCAGAGGATTTTTATTATTGAGGAATCACACTACAAGATGGGTCACAACACTGTTCATCCACAGTGTTTTCGTAGCTGCTCTGTTACAGACAAAAGAGGCAAAAATCATATATATAGTTCAAACGGCGGAATCCCTAAAACGCATGTTCGCTCGAGCGGCGTGTCGAGCGCGCGTCGAGCGAACTTCCCTTCCGCATCCCGCTCGAGCCCACTGTCGAGCTGACGTCGAGCGTTCGACTCTGCCTGATTTCGCTCGAGCGGCCAATGCCTCCGCTCGAGCGAACTCCTCCTGCTCGAGCTCACTGTCGAGCCAACATCGAGCGTTCGACTCTGCCTGACTTCGCTCGAGCGGCCAATGACTCCGCTCGAGCGGTGTGAACCAGACTCCACATTACTCAACATTTTGTACTTACGACGGTCTCCTCCAACTTTCCAAGACCTTCATCTTGCTCTGCTTCGAAAGCATATCACATAAAGATCAATATTGCAGAAACATAAGCAATACCATCTAACAAGGAGAAATGTTATCTCAATACTTGATTATCAACTTGCCTTTCATAATTTGTCGTTGAAGCCCAACCAGGCCAGAGTTGTCCAAGCCAACTGTTCTTCTCACGGCTTCAGTTGGCTTCATTTTAGAACCAAGCAAGCTGTCCCTGTTTGCAAAGTTTGACATGTTCAATGTCGAAGCCATCTGGTTAACTTTTGATCTCAAATTTGCAATCATGTCCTTACGACGATTCATCTCCTACTCCAATTTGTGTATCAACATGAGCAGACCAATAAACTTCAGAAACAAACAATTAGGAAGTTTATTTGGAATGCCAATTCAAGAAACCGATAAGCAAGTATTGTCAACTTGATCAAAGAGGAAGTATACTTTTCACTACGACGGTGAAGAACTGGGGTACCTACAAGATACGGAATTTTCTTAATAGATAAATCAGCAACCTCAAGGCTTTTGGGATTACACATCATGGAATTGAGATACTTAACATAAGCTTTAATTATTACAGATACACACTGCAGGCGATTGATAGAAAAAGGATATTACGAAAACTGATAAAAGATAACCCAAACATTTGAAGCAATCTCTTCCAATTCCTAATTATCCTTTTCTTTTCTAGTTTACAATCCAACCTGCATTAGACTTCATGGCAGAGCATGGCAACTGGCAGTTTAAGTCGTGAACTTTCCCAACAGCACATAATATTGCACCCGAAATCTAGGAGGTGAGACTTCTATGTTACAGCACAAAAATATCAACCAGTTAGCATTTTCACTCACACTTGACTTCTTTTATTTCTTTCACATCCATATGATTTCTGAGTAAGAAAAACGACTGAGATTTGGAAGAACATCAACTCGCTATATTTGGCTATAGGTTTTCCAAAGCAAGGACATGAGATAAGTAGATCAAATCCTTCTTAAAATAACAATGCATAATATTTAAGGCCAAACAAAAAATAAAAACCCATCAAAGCAATGAACTCCTCATCACCAGAGAATCATATGAATCACCAGCACACCATAACTATTAACACGGGCACCTTCCTCATGGCAACATATGCAAAAGAATAGCACATTATTATAATATTTAAGACCAAACAAAAAAAACCCATCGAAGCAATGAACTCCTCATCACCAGAGAATCATATTGATCAGCAGCATACCATAACTATTAACACGGTCACCTTCCTCGTGGCAACATATGCAAAAGAATAGCACATTATTATATCAGAAAAACATTGTAAATATACAAACAATATGAGCATACGAAAAAGGAAGGCATGGTTTGGTTAAATCGATTTTGTAGTGAATGCCAGTCCTTTACTTAAAAGATCAATTGCAGCTAAAAGAAGAAAACTTACATTGGCAGCTTTCCAGGGAGCTTCAACAAGAGGGACTGTATGCTATCAAGTCTAGTCCTTAAAATTGTGATCTTCCTCCGTATAGCAGATGCATAACGCTGAGCATCTGCTCCCAATGCAGGAAATGAACTTCGTTCAGAAATCATGCCATTGATATCATCAGCAAGTTTTAATGCTTCATTATATTCCTTCATCCATGAGTCTGCAGACAAAGCCATTTGCCCTGAAAGATAAAAGATAAATTAATCGAGTAAAACTTACTCACATAAATACATGGTAGAAGAATTTCAGCAAATGATACCCACAAACACGCTACAAAACCTTCTTAACATTTAAGATTCGTATAAAATGACGAAATAGAGTGCAAATGAATATATGTTTAGGCACTGACGTGGAAAGTAGAAGGATAATAGCATAATAAATGTTAGATTGGGTGAATAAAACTTTAAAAAATCTTACAGAACTGGTCAGCCTAAGACCCGTAAGGGCACAAAAACATTAGAACCTAACATTGCCTATTTAGTTGTTTATATATAGTTATTAACTCGTTGCCAACTAATAAGTGGTTTTTGTCAATGTAAGGCCACCTTCGGCCAGTAGCCATGTGGAACTTTTCAAGAAGATGCATATTCATTCCAATTCATAGCACCATTATTGGCACAAGTAAAAGTTAAAGTTCAAGACACGCATAAAGGGCACTACCATGTTGTGGCAAAATTAACGAATCCCACTGTTGGTAAACTATTATCACAAAAACTTAAACTAGTACGTACACAATATATTATGCAACACCAGCTATGCTACCCGCATGATAGTCCTGGAAGCAGACACCACTATCTTAGCTCCGGCAAAAATGCAAGGAAATTTGATAAAACAAAGCATGCCGCTTCATAAAACAGTCACAGCCCTCTTGTTTGCCAAAAGAGGAGGTATCGACTGAACCAACCTTTATCCATTCCCGTTGGGCAATACACGATTACATGAATGGTATAGATGAATCCTCAACCAGTGTGAAAGAATACACATATTCATATCTATGCACGTTGAATACATGATATACATAAGTAAACCAAAAGGGAAAGAAAAAAGTTAAAATTTAAGTTAGTACAAGGGAAACGATTCAAGTTAAGATAATTGCCAATTGTCGAGATTTTTTTTTTTTGTTTTTAAGTGTTGTCAATTGTCGAAAGATGTAATAAAGCAGGGGCGCCCTTAGTGGGCATGCCCTTGCCTCTTACCTTTTTTGAGATGCTGGCATTACTCCAGGCGTTATGCCTGGAGTCAAGGGCCGTAACTTTGGCTGGCCATAAATGGCCAGCCAACGGTTACCATATGAAGGGGCACGGACGACTGATAAATGCCTCCTTCCATACCTTGGCAGAGGTAACTCTCTCTTGGAAAAGTCTCTCTCTGTCTGTGAGTGAAAATACTTAGGCTGTGGGCATTTTGAATGTGTCTCTAGATTCATCTACGTAGCACATTCACCGCACTGAGTGGAGAAAACTATTTGAACACTGGATTCACTCGTGGAACAACTATACAGACTATTCTTGAGGTATTTCTTCCGCTGTGTATGTTTATATAATTGCTTACATTGGTATCAGAGCATTACGTTAGTTGTTCCCAGTGAAATATGTCTCTGTTTCTTGTTCATGTAATGTATATATTTTTTTTTTCTTACGTTCTGTGAATATGATCATGTTTATAAATATTGGGTTTAGTCTCTGTTTATTAAAACATGTATGAGACTGTTAGAAATGCCATGATCTATTATCGTAAGTTTTTATATATGATCTCTGTTTACATGAGCATCACGCTATATTGCTAGATGTGTTTTAACAGTTTTCTTTTTATGCATTGAGAATATGTATTATATTGTTTTTTTTTAAATACAATATATATATATATATATATATATATATATGTTGAGCACTGTGTGATACTGCACATGGCAGTGTATTTGCCATGCGCAGAGGCACGGAGCGCACCATGGTGGTGGCTGGGCAACCACATGGTTGCTGCTAGCACCACACGGGTGGTCCTCGCACCACATGGTGCCGAGGACACCTCCATGGGTGGCAAGCACCCACTGGTGCACCGAGCACCATTTTTTTGGTGCTGAGCGCACACGGTGCTGCAGCCCACACCGTGGTGCCTATCGCACCATGGTGCTGCGGGCTCGCACCGTGGTGCTGCTCGCACCGTGGTGCCGCTGGCACCACATGGTGATGCTGGCACCGAGTGGTGCTGCCCAACCAAGATGGGCAGCATACACCACGGCTGCCGCATGCCAAGGAGTGGTGCTGCACAATGGGAGCAGCCCACTCCGGCTGCTGCAGCCCGTGGTGTTCAGAGCACTCCGGTGAGTGCTCTGCCACCAAGCCCACCGGCGGAGGCTGCCTAAAATGGTGGCTTTAAGCCACTGTTTTTTTTCTGATACTGTTCACATGAACAGTACCCATTCCGGAGGTTGAAGAAGGTAAAAAAAAAAAAAAAATTCTTACGGGCTGAGGATTTAAAACTAATGGGCTGTTCAAAGCTTGAACTTGGCCCAATTGTTTTATTTTTTTTATCTCCAGCCCAATTGTTTTCTGGCCCAACCCGGAGGTTTTTTCACTAAAATGGCAGAAATTGTTTTTCTTGTGTTTAGAACCCATGACCAAGTGGGAGTTAAGATGAAAGCGCACCATTGGGCTGCTGCTTCTCCTGGTGATAGGTGGGGGTTCTATTTTTTTATGATCTAATTGTGCTAAAAATAAAAAAATAAAAAAAAAAATAAATAAATAAATAAAAAAACCTTTCTGTTTTATTTTTTTTTGGCATGATTATTTCTTTAAATACATGATTAGTTATTATATTATCACTAAATTAGTAAGTTTTTTTGTGATAATTAGTGGATGTATGGTTGAATTTTTTTTTTGAAATTTCCCATGCAATTTAAAATTGCGCGAAAATTGAGTTAATAAGTTAATAATTGGGCATTGTGGCGCAAGAGATGATTAGGAAGCTTAGCGAATTTTCGATCTTGTGACATGTCTAGATTATTTTCTCTTTAACTTAGATAAACGCGGCATTTTTTTTTGGTGTGTGTATATATCTAATTTGTGCATTTTTGTAGTGAAATGGCATCGAAAAGTATTGTTGCCGATTTGAACAAAGGAGAAAAACTGAATGGGGAAAATTACGACATTTGGCATCGTAAGATCCAGTATGTCCTGAATGAGCAAGAGGTCTTGGAGACCTTAACTCACTCCCTAACTGAGCCTGAAAAAGGGAACTCTGAACAACACCGAAAGGATCATGAGGTTTTTGAGAATTGGCTCAAAAAGGATCGGTGCTCGCGCTTTACTATGTTAAGCAGCATGCACAATGACCTTATCGGTGAGTTCGAGGAGTATAACACTGCTCAAAGTATGTGGGAAGCACTGAAAGTGAAGTTTGGGGGAACTTCTGCCACGAGATTGCGCGGATTGACTATGAAGTTTGACTCTTATAAGATGCGCTTTGAACACACGATAAAGCAGCATCTTAGAACGATGTCATCAATGATCCGTGAACTCAAAGTGGCTGGAAACAATCTGACGGATGAGCAGCAAGTCCAAGCGGTTATACGCTCACTACCCAATTCATGGGAAGCCATGTGCCAAAATTTGACGCACAATGAGAACATCAAAACTTTTGATGATGTGTCGCGTCATTTGGAGCTTGAGGCAGAGCGCCTAGAGGCTATTAAGCCTAAACATTCATCCTATGTGGCTGAATCTGGCTCGCGTAAGGCAATTAGGCCTAAACGCAAGAATAATAAGCTTGGGGTATCCACTGGACGTGTGCAAAAAGAGTCAGGAACTTTCAAACGCACCAAGAGAGGGAAGCGTGGAAAGAACAAGTCCAATATGGATTGTTTTAACTGTGGAAAGAAAGGCCACTTCGCTCGTGACTGTACTGAGCCGAAGAAGGTACAATCTGACTATTCTCTTTCTGTTTATGTAACAAGTCATGTGATGGTTGCTCACTCATATCCTATGTGGACTGTTGATTCAGGAGCGACCGAGCACATAGCAAGAGACAGAGTCGGATTTGTCGAGTATCGTCGAATTCCAGTTGGGAGTCGTGATATCAAGGTGGGGAATGGAGCTAGTATCGAGGTGCTTGGAGTTGGTACCTACAAGCTAGTATTGCGAGGCGGTCGCATTCTATTACTCCATCATGTGTTATACGCTCCCGGAATACGACGAAATTTACTTTCCGTAGTTACTTTAATCAGACTTGGTTTCCGCATTTTATTTGAAAACAATGGTGTTTCCCTATTTTTGGGTAATGTTTTTTATAGTTCTGCTTTTCTTTCAGACGGTTTTATGATAATGGATTTGGATTATTCAAATGTGAATGAATCTACTATTTTTATCACTGAATCTGATAATTTAGATTCGAATTCATGGCATGCTAGACTTGGCCATGTTGGGCAAGAGAGGATGACACGGTTGGCTAGAGAAGGCCTAATAGGCAATCTCGCTAAAGTCACGTTGCCCACTTGTGAACATTGTTTGATGGGAAAATAAAAAAGAAAACCGTTTGGAAAAGCAGCAAGAGCATCTTCTCTGTTGCAATTAATCCACTCAGATATTTGTGGCCCAATGAGTGTGAGGGCAAGACATGGGACTTTATATTTCATCACATTCATAGATGATTATTCACGATATGGTCATGTTTATTTGATCTCCCATAAGTCTGAAGCATTGGATTGCTTTAGACGATACATGAGTTTGGTTGAGAATCAATTAGACAGGAGTATAAAAGCTCTAAGAACAGACCGTGGACGTGAATATTTATCTGAGCAATTTAAAAGGCTCTGTGATGAAAAGGGAATTAAAAGGCAGTTGACAATGCCATATACGCCACAACAAAATGGCGTGGCAGAAAGAAGAAATCGGACACTGCTTGAGATGGTTAGATCGATGATGGCGCAAGCAAACCTACCAATATCATATTGGGGGGATGCACTTTTGACTGCAGCCTATATCCTTAACCGAGTGCCCTCCAAATCGGTGCCGTCCACCCCGTATGAACTTTGGACCGGTGAGAAACCCAACTTGAATAACTTGCGGCCATGGGGTTCAACGGGCTTCGTTCATGATTCTTTCCATAAATATGGAAAGTTGGGTCCTAGAGGAAAGAAGTGTATCTTTATAAGGTACCCTGATCACTCTAAGGGATATGTATTAATCGGTGAACAACCTGATGGGACGGTATCTGAAATTGAGTCACGAGATGTGAATTTCATCGAGGATGAATTTCCAATTAGAGGCGAGGTTGATAGGAGTTTGGAACTCCAAGAACTTGTGGATCAAGAGGAAATCACTCCAAATGTCGTAGTTGAGAATGATGAAATTTCTCAAGCTCTTAGAAACAGTGGGAGTGATTTAGCTCTGAGCAACGAAACACCACTTGTTGATTATTCACAACAGTTTCAACCACGTAGAAGCTCACGCGGAAATATTCCCCGTCGTCGATTTGAGATTGAAGGGGAGATTTTCATGGTGGGACTGCAAGATGATGATGAGCCTAGAACCATCCAAGAGGCTTTCTCATCTTCTACTAAAGATGAGTGGATAAAAGCACTAAACGATGAGATGGAGTCTATGAGGACTAATCAGGTCTGGGATCTGGTAGACCTACCGCCAGGACGAAAGGCCATTGGGAACAAATGGGTTCTAAAGGTCAAACGTAAAGCGGATGGGTCAATAGAAAGGCATAAAGCTCGCCTAGTAGCGAAAGGATATACCCAACAAGAGGGTATAGACTATGAGGAAACCTTTTCTCCAGTAGTAAGGTTTGCCTCAATTCGCTTGATTCTAGCCATTGTAGCACAATTGGACTTAGAACTCTATCAAATGGACGTTAAGACAGCTTTTCTCAATGGAGAACTAGATGAAGAGATCTATATGGATCAACCCACGGGCTTTGTGGTCAAAGGTCAAGAGCGCAAAGTGTGCAAGCTCAAACGATCTATATATGGCCTAAAGCAATCATCTAGACAGTGGTACCTCCGATTCCATCAAGCCATTCTTTTGAATGAGTTTACGATGATCGCAGAAGACCACTGTGTTTATATAAAACGGTCCAAAACGAGTTTTGTGTTATTATCATTATATGTTGATGATATTTTAATGGCTGGAAATGATAAGGGGATGATTGTCGCCACTAAAGAGTGGTTGTCCCTCAATTTTGAGATGAAGGACATGGGTGAGGCTGAATATATTTTGGGGGTTAAGATCTATAGAGATCGTTCAAAGAAGCTTCTGTGTTTGTCTCAACAGACTTACATAAAGAAGGTCCTTGAACGCTTCCAAATGAGTAATTGTAAACCCATTGACAATCCCATTGCTAAAGGCGAGACCTTATGTCAAGAAATGTGTCCTAAAACTCCAAAAGAGAAAGAGAAAATGACTTGTGTTCCCTATGCTAGCGCTATTGGTAGTCTGATGTACGCAATGATGTGTACTCGACCGGATATATGCTATGCAGTTGGCTTGGTCAGTAGATTCCAATCTAATCCTGGACTGGCTCATTGGAAAGCAGTCAAGAGGATTTTCAGATACCTCAAGGGAACTGCAGACTATACATTGTGCTATCAGGGTTCAAATTTGCAGCTAAATGGTTACAGTGATGCTGATTGGGGCAGTGACCTAGATGAGCGCAAATCGACAACTGGATATGTTTTCTTGCTGAATAATGGCGCCATCACATGGAGTAGCAAGAAACAACCCTGTATAGCTTTATCCACTATGGAGGCAGAATACATAGCATGTTCAGTAGCAGTTCAGGAGGCTGTTTGGTTGAGGAGGTTCCTTCAGCACTTAGATATCGGCGCGGATTATTCTGATCCAGTGACCATTTTTTGCGACAGCATGGCTGCTCTCGCGTATGCTAAGGACCCAAAATATCATGGAAGAACCAAACACATTGATATCCGATATCACTACATAAGAGATATGGTGGCACAAAAGGAAGTGGTCCTGAAACATTTATCTACGAATCGCATGGTTGCTGATCCCTTGACAAAGCCCATAGCGAAAGTCGCTTTTATGACTCATGTTAGGAGTTTAGGACTGCGTAGATTGTGATTCAGTTGACACAGTTATGTAAACTTTCTTTGGAGAAATTAATGCAGTGTGTTTCTTTTCTTTTGATCATATTGCATGAATTGTACACACACACAATGTATGTTAACAGGCTTAGATCGACTCACTCACACGAGTGATCACCTTTGGCGCTGTAAAAAGATAGCGAGCAAAGATGAGACATTATGTCACTTGTTACTTGTCCTGAGAGAGATAAGTATGACATAAGAGATATGTTGCCTTAGTAAGAACTAAGATGAGGTTCATTAAATTTAAAAGAACCGTGCATGGACACTCCACAATCCATGTAGCCTGTAGTAAGCCAGATGTGAGATTCTCTTTGGCACCTTGGGGGTGAGCAAATTGAGAAAATCAGGTTAGACATGTGTCTAGACTAAGATCTGTACGGTGTTTGATATGGACATACGCTCTTTGATAAAGAGAGATTCACCGTAGCATGTATTTCATACTACATGTGCTCTTGCGACCAAATATGGAAGTGAATGAATAGTTCCCTGTTTCTTCACTGTGTGAGTCCTATACTTCATATTTTAAAATGATGCCCTTTTTATGACTTTTGACAATGTCATAAGATGGAGGTTCTGATGTTTGCTACTCTAGCATATTCTCTATGATCATGATTGATACGGTCTAAAGAGGTATTGTTGGGAAAGCAGTTAGACTAACATTGAGTGACATGAGGGCGAAGGGAAGACTATTCGACAACGCATTTAGATTGTGTTTGCTGACGTCAAACTTTGGCGCTACAATTTGGTAGTGACAATTTTTGTGAACACATCATGAAAACTAAGAAGCAATTAAAGCATAGTTCTGGGTTTATTTTTAAACTCAAAAAGGGATCGAATATGCTTGATTAGATGCGATCGAATGAGTCTAGGGCATACGAGACACTTTAAGGATGATGCTATGCTGGTCTTCTCGAGGAGAGATTTGGTATAGTACTCCCAATTTTATTTTTTTCAGGTGTACTCGGTGGTCGCACGGCCTATTTATTTTGTATGAACGAGATAGAGAACATGTTGAGACATATATGCCTGGGGATGCCCACTATGTGCGAGTGGGAGATGTAATAAAGCAGGGGCGCCCTTAGTGGGCATGCCCCTGCCTCTTACCTTTTTTGAGATGCTGGCATTACTCCAGGCGTTATGCCTGGAGTCAAGGGCCGTAACTTTGGCTGGCCACAACGGTTACCATATGAAGGGGCGCGGACGACTGATAAATGCCTCCTTCCATACCTTGGCAGAGGTAACTCTCTCTTGGAAAAGTCTCTCTCTGTCTGTGAGTGAAAATACTCAGGCTGTGGGCATTTTGAATGTGTCTCTAGATTCATCTACGTAGCACATTCACCGCACTGAGTGGAGAAAACTATTTGAACACTGGATTCACTCGTGGAACAACTATACAGACTATTCTTGAGGTATTTCTTCCGCTGTGTATGTTTATATAATTGCTTACAAAAGAATTATGGAAAACCACAGATTAAACTCCAACTACAGAAACCTCAGAAACCAAGTTTTACCTCGATAACCTAAAATTACAGGCTAGAAAGCTAAAGCATGAGTAAACTCAGTATTAAACACGACAAGTTCATAATTCTCAATCGATAACATTGAAGAGCCAAGCTTGGACGAAGCCCTAAAGAAGTTGGAACAAAATCACCCCGATAATACAGAGAGAAGAAGAAGAAGAAGAACGGCACGTTTAGGAGAACAGAGTCATGAATGGGTAAGGCATATGAGAATTACACGATCTTGATGGGATGAGGTTGGAGATCGAATTGAATTGAAAGCGAATCGAACATAGAAATAATTGTATCGAGAAAATAGATTATAGGTAAGGAAGAAATGATTCCAAAAGATGTCACTCCGGAACGGGAACGCACGACACCACGAAACAACCTGAACCGGCAATGTTTGTCCGGCTCCATCGTCGTTTACGACAAGTGGGTAACATGTCTGTCTGATTAATTTATTATCTCTCAAAGAAAATAAATATATTTATTTAGAATATATTGTGTATATGTACAAGTGATACACTAAATAAATAGTTTCTGAGTTAGAAAAATTATAATAGTCATCCTTGTTAACGTCGTGTGTCGGGCCGGGTCGTTTAGTCGATTAGGGTGTTCACTCGAATCGGATCTGAGGCAAGAGAGGAGCAGCTCTGCGATGGCCCAATAAATCTTCGATACCAAAATCAGTATAAAATAGAGGTCAAATTACTCTAAAGAAAAAGACAACAGTAGAGTATAATTGACTACAGACTTAAGTTCATCCTCCTTTTACATCACAATCCTAGGCGACCTTTATATTTGATTTTTTAGGTTATGTGGGTCATGCCTTGTGTTCTGGGTTAGAGAAATACATACTCTCAGATTCTCTACCACTATATTGCATTTAATACGGTGAAATTTTTTTTGTGTCAGTTATTTAATATGGCATGGGTATCTGGCAAAGCTGCCTGATACCGTCTTTTTCCTTTTTCCCGATCATAGTTTTCCGTATCCTTCTGCAACGTCCAATCTTAATGTTGATGATTACTTCCGACTCGCACTGGTCTGAAACCCGCTCGACTTGCACTGGTCTGGGACCCGCCCCAGACTACCAAAGGGGACATTTATGAACTCGGGCTAGTATTCCCACGACTTATGGGGTCTAACGAAGTAACGAGCCTGTGACAGTATTATAGGATATAGGCCTAAGAAAATACCCCCTAACAATCCTTAGCTTGAATAGGCGTAATCTTTTTTATTTTTATTTTTATTTTTTTTCTTTCAATAAGTGTATAGTATAAAGATGATGTGAAGAAGAATTCTATGAAGTATTATATTCTCTAAAGCATCCTTCAAGTAAAAAAATATAAATTTTTATAACTTATCTAAAATTTAAATTTTATAAATTCAATTATATTTATAATATTTTATTAAATATACATTATACAGATAATAAATTTTATTATTATTTATTTATGAGCATCAACCAAATCTAGTTAAATTGGAATGGTTCTTTTAATTTTAAATTCATTGCAATCAGTACCATTAAAAAACTGAAAAATGATGCTTAAAGAACTACAAAATTAGCCATCACTTGGTTTGACGTAGGGGTGTACAAGAAATCGAAGAACTGCCCGTGATCGACTCAGACCGGCCGCAACCGCCAAGGAACCGGTCGGTGGGCGACAACGATTTAGAGAAACCGCCTATCGTCGGTTCGGTCGCGGTTTGAGGCCGGCTCAAACCGCTGAACCGGCCGATGTAATAACACTTTTTTTTTTTTTTTTTTAATTTTCTCAATATGAAACGACGCCGTTCCACTTAAGTCGTTTTACCCTAGGTGTTTGTCTCTCACAGAGATTAAATGACGTCGTTTGTTATTAAACCAAACGGCGTCGTTTTGTCTATAAGGTGAGAAAAAAAATTAGAACGGCGTCGTCTGGTATTAAACCAAACGGTGCCGTTTCGAAATTACACAGTCGTCGTCTTCCTTCTTCCCCGTTTCTGCGTTTCAGTAACCCTCTCTCTCTCTCTCTCTCTCTCTCTCTCTCTCTCTCTCTCTCTCTCTCTCTCTCTCTCTCTCTCTCTCTCCTCTGCAACTCTCTCAGACGAACGACGCCGCCGGAGGAGAACCGAGAACCGACCGTAAACCGCCGGAGTCGATACGGCCGGTTGTCCTCCCTCCCGTCGACCGGTTACGGTCGGTCCGTCCACCGTTTTCTCCCTCATCGGTCGGCGGCAGTTCTGCCCAAAAACCGCGCCAAATGGGTCGGTTTTCACCCCTAGTCTGACGGGTCTAATGAAATTCTCTTAAATTCATTTTGGATCCGACGATGATTACTGAAAGGCTCCTTTATTTTACGTGTGATAAAGCTTCGTATTTCTCTTCAATTTTACTGTTACAACGTCAATAGAGCTGAATCCAAAATTTAACAGTTCCCTCGTAAGTGGAATTTGGAGCTGTCTACAAAGGCTCCTCTCGGATGCGAATATTACGTAAGGATGCTTGCCTTTGCCAAGTTGAAGACGACACGAGCCCGGGAAGACCCCGCCGATTGTAACGATGATGCTTTAGAACGCTACGTGGATACGCGTGGGTCATGTTGTTAGCAGCCAAGATAATCTTTTACAAAGCCCTGAGCAACCATTTGCGGACTTTAATGAAGAAAATTCCAAAACTTCAACCAGCTAGCTGGCTGACTTCTTCTCCACGAGCTCCAATGATGTCGACCTGTTGCTTTCAGGGTTTAGGCACAAGCAGATCGGGAAAAGTCGCCGTTGTGATGACTTTCATCCAAAAACTCGGCAAGCATGATTCTCTTTGTTATCTATGAGCAACGTATCTTCCGAGTTTACTCAGTTTGTAATTCTATCCTATAGTTTGAATATTTATCTTTCTCATATGGGTCTCTCCTCAAAATTAATGGTGCCGACTACTCTGTTCATTGTTTTATCGCTTTCGCTTACAATCACCCATGTTCAATCCAATGGGGAAGGCTTCATTTCTGTGCAAATATTCGAGAAGGGTCTTGATTTTGCAAAGGATTTGCTAATAGACAAGGCTGTTTCCTCTATTATTCCACTTCAACTGCCTGATATTGAAAAGACTGTGAAAATCCGGCTTATCGGCAAAGTCCATATTCTGCTTTCAAATATTACAATTAATCAGGTCGATATTGCTTCTTCATACGTTAGTACCGGAGAGAGTGGTATTGTCTTAGTTGCTTCAGGTGCCACTGCAAATTTGAGCATGAGGTGGCAGTATTCTTACACTACTTGGTTGATTCCAATTGCAATTACGGATAAAGGGGATGCATCTGTTCAGGTATATAATAAGGTCTCTTTTGCTTTGGTTTTGCTCTAATTACTGTAAACAAAAATAGATTTATAGCTGAATTATGGCTAGCTAAGAAACTTCCTGTTAACCATTGCTTCTGAGAAAGCCAAAGGTCAGCGCAAAGTCTCAAGATAGCCGGGCGTTGGCGAAACTCTGAAGTAGCTTTGCCGAAACGCTATGAGCTACAAAGTTGAGCCAAAGGCGTCAGCCGCCCTTATCTCAAGCGTAGCTTTAGATGCTCTGCTAAAAAAAAAAAAAAAAAAAAAAAAACGAAGGAAGGCAAACCCAAATGTGTGGGGCACTAGAAAGGAGCTTACTGCGCTTCGAGTTCCAGCAAAAAATGCTAGTCTGTTTCCCCCTAATGAAATCATAAACTCGTCTAGGATTTCTGTTAGGTTACAAAAAATATATGCAAGACAATATCCCATGATCAATATCCTGGATATCATCTGTCCATAGATATCTTATTGTGACAATGTGAAAAAAAAATTATCTCGATTCACAACATATCAAAATTGGGTTAGATAACAGAAATCCTAAACAAGCATCTTTAGCAATCATAGAATTAGGTGGATGGGCTAAATAAAACGAAAAAAAATTCATAATGTCCTATAAGGACATGATTTCAAGTATAAAAGAAAATGATAAGATATGTAATGGTGAACCATTGAAACAAATATGTTCACTGGCCCAAACTCATAAGAGTGCACCATTTTAAGCAGATGTGTCAAGAGATCCTTTGTGTTGAATTTGCTTTCTCATCAAGCAGTTTTGTTTCTGTGAAGGTTGAAGGTATGGTGGTGGGGTTAACTGCAAACCTTGAGAACCAAGAAGGAAAGCTTAAGCTCCATTTGCTTGAATGTGGGTGTCATGTGAAAGATATATCAATAAAGTTGGATGGTGGAGCATCTTGGCTTTATCAAGGGTATGCAATCATTCGATATAATTGCAGTCTGCGATAAAATTTAGTTTCCCTCTATATTTTAGATGAGGAGTTAGTTTTAGCTGTGGTTTGAGACTTGCGTTGAAATCTACTGACCGTATAGAGTTAGCAGGATTTACACCTCATTGGAAAACAATTTTTTATGTGTCCAAACTGAAGGAAAATGATTTCCCTTAAACTTTTTTAGGAATTAAGTTTGCAGAATGCAGACCTGTAACACGGTTGTTTGCTACCGTTAATCTAAAATGTCTTCTTTGACTAAAAAGGCCAAAAGGAATATTCAAAAGAGTTTCAATGCTCTTTACTTCAATCCCTGATTCTATCCAAGAAGGAACAAAAAAATCATTTGGATACTAGCAACTTATTAGCATTCATGCAATTCCCAAGCTTATTCCATATGTAACTGTAGACTTGCTAAAAACAACCTTTTTTTTCTTAAAATATCTGCGCCAAATTAGTTTCATAGTGTTATGTGCATTTATCATTAGTTGAACTTAATGAAGAGCTTACTTTTTAAGTTGTAACGAAGCTCAAGGTCTATATCTCATGGAAGTAGGAGTGTTTCCCACTTTAATCATGGTGACTTTTAAGGACATCAGTTGGTAACTTTTAAAGACATCAGTTGGTCGATATCATGTATCTTTTTTTTATTGTTCAGGGCATATAAGTCCTCTACTTTCATGGTCCTTATGCATTTTGCCAATTGAGGGACAAACTTTATGCACTTAAGTCCTTTACTTTTATCCCAGGGTAGTGGATGCATTTGAAGCGAAAATAGCATCTGCAGTTGAAAGTTCTATTTCCAATAAGATCAGAGAAGGGATAATAAAGCTCGACTCCTTATTGCAATCACTTCCAGAACACATCCCAGTATATAGCATTGCAGTTTTGAACGTTACTTTTGTGGACAATCCCGTGTTGAGTAATTCTTCCATTGAATTTGACATTAATGGTCTAGTCACATCAAAGGATGCAGTTTTAGTTTCAAACCATAACCATAAAGGTTGGAAGGGTTCTTTTTCCTGCAGCAGTCTAGCCAAGATGGTCCAGATCTCTTTACAAGATGATGTTTTTAATTCTGCATCCTTTGTTTACTTTGATGTAAGTTATTTCATTGTCAACTCTTTGCTTTCCACATTTTTCTTCAAGTGTTAAGCCATGTGTTGCATTTTCTACATTGTTGAATGGGACATTGTAACAGTGGCTTTGCTTGATGCTTGATTGAAACTGAGTTGGGGCTCAGGACCTGAACTGTTGCTTGAGCTGTTCCAACCCTGAGCCCCAATTCACCTTGGACATGTCTTAGTTACACTTTTATATTTTCTGAAGCTGGGCACCAGAACTAATGCTTCTTTTTGCGGTCAGGAAGATTATATGCACTGGATTGTTGACAAAGTACCAGATCAGTCCCTGTTGAACACCTCCGGATGGAGATACATTGCCCCTCAGTTGTACAAGCAGTACCCAAATGATGACATGAATCTTAATATATCTGTATCTTCTCCACCAATCATAAAAGTTGCAAAGGATGACATTGATGCCATTATTAACTTAGATCTGACAATTTATGTCATTGATGCTGGTCAAGTTATCCCAGTTGCTTGCATCTCATTGGTAAACTTAATTGGAATTATGTCTCTAGAAGTTTTAGTTTTTATTGGCCACAATGTTACCCATTTCTTTCCTCTTCCTCTTTTTCTTCTTCACTCATTATATCTAAGTTTTTATCTATATGACAAGTTCATGCCATCCTGTTATAATTTTTCACATGCCATTGTAAAATATAATGAATGAAGTTTGGTATGATTGTCAGTGCTCTTTTTTAATTACCATATTAAGTATATGCAAAATATGATTTCACATACTATGCGAAAGTATAAAGTTGAAAAGATCATTGTGCTCTTCATGAAAATCAGTAGGTGCTATTTGTTAGTGCAGGAGATAAGTACCTCCAGCTCTGCAGAAATTATGGGGAATAATCTAGCTGGTAGTATTAGATTGAAAGATTTCACCACATATTTGAAATGGAGTGAGATTGGTGACCTGCAAATACATCTTCTTCAGGTTAGTGCCTTCTTGGACTGTGTCCGTCTTCAGCAAGTATTGGTGTTGGAGAATTTAATGGAACTGAAATGTGACAAAAAATTTGTCAATAAGTTTCTGAAATACTTAAAAGATGATTTTATATGATCTTTTTATCATGACATTCAGCCATACTTCCCATGGTGGCATAGAAACTTGGATTATTTATATCAAGCAATCGTACATGCTGAGAAGTTATAGAACATGGTGGCCCGGGGTTCTAACCCAACAACTGAAAGTTCTGTATCTTCTGAGTCTTAGTTGTTCATTCACTAATAAGATATTTTTTGGATTATGCTTTGTGGAACTTTGACTTGTTCTCTTTTCATTAACTTCATTGTGATCTAATAAAAGCATTTAACAATCGGTGCAGTTTTTTTTCTTGTTTATTGTACCCTCTAACCAGATTAGAGGGACATTACTTTCTCTAATCGCTATATATCTCATGAATTGTTGATCTTTTTCAGCCTGTAATGTCAACTCTCATCAAAACCGCATTGTTGCCGTATGTGAACTTACACCTGAGGCGAGGAATTCCTCTACCTCTCCCTCATGGTTTTACACTTCAGAATGCTGAAATTGTCTGCACATGTTCAAGGGCTATAGTTTGCAGCGATCTATCCTTACCAGGACAGTACCATCTTAGCAGCAGCCACTTTGCTACAACCAAGCATTCTAATGTTACGTAAACAGAATAGACACTGATATGTTTTGCTTATCAATTTAGGATTTGTTAGTGTATTTTCTTTTAATGAACTTCTCAGTGTAATGTTTGCTCAAGATTTGTGTGTGTTTGTTGGGTTTCTCAATCATATAGCATGAAAAGATAGCTTGTACAAAATTTGTAACATCTAGTGTCTGAGGCATCAGGAAGATGGAATGGGACATATACTTCGACCAAATTGCAGAACTATACACAAATTGGAAAAACCTTTTTATGGTGCACTTGGATGGATCTGGGGAGGAGGATTTTAGAATCCCGTATTTGGATATTATATTAAAATCTGGATTTGAATTCGTCCCTAATTCAAACAAGTTTTTCAAAGTTTTAGATTTTAATCTAAATTTTTTCATTGAAACACAACCTTAAAGAATTTTCTTTTCTGAAGGTTGGTGTGACCGAAATGCAAGTCAGAAACTTCAACTTGTCCATTTTTTCTATTCATATATAAGAACCAATTGGGCTACAAATGTTTGTTGGGGAAATTTGGGCCTTCGGCAGCAATTGTAATGTTCTCCCAGCATTGGCCCATTACTAAATAAAGGGTGACCGCGGGCGGATCCCCGAAACAGAAACTCACACGTCACGGGACGCTCCCATATCCCACGCCCTTGTACTGTCGGTTCTTCCCATAAACCCGGTTTTGTAACTGGGAACCGGGTTTTATATACAACGTAACTGGTACTTCCCAAATAACCCTTCTGTCTTTCTCTCTCAAAATCGGTCTGCTCAGCCACCCCACCCGCACCTCTTCTCTCTCACAAAACTCTTACCTCTTCGCACTATTTCTCACTTCCACATACACAATAATAGCTCTCTATATCTCTCTCTCTGCGTTCCTAAATTACCCGCCAAAAAGGTTTCTAATTAACGTACCTTAATTACAACAAAATACAAAAACAAATTCAAAATCCCCCTAAAACCCTTCTCTTTCTCTTTCTCTTTCTTTCTCCCTCGCTCTCGCTCTCCCTTTCTTCCCCCGCATGTCTAACCCCTCCCCTCGGACCCCTCTCTTGCAGGTCTCTTGGAATATATCCACTGGAACAGCGTCTTCTTGGGCTTTTCCTCTCTAAACAATGGATCAGACGGCGGGTGTTGAACCGATGGAATTAACCGAAGCGTCGGCGGTTTTGACTGGGGACAACGGGATGATTGAGGACGGCGGGGGAGACAGGGATTTGGGGTCCCGGTCGACCAAGAGGGCCAAGATTGAGCCTGGTCCGGGCCTCGAGCTGAAAAGAGTGGCGGAGATCGTACTGGTGCTCTCCACGATGGCTAGGATGCGAGGCGGGAAGAGTCCCACGGAGGCTGAGGTGGATTTGATGGCGGAGGCCAGGGCCAAGCTGGCGGAGGCTTGTGCGGCCTTGGCGCCCAAGGATGTGGTGGGTAGGGAAGCGATTGGGACGGTCATTGAGGATTTGGGGCTCAATGGGAAGGTGAAGGATCAGAGGCTAGGGTTTCGAGCTCCCAAATTGACGATCAAGGAGAAGGTTGACAATGCCAAGAGAAAGGTAAGGATTCTGATTTTATCTCTTGGATGCGGCTTTTCCACATACGTTTCGTTTAATCTGGATTGGTGTTCAGTTCTCCTTTTAAATGATATCGAAATTTGATAACACTATTGTGGTATAACTGTTTAGTTGATAGAGAAATGTGGTGGAGTTTATGAAATTGATGTTTTAAGTCTTAGGTTTGTTTTTTACGTTTTAGAATTCTGAATTTGCGTTGTTTGTTTCATTGATTAGAATCCAAAAAATTACACACAAAAAAGTAAAAGATTAGAGTCCAAAAAAATTAAAATTCTAAAACCTTCATTCAGGTGTTGCTACCGAGAATGTTTTGCTTAGTTTGAGGATCTTGTCCTCGGTGATAAATCCAATAATGAATATTTCTTTTTGATTGGTAATAAATCCAATAATGAATATAGCAGAGATAGATGTTGCGTATGAAGTAAACGTTGGATTATTTCAAAGAGACTTATCCTTGTTCAGATGGGTATTGCAGAAAAGAGGTTATTTGTAAATCGGCATGCAATCAGAGGAGTGTTCTTTACTGTAGTATCCCTCTATTGGTCTCGTGGTTTATATTTATACTGTCTTGGCTATTGAAATAGAAACACAAAGTTAGTTCAGTGCTGCCAAATAGGAATACTGCTTTGTAGGCTTTGGTATTTACTATTTAGTGAAAGATAATATACAGCAGAAAATGATGGATTGCCATGATGCTTGTTTTTCCCCCCAGATGGATGAGTCTAAGAATTTTGCTGCTCATACTTCTACATATACTTCTCACCCCGTGCAACCAAGCTCTAGTACATTAGCTGAAAATCGCGGGACATCACATACTCTGCGTAGTTTTCCATCAGATAAACCAAGTCATCCGGCAATTTCTTCAGGAGGCATCTCAGCTTCACCTTTAGGTCATGCTTCTGCAACAACAACTTCAACATCCCTACAGTATCAAATGCCAACCAACGAAGTTAGACCCACTATAATGTCTAGAGGATCATCTAGCAGTCATTTAGGAAGAGATCCTACTTCCGTACCATTACCTAAAGTTGAAAGAGTACAGTTCAAATTGGATGGAGGATCAAATGGGTCTTCATATGCATCACAATTACAAGGTAACGTTCCCCTCTTTTGAAAAATGGAGATACACTTCATCTGCATAATAATATTAAGATTTCTGAGTTTTGATGTTTCTTATTAGATAAAATAACTGAAAAACATTATCCTGGAAAGCCTGCCTGGAGAATTCGAGAATTCTTGCACATATAATATACCTGTCAGGGGCATGCGCTTTGCACATGATATGGGATGGAGTCATGTTGGCATGATATTCCCCATTTATCTTTTTAGATAGTAATTCGTTAGAACTACCCTGCTGTCACTGTCCTGATGGTCATGTTCCACCTATTTTTCTTTCTTATATTTTCTGTTTGCAGCAAATTCTTCCGCAAATCAGTCACTGGTGAATGCGCCTACATGGTCCATACAAACCCAATCTGCCTCAATGGCTAAAAGTGGACAAGAATACAAGGTTCCAAATCACACTTATGCAAAGGTCGAGGGAACTGTGGATGTGAGTATGTCACGAGTTGCTCCTCAAGCAGCAAGAGATCAGAGCTTTAGGCCATTTACAACACAAACAGCACCTGGGAATTCACCTGCCATGCATCCGCCTCTGCAGGGCATGAGCTTTGTCCAAGGCCCTTCAACTGGTAATAATCACAATGAAGTTGCTAAGCTTGTTCAGAAGTTATTACAACCACAGCGTCCCGAACATCCTAAATGGACTCCCCCGTCGAGGGATTACATGAACAAGGCTATAACATGCCAAACGTGCCAGATAACAATCAATGAGGTGGATAATGTACTTCTTTGTGATGCTTGTGAGAAAGGATATCACTTAAAGTGTCTGCAGCCTAATCAAAAAGGAATTCCCAGAGGTGAGTGGCATTGCATGAGGTGCTTGGCATTGACCCAAGGGAAACCTCTGCCCCCAAAATATGGTCGTGTCATGAGAAGTAGTACAAATCAACCAAACGTAACTTCTGACATGGCCATGAAGGTGTCATCTTCAGAGAAGAAAGTGGGAACTGTAGATCCAAAGTTCAATCAGCAAAAGATGGCAGCAAATGGAAGCTCAGGTCTACAGAGTCCCGCACATACTGGTACTGCAGGCACCAATCATGCCGAGGCAGCATCTGATGTAAAGATTCCCAATGCAAGAGAAACTCATGGAAATAACATTGCATCCAGCAGCGCAGTTGTGGATGAAAAACCTTTTTCTGAAGTTCCCCCAAATATCCCATCAACAGTCTTTGGGGCAGTCTCTGTTTCTCCTTCTGTTGGCGCACCAAGCGTAAATTCTTCTCAACAGATCAAAGATTGTGAATTATCTGCACATGAAGAGAGATCCTTAGAAGAAAAAACAGAGCCTCCTGCTAAATCTGACCATCCCCAACCCTTGCACAACTCACAAGTTGTTGATTGGACATACCCATTGAACTGTGCTGAGGTTCCATCAAAGTATTGTTCTGACAGTGATCTCACTATCAAAGAACCAGAAAGTTCTCAAATAAGACAAACTAGTGGGCATACTTCTGGCGGTGATACCAAGCAATCTGACCAATTTGTAGCACAGGCAAATCCTTCTGGAGGTTTGCCAAATTTTAGTGGGGCTAGTGAACATTCAGGGCCTCCTTCAGATGGTTTGCATGGTGTTGAATGGATTGGCAATGTTGTGCATGTTTTAGATGGGAAATCATTCTACCAGTCTTGTAGGGTCAGTGGAATAATTTACAAACTGCAGGATCATGCTCTTTTTCGTTCCAATCATGGCGAACTGATTCCCTCCAAGCTTCAGGCAAGCACATTTTGGGCATTCTATGATGGTTCAAGCTGTAATACTTGTGCACCTACACCCATCATTAAATTTAGTTTATTTCGGTTACAGTCCATTTTTCTTGGTTACAACTTTGTATTGAATGGTTGTATATTGTTCTCTTTTGGAGCTTCTTATCATTTATTGCATCTTTTAAATGCATTTATTTGCTATAGGTTATAATGTGGAGTAACTCTTGGTTTTTGTTTTTGACTGCAGTATATGTGGGAGGATAGCAGAACTGGATCAAAGTGGGTTATTGTCACAAGATGCTACTTTCCTGGTGACTTGCCTGAGAATGTTGGACGACCCTGTAGCCCTGAGAGCAATGAGGTGAACAGTTGTCTTGTTTATATATTCTTTTTTGTTCCAACCTATCAAAAAAATTATATATTCTTTCTTGTTCTTAACTTATTCGTCAACGTGGAATTGTGTGGTGACCTTATGAGATTTTGGTCCTAGGGATGCACCCAGAGCCACATCAAACTTGCTTAGAAAGCAGTGTACTCCTCCATCATTGCATCCAGTGTAGTGTGTTACAGTCTAATATTTATCTCTTTCCTTTACAAGAAATCTCATATGAATCATTATGCTGCTATAGGTATATGAATCAAACCATGAAAGCACGATAATGGCTGGTTTAATCCAAGGCCCGTGTGAAGTTCTCCCTCCTGTTAAGTTTAGTGAAGAAAGTGAAAGACGGAGTAAGGCAGGAATGGATGCAAAAATTGGATTACAGCCAGTTTTCCTGTGCAAGTATGTCTCATCATTTTTTACTCTTTTTTTTTTTTTTGTCACAGTGGTTGATACCCTGTAAATTTCATTAATGCACCCGCACTTGTGGCAGAGAAGTCACTTCTAACTCTTCAAACAATCGCTTCATTACTTATCACAGTTTCATTTTAAAGGAGTAAATAGAATATTTCTATGACACGGTTTGGGGGTGTGCATACACGCATGGAAAATTTTACAACTTTTTGTGTAACCACGGTTGCTGAAAGTATGCTTTGTTAATCCCCTGTTGAGTACAAGTGATGATGTGGATTAGTTTACCCTACCACTCAAAGCAAAAGTTTGATCCTATCCACCTATACAGGTTATGGGGTTATTTGAACAATTGAGATCTTTAACTTATCTCACTATCAACAGGAAAAAATATGAGTAATTAAAGTATTATCATTTAGCGTGAGATGATGCGTTGTGTTTAGTAGTTTAACCAAACTCAACTTATCTCAAACCAATTATTGATGGGACCCACTACCTTTTCAACTTCACGTAAAAAGTTAAACCCATCTCAATTATTTTATTTTATTTTTTATGTCGGGGAACCTCTCCAAGGCAGGGGCTCTTCGGACCAACCCCTACAAAGTAAACCTCAGTCCTGTACAGGGCACCCTCGGAAGTTTCCCTATACAAAACTGGTTAAATCATTGTCTTTTCACCAGGGTTGTGGCCCCAAATGATTGTCTGCACCCATGAGGTGTTGGATCTTGGATCTTGAGGGGAGTGATACTCCAAGACCAAGGCCTTCACCACTTGGGCCAA
Organism: Carya illinoinensis; assembly: GCF_018687715.1. Classification (NCBI taxonomy): domain Eukaryota; kingdom Viridiplantae; phylum Streptophyta; class Magnoliopsida; order Fagales; family Juglandaceae; genus Carya; species Carya illinoinensis. Next base: position 43,710,391 of record NC_056762.1, on the reverse strand, counting down.
CCCCTTGGGGTTAAACCCATCTCAATTTAAAAAAATTAAACCCATTTCAACATCCAAATGTAACCTTACTCGTGAGTCTCTTCTTTAGATGACTTCTTGTTACATGTTTCTAAGGAGGATATTCCCTTTTTTTTTTTTTATTTGAAGGTTTTGTACTTGAATTCTGGTTGTAAGCATTTTACCACCTCTCGTGCATAGTTAAATCTATTCAGCGTCTGATGAGGCAGAGTAGATTGAAACCTGTCCCTGGCCCAAACCCACATTGGGGAAAGTCTAACTCCAAACCTGAATAGATCTATAACCTGCTCCACTGGCAATGGGGCAGGGCACAGACCCAATAAAATTTGCCCCATCACAATCTCTCTGTCTGATTCGGTCCTGTCCTTGATATGCTGTGTCTGCAAATCCATGCTGAATGAAGATGATCCAATGCTTGTTTATTAGTATTATGGTATTAAATAAAGGCAAATTATTATTATTATTAACTTTTTCCAGCTAAGAATGAATTGGCTGATCTTGGCTCTTTTTAATGGGAGAACAATTTCGTTCTGCAGATGGTTTTATGATCAGTTTAAAGGGGTGTTTCAACCGGTTCCCAGTTAATATCGTCATGCACATATTTTGGCGATGGATGTGGTCTAGGTTGTTGCACTTTTTTGGTGCTCTCTTTAATCAGGTATGTCATGTGACCCGGTACTTTTAAGTTGTTTTTTTTTTTCTTCCCTCTTTTTATTGAAATCTTAGGTGTGGACTTATATGATAAAGGATGGCGATAGTTTTAGTTATTTATGTATTTTTATTGCTGAGTTTCTGTGGTGGATCTTTAATAAATTATTTGTCAGTACAGGTAGTCTATAGCGGTTGGGGCATTCAAAGTAAGGAAGTTCCAATATTCATCCCTGTACAATATGTAGCTGTGATTTTAGTCTGTATTATCTCAAATAGCAATCCAATTTGTATTTTTTTTTTATGCCCTCTTTGTTGTCTCGTGCTCATTATTGACATTTTCTATCCCCCTAAAAAAAATGTTTTGGTGTAATTTGATTACTTTTACTGGTACTCTATACATAAGGAAGGGGCAGTGAGTCGAAAGTGGGAATGTGTGCAAAAATCTATTGTAGCTCATGATTATGTGAGCTCCGGAGAGGCTTGGGCTTTGAATTGGGTGCAATGAGCATGCATAATCAGATCACAAATGTACCTCTTGGAAATGCGTTTTTTTTTTTCCCTTACGTCACTATCTCAATTCCCATGCTGCACATACCTTTTTCTTTTCTTTTATTTCTTGTTTTTAACCGAGATCATGCTGCACCAAAGCTTGAAACAAGGTTTGAAATAGGCTAGTCAAAAAAGTTGGGGGGTGAAAAAGGAGAGTACGACTTTTGCCCTTGAATTCTAGTTTGTCAATGGATGGGCCCTATTGTTTTCCTTTTCAAATTTCTAGGCTCGGTTGGGGGTTACTCAGTCTCTTTCTCGATGTGCAGTCTACAATGTCAAGTCTTGAGCCGAAAGAAAAAGGGCAGGAATGAACAAGATTTGAAGTAGCTTCTTGAGCATGTGATAAAATTTGACTGCGAATTGGATATTTAGAAAGAAAAGAAAAGAAAAGGAGAAGAGGAGAAGAGGAAAAAGCTGCTAGATGTACGATTGTTCGTGATCCAATCCCTTTACCATATTATAGTTTCCGGACCCTGAATTTCACGTTGAGCTGCGATTCCCAAAACCATTGAATAAGTTTATTATAGCTACATAGGGTTATACCTTAATCGAAGTTTTATTTTTGGTTGCTTAAGATGGATCCAGTCGTATTAATTCCTTTGCTATTATTATAATCTGTTCTCTCTCTCTCTCTCTCTGCGAGATAAATTAGATGGCATATGGAATCCATGGAAAATTGCCTCATTTTCATCCTCCCTGTTTTTTGTCTTGTTATTTGTAGGAAAAGCTATGTTTAGGGATACTAAAATCTCTGCACCTTACCAATCAACGCGGCCAATGTCCCACTTCTACACGGGAAAACTGTTGAAACATGATAAATATAACCAAAATATGTTAAAAATAAGCAGAGGGCTATAACCTAGTAAATGTTTCTTCGTGAAACTCTATAACATAGGCTTTATTTTTGTCGTGACGAGATCCACACTATGTCTGGTTTTGCCTGGTAAATATAGTGCTGAACCATTACTATGTTCAATTGATTGTGGGTAGGTTGATTCTCTCGAGGGTTGCAGATCATTAAGATTGACGTGAGAGTTTTTAAAATGATGTACATGCATATTCAAATAATATCTTTAAGAGGCTAGACATCTGGTCTCTAGTAATTAAGCATGCCATTAAGCCATAGCATACAAAGATCTCATCTCCATCTAAGTGCATGCCACTCTAGAAAAGAAAAACTCCCTGATAGTCTAGAAAAAAAGCACATACAAAAGTAACCAAACTTTCAGTACTTTGCCAGAAGATATTTTTGGGTTGAATGAACACAAGAGTAATGCCATTGCCAGCCTGCCAAACCCAAGATGGGGGTTTTGTCTGTAATGAATGATGAATGAATTTTAAAGCAACAATCATGGAACAATATTTACTAGAATTTCATGTTGGTTAAGTCCCAAAGAACCTCGCATGCATGGTTGGACGTACAGATATTACTGGGTTCCTTTTGGAAGAGAAGTCCAAGATAAACAAAAAGCAGCCGCCCAACAAATACTCATAATCAATAATAATATTATACTTTCAAGCCATTCTGAAGTACTACTCCGAAGCCCTTGACCAAGGGTACTCCTCAGTCAAAATCCAAATGGGGGAGGGGACATAGTGAGGATATGTACTCGAAAACTCTAAAGATTCAAAGGAAGAATATAACTACCATGCATCTTTTTTGACCACTTCCGAGCTTTATGATCAAATTAAAGGACAAACTTTTCCACACCATCCTCTGTTTATAAAGCTACAAAAAATGGATTGCATCAATCAATTCCATTACTTATATATATATATATAAAATGCAGAGATCGAAGCACTTATTCAACGGCAATGATATATAGTTTTGAAGCAGGCCAGGGGTCTATCCCATGATCATCATAACGAAGAAGAACGTACTTAGTTACTTTATATCTTTGCATGGATTAATTAAAGAGGATACAACAACTTAGATATTTTACCCTATACCTATGCATGTGTTATACACTTGTAGGTCAGTTTTGAGGTTAATTAATTAAGAAGATAGAAGAAATAGTTGTACTCAGCCTAGTTTCACGTGAATCGGCGACTATCACGGCGTTGTGGACTTTTATAGATCAGTTTGGAAAATAAAGGGGTCATGACTCATGACATGATCAGTTTGGAGAGAACAAGATTCCGGGTCTTTAGATTATAAAGGTGAAAAGAGTACTACTGAGTAGTCTTGCGTAAATTCGGTTAATTCCTTTCCCACTCCATTGTAGAGTGCGTATGGTAATGGAGATTTCGATTGTCAAAAAGATAAATCATTAATTTGGTCTAGATATAATTTTAAATGAGTAATATTATATACAATCGTGAAATATATAAATATTATATAGTTATTTTGAAAAAAAATAAAATCTATTATTAAAATTTTTTTTTAATATAAATCTCGTATTTTTTTGCTTTTATCAAAATAATTACGTAGTATTTATACAATCACAACTATAATGATCATTTTTCATTTTAAAGTATTTAAATTTTGAATAAAATTACTTGTTTTTTAAAATACCGATTTTATTTATAAAAAAAAGTGAAGGTGGGTAAGACGCGCTGATAAAAGCTTGTGGAGGTGGGCTTAAAATGGTTGCCTGAATACCAACATTAACCCAACAGAGACTATTAGTCTAGTCAGTAGTTTAAAAAAGATTAGGTACAAACTGAACCTTGATTTCTGGGGTGATGGTTTTTATAAATCAAAGAATAATTAATGAATCGTGATCATTCGGCTTTTATATATAGATCTTCATTGATCCCAATTATCTACTAAAAAGCAGCTAAAGCCCAGCTAGCCACCCTCTTTTATTTTGCTGACATGACGATCGAATTAACTCTCACTTTCAATAAAGTTTCGTGGTGGGCTACTTGTGGATAAATTAAAAAAAAAAAAAATGTTTTAATTAATATAAAAAATTATATAAAATTAAATTTATAAATTAACATAATTAATATATTATAAAATTATTTTTATAATAAAATAAATTTAATATATCATACAAAACTATATCACATTATGAACTTATTTTTATAAAAAATTTTTATAACTATAACACTTCTAAATTTTTATATGAGATCGAGCGCCTTAGCTCCCGGCCCCAATCACTGATTCACTGAGATTATATTAACAAGTATATATAATATTTGTCATCTTTTCAACGTATATGAGTAAATGTTGTTGTCGAGTGTTATTATAAGTCAATAATTCTCTCTAATTAATTATTTGTATAGATTTAAGACAATAATAAATATTTCAATATTCCAGACACACTTATGTCTAATAATGCTGTAAACAGTATTGAGGTTATCATGCTTATCTGCGTATAACGGGCTGATTAATGTCTGTTTCCCTAATTGGAAACTTCTCTATGGCAGATCGTGGTCTTTTCCTTTTAAAATAATATTTATTCTTTAAAGTTCCTTTATTAAATTGGTACCACCTCTTATTTTTTGAGTTCCTCTTTTCGAATGGGCCGGGTGTGGCTTACAGTCTGTTGAAGAAAAAGTCTCAATTACAATATATTAATTGTGTTTAATAATAGGAACTCATTCAAAGGTTTGTCAAAGAAATCATAACATGCATCATGAAAGCCTACAATAATTATGTACATAAAAATAATCAGAAGTTAGAATTGTTAAAGTCGTAAAGTCATTTTATAAAAATCTCAAAAGTTTAAGTTTATAAAAAAAATATAAATTTTTATTATTTATTTTATATTTTAACACTCTGATCATTCACGTATGAGCGAAACTATTCTTCAATAGGTGGCCAACACATGTAATATTTAATTAAATAGAATAGAATATAAAATAATGGTTCGAATTCAAGACTTATACTCTGATACCATGTGAAATCACTATTTATCTCAAAAGTTTAAACTTATATGAAGATATAGATTTTTATTATTTATTTTATATATTAACAATGTGATATGTTAAATATATTTTATTATAAAAATACCTTTATTATCTTATGTACCACACGAAGACATACAATTCAGTTTGTAAAGTTTACTTTTATATATTAATTTTTTGTGGTTAAAGTATTTCTCTTTCCATATTAATTGGTTTACATTGATTTCCTTCTTTGATCCAAATTAACTCTTTTAAATATCTCTCTCACTGATCACACACACACACACACATGAAAAGGTGAATGTTAATTTGATAATTTTGGTATTTATATAACGAACCCATTAATAGTTTTTTTCAAATAAATCACTAAACCATATAATTATGTAGAGAAAACATAGAATAAAAACTTACATTTTCCTTGACTATTCTCTATTATGTACTATCTTTATCTAATTATTCCATATTTGTACTTTACACTGATTTCTTAATTAATTTGATGCATACTTATTTCCTTGATATATATGCGTAATTCTTTTATGAATAACATAATCATCATGAAAAGGTTCATGAATTGAATTTTATTGATAATTTTGGTTTCATACGAATTAAGAACCCATTTAAAAGGGAAGATTCCCTAGCCAGAGAGAGATATTATATAAGCATTAAATGCTATAAAGTTTAGCATCGAACTATATAATATCCCTTCAAATTTAAATTCTAAAATCAGAAACAAACTAATATATTATTATATATAGAGAATGTCCTCCATATAAAGAAGATTGAATAATGCTAGGCTTACTACCTTCCGGCCTAGCTACCACTTTTTTACTATTTTTTTTAATAGTTAAGAAAGTAACTATTAGTGAGCTTGTATATTTTTTAATTTTTTCTTAACGATTAAGAATGTTAAAAAAATAATTAAAAGAAAATAATAAAAAAAATAAAAATAAAAATACACTATATATAATAATAAATGAGTACTGGTAAGAGGATAGTAAATATATCATCATTTAAGAAAATTTCCTTGATTAATACTTGACATGGCCGGATTTTTTTGCCATCCTTAGTAGCCGGAGCAAGTTTTGGCCGGCAGTTAATTTCATGATCATACGGATAATGTAGAAATGAAAATCCAGCGTCGATAAGCTTGGGCCTACTTTGTAATTTGCATGTAAGATTAATAATTAGGAAAGAAATTAAAAAGGGCATATTTATTGGATGTGTATCATGTGTAGTACTACTGCCTTTTTATTTTTTTAAACTTTGTGTTATTTTTATATTTATCGCATAAAGATCAACAATTTGTAGCTTGATGGAATCATGGAAAATGTTTGTTAAAAGGGGTTTCACGGGATGAAAAAAAAAAAAAAACATTTTTGATCATGTACTATACTATTTATATGAATAGTGCATGAAGAGAGTGATAATTTTATTATTACTTTAAGCCCTTCATTTTTTTCATCTTCATGAAAACTCTAGAAGTATCATTTGGATAATGAGTTAAGATAAATAGTTAAAAGTTGAATAAATATTATTATTATTTTAAAAATTAAAAATATAAAATTATTTATTATATTTTATAAAAATTTAAAAAAATTATAATAATAATATAAAATGAGATAAAATACTTTAACTATCTGAATGGAGACGAGTCTCATGCAAGTCCTTTTAAAAAGGTAGACCCCACCATAAACTTATAACTATTTTGTAACGTACTCAAAATAAAATATTAATTGCGGGTAGTAATAAATATATTAAGTAACTACATATGAAAGAGAAAATCTCAATAAATGAAAGGATAAGACTGAACGTTAAAAAACCTCCCACATTAATTATGGGCATTAATGAGAAAAATTAAATATGGAAAGAATTCCTTTTAAGTTTTTATTTAAATTTGAAATAAATGACGTGAATTGAATCTTACAATATTTATTTATTGTTATTCTTAGAAATATTTTAAATAATATTATGTTAGCAATAAATATTATATGCACATTTTATAATATCTGTATCTTTCGCATGCTTAATTCAGATTCTCAATTTCAAATAATAACTGTACTTTAATATAAAATGGAAATAAAAATAAAAATCATTTAAAATGCATTATTAAAAGAGAGAGGACCACAAAGGAAAGAACAGATGAGAATGAGGGGGAGAGAGAGAGAGTTAAAAGAGACCGACCATTTTTGGGGAGTTAAGAGAGTTACCACGTACGTACAAAAACCAAAGATTAACTATTAATTACCTGTGTATAACGTCTATGCTAACCAGAGTACAAACAAACACAAACTAGGGTCCTCTCTCTGGCTGGCTACCGATCGAGCTCTATATATTCCCCACCTCCTCAAGTACCTCTTCCTATCCCATAACCGTAAACTATCGCATATCCATCATACGCCGGCACTGGTATATATTTATGGCTCCTAAAGGAGACAACGTTGTGGTTTCTAACATGAAGCTTGAGAGGTTGCTCAGCATGAAAGGAGGCAAAGGAGAGACCAGCTATGCCAACAATTCCCAAGCCCAGGTTTCTTTTCGACCCTACGTACATCATCATCTTTCTATTTGCTAGCCTTTCCTCGATCTTCTTCTCTCTATCTCTCTCAGATCTGAATATTACCCGTCTCTGATTATAATGGTTTAGCTCTTAATTAGAGACAAAAAAACATGTTTCCGGCGTGTGAAACATATACACACACACATGCTCCACAAAGATATATATCTTGTTTCAGCACTAACCGTGTATAAGTCTACCTTAGTGTTACCAGCCTAGCTTAAAATATTCGCTAATCTTTATTTCTAGCGAATCATAATATTCAACGACAACCCGTCATTTCATATGCGTCTTGAATTTCCTCGAGAAAATTTCACAAAAACACCATTATAATTGTCTATTTAAGCAGTTATATTACTTGGTACTTGTCGATATATATTTTTGTGAAGGACAGCTGTTTATATAATTACTGGAAGACCAACGAAAGGTTGAAGAGAAAACGAATTCCAAAAGAAAAGAATCATCAATTTTATGAATATATATTAATTCATGTTCTTATATATAAATGAAGGTTCCCTCCTTGTCGTCCATGCAGGCTCTACATGCTCGATCCATGCTTCATTTAATCGAAGAAACCCTAGATGGGGTCCAACTAAACTCCTCCGAAGTACCCTTCGTGGTCGTGGACCTCGGATGCTCATGCGGCAGCAACACCATCTACATCGTCGACGTCATCATCAAGCACATGATCAAACGCTACGAGGCCTTGGGATACGAGCCACCGGAGTTCTCTGCGTTTTTTTCGGACCTCCCCAGTAATGATTTCAACACCCTCTTTCAGCTCCTCCCTCCCCAAGCCAATTATGGTGGTAGTATGGAGGAGTGCCTAGCATCCGACAGCCACAGGTCATACTTTGTGGCTGGAGTCCCCGGTTCCTTCTATCGGCGGCTTTTTCCGGCCAGGTCCATTGATGTATTCCACTCGGCATTTTCCTTGCACTGGCTGTCTCAGGTACGTAAAATATCGAGTATTAACGCTATCAGTATAATATATAAACTTAAAATACATATCTTTTGCGACGATTTATGATCATGCGCCACTAATTAATTAGTTTGTTTCCGAGGGTATATTATATGAAGCCAGCCCTTGCTAATTAATCAATAGAAGATAGATCTTAGCCGTCAGATCTATTGCCGGCCGGCTTTCAGAAGGTCAAAAAAGTTATTGCCGCACGTCAATAAATTAGCTAGGAATGAAATTGCTAGCTGCTGTTTCCAAAAAGAAGATGACAATACGAAATGTTTTCAACGTTCATCTTTATAAAAGAAGTCTACAAACAGTAAAATGCTTCGAGATTTAGTAAACAATGATCTGGTGCGTCATATTCTTGTCATGTCTATATATATAATCTTTACATTAATCTGTAAATGTACGTGTATAATCTAGTAGCTAGTGTCACAGTACCGTTACAGCTTCCTAATTAAATTATTATGTTGAACTGCTATAGTCTTAAGATTATGATGTTGACGTGTTTGGGAGGGGGTCAAAAGTGTAGGAGAAAGGGATGCGCGCATGGCTAATGTACCATAATTTACAAATTGAGATGAACAAGCTAAACAGAACCATTTGATATTCTTATTCATCCCTTAAAAAAAATCAATATCCATGTCATTATATATATATATATATATATATCTTGGAGCTCATCATCGTTAATATATTCTTCAAGCAAGCTTTATAAGCTTATTGGTTAATGGTGTAGTACTAAAAGCCATGGAGTAATTAGTAGAGTTGGGCTCCCTATCTCTGAGTACCAGGGACGAGGACCAACAAAAAGGAAAAAAGATCGAGAGGAAAAAAAAACATGGTTGTCTTTAATTCGTAGGCAGAGTAGCTTATAATTCACTGGGTTTGACTTGAATATATAAAAACGAATATTTTAGAAATTAATACCACTCCAAGTCAAAAGAATAAAAAGGAAACCAGAAGTCTGATCTAGATTGAATTTTAAGATATACTATATATCTTCTGTACAAAACACCCAGAAATAATTTTGCATGCGTTACAGGTGCCCGATAGTGTGCTAGACAAGAGATCAAAGGCGTATAACAAAGGGAGGGTGTTCATCCACGGTGCAGGTGAAAACACAGCAAACGCATACAGGAAACAGTTCCAAACTGATTTGACGGGGTTCCTTGCATCAAGATCACAGGAGATGAAGAGAGGTGGCTCTATGTTTCTCGTCTGTTTAGGGAGGACCTCAGTGGACCCCACAGACCAAGGTGGGGCCGGCCTCCTATTTGGGACCCACTTTCAGGATGCTTGGGATGATCTTGTCCAAGAGGTAATCATACCATGACCAGCAAAAGCAATAATTATAAATTGATAATAATATATATGCTTGCGTTTGAATAGTGCATGCACACCATAGGTCAATTTTCATCTTCGGCAAACCAAAAAAAAAAAAACACAATACAGAAGGATGAATGATGAGGGATTGCTGGTTTACAATGCCTTGTTATCATGAATTTTCACTGGTCATGATTGAACCACATCAGTTCTAGCCGTTTGATACTCTCCCATAACTGGATCTAGCCATCCATTCACGATCACTGTGTCGGCAGAATAATTACTGTTGGGAGGTGGGCGGGCCGGCCATGCTATTGATCACCATGGAGTTGGGGAGTGTAGTAGAAAAGCACAATCATATCATAGGCATAGGCAAGACAGTCATATCCATCCGATCATTGTTGATCCTATAGAGTTATTTTGTTAGAAAGCAAAGTGCATGTAATTTTGGTCCTGTCCATTAATCAACTGCATGCTATAATCCGTACAGTACTAAGATTATAATAAGGTGTTGATGGTTTTTGTATCTATGAGTTTACAGTAATGGGCTGGTTAGATCGAAGTGATTACTAGGCCGAGGAAGTATCAGATATTTTTATACATTGTTCTGATCATATATTACATATAAAAGTACAGAAATTAGATTTAACATGATTTTTGTTTGTATTGAATTGCTCTTGACAATACCTAGTACATATATATATTATAGGGCCTTATTAGCAATGAGAAACGTGACAACTTCAACATTCCTGTATATGCACCGAGCCTACAAGACTTCAGAGAGATAGTTGAAGCTGATGGATCATTTGCCATTAACAAGCTAGAGGTTTTCAAAGGAGGAAGCCCTCTTGTCGTTAGCCAGCCGGACGATGCGGTCGAAGTGGGTCGAGCCCTAGCCAACAGTTGTAGGAGTGTGTCTGGGGTCCTAGTTGACGCCCATATTGGTGATCGGCTTAGCGAGGAGCTATTCTTAAGGGTAGAGCGCCGAGCCGCAAGCCATGCTAAAGATCTACTTGAGCAACTACAATTCTTTCACATAGTTGCATCCCTTTCTTTTGCTTAAGAGCAAAGAAAAAAGGACTTCAAAACAAGAGGGGAAAAGGCATTTTTCCCTTGCTCTTCTTCCATTATCTTTTTTGCTTTTCCCCCCTCTTCAGTGCATGTGTCATTCCATTGCATAGAGAAAGAAAGATTCAAACACAGAAGAGAGTAGGATCAGAAGGCTCTTGTGATTACCTTTTTCCTCTTTCTTTATTGTTCTCTTTCTCTCGTGTGTTTCTGTGGTGCTTACTGTAGTAGTAACTTTATACTTGATGGCTTTTGTGACTTTGTGTACGTTCCCTTGAATCCAAACGAAGTAAATAAAAGCAAGTATATGTATTTCATTCCTCTTTCTTTATAGCTAATTATTATGTCTTTGGATTTATGAATGAAGGGTTTCCTTTTCTACCTAACAAGTTGATCTTAAATGTGCCATTTGAATTCAACTTGTATTTTTGTTTCACCTTTTTGCAATAAAAAATACAGAGAGTACTGTGTGGTGGGCTAAGAAATGGCAGTTATTTCGGTTACTAACATCGTTCCCCTTCTTGTCTTTTTTTTTTTTTAAATAATTTATTCTCCTTCTCGTCAAAGGCACTTAATAAATAATTTATTCCCCCTATTTTTGGGCACTCCCTTTTCTTCTGGCTGGCCTATATCAACCTTTTACTTTTTGTTGTAATTAGTTACTATTATGATCTTTAATTAAATCAATCACCTTTGCTATGTTATGCTAAAACAAATTAAAATGAAAATTCAAAATAAATAGCTATCCAATCCCCAACCCTATACATTATAGAAGGTTCCGTTGATGAAAAATCCCAATCAAAGGTGATTCAAGTTTCTACAATAATAAATCTAAAGATTGCAATTAACCAGACTTCCGTTACTCAAAATACTCTCTTCGGATGATCAGTAGAATTTGAAAATATCGGCCCGGTCCTTCGAGGTATAGTCTAAACTCTAATCAATAAATGCATACCAACCTAAAATACATAAATAAATACGTAAATGTGACTTTATGTAAGGAGTAAAGTAAATTCATAAAAGTGACCATACGAAACATTAATATAAAGAGGGAGAGGGGAGTCTAAAAACATAGCCGGGCTATACCATTAGGATCCAAGATGACTGCTACTCCGGCCGGCATTATTTTTGTGACCACTTTTTTCAAGACAATCCGACACCCTACCTTTTCAGACAGCCCAGAGAAAAGAAGCATTGCCCCTCTTCTTCGGTTATTATTCACTGACACTGTGCGTCGGCTGGACAACTGGGAGTTCCAACATCAAAGCTTCCACGCTATAAGGACCACATTTTCCACGACACCCAATCCGACACGACCTACTTTTTGAGGCAGTCCACAAACATTGCTCTTTATCTTCAGCTCTTATCCGACAACCGCCGCATACTTTCGACACGGTCCAGAACTTTGCGCCCCTCTCGAGTTTAATCTTTATTGTTTGTTGTCACGTAAAAGTAGCTTAAAATTGCTACCCACTACTCACTAGTTTTGAAAATTTACGCTTTTTTTTATATAAAATATTTTTATATACAAAATGTAACAAAATTTATTATTCAGAAGAAGTAGGTTCGTATGATTGGAGGCAAACCCAAAACACATGCAACCCTCAAGAATCCATAAACTGACTGGTCTCCATAAAACCACAACTTAAAGCCAGAAGACACAAAGAATAAGGCGGCCATATCATTAATTTGCATGGTTCACGTTTTGTCAAGACACGACCATAACTATTTCATTTATAAAACCGCTCACATATACAAATCAAACCCTGCAAAATATAACGAACATAAAGAGAACCACCTCTAGACACCCACCAAAGCTGGGCATAGAAACTTACTAACCAGCTGACGGCTTCGTCAGCAGTTCAAGTGATTTCTTCAAGAAGTCTACAGCAACTGAAACATCATCGAATGCCAGTGCCCCTACTGCAAATCTTGCAGCTTTATGTGCCTCGGCAATTTTCTCTGCTGGGGGCTGATAGTTACTGTCATATTGATATGTTTGAGCAGTTGTAGTGGAAGGTTCTGAAACACTCCCATTTGTGCTGCTTGAATGGTACGGGGCAGCAGATGTGTAGTTGGTAGCAGGAGGAGCTGGTTGGTGAGAGTAAGAAGCATCAGAGCCCTGATAGTAGGAAGGATAGTGAGGTGGAAGTGGAACAGCTGGGAGGCTGCTCTCAGAAAAACTTGGATAAGATTGAAAATGTTGATAAGGGTAAGAAGACGAAGTTTCATGAGAAGGGTAATTAGAAGGCAAATGCTGTTGAGGTTCCTGTGCGTAAGACTGATGGGGGTATGGCTGCGAATAAGTAGGATTTTCCGATCTGTTTGTTGCTGGAGGTGGATGAAAATCATGGGACGGGTAAGTGGGATCATGGGATGGGTAACTGGGAGTAGGGTAAGAAGGAGGTGATGATGATGAGACATGTGTAGGATGCTGGCCATCTTTATCGAACTGAGCTGCAGGAGGAATGCTTGTAGGATGATGGTAATTGTCTTTATCATGGGCCTGAGGTGATGGAGGAATGTGTGTTGAATACTGGTCGTTGAATTTATCGGGGAACTGAGGTGATGGGAAAGATTCAGGTCCAGCACCAGTAACTGCAGTTTCGCTTGGCCCAAGATTCTGCAAGGATAAATATAGTAGTAGATTCATGAAAATTGTTGCCCTCAAATGAATTTTTAGCTAATGCAAGGACAGACTAAATACTCCCAAGAGTCGAATCATTCATTACAAGATCAGTGAGCTCTCCTAATATGAACCTTTCTAATGTATGCTTTACCTATATTAACTTCCGAAAAATTCTGAACTCCTGATTTACAAGCAATAAAAATCAGCACAGTTAAGAAGCGCAATTTATCACCCTTTCAAGTTAAAATCAATGGGTAGAATGTTAGAATAACTCAGGCTTTTTCGAAGTTAGCTTCTTAAACTGCAAACCATTTTCCACGGTATCCAAAATTATGGATCATAAAATAACAAATAATCAATTATTTGCCATGAACAGAAACATCTATTCCTTCTTTACTGTATTCACGAACCAACATCCTAAAATCCTTCAGTATATAATTTCATTAACCATAATGGGATAAAAGATGAGAGGGCATATTATTATGTGATTGGAAACATGCGTCAGTATATATGTGTCACTGTGTGTTTGTGTATATGTCGTGCGGATGTGTTTTCATATTTCATGCTGATTTATCAGATGAATAAAAAAAACCCCTCCTTTCCCTTTATAAGATTACTCTAGCATGAGTCCAGAACCATACATATGCTCCACTGGGGGTATTTGATGAAAGTGAATCAAGTGATAGATCATCATCACCAGCAGGCGGACCTGGAGTGGGCCGCCGTCCTTCTTTCAAAGCTTTCCTTATATCTGCCGCTTTCCAAACTGCATACTTCTGTTTCTCCTCAAGCTGCAAAAGAGATGCATCACTTGTAAACTACAAAAAGCTTTCCGTCTATTCCTCATATCACAAATAAATACAATTTGATAAGCCAATAACAAAATCATTAACATCAGATCCTCTGAGCTCTGAGAGTTCTGCACAGTAAATAAGAATCAACAAAGCAAAAAATAAGATGATCAGAAACTCACATCAGGCTGAAGTGCGCCAAACTGATTAAGAATCTCAAAGAAAATACTTGCAGCATAAAATGTTTTTGCAGTATTCCTATAAACAAGTAGAAAAGAATAAATGTCAGAATAAACTACAGAACATATAAAAAAAGGGTTTAATATCATTATAGCATTTTGCACATGGGTAAGTGATTAAGAACATGATCCACCACCAATAATTACTAAATATGTTCTTATCAAAAAGATAATTACTAAATATTGTTAGCTCAGTAGACAGGAGCATATTCAATATTCATAGCCCTACCCTGAAAGTCTGCGATGGCAAAGCACAGAATGGAACCCAAGATTATTATTTAACAAGTAGGGTGAAGATTTTTAGGTCCTTAAGCTCCTTAGCGTGTAAATGAATTCAATGATCATCAGACTGAGATCATATTTGGAGTAAGTTATTGACAGTTATACCAATGATACGACAGTCGTGCAGGACTTGTATACTCATAGAGATTTTTTATTATATCAAGAAGGCAAGTTGCAAATGATTCTCAAAGGCTTTTGATACAAGCTTCCCCAACCCCAAAAGGCAGGTGCTGGCCTTAAAGCATGGATGTTAAAACACGATGTGAAGTATGAAACAATTTTTGCATATCTCATTTGCATAAATTTAAAATAAAATAAAATACTCAAACTGGTATAGATTCCAATTTTTTTTATATTCATCAAATGCACCTCATATCTCATTCACACAAATTTAAAATAAAATAAAATGTTCAAAGCTGGTATAGATTCCAATTTTTTATAAGTAAAAAATGATTAATCCTTACCAAAACATTCAAGATTCTAGGAATTATAACACGATAGGTAGGGCTCTACAGTTGAGAAAACTCAAACCCCACCATTCCCATCAATACACCAAAGAATAGTAAAGTAAGTACATGTGTAATAGCTAGAAACTCTTCTCTTCTTCTTCTTCTTCTTCTTTTTTTTTTTTTATTTTTTTTGTCGGGGAACCTCTCCAAGGCAGGTCGCTTTGGACCCACCCCCTGCAGAGTAAACCCCGGTCCCGTGCACTACACCCTCGGAAGTTTCCTTACACGGAACTAATTAAATCACAGGCTTTTCACCAGAGGGTGTGGCCCAAAACATTGTTTGCACCCATGAGGTGTGAACCTTGGTCCTTGAAGGGAGTGATACCCCAAGACCAGGCCTTCACCACTTGGGCCAACCCCTTGCAGTTTAGCTAGAAATTCTTAATGATAGACTCATCAAGGAAAAACAAGATTTTCTTCCGTTTATTTTCTTCTCCCCTCCAAAGACACAGACTGATCAAAGATAATCAAAATGAAATGATCTTCAAGCCCAGAGTTGTGCATTTTGTAAGTGCCTCATGACAAGGGGTACAAACCAAAAACTGGGGCTTCAAAGATTACAACTAGAGGTTAGTCTAGAGCAGCATTCAATGAATTTTCTAACTGTAGTCATATATATGAAACAATATTTGACATACAAGTCTGATCGTCCTCCACGGTCTTGCTTGTCCGCCTTCTCAAAGACATTTAAGGCAAATCCCTCAAGATGCAAATTGTCTTCAGGCCCCAACTTCAGTGATTTCTTATCCTGTAAAGAACCAATATCAGTTGACGTCAGTTAGGTGAAATAAATCGCAATAAACTCGGGTTGAATGAAAGGGTACAATACATAATATCGTTAAAAGATGATCAAATTGTGCTCTTTTGATAGGTAGGATTTAAACCTAAGAACTCTTCCAACCACATCGCACCCCTCTACTGTTTAAGCCAAAAACTTACAAGCAAATTGAGTGCTTCCACTATGGAGGAATACCTAAGTGAGGGTATTAGAGGTAGCAGAAACATGTATTGTATCAAGTTTAAGCTGCAAAGGGGGTCCTAACAAATGTTCCAGTACATCAGAATAGGCAACAGGCAAATTTATACTCGCCCGAGAGCCACAGTACCAGTGCAATACAATTTAGACTATCTTAACACAGTTCCAAAGTGTTTTCCATTTCAATAACATGGCCCGGGAAGATGCAAGTTTTTTTTTTTTCACCAGTTTTCTCGGGAAACAAAGAGTAAATGAAGCTTTTACCGATCCGCCAGAAATCAAATAAGAAATGATTATTAAGAAAATAAAATCGAGAAATTTATATAAAAAAATATTAGGCAAAACAGAAGTGGACCTTTTCTAGCTGTTTCATGAGGGAAACAAGGAGTGAATTTGTGGTCTTGGTGCGCTCGCTTTGGGGAATCCTGAGCCCTCGTTCCATCGCATATAATCGACCTGACAACAGAAAAAAGAAAATCGCATCAAATTGAAGGATCCAATTCAACGGCTCGTATTTGAAGTGATTAGGGATTTAGAGTTTAAGGATAGGGCTGAGAAAGAGAGACTCACAGTAATAGGCGACGAGAGGATCGTGCTTTTGCAACTCATCAGCTCGTTGGAGGTACGGTAAGAGTAGCTTCGCCGGCTCGTTCTCGCCTGCCATCAAAGCGCGCACACACGCAGAGAGAGAGATAGAGAGAGAGTTCCAGAAAATTTTACAGAAAATGGTTTTGGGGAAATCTTCGAGGCAAAGATTTTGATAAAAATGGCACTTTACTACCTTTCCGTCTAAATTAGGTGTCTCGCGTCTTCGTGGCATCTTATTTAATTATTATAATTTTTTAATTATAATAATATTTTATTTTATTTTTAATTCATTTATCTTCTAAATCTTAATTATTCGCCTCCGGAGTTTACAGACGAGGGCTTAACTATTCGCCTGAGTTTGCGGAAACTTGCACAGGAACGATACCGTAGGTCCGTAGCGTCCAACTCATACTGTTTTCATTCAGTTATATTTTTCTAATCTAATTTCTTTTCTCTCTCCAATAAATTATAGCTTACGTTTAAAATTTGTACAGTATGGTAGAACTGTAGAAGATAATTTTAATTTTTTTTATTTTTATTTTTTATGACAGGTGAAAAAGATGTTTACCTTCTCTATTGGGTTGGGCCTAACTTAGCTCAAGAAGCCCAATAAATAAAACGTAGTCAACTCTCGAATCAAGGTAAAAATGAGGCACAAGGCCAATGCGAAAAGAAGGTAGATGTGAAATAATGGAATGCCAACCTTTCTAACACAACCCTATACACACGCACACACGTAACAACAAGACCAAGTCGCATTTAAGGATAAGACATGAAATGCAACGAAGATCATGACAAGACCCCATGTCCCTAATAGAATGCAAGGCAAGGTCCCATGTCCTTAACAAAACACATGGAAGGTGATCGCACTTACCAACCTATCACAAGGGACACTATCCAGGAGAATCATGCTGTATTAAAGACGATAACGTAGTACTTTACATGGAAGATGAGCACCCTTGGCACTAAATTCCAAGTTAGAATATTTTTTCTTATATTCTCTCATACACTAAAATTCTTTCGAAGGAGCATAAAATTTACTCAGATATTAAAAGTGTTTCATCAATCATGAACCCTCACTTTTCTTATGTTGCAAGAGACAGAAACCGATGACTGGTGTGTAAGACACGTCATTAACAATAAAGAACCACCTCATGCAAAGCCCTTAGAGTATTCTTATTGGCTTAAGTAAAGACAAAGCTAAAATCATATATTTTTCCTTTTGCCTATTCCATTCAAGAGAGATTCCCGTATTAGATTATCCATCTATTAGCTAAAATAATATTAATTTAATATTTTTTATCTAATTATTTTTTTCACATTTTGTGATTTAAATCCATTGTAAATTGTATGAATCCAAATCCTTATTAAGTAATGAGTTTTTGAGGAGGCCAGCTTATAGCTAGGCATCTCTCTGACCTGATAACTATTATCGCCTAGCTCTATTACTAGGTAATTTCTTTTGCAATACTTAATAAGGTCTCTCATGGCCCAATTATTATTATAGCATTCTCTACCATAGAATTCGGCCTTTAGGGTCAACCCGCAGCTTCTCTGAAAAAGATGGTGCAAAAAAGGCTCGAGGGCTTGTTAAGGAAGGCGGCAAGGGCCAATGAAGGGTAGAAAACGTTTTTCATTTTCTGGTCCCTTATATATAAATAATTAGTGGTGCAACTGTTATGTTGCAAGAAAATGAAATAAATTAATATAAATGATTCAATGGTGAACAGTAACCATACAAACACAAAGAATTATTGTAGCTAGCAAGATATATTTGCCTTTTACTTCTTCTAATATAGACAATTTTAAGGGATTTTCAGCCGAATGTAAATATAATTAGCCAAATTTTAATTTATAGTTATATTTGGCTAAACCAATAAAAATGCTCTTAGAATTCACCGATGAACCTAAACTCTCGAGAAGATCAACACAACAACCCATTGCCATAACCTCTCACTTAAATCTCATATTGATGTCAGCACAATTTTGATTATTGAGAATCGTATTGTCAAAGAGATTTGGAAGGTAAAGAGCAATTTTTTTTTTTTTCCTTTTAGTATTGGCTGAAATGTCGACTAAAAATAAACATTTGGTTGAAACCAGACAGGACCCCAAAAAAAAAAAAAAAAAACAGAAAAAACACTAAAATTGCATTTAATTTTTTTTTTTAAACTCCAAAATTGCATAGTTGTAGGAGAATTCTTTCACACATCCAATCATTAACAAACAAAAACGTCGCATCTAGATAAACTTTATAAGAAAAACATGCAACGAAAAACGGTCGAACTTGGTTTACCAAAGATTTCGTTGGGGTGGGCTCCTGGCCGAAGTTTCGTTCAGAGTGGAGTTTTATCTATATATCGAAGTTAAAAATAATCTCCCTTGGTATCTCTTTAATAGCCTAATAGGAAGTAAATTGACAAACTTAATTAATTGTCCATTATGCATGTTCCCTTCATTTTTTGTTTCGCATCCCATCCTGATGAGTCGTCTGGATACATTTTCAGGGACAGCCTCCATTGGCAGATTCATCCACAACCCAATTACAGGAACAGCCATCATGCTTGCTACAATAATCAAGCTTGAACATATCAAAGCAACACGACTCAAATAGCTTCAAGCGTCAATATCACATACAAAGGTACAAATAGTTTTATCTGCAATTTTACTCGCTGTTTCGTAGGCCATATTCCTACAGAACACAAACTAGAATTAGCAAGAATAGTAACATCACGGGTGTAAACCTACGGATCTCTCTTATTACATCATGGCGAAGCTGGAGTCAGGTCTGTACCAGAAACATGGGAGGCAGCATCATCTTTGGATATGGCTACATAGTTCACGGGGGCAGCAGGTCTAGCATTATCCCTCTTTCCATCTCTTGTTGCCGACCTGGCCCCATTTTGATTCGCATTAAGAGAGAGCCGTCTGCTAGGGGTTCCATTGGCACCACCATTTGCACGAGGACCCACTACCTTCTTTGTGCCAACAGGGCGAGCAGGGCTGGGCCTTGAACCAAACACGGCTTCTTGTTCTGTATTTTGCTGCTCATGGAACTTCTTTTGATCCTACCAAGCACATAGGTTATAACACA
Source organism: Carya illinoinensis (assembly GCF_018687715.1). Lineage (NCBI taxonomy): Eukaryota > Viridiplantae > Streptophyta > Magnoliopsida > Fagales > Juglandaceae > Carya > Carya illinoinensis. Next base: position 43,690,298 of record NC_056762.1, on the reverse strand, counting down.
ATCAAAGAGAAATAATTAGAACTAGTAAAACGGGAATACTAAAAATATGAAAAGCAGGCATAGCTCAAAGATGGTGTAGGGATTATACAGTTGTTCAATGTTAGGCACATACTTTAACCCGTCTAATAATCATTGGTCAATCAGTCAATCATCATGTCAATCTAAACTTACCCTCAACCTCCGTTTCTCTTCTTCTCGTTCGTGCCTGAGCATGGCATATTCATCTAGCATTGCAAGAAGAGGAACACCATCATAAGTAAAAGATATGCCACGTTCTTCTTCCCATGCCCGAGTTTTGGCAACCAATGTGTCAACCAGTGCTGCACCGCCACAAAAGCCAATCAAATGAAAATTCAGGGCACATATGTATTCATGTAGAATTCATGCAGTGACCAAGATTGTTACGGTTTACACTATCCAACAGTGGCTTAAATTAGTTCTTAAGAGTAAGCATGGTTTGAGAATCTAGATAAAAATCTAGTTACCACCTCAAAGCAATTTTCAAATAATAAATTGGTTTCCATCAGACTTCCATCAGACCTACTGCTGATTGACATTTAAATTTATTAAGGCTTCAAAGTCTCAGCAAGAAATAGCAAATTCACACTCATAATCTAATTAAGGGTCTGCTCTCTCCACTCATCTCACCCACCAATATGGTAAAATGAGGGCTAGAAGGAAAGCAGCAGCCAGCTCATAAGGAAAGCCTTATGATCAGTAACCAATTTGCTAAATACATAAATGTCTAAAGTGGACTCAATAAAAGACTTAGATGCGTGGGCTGCACAGACACATTCTGTCCACCTCTGCAAAATGCATATCAGCTTCTGCAAAATACAAAAACTGCAAGCTCAAATAAGACGCTATAACTATGGTAGTCTTGTCTACACATACATGGAATCTTGTTGACCAGAATCCGGGCTTTTTCGGCTCGCTTGAGGTTTAAGTGTGCACCTCTGCTTGCATTGTACCTATTTTCATCCTGTTGCAACAAGGATTTGAAACACCCAAAGTCAGCTGCGATATAAACAAACTCAAAGATTTAACACGGAAGTCCACTCCCATAATATCGGTCACATTCATACCATACTTTTCCGTCATGATCACTTTTTGCTGGTCTCTAGTCAGTGATAGATGGATGCGTTTCCTCACTATGAAATAGGGGAGAACATGTTTATACAATGTTACTGAGCAGGCAGTTATTCAAATGGACTAACTGGGTTCCAGAGTATCTGAACGACTGGAGCAAAGGTCCTTTCATTGAAGTGATGAATGAACTCTTCAAGACATTTTAGCGAAAGAGAGATGCAATACAAGTCTTAATTTACTTTGCAGGTTAGGGCACAGAAGATATCAGAGTCTACTGTTGCTAAGTGGTGTTGCATAATGAACCAGAAAGAAGTCTATTGCCCTTTCCATCCAAAAACAAAATGAATTTTTTTATTCAATTTCCCCTAATTCCACCATGTTCACAGCAATTGAATACCATCGAAAGGAAACGTAGTCGTGTATAGGTGTTTAAAATACACAAAATTGCGAATTCATGTTAATTGCACACATTCCAAAGTCATAAAATCCATCACTCGGGGAAATTGTGGCAACATGCTCCCATTGTTCATGATCAAAGTGGTTCAAAGATTTCAAACCACAGCATGTTATAGAAAGAGAGACTATAATTACCCGATTGTAGTCTTCAAGCCAACTCTCCTCTTCACAGGCTGACATCCATTTCTCAACCTTGTCCAATATGTCTTTTCGGCTGAGAGATTCTTCTTTTGCTTTTGTTATCTGATTATCCATGTCAGCCAGTAATTCAGCAGGTTCAACATTGCCAGAGTCAATTAGTTCCATAATTTTTTCTCTTTCAGCCTCTGGATCTATTTCTATATGAGCACAAGCATATATCTCTTCAAGTTCTGCTTGCTTCTTAAAAGCAATTTCCTTCATCCTGCTTGCTTTCAGCTGATCAAGCCTTTCAACTTCCACCTCAGCCTGAACACAAATAAGAAGAAAATGAGTAAACAGAATCCATCATTCATTTAATCTTATGGTTCTGTGGATTTGGAAGACTTCAAATACCTGTTCAATCAGATCTAGAGCAAGAGCCCCTGGAACAGTAACTTCATCTACTGGTGCAGATATGTTACAGGTAACATGGTCAAATAATCTCCTTTCTTCCATTGAGGTATCCATCAGATTCCACAGATCAATTAGCTGAGTCGCTAACTCTTGGAGCTTCGAAGGAGACATACACGTGAAAGTAATATAAATTTATTGCAAGCTAGAAATTCTAAATTCAAAGCAACAGAGCATACAAAAAAAGTACTGGGTCCTAGAAAATAGGAAGCGGAGAAGAAAATACACCAGACAACTTAAAATATGGCTCCTGATTCAGAATAAAGACAGACCCAGCACCTCCCTTTAGTGGAAAACAGATGACATTGTGTGACAATATAATGACACTTACAACTTAACTGAAGGAACAATATGTGTTCTAGATCCCTATGAGATGTCAATAAATAATGAAATAACCATACAAAATCAGAGTTTTTATGTCTCTAACTAGAGGAAGAATTTCACTTTTTGATAAGTAACTGAAGGCACGTGCAAATATACTGCAAATGTTAAAAGTATAACGTGGGGATTAAAAAATGTGAAGATGTTCCACTTATGGAATATATATATATGTGATGCTGTTCTAAACGACATCAAAAAATTCTCAAGGACAAATCCAGTGAAAGCAAGATCCATAATGACATATTTCAAGCTTCCTGTCTTTTTGCTGAAAGGCTACTAAATTGAGATAGATAAGAAGGAATTCGTTTTATCTAGGCACAAGAATGTCATGATATGTTTACCATCTACATAAAAATCTATATATCCATATCATTTTAGCTAAGTAATGATGACAGCTTTCAAGAAATCGTGGCATCAAGCAGCACTAATGGAGCATTAACCAGGTGACAAGTGTAAACCAAGTAACCAAGGTAAAAATTATACAACCAACCATAAAAAAGGAAAAATAAAAAACTCGATCATATACCTTGTGCAGCCTCTGCTTCTTATCTTCTTTTAGTGCTAAGACTGTCTTAGCCAGCCTGGACAGTGTGTCATTGCTAATGCTTTTGGATTGCACACTAGTAGAGTCATTTAAGCTTGGATGAACCTCTGTAACAGTACTGAAGAAGTCCATCCCCAGGACAGCACAAAGATCGTGCACAGTGCTCACGAATTCAAGGACCTTTTGCAACCTTTCACTCTGCCAGATAAAATAACCAATCCATAGTCATTAACTTGATGCAGGCAGAAGCAAATGTAGCAATAAAATCTGTCAGTGAGGGATGCATTGTTCATCAATATAAAAGTTTTACCTTCTCTTTTTGAAGTTCTTGAAGTTGGGCATGATATTCATTTAACTTTTTCATGGATAAGTCAGCCTCATCAACTTCAGGATTTCCCGTCTGGGCGTTAAGGTTCAAGTTCCCAGCAATTTCTCCAATTATCTTTTGAATCTGTGATTGAACATCAGAAAACTCCTTTACTCTCTCCTCTTTTTGTTTGCAAAGTTGTTCAAGTACCGGTGCTATAGCAGCAAGCTGTCCTTTGATAGTCCCTGAAGTATTCTCAGGCTGTAATCAAACAAAGTAAGTCCATGGAAAAACCAGTTCACCATCCGTCATCGTAATCCAGAACATAGTATTGATATGCATCACCCAAGAAATTATTACTTCCTAAATAGTTTAGCCAATGTCAGCATAAACTTTGTAATTACTCACAATTCCAACAAAACTTTTCTCTCCAAGTGCTGATAGAAGACAGGAAAGTTCAAGTTTAGCATCCGACAAGGCCTGAAGAAGCTGTGCCCTTGACTTTGCAGCCTGCTCAACCTTCCTCTTGTATACATCCAAGCACTCCTGCTCTAACTGAAGAAGCATCTTGTCTCGTTCCTCGTCATTTTCCCCAACCTCATCCCATATTTCCTGCAATATTGGATCAATTTAGAAGCCAATGTCCCTGAACTATATGTATGAGCAGTGAACGCGGGCTGCCTGTCAAAATAAGAAAAATATATTTACCTGCAGTTTCTGCAGTAAAGAACCACATGTTGTTTCCCCAAGAAGGGGATTTTGCGCAAGTGTTGTCGCCATTCACGTCAACCCTAAAACAGAATGGAAGGAATATCAGGCCATTCTATGCTCTTGTACGCATGATCAAGATATCTTCTCTAAAGTACACAAAGCACAAGGAACACAAAACAAGATCTTTCTACCTAATTGATGGGCAAGAAAGACTGATCGAGTGGACAAGTATAACATGCACGCCTGTATGCACCAGTCATAAGGATGGACAACTCATCAGTACAGTAGAAAAGTTCAAGAATCAAAATATTCAAAGAACGGTTGAATAAAGGAGCCCGACACGAGTAACTGGACAAGATCCACATCAAAAGTATGACCTTCCACTCATCCTATTCTAATCACTTGTGTATTAACAAAGCCAAACGCCATAAACTACTCAAACACTATAGAGTGATCGACGGTGGATCCAAATAGGTGACTAAATTGATTACCAAAATGAAACGCACTTGTTGAACTCAAGAAGTCATAGCATCTCATCAGGGAGAAAAAGTGAAGAACGAAAAAGCAAATCCGGAATTCTGAATCTTGAACATTACATTGCCCGGGACCCAAGAAAACAAAAACCTCCCCTCAATTAAAGCCTTAAGATTTTCCTACCTTTTTTACATTTCATATAACATAAACAAATAGAACGAGAAGTTAATTATTTCCTACTCACATTTTCCATCAACCAAACAGTGCTTAGTTCAGTCCCCGCAAACCCACAATGATAACTTCCTTTATACTTCCTCATTTTCTCAGCATCCAAACAGAACGTAGCGTCTACTCAAGGCATACTTAATTAATCGAATCCCTAAGTCAGAATTACAAACGCCATTAAGCAAGGAACAAGCACCAAAAGCAAGATCTCCAGCTCAACAACGTTATAAACTAATCCATCACAGTCGCTTAAAATTCACTTCAGACCAAGCCTTTGCAGTCTGAATCCCCAAACCGCACATTTTCAACTGCCACCCACCCCCCCCCCCCCCCCCCCCCCCACACACACACACACAAAAAAAAAAAAAAAAGGAAATGCCACCAGCCACTAACCATAAATCCTACATTGACCCATTAAAGACAAGAGCTTTGGCAGAACACCCAGATCTTTCAACGATTCTGGATCACGACAACAACCCAGAAGCCAAACAGCACTGATAATGAGATTTCAGATAGTGAGAGTGGCACAGAAAGAGCTACATTTGCGACCAAAGAATGGAACAGAGAGTGCTGAGAGCTCAGTAAAGAAAAATGCTTACCCAAGATCGTCCTTGGAGCCTAAGGTTTTGGGGTTTGGGCTTTCAGATCTAAGTGGCTTTGGCCTCTGTGCTTGGTGAGAGACGGAGAAAGACTGAGAAAGCTTGCGAAGAGGGAGACAGAGAGAGAGAGTGAGTTTTCAGTGTGCGCGCAGAAGTAAAACGACGGACAAGGTGGGGCCCTTTTTACGCTAGTGATTGCACTGAAAATCTAAGATTCGGTAAATGCCACGCTCTTCCCGCGTTATTTACGAATATGACACTAGAGGGAGTGCAGAGTCGCGGACTTTTGTAAGAGTCGTTAGTTTGACGCTTTGACTGGCACATGCAACTCAGACCAGAGTGACCGACCACCTATCCACGATCAGATTGGTCTAACTTTTTTAAAACAAATAAATATTCATATATCTATTATTTTTATAATAAACGATCTTTGCAGTGTGAAGTATGTAAATATTTTATAATTTTAAAAATAAATACGAAATATATATGAAAAAGAATATTATTTTTTAATAATATTTTTTTAAAAAAAATTATACTATATTTACATATTTTACAACTATATTTAATATTATTTATATATTAATTATAAATTTTGTGGCTCGCGTCCACACAACTGGGTTAAGAAAGTGGGATCACCCCCCATCTAACATTCTTAATGGGCCGCAGTGGTTTGGTGAACAAGTTAAGCCCGTTTCTCTTTTTTTTCTTTTTTCCTCTCCCTCTCTCTCTCTCACTTTCTACATTATATGAGATTTTCAAGAGCAATATAACTAGTTTATTAGTTAAGGAACAGATTGAGTTGCTTTTTAGCAGCTTGAGAGCTTTAATACCAACTGCCAAGCTTTGATTTCCATTGAAGAGTTGGCCGGAGTCAGAGAAGCATAATGTAATAAGACCGAGAGAGTACAAAAAGCGACATTTTAGGTAATTAAAGTCAAGAATAAGGGCAAATGCTTGGGGATGTGAATAAAAGGATGATAGGTGCATGTAAATTGTAAAGCAAACTAAGGTTTAGGGGGGTCGCAAAAAGTCGTTGTCGCGACTTAGGTGTCATCACGAATCAGATAGGTCCCTATCTTAACGCATTAGCATGCAAAGATTTTGATATCTTTGGATTTACATATAGATACCTCACCCCAATTAATTAGCTTTGCACTTTCTTATTATATAATATAAAAATAATATTAGATAAGAGTACTTCACACTCTTTTTAAAAAATTATCAATTTATTATTAAAAAATTAATTTTTTTATATGAATCTCTATATTTATTTTTATTTTTTTAAATAAATGTACAGTATTTACACAACCTATAATTATATCTAGCATTATACATAGATACACACATCTTATTCAGTGAAAAAGTATACATATACAATTATTTTCACAACTCCGTTTTAAATTAGAAATATTTTATAAAATAACTTATAAAGTAATATCATTTTATATAAATATCTTTAATTTCAAAATGATTATATAAATAATTGTAAAAATGATTGACTACTCTTATGGGATAGTTATTGATCAGGAAAGGAACGGTACTCTGGGCCACCTTCATGCATGATGCATCCCTAGCAGCCTTGCCACTAGAAAAGATAAACTCAATTAAAATCACTGTTGACCTATTAGTATTACTATATTGATGGATTCTCATCTGTCTGTTAATAAAAGAACAGATCCAAAAGGAGTAGTACTGTAATTATTATGGGGTGGCTAACTCTGTCATTTACTTATTTTCTCAACTTAGACATTGAGTAATCTAATTAGGATTTGATGGCACTATATTCGATCCCAGACAAGAAAGTTTGGTTGCCTGATGGGATTTCCTCTAGCACTTTTAAAAAAGAAGAGAATAAAACAAAGGGAGGTTTCAGCAAGTGTTTGAGCAGTGATTAATCAGAGATGATGATGCTGGGTCCGAAAACCGATAGCAAATAGAGCAACAGGGACAGCGTAATTTGTAGTAGGCCTTCCTTCCTTCCGTTCATGTTGCCAGTATGGGGCTCGTTTCGGCGCATTGAATAATCCAAAATACACTCACATGCCGTCTACACTCTGCAGCATCACATCTTCTAGAGAGCCCTATTATTCTCATGACCACAAGTAAACAGTGAACAGTGAATCTGAGATCCTTTTTATTTCTGTTACTGATCCGTGACTCAAACGAATTTTTTTTGATAATCATTAAATTCACCCACCTTTTTGACTCAAACGAATAAACATTAAATTCCTTAAGATCAATTTTATTAATACAAAGACCATCTTCGTTTGCTTTTCTCATAAGAGCAAGGATAAATAGATAAAATGACAAGACCGTGAATGAATTAACCATGTAAAAGTTGAGGTGTGATACATGGTTTGGTCTTCTGTTTAATGCTTTTGTTGTGAAATGTGAATTAGATTAAGCGAAGCGATGTGGAGCGGTCCGTCTGTCAAAATCTGAAAAGCAGCCCGTCATTCACAAGGTGACACGTAAGTTGAAACGCCATAAATATTTTACACCTTACCACACATGATCACTAGAAGCACTACACAGAAATTAGCATCTCCATTCTCTCTCAGGTTCATTCTGTCTTCGCTCCAAACTCAGCGTTGTTTTGCACAGCCATCAATTCTTGTCGCCCAACAAAGCTTAGTTCCAACGCCACTATCTCAGTCCGATGCTGACATCTCCATTTTTCATACCACCTGACCCACACGGATAAACAAACTTCAGATAAAGAAACCCCTAATGAACTACTAAATTTCTTCCAACAAACCATTGTCAAACACCCAATTATTTTCCACTGCCCTTATCCTACTGACTAGAGGCTAGAATGAGGATCAAGAGTTGTTTTTTTTTTTTTTTTTTTTCTTTTGATCTGGTAAGAAACTCCGCTGTCATTCTAATTAGGTCTTCATGTCCATCCCTCAAATTGATACATCAAAGTCATAGACATGAAATTAAGAAGAGAAATCCTTGATAATGAGAAGATAACAAAATCACCGAGAGACAATCATGACAGTAACAAAACTTAGAGATAAATTTCAAAACTCAAAACTGAGAAAGATTACCGAGAGAGCGCCAATAGAGAAATTTAAAAAAGCAAAAGCTGAAAAAGATTATTGAGAGAGATTACCATTTGGGTCTTCGTCACCGTCTGGATCAAGCTCTGCCACCATCTAGGTCTAGCGCCGTGCTGGATGAGGAGGTCGAGAGCTTCAGGGATGGAGTGGAAAGAGCGAGGGAGAAAGGGAATACGAAGGAGTGAGAGAGGGGAGAGTCCTCTAATCGGGCGTATGCAGGTGCAGATTGTGCCCAATAAACCTCTTACGTGGCACATGGTTATTGGAGGGCTGTTATTTTGGTTTTAATAGCTGGACCGGTCCCCAGGATTTCTCTTAGATTAAACCTTCTCTCTCACATTGGTCTTTGACATGGGCTGCTCCCGACTTAGCTTCCTATCAACCCAACTCCAGCTCTTGGACTCGTACATTCCGCTCAGTGACAACAAAAGTCAAAACGAGCGGTACTTTTAAAGTACTGCCTGGATTGCGGATCTGTCCTCAGGGCTCCAGATATGGAGGGAGTCGAATCGTTGCTAGGCTGGGTATTGTCCTGGTACGGTCCATCTGCCGCAGTGTTTAGTAGCCCAGTGAGGATGTGGAAGAAGAGCTGGACCCCAATCTCTCCTACCACCTTCACCAACACCGCATTCGCTGGCTCCACTTGCAATTCGCCGTGTTGGATGTTCCGTTACACTTCTACAAGTATATATAGCGTCCATACTCCATATATGGTGCTCTGTCAATATTGAGAGCCCTTGTCAGCTGTGCTGGCATCGGCTGCATTCTCCACTGCTTGAGTTACACCAACTTCAGCCAGCCGAATAACTCGATCATAAAGCAAATATCCCGACTGCAATACAAACACCCAAAATGCTATTAATTAACCATTTTAATATCCTTCATCAGCATTTGAGGAAGAACGGCAAAAAGGAAACGTAAAAAAAATAGAGCAATCAAGTATTAAGATCAATTGCAGGAACCAAAAAAAAAAAAAAAAGTATTAAGATCATTGCCAGTTTTATAAGTGCAAATACACAATTTTAGTCTGCAGCCCAACTCCTGATAGAAAGTGTCTGAATTTCATATAGATCAAAGCAAGGGTAAAAGAGTCTAATTCTAAAATGTCCAGGTGCTCCCTTGAAGAATTTAAGCCCCCAGAATGTATATTCATTCGATGTTATAATAATTTGTACCATAACACCACATTCCCAAAAGAATACAGAAAGACCAATTGGCTCAATAACATCGATACCTTAAGAGCTATAGCAACGGTGCCTGGAGGCTTGGAACCATCTGGTAGTTGGAAAACCGCATTGTGTCTATGTGGATCGAATGGTTCATTCGTAGGATCAAATTTTTCTACTCCATATTTTTTAAATACCTGAAAGCAAAAGCATGCATAAGCCTTAAAAGATTCCATTTAACATCTAACATACCTTGCTATATCACACAAACAACAATATTCCAAGCACAACAGATGAAAAACGTTAGGTGAAGAAAAGTATGCTTTACAAAAAAACAAATACAAAAAATATTAAAGAAAGTTATATCGTTTAACATCTACTTGTTGCAGCAACGTATATTTATGTAGAAAGTTATATCGTTAGAAAAATAAAAAGGGACAATCTTTATTTTATTTTTTACTTTCTGTAATAACATTGAAAGTATGAACCTTACAAATTGTCGTGTATAATCAGAGAACTGTAAGGTTGAGTAGTGAGTCTAGTGACAGTTGGCAACATCTAGAGAAATTTTACCTCCAAAAGTTGTTTCTTGGTCATTTCAACACCTTCAAGAAGTGTTTTTAAGAGTGGCAGAGCTCCAGCAGAATCTGTAGATGTATCGAGTTTTGCAAAACTCTCTGTAACTTCCAAAGAAGCTCTTTCCAAGTTGTCTGCGACGTCCAGTAAACTCTTCGCAAAACTCTGCACATTTTCCCAAGTCCTTCAGTGATAAGATTATCAAAGATATGAAATAATGAATTTTGAATTTAAAGTAAAAGTCCATCAGAAATATGCAGAGAAAAAAAATTGAGCAACAAATAAAAGACCTGTATGGAAAGCTTTTTAGAGTTTTCTGCTTTCCGCCTTGTCCTGTACATGAAATTCTCCATATCTGCATAAATCCGAAGAACTTCGTCTTGCACTGCTCCAATCTCTTTATCCTTCAACTTCAAAATTTCTTCCTTCTCTGCTACTAGTTTAAACAAATCATCCATGGACAGCACCTCCTCCTTCTCAGAATCTGAATCAGAAAACACAGTTCGTTTAATACCTTTCCTCCTGTGACAGACTCGACTATGGTAGAGTGGTAATCCAAAATAGGACCTGATTCTTTTGTCTGATCAGCGGCTCTGCTGTGTGTAGAACCTGAATCTTCAGCTTGATTGGAATGTTTAGCATCTCCACTTGTATTTGTGGCCTCTGCATTCCTAGAAGCACCAGTATTCTGTACAGTACTCACCTGTTCCTTGTCGGTAGGCTCAGAGGTCGCAGATGAAGACGCTCCATATCTTTGGAAGATGGAGAATTGCGGTGCTGAATTATGTAAGAAAGACACCTGAATTGAGATCAACTGTAAGTTGTAACGTAAAAAGCAAGTGCGCAAAACACTGACTCTGAGAATACCATTCACATTGTAAAAACTACAGTACGCAAATAAACATTAAAAAAACACACAAAGCAGCTATAATTATGAAATCACTAAGGGCCCAATATCGTCTTACATTAAATTAGTTCACACAATTTCGAGGTAAACATGGGTTTAAAAAATGTACAAATTCAAATCAACAAATTAGAACAAACTACTACGCAATGCTAACACCAATAAATAAATAAATAATCAGTTTCATATCCGACACTAATCCAATTATGCTATAACAGAAATACTTCATAAAGAATTCCAAAAGGGAAACTTTGAACTATGAAATTATAAAAGAAAACCCAAAAATCCAATCATCAAAAACATGTATACCTTTTAAAGTCTACACCATCCCAAAAATTTGCTCCTATAAACTCCAATTTCTGATTGACGTATGAAAAGTAGGATAAAATAAAACTACGTTTAGTGAATTGGGAAACCAAAATTGAATCCAAAAGCATTGGCTTCATTTACTGATACTCTAAAACCCTAGCAAAACCCTGCTTGCAATCAACCGCCAAAAAGTACAAAAATGGTGGTTTCCGATGCTTACCGCACTTGGGGATTCAGGAAGAAGGGAGCGGAACTGGTCGGAGAGGATGACCGATTGCTGCTTTTGGGGAACAGAGAGGAGAAGCAAGGGGCTCCGCGGGACGAATCGCCTTGGCAAGAGTGAAAAAACCTTAAAGGCGAACATGGCCGCCGACAATTAATTACGGGAGGGAGGCAGAATCGAAGGCGACAAAATTAGATCGTAATAGAGAGGGAAGCTCTTTGATTGTTGGGATGGGATTTTGAATCTATTGATAAGAGGGACGGGACGGGACGTTAAAAACGGTGGTTGGGGTGAAGGGGAAAGTGAAACAACCCGAAGACTGGAAAACCCCAGCAGTTGGTACTTGTTACTTGACTAGAATACCCTTATGTAAGCTTCTTAAAACGGCGTCATTTTTGTAGCATTGATCGGGTGGCTGATATTTACAGAAACAAAAAGGCGTTAAGATCAACTCGATCGGGGGAGCAGCAAAACGAGAGGCCTACTCGACCCTGAACTAATACTCACAGAAAATGTCTAAAATGATAAGAGTTGGAAACCAAAGCAAAGAGAATTCAAATCCAAAGGAACATAGACCCAAAGTTTCAAGGCCCAACTATGAGAAGGTTTGTCCGGTCGGACTTGAAAGTTGAAGATAGAGGCAAACCGCGAGTCAACTTCCAAGAACGTCATGATCGATCAAGAGCAAATCTTAAAAGGAGGAAAAACAAAAAAAAAAACGTGCCGCATGGTTTTTCACCTGACCACTCTGTCAACGGAACGAGGTTAGACAAAAACAAACCCGGTTGTAAAGGCCCGTGTGTCTCGGGTCAATACTTGGTTTATGATTTAAATCCTTCAGCAAATACTTGAATAAAATAGATTTGTGATATTTTCTGCTCCCCAATCCGCAAAATTAATGTTATGTTTAAATGTTGAGACGAAAAATGATAACAAATTCTTGTAGGATGCTTAGGATTAAACTAAATGCATGTCAAAATTTTATATTTATTGTTGAGTATTCCATCATATTTTTAGTAATTTATAAATATATATGAATTCGATCATATTAATTTCCTTAGATCTAGACTTCTTATAAACATTGGATTTCTGGAATGATAGAGACAGCATATATATACGGTACCAAATGATCCATTAGTTAGCAGAAAAAACATATTTATTTCTCAATTATGGTCATGCAATTATTTGTCAACAACAACTACTCTTTCCAAGGAGTCAAGTCGTCTATAAATAAATAAATAATAAGCAAGTTGCTTGCTCTTAATTTAGTAAATAATATTTTTTGAATAATGACAAAAGACATGCATGTTATACATAAGCCAGTGGTGCAAGTATATCTGATATTCCTTTATTTTAAATTTGTCCACCAGCAGCTGCTTGGGATGGGGGCTACCTAGCTAGTCTAGGCTAATATGCTCAGGGAGCCACTTAGCTATGCTACCTACCACTTCGACTGCCAATGCTTATATATATATAGAATTTTGATTTATATAAATAAAATTATGTATTAATTTATATATTAATATTAATTTTTTTAAATTTAAAAATTTAAATTAATACTATTTTTAATAAAATTTATTTTTTAACTAATCATATTAAATTAATATATGTTAATACGTAATTACAACTAAAATTTTTCATATATACACAACAATGGAGGCCGAAATGGACTTCTCGATCGTCGTGTCATGAACGTGATATTACTGGTCATCAAGTTAACTGTAGGTTTTACTTCTTATAAAATAGCAAGTTGCTCATATTAATATGTTTTTTTATTGTTTATTTTTTTAAAATGAGGAAAAGAAAAAGAAATAAGCAAGTTGCTCATCTCAAGAAGTTGACCGCCAAGTCAAGTTATTATCCATATATATATATATAAGGTGGGGTGGGTAATCATCTCTTCAAGTTCGTCGGCCGGTGAAGACTTCTGCCAAGTGAGATTTACAAGCAGCAGTTTTGAGGAGAGCGTCCAGACCTGTAAGCTGAAATGCCTCCTTATTTTGCATCAGATATTTCGCTTACGTTAATTACGTAGAGTGTGGTGAAGTTTGACGGAGTGATCACATTCGTGGTGAGGGGATTTTTTTGAAAAGAATGATGTGAAGAAAAGATATAAACGTTGTTGGGATGGAGTATATATATGCATGCGCGCAGTCTGTATATATTCTGGGTCCCCGTATTAATTTATGTTGATTGCTGCAGCTAGCAATGTATTAGTTTCTCGTGCTTCTTAATTTACATCTATCGTTTTTACTGCAGTTGACTTCTTGATGTGGAATTTGATTTCAGTTAATATTACCTTTTTTGTTTTTTTGTTAGGAGTTCTTGCTAATTTTGCATATATATCTCTATAGCTCTGTCTAAAGTAGTTTTTGTACTGCTAGCTGTAGGTTATTATTAATCTTTGAAGGATAAGAAAATATGGAAAATGCTTCATCTAAAAAAAATATTTGATTAATCGCAGATTTTTCTTTCTTCTTTCTGGTCTCCTCCTGATCTCTTCTCCCCGCATACAGCTTCCTTCTATTTCGCTTCTTCTTCTTCTACTCTTTTATTCTAGTGTTCTTCTTCTACACCACTAGCTCTTCCATACAAAACTTTCAGAGCAAATTAAGAAAAACTAACTTGCAGTATAATATTAGATATATTTTGTTAATGTTCTAGTCGTAAAATCTTGGCATCGCAGAGAATCAGAAAAACTTGGAAGACATGGCGGAGGAGAACGAGAATGAGAGCTATAAGAAGTATGGAGAATTGTACCTGGCAGTGCGACGAGGGAATTGGAACGCAGTACAGGAATTTCTGGAGCGTGAACCCGATGCATTGACTGCCAAAATAAACTGGAAATACCAAACGCCGCTTTACGTTGCTGCGGCTGCAGGTCAGGTGCATGTAGCGAAGAAACTGGTGGAGAAACTGCCGGAAGAAAAGTTGGAAATGCAAGATTATTACGGGTACACAGCTATTACAGAGACAGTGATGCGTGGAAACCACGAGCTTACGGAGTGCATACTTAACAAGAACAAGAAGTTGATCAGCATCACCAATCACATGGGAAATTTGCCGCTTATTCAGGCTATTTACTATGGCCAATTAGAAATGGCTCGCTATTTGTATTCTCTCACTCCGCTCGACGATCTTTTGCCTGCGAAAGACTACAACGGTCCTAATTTTTTCACATACTGTATCTATACCGGAACTTTAGGTACGCACCAAAGTTCCAAACAACCAGTACTCTTCCTGCATGCAGTTCTTGACTGAACTATTGTTGAATGGTCGTTCATCTATATTTCATTAATATTGTTTTTAATTAAGGCGCATACATGATATATATATATATATATATATATGTATATATATTGCTACAACATTACAACGTACGTACGTACAGATATTGCTTTGGATTTAATGAAAAGGCACCCACCTTTGGGCCTTGCTCGAGACAAATACGCGATCACACCGCTGTTGGCATTGGCGTCCATGCCTGATCTATTCCCCAGTGGAAATCTCGATCGGCTTGTGTTTTGGAAACGATGGATCTACGAATACTGTCAGTTACTATCCTGCACTACTCTGTTCTGTCGCTTAATTAAACACTTACAGATTCTTAATTGGCCTTTTCTTGCTGAAAGGTATACATATTCCTCCGAATCGTGACTCCAAGGAAATTCATTTGAACGTTCAAAGGGTAGAAACCCAAAAAGCAAAACCTTTCCTATCAGGTATCATGTCTTTGCCTAATAGTAGTACTTTTCCTTAATTATTTTTACAAAGTGAAATTATTATAATATTAGTTAGTAAAATAATTGTATCAATATCTTTACTTATTCCTACTTTATTAATTCTATTTTAGTAACAGTTTTATGATCAGCGATCAAATTTTGTTCTTAATTTACAGTGTCAGCTCTATTGCGCCATCTAGTTTCACATGTCCAAAACATCTTGGGTACATTATTTCTACCGAGATCATCTGAATTAAATTGTTTGAAAACTTTCTCTGTTGTTTATTTATTTGAAGTTTCGCATGCGGGGTTAAATTTACATTGTTTCGATTATTAACGCACGCAGGAATCAAGCATTTATATCAGATGAAGTTGACCCATGTCCAAGCCCAAGAACTTCTTAGTCTAATGTGCGCAAGAATAACTTGTTTAGACTACTACGAAAGGAGAGATGGCTGCGTTGAATATGCCATCATCAAAGCTGTCGAGAATGGGATTTTTGAAGTTGCTTCTGAGATGCTGAAGGCGGATCCAGATCTTGAGTGGACCTTTGATGGAAAGAAGAGGAACTTACTTATGCTTGGTGTCTTGCATCGTCAAGCTAAGATCTGTAGCCTTCTAATAGGGCTTGATTTGAACAAGGCTCTGGCATGTTATGAAGATAGGGAGACACATGGCATTTTACATATGGCAGGAATGTCAGGAGAATCCCGTACCATGCTTAATCGCATCCCAGGTGCAGCTTTGCAAATGCAAAGAGAACTCCAGTGGTTTGAGGTCTTCTATCTATCTCACTTTATCTTTCTTTGATATACGTTTGCTTTTTGCCTTTCAGATTTTATTACATGATTAATAGCTGCATGTAATATTGTAATTTTACCTATATTTTTGCGGCCTTTCTTTCTAATTAAATTTTATTTAACAAATGCAGGAGACGAAGAGAGTTTTCCAACCCAAGGTCAGGGAAGTCACTAACACGGATGGTTTGACTCCCCGAGAATTGTTTACAAAAGAGCACAAAGACATGTTGAAAGAAGGAGAGCAATGGCTAAAGGACACTTCGACATCTTGTACAGTTGTAGGTGCTCTCATAATTACCGTTGTGTTTGCTGCAGCCTTTACCGTTCCAGGTGG
Source organism: Carya illinoinensis (assembly GCF_018687715.1). Taxonomy (NCBI): domain Eukaryota; kingdom Viridiplantae; phylum Streptophyta; class Magnoliopsida; order Fagales; family Juglandaceae; genus Carya; species Carya illinoinensis. The sequence continues at coordinate 43,673,822 of NC_056762.1, read as the reverse complement.
TAACGACCAAAACACAGGCTTGCCAATGTTCCTGCATAAAAGGCTGTTTATGCTTTTTATAGTATCTGATGCCTTGTCCCTCTTCACTTCCTCAACTTCAGTCTTGATGTTTTTAGGAATTCTCACGTCACGCTATTCGGAAGATGACTTTCTCAAGTCTTTACCAACAAAGATGATAATAGGTCTTTCCACACTCTTTTTCTCCATTGCAACGATGATGGTAGCCTTTTCTGCTGGTCTTTTAATTATGCTACGTGACCAATCATGGATTGTTGTTCCTATAATTTCTTTGGCTAGTGTTCCAGTTAGCCTCTTCGTATGGATGCAGTTCCCTCTTCTTGTTGACATGGTCATGTCAACTTATGGACCAGGAATATTTGATAGTAAACTGAAGATTGTCATTAACTAGTTCACTGAACATTATTGCAGATGTGTGCAGTATGGTGTTTATGTGTTCCACTAATCATCGGCATACCATCCGGCCAGAACCGATGATTATTTGCTTTTTTGGGAAGGATGAATGATAAACATTCCGCTGTCTTATATGTTGCATATATATTTTAAGGAGTTGCCCTCGTTTTAAGGAGCTGGTGTCTCAAGTGTATAAACCTACCATTCTTGTTATCATTGCATGGCTTAGAAGTCGTAAAATTAACTTCACGAAGTTTTACAATTTGGTGATTCAGCTAATTGTTCATTGTTTCTGCGTTGCTAGCTAGTCCAGTACTTCATAAAATATTTAACCGACAACAATTAATAGTGCTAGTGCTAAAACAAGACAAAGCCCTGGAGAATGTCATACTCGGCCAACCGAAATTATGTTAAAAGTAATCATGTCTGCAAGAAGGAACAAAAGGTGGTCAAAAGCGTAGATCTAAACCATAAGATTGAAGCCTTTTGTTAAATTAACTCGCAGGAGTAACGGCAACTTGAGCACTTAGAGCAAGAACCTTAATTCATGGTTCAACTCGACAAAAAGTGATGACGAACAGATGGAAAACGGACAGAAAAAAGTGGCATCCCCCCAACTTTGTTCCAAGTATTCCATGAAATGGGTCGCAAGTATTTAAATAAGGCCACAAGCGATCTTAATCCAGTGTAAATGACGATATATATATATATATATACTATTGCTCCCCAAAGAATTTGATAAAAATTTTGTTTTTGTTCCATCTATATATATATATATATTCATTAATATACACACACACATACTTTTCCTCTCTACATGCAATGAGCGTCCGTTTTGAGTGGCATTAATTTTAGTGAGACGTACAGAGGGATATGATCAATATTAAGAACTATAAAGATATTATATATATATATATATAAAATCCTTCGCACGCATGGATTTAGAACATCTTTGTCCACTCTGCCCAAAAAAGCCATAGAAGTTATGCAGTTAGTACTACTCCACTTCATATATAGAGAATGAAGTTTTTATCGATGCATATGGCTGCATTAAAAAATAAGATTCATTGACAGAATTTTAAAAATTTTCTATAGTTAATTAACAAGCACGTTAATATAGTAGTTTTCTTACAACCCTCACATAACTTTAATGAAAAGGCCGCACTACAAAATTAAAACACACAAAACCCCTAAAAATTAACCTGCAATTTCAAGCTGCATTGTCAAATCCTTCATAAGAATCAGAAAGAGGATGATCTTATTGGATAAAATCATTCAAACCCCTTTTGTGATTAACAGGTGCTGAAACAGATCAGGACAAAAGATTACTACTTAGTTAACGTAATAATCCTATGATCTACTTAAGCAGCACGAGCAAAAGTCTGGTGAAACTCTTTGTCAGATTCTTGCACCTGAAGCCTCCACTCCTCCCAGAGGATCCTGATGAATCTTGCATCCGCTTCGGGCTGCTGGAGTAAATATTGTTCCTCTCTCTCCACGTCCTCAAAAACATCCTCGTCAAGAATGTCATCACTCTCCTCATCTTCAGAGGCATCCGTACTTAAGAAAGGCTCCAAGTAAAGGTCATCGATATAGATAGCCTCAAAATCTATTGCAGCCGGTGGCCTTTGGTGCTGTGACAAAGCAAAAGCCCAACTCTGCAATATTGAATGGAGAACTGAAGTAAAGAGATTCCATACCATGGCAGGGCTCGGAAGCATTTTCTCTAGACTGGCTAAAGCTATTACAAGAAAGCTGTTTATTTGCGATCAATTATTTTTAACAAAATAACTATTTTCAACTAAAATGAGTAACAAATACTCTTTTAATTGTAAAAGATTAGTTACAAATACTTATTTTTCTTGTAGTAATAAGACAAGTCATGCTCATCTCTTTATCGAATTAGGAATGAGGAGAGAAGTCAAACGTCTAGAGTACTGCTTCATTGAGACTACTAGCTATTCTGGTCGGGATGATCATATATTACAAAAAATACTACCATTAGGAATGTGATCTTAATCTAGGTAACTATGGAAATTCTAATTTCTCGATCTTTCATTAATTGAGACTGATTTTCTTGCCATCCTTTTTCACATCTTAGTCCCAAGCGTAGATTTTCTTTGTTTTGGAAAAGAGAATAGTTTCCTTGATCACCTTCTACCGTTATGGCAGTTCATTGATCTCTTATTGACGAGAAAGATAAATAAAGATACGCAAGTACGTAGTCGCACTCATATCCATATTTGGAAGAGTAATGTTACGTACAGTCGTGAAATTACAAACGTCGTGCAATCGCTTTAAAAAAAAATGAGGTCTACGATTAAAAAGTTAGTTTTTTTTTTTCATGTAGGTCTTATATTAATTCATTTTTTTAAAATGACTGTACGCTACTTACACAACTATGACTGCAAATATCATTTCTCTATTTGAAACGAGAAAGACTTGAGGTTGGACGGGTATAAAAGTTCTTTTTGCACTGGGCCAATAAGAGTGTGCCACGTAGGCACTATAGAGAAAATCTAAATGAGCATGCATCTTGAGGAACCCTCTTTCATTCTGTCCAGAAGCCCTCCCCGTCACCCCATTCCTTTATTTCGTACGAAGCTCTCCCCTGCACTCAATTCTCCCCCTCCCCCATCATCTCCACTCAAGATTTTTCCATCTTTCTCTCCATCTGCTGCTCCCACGAAATCGGGCATCCCTGCTCCCACGATGATTAACAGAAGGACGCCGTACTTAGATATTTTTCTTATCTACGTCTTCTTCTCTGCTCTCCGTTTGTATTCAACCTCAGACTGATATAGACCAGACCATACTAATATTTTATGGTATAGCAAAGGAGAAGATGTGATCAGATGTGAACCATGATTTATTTAATAGAAATAAATATACTTCATTGTGCTCATAAGTTGATGAAAAAGAAAAGAGAATAGAATTTGATCAAACAATCTAAGAGACCAGCAAAGAATTCGGCATGACCATAATAAACACAGGTCACCCATGGAAAATATGGAGAGAAAAAAATCATTGCCTTTCAAGCATCTCCCAAAACAAAGAGAGCACATATACCACATCATAGTAACATCTATATTATCCTAATTAATTCATAAAAATAGACAAGTACAAAACATATTTGAGGGAGCTCTCTTTTGTCGCTCAAAGCATCCTCCAAAGCCACTGGACAATAATGCTTCTGAAATCTAGATATTTTCTCGCCAAAAAGCTACCGTCGTTTAGTGAAACTCTTGTCCTGGAGCATATTTAAATGTTAATTTTTCTCTTGCTCCAAACATGAAGCATATGTCCACTTACCAAAAAAAAAACAAATGTACTGAGTAAAATGTTTGAAGTCAGAATTGCAACCAACTATTTAATCCTAGTATCTCAAGAATCGATTACGTATTTAATCCTAGTATTTCAATGATCGAATACAAACGGCCTGCATAGAAAAGATGCAGATAAGAAAAATATCTATAGTGCGGCGTCCTTCTATTCCTCGTCGAGGGACCAGGGACAGACGATTTCGTGGGGAAGGGAGATGGTTAGAAAGTGGGAAAAATCTTACTTGAGTGGAGATGATGGGGAAGGGGGAGAGTTGAGTGCGAGGGAGAGCTTCGTACGAAACAGAGGAATGGGGGGAGGGGGAGGGCTTCTGGACAGAATGAAAGAGGGGGGATCCTCAAGATGCATGCTCATTTAGATTTTCTCTATAACGCCTACGTGGCACACTCCTATTGGCCCGGTGTAAAAAGACCTTCTATACCCGTCCGGCCTAAGTCTTTCTCATTTGGAAGAATTCTAGAGTGACTAAGCCTGCACAAAGTGAATAAATATAAAACTGATCGCATAAAAATTAATTTTTTAATAATAAATTTTACTTTATTTTAAAAAGAGTGTGTGGGACTTAATGCAAATTGCATGCATGCGACCTTCTCTTGAGATTGATTTTTTAACCCGAGATATCATGTATTGACATTTAATTCATACAAAATCATCGCATGCATCAATGTCACACCGGAGATCCCCTCTTCCTAGAAAAAGACCCCGATCGATCGATCGAGTTTCTTTATCATCATGCAAACAATAGAAAAGATGAAACTGATTAACTTACAGTCCCTAGTGGTGATTTGAATCGATAGATTTTTTTATTTTATTTTTACCGTTCACTTAGGTGGTCATTTTATATGTATAATCGTATACTCAATTTGAATTCCAGTTAGTATTATTTAGTTTCATTTTATGTGAAAATAACAGCCTTCGACTAACAAAAATAATTACATGGACACAAGTATGTTTTTTACAATTCGTGTTGCAACCGGCGGTCAATATTAATATGATCGATAGATGATCATGTCATTAAGTGGTAAGTTCTTTGTTTGATTATTTTGAATTTTAGATTCACAGAACTATCTTTCATTTAAAAAGAGTCAAAACCAAATATTGCAAAAAAAAAAAAATAGACAGCTTTCGGCTAAGAAACGGGACCGTTTCTTACAAGTTACAATTCCTGTTTTTTCAGAAGTTAGTTGAAAAAAAAAAGTCTCATTTCGTGCATGGGCTGAAAAAGTCTCATTTTTCCAGAAACTATAGACATACAACTGATGATCATTAACTTTCAAATATCATTAATCAATAAGAGTAGCATTTACTCATAGCAAGGACACATAATGCAGTTTCAGAATATAAAGATACTGCGCACTACGGTCATGCTGCTATATAAATCACACCACAAGATCCAAAGATCTCATCCTCAAACAATTTCATTTCTCTATACGTCATCCAAGCTAGATTCATAAACGTAAAATTGAAGAAAATCTTAAAACAAGTATTTATATCATGGATGAATAATCCATAAAGAGGCTTACGGTTGTTGTTTGCCTAACAACCTCGATTCAACATGTTGTAGAACTCTTCAATCGATCTCTGTCTCTCAAGATTCAACCTTTCACGAAAATCCCTGATGAAAATTTCTGATTTCGCATTCAATCCATACGGTGGAAGTGTTTTGGAATCAGGTGTCTCAAACAGAGCATGTTCCGTTTTGTTCTCATCATCAGCCAATGGATCATCGTATGATTCTTCCTCATGATCTTGCCAATAATCACCACCATCGTCTGCTATCTTCATTTTAAGCGGCTGCGGCTGGCCGTCATGTGGCAGTACTGCAGTTTTTGCCTCCACTTCCTTGTACGGCAAAGGGTCGCCCACTTGTATGTTTGAAAGGCCGCTTTGAGTTTGTAGCACCTGGTGATGATGACGATCAATATGGTAGCCGTAGGAGTTAAAATAGACATGGCGGTGGCAGCGACGATTACTAGAGGAAGGCCGGAGGCGGCCGAGAAGTTGACGTGTGGTTTTTAGAAAGGATTTAGATTTACCAAGAAGACGAGTTTTGGATTGGAGGGTCGTGGAATTGAAAACCTTCCACATTTTCTTATGGTAGGGACGCTCTTCTTTGAGTGCTGACCAACCCATCAAACTGATAGCAGGCTTGCTGGTTTATTTAGGGAAGACTTAACACCAAGTTCAGGGCTCTATGGAAGTTTGCGAAATGACCGATGACATTAAATCCGTGATAGCGGGCTAATGAAATGGTTCAATGCCTCCATGAATGGAAATAATCGTTTGTGCGTTTCTAGGAAAATATTGATGTTCTCTATACATAGTGGCAATCCTTTCGACATGAACGTGATACATTTCTAAATGAAAGGGGAAAATTATTAGTTGGGATTTTTTTTATAGAAATATTGCTCCATACCACGCTTAGATTTGTTCCGGTTAATTTGCTCAGAAAGAAAAGATCATGCACACTATCACTTTGTAAATCTTTGTGAATCGTACAAAAGGTTTCGATCAAAAAGAATCTAAGAAATTACCACTGATTTATTTTCATGGTGATAAGGACCCATAAAATTGTTTCGGTAGCTTAGGACCAAATAATTTAGAAATCAATAAGAGTAATGCTACATGCAGTCGTGGAGTATGTAAACGCTGCGCAATCGCTTTGAAAAAGAGTGAAGTTCATGATTAAAAAATTAGTTTTTTTTTTTTCATGTGGGTCCCTTATTAATTCACTTTTCTCAAAGAGACTGTGTAGCGCTTACACAACCACGACTGCAAATATCATTTCTCAATAATTTAAGGGTCCAAACAAGCAAGCAAAAAACATAAAATTAAGGTTGCGATTGAATTTTAAGCTGAGTTGAATTTTTTATGAATACTAATGAGTTGAATTGACGAAGTGAGTTATATGAAGTCATCTAAAATAAATTTAGATGTATTTAAATATTAAGATAAATTTAAAAATATTAATGAAAAGTTGAAAAAATTTATAGATCATACAAAAAAATGCTAAGTTAAAAAAAATTTATAGATCATACAAAAAAATGCTGAGTTGAAAAAAATTATAGATCTTACGTGTAAAGAGATTTTAAGTTAAAATAAATTTAATAATTTGAAAGTTCGATATTTAAATATTAAAGTCAGTTTAATTTTAAACTAAATTGAATTGTTCTCAATTAACTTCAACAACCAAACGTATTTTGTCAACGATAAAGTTGTATGGATCATTACCTTGAAAATTGGTAAATTTATCACATCAAATCTCATATAAAATTTCCAACTCAAGTACTTTATGAGTTTTTTTCTATGTACAGAGAGGTTTGAATGAATTGAACAGGTTGTAGTTGGACCTTGGTGATACCCTCGGTATCATTTCCTTGTCAAAATATAAAATCAATAGAAATAAATTAACGAAAAATCATCTAAACGCTGTCCAGTCAAAGAAAGAAATCGTTGAGTTTCCGTTTCAATACAATTACATGAGTGATAAGGCGATAAGTATAACAATGGACGAGTTGAGACTGGAGAACTCGAAAATATTCTAATGCTCGATTATTAGGATACTCAGAACTCTAATGTGCAGATATGGCTGCCTTTCCATTTGCGATCCAACCTCTGTCCATTTTATGTTCCTGTAAATGCCGACGCCACCCTTTAATCGTACGGATTTTTGAAATTCTTCAAGAGATCCGGTATATCATAGCCCAGCATATCATCAACAGCTTGTATCATTTTGGGTTTCAACTTATCAAATTTGTCGATACTGTAACCGCTCAAGATCTCCCTGAAGTGGTCAACGTTCGGGAAATCTCCAGGAGGCAAGTGGAACTCCCTTTGGACCTGGTTTAATAAAGTGGAGGTACGTACGGAATTACATAAAATGGTCTTAATATGTTAGAAGGAAATGATGAAAACAAACTTTAAAGTGGAAGAGACGGGGGGCAGAGAGTTGAAACCTTTCCAAATTCATCAGACAAATTATCTATGAGTCTCTGCTGGGCTTTAGCTTTTCCCATCATAGCAGGCATCTCTTTTTTAAGATGACTAATGATGTAAGCATGTATCTTGGCTGCTCGAGCACGTTTTACAAATTCATTGATCTGCCAGACAAAAACCCAGGTTAAAAGCCCTTCAACCTTCGAGACGTTTATGCATAGAATTACCCTGCTACCACATGGTAACTTAAAATATTGAGTATTTAATACAGGAGATTTTCTTACTCATGAGGTACAAGCACAACTGAACTCATTCAAGTAGAGAAAATTTCATGAGACATGGATAGAGACACTCACTCTGCGATCACAAGCTTTCTTTGGAATATCTTTCAGATCAGCAAGAAGGTCCTCCTGCTCTTTTTCAAAAAGTTCTTTCCCAATTGGACCAGTAGCAGCTTCATTTACAGGTTTGTCATTGAATGAGCTGCCAAAACCAATTAAGGATATCACTACGCATAGTAAGATTGTGATGAAAGTCACATTCACATGGAAAGGGGAAAAATTATAGGATTAAAACTTTAAACGATTCAGTGATATGTGAAACCATGTTATCAGATCTTATGAAATATAAGATACAGAGCCCATATTATACAGATCATTTCAAAAATAGATACAAAGCAGTAATTCAACATGAATATTTGCAATAAACTTAAGTCAAGCATATGCCTCAGGTACAACAACAAAAGACTTCTACTGGGTAAGTTACGCTACAGATCATAGGGAGCCTACCCGATATAAACGCGCATAACCTCAGGAGTGTTTATAACTTTCCCAAGTGACCACATTAACGCTCCATAAACCCGCATCAGCTGCAATGTTAAATCATGGGATGCAAGTTAAGATGCTACCATCCAGTATGCAAGTTTGGTTTTTTGATAAGTAATAAGATATTTCATCGATATAAAGATAGGCAAAGCACAAGTACACTAGACGTATACAAAAGCATACACCTATTTAAGAACTAGCCAGTATGCAAGTTTAACCGTGTATACAAGTTAAGAGTTACTTGGCAGCAAAAATTCTTACCTGCTGGGTATCAACTTGGTCTGCCTTGTTAAGAACCACTCGAATCTTGTCGTCATGACCACGTAAAGATGATATCACTCTCTTGAATTCATCACTAACGTCAAGTTTGTGAGGATCAAACAAAAGTAGAATGAGGTCACACTTTGCAGCAAACCATGATGTTACACCGGTAAAATCATATGCTCTTTGTGTTCGTTGCTTTTCTCCAGACAGAACACCAGGAGTATCAACAAAAGTGATATGCTCCAGCAGCTTCCAATATTAAAAAGAGCAAGTTTCAGTTCCACAAAAAAATAATCTAGACAATCTATTTTTATTCTAGAAAATTAACTCACGGGATGTGGCATTTGAGAACACTCAAATTTCGACAAAAAAGCAGTTCCAAAATTTGTCAGCCCACTGAATGGCATGTCTGCCTGAACGGCAACAGTGTTTCCAGGGATACTTCTTTCATCAGTTCCAGACTGTATACAAGCAAACATAACTAGTGAACACTTGCAAGATTTCACAAGGTAAGCAGCATGCTATCTTATGCATACAGAATACTGAAGGAGAGAGAATAGTCCAAAAAGCTAGCCAGATTCATAATCATAATATAATTCTTCCAAAAAGAAGATAAACTACAAGGATTATGATGGGTATAGAAGAGAGAGAGAAATGGTCGCTCATAACAGAAAGGGTACCAAGAGGCCTAACTATGCATTTGATATTAAAAACATATGAGAAATCTTCCCTTTTTTCAGTAAGATGATCTCCAAGTATCTCTTTCTTTATTTTTCACTTCTTCACACGAACACTTACAAGAGTTGTAACATAATTTTTTTAACATCAAATGGTACTTAAAGATCTTTATCGGGGATAGCAAATTAAAGAAAGAAATGAAGCTAATATGGTGAAGTTGCATCAAAAGACAAAGTAAACTGCATGCAAAAACTGCACAGTAAAGAACAAACCCAAGGTGCTGACAAAAATGAATCATATTACTTTAGACAATGACATAGAACGGATCAAGCTCAAAGAAAAGTAAACAGTGACGATCAGATCAATGCTAAATATAACTTAGCATATTTGTAGGCAAATTAACAAGTTTGTCGATAAAAATGATCATTCTAAGAATGGCAATGATACCCGAATGCCAATGGTCTATGGGTCAAATAGCATATCCTACCCTGTGGACACGGGGTGGGAAATAAGTGCAAGAGTGTGATGAGATGATTTTTTTTACCAATGACAACTTGATCTATAATATAGGAATAAGAATGCAAGTTTGGCAGGAAAAAAATTAAGTTCTCGAAAGATCATCTAAACATGCACGTATCCATCCCTACAAAGAGGAATAGTGTGTAAATGTAATGAACCACAAAGAAAGTTTTCATAAACAAGCAATTACCATAATTAATTTTAAAATTTCCAGAAAATATCAGTTTGCTCAAGCATTGTCCTTGAGGATTTTAGGGGGTGAAACCTTCCTAAAAAACTCCTACAACCTAAATAATGAAGAATAGGTGTGCTGAGTGCAGCAAAGATAACTCAATCCTTATTCATTACAAAATTCAACGACTTATCTTCAGCATTCAAAACATTAAAAATTATGCTCTTTTTTTGGTCCTGATTAGAACAGACAAACTATAAGAGCAGTTAGATAAGTAACTCCACATCTATGGTGATGAAGAAAAGCAAGCAGTAAAAGGAGAAATGATCACAAGAAGATGAAAAACGTTCAAAACTCTCAGTAAGCTTCATCAATTGATAAATAAAAAGAACAAGAAAGGTTTAGGAAAAAGGGAGGGGAATAGATATAAATTTCTTTTAATGATGTTAAATCTGAAGAAAAACTAGAAATTTAATTGACTTGAAGATAACAAGGAACCATGAAAAAATAATTTAGACTACAACTTAAAGCTACATTAATGGTAACACAATACGAGATGGTTTTGCAGATACCATGACAACAACAAATCTGTCAGTTGTGGGCTCAGGTCCAATGTGAGCTCCTGTTAACAACGACATAAAAAGATTATTAGAGAATTTTAATCTAATGTGTGCTTAAATGCAAACACTATGCACACAAGATAACTTGCCTGGATAACTACTTTTCAGCAGATGCTTAATAAATGTTGTCTTCCCAGTCGAATATTGACCCAAAAGCATAACCATTGGTTTAGCATCAAAATCACTATTTGTCTGCACAGAGTTCAAAAACAGATAATAAACTTATTATCCACTGCCACCCATAATGAACAAAATAGCATCAACAAAATATAAAACTGAATTAGTTGTAATTCAGCATTTTATGTGAGAGGAAGTATCGCAGGTTCATTGCACACTGACCAGCGATGGGGATACAAAATCATTAAAACGATAAGCAACTTCTAATGGCTTCAGCTTCTGAATGTACAGTCTCTTCAAGCCATCAATGATTGATGTAACAGAGGAAAGCGGCACCTATGAATACAGCCAAAAAATCAAGGAAAGAAAAGACATGTGGCTAGATGTGGGTGTAAAGATAATATACCAAAAATCAAGTGAGGGACAATTAAAATTGGGCCAGATAGGACCACGTAAAAATTTAACATTACAACTGCAGAATAATATTGAAAGAGTCCTCATTTCTATTCACAGATATTCCCATTTCCTTATTGATACAAACAAGATACTGAGTAAAAGATATTATATCTTAACATAAAAGTAACAAGATCATCAGCATCAAAGATTACTCATATGATACCAGCTTGGTTAGTGGAATAAATCATTCGAAAAAGGCCTGCATAACAAACCGGTATCATATAAACAGTACCATGGTCAGAAGCGTCCAAAATATGACTTAAAAAAAGTCAAGTGCCACGTGACTCCCTCGGGATTGAAGAGTATTTTATTCTTGAACAAAAGCAGGAGAGAAATTCATCAATGAAATTAGATAGAAACTTGCATGCTCAAAAAATACCTTTTTGGATGCTTTGGATGAAAACCAATTAGGTGCAGCTGAGGTTTGAACTTGAGAACTACCTGCATGACTGCATCACTGAGCATACAATAAAACCAAGATATAAAGCAGCATTGTTATCTACATTGAGAAATGTCTTACCATTTGCATCAAGTTCACTTGTCTTTTCCTTTCGCTTCTTCTTCTGAGTGGATGACATGAAAAGGTAAGACTTCCTTGAAGGAAATTAATGGAACAAAGAATCAATAAAAATCAAAACAGCATAGTTACCGCTATTAGTGCATCTAAACCCTCCATAACAGGAGGTTTCAAATTGCCCAAGTCAACTGCAATAAATGAAGCAATGCTCAATGAAAACACGAGAAGTATTCTTCAAAGCAAATAATCAAACATCACACTAAACAATAGTTTTTTTGAAAAGCACTAGCCACATATGCATTATAACTCTGAAAATACTACTCAATGTTTTTTTCAATGAGTAACTCCGAAAACAATAGTCAATGTTACAAGTAGAGCTACTTGGAATCATTCTAAAGGATAAGAATATCTTCCTCTCAGACATGCTACGTGAGCCATTCCTTTTCCCAATGTGGCATTAGTATGTTACATTACTCAACCAATCCAGGCATCTACTATAGAGAGAAACCTAAATGTAAACAGATTACCATCACTGTTCAGGAGATCATTTGTGATTGCATGACCAGCTTGTGCCAGAGACGCTAGCTACACATTAAGAAGAAAGAATGGGTCAGGCCCCAAAAAAATGAATAATATTTGGGTGTAGGTCGTCCAGATACACCAATTACCTGCATAGCACCAATAAACTCCTTGAGGCCAAGATATCCCTGTCGCTTCGAGTCTGCAATTGCCCACACCTGAAAAAAAAAAAAAAACAAGAATAAGAATAAGTGAACAAATAATAAAGAGTAATGCTACATATCACATTTTCATCCCACCATGCAAAATGTGGCACTTTTTAACACCCTTGGATCAACCTTTGTCTTTTTCAAAGAAAAATTCAAACGTTGATGGGCAATATCACCTCATCATAGTGCGATAAAAGTGAAATAGAATTGAGGAACATAAAATTCTTCAATAATAAAGAAATTCTTTAAATAACAAAAACAAAATCAGCAAAACCATAAACCAGTCAGACTTATGCTTAAAAAAATAAGGAAAGCAATCAAAAGGTACTAAGTGAGAATTCCAAAGCGTGGAACCTAACATGAGAAGCGAAAGAAACATTATTACAGAGATAGCAAACATAATACTAAGCATTACTAAGAAAATAATAAACAGCACTAACCACAACTATCGTTTATAAAGCTATTCGGCTAACATATATAAGATAAACATTTTTAAAAACGAGAAAATATTTGCAAAACCAATTTTCCAATTAATCAACTAAGCTGAGCAACAAATGATTCTCAAATATTGGCAAGAAAAATAGCGAAAATAATGAGATCAAACCTGCTTGAGATCTTGCCTGGACAAATTGGACATAGCGAAGAACTTAGTAGCATCATTCCCTGTTATACGGCCATCTCCATCTAAACAAAACGCATAGTTCGAACATAAACAAAACGCAATAAGCCTATAATTCAAAATCTTAAAAACAAAAAAACGGAGAAATGAGTTTTAGTGAAAGAATCTTCAATATTCTTTCAACCAAACGAGGAATGGAGATCAAATTTGGTGCGAAAAACCAAATTTAAATAGAAGGGGTGAACGTACCTGAATCAGCGTAACTGAACCACTCCTGATAGATCTTCTGGTGCTCTTTAGAGCACGAAGTAATTGGAATGGAAGCAATCTCCATGGTTGAAAAAAATCATGAAAATAGAAGAAAAATTACTTCTCCCCCGTTTTTCAGCGCGTACGGGTTCCGAATCCTATGGGGGAAGGGAAGCGGAGAGAGTCCTTCCTACCGACGAAGCGTGACTGGGACAAGAGGAATTAACGAAGACGCTGTCGTTTTCACAATTTTGACTTGGCAGTAGGGCACAACGCTGGTGTTTTTCTCTTCAAACTTTTTTAACTCTTATTTAACTGGCTGGCACACGCCAAACGGAGAAAATGTAAAGCTACGGTCCCGACAGGTTTCAATGCGAAACCAACGTGGCACGAATTTCTTTCTCGAACGTTGTAAAATTATAAATATCATATAATTATTTAAAAATAAATAAAATTTATAATTACAAAATTATTTTTTTTACGTAGATCTCGTATTAATTTATTTTTTTCAAAACAACTATATATTGTTTACACAAATATGACTGTAAATATCATTTCTCTTCTTTATCGATCAAATCACAATTGAATTCAATTAGAAACTCCAAAAAAATAAAAAAATCACATTTCCTAATGGTCAAAAGACATTTTCAAGGCACCAAATATTATTAGCGCTCTCGGTATAATAATACGAATGAGATAATAGATTCTATTCTGGTGCAGGATCGTTCGTTACTCATTTGGTGGAAAATTTACGGCTGAGATCATGGGTTGGATTCTACTTCATGATAAAATAAAATAAAAATGGAAGAACAATTGATCATTATTAAAAAGGAAATACGTGCGTGGTTAAAAAATGAAAATTGGTGTTCAATTAATTTTAATATCCATTCCATCAGTTGAGGTAAGAAACTCATATCTTTGCCATTGTCACCCTCTATTATATATACAGAAATGTTAAATCTCCCCAATTTTGGAGCCAAAAGAATGTACCAAATTACTCTCCCATTGACATATATCTCGAAATTACCCAATAATTTGTTTCATAAACACCCATTCTCATGACTGGGGGGGCTACATATTTTAATTAATAAATGAAAACGCATTAATAAATATAATCGAGAATCATAACAACATTATAAACCATAAAAGCCTGAAGAAACTTTGAGAACAAATCGCACGATATAAGGTGCAATATCGTAAAAGAAAAACGATGACAAAACATAAAAGAATGAGAGAATAAATATACAAAACCCAGCCCCCCCAACCCATGCCCCCAGTATGGTACCATGCCCGGCGTCCAAAAAACAGGATCTCTCATCGATTCCTTAAGAAATGCCAATGGTTTTTCCAAGCAACCAGAGAACCAAAGATAACTCGATACCGAAAATGGTGTGTAGTGTAGTCCGGTCCAACGTGAAGCCGAAAACTGTAATCCCTGCTCTATTATTCTCAAAGTACGTCACTGAGAATAAAAGATAAAAACAAATCAGTTGAAGGCATTGATAAAAGGAAATGCTGTGCATAAGTCAAAGTGCTCATTAATTTATGTAAATTAAGTTTAAACAAAGCGTGCATGC
Organism: Carya illinoinensis; assembly: GCF_018687715.1. NCBI lineage: Eukaryota > Viridiplantae > Streptophyta > Magnoliopsida > Fagales > Juglandaceae > Carya > Carya illinoinensis. Next base: position 43,658,793 of record NC_056762.1, on the reverse strand, counting down.
ATATTACTCATGCAATTGATCGGGAAAAAGCAAATTCATCGAGGTCAACCATGGCATTCATTTGAAAGTGATTCTTTCTCTGTGACAATTATATAAATACCTAGAGCTTGTCTCTTCTGGAAAGAAATGGTGCTATACGCGTATGATGGGATCAGTTTGTTGTTATCTAGGTCATCTTCCTCATCGCCAGCTTCCTCACCGTCCGATTCTTCCCCGGCACCCATCGGAAACACCAGGCCGTTGTCCACCGGAGCTCTTGGAGTCTCACCATCGGCACCCTCGAAGGATTCTAACGTAGCGCAAACATGCCATTTAGCAGCAAGGCATGTTACTGATTGTGCCTTGTGCGTAATCTTTGTTGCGCTCCGCATTAGTATCATGAGCCCAGTAAGAAGAGTTATAGAGCATAGCTGCACCGAACCAAAATTATTTTTTTACGTAAGAAAGGAAGGTCATAAAATATTTTTATACAAGAAAATAACGCATTTATTATTATTTTAAATATATATATTATATTCATTACACTTTTTAATTATAAATACCACGTACCGCGAGTTCTCCGGCTTTGTATATATTAACGTCGGCGCTGCTTTTGGTGGTGATGAGCAGCGAAGCAAATTGGCTCCCTGTGATGAGGATCAAGGCCCACAAGATGAACGCCCTGTATCGATGGCTTATGATCCGTAGATGCCTCCTGATCCTAAGGTGCTCCGACAACACGGACTCCACGTCGGAGTCCACCTGGAAAACGGACGCGAAGTCCTGAAGTCGAAGGATTTGGAGGTAGCAGATCAGACGAAAGAGAATACACACAAGGAAAATTAAGGCCGTGCGATAGAGCCAAGAGCACAGCTCCATGATGCATGCGACAGTGTCGCTCACGTAGACATTGCCCAGGAAAGGAATTTGTGAGGCCCCGGAGGCGTACCACCATATCTTATATGCGCTCTCGGCCACGAAGCAGGGGACGACAAAGACTGAGAGGAGCTTTAGTGCTCTCTGCATGAATTAAAAAATATATAGAAAGTCGCTCAAATTGGAGCAGAAATATTTTACTTTATATCTAGGAAAAAAAAATCTCGGAAAATACAACAGAAATTTCTACAATTAATTTACATCATTCTACTGCTCTTTGACATTAATCTTCGCGACGGAATTCTCCGAATAAAAGCTCCATCCATTTAAGAAACTCAACGAACCAATCTAATCGAGAAGAATATGGGTTACGATCCCAAAGAACAAAAATTTAAAGACTCCTAACAATTAACAAAATATAATTTGCGTTGGTTGAATCCCCTTGCCAACTTAGGTCCAGAAAATTCTAAACCAATAATCTTACTAGAGCAATTAGAAGATCTCTATCTAGATTCTTCACCTATACACTCTGTTTTCTGGGCTGTTCGCCTATACTTGCAGCAGTTTCATTTGAGCCTTTTTTGGCCCTTTTGGACCCACCAAAAAGGTCCCAATTAATTCCTTCTTCGAAGAGAGCAACTTTTGTGGTTGGGAAGTAAGGAACTTTACAGCCTATATGGCCGCAAACTAACAACAGCCCGAACTTGGCCGAAAAAGTCAAACTGACTGTCACAGTCACAGCTTGATTAACTCTGTGTCAATCGTGGGAAAAGTCCAGAACAAAAAATCAATTGAATAAAAATTGTTTAACAAGGAAAATAAAAAAACCAATTGAATAAAAATTGAGCTAAAATTGTATAAACCCTGTTTTCTCAATTTGTTTGTTCATGGAGGAAAAAAAAACGCCAACTTTCAAAGGTATCTGAATCTGAGTAAAATGCAAATAAAATTAGAGAGAGATGGGTTAGGAAACTCACGTTGAGTTGTCCCGTGTATCCGTTTCGAACTGTCTCGCTCTCATCGACCAGCTTATCAAAAAACAAGAACCTTCGGAGCCCGTACTTCCGGACGAAACTGGACAGGCACACGAAGGAGAGGGTGGCGACGCTGCTCAGCGATAGCTGCACGACGACGTCAAAGGGCCTCGAGTGCTTGCTGTCACAGGTTGAGCAGGCCAGCAGGAAATGGGAAACCGCGGGCACGACGATCGCGAAGAGGATGAACATGGACCAAGACAGACACGCTGTCCACACATTCGATTGGTCCACGCACATCCATCGGAGATAGGATCTGAAGCTCTGCAACTCGTCCTGCGCGTGCGAGATGCAGCGTGTGAATTTTGTGTTCCGGCTTAGCAAGGCCTCCCTATCCTCGTCTCCCATAGATTTTGTATTCGTTTGAATTATTAGAGAGACAGACAAAAGAAATTCGGAGAGGGAAAGAGCCAAAATCTTATGGGCAATTTATTTGAAGCTGTTTCGGTTTCGGTTTCGGTTTCGGGAGTTAATAAGGAATTTACTGTGAAATAGGAGAGGCGCAGAGAAATTGGAGGGGAAGGATTTTGAGCAGTATCGATGACGGTGAATGAAATGCTGGAAAGGGTGAGTGCCCTCTAGGCTCTAACCAATCGAACCGTGCCGAGCGGTGGTATACGGTCGGTTTCGGTGGTAAAATAAAACCATCTTGGATTTATTCTCTTCAGTTAATTATCGTGGGGTCAGTATTCTGTTTTGTAGTAGTTGATTGCCAGTTTCTGTTTCCAAATTGTAACTCAAGCCCCAAATCGATTTACAGATGAGGAATACACGGCGCGATGGCGTTCCACGTTCTCTCTCTTAGTCACTACTTTGATTGATTACCTTTAATAATCATTAAAGTATACTAATTTAGCGTACAGCTGGGGGAGGGACCAGCACTGAACATGTGTACAAGTGGACCGTCATTCACGCGAAGATGTGCCACATGGGTGCTGATAATTGGTTCCTACTTAACCTGCCAATACTTTACTCTTCCTCCTCTTGAGATTTACGGCGTAACTGCGAAAGCAAAACCTTGCCACGTTGGTACCCAAAATCTGATATATATATATTAAGAGTTTTGTTTTTTAAAAATATAGTTATACACTAATCTGTATATTAATATTAATTTATTTATATTTAAAATTTAAATTAATATTATTTTTAATTAAATTTATTTTTTAATCAATCATATTATATTAATATATATTAACATATAATTATACTTATAATTATATTTTTCCATATATTAAAGAAACCGAGCTAAATCTTTATATTAGAAGGGAAAATGAAGAACGATTGGTCACAAGAAGCTGGTCGCGTTGTGTGTTTCGTGTGCAGCAGGGAATGATTCATACGCAAGGGATTCGTCGTGACTTATATTATTTGAGTTATTTTAAATATATATATGTGTGTAAAGTTTATAGATGTTGCGTAATTATTTTGAAAAATAATTTAATTTATTATTAAAAATTTAATTTTTTTATGTGAATCTTATATTTTATTTATTTTTTTAAAAATAATTGCGTAATAATTACACAATTTATAGTTGTAAATATATTTTCTCTATATTATTGAGCGGTTCGATTTGGTCTTATAAAATTCTCATATTAAATTCAAAATTCTCATATCATTATTATAACTTTTCCAAATCTCTATATAAAATATAATAAATAATTCAACTTTTTTTCTATATTTTTCGAATATCAAAATAATAATAATATTAAAATAATATTTCATTTTAAAATTCAAAATTCTCATCTATCAAACCAAACCTATTGAGAGGATTTTCATCGATGATTTCAAAGCCCACGGAGGCTGGCCCAGGCCCAACATCCAATATGCCTCCCATACCCCAAGAAGGACAAGGCAGCCTGGCCTAAATCTAAGGGAGTCTCCTAACAGTTCAGACTCGACCCATAACCCGCGTTGATTGAATATGACCGCTCGCATTGAGATGGGACATTACAAAAGGAGCACGGGGAAACCAAGTAGAAGGAAAGAAGAAAAAGCACGCCAAGAAAATGAGATTGGACTATCCAGCAGTGCTAGAAGACTACATCGCATTAAATTGGTTCATCAAATAATCACACCCCATTAAATGACTAATCTCTAAGGACTACGCTGCATTAAAGACATTATGGTGAAAGGAGTTCTGGGAGGATTTTCCCTTCTTCCAAATTGCAGGGCATGGCCATTTGTCTCTCCAAATCAAGTATAAAAGGTCTCTTCGACCACCAGGTAAAAGGATTAAATTCTCTGACTAAAAATATACCGATGCTCATTGTTTCTTAAATTTTTTCATGTTCATTGTTTCTTAAATTTTTTCACTGCTCAGTAAAACTAAGCTAACCTAGACATTGGAGGTTCCCTGAACCACCTCAGGGCCACATTTCCGATCATCTCTCAATTGTCACAAGTTTCGAAGGTAAAAGACCCAGACTGCTGAGGACCCGATCTAAGGACATACGAAACACGTCATTAACACTAACTCTATTTATAGAGTACATCAATATGTCGACAGTTTGAATTTGTACCAGGAGTTGATTTTCATATAATCAATCTTTCCACAGTTAGCAATCTCTTTATAGTTCATAATCAAAACCATCACATGGGCTAGACTTTGTGTTCCAAGGATGTGTTTTGCTGATACTCCATAATGGTGGTCCGGCCAAATTTAAACTTAATATTATAAAATGGGTTATACGAGTCAAACAACAGATGAAGTTAAGGTGCAAATCCATTATTGAAAAAACTTATGCCCAAACGGACTTGTCATGCAATGGTAGGGGGGACATAACCATTGTATGACAAATCTTTTGTACAATAAATGTGTTAACTTTTTTTCTGTGTCAAAATTTTTACGAGGTCATCCATTGTACATGATGTATTGCTGCATCCTATTCGTGGCCAATTATGGAATGATTTAGTCACCAAAAATGGTAGTAAAGTGGTGGAAGTAGGATGACCAAGTCCTTTAGAAGAGCCCCACATATTGGCAATATGTTAAGTTAAAAGCTAGCTGACTGGTGATGAGGATCTCTCACTCATTCAGGAAAATGAACCATGTAGTTGATAGATTAGCCAAGATAGGAACTAAAAATAATGATATATTCTTTGCAACTAAATATAGTCTCTCGAAAGAAATCTGAGAGCTGTTTGAAATTTTGAATGGATCAAACTAAGCTACATGTTATTCGACGCAAATAATAACTTCCTACTGGTTTGCTCTCATCTTATATTATTTTATCTTTACCTTAAGTGGTTCGTTTTATCTTTTTTCGCAGGTATGTTTTTGTTTTGTTTTGTGTTGTGTTGTCTTATTTTGGTTTCGTTAATATAAGTAGTTTCAAAACTTGGTGAAATGTTTAGATTGAGTTTAATACTGGTTTTAATATCTGAGATGAGATTTTATAATTATTTGTAACTCTCAAGTATTTTTTGTAAACACGGTATTTCCATCGTAAGTGAAAAATATTAATAAAATTGGTATACTATTTTCATCTTAAAAAAAAAATCACCAAAAATATTAGATTTTGTTAGGAATTTAGTGATGGCATACACATTGATTTGATAATTCAACGACGTGGCATTCCATTACTTTATTTTTTTCCTTTTTCTATTTGAGACATTTTATTTGAAATTTTGAGTAAGGGATTACACGTGCAATCTTATTAATAAATGTAGATAAAAGAGAAAAACATATTATTTAAAAAATGACATTATTGTAATTTTAATATTTTTTTAAACATAATTATATGAACTTACAAAAGACTGTATGTAGATTAACTTTTTATATTTTTGTGCCTTATCGTCTTTAATTTTTTAAGAAAATATATTTATAATTATGAATTGTATAATCGTCACGTAATCGTTTTAAAAAATTGAATAAAATATGAGATTTATATAAAAAAATTAATTTCTTAATAATAAATCTTAATTTTTTAAATAATTATATAAAAATTACACATTTTACAATTATAAAAAAAAAAAACTTCTAAATTTACACTCTTCGGTTGCTGCCAACAGTATTTAAGGAATTGATTGATGTTGATTTTTTATTGTCTTCTTACGGATCACGTGTTCGCAAATTGGTTTTGAGTATATAAAGCTATGATGTTTTTAAATAGTAATGAGTCAAGTTCTTTAATGGCATATCCGATCATCAGCTGCTTCCTTATGCCCAACGCTAAAAATGGCCATTGTAATGTTGAATTGATTGTGATTTGATAGAATTGTATTAAGAAGTTACGACCTGATCACCTTTTTATTTATTTTTTAAATAGATTTCAATTTAATTTATAAATAAAAAAAATTATAACTATAATTAATATGTTCGGATATAAGCTCTGATTATAATTTAACTACTCATCAGTTATACGCTCTTCCGCACACAACTTTTATTGTGCCAAATAATGTCTAAAAACTTAAAAAAAAAATTTATAATGACACAACCTTTTTGATATGCAAGACTCTGTAAAAATAGAGATGTCTATCTCGACTTGTCTACGAGAAAACAACTCATTTCACCCAACCCTCCAAAGGAGGGGGAAATTTTCACCCTCATCCTCTAAAAAAGGATAGGAACTAAACTACCATTCTCCTTCAAAACAGGAAAGAGAATTGCCTATTTCAAATCATTCTATTTTAACCATAATAGACAAAAATAAAAAATAAAACAACTTGATACACTCTAATAGGAAAAACATTGTACTCTCTACAGTCACTGAATGTCCACGCCAAATGCCCATCCACTATTTGCACCACTTTGTCCCCCACTATCCCTGCTACCTGTAACTGCCCCAGCCCGCCCTACGTCCTGCCACATCCTGCAACTTGCAAGTAAGCAACGGACAACTCCAGGGTGCAACAGACGAGCCATCCTCAGAGTGCAAACGGACAAGCAAGCAAGCAACAGAAAAACACCTTCACCGTAAACTTGTATTGCAGACTAAACACATTCACCAAACGAAATGAGCACCAAGAAAACAGAAAAACAGAGATTAACAAACCCAATAGAAGGCCTCACCGCCTCCTTATCCCTTAATATAGACTAGAAGAAAACCGAAAAAAAAAAAAATTATAAACCGAACAAGATAGGAAAAAATAGCAAATAAAACAGTCTGTAAAAACAGAATGTAAACAAAGAAGCCATAGTCACTGATCCCATTCTCTGACTACTGTCCATGAAGAAAACCGCCATGAGCTACGGCCAGGTTCCACCCCAGAAAAGGCGCCTTATCCCCCCATGCACGTTGGCATGCAAACCGCAAACCTCTTCTGTTTTTCATGGATGAAATAGAGTCCCTTAACCTCACCGGAATGCATCCCAAACCAGCACGCAAAACTTCACCTCCGAGAGCAAGCTGCACTAACCCTGCTCCCGTTGTAAATCCTCCAAAATCGTCCCCTCACCAGACCATTCTTTCAAAAACTAACTCCAAACCATCAGCTCATCCCCACATGCACCTCTCAAGTATGCATGTCTCTATTTTATACGTCTGAAAGCTAAAGCCTCCCAGCCACAAAAGGTCAGGGATACTGGACTGGGTCATGGGTTATCAAACCACCCAAAACCATTGCCGTACGAAACCGAGATCCTCCAGCGCCATCGTGTAAATTATTCCCGCTCAACTGCGTGATTAATAGTGGTTAAGGACTCGAGAACTAGTCCTGGTAATAGTCATTCATCCCATGAGAGTAACGACCAACAAATTTTAATATCAATGCGAAAAACAAAACAACCCAGAAAAAAATCACACTAAAGCTAATTGGAAGAGAGAGGGGAGGGAGGATATTTTTATGGTACGCATAAGTCTAGACGTTAGATACCTTGATCTAGGGGTGTGCATCCGGACTGGATTTTTTTCCCGTCTGGTCTGGAAATCCGGAATCCGGGTGAATCCGGGCGGTTATCCACCCAGATTACACCCTGGCGGTTGAAGAAAACCCGGATCCGGTTACAGATCCGGTTTTATAACCCGGTTATCCGTAACCGGGTTATACACTTTTTTTTTTTTCTCTCTTCCGAAAACGACGCCGTTCCTGCTAGGTTTATGCATTTTCCTCTGTCGAGTCCTGTCGCCGTCTCCGAGTCACTCTGTCTCTCTCGAATCCTCTTCGTTCTTCAGACTCAAGTTCTCAACTCGTTACTCTGTTGATCTCTCGTTGCTCTTCTGTTGACTGTCGCCATCCCAAATCCTCTTCTCTCAACACTTGTCTCTCATCTCTCGCTTCTTAAATCTCAAGTTTGTTGAATCCAAAACCCTAGCTGTGCGGTATGTTAATTTCTCTCTCTCTCTCTCTCTCTCTCTCTCTCTCTCTCAGTTTAGTTGGATTCCTTTTTTTTGTATTTTTGTTTGATTTTCGCTTGGATATGTGTTTGATATTCACTTGGGTTTGTTTGGGTTTGTGTTTGATGTTCTGGGTTTGGGTTTAATATTCCTTTATTCCTTTTTTCTACATTTTGTGGTTTATATTATGCTTTTTTCTGCTGCTGAAGGTCATCTACTCATTTAGTTTATATTATGAATGGTATCATATTGTATAAAGGTTTGAGAGCAACCAACATGGGAAATTATGGTTTATACTATGGATTCTATTATTTCAGAACATGAGAAAATGACAGCCTTTCATTAAATAGCAAGTACTTGACATCGATTTTGTATTTCCTGGGAAAGTGTTGGTACTTGACATCCTTCTCAAACAGTGCAGCAATACATTGCTCATTTAGAGATTTGTTTAAAATATCTATTTCAGTACCTAATTTTTGCAGTAGCACCTTCACCCCCATCCAATATCTTTCAGCATCTACACAAAGAATATCCATTGCCACTGGTTTTTGGGGCACAATTTGTGTTCTTGTTTTTCTCTTAAGCTAGTGGGGCACTCATGTTTTTCTCTTAAGTTAGATTGTTTTTCACATATTTGGAGTTTTTTGGCTAGAATGTAACTACAATTTGTTTTGATATAAAAAATATTTTTATGAGTTCTTTGAAGGAGCTTGATCTCTATGCTAGTGAAATGCATGGGTTAAGTTTGAAAACTATGGAATGCATTGTCTTTTGTAGTTTTGATTTGAGTTTTATTTGGCATGGTTCCTTGAACTAAATTGTTAAAAGCTTAAACTTGAGAATTTGGTCCTACATTATTGCATTAAGCTTTCAAATAACCCTTACATCTTGCATGATCTTGTATTTATGTCTCTGTAATTGTATATCTGTTTATCAAAATATTGGTGAGGTTTAGAGATAGGTTTTTGTAGTTGATGCTATCTCTGTTTTCATTTTTCTGTTGTAGTTGATGATGTTGGTAGCTTATGGAGACTCAATCCAGCAGAAAATTTCCCAAAATGCTCCACCAGATCTAGGTGAAAGAAATCAATTTTTCCCCCGATTCAAGATTCAAGATGTGAAGTATATGAACAATGTATTAGTTTAATTAGTTGTAATGTATTATTATTTATTTTGTTCTTTGTAAATTTATGTTTTGTAAATTGATGTAACAACAATATTATCTAGTTTGCATTTTTATTTATTTTGTTCTTCAATTTATTTTTTTATAAAATTCTTTTAAAGAGTGTTTTAATTATTTTTTAAAAAAATCTGGACAATTTAAATATGAAATCAGATTTTTTTTTTTTTTTAAAAAGTGCTATAATTTCTTTTTAAAGTTATAAAGATATTTTTAGAATTTTTATTTTTATTTTTTATACAAAACCCGGATTGAATCCGGGTATGACCCGGCTATCCAGAATTTAAGTTAAAAAAAAAAAACAGAAAAATCCAGATATCTGGTTATAATCCGGATATGCCCGGATTGAGCCCGGGTTCAATCCGGACGGATAACCGCTCCGATTATAAAATCTAGATCCGGATCCGGTTATAGCCGGATACTCGGATTCAGATCCAGATCTAGATGTACACCCCTACCTTGATCACCTTCTAATTCATGTGGTTGGTGTTATTTTTATTATTTTATCGGGGACGAGATCAATACCAACGGAGAATATTTGAAATCGATCGCCAGATTTTGAAGACTGGTGGCATGAGGAAAAGTATATATGTGTCTTTATGTTGTAGACCTGCATTTGTTTATGGAAAACATTAAGGCCACTGTTGGTCAATTTTTTTTTTTTTTTTTTTTTTTTGTAGTGATTAAAAAAATTGTTTAATATTATTATAAATTTTTTATATTTTTTTAAAATATTAAGAAGTATTAAAAAATAATTTAAAATAATAATTTTTTTTTTTTTTTACCTAACGGCGACTCTGCTGAACCACCAGCAGTGTATGTACCACCGTCCTTTGTTTATTCAATTAGGAAATATATGTATCTTCTGCAAAATCACGATTACAAGAGTGATGAATTTTGAGCCACTGTAACTATTTGTATATATTTAAAATATATTTTATTGTGACCAAATAAAAGAAAAAAACTGTAAATAATATGAACAAAATAAAGTTTAAAAAAAATTATATTTACAATCGTCATAATTACACTGCACGTTGGGTTATCACTGAACAAATAGCTCTCGAAGAATTTCGGGAAACGGAGAGTACGAATGACGGCCGCTGCCGAGTGTCTCCCTCTCCCACTCTCTTTCTCAGTTAGTCACTAACGTCTCTTCACCGCCGTGTATAGCTCTCTCTCTCTCTAAAAAATAAGTTTGCTTTTTCTCTCTCTAGGTCCTATCCTAATCCCATCTCTCTCCAACGTTAACATTTTCTCTTCCTGTTCCTTTCAGTTCACGCGAAAAGCCTGCTCAACCGAGGATGTAGGCCGAGACTGGTCCGAATAAAAAAGTTTTTTATTATTTTTATTTAAAAATTAATTTAATTTTAAAAATAAGATAAAATAATTTTAGATAAAAATTAAAATTTAAATAAAATATTATTATAATATTATTTTTTAATATTATTATAATTTTAAAAATGTTAAAAATTACAATAATAAAATGAGATAAAAAGGTTTTAAAATCTAAACGGATTTAAATAAAAAAACATAAAATTATCGGGATGACTTGCGACAGTAAAGAGCAACCAGAGCTCACATCTTGTGTCTGACCTCATCACACTCTCTTTCTCCACATTTCATTTCTTACGACGTTCGCCGTCTCTCCTTCCGTTCATTGTGTGTGGATTCTTGTATTGTTCCACCATGGAGGTGGCGGTTTTCCTGCAGTGGAGGAGCAAGGAGCTCTCTCTGTGTTTAATTATCGCTGATCTGGCTCTTCTCTGTCCCAATGCTTCTACACTTAACGACGAAGGTGCTCTCCCCGTGTTTGAGCTCTGCTTTATGTCTAGTCTTTCTTTCTTTTTGTGTATTTTTCATTTTTCAATCGCTGAGGCTCATCTTGTTGTCTGATCTCCTAATTGGGAAAAGAAAAGTGTCCTGATTAGGAAACCGTTAGGCGTTAACATCATATTCCATTGATCTTCCTATCCACTGTACGTAATCAAAATACCATGCTCTTGTAAAAGCAAGAACCTCTTTCGCTATATATATGAGAGGTCTGGGGTTGAATTGCTCAACATCAAAAGAAAAACAAGGTATGAATGCTTCTGATTCTCGTCATATCCAATGGCGCCTTTCAGTGTATGTATATATTTTTTTTCTTTTCATATTTAATGTCTTTCTATATGTCAGTGAACCATTTTAATTCTCTACGCTCGGTAACATAAATGGTGAGAAAGAAGATGGGGGGTTTAGGGCTGAAGAATCGATTGTTGCGTAAAGCTACCAAATTGTTGCATTTTTCTTTGCATTTTAATTCTCTACTTCCGGGGATAGGAGCTTGTTGCGTGCATTATTAACATTGGTTTTTAACTTCGTTCTATTCTGTTGTTTTTCTGTAGCAAGTAGTCATTAACTCTTTATGCATTTTAGAGTGTCAAATGACGTAGTTTAAACAGGATGATCGGTACTGGGTATGATTGGAAGTGTTCTTCCAACATTTTTCTTGCGTTCACTTTGCCGAGGTTGTAAGAGTCTGCGTCGAAGACTGATAGGTGGAAGCTGTCTGCGTTGAAGACTGATCTCGTTGTAGTGGCGGAGGCCGCAATGTTGTAGGAGTCTGCGTCGAAGACTGATCGGTGGAAGTTGTCTGCGTCGAAGACTGATCTCGTTGCAGTGATGGAGGCCGCAATGTTGTAGGGCCACTGCAACTATATCTGTCTTCGACGCACACTTCCACCATCAGTCTTAGATGCAGACTCCTACAACATGGCCTCCTCACTGCAACTAGATCAGTGTTCGACGCATACTCCTACAACATTGCATCTGCCACTGCAACTACCACGTGCTCCGCCGTTGCCAGGACGTTATTGCTGTGTATGTGGGTATGGAGGATATAGACTACTTTACAGAATCCACATCTGCCCTTGGTGCGGAGGGCAACAGAAAATGATCGGCTACTGATGCGATGCAGTCAGTACTACATGGCTACCGTAAAATGAACACGTTAAAAATAAGTGTTTATGAAATACTTTTAATATCATAGAACTTTGTGATAAAATTACTCCAAGATACATACATACATATATATATATTGAACAAGTACTCTGACCTCTACGCGTTGCAGTAGAACGAGTTCACCAATACGCGTCATGCACGATCAAGTGTTGAAATTCCTGCACTTTTATTTTCATATTAAATTTAAGGAAGTCATGAAATTGAAGATTAATGATCATGAGAAGATCAAGCCGTCTATGAAATTTATTTGGCATCAATTACAAGTCGTAAATAAATTGAAGATCAGGCGCCATAGCAGCAATTATTTTCGAGCATTATTAAGCAGCAATGTCCGTCCTAGCTTCTCAATACATGCATGCATTGATAAATTAAATCATCCATCGATCGAGCTGAGCTAGCTAGCTTGGCAGACGTTTTTTTCTTGCAATATGATTCAGTGTATGTTTCAAACCGAATTTGTCAACTGCCTGTTTAGCCGCCCTGAATCCATCACCATTATCTTTCTTCACACTTGTTTCCATCGTCATTTTCCAGTACGCTATTAATTTTCTCACAAACCGAGCCTGCTCTGTACTCTTGTACGAGGAATGGTGATCGTCAGTTATAGCAGATTCCAACCACGTGTAGGACATTACTTCACAAATACCTTCTCTTACTCTCTTGTTCAAACTTGGATGCTGGCCATGATCTTTCACTTTTAATTGCATCCATCGTAATATTTCAGATCAATAATAAGATTGTTAATTCGTAATAATAAAATTAAAAGAAAATATTTATTAGAAATATTCCTGTTGATTGACCATGATCAGAAGTATTAATAGATTTTTTTATTATTTATTTTACTATCAAACTTAAAAACTCACATTGTGACTTGAGCCATACATGCATCATCTCGTGCGCTAATGTCCGCCCCATACAAACACTGCATTCAATGTCCAATGATGTCTTACAAATATTGCTTTTAGATCGAGTACACTGAAATTGTAGATAATTAAAGCATTTGTACATACCCTTTAAACATACCCACTTCATTTATATAACACTCAGCTAGATATATTGGCCGTCCAATTATCTTACTAAAATATTAATTGGAAAAATAAAAATAATTTTTCAATAATTTAATACTATATTAAAATTTTTTGATTAAGATATGCTTCACAATATTTCTGATGATCATGTGATATCCCATGCATGCATGCATGCAATGGGTAGTAAGCGTAAACCACGTAGGTGCAGTTGTACTAGTGAATGAGTAAAAAATGCAAAATAATTAATTAGGAGAAGTATGTATATAATATGATATACGTACCTTGGCATCCCAAACAAAAGCACTATAGACGTCGCTGGATGTTTGCGAACGGATAGCTGTTGTCTCTTCATTTTCATTTGCACTATCTGATCTCGGCCTACTGGTGAACAGCTTATGATCTGTTATCATGATCAAGTAATTATTGAAGATGATCATTAAATATTTAAGCATTAATAACCAATTAATTAATATGCTCCTATATATATATATATATAGCAAAATAAAAATATCAAACAGAAGAAATTATCAAACAATATCCAACTTACTGTATTTATAACTTGTACATGAAACGTTGTGAGGCCGAGATAAGTACGATTGGCGGGACGAGGATTCTGTCAATTAATGTTCAGGAAATTATAAATTAAATTATTATACACATACATACATACATACATGATTATATACATATTATATGCACACATACATGTATATTAATATAAAAATTTTATGTGTAGTCATTTTTGTGGACTCCTTTGTGCATTTCAGTGATATGGTTGGTTGTGTATGTATTAAAAAAAATTAATCCAGCCAATCATATCAGTGGAGTGTGTAGGGAATACGCAAAAGTGACTGTATGTAATATTAGTCATATTAATGTACTTAATTACCTGGTACCGTACTATGTTTGGAACGTTGGAATTCCTATAACCTATAGCGTGAACCCTGTTGATCTCATCTTTATCTACTAGCAAAATGGGAATGTCTCTCTCCACACTAAGACCTAATTTCTTATAAAATTTGTGGAGTTCTTCAACTAGGGGCTTCAATTTCATAACGTCCACGACAGCTGTAGCATAACAATCTGGGCAAAGTTTCCGGCCATCTCCGACGTCAATGAGCTGCTGGTGTTTTTGCTGCAAACGAAGATTAATTGATATCATGACATTCCAAAATCATCTGTTGAAAATGATCATTTATATATAGATCATTATATATCTGCATTGAACTTTGGGACATTCAACGAACCTTCAATCTATGACAAGTCCAACAACGAGGAGTCCCGTCGGTGAGATGTCTGTAACAATAAAAGTAGCCCCAAAATTCATCTTTCCTTAAAAAACTCTGCAACGAAATATTCCATCGATGAAAAACAAGAAGGCATATTTTAACTAAAATTTCCTTAATGCTGATCACTATATATATATTGGGTAGTAATTAAGATGATCATCCATGTACGTACGCACCAGTACTTGGTGATCACAAACATTACAAGCAGGCAAGGGACAATTGTGCTTCGGGACGTTCAGATCAAATGGGAAGCGACGTTCCGGCCAAAACATGTTGATCGAACTGCATGCCAAAGTAATTAACGCATCAAGGTGCAAGGCTAGATCGATTAGGCTTGATTAATAAAAGGTAAAGGAAAAGAAATGTAGTTTATACATCAAGCCAGCTGACTCATGTAGGGTAAAAATATGTTTTTAAAGATTGAACAGACAATATATATGTATATATGATCATCAATTTAATTTTTTTTCTCACATAAAAAACAATATCTTTAATATTTGACACTATTCCCCCTTCTATACCTATTAATCTTTATGTTTTCGAGCCTCTGATCACCTTTATATATATATATATATTATAGATCAAACATGTATTGTGCAGTAAAACCACAAACGGTCGCCAACAAATTAAGACGTGGGATAGCTACGTACGTAGTACTTGCTAATATTCATAAACTATAATATTTAATTAACATGTTATAATACCCAAGGAAACAGAAAAGTGTCTACAAAATACAAAGGGATCGGAGAAACAGTAAGTAGAACCCAAAAACAACAACAAAAGGAAGAAGAAGAAGTCCGACAATAGAAACAGGAAGCCCAACAACTTACGTACAAGTCTTGAAGGAAAAAACGCAGTGAAAATGTGAAAACCTATGGGACTGATAGCGAATAGAAGAAAGCAAAATATATAGAATTAAGCTCCGGCCTGAGTCGTAAATAAGTGCAATATGATGTGAGCATGCTTGGAGCATTCAAATATATAATATGCATACAATAATAGCACTCATTAATAAATTAAAGAAGATTGCATCCGCATGCATGCATGAGATCCCCTCCCAAAACCCCACGGCCATTTCTTTTCTCCCAAATTATCAAAGAGAGATGCAATTTGAACAAATAGAAATAGTTAATTCTGATCATTATCAACATCGCACAATACAAGAAATTCGACCTTTTGCAGCGCCTAAATTCGTTGCAAATTCGCCCAAAAAACGCTGCTATTACTCAATTGCAGCGTTACTACCCTCCTTGCATCTTCGACAGTATAAATGTGATATTTTTGATCAATAGCAACGTAGTTGAAAATACGCTGCAAAAGCATTCATTCGCAGCGTTCTTACATCGCTGCAAATTCAATAATTTAACGCTGCAAAAGACCACCCCATCTGAATGGCTTGGCGCTGCAATAGATCAATTGCAGCGAAATTTATCCTTGCTATATCATTAAATTTCGTTGCAATAGATATCCAACAACAGCAACGCTACAGCTGGTGCGTTGCTTTTGTAGCTTTTAGCAACACTTAAAATCGCTGCAATTAATATATAGGCGCTGCAATTGATCTACGTTAAAAGCAACATATAATTTTAGCGCTGCTTTTGTTACTAATTGCAGCATTACTTAATCGCTGCAATAAACAATAGAAACGCTGGAATTGATATTGCAAAGCAACAATTAGTTTCGTTGCTTTTGTTTAATTACAACGTAATGAAATCGCTGGAAGTAGAGAAGAAGCGCTGCAATAGAGTAGACCAACTGCAACATATTTATATGCGTTGCTTTGACATGTAATTGCAACGCTCTATTATCGTTGCTTTTGAGTGTTTGCAAGGTTAAGAAACGCTGCAAATGAGTAATTGCAGCAATTAAGGAAATTATTTAGTATGCCAGGATTTAATGGTTTTTTATTTGCAATGATCAAAAAACGCTGCAAAAGCTGGCTTTACAGTTTTTTTTTTCCCCCTCCGCTTCGGCTTATAACTAAGTCAATTAACTTAGTTAAATGTCCAATTTAGTGACTAACTTAAAATAATAAATTATTTAAAATCCAAATAATATTATTATTTGTTAGTTATTTATATGTCTAAATAATAAATTATTTGTGTTTTAATACCTTAAATCCAATTTATGAATTTTCATTATTTTTTCACCTATATGAAACGACACCTAGCTGAAACCCAATATTAAGTACTTATAAATTAGCAAACATAATAAAAAATTCATAAACACGCATTATATGGTCAGCAATGAATATCTTGGATAAAAAATCTTGTGTTATAACATCAAACACAGAGGGAATCTATTCCTCTTTGGGAATTCACAAAATATAGTTATGGGCTATACAATGGGGTGGACCGAATGGAACCAAGATCCTGCAACTTTTCTAACTACTAAATATATAGTGCAACCAGTCTTGCTCTTTTATATTTAAAAATGTTATTTACACCAAGTGCACCTGGGCATTGTAGGCAGGATATATCAACTTCTCTTCTGCATCATGCGGGGGAAATTGATCTGTTGCATTATTTATAACGTCTTTCTCTCCAACTCCAACCTAGCAGTGATAAAAAAAATGACTAGTCAGGTGATTGCAAATACTTAGTATTAGCGATTTATTATTATCAATCGCAGAAAGAACTCCCAAAAATTCAGTCTTTTTTCTAAAAACTACCCAAGTATTTGCATGCATCAAGAACTCAACAAATGCCTGCTGTAGCAGTTGCTGAAAAACATACACGTGGTAAGTGTGCACTGGAGAATCATTGCACACTCTCTACTTCACTATCCACTATTTCTGCATCCTTAGGATACATCTAGAGCAGGACAATCATCAAAACCAATCAACCAAGATTACACTTATATCACATCCTAAAGTTGAATCAAATCCAATTGCTTCACCCAAGCATCATAAAAACAACCCCCAGTTTACACAACACAACACTACATTATACTAGATGTTGAGCTATCTCATTATGCACCCAAAGTTACATTGCTTCCCACAGTTATAGTTCATATACAGCCTTGATAATTTCTAGTTTGGAATCTTATGATTCTAATTGCCTTCATATTGGATATTAATAAATATGAAGGCAAAAACACACCAAATCATCCAAGATAACACATTCTTATCATGCATGCAAGTGTACTTGAGAAGAATATGTTACATTGTTGGCTGGTCTACTTTCATTAAACTTTATGATAATGAAATACTTGAAAAATCTCCTAAACAATTTTTTCCAAGTACATCAATTATTTCTATAGTCATCCATTTTTACTTGTCAATGCTCAACTTCCTCATTTCCCGTATATTTCAAGACCAACTGCTTTGGTTGATAAGTTAATGCCCACTCTAAATATATATTTCACAGATAATCAGAAGAAGTCTCACTCTCACTGTGCAAACATAATCAGAAACAATGTTCAAGACAGTAATACATCAGGACAATTTTGCAAAAAGTAACAAAAGGATGCTAAGACAACATTGAGATATGAACAAATTTTTCTGCACTTGTTTCTGCTTGTTTTCAGTCCATAGTTGATTAAGGTACATTGAGATTTTTTTAACCTCCAATGGCAATCAAACCAGTAACTCCAGAATCCAGCTGTTAAACCCAAGGTTTCCGGAGGTGATGGATATAGAAATTCATGGTTTGTTACCTACCATGTCCAATATTTAAATAAAGTTGTGGCCTATACAAGTTGAATCAGCCTCCATTTATTTATGGTTGAGTTAATAAAAGCTTTTCATTTTGTTTCACATTGGCTATAACTAATCATGGAATAGCATTAGTTTTACCATATGTAACAGAGTTTTTTTTTTGTGGCCACCGTGGATTCCAAGGAATAACATATATTCCAGCTTCTCCTTTCCTATTCACCTAATGCTAGGATTTTCTATATTCAATGAGTTCCCATTAAAATAAAATAAAACAGATCCAACCCTTTTTTAATGTGTAATGTTCATGGCTCTAAAGTTTAGTTCCTGGTACATCAGAAGCCATATTTGCTTCTGATATGGTATTTCTTGAGGGACCATTTGGCCATTTGTTCTCGGGAGTACTAATACCAGCTCCTGGTTTTGGAAATAAAAACAGAAACAGAAAATGACCAAGGCATTTCGAGTGCACAATGGAGAACAGTTTGGTGTGTCATGTTCAAAGTTACTCATGACAACTCATCTCAATCCTTTCATAACATGCAGTTCCGCAAAATATATGAAACCCACTTCATATTTACCCCATTTCAGAATCTGAAAGTGTTGTAGTAGGCTTTGCTTGTGGACAAGCAAGCCAAATTATAGACATAACAAATGTGGTGTATAACCTGAATTTCTAATAGTAGCATAAAACACCTCAACATGAAGATCCAAGTTTATGCCATCACAGAGAAAAATGACACACTACTGGTTGGAAGATTCAATACGTATTCCACATGTTGTGCAAAACCATACCTTGAATTATAAAAGCTAGGAAAACACCACAAAGTGAAGGCATCCATTGGATCCTCATATCTGAAGAAAAAAAAAAAATAGGGAGGTTGTGACTATTAGTGAACATATGAATGGTAAACCAAGACGAAGACATATTTAACCTGAATTAGAAAATGGTTGAGACCGTATTTCACTACTTTGGTTTAATAAGTTGCCCCAGCAAAGGATGGAAAAAATTTCACTGGGAACAAAGTTTGTAAAAAATCAGTGATTAATTTGTCAAATGTTGGTGCATAAGTGGTAAGTGAGTAGAAAACTACTACCCCAATAAAAAGCTATCTCTCTTTTCTTTACGTGTCTCTCTTTTCTGTTACATTAACAGATTCTTTCCATATTGGCTTACACACAATGTAACCATAACCTTAACACATGTTTTTGTCTACATGTACTGATTCTTATAGCTGTCACTTCACAAATGACAGTACCCAAAGATAATTAATGAACACTCTCCAGAATTTCATCAACAAAAAACATTTTTGCTCGAATGAATTTATTTGCAACTCTATAAGTAAACCTAATATCATCTCTTAGGATACACTAGACATACACAGGGCATCACCTAAACTCTAAGGCAAGACTGCATTGATTCTGAAAAAATTAATGCAGTAATTTCCATAGAACTCCATAAAGCAGCATACAGTGTTCAGCCATTAATTGCCTGTCCCCTAAAAGTTCTATAACAACATAACAGATTCTACTTCAGGTTGGGACGAAGTATTCTGTGCGAATATATACATGTTTACACAAATCTATATCCCATGTTTTGCTTCCACCCAAATAAAACTCCACCAAATCTATAATAAAATGTCTGCTGGTCAACTTTCACATACCACTTGGTCATGTATTAAAGGAAGAGGAAGACATAACCTCTACATGGCAAGTAACCAAAAAAAGTAGGATACACTAGCATTCAAATAAGTGGAGATGAATCCATACCTGAAGAGATTTCATGTGTCCCCAGTCACTCCAATACACTTATGGATGCCACAATAATACTGAAGTGCTGCATACCAATTTCATCATCTGTCCTATTATAAAAAGAAATACATGATAAGATCAGTCACCACGGCAATACCAGAAATATACTGAACAATTTACACTTTCAGAACTTATCCATCTAGGGTAGTATGTATAAGAAGACAGTGTACCCATGTGCCCATAAAAGCATTGATCACTTTCAGTACTTATACATCTAGATGTAGCCTTAATGAACATGTTCAGAATGAAGTTAAGCAATTAGAAACTACAAAATATGCAATTACTGTGGATAAACAAGAACAATGACAGGTTGTGTATAAACCATCTCTTGGTGTAAACATTATAAGCAACCTTTTCTATCACCACAATTCACTTGTAAAAAATACAATTAATCTCCTGGAATCACTTATAGACTTACTTAACTTCCATAGAATCACGAAGGATTTTGCATATGCCCATAATACGTCACATAATTGCGTTCTATGGTCAAACCAATTCTGGAATTTCCCAATGCCAGTCACATTCATCCTTATCCAACATCAATGCGTGACTGTATGAATATTCATACAGTCACGCCCAAAAAGCCCCTCAACTGCCCAATGCCTCTGACCCTTTACAAAAAAGTTATGACTGGTGCCCCTATGTTGCCTTCCAACCAACTTTGGACTATAAGAATGTTCGACTCCCATACAAGTGTTACCTCTTATGTTCTAGTGGACATGGGATTCCTATGTAACAGATGATATTAAATCTGGGTACTTTAACTGGTTGTTCTTGAGGTTGGAGATATTCTAAAACCAATAAGCATGCAAGATTCAACTGAAAATTTTGTAGTAGTAACCATGATACTTAAATATATTATTTCCTAAGATTCAACTGAAAATTTTGTAGTAGTAACCATGATGCTTAAATATATTATTTCCTTTTTCTTCTTTATGTATTTCTTGCTTCTAAATTGTTTAATTGTAAAACTAATTAGCATGCATAAAAAGTGGACACCACTTTTTTTGAGGTATAGAACTCGTAAAACTTGTTTTACAACTTCATTTCTTGAGATGCTGTAGAAAGGAAATAAAGAAAAGACAATTGCAAGATTTGCTATATATTCCTTGTAAGTATCGATTATCCATGCCACTGCAGACTCACTTCCACATAAGGTCCTTATCCAGCAACACTGAGGAAGTTTCATCAGCTGTATATTTGCAAGTTAGCATCATCAGCCAGGCTCTCATATTTGTTACACGCAGTCAGGGGTGGTCATTTCTAGAGAGGCCAGGAACTTTCTTGATGATTGCTTTTGTGGTGGCACAACTGGTAAAGTTTATGCAAAAACGACTCCTCTTTGAATAAGTCCAACAAAACTAACTATTATGATGTCATGCATAAAAGTTGCTTATAAATTTACTAAATCAGGACAAGCAGAGTCTCATAGCATTTGCTGAGACTTTGGTTTCTATGCATTCAGGTGGCCACTGTAATTGCTGTCTATGCAAATATAAGCTTTGCTTCCATTAGTGGCATTGGATGGGGATGGGCAGGTGTTATATGGTTATATAGTTTGATCTTCTACATACCACTGGATATAATTAAGTTCATAGTGCGCTACGCATTGAGTGGAGAAGCATGGAATCTTGTGTTCGATAGAAAGGTTAGTGGCGTGTTCATTGCTCCATAGTTTTTACTACAATCTCTCAACCACTATAATCTCTCAACCATTGCTTGAAATGCTTCTTCTTACTTCATCTTTATTTTTGTTTTGAGCAGACAGCTTTTACTTCTAAGAAAGATTATGGGAAGGAAGATCGGGAGGCGAAGTGGATACTTTCTCAAAGAAGTCTACAAGGATTGATGTCTCCAGAATTGGAGACTAATGGGAAGCGATCATCTTTGATTGCTGAATAGGCCAGGCGGCGTGCTGAAATAGCCGGGTACCACAAAGTTTTACTGGAGTCTCTTTGAGTTTGGTTTGATCCCTTTGAAATTACTTAGCTTTCAGAGATTCTTTACCATCCTGATTCATTAGCTTATTCTAATGCCTTGATATACCTAAATTTTGAATCAGCTGAATAGTTTGGCATTGAATATTAACTGAAATGCACTAATCATAATAAACCTTGAATTTCGCAGGCTAGGGGAGATACATACTCTGAGAGGTCATGTAGAGTCTGTAGTAAGGCTTAAAAAGTTGGACTTGGATTTGATCCAATCAGCTTATACAGTCTGATGCGATAATGGAGATTTAATATCGTTCAGTTTTTCAATGAAGGCAAACATGGTAGCCGTTGCTCACATGATTAATTGTTGAGTGTAATAAGCAAAAGAAAACAACATTTATCATGCGAGAGGTTTTAGAAATGGCCAGGGTGATCTATGCGTCGTTCTCAATTTTTGGGCTCGAGAGGTCAGCATTACATCTCAGAAGAGGTCTTTGAGCTAAATAAATCATGCCATTTCTTAGTATGATTGCAATTTTTTTCGATAAAGAAAGGATTATTTGTCTTCAGCTTTGGATATTCTTATTTTTATTTGTGGAGCTTTAATGTAATAGTTAGGCAACTCCCAGACAAATAAGGCTACTCAGATACATTTTTTCAATCAGAATTTATTTATCTCATATGGTTCGGAGGAAATGTTTCCTGTAATAAGATCGTTGTTGCTTGTGCAGTGGTTGTCACTTGTCACACCAAGTCAATGCATGAAATTGGAAATGGGTTGGTAATGAAAAACGCTAGCTGGGTGGTATGATAGGGAAAAGTACCTGACCGATACACCACGATCAATTTCTGAGTGGTATACACTGAGGGTTTCCACACAAAATAGAAATAGTTGAGACTGCATTCTTAGTGCAAAAACCTAACTCGAGAAAGTAACATTATTCTGGCCTCTTTACTTGATGACTGCGTGTTTATTCTACGCTATGACAAGCATTGTTTGCAGAAGAAAATTTTCTTACAATGAGGACATCATTTCAATGCATCATAGACCATAATGTTCATCATCAATTAATTAATTGGGTGCATCTTATACAATTTGTTCAAGAAGATAACAAATTTAGCGATCAAAATAGTTATCCTAAAGATGTACCTATTGCATTCACGTTGGAATAAGCAAAAAAAGCAGAATTCCTCCAATATAAGATATACATAAACTTCCAATTTTTCAATGCTATTCAAATCCTAACTGAAAATCTGGAAAATTAGGGATTTCAAGCAAAAGGGAATGTCAATCAGCGGTTACGGTGCAATTTAAAACTATAACCTAGTAAATTTAGGCCTAATTTCATAAAACCAACATCTACAGCAATGTAACAATGCAGATATAAATGAAATAAAATAAAAAATTGGAATCTGTCTGAAAATAATGGCAGCTGGTAGATTCCAACATCTACTAGATGCAAAGCAGCGAGCGTGGATGAAGGGGGAGAGAGAGGAAAATGAGTAGAATCAATACCTGTGGTGACGGAAGGACTGCAAGCCTTGTTAGGTTCGACAATGGCAACGTCCGATGCAAAGAGAAACCCGGATGCAAAAGACCACCCCGACAGTAATCACAAACCCACATAGCGGGATGGGGAGGAAACGAGGCCCGTGGCTTCCGCGGAAGGGAAATGAGGTGGGTGGAGATTCTAGGGTTCGGAACGTAGGCGAGAATGGGGGTAGATTTCCAGCCGAAGATATGAAGTTGGTCTCCTGGGTACTGAAGGTAGGAGAAATGGGCGAGGCGCGAAGTGGAGAACTCTGAACTCGGTAACAGAGGTTTCAAGGGGGAAAAACAAATTCTCTTCCGTTTTCGCGCGCGTAGCCAGTGGCAACGATATTAGGCCGCTGCAAGAAGTTTTTTTATTTTCCAACGCATATTGTCGTCGTTATAGACTAAAATTTCGCTGCAAAAAACTAACTGAAGCGCCCCGCTTCATTAAACCGTGTATCGAGGTAAAAAAATTGCAAGGAGTAATATTTCGCTGCAAAAGTATATCTATTGCAACGATTTTAATTGCAACATAATTAAAAACGCTGCAAAAGGCCTAATTTCTTGTAGTGGCAATTTGGAGTGGAACGCATGCTCTGCAATATTGCATGCATTCTAATAGATAATAAATTTGCCGACCACGAGAAAGTACATATTTTCACGAAATAATTAAACTTCATGCCATTTTTCTGTATATATTGTGATGACCCGTTTTTGAGTGTATTTTCGCTGAAATGGTTGTTTTTATTTTAATTAATATATTAGTTATTTATTTTAATTTATTTACGTTTTAAAATTATTTTTTTTAATTTAATTGATGTTGTGGTTTATTTCTTTTAGTTGTTTACAGTTTTTAATCTCTTTTCGGCGGTTTAGTTTTGTTTCCCGGAATGAGGATTAGACCTCATCTCTTTTTCCCTACATCTCTTTTTCCTTTTTCCTATTCTTTTTCCTTTTTCTCTTTTTTTTTTTCTTTCTTTTCTTTTTCCCTCTCTCTCTCCCCGTTCGACCCCCCCGGTCTCTCTCTCTCTTCTCTCTCTCTCTCACGCCGGAACCTTCAGCCGTTCGAACCGCCGCCGTCCGGCCACCGTGTGGCTCACCGCCGGCACCGTTCGGTTCCCCTCCCTCCGGCGCACCTTCCCACCAATTTCCACCCCCAACCGGCCGGCCGTTTGGCCGGAAAAGCCCTTTGAAGCCCGCACGGGTTTGGCTCCGATCCGCCGCCGTCGCTCCACCTCCGGCCACCATTTCTTCATCACTTCATCACCGGTCCCTTGCCGTCCTAACCCACCTATTTCCGGCCACCAACGACCACCGAAACAGCTCCCACGAGCTAGCTTTCCTTTTTGGGAAATCCGGTCTCTTTCCAGCGATTCCGCCGCCACCCACGGCCAACCACCACTTCCAATAGCTTCACAACCATCCCTAGACCATTCCCTATCAATCCCAAGCTCTAGTTTGTCCCCGTTCAAAAGTAGGTTTTTCACAACCCACGGCCACAGTGAATTTTCACTGTGACGTTACTTTTTCGCCGCCGTTTGCAACGCCGCGTGTTTTCTAATATTGCCATATAGCGCTGTAAGTATTTTCCAAACCCTATTTTCAGATTTAAATGTATATTGCTCTTTCAATTAATTAATCTGCTGGTTGGTTGATTCCGGACTGAGTCCGAGGAGTTCGGGGGTCGGATGGATGGAGGACGGAGTTGCCTGTTTATTTGTTTTATGTTGTTGGATTATTTTATTATGCATTGTTATGGCATTGCATGGTGCATGCACGTGTGTTTGTGTAATAGTGTGAAAAGCCTGTGTTTGGCGTAAGTGGTCTTACGGGTGCGTGTGTATCACGACCCCAAGCCGGGATGGGGTATTATCCCAGTGGAGCTCCTCTGGTCACTCGGGAGCAAAATAAACTGAGTGATGTCCCCTGGGTCGTCGCTAGACGACGGGAGCGGGGGCTAGGGGTTGCTTGGCTACGAACGCGCCGGGCGCGGAACCGGGCATCGCTCTACGCACCGACTCCGTGGCCCTTCGCTGGTGAGGGCTAGAGGATGCTTGGCTACGAACGCGCAGGGCGCGGAACTGGGCATCGCTCGTTAGGCGTCACATGCGTGGTGGTACTCTGCGGTGTGGTACTCTGCGGTGTGGCACTGGAGCCAGGGTGTGCGGATGACCCCTAAGGGAGGTCATGGTGCATACAGATAATATGGATTCTGGATTGAGTCGGATAAAGGCCAAATGTGACTTTTGGCGTGTTTTTCGGAAAGGATGTGTTTTTGGGCCAAATGAGTTTTTTGGCGTGTGTGGAAAAATCGTGTTTTGTGGGCTTTGTGCATTGGGCATGTTTCATGCATATTGTTTGAGTTTTATGTGTTTTTATCTGGTAGTGTTTGGGTTTTACTTACCTGCGGTACCATTTTTTGATTCCGTAGCTTTTGGTGCAGAGTTGGAGGACGAAGAGGAGGAGGCTGAGCCCGAGGATGCGGCTCCGCCGGGTTGCTGATGCTATGTTTTATATTTGGTTTAAAGCTGTACTTGTGTTTTTGAAATATTTTATTTATGTAAGTTTTAAACAGCTTGTATTACGTTAAGAAAAATTCTGGTACTTAGTTATGACTGTCGTTATCCGCTGCGTGTTCTTTCGTACACATTTATTGCTTTTCCACACACTGGCACCCGTCGATGGGATGGTGACCCGGGTTGTCACCATCCGGACGTCTTGATTTTCCCGTATTAGGGCGTGGGGATTTGGGGGCGTCACATATATGGGAGATTATGAATATGTTGATCAACATTATTCGTCGAAAGGATACGAGATAAGGATTTGTTGTTTCTAAATATAATGCACATAACTCTATTCTAAGATGTCTACACAGCACAATATTCACCTAGATATGGGGATAATATATGGTATAGAGACCTTAGAATAATTATTTCTCTCCATCCAAATAAAAACGAAGGGAGAAATGCATGCCGAACGTTGGATGAGTCGAAAGATTGAAGTCCCTTTTTTCTGTTCACTCACTATGGGCCCTGGCTAGTGTATCATTACACCAAGTGTTGGATATGGGCCCAATTTCTTTGAAGCTGTTTCGGTTTCGGGAGTTAATAAGGAATGTACGTACTGCGAAATAGGAGGGGCGCAGAGAAATTGGAGGGGAACAATTTTGAGCAGTATCGATGGTGAATCAAATGCTGGAAAGAGTGCCCTCTAACCAATCGAACCGTGCCAAGCGGTGGAATACGATTGGTTTTGGTGGTAAAATAAAACCATCTCGGATTGATTCTCTTTAATTAATTATCGTGTGGTCAGTATTCTGTTTTGTAGTAGTTGATTGTCAATTTCTGTTTCCAAATTGTAACCCAAGCCCCAAATCGATTTACATATGACGAATACGAGGCGCGAATTGGCATTACACGTGCTCTCTCCTAGTCACTATTTTGATTGATTACCTTTAATAATCGTTAAGGTACACAAATTTAGCTTACAGCTGGTGGAGGGACCAGCACTGGACATGTGTACAAGTGGACCGTCTATCACGCGAAGATGTGCAACATGGGTGCGGATAATTGGTTCCTACTTAACCTGCCAATACTTTACTCTTTGTCCTTTTGAGATTTACAGCGTAACTGCGAAAGCAAAACATTGCCACGTTGGTACTTCTTCATGTATCATCCAAACTCTGATATATATTAAAGAAAGAAAGCGTAGCTAAATGATTATATTAGAAGGGAAAACAAATGAGAATGAGGCATGATTGATCAAAAGAAGCTGGTCACGTTGTGTGGTTACATGTGCGGCAAGGAATGATTCATACGCATGGGATTCGTCGTGACTTATATTATTTGAGCCTAACGGATCACTTGTCATGCAATGGTAGGGAGGACATAACCATTGTTGATAAACCGTTGTATGACTGATCTTTTGTACAAGAAATGTGTTATCTTTTTTATATTTGAGAAATTCTATTTACAGTTTTGAGAAGTATATTAGTGTGCAGTTTAATTGATGAATGAGGATAAAAGAAAAAAAATATTATTTTAAAAATGATATTATTATAATTTTAATATTTTTTAAACATAATTGTATAGATTTATATGAGAGTGTATATAGACTAACTCTTTATATTTTGAAAAAATCTGCAAAACTTCTTACCATTCACACAACTTCTAAACACCACATTTTTTTAAATTTTTGATTATTTTTTTCTTTTATCAAATATTTAAAATATAAATAATGAATAAAAGAATTGAATTCATTTAAAAAGAATAAATTCAATTTTTTTAAAAAAATTTGAAATAAAAAAATTACGTGTAAAAGTTAAAAGGTTGCGTAGCATCGCTCTTATATTTTTGTGCCTTATCATCCTTAATTCTTTTTATGCAAACAAAATATAAAACAACTTCCAAATTTACACTCTTCGGTTGCTGCCAATAGTACTTACCCCTTTCGTTGAATTTTATTTACGGTATTGATTGATGTTGATTTTTTATTGTCTTCTTGTGTATCACTGGTTCACGCATTCGTTTTGAATATATAAAACTAATTTGATGTTTTTAAATAGTAATGAGTCAGGTTCTTTAATGGCATATTCGATCATCAGCTACTTGCTTATGCCCAATGACGATAAAAATGATAGGTAATGATTTCTAGAGAGAGAGGCTCTAACTTCTCTTTAGAACTCAAAACAGAAAAGCCAACTCGAGGGAGGTGGGAGCCTCGACTCCTCCCTCCCTCCCACCTTCCCTGTTTTTTCCTTGTTCTTTACTGGCTTTTCTCCGGTTTTTATTTTGTTTTTGTTTTGGTTTAGGCGCTTGAGAATAAGGGCTTCGATGGTTGCAGTTATGGAGGCTCAAGGGACCTGTTTGCATGGCTGGTGCACTGTGGCTCACGTCCACTTCTCCAAAGGCTTCTTTTTAAAGAAAACTTTGTTGCTGTGCCGCCGAAATGGTGGCTGGGTGGCAGCGTTGATGGAGCTGGAGACCCTCGAAGTGAGTGGCGTGGTCCACCTATGATGCTCTGTTTCCGCTTAGGAAAATAGAGGTTGCTGGGCTGCCGTCGAGAGTGTTTTTTACGGTTGAAAACGCTTCTCACTGCCGGTGGTGGCAGCGTTTTAGAGCTAGAGGTTCTCGGCTACAGTCGAGGGTGATGTTTTACGGTTGAAAACGCTTACTGCTGTCGGTGGTGGCAGCGTTTCAGAGCTAGAGTTTTCTCGGCGTGCAGGGGTGGGCTTGCGACTCAACCTTAGGTGGTGGATACAGTTCGCTTGTGGTGGGCGACGGTATGCAGAGAAATGGGATGGAGCTCGGGCGTAGGCAGCAGCAAACAGAAGAAAAAAGGAAAAAGAGGAAGGGGGCGGCGAGATTGATAGAGATGAAACCCTAAGGGGCCGGGTCTTCCCACTTGCAAATAGCTAACCTTGTTTGGGCCGGGCCCAAGTTGTCCTTTTGTCAGTCCATGTTTTTTAGGTTTTTGATTTTTTTCATGTATTTTCGTTTATCTAGTCTGTTTTAGGTAGTTTTAAAAATCATAGTCTCTAGGGCCTATGGTCCGTAGAGTTTTGTACTCCACTCCTTGGGAGAGAGAGTTGTGTGGGCAGTCGTCTAAGACAGAGGTTTGTCTCTCAGACTGTTTAGTCTGGAGGGCTGTCTCTTAGACGACGTAGTCTGGAGGAATTGGGTAAGACCATGTCAACTACAAAGAAATTTGTGGGTTGGGGAGCGAGTAAATGTTATAATTTGGCTTGTATTTTTCAAATCAGAAGTTGTAATTGTCCGTTATATGAATGAATGAAACACTATTTCACTGTCAAAAAAAAAAATGACGATAAAAATGGCCAATGCAATGTTGAGTTGATCGTGATTTGATAGAATTGTATATATTAAGAAGTTACGACCTTGATCACCTTCTAATTCATGTAATTGGTGTTATTTTTATTATTATTTTGTCAGGGACGAGATGATCAATACTATTGAAGAACATTCGCCAGATTTTGAAGATGAAAAAATATAATTGTAAGTATAATTGTATATTAATGTGCATCAATATGATGTAATTGATCAAAAAGTATATTTTATTAAAAACAGTGTTAATTTAAATTTTAAGTATAAATAAATTAATATTAATATACAAATTAATGTATAACTATACTTATATGTAGCAAAACTCTTCGAAGACTGTTGGTGGCAAGAGGAAGTATATGTCTGTCTTTATGTTATAGACCTCTATTTGTGTATTCAAATATGAAATATATGTATCTTCGGCAAAATCAATTACAAGAGTGATGAATATATTTAAACCGGTAATGAATAATCTTAAAATATATTTTCTTGTGACCAAATAGCAGAAAAAACTGTAAATAATAATCTTAAAAGATATTTTATTCTCAGTCAGTCACTAGCGTCTCTTCACCGCCGTTTATAGCTCTCTTTATCTCTCTAAAAACGTAAGTTTGCTTTTCTCTCTCTAGATTCTGTTACTCCTATTCCCCCATCTCTATCTAAAGTATAACATTAACATCATTAACATTCTCTCTCTTGCTGTTCCTTTCGGTTTACGCGAAAAGCCTGCTCACCTAGTGACACCTACGTCCACCGAGGATGTAGGCCGAGACCGGTCCGAATAAAAAAGTTTTTTATTATTTTTTATTTTTTTAATATCTTTTCTATATTCTTAAATATTTATTTAGAAAAAATTACAATATCAATAAAAATATTTTTATTTAAAAGCTGATTTGAATTTAAAAATAAGATGAAATAATTTTAAATAAAAAATCAAAATAAAATAAAATATTATTTTTTAATATTATTATAAATTTAAAATTTAAAATAATTGATTTAAATAAAAGAACAAAAACTTATCGGGATGACTTGCAAAAGCAAAGAGCAACCAGAGCTCACATATTGTGTCTGACGACTCTGACCTTTTCACACTCTCTTTCTCCACATTTCATTGTTGATTATATGCAAACGAAAAACTTCCAAGTTTACACTCTTCAGTTGCTGCCAATAGTTACCCTCTTCATTGAATTTTATTTAAGGTATTGATTGATGTTGATTTTTTTTATTGTCTTCTCACATATTACGTGTTCACACATTGGTTTTTGAGTATATAAAACTTTGATGTTTTTAAATAGTAATGAGTCAGGTTCTTTAATAGCATATTCGATCATCAGCTACTTCCTTGTGCCCAATGCAATGTTGAGTTGATTGTGATTTGATAGGATTGTATATATATATATATATATTAAGAAGTTACGACCTTCTAATTGTAGTTGGTGTTGTTTTTATTACGAAGAATATTTGAAATAGATCGCCAGATTTTGAGCCCAACCCAACCCTATGCCGTGCTCTTTGGTATATGTATGATCCTTCGCAGCTTGAGGAAGTATATTGGTGTCCTTATGTCGTAGACCTCTGTTTGTGTATTCAAATATTAAATGTATGTATCTTCGTCAAAATCATTTACCCGAGTGATGATTTTGTATATACGTATATATTTAAACCGGCAATTAGTAATCTTAAAGATATTTTATTGTGACCAAATAGCAGAAAAAAACTATAAATAATATAAACAAAATAAGCTTTTTAAAAATATATATATATATATTAGCCATCGTGAATAATATCATAATTACACTGCACGTTGAACAAATAGCTCTCGAAGAATTTCGGGAAACGGAGAGTACGAATGACGGCCGTTGCGAGTGTCTCCCTCCCCCACTCTCTTTCTCAGTCGCTCTTTAACGTCTCTTCACCGCTGTTTATAGTTCTCTCCGTATAATTATTATAAGGAAAAATATAGTTATAAGTATAATTATATATTAATCTATATATTAATATAATATGATTGATCAAAAAGTAGATTTTATTGAAAATAGTATTAATTTAAATTTTAAATATGAATAAATTAATATTGATGTACATATTAATACGCGACTATATTTGTATATAGCAAAACTTTTATTATAATATATATTTTTAAATAAAATGTAATAAATAATACAATTTTTTTAAATTTTTAAATAAAATTAATATTATAATAATTTTTTATTTAATTCATAACATGATCATAAATTCCCTTTTCCTCGATCAAGCTCCTATCCTATAACCCCATCTCTTTCTAATATTAACGTTCTCTCTCTTACTGTTCCTTTCAGCTCACGCGAAAATACATTCTCACGAGACCGGTCTCGAATCAAAAAATTTTATATTATTTTTTATTTTTAATTCGGATTTATTTATTTATTTATTCACAATGCTATTAAAAAAATATAATCACTAAATTAAGAAAAAAATTATCCTGACCCAATCGGACCAAACGTCGGTGACTCTTCTCTGTCCCATTGCTTCTGTGTCCCCGGGTTATCGCCGAGGCTCATTTTGTTGTCTGATCTCCTAATTGGGAAACCGTTAGGCGTTAACATCATATTCCATTGATCGTCCTATCCACTGCATGCACGTAATCAAAATAGCATGGACTTGTAAGAGTAAGAACCTCTTTCGCTATATATATATGAGACGTCTGGGGTTGAATTGCTCAACATCAAAAGAAAAACAAGGTACGCATGCTTCTGATTCTCTTTTCATATCCAATGGCGCCTAGCTCCCAGAGTGTGTATTTTTTCTTTTTTTCTTTTCATATTTAATGTCTTTCTTTATGTGAGTGAACCATTTTAATTCTCTACGCTTGGTAATTAACATTAATGGTGAGAAAAAAGATGGGGGGTTAGGGCTGAAGAATCGATTGTTGCATAAAGCCAACTTGTTGCATTTTAATTCTCTACTTCCGGTGATAGGAACTTGTTGCATGCATTATTAACATTGTTTTTTAACTTCGTTCTATTCTGTTGTTTTTCTGTAGCAAGTAGTCATTAACTCTTGATTCATTTTAGAGTGTCAAATGACGTAGATTAAGCAGGATGAACGGCAATGCTATCAATACAGAAGTTGATTATATATGTCGTCTCCATTTTTTTTAGCACCGGTCACGATGACACATATGCCATATGCTCATGACCTTACGCAACACTCCTTCCCCGATACGCTGTGGATTGCACTGGGTATGATAGGTAGTGTGCTCCTTACATTTTTCTTGCGCTCAGTTTGCCGAGGTCGTAAGAGGCCTACAAGTAGTGGAGGATCAGAATCCACATATCGGTCATCGACGAAGACTTCCACCTATGAGTCTAATTCGACCCAGAATCCTACAACGTTGCAGCCACCGCCACTGCAACAAGATCAGTACCCTTCGACGCCGACGTCCACCGATCAATCTTCATTGCAAACTCCTACAACGTCATGGCCTACGCCAATGCAGCTAAATCAATTTTCGACGCAGAGTACTCCTACAACACTGCATCTCATGCCACTGCAACTGCCACGTGCTCCGCCGTTGACAGGACGTTATTGCCGTATATGTGGGTATGGCGCACATAGTCGACCTTACATAATCCACAACTGCCCTTCGTGCGGAGTGCAACAGAACATGATCGGCTACTGATATGATGCAGTCAGTAGTACTGCATGGCTACCGGTCTCGTTATTTTGAAGATTATGAATACATTCTAAGTCATGATGCTATGTCATTAAAGATAAGTGTTTATGAAATAATTCTAATATCATAGCACTTTGTGATAAAATTACTCCAAGATACTTATATATATATGTGTATATATACATATTTTCATGTTTATGGAGTTCTAAAACTGCATTTTGGTTGAACAAGTACTCAGAACTCTACGCGTTGCAGAAGTACATGAGTTCACATGCAAATACGCGTCACGCACGATCAAGGGTTGAAATTCCTGCATTTTTATTTTCATATTAAATTAAGGAAGTGATGAAATTTCTGTGTGCGCTATATTGTGAAATTGACGATTAATGATCATGAGAAGATCAAGCCGTCTATGAAATTTATTTGGAATCAATTACAAGTCGTAAATAAATTGAAGATCAGGCGCCATAGCAGCAATTATTTTCGAGCATTAAGCAGCAATGTCCTTCCTAGCTTCTCATGAATACATGCATGCATTGATAAATTAAATCATCGATCGATCGAGCTGAGCTAGCTAGGCAGACTTTTTTTTCTTGCAATATGATTCAGTGTATGTTTCAAACCAAATTTGTCAACTGCCTGTTTAGCCGCCCTGAATCCATCACCAGAATCTTTCTTGACACTCGTTTCCATCTTCATTTTCGAGTACGCTATTAATTTTCTCACGAACCGAGTCTGCTCTTTACTCTTGTACGAGGAATGCTGATCGTCAGTTATAGCAGATTCCAACCACGTGTAGGACATTACTTCACAAATGCCTTCTCTTACTCTCTTCTCCAAACTTAAATGCTGGCCATGATCTTTCACTTTTAATTGCATCCATCGTAATATTTCAGATCAATAATAATATTGTTAATTCATAATAATAAAATTAAAATAAAATATTTATTAGAAATATTCCTGTTGATTGACCATTATCAGAAGTATTAATGGATTTTTTTTATTATTTATTTTAATATCAAACTTAAAAACTCACATTGTGACTCGAGCCATACATGCATCATCTCGTGCGCTAATGTCCTCCCCATACAAACACTGCATTCAAGGTACAATGATGTATTACATATATTGCTTTTAGTTAGTACTAATGAATGAATAAAAAATGCAAAATAATTAATTAGGATAAGTACGTATATTATATACGTACCTTGGCATCCCAAACAAAAGCACTATAGACGTCACTGGATGTTTGCGAAAGGATAGATGTTGTCTCTTCATTTTCATTTGCACCATCTGATCTCGGCCTACTGGTGAACAGCTTATGATCTGTTATCATCAAGTAATCATTGAAGATGATCATTAAATATTTAAGCATTAATAACCAATTAATTAATATCTCCTATATATATATAGCAAAATAAAAAGATCAAAAAGAAAAAATTATCAAACAATATCCAACTTACTGTATTTATAACTTGTACATGAAACGTTGTGAGGCCAAGATAAGTATGATTGGCGGGACGAGGATTCTGTCAATTAATGTTCAGGAAATTATAAATTAAATTATTATACACATACATACATACATGAGTATATACATATTATATGCACACATACATATATATTAATGTACTTAATTACCTGGTACTGTACTATGTTTGGAACGTTGGAATTCCTATAACCTATAGCGTTAACCCTGTTGATCTCGTCTTTATCTACTAGCAAAATGGGAATGTCTCTCTCCACACTAAGACCTAATTTCTTATAAAATTTGTGGAGTTCTTCAACTAGGGGCTTCAATTTCATAACGTCCACGACAGCTGTAGCATAACAATCTGGGCAAAGTTTCCGGCCATCTCCGACGTCAATGAGCTGCTGGTGTTTTTGCTGCAAACGAAGATTAATTGATATCATGACATTCCAAAATCATCAGTTGAAAATGATCATTTATATATAGATCATTATATTTCTGCATTGAACTTTGGGACATTCAACGAACCTTCAATCTATGACAACTCCAACAACGAGGAGTCCCGTCGGTGAGATGTCTGTAACAATAAAAGTAGCCCCAAAATTCATCTTTCCTTAAAAAACTCTGCAACGAAATATTCCATCGATGAAAAACAAGAAGGCATATTTTTAACTAAAATTTCCTTAATGCTGATCACTATATATATATATTGGGTAGAAATTAAGATGATCATCCATGTACGTACGCACCAGTACTTGGTGATCACAAACATTACAAGCAGGCAAGGGACAATTGTGCTTCGGGACGTTCAGATCAAATGGGAAGCGACGTTCCGGCCGAAACATGTTGATCGAACTGCATGCCAAAGTAATTAACGCATCAAGGTGCAAGGCTAGATCAATTAGGCTTGATTAATAACGGGTAAAGGAAAAAAAAATGTAGTTTATACATCAAGCCAGCTGACTCATGTAGTGTAAAAATATGTTTTTAAAGATTGAACAGACAATATATATATGTATATATAATCATCAATTTAATTATTTTTTCTCACATAAAAAACATTAATATCTTTAATATTTGACGCTATTCCCCTTTCTATACCTTTCAATCTTTATGTTTTCGAGCCTCTGATCACCTATTACACACACACACACACACACACACACATATATATATATCATAATATAGAGCAAGCATGTATTGTGCAGTAAAACCACAAACGGTCGCCAACAAATTAAGACGTGGGATAGGTACGTACGTAGTACTTGCTAAAATTCATAAAATATAATATTTAATTAACATGTTATAATACCCAAGGAAACAGAAAAGTGTCTACAAACTAAAAAGGGATCAGAGAAACAGGAAGTAGAACCCAAAAACAGCAACAAAAAGAAGAAGTCCGACAATTGAAACAGGAGGCCCTACAACTTACGTACAAGTCTTGAAGGAAAAACGCAGTGAAAATGTGAAAACCTATGGGACTGATAGCGAATAGAAGAAAGCAAAATATATAGAATTAAGCTCCTGAGTCGTAAATAAGTGCAATATGATGTGAGCATGCTTGGAGCATTCAAATATATAATATGCATACAATGATAGCACTCATTAATAAAAGAAGATTGCATCGGCATGCATGCATGAGATCCCCTCCCAAAACCCCACGGCCATTTCTTTTCCCCCAAATTAACAAAAAGAGATGCAATTTGAACAGATAGAAATAGTTAATTCTGATCATTATCAATATCGCAATTTGGAGTGGAACGCATGCTCTGCAATATTGCATGCATTCTAATTGATGTTAGTAAATTTGCCGCCCACGAGAAAGTACATATTTTCACAGAATAATTAAACTGCTTGCCATTTTTCTGTATATATATATATGGGAGATTATGAATATGTCGATCACCATTATTCGTCGAAAGGATACGTGATAAGGATTTGGTTGTTTCTAAATATCATGCACATAATTCAGTAATTAATTGAGCTTGAAATTTGGGTTGGGGTTAAGATATTATGCACACAATATCCCATCCGAGTATAACTCTATTCTAAGGTGTTTACACCACACATCATTCACATAATATAATTAATCGATTTAGAAGATAAATTTTAAATTTTGAATATTATAAATTAAATTATGCTATGGAGATAATATATAGTTTAGAGACGTTAGAATAATTATTTATCCCCATCCAAATAAAAACGAAGGAAGATGTCATTTAGGGTGGCAATATGTCACACGACCCGTTAACTCAACACGAACACAACACGATAATAGCAGGTTAGGGTTTAGCCTAAATAGGTTCGGGTCAAAACGGGTTGACCCGTTAAGACACGATTGCTTAACGGGTTGATAACGGGTTAACCCGTTTTGACCCGTTATGACACGTTAAAAG
Organism: Carya illinoinensis; assembly: GCF_018687715.1. Classification (NCBI taxonomy): domain Eukaryota; kingdom Viridiplantae; phylum Streptophyta; class Magnoliopsida; order Fagales; family Juglandaceae; genus Carya; species Carya illinoinensis. The sequence continues at coordinate 43,621,835 of NC_056762.1, read as the reverse complement.
AGTTAAAGTTAGAATTATATCCTTATATCTCAAAATAAAATTGTTAGAATTTCAATTTCGATATTTTTATTATTTGGATTGTAGTTTTGGACTTATAATTAGTTTTATAATTTTTATAGATATTATAATTTTAACATTTATATAAAATTATACTAAATTTAATCAGGTTAAAAAGGTTAATTTCAGGCCTATTCAACCCATTTATATAAATAGTTTAAAATAAGTTGTATTGTGTCGTATTAACTTATTTCGTAATATTTTCTTAATTTATTTGTTTACTTATAAAAAAAACATATTTCGTAATATTTATTAATGGGTCAAAACGGGTTGACACGACACGATCCGTTATGTTAATGGGTCGTGTTAGGGTTTGAGATTTTGACACGATAAGCTTAACGGGTTGGATTAGGGTTGACCTATATGACCCGTTAACACGATTTGATACGACACGAACACGATCCGTTAATACGATTTGACACTCCTAATGTCATTGGGTCGAAGTTGTCGAACGATTGAAGTCCCTTTTTTATGTCCACTCACTTTGGGGCATGGCTAGTGTATGATGACACCAAGTTTTGGACATGGGTCCAGTTTGTAACAAAAGTTGGTATCATTGGTGTTGGGCCCATAATCCTCCAGTGATCCTTGATTACACCACGGAAGACCCATTTGCGTTTGTTTGGGATAAAACCGTTTACCCTGGATCCAATCCTTGGTTTTAATCCACCAAGACCGACCAACTCTTTTTTGGAAGACAAGTCATTAAGCTACCTCTTCAAAAACTTAACAACTAAATAATAATGTCACATCCAAAGCTCATCAAGTTTGAATCACTGTATGGACTTTGAATCTCATATCTTTAAAATCGTAATTTTTAATTCTTTCATTTAAAAAAAAAAAATCATATCGACACCTTTTTACGCTATTTTAATCATTTGTAAAAAATCGTGCAATCCTTGGTTTGATCCGACTAACATCCGATCTCAGATGAGTTTCGTATTAAACATCAACCTTGGCTAAGATTATACGTTATAAATGTGTCATATTTTACTTATTAGAATGAAAGTAGGATTAGAATGAAAGTAGGATTAGAGGTGTTTAGAATTTTCCATATTCCTTATGCCATGATGAAAAATGAAACCACAAACCACCCAGCCTCCAATCTTTGAACCCAAGCAAACATGGGTTAACTTCACAAAGACAGAACACCCACCATCCATTCTAAGTTCGTGCAGACAAAACAAGAAATCATGAAACTCAGACATGGTAACGAAGTTCCTTCAAAGAAAAATCTCTTCAAAATCTAGTTTCCTTTTTCTCAACCAATCCACGGCACATTTTTCTTTTCTTTTCTTTTTTTCCCATACATTTTCCTCCCTCCTCGTGAAAACTGAACGAGAAGAACCTTAAAGATTTTGCTGATAAAGATCTCACATCATGCAGTTCTCAATCATCCTCGATCCAAATAATCCACATTAAAGAAGCAAATCAATACAAGAAGGACGAAACACAAATGAAAACCAGAACAGAAAAAAAAAAAAAAAAAGCAACCAAATTGCAGGTTTCAGTTTTTCTCTCTAGCAGAACTAAATTAGATAGTAGATTAATAACTCTTTATACAGGGATGGATCTGTTAGAGGTGGGGGAGGAACCCCCCATCTCATAAAAATAAGAGCATCATTTATGTTAAAACGGACAAGGTGATAATCTCGTAGTAATCCGGATCGCTCTGTAATAATCTTATCTCATAATTTCTTCTTTTTTTCGCATTTAAAAAGAAAAAAAGATAGAGAACCAACAAAAATTAAAGGAAAAATCATGGCCACCTTCATTACCACCGTGATAATTAGAGGCACAGAGCTGTGCACCGGAGATCATCTACCACAAAGTCAACCTCATCCAACTGTGGTGGTGGGAAATTGAGATCGAAAGGCAGGGGACGCTTCCGGCACGAAGACGACGCGATATCGACGTCGTCGTCGACCACTGAAGACGACGAATCACAGTCGCTGTGGCAATCCTCCGGGATCAACATGGGTGGCTTGGGATGTCGCCTCGGGGCCGCGGCAAAAGCCCGTGCGGACTGTAGCGGCGGCGGCCTGGGCCCACTAAAGGACTCGACCGTGCTGCTCATGCTGCTTGAGGCGGGCCTCTGGGGATCAACAATCTGGTGCTCCTGAAACCCATCGTTCATGTCGTACAAGCGGTGGTGATCCAAAAGCGCACAATTTTGGTGGTTGAGGTGGCTCTGGTTTGGATTTAGAGGAGAGAAATACGAGGGGGAGAGAGGGAAGTTGGTCTTGGCTTTGGGGCCGCGGAGGTTGCGAGCCGCGGCATCGTAGGCTCGGGCGGCGTCCTCGGCAGAGTCGAAGGTGCCGAGCCAGACGCGAGTCTTTTTCCATGGGTCTCTGATCTCGGCTGCGAATCTACCCCACGGTCTCTTTCTCACGCCCCGGTACCGTGGCTCCTTGCCTGTATTTCTCAAAGCAGATCCTGCTGTATCCGGAACTCCGGGCGCCTCAACGGCAACAGTTTTTCTAGACGGGGCTCCTCTCCCTCTCCTCATGATTCAAACCACCCCCAGAAAAAGGAAAAACAATAATAATAATAATAATAATAATAATAATAATAAAAGAATCAATCAAGCTTAAAGCTTGTAATTTACAAACTGGGTTTGAAGGGTTTAAGAAGAAAATGAACGAGGCAGGAAGAAATGGCGCAGATGGGAGCCGGACAGAGACAGAGAAAGTGAGAGAGAGATGGGGTGGGAAGGACGGGGGTGGGAGGAGAACTGGATAGCACCAGGGGGTAGCGAGAGCACCCTTTCTTCTACAAAATAAATAAATAATAATAATAAGGAAATAGTTATTTTAATATGATGGTTGGTTGTTTCTCTGGCTGCAGTGTAATGGCTTTTCTTGTCTTTATATTTTTATTTTTTTGCTTTTTTTCTTTCTCGATTTCTCTACCTTCTGTCGCCCCCACACAAACCGACCCGGCCTCTGATTTCTCTCCTCCTGCTTTATCTGATTTCTTTATTTCTCTTTTTTTATTAATTTCGAAAAAAAATATAATCAAATGAATAAAATTACTAAAATGGGTCCTCTGCATCATTCATTAATGCCACCCACTACTTCCACAAGTAAAATCTTCGCGTGTAGCAGTAGAATGCCTTGTTTTTTGGTTTTACGAATGTGAAATGTCTCTTTCTATGGCTTCCCTCTTGCCTTGTATTGTGTGTATTTTATAAGGTATGGGTTGTGTTTGGAGATGGTAATAATGTTACGGTTTACTGTTCTCTCTTATGATCTTGTCTGTAATTTTCAACCCACACCATTAAGGTTTTTTTTTTTCAGTTTTTTTTTTTTAAAGATTTCTGACAGGCCAGCCCCAACCTGATCTCTATCTGTCTGAATAATATTTCGCATTTTCTCTTGACGACTCGTTTTTGTAATGCTTAGGAAATTAACAGAATGCTTAGAAAATCCATACAAGTTGCTGGAATTCAAGTCCTGATGCCTTCGATATGCTGAAATTGATAAAGTTATGAGTAAATTTAACAAGAACAAAGTCAAAGGATTCAAGAAAAAGAAAAGGCCTAAAGCAGACTATAAGCGGTGCATTTTATCTGTGCTCTCGAGTCCCACATGAGCCAATTATTAAATTCCACAAAAAGCATTTGGCACACTTTGTTCTTCTTCATCTTCTTTTTCCTTTTTATTTACATTGGTGGACAGATGAGCTCTTGCAATTCTATTTTTCTTTTTCTTTTTTGTAGTTTTTATCATCATTTAAGTTTTTAATGACTATTTTTCATTTTTTAATTTAAATTGTCAATTTTTTATATTTAGAGAGAAAGTAAATTACAACTTTTTTTGGTCATGGACTCTATGACCAACACATAGATGAATTTATAAATAAAAAGAAAAGAAAAGAAAGAAATGAATTTTTTTTTTTGGGGAGTGGGGGGTGGTGGTTTAGGCCATAGGAAAGGAGGGGGGGTCCTCTAGATGATATTACTTTTACCCTTGAAAGATCTCTTCAAAAATAAAAGAAATAAACATCATAATGAATTATGTACCATAGAGTTGCCTTTGTTGGGAAAAAAAACAGAGAGGGAGAGACCCAATTATGTGCTATAAGTTGTTTCCTCAATTAAAAGAATTGCAGTTCACAGGTCCCAATCTTTTACTGAAAGGAATAGAGTAATCCGAGATATGTAATAAGAGTTGCAAAGCCATAAATCCGAAAGTTCCACTTCCACCTAACCTACTAGTAAATTATTTAAATTTTATTTAAGGAAAAAAAGAAGAAGATAAAGCAGTAAGACTAGAACACATGATATTGTCAAGATGAACAATAATTAAGTCTTGGAGCAGTGTACAGTGTAGAAGAAAGTTCTCTCGTGCTCTTGACCGATGGATGAGTAGCTGGATGGATTGTTCATGGACTTTCGCCAACGATAGCTAATGTCAAAGAAAGCAATTGCACGTGATTGCTAGGTGTGAGTAATCGGTGGGAGCCGTGTAAGTTTCTGTGATGAGGCGAATATAGATAAGTTCCGATCCAAAGTACTTGGTTTACATGCATGTGATTGCTTGGAAATTTTTTGGGGACTCGACACCATATAAGTTGAGATTGTAGGCAAAGTATTTAATATGTTCTCCATATATTCTCCTTCCACAAATTTCTTGTAATCAATGGGTAATGTCAAGTCATTTGAGCCTGCTAATAAGGACAAAAATTATCAATAGCAAGTTCATGACACAAGTTTCTCTCTCTCTCTCTCTCTCTTCTCTCCCTCCCTCTCTCGTTTCCCCCCCTTTTTCCAGGTCCCAACTCTTCATTTTCTTGGCAGACTTCGAATAAAATTTCTGGCAAAACCAATGATCTGGTGAGTATGATTCTTTCTTTAGGACTGAACCATTCCAGAAGAAAAGAAATTTGGAGACCCTCCTAATCATGAGATATAAAAATGTCGATTAAGAGATTGAGACCCAAGATGAGGTTTTACCTTCAATAAATACAGTAAGAAAGAGAATAGGAACTACATCAGAGTGCACATGGGTAATTTGATTGCTGTGTTTTCAAAAGAATTAGATAAATCATGGATGAAGACATAAAGTAAAGTAATAAAATATCTCAAATTTTTATATCAAATTATTTGTTTTAAAAAATAAATAAATAAATAAAAATGAAGAAAGTGGATAGAGACTAGAATCATAATTATTGCAATTATAAATGCACCAGCTACATTGGATGAGTGAATAAGGTATGCATGAACCGGATTTTTGGTCAGTCTCCCAACCACCACCAATTTTGGGGTCATCAACGTTTATCGACTAATGCAAATTCCAAACCGTGGCATCTAATGATTCGAGTCTATACCCTATCAAGAAAAAAATTTAAGAAAAAAAAAACCAAGTTTGTCAAATTCTCACCCCACATCGATGTTTTTAGTAATGAGAAAAGGATTACCAAAAAAGCATCTTAACTCATTCAAATAGTTTAAAAGAATTAAATGATGCATAATCATTTTGTGAAAGTGTAAAATTTATTATTAATAAATTAATTTTTTTATATAAGTCTCATATTTTATTTATTTTTTTCAAAGTGATTAAACGACTGTTATATAATTTATAATTATAAATATTTTTTCTCCAAGATTATAGCAAAAAAAAAAAAAACTCCAGTTTAAAATATATACTATCACAATAATTTTTTTGAGTTTTTTTTTTTTCTGCCAAATAATTTAGCATATGAACATAATTACCAATATTAATATTTCATTTAAGAAGAAAAGGAAAACTTCGTTGGATCCCTGATTCGTTGCCAACGATAAGCTGACTATATTAATTAAAGACAATAATAAACCATCTAAATATTTATATTTTTCCATTTTTACTTACCTTCATTTCGCCCTCTCATACACCGTTTGCAGGTGATGTTCAAAATACCATAACTAATAACAATTTGTTTAGACAGTGAGAGAGGTGATATGATTTTATTTAAAAGTTAAAATTTATATAAAATATTATTATTTTTAAATTTTTAAAAATTAAATTATTTATTATAATATATATATAAATTTTAAAAAAATTATAATAATGAGAAAAAATAAAATATTTTTTAAATTCAAACCAACTCTAAATAAATCAAAAAAATTAAAAATAAAAGTATGGAAATGTCGAGAAACCAAGAAACCAAAACGTTGTGAGTGGGCCCCCGTGATCTGACCCACAGGCCAGAGTCCATTCAAAGACATTAGAGAGACCCCTTCATAGAGACAGCCACCCAGCACACACCCGCTTCCTCCCCAACCCAACCGAAGATTTCAAAGACGTGGGTGCGTGGGACCCTCCTCATTTTCCACTGCCATTAGGGCACGTCAGCAACTTGTTAACCCCACAGTCACAACATTGGCTGCCAAGACCTTCATCATGAACCGGCGTATCCCGGTCACACGGTATATCTTTTTACCGGATGGTGGATTGGACAAATCGCAGGATGAGGGGATGGGGATAGATGGGCCGGTCTCTTTGTCCCAAGCTCGTGACTCGAGGCTGCGGTGCCTTTTAGACGGCATCAAATAATAGATGACCGACACGTATTCCCCTTTTTTTTTTTTTTTGGGATAAAACTTCTGCTCCTTGACTAATTTAGGGAGGGGTGTGTTTGTCGTTTATGTTTATTTAATTTTAATAAAGTTTGGGTGTGCGCCGTGCCTGGGTAGCTTGGAAAGCAACGACGGTCGCGTTAACAAATGCTGTAGGAGAGGTTTGGAATGAATGAGCGGGGAGGGTGCCCTTGTTGCGGGCCCACATTCATGAAGGTCTGACTGGGATGGTCTTGCCTGAAGGTGTGGTCAGAATAAGGCTTCTCTCCTCCTAACTAGTAAAGCCACGCAATGTCACAGTCGAAATAGCCAGTTCTGTGCCTTTCTCTGTAGCAGTAGCACACCACCACCGGACGTACCACCCTTCGTTGGTTGCGAAACAAGCACGCTATCTCCGGGGACCGGTAAAGAGAAGGAAAGCTTAAGCAAGATGGCTTGGCTTGGCTTTGATCGAATATTCGATAACGTGTTTACGCAACATGATACGCGTCTGTGCAGTGGCATAACCAGCAATGATATCGAGGGTTAACTTTTTTTTTATTATGTGGCATATTTATATTTATATTTATATTAAGGAAAATATTAAATATAATTTATAAGATATACAAGTTTTATGTATTTTTTTTTTAAAAGTGAAATTTATTATTAAAAAATAATTTTTTTTTATATAAGTCTTAGATTTACTTAATTTTTTCAAATAAAGTGAATGATACTTGTCTATCTTAAGATTGTAAACATCATTTCTCTTATGTAAATTAAAAAGAGATTGAAAAATTATAATTATATAACTACATACTATTTTTCATATAAATCATCAATCTTAAATAATATTTCTTGTATTTTTACTTTAGATTCTATGTTAAGAAACTTAATATTGTATAACAAAAAATTTTAGAATCCATATTAAGAAGTTTATTATTTATCTTAAACTTAATTTTAATTTTAATTTTAGATAAGCCATATCTTTGAAAATAGATAATATATAGAAATAAAATAAAAATTTGGGACTATATAAAAAATTAGAAAGCTACATTTTTAGGTATATTAAAATTTTAAAAATCATTTGAAAATTATAAAATTTTTTATAAGAGTCAGTTTTCTATATTTATAGAATTATGTATAAAATATAAGGGAATAATTTATGTTTTCATAATTTTTTTTTATTTTTTTATTTTTGTTTGGGGAGAGACCGGGGGGGAATTGGCGGGATGGATGGCCCCTCTAAGGACAATGTGGTCCCCCCGCCACTGCGTCTGCGGCATCTCTTTCTCTCGTAACCACGCCATAAAATTGCATGCCACGGTCACATGCATCAAAGAGATTCCCGAATGGAGTATTGCGCTCATAAAATTCCAAGTCTTTGTAATTTATTTAATTGGTGCTGGTGGGGGCATCATAGTTGCTGCATATATGGTAGTGGGTAGTGGGCCGCATGGTGTTATTTGCGTGAGTGTGATTATACTTTTTCAGGGCACAATGGATCAGCGATCTTTTTGGGCCCCGAAGAACCAACTCAATCTGAATAAGTTATGGTTCGGTTCGGGAAAATAAAATTTCACTAATAATAACAAAATGATAATTTGAAATCCTTTTATGAGAAGTTTGGAAAATTGAAGCGTTGATACAGCCTATGCCCAACTACTTCAAAGATTAGTTTAATTAACAAAGTATTAAAAATTAAGAACGTCATACATAATATTAACTTATTTGACATTAAGGCGGTTTGATTATATAAAATTAAACTATCTTATCTCGTCTTATTTCATTACAATTTTTTAAAATTTATATATAAAATATAATAAATAATTTAAAATTTTAAAATAAAATTAATATTAAAAAATTATATTATAATAAAATTTTATTTAATTTTTAATAAAATATTTATTTTTATTTAAATTGAGTAACCAATCAAGTCTTACTGTTGCAAACAAGGACGTTTATGACATAAAAGTTTAAAACCCTCTCAACCCAAGTCTCAAACACGTGAGAGTGCGCGCTTCCGAACCCGGCTGATTGTTTGTTTGTTTTTATTTTATTTTTTTCTTTTCATGCTTCGGTTTTTACGCTTCGTCTTATTGGTTGTGAAATTTGGGGGCCAAGGCCCGAGGACATGCAAACCGCCGAGTATTTTATCGTTCTATAATGTGGGCTCGGCTTTCTGTAATGGGTTATGGGTATTCAAAAATAGTACCCAGATAATAGAAAGTAAGCCCAGGATAATTTTTGGGCCACATCTATCTTGTTTTTTCCCCTTTTTCCGGGGCCTACGATCTCATAGACTCTCTTGTGGTTTCCTAGAACCCGAAAAGCTTCATCAAGAATTAAAAGGAAAGCCTGGGTTTCTTTAAAAATTTTGGAAACGCCACGTTATTTTAATTTTCAGAACTGCGGTACATGTAAGTGGGATGTAAAATGATTGTACGGAATGAAAAAAAAATAGTTATAAAAATAATTTTTTTTTTTTTTTTTTTTCATGTAAGTCTCATATTAATTCACTTTTTTTAAAACGACTACACTCTACTTGCACAACCACGACTCTAAATATTATTTCTCTTTAAATTTTGAGAGCTGATGTGTTCATTATTCAAGCAATTAGTAGTATATTGCGTCTGAAAAAGAACAGGAAAGATAAAGCCGGACGTGCCCGACAAGGCAAGAAGGAAAAACAAGAAAGGATTTGGTAATCAACTTGAAGACAAAAAAGAAAAAAAAATCATTTTCATCCACCTCATAATCTTACCTATTAGGCTATTAGCATAAAGAAAAACAAAACCTTATAATTTAGAGCTACGTAACCCTCCAAAAAACAAATAATTATATATAAATTATGGACAAAATAGTCAAGTAAATGATAGCTACTACACCGACTATACATAACATAAGCATACATTTTAAGGGGAAAAAAAAAGGTCTCGAATTCTCTGAGCTCCACAACTGCAAAGCTATTATTCACCTTAGAGTCCTGATTCGTTTCGTGTCAATACCCTGTAGGGAAGTTGCAGGTCCCAAACCCTGCAAAACAAGAAGAGCCACATTTTAGCCGACTTCAATTCCGCAATGAACAAAGAGGGTTGAAACCGAACAGCAAACAGTGGAAATTGTGTGAATTGGGGCAACCTTGGGTCTCATCAACGAATGAATTATACAATGTGAATGTGGGGAAAAAAAAAAAACACCAACATAATTGGATAAATGACCAACGCAAGTTCCCTCAAAAGACAACATATTTTATTATATACTTTTTGAAATGTTAGGATCTGCTGTACAATGTTTTATGTTAAAACAACGTAGATATGTTAAGATGATTTAAATATATTTGGATGGCGACAAATGCATAGTTACTAATTTGAAACACTAAAGTAAGAATTAATTGAGTACTTACTAGGAGGTTGAGTGACCACATAAGCCGCGCCACCGAAGTGACAAGAACCTGCCCTACGAGCGTTCTTCTGATAGAAACTATTGAAGGCATAAGAAGCGTGGGCCACTAGCGTGTTTGGATTATAACACGTGGCATCCGACTGAATCGGACGGCAATCGGCCCCTCCCTCACCGCAAGCGTAATCCAGCGCAGCCTGCAGCTTCTCCTTTCCGACATTTTTGTTTGCAACACACCACGTCTGACCCGAACCCACAGACGCCTTCTTCATATCGCCGGTGACCGGAACCTGAGGGCTACTGGTACCGTTGACCGGTGTTGACTGGATAATTCCAAGGTCCGCTAATGTGAGCGGTATATCGTATACCTTCTGCTCGCTGGGGTAGAATAGTCCATAGTTCCTCTCCGAAGTGGGACCCGATTTTTCATTCTCATTGAACAAAGCAAACAGGAAAACATTGAGTGGGTCCTGTGGTCTTAGCGGGGTACCAGCACCGGTGAGTACTCTGCGTACCAAATTGCCATTGTAATCCGCCGCATTGGCTTGGCTCGCACCAATCTCGTTCGTAGCTCCCAGTGATGGCCAGCCGGTCTCTGTAACCACTATCTTCATGTCATCGTGTTTGACGGCGGACAGGGCAGCGAAAACGGCGTCGAGTTGGGCCTCGAACAAGCTGACGTAATGTAACCCGTTACCAGAATCCACCACACCCGGATTTTTCTTGAACAAAGTGTAGTCTAACGATATCTCGTCCGAGTTCGCAGTGTAAGCGAAAAAGGGGTACACGTTAACCATGAAGTACGAGCCGGTTTGACGCAGAAGATCAAGCATGGGCTTGATGACGGATTCAACTAGCTCGGGCTTGAAAGACCCAGCCGAAGCTGGATATGAAGTTTGGAGGGCGGTGAGAGCTACAGGGGATGAGACTTTGATAGCAGAATCAAGGTTGTACTTGGCAAGAGAGGAATGGATGTTTTTCATGGCGGGTACAAGGAACTTGGTCGTGTTATTTGGGTCAACAAATACCTCGTTTCCCACGGCAATGGCTTCGATTTTTGTAGCGGGATAGTACTGAGAGATGTTTGCTTGGACCCATTTATCGGCGAAAGACTGGTCTGCTGCGGTAGAGGAGAGGAGCTCGTTGGGGAGTGCAACGGTGACGCTTATACCGGAGTTAGCAAGCGCGGTGAGCACTTCCGAGTCGGTGTCGTAGAGCTTGACCCGGGTGAGTCCCCGTGATTTCATAAGTTGCACCACTTTTGATGGTGTGGGCAGGTCGTTAGCAATTCGCCCATAGTTTATACCTATTGAGCCTCCCTCTGTAATTAAAAAAAGAAACAGACATATCCAAAAAAGAACTAAAGTGAGTTAATCGAACAAACATGCACAATTCAGTTGAAAAGAGGAAAAATTAAAGACCTGCGAAGACTGAGGCTGAGAGAAGCAAGAGGAAGTACGAGACTCTGAGAATTGCCATGCTCTGATTCTTTCTGTGGGAAGCAGAAGCAGAGCATGAAGTGAGAGAGATTTGGTTGAGGGCGAAGAAGTTATGGCTTTATAGAGCAAGTTTATTTCGGATCTGAGAGTGGGGCTTAGTGGGAGAAGTAGTGGGGTCCGTGCGGATTCTGGACCCCACTACTTCTCCTACTTTTCCCACTATAGCACTCCATGTTCGCCCAACGGGCGGAACCCCATTAAGCCATTACCCCACCCACCTATTTGACCGTTTTATCACTGTTTTTCTTTGGTATTAGGTATTGAAGGATAGGTTAGTTACTATGGTCCGTCATTCTGAGCCGTATACGTGTCCACTCTGATAAAGATCTGGCACCTTGAGCTGTGGGTTTGATCAGTTGGTGGCCTAATATTAAGATATCACAAGCCGCGGGGATCGTCTTATTAGGGACAGGAAGGACTTTGCGGTCGGTGAAAGTATAAATAATTATTGACTTTGACATTCCCTAGGTACATTGTCGAGAGTTTTGTCTTTCACTTTGCAATCATGGTTCAGGAATCAGGAGGAAGTAAGAATGGTGCAATGCTTTTACCTAAAATTCGAACGTTAGATTGCCAGCTATATATTCTGGATCATTGCAGTGTATAATTTCATGCAACAAAATTTAAGAAAACAGGTTTTAGTATATAAATTTTTGAAATACAATGTGGTAAATTAGTAATAGATCTCGTTCGTTCGTTTTAAAAAGACATGTCCAGGAACTTTTTTTATTGGAGGGTAGTTCACCTTTTCGACTTTCTAGATTTTTTATTTGTAGTGTTATCAGCCACAATCTATTATGTACAGTCAATTGGTATTTTTTTACTGTCATAGTTTTGAGACCCAAAAGCTCAGTTAATTGGACTAAATCATCTTTAATCGATTTCAATGTCTTTCATACTCAGTAAGCATATATATATATATATATATATATGAATGCGATTTCTTACAATGAGCCAATTAATTAAAACATGTCATTTCCCAAACAGCCCATGTTTCTTAGATCTGATTAAGAACTTGCATCCCAATTGATTTTTATGCATATGAACACAAAAAAAGCTGCATGACTTCGCCAGCTTGCCAATTGAAAGCGAGAGCGGCTAGGGATTGAGACAGGGGACCAATGGCGTCACCATTTTCAACTGCCGGTTTGAGAAGATATAGTAAAAAAATGGGTAGAAAACAAATTGATTATAAGATAATGTGGAGCAAATAAATTAATAATAAGATAAGTTGGAGCTTTTGCTTGTATATATTAGATCTCATGGCATTATACGACAGATATTGCCTCGTCTTTCACATTTTTTATCTTCAGGGAATTGAATATCTTGGCTATCGATAGAACAGTAGATGCATGTATGTCGGCTGCTTCAAAAATAATTGAGCACCAATAGTACTCCCAAAAGATGACATAAATTAATCAGTTATTCACACTATAGATATTTTATAGTATTCATTAATCAATATTGAGCACTGTGCTTTACCAAAATCACCATCTTAGTATTGTATAAATAATACATGAGTAAGTATTACTGCCGATCGAAGACAATAGCTAGCTAGGAAAATATATATAAATATATAGGGAAAAAGAAACTGATCTATGGCCCTTTATGCATGCGTAGTACGTCATGAAGTCCATTCATGATTACTTTGTTGTAATATATATAACCAGGATTGATGAAATCCATTAATTAATTTTGAAGGTGCAAGCGGGTTTCAGATACTCGCACGCAATCTGTATATAGGTCGAAGTTCCGAACTCGCGAGTCAAACTTGAGTTAAAACAAAAGCAACAAACCAAGGGGATGTTCCACAAACAAATGTTGCGTGGATTGCAATTGGAATCCCAACGGGATCGGAAAATAACTTGTTTTGTGAAGGGTGTGATCCCACGGTTCGGAGAAGCATTCATGTGTTCTTAATTATCCGCCTTCCACGACTTTAAAATGAATGGTCTTATCCTAATTTATTATATATTGGCCGGTAGTCGACGATACCGCGTAGTGCGAGTAGCAGTACTAAAGAGACATGCAGGTCGGCTTTGGGACGCTTAATTATGAAAAATGAAGATCTCAGCGACATTGAGTAGGTACGTTGGTCGGCCGATTTACGTCCTCAAAAAACGCATGCAGTTGAAAAGTGGTAGCTAGCTAGGGGAGTTGGTTTTGTTGGTGCAAGAACTTAATGGGCTTGCCGCTTACCTTCCCCGCTAAGAAAGTAGATCGATATGTTTGTGATGCGTTGATAGAGTTCCTGGATTGACTGGCATAAAAATAGTTAATGGGCTATTATGTTTTCATTTGATTCGGAGGTATAAAAATAGCAGGATTAGATATACCACGGCCAGCTCATAAAAGAGCTATCAGTAGGAGGTAAGTGGGAAAATGAAGGAATGGGAACAGACAAAAAGAAAAAGCGCACAGGGTGTGAAAAATAGAGAATTAATTAAGGAGAAAATAGAGAAAGCTGAGAAATGGAAGTCAGATATGTAAGGGGTGAGGAGTCATAAATCTGTCGTTTCTTGTTACTCCCAAAGGTTTCAAATAAAAGGGGATTTGATCGGATTAAAAAAAGAGGATCATCTTCAATCTTAGAACGAGAGCTTCAGAGATTATTTTTTCTAGATAAAAGGGTTTTCGACCTCTATTATATAGAGAGAAATGAGAGATCACAAAAGACTGTAAAATATTTATATTATAGTAAATTTGCCATCCAAATTACCCGTAGACATAATAAGCCATATGCCGAATCTCATAAATCTGTGCATCTCAATTTCTATTTACACTTGAGCTAGTTATTATTATGAATGTATGTACGGTAAACTTGAGCTAGTTCCAGGAGTCAAGAAAGCCCTTTAACTGCCCTCACATAGGAAAGCTTCAAACCGGTACCGTAAGACACTCCAAATCGCCACCATGAGTTTAGATGGCACCTATCGAGACTCCACCACTATGGGTTGGAAATAACCATTCTTTCCGTTTCAGCTTATGCTATTTTTTTATATTGACAATTTGTATGTCATGCAATTTGCTGTTTTATTTTGTTTTTTCAAGTTGAAACTAAAGATGCAACTCTAGCTCAAAAAAGATAAATTCTTATGGAAAAGTTATATTTTTCACCCTTCACTCATCAAAAGTTTCACTATTCATATTGCAAACTAGCAAATATTCTACAATGTACTCTTAAATTATTAAAATTGATGTTTTACATGACTTTTTATTAAAATTTGACCGCCAAGATCATTCTACGATGTTATCAATTTGCATTCTTCTCGGTAAGTGTTGCTTAAACATGTCAATGTCAAATTTGAAATCCTAGGATCTTTAAGTTGCAAACTATATTTTCTCCTAAGGCCATCCTCATGTGCAACGTGTTGGATTTTCTTCTGCTTACCAGAATTTAGATCCAATATGAATTTGAAGAATTGATTTGGGCCAGCCCATTCTGTTTTCTGGTACGAAACAAATTCGTCCAATAAATCGACGACCTTTCCAAAGAAAGCAGCATAAGCGACGTCGTCACAAGAAGTGGCGTGAGTCGTCCGATTGATCTCCACCAAACTATATTGAGCCGTCGATTCCCTCCCCATACACAACACACACACAGAGTTACATTCTCCCTTCGCTTTAGAAAACAGAAAAGAAGGGTCGGCGGCGAGCGAGAGAGAGAAAGCGAGAAGCCATTGGAGTTGCTGGTGGTCGACTCTCTCAAGTCAACTCAGTTATCAGAGCGAGAAATCGGAAACTGAAACCGAAAAATGTCGGGCGTAACAAACCAGGAGGAGGACAAGAAACCCACCGATCAGTCGGCCCACATCAACCTCAAAGTCAAGGGCCAGGTCTCTGTCTCCTTCATTCTATTCTTCGATTACATCTCTCTCTTTTATTTTTATTTTTTATTTTTTTATTTGGGGGGAGGGGGGGTGAGATCTGCATGTATGATGTATCGTTTTGTTTGCATTTGTTCTCAATCGAATTTATAATTTGCAAAGAGAAAAGGTTAAATCTTTTCGGGTTATAATTTGTTTCTAAAAATCTATTTTGGTAGATATTAAAAAAAGGGGCGAATTTGTTCTTAACTAAACATAGCTTATCAGAGCCCTGTTTTGGCTTTTGGTATGTCATATAGGTTACTTAAAATACTATCTTCATTTGATGTGTTTTCGTCTTCATGAAGGCTCACTTTTATTTCAGTTTGTCTGCCACACACACACACACACATATATATGTATATGTATATATTTGCATCTTAAACAACTGCTTGAGACACACAATACTCCCCCTTGAATATTAATGAAGAAAATGAGTTGATCAAAGGACGATCTTGCCTCCTGCTCCTATACTCTTGCAAGATATATATATATATATATATATATTATCGGTGTTAATCAGTTATTTAAAAGAATTCAGATACTTTATGCTTGTTATTGTAGATTCAAGGGATCCATTTTCCTCCTTTTTTATTTGAATATCATAAGATCTTTATCGTACTTTGAACTGAAGTAAAAAGTCGGTGTTAAATTCTGCAATAGTAATACTGGGATTCGTGTCACATAAGCTTGCACCTGCATTTTGACGACTCTTGAATGTACTTGGTTTAAGCACCAGAACACATTTTTATTCGATGTGCGAGGCAATGTCTATTTAACTTTTTCTATTTTTTCCTGGAAGTCATAATTATCTTTAAGTGTTAATTTTTAATGAATGCACAAGGCAATTGTTTTTGGAAAACTATAGATGGTTTAAAAATCATCAGTGTGCTTTAGAAAGAGTGGTACTCTATTATCTCCAGAATGCAAATCACTGTTTAATTCTCCATCTGTCCATATAATGATGCACCCATGGTATAGTGGTAAAGCATAGCGATCTGCATATAGGTCGAGTTCTACATGCTAATTTTGATCATGTTTTTATTAGGATGGAAATGAGGTATTTTTCAGGATCAAGAGGAGCACTCAACTGAAGAAGCTTATGAATGCTTATTGTGATCGCCAGTCGGTGGAGCTGAACTCAATTGCATTTTTATTTGATGGCCGCCGTCTCCGAGCAGAGCAGACTCCAGATGAGGTCTCTCTCTCTCTGATTGCGTGTGTGTGTGTGTGAGTTGCATTTTTATGTGCACAACTGTCTGCCTGCCATTGTTTGAGCCCCGAGTTTTAAACTTTTCATGTTTGTTTGTGCAGCTGGAAATGGAGGATGGAGACGAGATAGACGCCATGCTGCACCAAACAGGAGGTGCTGTTGCCTAGTTTGTCAGGTCGTTTCTCTAGCAGGAGAGAGATATAAATAGACTAGCATATCTAGAGTACAGTGTTTGGAACTGTAATCATCAATTATCTACTGAACAACAGGCCTTTTCTGAATTATGATGTGGGATATGCCTTGTTAATTTCATGGTGTTATTTTGGTTATTTCCTCGTGTATCATGTGCTTGTCTGACGAACATTGAATTGTAAACTATCGATGTGGTTCCACGCGCAGCGTTATAGACATTGTAATCCAATAGAGGGAGAACCATTCCGAACATATTTATTCAATCAAGGACGCCATTTCTTTCCTTTCAATAGATGAGGAAATCGGAGGTTGGAGTCTTGGAGATACGTTATGGTATGAAATTTCATTTTTCATATTTTGCCTGTACGTGTCCGAAATTTCTTTTTGCATATTTCCATGTACATGTCTGTCAACTCTCTATCGCCTTGTTCCAGTAATTGAGTACGTCCTTGATAATGGGGGCCAAGAGATTATTTACAAGCTGAGCTGAATATCCTGAACAAGTTGGGATCGGGATCGAGCGTTTGGGAAAGGCATTTTACTTCATTTTTTTCTTTATTGAACGTAGCCGTTTGATTACCTATCAAAGACGGTTGCTTCCAGGATTCCCATATACAGGTTGTAGTCCAACGAATGTGGTTTATAAGTGTGATGGTACGCATGGTCAATAGCCACACAACAACATAAAAGGAGGGGTGCTACCCGCACCTCCCTGGTGGCAACCGCCCCCGCCCCCCCCCTTTTCTCTCTCTCTCTCTTTCTCTCTCATGGTTGGTGGGGAGATTTGAGTCCCTAGGTCCCGGCCTCTAGAGTTGATTGTACACTACCCACGACGAGAGAGATATATACTGGGGGCAACGACCGGCGGGATGGAAGAGAGTCTAAGACGGTGAATTGGAAGGAGGAAGGTTTTAATTTAAAATATCAAAATAACGTTGTTTTATTAAAAAAAAAAAATTTAATTTTTTTTAATATATGTAGGGGGGCGGTCATTACGGCCCGGATACCGGACTCATCGCCCATCCCTACGTAAAAGAGCATCTCATATATTAATACACTAATTTTCATTTGAAAAGTTAGATTTGCAACTGCATAACTAAAAGGAAAAAGCACTTTTTTATAGTAGGCTATCTGCATGACTGTTTATTTTACATTAATTGCTAGTGTTTCTTGTACAATAATAGAAAAAAGCCCTTATTATAATAGGCAATACTGTTTAGTATACATTAGTTGGACATTATGCTGGGTAAAATAGTGCCACTATATTAGAATAGTAGGGTTTGCATTACTTTTTCTTATTGGCATTGAAGGTTGGAAAACAAAATTCCAACTAATTTCGAAAGTGCGAGAATAAACTTGAACAAAAAATATGAAGATAAAAATAAATTGAAAAGATAATATATAATTTTCAGTCCCATGCAAAAGGGTTTTCGCATATAATAATTAATTCAGACATTGAAGGGTACTGGATTTGTTTACATTTCCAAAACTAATGACCCTTAGGGATTCATGTCATATCATATGTAGATTCAAATTCAGCAGCATTTGACCTGCTAATTTTTGTTTTGAACAAAGTGCTTGATCAATTTGGCCGTTTCAAGTCATTAAAAAGGTGTAGTAATTAGACAGTATGTACTGGAACAACCTTCCATACATATATCAAGTTAGTTTGTTTGTTTTAAACCTTTTTAGATTCTCTTCATTACCCACAATTATGACAAAACTTCACATGAGATTTAGCTCATCTCTGCTGACTACCAAGTGTCATAGTAGTACCCACTCACGAGTTAAGTGCCAATGAACCTATATATAAACACAGATGGGGAGAGAGAGAGAGAGAGAGAGAGAGAGAGAGAGAGTAATGCACCGATGGAGGACAATAAGCAAGAAGGCATTTTTAAAAAACATTCCAAGTTTCTTCATCGTTGTTTTGTTCTGCTCTCAATCTTTTCCCTCTTTCCCTCCTACTCTCAGTCTTTCGACTATGGCGAAGCTCTTTCCAAGAGTCTCCTCTACTTCGAATCCCAACGCTCCGGCCGGTTACCGCACAACCAACGAGTCTCTTGGCGCCACCATTCCGGCCTTACTGATGGTCTTGAACAAGGGGTTAAGTCCCTTCCTCCCCCCACCCCGATTGCTAAACTTATATTGTTTTCATGACCTTCTTTATACAGTAATAGTATCTGTTCTCATGACCGTCCTCTTGGTTTGTTCTGTTTTTGTTCTTCTTCAGGTGGACTTGGTGGGAGGGTACTACGATGCCGGTGACAATGTTAAATTTGGTCTGCCAATGGCTTTTACTGTAACGATGCTGTCCTGGAGTGTCCTTGAATATGGGGAACAGATTGCCGGCGCCGGCGAGTATCTCCACGCGCTGGAGGCGATCAAGTGGGGGACGGACTATTTCATCAAAGCTCACACTCGCCCGAACGTTTTATGGGCTCAGGTAATTCAAACACTTGTTTTCAAACTTGGAGCATGTAAATCACGCGCTTGTGTAGAGAATGGGATATTATTCCAGAATTACCGAAAGCTTGATTCAATTGTAGAACAGTTAGTCAATGGTGTCCCTATAAATTTCCGCGCGGACATACTTTTAGTACCGCGATTAGCGCGCGTCCCACTCGCGGTAGCATGTGGGGTTGCTATTGTTTTTTTTCTTTTTTTGTTTCCCATTATTTTACAAGCCTATTAATGTCTTTTGGCCACGTATTCGCTAATGGGTCATTAGCATATGACTGTTTCTCAGGTGGGTAATGGCGATACCGACCACTACTGTTGGCAGCGGCCGGAGGACATGACAACTTCACGACAAGCTTACAAGGTCGATGCGAACAATCCCGGATCGGATATTGTGGGCGAGACGGCAGCAGCAATGGCAGCAGCTTCAATTGTGTTTAGGAAAACTAATCCACATTATTCCCACCTACTGATACAGCACGCCCAACAGGTAAATAAGCTTGATAATGAGTATTTCTATATAAGAATACTGTGCGGTAGCCGGTGGGTATACTAATTAGTTGGTATGAGCAAAGCTAGTAGAGGAGGCGTTTAACTAATTCTTCTTGTTTAAATTTTAAAAATTAGTCAGAGTTATAATAAAATGGCTGTGATTTACATGCAGTTGTTTGAGTTTGGTGACAAGTATAGAGGGAAGTATGATGAAAGTATTAAGGTGGCAAAAGGGTATTATTCGTCTGTGAGTGGGTACATGGATGAGTTGTTGTGGGCAGCTTTGTGGCTATACAAGGCCACGGACAAAGACGAATATTATTTGAATTATGTGTTGGAGAAGGCACATTCCTTTGGTGGGATCACTTGGGCCATGACTGAGTTTAGCTGGGATGTCAAGTATGTTGGTGTTCAAATCATTGCTTCAATGGTAAATCTCTCTCTCTCTCTCTCATAGTCAAGTTTCGATGCAAACTTGAAAATGCAAAACTTCCCTTTATTTTTCAGTTGCTGATAGAAAAAAAGCACGAGAAACACAAGCACGTACTGGAACAGTACCGCTCAATGGCCGAGCACTTTCTATGCGCCTGCCTAAACAAGAACAACGTGACTAACGTGCAACGCACCCCGGGAGGCCTACTGTACACCCGCCAATGGAACAACATGCAATACGTGTCAACTGCTGCATTTCTTCTCACACTCTACTCCGATTATCTCCGAGCCTCAAATCAGGAGCTCAACTGCCATAATGGAGTGTTGGGCTCACAGGAATTATTCTCCTTCGCCAAATCACAGGTTGATTACATCCTGGGTTCTAATCCAAAGACCTTGAGCTACTTAGTTGGGTACGGCTCCAATTACCCACAAAGAGTGCACCACAGGGGAGCATCCATTGAATCGTACAAAAGGGATAAAGGTTTCATCGGATGCACTCAGGGATACGATAATTGGTACGGACGACATGATCCGAACCCTAACATCCTCCTGGGGGCCCTAGTTGGTGGGCCAGATAACAAGGACCAGTTTAAGGATGAGAGGTCAAACTACATTCAAACCGAGGCATGTACCTATAATGTTGCTCCTATAATTGGAGTTTTTGCCAAACTACATGGACTAAAGGGTACTGATCTCTATGGTGATCCAAATCTACTTGCTTCTAGTTCTAGCTAGCTAAAATGGATTTATAAATTTCTAGGGGTCAGGAAATTTTGGTATCAATTAATTAGTTGGTTTTGGTGGGTTAATTAATTGAGATGTAGCAGCCCCCTGTAATTGTATAACCATTTTATGTATACAGAAAGAAATACAAACAAATATGAATAAAATCAAGTGGACTCGCTTTCATTTTACATGGATCTATAAAAGTTTTGACCTTTTTATAATCTTTTATCGTGGGGGGTTAATATTGATCTGGTCCAAATCAGATCAGAGTTTAATGACCATCATCTCTGAAGGAGAACTATTCAAGAAAGAAATGTAGTCTAATACAAGCCTAACTACTCTGTTTATTAGGAGGGATGAACCATTAGCCTATGAATAAGAACAATGTGACGATTTGATAATTCCGATATATCAAGAATTAACTTCCTAATAGCTAAGTATTGAATAAAGTTAATTTGTTTATGATACTTATCCAATGAGTTTCTATGCCTACATATAAAGACGACAAGTAACTTTCAAATCGTCTAATCAAACATTATTGAATTACTATCTATTTCTCGTTATTGATTTAAGTATCAGAGTTGTCGCAAGTACATAATGTCACCTACGTAACAATTTGTAGGTTAACGATCATAATTGATAATAGGACACATCCTTTACCTATTAAATTTTAAAATTAAAAGTCTTAAATATTGAAAAACAAAAACAAAAACATGTCTTGATCTAAAATGGACAGCGCGACGATATTTGGAGAAGAGGTAGAGATGGAAAAAAGACAGGTTGAGTCATATCACGAGTCAAATTGATCAATACCTACCAACACAAAAAGTGTGTGCATTTTGCGACAATTGTAATACGAAGAATCAATCTCAAATGATGGGCAACAGCAGTGATATTCATTATTCACGGATATTTTGGGTCATACTTTACTCCATGAGTCGCTGTAATCACTGCTCTGTGATTGTACTAAAAGCCAAATCTGGGGAACACAAAATCCACTAACTCGTATCCAGTCAATGAATGGCTGCAAATTAGCCATCGCCATTCAAGACGACAATCAAGCAGGATTACATGCTCTTTATTCATATAGATACATCAAGTTTTCCAGAAATTTTAAATTTATGTTAAACGTTTCCATTTTACATATTTTTCCCACGGTGGCAAGCAGATCTTTAGTTGTACTGTGCTAACACACACACACACACATATATAGGAGTACATTTACTGTTTGTTATAGCATATACTTAATTAATGTGTTTTGTCTTTGGTTGGTATGTCATATGTGCATAGTTCTTGAATACAATGAATAGCCCAAAAGGGTGGTTGGATAGCTCAGACCTTTGGTGGACGACATACATCGACGCTAAAATATTCAGGCCAAACTTTGAACTCTCAAGAATTTAATCCTTTGAAGAGTACAGAACATAGTATATTGCTACAAAGGTGAAGAAAACGTGATGCGCAGCAATCACGGTTAAATGAAGTGCTGCGAGGATAATATGAAATGATGACGGGTGCCTCCAAATATATTCATGAAAGAGCAATGCTACGAGCAGTCTCTATTTAAAGATTATAATATAAGTATAAGTAATTTTATATTTAAAATTTTTTAAAATTATTAAAATATATTTTTTCTCATTTAATAAAAAGTCTATATATGCAGTCCTCACTTGAAGACTACAAATAAAATTTTTTTTAAAATATTTTTTGAAATTCTTATCTAAATTTAAAATTCTTAAATAAAATGGAAAGATATATATAAAATAAAGACTTTAATTGCGCAGCTCTATAAAGCCTACAGCTTCAATCGGGTGAGTAATATTAGAGCTGCGAGTCGGACAGAGGCTGAGCTATACTAAACGACATGTTGCTTTTGTTCAGTGGCATTGGGCCTTGGTGAGGTCGAGGTTTCCGTCTTGAAGCCTGATATTATTGTAGCTCGAAGGTGATTAGCTTTATTGGCCCATGGCCTCTACTTATTTTTACACAGAAAATCATGTACTAATTGAAACGGCAGGCCCAACGATTAAGCTTTGTTAGAATTTGCTTTAGTTCCCTGGGGCTAAAATCAACACGATTATTATCATGTTCAAAAATCAACATCAATTATTTCATATCTGTTATAAAACTATCGAAAAGGAGAGAGAGATAGAGAGATAGAACTCAGAGAAGTTATGAAACTTATGAATTTCTTAAAGAATTCAACGATATATATAGGCGTACAAAGGGAACTATGCCAGTTACTATGCAGTACTATGCTAGCACTATGCACTGTGCGATATCGGCCATTTACTATGCCAGTTACTATGCAGTACTATGCTGGTACTATGCGCACTGTGCGATGTCGGCCATTTATTATGCTAGTTACTATGCAGTACTATGCTGGCACTATGCACACTGTGCGATGTCGGCCATTTACTATGCCAGTTACTATGCAGTACTATGCTGGCACTATGCACTGTGCATTTGACTTCTAACTCAAGGTGGTCATACAATTTTACAATGTTATTTTACAACACTCCCCCTTTGGATGACCACATATAATGAATATGCCTCGTTAAAACCTTGCCAAGGAAAAACCCTGTGGGAAAAAAATCAATGGCGAAGGAAAAAGAGTACAATATTCATGTGTACCGTAAAATGCTTTAAGATTGCCTCATTAAAACCTTGCGAAGGAAAACCCAGTGGGATAAAACCTTAGCGAAGGAAAAAGAGTACAATCAGCATAAGTCTTCAAGACGTTACTCCCCTTGAAAAGTGCATGATAAAAGGTCTTCAAGTCTCTGCATTCCAATGTTCTGTACAATCTTCTTAAATGTTGCAGTTGGTAATGCTTTTGTGAATAAATCTGCCAGATTATCACTTGACCGTACCTTCTTGATATCAATTTCAACTTTCTTCTCATGAATTGCAATGATCTTCTTGTGTGTATCTGAAAGATAACTCGCATCTGTACATCCAACTAACTGTGGACTTGATCCATGTTGATAAAATAATCACAACTGGATCTTACTGCTCATCACTACTCTTCTGGAGTTGTACTCTTCTGGAGTTCTTGTAAATAACACAGTTAGTGGAGAATTTATCAACATTAAACCGCTAACCTCATTTTTTAATAAAAACGGTGGCCAGCCTTTTAAGATCAGACAAGCACCGCGGATTTTCAACTCCTCTGTAGGTGTCAAGCGTGCTGTCAGGCATCGCAGCTATCAGACGTGCTGTCAAGCGCCGCAGAGCTATGAAGCTATATTTCGTCTCTTTTCTCTTGCTTCACGAGATATGTTGTATCATAATTTTCTCTATAAAAGAGATATTCAGCTCATTTTCATTCACATCTCATCTTCTTCACTTTTCTGTAATCATACTGCATTTTTACTCTGCAATCTCTTTCTGCATTTTTACTCTGCAATGGCTCAGCGATCTTCTCATAGCCAATATATGAGGTACTCTACACCTCGTTCATCAGCTGTTCCTGCCTCTACCACAGGTGCTATCATGCAATATAATGATCTGACTCGTAGAGCAGATAATGAAGCTATCTATGAGCTTGTGAGTCTCGGTACCCGATACTCATCATCCATTGTCGCATTTTCTCAGCGACTGCAATCCAAAACTTGTGGAGTTGACGATCTCCATGAGAATATTGCTATACTTCAGCGACTTCTTCTGGAGTCCAACATGAAGATAGAATCAATAAAGCAAGAGAATAGGAATTTAAAATCCTTGCTTAAGTCTTCTTTTCGATTGCCCACCGCTTTAGATAGGGATGCCATGCAGATTCTTGAAGAACAAGAGCATTTGAAGAATGAGGCAAAGTGCCTTAAATTTCTGTAATTCTTGTTTCAAGATAATAAAATAATATTTCACAAATATTCATATTTGTGTTTCTATCTTTTGGTAAATGTTCTGTGTGCTTTATTTCTTCTTTAATAATGCACATTTCATATCAAACCCATAATATGAATCTGAAATACTAATTGTATTAAAAGATGGTATTTCATGACTAATAACATCATCCATCTTCCCCTTGAAGCCGCAAGGGTTTCAGATTTATATTTCAAATATGTGCAGTTTTTATGAGCTCTTCTGGAGCCTCAATGACATTTAAATCATATATATAAACTGCAATAATAGCTTGTTTTCATTTGCGTTTGGATTGCTTTAGATTATATAAGGATCTTTGAAACTTGATAGAATACATATTTCCAGATGTATTCATATTAGAAGCTTCAGACATTTCCTATCCTTCAGGGATTTTCATATATATATATCATGATCCAATGATCCATATAAATATGCAGTTAATCATGCATATCCAAACTCTCGATAACTTTCAAGCTAATAAAAATCTTAATATGATTTAACCACTTTAAAATCATATCAATATTGTTTCATTTGTGTTTGGACTTCAAGTCCATATTTATCACATTTTACTTAGTGATATCAATTCTGCAGGAATTGAAAAACTGACTCGTGATTTATATATCACATTTTTATTTCCTTTCCATAAATACCCACTGACATTCAACAAGCATCACCTCTTTAGGTGTTTGGACTATAAGTCCCGATGCATCATATTTTACTAGTGAATCAATTCTGCAGGAATTGTTTCTTTCAAATATTGGCCAATATTTTACGTCGGTCTTCTTCGACGGTTCTTGATTCACTTTCTCCATTATTTCTGGTAATGTCAATTGCCATCTCATATGGAAATACGTTGTCGACAACGATTTTATTTCTATCCATAATTTCTCCATTATTCGAGATCTCGTTATTTTCAGGTACCTGTCCCTCTTCAAGGGAAGACATTTTCATGAAAAACCTCTTCAGGAGGCACTTTTCAAGAGTTTATATAGGAGAATTTTATACAAAGAATTTGGATGGACTTTATTGCTTGTTTTGTGGGTATGGTCTCTTCAGGAGCACCAAATTATTTGTGCCTTTCTCTTTTGAGATACTCTATCTTTTGTATCGATAAGTCTCACATGCCTTTATACATGTTTTTAGACTGCTGAATTTCTTAATTGTCCTACAGGGACTTCAATCCTCGCTGGGATTTTAGCAGTTAGAATATGAGACATTTTTATCTTATTGCATCCAAAATTTAATTATCATCTGAACTTCTGGTTCACATATGATAATCAAGATAACGTTGAATAATTTCATCTTATTTGCTTCAAGCAAATTTTTCTTTTCACTTCTGGTGGTAAGACTTTATAGTAAAAGAATCTTCTGGTTCTTTTATGGACGTCCATATGAAAATCATTCGACTTATCATAATTGATTTTGGATGATCAAGATAACCATGAAAAGATACAAATATTTTGAATCATATCATCTTTTGATGCATCATAATATTTGATTCAATAATTTGTATAATATCATCTCAAAGAGAAAGCTTACAGCTTTTCCAATACGAGCTTCTGGCCCAAAAAGATATTCATTATCACGTCCAATCTCTTAGTTTCTTTGAATGAAACGCATCATTCTTTTTACTTCAGGGAATAGAATGATATAAATTCATTATCATTCACTTCACTCATTATTTTGCTCAGTCACTAAAATACCTGACACAAATTTAGAATATATTGTGAACGTTTGTATTTCATATTACTACTTCAGGAGCATACTCGATATTGCTACTTCAGGAGCACATTCGAGACGTTCATTCAAATATATATTCTTTCCACAATTTCAATTATGCAACTTCAGGTGCATAAATCATAATGAGTTTTTGGTACAAGTATCACTCATATGAGATACTCAATAAAATTATTGATTTAGGGCGATCCTTCAGGGATGCTCCATTTCCATTCTCAGATAAATCATATCATCAATAATTTATAACAAGTATAAAAGAATAAATAAAACTTTCATTACTACAAAACATTGCAGAATATAAAAATATTTTATAATAAGATAAAGGAAATACATTAATTAAAAAGGAACACTTTCATGATCAACTCTACCACTAGAATTCTCAAAGAAATCAGAAATATCAAGACTTGTAATATCTTCTTCATTTATAGAATTTAAAGCATATGATGGTTCAGCAAAATTTGTTTCAAATTTCTTTGTTTTTTCTTTTATAGAAGATTGGTATAAGTCAACCAAGTGTTTGGCTGTACGACAGGTACGAGCCCAATGTCCATTCATACCACATCTATGGCATCCATCTTCATCTTTCTTTAAAAATTTGTTTTGAGGACCTTTGCCATTCTCTGAGTTGAACTACTTCTGGTGGTACGGTGTATATCTATTATTATCCCTTTTAGTGTGGTCACTTCTAGGACCTCCACTTCTATAGTTTTTCTTACCACGTCCACGTCCTCTTTTTCTTTGAAAAGATGCACCATTCGCTTCTGGGAATGATGTAAATCTAATACCATTCACTTCAGGAAATGATATAGAACCAGTAGGACGTGACTGGTGATTTCTTAATAAAAGCTCATTATTTTGCTCAGCTAATAGAAGACAAGATATAAGTTCAGAATATTTCTTGAACTTTCGCTCTCGATACTGCTGCTGCAGGAGCACATTCGAGGCATGAAAAGTAGTATATGTCTTCTCTAACAAGTCATCATCAGTGACTTTTTCACCACATAATTTCAATAGCGAGCTAATTTTAAAGAGTGCAGAGTTATACTCACTAACACTTTTGAAGTCTTGCAACCTCAGGTGCATCCAATCATGATGAGCTTTTGGGAGGATTACAGTTTTCTGGTGTTCATATCTCTCCCTTAAATCATTCCACAAAATAAGTGGATCTTTCACCGTTAAATACTCAGTTTTTAATTCTTCATGAAGATGGTGCCGAAAGAAAATCATTGCCTTAGCACGGTCCTGCAGGGACCCTTGATTTCCTTCTTTAATTGTTTCTCCCAGGTTCATCGCATCCAGATGGATCTCAGTATCAAGGATCCAAGATAAATAATTTTTTCCAGAAATGTCAAGAGCAACGAATTCTAATTTTGTAAGATTTGACATTTTTTACATATATAAATCAAGAATATAAAAATATATTGAAAAACTTACTTGAAGTAGAGGACTATTAGCTTCAAGATTGTCAGAACTTTCGTGCTGATAACGTGTTATAAAACTATCGAAAAGGAGAGAGAGATAGAGAGATAGAACTCAGAGAAGTTATGAAACTTATGAATTTCTTAAAGAATTCAACGATATATATAGGCGTACAAAGGGAACTATGCCAGTTACTATGCAGTACTATGCTAGCACTATGCACTGTGCGATGTCGGCCATTTACTATGCCAGTTACTATGCAGTACTATGCTGGTACTATGCGCACTGTGCGATGTCGGACATTTACTATGCTAGTTACTATGCAGTACTATGCTGGCACTATGCACACTGTGCGATGTCGGCCATTTACTATGCCAGTTACTATGTAGTACTATGCTGGCACTATGCACTGTGCATTTGACTTCTAGCTCAAGGTGGTCATACAATTTTACAATATTATTTTATAACAATATCTACGTTAACTATATATATTATTTTCCTTTTCAAATCCATGCATAATTACTTTGGCACCCCAAGTCTTCAGACATGAATAAATTAAAAGAAAAACATAAAAAAATTCTCAAAACTCTGTATCGGGATCTTGTTTTTATTTAGACGTTGTAGCCCATGAAGTAGCTAGGCTTTATTTCTAAAATGCTTTAACTCCCTCAGGCGGCTCTTCATTCCCTCTCCTTCGGTAATCAGCCCCATCATCGTGTTCCTCCGACCTACGCTTCACAGATTCAAGTTTCGTGTCTCCCAAAGTAGCCTCTTCCATAGCATCAAATGCCGTCTGACTAGCCACACCTTGCTCGGTCTCCCGCAGCTTCTCCTCAGCAATCTTTTTAAACTCTAGAGCAGTCGAAGGCGCTCTCTCTTGATCTGCTGATTCACGGATATGGCTTTCCTTGCAGCTTGCTTGGCTATAACTCTGAAAACGTACGTTCGATCATACATAACACAGTACTTCAGTCTAGGATGAGATCCGATCGAGATTGTATAGGCTTATAGCACATGATATTAACAAATAATTAACCATGCACCATATGTACATTAGGCACCTTTACACTATCAATATTCAAAAACTCCGAGCAAAGAGTAATTAATTAGCCAGGAAATTAAAGGAAAAGATAGAGCACATACGTACCTTAACGGACTTGTAGACATATGCTGTCAAGGGCTTGGCTAGGAATACCGATGATCGTAGGGAGGTATTGATCATGGGAAAGAGATGGCCACCCATATCTTATACCCTATAGGAACACAAACACAGATAATTTCAGAGTTTTCCTGAAATCGCAGAAGTGGATGAGTAAAGTGAAATATTGGATAAGATGTATGTATAATATAAGTGCAGAGATCATGTGGGCATGTGTCATACGTGTGACGTGGCTTCATTCGCCGGTGCTTCACTAGCAACGTGGTGGTGAATAGATTTGCCATTTCGACAAAGGCATGCAATTAATTTATGGGTGAGATTCGGCTTGTCCGGATAGAAAAATCGAATGAAAAATAAAAAATATAGATAATTTTTATTATTTATATAAATAATTTTATAAATTAATTATATATTATTAACTAATACTAATATTTATAATTATATACTAATATTAATATTTATACTAATTCTAATTGTTTAATATGGTATAAAAAATAATAATACTAATAGTCTAATATAGAGTATAGTTATACTTATACTAATATAGTTATAGTAAATCACTATACGTATTACTAATATATAAGCTTATAGCTATACTAATAGTCTATTATTAATACTATTATATTGTTTTACTAATCACCATAATTAATACTAATATATAGTTATACAATATATTTATACAGTTGTACTAATGCTATTAGTTTATTATATAGTCTAAATTCTAATATAGGCTATATAGTTATAACTAATACTAATATTTATATTAATACTAATACTCTAGTATCTAATATAGTAATGTAGAATATAGTTATACTAAATCACTGATTCACCATAACTAATATTACTAATATATAGAGTCTAATACAAATACTATTATACAGTACTTATACTAATCATAATAACTGAATCACTATAAGTCTATAACTATATATATTTAGTATCAATGTATTATTATATTCTTTAATATATATAACTATAATATAGTACTAGTATATATTAATATATTAACATATTATAAGAGTTGTAGTATAAATCATAATATATGTATAAATTTATAATAGTATTAATATAGTTAATTTAATATGTTAGTATTAAATCACTTAACTACATAGATTATTAGTAATAAGAGTATTACTATTATTTAATATAGTATTACCAATTTATTATATACTAACATATAGTATTTTAGTAATGCTACTAGTATAGTTATTAGTTAATATGGTTATAGTATTAGTACTAGTTTAATAATGTATTATTAACTTCTTAGTTATAGTAAATAAGTTGCTAATTTGCTACATGATAAATATTAAATATTATGATTGATAACCTTATTTAAATTATTTGGATGGATATAAAAAAATTTTATTTTTTTGTAGTAAAATATTTTATTCAAATTTATTGTATATAGACAATTTTTATTTTATGATTATTTTTATTTTTTTTTTCAAGTTCTTTTTTGATATTTTTAACTTAAAATTGGATAAACTGTTAGTGGACTTTTACTGTTGAGCCAAAAAATATGGGATATAAAAATTGGACCATTAGCCCATTTGGAACAGGGTGGACCGACCCAATCTGACCGTCCCGAATGGGACCGAACTGGCCAAGTCATTAGGTTGTTCTATACAGTCCAGGGTTGGAAAACCCTAGACCAAAGAGGTCTGGTCCGGTCCACAAAAGCTCTTGGGATTGGACTGAACTCCCCCCTAGCAATTATTTTTGTGTTGTCAAAGAGGCATAAATTAAGAAAATTCATTTTCTTATCATCTCAGTGGCATTAGATCTAGATAATAGATTCACAAATGAAATTTAATAAATAATTTTCAATCATATAATACCATCTTCTAAGATGATGAGAGGACGATGAGAACTAAAATAATGAGTAGCATTATTAATAAATTAAAAGTTCTACATTATTGCAGTTTATAAAATGAGATGAGATGAGATGGTTTAGATAAAAGTTAAAAGTTGAATAAATCTTATTTTTTAAAATTATTATTATTTTGAAATTTGAAAATATTGAATTGTTTTTATATTTTGTGTGAGAATTTAGAAAAATTATAATAATAAAATGAGATGAAATGAAACATTTTAACTTTCCAAACGGGTCATGTCTCCTTCCGCAAGTCCCCTGATCTCTGGCCTTTTTCTGATAAGGCATCTCTTGCAAACTTCCTAGGGCTACAAAGACCATTAATCTATCCAATAAATTTACACTTTGGGTGGTGTTAAATTAAGACATCATTTGATTATACAGTTCAGATGAGATATTTTGTTAAAAATTAAATAAAATATTATTATAATATAATTTTTTAATATTAATTTTATTTTAAAATTTGAAAATGTTGAATTATTTATTATATTTTGTGTAAAAATTTAAAAAAAATTATAATAATTATATAAGATGAGATGAAATTAATTTAATTTTATGTAACTAAACCTAATTTATAGAACGTGGCGTTCGGCAAAAGCAGGAAGACTCTTTCAAGACTGAAATTAAATTAAAACAACAGCAAAAATCATAAGAGAAGGCATACGAAGACAGGACAAGGAATGTCCACAGTCCACTTCAGCCAGGGATATTGTTGGTCTCGAGTCCTGGGGCAAAGATGCGGGTCCTAACCTCCCTGCCCGCATGTTCACAGTGAAAAATAGGGAACTTCGAACTCTCGTCAGTGTGAACTTCCCTTCAGGTTTTAGTTTAGGAAAATGTTAATATCCCTTTCGAATGGCATATTAAATATGTCCTTTCATATATTTTTTATTTTGATTTTATTTTTTTAATAGTTAAAAAATGACTACTAATAAATTTATATTTTTTAAAATGTAAAACATGTTAAAAAAATACTTTTAAAAAAACTCATTTAAACTGATGTTCATATTTGAGATGCACATTTGGTCAGCATCATCCTTTAATTTATATACACATACATATACACACGCACACGTTGCATGGGTAACATGGGTTCAACTCCGTGTGGCTGTAGTCTTTTATCTTTATCGCATCGAATTCAAATTTGTTTCATTTTTTTAAACTTCATGGGACTAGAATAAAATGCAAAAAAATTCTCACAAAACTTTAAAAACAGCTTCGGCAAAATTAATCCTCGCAGCTTCGGCAATCATAACTCGTTCGAACATGATTTTTTAATTTTTTAATTTTTTTTAATCTTCAAACAAAATTAAACCATAAAACCCAAGCTTTTCGAGCTTTTCGAGTAAGAATTAGTATGTGAAGGCATCTTTACCACCCAAGTAGTAGGAGTTTCAAGAGCGCCATCCGAATATAGAGACCATTCTTTGCTTGTCTAAAATACGCAGCCCTTGGATCCCTATCAACTTCCACAGTAATCTGCACAAATTAATGGCGCGTATGGATAAACAACTAAAATACATGCGAACAACTTAATGTTGACGATTACCAAAAAATATGTCAATGTCACTTAAAACATCGCGTGATTACCTCATCAAGCCTGGGAAGAGGGTGCATGACCACAGCATGCTTCTGCATAACATCCAAGACAGCCTGATCTACGATGTACTTGCCTCGAGCTTCTTCATAAAGGTCAAGTCTCTCTCCAAACCTTTCTTTCTGAATACGAGTTTGATACACTACATCACACTCAGAAGCCACTTCCATTAAATCAGAGCTTTCTTCCCACTCCACTCCCTGAGAAGTCAAGTAGTTTTTTATATCATCCTGTAAAACGAAATGTACATATTCAGAGACCTAAGCACCAATTTTTTCTTTAAATTTTCTGGCTTCTCGTTTGCCTAAATCAACAAAGCTTGAAATTCCCAGCAAGAATTTCTTCACCGATTAGCACTTGTTTGAGATCATTCCATGAAACATAGAATACCAATAGGTGAATTCGAGAGACAATTGCATCAACACTGACCTTCATTTTTACCACATCGGGAGCGACAAAGTAAATCCTCACATCTTGGTACTTGGCAAGCAAGTAAGCAAGTGAGCGGACAGTCCTTCCATTGGCAAGGTCACCCACTAGCGCAACTTTGATGCCATCGAGTTTTCCTACCTCTCTTTCAATGGTATAGACATCCAAAAGAGCCTGCATAGCACACAAAAGCAGGAAAAGATCTTTGAACAAAACTGTGTGAAACTTGCTACCAGCAATCAAAAAGTGTGAAGTAATAAATAATCATCAAATGCAGATACAGAGCATCACTGTCCCTCCAGATTAGAATGGAAAAGACAAACAATTAAATTCACCATGACAAAAAACCAATCATTACTATAACAGTGCATGAAAATACTTGCAGATGAACACGACATATAGTGTTTTGCAGCATGCCTTGGATGCAAGATGCTGCTTACCACCCACATCATATATCAAGAGAAGATTAAATAAAAACATATTACCAAACCGTTCCCAGTATATGGTGCTTATTATATCAAAGAAAAAAGATGTTCATCCTTCATTAATAGACATAAGTTTCAACTGTCCATACATGTTGAGCAACTAAACTGAAACAGATAGATGTGCACTGATCTGGTGTACAGGTTCTATGTTGATTTTCACGTTTGTATATGTATTGGAATGGCTCCTTATACATGACTCAAACTTATATTGCAAATATGAAAGCCTAAAATTTACACTTTAAGGATAGCAATTCTGCATTAATAAACACCTGTGGTGTATAACTATTTTTGGTATGAAAAGAACAAAATGTGCCCCTCTATTACAGAATATAAGAAGCAAATTGGACAATGCTCATGGAAAAAGCTCTCACTGAAAGTGAAGGCAACATTTCGTCTCCAGTTTCCTACTTACGCATTTGATTTTTCTTTTCTCCCAACACAATCTGCTTATAGACAGTTCTAAGGAATTTACAGACTATCAAAAAAATAAAAAAATTCAGTATCATAACTAAGAACAGCATTTGGCATACCTGTGTAGGATGTTGCCCAGGACCATCACCAGCATTAATAATAGGAATGCCAGCTATAGCTGCTGCTCTTCTGGCAGCACCACTTTCAAAGTGCCGCATCACAATTATATCAGAGTAACCCTCAACTGTCCTTATAGTATCTGCAAATCAAACTCCTATATCACAATCAAAATGCAGCGACGAACCACCAGGAAATTGATCAAGCACATGAAAAGACTTACCTTCAAGTGTTTCACCTTTAGCTGCTGATGAAAACTCCCGTGCATTTTCTGTTGTCAAAACTTCCCCACCTAACCGTTTCATGGCAGACTCAAATGAAAGCCTAGTCCTAGTGGATGGCTCGTAAAAGAGAGTAGCCATAAGATAACCCTTAAGGATTTGGCTTCCGGGATAATTATTTTCTATCTTCTCCATGTCATTCGCAACTTCAAATATAGCACCGAGAATATCCCTATTAAATTGTTGGGCTTCAATTACATCATCAAGTTGAAACTTCTTCCCTATGGAAAAAGAAGGTGCAGTCTCAACTTCCAACGAATGGCACTGGATTCTGTCGAATTGGTCAGTTTGTTCCCATTTTGATAGTACACTATGGGGTAACAACCTCGAATGTGACTGATACATTGACTCGATGCATCCTGATTGCTTGAAGAAAAGATTTGAACGATTGCACAAAAGTTCTTTGTAGCAATTCAATGTTTTGGGAGCAGCCATGCTCCCCTGCAATGAACATGCGAAAAACGAAGATGAAATAGCCATTCCACTTGACAGAGTCAGTCTACAGTATTAGGTCCGGGTTTTCAAGAACTTTAGAGCCCTGTAATTACAAGCAACAATAATATTAACTTAGAATAAAGGGGGAAAAAAAAAAAAGATATAACACAATCTGAATTAAATTCAATGAGGCATTCGAATTACAACACGTTGATTAATAAGCAGATTAGAATCTTTCACAAGTAATTGCAATATCGAAAAAGAAAAGGCAAAATTCAACATGGAAATCAAACTTCTCTGATTTAATGATACATTACATTCTGTGAACGGTGGAATCGAAGTGAAACCCGTTAGAAAGAGATGGGATAGCGAGAGACAGGGAGGAAACGGTATGAGAGACCGAGAGAGTGATTTTTTTTTTGGGTGGGGGGAGAGAGAGAGAGAGAGACAGAGAGAGACAGAGACATAGAGCAGACACGGACGGAGATTTACCTGTGGCGGAGTTCTGCAACAGACGACGGAGGGGACAGTGGACGACGGGCGGGAGTGGCGTAAGGTGTGCGGCGTCCGTCTTTGGCGTGGGCAAGGCTGAATAGGGTTGAGAAGCGAGCGGCAGTGTGGGAGGCGTTGTTGGCTGTAGCCCAGTGGTGAGCGACCGCTGAGAGTTTTAGAGAGAGAGGAGGGCGGTAACGAGAGAGAGAAAGAGGCCGAGTGAGGGAGAGAAGCTCGTAGAGTTTTATCGGCGTGGAGTTGTGGTCGGACGTCGAGGAAACGAAGGGAGAATAGCGTTGAGCTTGGGCAGCAGAAACTCACATAATAAGCGAGCGGGACGGACGGAGAGAGAGGAAGACTGGAAGAGAGAGGGACGAGCGGAGAGAGACGCGGGTGGTGTTGTGCACAGAGTAGGGGCAGGGGGGCGCTGGACGTAGCGTGGGAGACGGGGAAGAAAGAAACAGGGATTTTGTCACTCGGACAAAACAGAGACTGAGTGGTTTCGTTCACCTTTTATTTTTCCTGGGCCGGCTGGGCTTAAACGGATATTGAGCCTAGGCTTTGGGCTGGGTATGACAAAATCC
Source organism: Carya illinoinensis (assembly GCF_018687715.1). Taxonomy (NCBI): domain Eukaryota; kingdom Viridiplantae; phylum Streptophyta; class Magnoliopsida; order Fagales; family Juglandaceae; genus Carya; species Carya illinoinensis. Next base: position 43,586,075 of record NC_056762.1, on the reverse strand, counting down.
ACTCTGAATACAAACTCATAATACCGTCTCTATTTGATTTCATTGTAGATTGAACAAAAAATTGAAATAATAGCAAAGATTATTTGTCCTATTAGATTAAAGTCTTCGTGGTATCGTAAAGAGATAAAGCATATCTGTTCGACGGTATATGACCACCCCTAATATAAAGTTCAAAGTTGAACATCAGATTCCTGTTAAACGAAAAAATCAAGTGAAGCCAAACCCAAATGCCGAAAAGCAAAAGGGCAAAAAGGCGAAGATAAACAAACATCTTTTCATCAGGTCTGAGCATACTATTCACGATCAAATATTGGCCCGGATCCTTGATTAAAAAGGAAACTAGGAAGGAATAACGATACTGACAAATCTTTTCAGTTCCAAAACTTGTAAAAATTAAACCTGTTTGATTGATAAGAAAATGAATAAAACTACGAGGAAAGATCCGATGCATTAGACAGTTTAGATTCAAACAAAATGAGGACTTCAGAGTGCTGCAGTAATCTCCGGCCACCAAAAACGAGGAAAAGTACACAAATATACTTTCGTTTCCCCGGCAACCGAACGGAGTGTTAGGAAACCGAAGACGAAATAGTAATAGAGATACTGAGATATAACAAAATGATAATCAACTAAAAAATAGAGGGATTGCGTTTGGATTTACGTACAGAATAAGGAAGAAAGATGAGAGCGGTCACAGCAGCAAAAACCTTCCCCGAGAGAGCTGTCTGTTCGCCACGAAAATATGTAGCTCCGAGAAACAGATATGGTTTTGGAGTGAAATTTTTAGAAAATTAATAAAATCAACAAAATGAAATGAAAATAAAATAAAATTACGAAATCTTTAATAAAATTGAAACAATAATATACAGTGATATTCGATGAATTTATGAAAAAGGCTTTTTTTGGCCCCGCGGGGGGGGGGGGGGGGGGCCGTGGAAGGATTCGCGGTAAAAAGATATGCACGATTTCATTTAATTTATGGTAAAGTGATGTGATGCGGTGCTGAGCAGTAGCACGAGGAATTTTCGTTGTTGCAACGTGTTATCATGAATTTAGACGGGGTGTGATCTTTATACACGGTCATGAGTTATAACTTATGATTGATTTGGATTCCCGGAATTTCATTCCGATCTTAGGATCTACAGTAAGAGATATATGAATGGCTCAAGGGGATGGATGATGTTTGGCAAGCAAAATGGAATTTTCTCACTCATATTACCTAATAATTTGATATGATTTCTATTAAAATTATAAAAAAAACGTTGTTTTCTACTCGTCTTAGGTTTCAATCTACTATTATTTTTATATACCATTAAATATTTAATAAATATTACAGATTTTTTTACATATGTTTAAACCTATCAGACTGTAAGTATATGTATGGTGGCGTTATGATTCGTGTGTCATAATGTCTTGTGAGTGATTATTACAGGCTTAGTGGGTAAATTTACAAATAAACCATGAACCTGCCCAACAAACCATGATCATGCCGCTCTGAAGCCTTGTGAGGATCCACCCCCGACGTATTTTTTTCATTAACAAATTTATTTTACTCGAGAATTAAAAAATATATATACAGATAAACAAACAACAAACACTAGAATATTCTTCATTGAGATTTGTGTACAAAGACAAAACTAAAAAACATCGGTATGAACCAGACCGACCCATTCATTTGACATAAAACCATGGCACCTTTATTATCATAATAAATAAACACTCCAAGACTGGCTGATACGACTAGCATAGAGAATATAATGCACCATCAAAGTAAATGGCTTCATTGCATTGTAGGTGGAGAACCTCTTGGGGGTTGGGGCGGTTGTGGAGGATGAGACCGAGGTGGTTTAGGAGGAGATGGGAATGGAGGATGCGGAGGTCGTGGTGGCGGAAATGGGGATGGCAATGGCCCTCCATACCCACACATCCCGTAGAAGCACAAGACATGAACGGGGCATCTATTTCCACATTTGCCACAGTGAAATGGGTTGATATTTGTATTGACGCATTGAGCACGACAACATTGCCAACTAAATGGACATCTAGTCCCACACGAGCCACAGTTGTTAACATCTGAACTCACGTCTACACAAAGGTTTCTACAACACAGCCTTATGCCTGGAACCTCTCCCTGTTTGCATATCCAAGGCCTTTTCCAACACCCAGGGTCACGCAGGCGTTGGTGGTGGTGATTTGTGATTTTCTCAAGCCATGGCGAAGATGATGACAAGCCATCCTCCACATTCTGTTGCACCATTTTCTTAGATACTGCATTTCCTTCCACAATCACATGCCATAGCACTAAAAGTAGGAGACAAATAGCAATATGAAAATTAACTAGCTGCGTCATTCTGGGATGCGCAATTAACAGGCAGTTAGGCTTATGGTGATATATTTAAAAAAGATTATATGTGCATAGGTGTTTAGGTGAGGAGGAATTCTTTCTTTTCCTTGTTGTCCGGTGGGGCTTGAGGGTTCATGTTTTTCATACATGGCTTAGCATTGAGGAACTCATGTTGTGGAAGGTGGACCTGGTGTGGATTAGCAATTAATTACGTGATAAGAAGGTTTTTCTCTGCTTTGTGCATGGATAACTTTGTTGCTTTTCCAAGTCCATGTTAAAAGCTAAGTGTAACGGTGTGAGCATACCATTTCCAAGATTATTCTATTTCTCCCAAACAGACTGGCCCTTTTACGGTGATGTAGGTCCGTATGTGAAAGACCTCCCGTCCCCATCATTCTTCATGGATCGATCTAGAGACCATTGTTTACATGTCAATACTTGAAATTGAAATGATACCACAAATCAACTAGATAAAAGCAGGCAGCAGGCGGATCGACACAACACAAAATATCCATTCAACTTTGAGTGTAACTGGAACAGTCCAATTTACCATTTATGAGGAAATGACCAGATAATTGTAAAGCAAAGCCTTAAATATGCATCAAGGATATGAGCTTTTAAATGCCATTCAAGTAAATATCCATTAGCAAAGGTGCAAATCATACCAGAAAAGAACAGGCACTATACAAGAAGACCAAGTCATTTTATGATGACAAAAACCATTAATGCTAGTTTTGAAAACCCTAACAAGAAAGCGAAGATAACGTCTATGCAGGTATCCATTCAAATGCTTGCTCTGAAAAGCTTGCTCTGAAAAATATGGATTCATATCGAGAATTGGGAAGACAAAGGTTTGAAAACTTGACATGCAAGGTGTAAAAGTCCCCATTGATTATGAGAAAGGCAGAATATAACCATGACAAACAAAGTGTTACTTAAATGAGAGTGATCAGATTCATGTTTATTCCAAAGACTACTACACGATAAATCTAATTAGAAAAAGTCAATTTTCATTATCTTCAGCATTCCCCTTCTCTTCATAACGGCGCTTAAACTTGGCAACCTGCCCAATACTTTCGGCCATTTGGCGTTTTGCCCTGAAGTGGTACACTTTACCAACATGGTGTATTTTGCTCATCATAACGTGCATCAATCTACCACTCTGTGTTACATAGGATATCCATTGCAACTGAGGGTGCAATCCTTTCTTCATTTTTTGCTAATCTGTAATTGGAAGAGGAGGAAGCTTATAGTGCACTGTCATAGTTAAAACACTATTCTAAGGCAATATTCAATAGAAAACAAATAATTCTCCCTCCTCTCCTCATCAACAACAAAATAGGAAAATTGCTTTTGTAGTTGTGAAGTGAATGACGCACACAATGCAGTAAAATAAATCATTATAATTATAATAAAAAATCTTCTTAACTGCAATATTTCTCCTAAAAAATTTAGTTCATAGACTTCTCTACGACTGTGAAAAGGTCTGCTAGAGTTAAAGATGCTGCTTGAATCTAATTTAAATTGAAAACTTTAACATAATAAATCAAACGGATATTAACAAAAAAAAAAAAAAACATTTTATAAATAAGAATATGTGCTTGAGGGAATTGGAAAGAAAAGTCATGTGAAGGTAAGCTGCGTGGCTCGGCATTTTAACGAACAATTGGCAGCTATATTAGTCATGGCAATAAAGGAGCTAGTCTCCGCGTATATGCAACTGATTTTGGAATAGGTTTTGGCTAATTTTGAATGAATAGTTCATCCCACAATAAAGACATGAATAACGCAAACACTAAGCACCCACTTCAAGATTTTAAACCTAAAATCGAGTGATTTTCCCCATGAGTCTCGCATTCGGAAAGCCAAACACTAGCACTTCATTTCTTGATTGATCTCGGAAAACATTAAGGAAAGGAAAGTGAAAGCTTTATCCTACATAAATTTCAGAACCAAAGAGAACACACAAGCGTCAAAGAAAATGGAAATGCAACAACCCTATATAAAATTTAAAATTTTCTATTTGTGACCATAATGATAAAAACACAGAGATATCGAAACAGAGATTCATAATTGTGTGTGCTATGAGATAAAACTTAAAAGATAGGAAGGAATGGAAATATAAAAATCAAAAGCTAAGTGCGCGAGAGAGTGGAAGAGATAGACAGACAGTTGCCGGGAGTCGATGATCAAAGCGAAACGCAAGCGAAGGAAGCGGCGGCAACACCTTGTTGTTGGACAGAGAACGGCATGGAGTAATGCTGAGCATTATTGGACCATGTTGGCTGCTTTTGGGCTTCAGCAATCCAAATGCGTTTGGGCTTCACATCTTTGAAATGAAAAGTTTGGAAGAATTTAAGGTTAGGTTAAAGTTAAAATTTAAATAAAATATTATTAAAATATTATTTTTTAATATTATTATTTATTTAAAATTTATAAAATTTAAATTATTTATTATAATTTATGTGATAATTTATAAAAATTATAATAATGAGATTGTTTGAGATGGTTTTGGTATGTGAGCCTAGAATAACAGAACAAACATGCGATGAAATCATAATTTCATGTGTTGACTATCGGATATGTGGGTTTGGATGTTGAAAAGTGTTGAAAAGAGTTGTGAATAGTAGTAATAAGTATGAAAAGTAATAATAAATTAATGAATAGTAATAAAAAATATATGAAAAGTAATAAATATTAATAAAAGTAGGTAAAAAGTAATAATAAAATAATGAATAATAGTAAAAAGTGTTAAAAATAATTGAGATACTCACCCAAATGCAGGGACGATGCCCCCCTTATTTTCCCGATGTGTCCATGCCATGTGTGGCTATATGTGCTCTGTGTGCGGTTCCGTGAGTTGTCTCATGCATTAAAGATGTTGGACATTGCTTGAGCTGAGTAATTACTCTCATTTCAGTTGTTGGGCTGTGAAGCCGATCTTTACTCAGTTGAAAAATCTGTGAGCAGCCGAATGGTACTGGAAGACTTTTATTAGAAGTAGTAATAATTAGTATAATTTTATTCTTAAAAAAAAATTATAAATGGGACCATTTTTCTCTGGAGAAAGGGCGACTATGAAGTTTGGCAAGTGTTACCGCATTTTAAGGCTCCTCTAGGGTATCAGTCAACCCTGTTCGTCTGTTCATTCATTTCTCAAATTTCCATCCACTTCTATTACCAACACTCCCCATATTTTTTTTAGTCTGTTACATTAAGCTGTGGGTTTTCGGTTTTGCTCCAGTGGACTAGCAATCAGGGAAAAAAAAGTAGTTATAAACTACAAGCACGGACCAAATACATACTAATTCCACATTCATTAGCACAAATATGCAAACAATACCTAGTAGTATTTTACACGACACACGAAGCACATCAGACAATATTACAGAGCCAAAAGGCAGAAAGCATACACACAAAGGGTGCTGCAATAATGTAAACCCTGTTTACTTATTTTGACATCTGCTAGCATCCATTCATTAAATACTTATACAAACTCATACAGCAAACTGCAATACCAAACACAGGTGATCTGGTGATCAGATCCTGATTCTCAATGCATAACGATGCATTCTTGTGTCCCAGTCACCATATTGTGGCGGGAGTTGTTGTTGATGGCATCCACTTCCTCAAGTGGTTGAGGATTGACATCCGGCTCCTCCAGTGAGCTTTCAGAAGCATCTCCTTTCCCATTGTCGACACACACAATGGCTTCAAAAATAAGAGCATACACTTCTTCAAACCTCGCTTCAGATAGGGAGACCTCTGCAAGCAGCCTCCATGCATTTTCCTCAGATGCCTCTTCATAGTCCTTCTTCCTCTTTAAAACCATGTGCCCGCTAATCTCCCACACAGCTGGGTTCACTTGCGTGTCAAGAAGCTCTGCACTCACTTCCCCAAGAGCTTGTTTCTCAGCATAACACTGTTCATCAGATTGGGCAGATCAATTAAGCTAACTGTTGATATCTAAAAAGTAACCAAACAAGCATTTATTTTATAGAACATCACATGAAGAACTAACATTTTGAAACAATTTACCTGTGGGAGGAGGAAGACTCGCCTTCCACAATCAGCAATGAGAACATTATAAGGTATGTTGTTAGCTTGAAGGCAAATGCAGGCATCAGATACGGTGTTTGACAAGTCTTCCACAGTATATCCACCTTCAAAGACGAGACCTCTAACTGGATAATTTAACAGCTTGGAGATCTTCACCCCACCATCCAAAGTGGTGATCTTCTCGGTGGGAGCCTTCTCGATAGGAAAGGACACAGCCAAGTAGTAAGCCTGTCCCACCAAAATGATTAATTTGCATTTCCAACATCAAGCGATAGCTAATTGTTTGAGAAATAATTGTCTAAATATTTATTGAAGCTCATGGAGTCAGCAAATTTTATTAGTAGAAACCTGGAAGTGAAGGTGGTTGATGGTGGCAAATGCACCCAAACTGTTGAAACCCAGCCTGAAGTAAGGATTCCCAGCTTCTGCCGCCATGTGAAGGGCAAGCAAGAAGCTGTCATGGTCAATCCTTTGTGGCAGGCACTCCAGAACACGAGGGATCAGAAGCACATGCCCGTATTCTATTGGACTCACCTGTTAAATTGTATACACGACATAAGTTATCTAACTTCATGCTTGCTCGAGCAACTCTCACGGAACGAAGAAAAAGAAAGTATCAGAGTAATGACATACATTGATGGCAACAACACTTGGAGAATTCTCAACATCAACGGGCGCATTTGGGAAGAACTGGACTTCACCATCATCACTTGCTTCTAACTGGAAGAGTACTTCTTCTTGCCCAACTTTAGTGAAGTTGAATTTGTTCCCATCAAAAGGCTGGAGGACCTTATCAACGCGGAATTCAGTTGGCCTCTTCTTAAGGTGGCGGCCCTCATTCAGCTGGGCGATAAAACCATAGTTGCCAGGAATCACCTACACCAAACACGTAACAGATAAAGCCCATGTCCCTACTGAGTAAATACTCGGATCAACTCGCTCCTACTTGCATACCAACAAGGTTGGAACAAAAAACAAAGGAAAACCGAGATGTTCACCTTGGTTTCACAGGCAGTGACATCATAGCGAAAGAGCCCTCTCTGCATGCGATCCTCCCACTACATGAAAATTGGAAACAACTTAAACTCACACTTGGATTTTGTTTAGGCTTGGTCAATACAACTAGAATAAATGGGGAAAAACTTAGTTCATTGCTCCTCGGCTGCTCTTAAGAAATTTACCTCGCCAAGAAGCAGCGAGTCCAAAAAGGCCACGGGAGGCTTTCCACTCTCATGTCCGGCTAAGCCTTTGTCACTGGCAATCTTGTTCAACTTCTTAAAAGCATATAAAGGCAGCTTTGCCCCTGTTATCCAACATCCAAATACCCGGTTAAATAAATGCCCCATACCGAAAAAAGAATACGGCAAACCCAAAATTCACTTGCGAAGGCATTTGTTTCACAAAATACAAGCAGATCAGCTAAAAACCAATGTAAAAATACAAAAAAAAAAATCACATGCGAAGCACTTCAACAAATACCTTGAATGCAACACTTGTTGAGGCAATTGCGGCCGCAACCCCCTCCGCGGCGAGCAACATCTTCCGCCTCCTCTTTCTGGTAATTCGAAACGACAGTTGGTACCCTCTTGATCCTCAACATCTTGCTCTCTCTCTCTCTCTCGGAAATTTAATCAATCACGAAAACACGAAAGACACCAAACAACAACAGCAGCAGCAGCAGCAACGACGACGACGATAAACTTTTGCCAATCGCTCTGAATAACTAAATAGCTTTTAAATGTAAAGACGACTGAAGACCTAAAACTAATATAGCACTAATTAGTAGGACGAAACGGAAGCAAAACCACCACCAGCGAGGAAGAGGAGGTCGGAAGGACTGCCGCCTTCGGAAGGCAAAGCGCCACGCCCGCCGTGCGGTGAAGGGTTGCTCTCAATTACACAACCCTTGGGTCCGACAGCCCGGACATGAAGTAGAGGCCGAGAAACTCCGAATATAGCCGTGATGTCTACAACGCGTCGCTCCTGGGTTTTACCCCCTACAATCTAAACCACCCTTTCCTTTTTCTTTTTTCCTTGTCTCTAACCCAGACCGAAACAACCGTATATTCTTGAAGAAACGGCACCACAAGAAAGGATTTACTCGCTTTCTCGTATTGAATCGGATGCGGAATGTAAGATGAAGAAGGGATAGGAGGCTCTCGGAGGCAATTGAGCTTGAGTGTGATTTGGGAAGGAGGGAAGGGGAAGATGTTTTATAGATAAGAGGGTGGTCGTGGTTGTGGTTGTGGCTGTAGTTGTGTGTACTATGTTGATATGTGGCCTTCGTGCTACTACCCAACACAATTATTGAGATCTAGATCGAGAGAGAGAGACGACTCAGACGAGAGAGTTTTCTCTCAAAAATAAATATGATGCCCACCAGAGGAAAAAACGAGCTCGTACGTCTCAATTGTTGTTTACCGGAAAGGAACGACCTGTCGTACGGATGGACATAGGAATACGATTTTTTTTCTCGAAATTTGTTACGCTACATACTATACTTAAAATATTTTTTATATTTTAAAATATTTTTTTGACTTTATTTTTTTTCAATTAATTAAATTCTTTTATTTGATAAAAAAAATATATATATGATATGTGAGCTCATATTTAAAATTTTTCTTTTTTTCTCTGATTGTTCTACTCACAACCAATGTGAACCATTACGTATTTTCAGTTTTTTTTTATATATTTTTTTTTTATTTTTAATTTTTTTTATAAAAAATACATAAATTTAATTATATTCACTTTCTAATTATTAAAAAAAAGGGTCAAAATCCTTGATTCAATGAGCATTACTCTTTTTTATCATCTTCTCTGTTTTTTTTCTAAATTTTAATTTCGATTTTTTCCTCTAACTTTGAGGGAAGTAGATCTAAACCCGGTTTTCATGGATTACGATGTCCGATATTTTCTGTTTTTTTTTTTTTTTTTTTTTCAGTAAATTATGTAGGTACTACATCATTATGTGCTGAAGAGTGGGAAAATATTTATTTAAAAGAATATTTTGGCTATTATAGAAGGAAAAAATTTGGTTGAAAGCATAATTATGTATTAATATATGTATTAATATATTGTGATTGGTCAAAAAATATTTTTTATTGAAAATAATACTAAATTAAATTTTAAATATGAAAAAATCAGTATTATTATACAGATTAGTACGTGACTTTACTTGTACGTAACAAAACTCTTATGAAATATATGGAGCTATATTCAGTCAACTAATGATTAAAAAGTATTATAAATATAAATAAATTATATAAAAATAAATTCACAAACTAACATAATTTTATTATATTTATTTTACGATAAAAATAATTTTATAATATTACATATCAAATCAAGACACATTATTTTATAAATTTACTTTTATATAATATATTTGTATCTAACGTAATTATCTATAAACTTAACATTAAATGTGATGAGATTTGTATGTTATATTTTTAATTTTGGAATATTTTATTCACCAAACAATCATCCCAATAGGTAAGATATGATATATTTATCATAATTAGATGATTATTTATTCAATAATTATTTATTATCAAATGTTGATAAATATGTCATATATTATATAGTAGAATAAAAATATAATAAGAGTATTGTACATAATATTATTCTTATTTAAATTATTCAATAAATCTTTTTAATATGGATCATGGTTAATAGTCATTTATACGCGATTATTTGGTGTGTCGTCCGTGGAATAATTACTGCCTCATGCACGAGAGAGTTTTCATGTTTGTTTTTAAGATGATAACAGTGTAATTTAATTTTATAGACGTGATAGAATTTAATTTGTACGAAATTTAAATTTTATAATTTTCTTATAAATCAAATTTTGTTACTTCAAAGAGTGTATTTACATATCAACTTACAAATAGAGATTTTTATAATTGTATAGATATCTTATGATTGTGTTTGGATATTAAATTGAGATGAGTTAAATTATTCATAAATAGTAATAAGTTAAAAATGTGAAGTAAGTTTTGTAAAGCTTATTTAAGATATATTTAGATATTAATCTAAGTTTAGAGATATTTATAAGAAGTTGAAAAAAATTATGAATTTCTCTTATAAAAATACGTTGAGTTAAAAAAAATTATAAATCTAACGTATAAAGAGATTTTAAATTAAAATTAATTAAATAATTTAAAAATTAAATATTTAAATGTTAAACTTAATTTAAAATTAAATTAAATTTAATTAATCTCGATTGAACCTTATAATCAAATGTTATACCGGATCCATGGTTTAAATTTGACCATTATAGTTAGGTGTTGTTGCTAATAACCCCAAATATTAGTTGAAATTACTTTCAAAAAAATTTAGTTACAAAGTACGCTTCTAGAAGTTTGTAAGGGAGAAAGGTAGCATTTTAAATCAACTTTAAATGATGCGGATTGGGATCAATGAGAATAATCAAAGTTCCCATACTCTGGAAAAGTGTACGCCGCCCATCAATTACCAGTTAGGTCGTGGTCAGCTCCTTTCTTCCTTCATGCTTTTTGGTATATATATATATATATATATTTTTTTTTCCCCCGCAAAGTGGCCTTCGTTAGAAACTCCGGTATATCATATTTTCCGACTTAAAGAGCATTAGTAATGGATTTAATAAAATTAAATTAGCTAGGAATATTAATAATGGATTTAACAAAATTAAATTAGTTAGAAACACTAGTAATAAATTTAACAAAGTCAAATTTTAGCTAAGTAATAATTAAGATGCACAATTCACTAAAACAGACTCAACAAATGAATAGTATTTATAGCCAAAAATTAATTTATTGGCTAAATATTATTTTGTGACTAAAAAATTTTTTCTTGCTGCCTCTACTCCCAAGCTGCTACCTACTGGTTCTTGCTCACACACACAAGTGACACATATAAAGACATATGTATTAATGAGTTATTGATTATGCAATTGGTTGAATTTCCTGTATTGAATTTTCTTTTTCATTTTTATTTTAAGGAAAAAGTAGTTCTTGATTATAAGTATTAAAAAATTAATATGTAATTTTTTAATAACGAATAAATATTTAAATTACACTTATAATTAAAATAAATAAAAATTTTAAAATTAATATTTTAATAGAATAGTGATAGATTTGTTGAGTCTATTATTTGATATTGTTGAAAAGTGGCTAGCTAAATTTATAAAAGTGAATTTCTTAGTCAAATTTTAACCAAAATTTATTGAGGCCACTACTAGTTCTCTTAAAGCACAACGAGCACCAATTTATTTATTTTAAACAATCTCGTATTAACAAAATAAATTTACTCGTAAAAGAGTTACGCAGATGCAAATGAATTGTGATAATTGATTAATTAAAAAAATAATATTTATAATTATAAAATGTAGAAGTTTTGTACATCTCTTTTGAAAAAAATGTATAAATCTAAAATATACATGAAAATTATTTTTTTAATAATAAACTTTATTTTTATTTTTAAAAACAGATGAAACTTATACATCTTAAAATTGTATATAGAATTACTAGATCAATTAAAGTTAAATATAAAAGTGGTAGTTATTCTAGTTGATTCGCCAATAATAAGTTAAATGGTTATATTTTTATAAATTAATGTGGTTTGACGTGATATATTAAATCTTACCAATTTTTTTACTAAAAAACTAATTTTACATGTCATATAAGTCAAATTAATTTATAATTTGAATTATTATATTATCAAGTCATTTGTAAAATATATTATTCACAGAAAGTGTATATTTGATTTATAAAATTTAAAATATTAAATTTATTTTTAAAATTAAATATTGTAATATAAATATTTCATTATATATGTTTTGTATAGCAATTTGAGAATAATTTTTTTTATGAATTTATTATAATAAAATTATTTTTGTATAAACATCTCTATGATTTATTTTATTTTTTTAAGTTTTTCCTAGCGTGTGGACCTGTTGTGGGTGTTGAAGAAGTCCACGGTAGGAAATTTCCTATGGTGGGGCGAAGACCGAAAACATTATCTGATAGTGCGAGGATGACAACGACTCCCAACCTTCCTAGTCGTACCCATTTGTCATGGGCAAGGATTAGGAAATTCCCATCTAGATGCCAACAAACATGTTTTTCACGTGGGGACTCCCATCCTCCACACATTTTTCCGGGATTTTTATTTATTTATTTTTTTTTTAATATGATAATTGAAGATGCGAAAGTAGTTTTTTAGGATGAAATTGTAAATAACCTGAAATAATAAAATATGAACTTTTATTTAAAGACTGTAAACTTTTAATTGTTTTTTTCCCCAGTCGGTAAGAAGTCATATTGCACGCTTAAAAACATGTAGGTTAGGATTTATTTTAAATATATGATTTATATATTTTATTTAAATATATGATTTATTATTTTATTTAAATATACATATTATATATTGATGTATGGTATAGAGTTTACGCGTTGCATTTTTCTTCTAAAAAATGGGTGATGCTACATGTATAGAGGATGTGAGAATCCTCACCGAAGGACACAATTTTTTTTTTCAAACATCTTTCTAAATATTTTAAAAAACATAAAAATTCACAAATGCATTAAAAACACTTTCTTAACAATAATCTAATTAATGGGTTTTTTGATAAGTTTTATAAATAGAAATATTATTTTTTTTAAAAAAAAAAGAAAAAGAAAAAAATATATGGACGGGAGAAGCAACGAAAATTGGATTGAAAAGGTCAAAGATTCCCGAATCTAATCATGCGGAGGACTGGGGATCATACAATGGTTGTCCACTCGGGACCACTTTACATGTGGCTAACATATGCCTAGTACAAGTTGATACTATTCTAAAAATATATATTAAAAATAATAATACAAGTCGATAACACTCTACATCTTAATTATTATTATTTAAAAAAAATGAAGCGAGACAAAACTTTATAATTTATTTATTGCGATGAAGATGGACATAGTAATGTCGTTATGCATTCTTAATTAGGACACAAGTCATATTGTTCGCATTTATTCATTTATGGTCCTTCGATATGATATATATAGATATATCTATATATATATCCACGCGTACGTGGATCCCATCGGGTAAAACATGTCTCCCAATCAGACTAGAGGTACAAGTAACCCACGCCAAAACACTAGCATCGCAGAGGAAACTTCCGACCCCAAATCCAATGCATGATTGCTTGAAATGAAAGATATTCAATTTTTTAAGATAAAATGTTTCTTACAAAAATAAATCTAAAATAAAGAATCTAATTTATTTTGATTGTTTTTTTAAATTGAGCTCGTAATTTTTGATTTTTACAATATTGACACGTGATATCAGTATGTCATTCGCGCAACTCAGTTCAACAATTTTAGAAATACATATGCCACGACATTATCGGTATGTCAATTATCCTATTAATTTATTAAGATAAAATTGACAGAATTATCTAATTAAATTATTTTTTTAATCCAATTATCAATATTGTAAAAGTTAAAATCTCGATTTCGATTAGTTAAAATGTGGAAATCTTAATACTGATTTTAAAGTCAAGTAAAAAACTAATTAAAAATCACAAACAAGAAAAACTGATTTTGTATTCAATAGTTTACATTTTATTTATTTATTAGATTTCATATTTGAGAAACATGAGGTGGAGGGGTTCTGAACTGGATAACCTTTAAATATTCAAACAGATACAGATCATCATAGACAGGACGTGCTCTTTCCTGGCAATAGTCCTTTTCTTGTCATTTTGGTTGTGTTAGCTCAAAGAGCGTACACAGTCTCCCTCGTGGGGTACAAATGCCTTTTCGCTGTGACAGAAACTCACATGGGCGAGTCGGGCCGGCTGTGGGCCGTTCACGTGAATATCAATGCCTTGCTTATCCTTTACGGTACCTCACTCTGGCACCTCTATATATAAAAGAGGCATCCCTTAAAAAAAACCAGCTCGGTTATGTATAGAAAATTATTGGACTGACCTGATCTAATATTCGATTGTTTATCCGACTTATCCAAAATATGTGTTAAACGACTTCATTAAAGTTTGATTACAATTAAAAAAATACCAAAAAAAAAAAAAAAAAAGAAAAAAGAAAAATTGATTTGAGTCGAAAATATCCATTTTTTAAGAACAATATTCAAATTAGAAATTTGAATGTAAAATCTACTGTGCGAAGCACGAGAAATGGCAAAATGTTTGTACTTCGATAAGGGTTCTTCCAACGTAGATGAAGCGAGAATAACATGGCATATAATGTAGTAGTTGTATTTATCAATCAAATTTTTTTTTTTCAACAAAATCAATAACTTATAATATTATTTAACAAAAATAAAATAAAATTCGTAGCTGAACTACATCCGCACATTCATGATATTATGCTAAAAGATGTCACGTTTTTGTAACCACCACCTTAAATAAGGAACTTCATAGCCACGTATAAGCATGCAACTTAAATGCTATGGGCCAAAAACTTATTATAAAACTGTATTTACACTGATTGATTATGAAATATGAATGAAGTGATACTCTCACATTTTTATTTTGGACATGACATCAAATGAGAATAACATGCATCGAGAGTGTTTGTTTTCATAATCATTATCAACTCCTCTCATCTAATCATGACAACTTTTTCAAATTATCATACAAAATAAAATAAGTAATTCAATATTTTTAAATCTCAAAATAAAAATAATATTAAAAATATATATTTTAACAATATTTTATTTAATTTTTAACTTTTATCTCAACTCATTTTATCTAATTTACGAAAATAAACTAGGCTTAAAAATATCTAAATAATTATTCTGATACTGGGTATTAGACCAGACAAGTTGATGAACATAGTTGCCCAGAAAAGAGGGTAAAGAGATCTGGGCTAGACTGGGACAGAACAAAAGGTAAAAGAGCCAATTCGGGCTGCTGCTTGTGGGAAGTATTGGATCAATCGGGCATCCACTTGACTACCCCAATGCCTGGAATCATATTTGGGTTATTCTATTGAAAATCATCCCAAAAAGAGATTCTGGTAATATTCCCCCAGACACAGATCTCAGAGGAGATCATGTGGCTATGCAATGACGGTATAGCCAACATGAATTTTTTGTTTCACATGGTCCATTAAGAGCAAACTAATCTTTTAACCTTTCCATATCTCACTTATATCTACAAAACCGGACAGTTAAACGAAATGAAAAGGGTGTTATTCTAATTGCAACCTGCTATACCCATTGCTTCCCATTGGATTCTGAATTCAGCTCGGGAAGGTGCAACAACGGTCATCTGAATCCAAGAAAACTTTGCTGGCCGAATTTGAGATGGTATTCGCAATTTCTCTTGCAGCTTCAACCTTCCTTAGAGTGATAAATGCTGGATTGTTGGCAATAGCTTGACCGATCAGTTGGGCACTTTTGGCTTCACCCTGGTGTACAGGGAAGGAAAAAGAAAGAAGTGAGACATTTACTTGGACCACAATATCACCCCTAAATCCACAAAAAAGGGACTAATAAATTGCATGATTCCATTTTTTTCCCACCAGATTTAATCGGAATTAGAGGATTGAGCATCTTTTCTACCTTACCTGTGCTCTGATAATAGCACTTTTCTTGTCTTGTTCAGCTTTTTCCACAATGAATTTAGTCCTCTCAGCATCTTGCACAGCTACTTGTTTGGCTTCAATGGCAGCCGTAAATTCCCTCCCGAAGTTAAGCTTGTAATCAATACATCATCCAGTGCAATATTGAATTTGGCTGCCCGAGACACTAAAACTTCCCGTATTTCCCTACTAACAGCCTATAGAACATAATGAGGTCTATCAACAACTGTAAACCATAAACTTCATCTTTAGAACCCATTCGAGAGTACCTTATACAGAGCCAGATTATAAAAACTTGTAGGGACCGTGAAGGAAAGAAAATAAA
Organism: Carya illinoinensis; assembly: GCF_018687715.1. Classification (NCBI taxonomy): domain Eukaryota; kingdom Viridiplantae; phylum Streptophyta; class Magnoliopsida; order Fagales; family Juglandaceae; genus Carya; species Carya illinoinensis. The sequence continues at coordinate 43,569,772 of NC_056762.1, read as the reverse complement.
ATACTAATATAGAGAGAGCTAATGATGCAGATGATTGGTTTGCACAAGAGAAGTCTTATTCAAGCAAGAGAAAAATAAAATCCACACAGAAAATTTGCTCAAAAACTTTCCTTTCACCATTTAACCAGCAGAATGAAGAACAAAATCCAAACAATTAGTAATTATCACTATCTTAAGTATCAAAGCAACACATAGATTTGCATATCAAACCGGAAAAATAAATTACGCCTTGCAACTTACCTCTCTCTGAGTATGAGCTGGCTGGTGTTATATCGTGCAACCACAGCTTTCAGAGTTTCGTGAATAATTGAAGGCAGAATCCTTTCATTATAATTTTCACCCAGGGTTAGGTAAATTGTAGGTAACTGACCTGGCACAGGACGGGTAAGAACTCGAAGCCCAATTTTCACCTATAAAGCAAAAACAAGTTCCATATTAAAAATAATCCAAAAGATTTAAGATGACGCAAGTAATAAAATTTGACTCAAAAAACTACCTCAAGGAGCAAAAAAGTTAAGATTTCGGAAACTAATTCATACATCCAACATCCAGTATATGAGAGCCATTATAAACATTTTACCACAAATCTATGCTTTTGCATAGAACTGGTTCACGAATATGTGTAAGTACAGCAAAGAACACCATGGTAAAATAAGGAGAAGAGGGCACCATGACAAAGAAGGCCTTTAGAGAAACCAGAAGAAATACGGCATTACAACCAAATAAAACTCCATTTAACTACCACACGGATGCAGAAGCAGCTCTAGAAAGTAGACCCCATGCAAAATTCATTAGGCAAACCACATTGCCAAAAAATAACTTCTCCATAAGTTAAAACCAATTAAAACATGATGATCCAGTGGTCATTATGTTTCAGTTTACAGATCACCTAGCATTGATACTGAGACCTAATGACTGATAGAAGTCGTTGTATTCCAATCCTTGATGCAACGATGCTTCAAGCTCTATCATGAGCCAAAAGTGTTTTGCTTATAACCTGTTGTCCTGCTACTCAAAAGACAGACCGTGAAAAGCATCTTTTAAATTTCAGCAAATTTATTAATTACCATTGTTGTTCTTCAACTAGGATTATGCTGCTCGCAACCTAATATAAAGCAAAACCACTATAACAAAAAACAAGGGAGGCATTTACCATCTGTAGTTCACGGCTCCCAGAAGTGCTCTCCACTAGGTGGGGTCGTGCACGGACATCATAGATGATTGGCCTTTCAAACCATGGAACGATAAGGTGTGTCCCTTCAGAGTAAACCTGCATGACCGTAACTTGCAATCCAGAAATTAGAAAATAAAAGCAAGAAAAAAAAAAGGTAAGAAAAAAAATTACAGGTACAAGAATGAGAGGCATACAAATTGTTAATCTAAGTTCAACGGCTAGATGACAAAGCCACCAATAGGCTACAGATCATATTTGACTTTGGGGATGTGTGACTTAAAAAAACCTTTTATTTGTTAAAAGGGAGAGATAAAAAATTACGATGCATAATTGCATCAAAATTTCATGCTCCACTGGATGTGAAATTGTCTTGATGCTCAAAATAAAAACACATGCAACAACACCAAACGACTGGCTGACATCCAATCAATTAAATAAAATCAAGTCAGATTTCGGTAACATTCTTATGTGTTTCATGAGTAGAAGAATTTAGAAAAGAAAGGCCTTATCTTTGATACCAACTAAACGATTGAACACAATGATTCCCGCCTTAAGCAAAGTAGAAGCTTGGCCACTGCCTGGCACCTCGGCAACTTTAATGTTGTTGAAATTCATGTTTCTAAAACATGTGTAATCAAAGTCAGAAAATCAAACGAACGCATTCTACCAACCTTCCATCATAAGTTATAAACAGGAAGCAGAAGTTCAAATTGTAAACCCTGTCAAAAGGGAAGAATGGGGACCACGAACACAAAAAGGGGACGGTAACAAAGGGTGAAAATAATTGAAAACACATAAATATTTTTACCGTGCTTCTTCTCACCACATGCAATGACAGAATACATAATTCTTACTCACATATACGAGATTCCCCCCATTTGATTAGCCTGGATTGCGCGCTAGCGCATGAAGCAAACCCACAATTCTTTGTTTTTCAACTTTGCTATCAACTTAGGACATTCCGAATACAAAACCACATCCAGTAGATCACGGGAATTCATACAAGCAGAGTAACCAATCTTATGATAGTGAAAAACCCAATCACTTAGCTGCCCAGAAATATGACTAAATTTCCTCAGAAATGGAAAAACCTGTCAAATAAGCTTTGGTACGTTATTATTAGTCAATACGCAATGTTTTGATTTCTTTCTTTTCGCAAATACTTCCTCTTGCAACCGAACAGAAAATAACTTAATTTGGAGGAAAAAAAAAAAAAAAAAGAAGAAGAACAGAACATAACATAACATAAAAACCAAGTGCAAAAACACTATCAAAAGCAAATTAAAAAAATTCTAAAAAATAACACTCAGGCCCAACCTATACATTTATTTCTTTTCTTAACATTTCCCAGCAAATGCGAGTTGAAAAAAAAAATATTCAATATATATATTCCCCTAAATGTCTCCAGAAACAAAAAGATAATAGCAACAATGGCGAAGCAATTAGCGAAGGTCTCTGTACCTTCTGGTCCTCACTGCCAAAAACTCGTACGTAATAGAGAAGAAAGGGAGACCGACATGTTTACTGTTTAGGACCTGGTATTAAATGAGCCCGGTAAATTAGGCCCCGCACCGTATCCCGCACTATATAGTGCGGGGTAGGCCCCCGGCCCCGCCCCCGCATAGGGTGGATGGAAAAAATCTCTCCCGTCCCCCGCCTCTGGTGTAGGGAGTATTCCATCCCGCATGACGGGGTACGGGGTGGGGGACAATCCGTCCGCCCCCCGCACCTTCCTTTTGGGTCCAAGGTCCAAAAACCTCAGCAATGGGTCAAAATGGCCTACAAATATGTATTTTTGGCCTAAAAAAATTTATAGGCCATTTTCATTTTTCAACCCATAAAATTATAAGTAAAAAGGAAAAAAAATTTAAAAACCAGATTAAAAAAAATATTATGAATGGTAATTAATTTTATGGCTAATAAAAATTATTAGTCTAAGAGTCTAATACGTAATAAACTAATAATAATAACTAAGCTATTACAAAAAATTGAAAGGCTAAACAATTACAAAATTACAAATATAAAAGTGTCCAAGGGACATTGTATCAACATTACAAATTATTGAATACAAAATTTGAACAAATAATTAAAAATTGAATATTCTAAAGAGTCTTGTCAGCTGTGGCTTGTCTTTGAGTCAAGGGGTGTGACAGTTGGAGCGGCCCAGGCTTGCGCACATTTTTATATTGCAGAGGTGCTAGACGTCTCATGTGTTACTAAAAAAATTAATATTAAAATTAATAACGATGAAATGGAAATGAATATAAATAAACTAAAATAATAAAATAAAAAATAATTACCAAGTGGTCTAAATCCAGACTGATCACCACCCTCATCAGTCTCCTTAAAATCTAAAATATCCAGAACATGAATATCTCTTCCTATCGTCCAACTCTGTGTGCATATCAATGCATCTACAGTTGTAGGAGACCATGAACTACGGAAAGGATCCAATATACGACCTTCGGTACTAAAGGCTGACTCTGAGGCAACGGTGCTAATAGGGATGGCCAAAATACAGTGAGCAATCTCGGAAATGATGGGATATTTCTTTGAGACATTCTTTCACAATCCTAATATATCGAAATGATCATCATCATCTTGGACCATATCCGCTGACAAATAGTTGTCTAACTCAGAAACGACCTTTGTAGATTGATGGACTAATGTGAGATTCTGTGCGAGGGTCTTAGTCCATGACATTCTGCGCTTCTTTGTAGGAGGCCCGGTCACGGTGTCCGTAGAAGGCGTTGGGGTTGGTGTATGTGTCTTCGATGTAGTACCACCCTTAATTGCCATAAACGCGTCATATAATTTTTTCAGGATATCTCGGGCCAATTCACCAATAATTTCATTTCATACCTAATCGTGAACAAGTCTCAACCCATATAACAAGCCTGAAACTTTCAGACGGGGATCAAGAATAACAGTCACATATAAGAAAATATTCATTATAGTCAAATCTCCCCAATACTTGTCATGTTTTAGCATCATGGTCACTGTCATCCCCCTCATCTTTTCATTGGAACCCCTACGCATATCTTCTAATTCTTCTTTTACCCTACATATTTGTTGACAAAACCCATGGGATGTAGAGTATAAAGAACCAGATATATTCAATGTGATATCATAAAATAATCCAAGAAAATCAACGAAAGTAGAAACTATCACCCAATCATCATCATTAGGCTTTCGTGATCCCCGTGCTCATCAAAGTATTTGACATATTGGATATCTTCATCACCCAATAATTGAAAGGCTGCCTTATATTCTTGGGCCGCCTCCAATATCAAGAAGGTTGAATTTCATCTGGTAGGAACATCACTACAAAGACCCTTCTTCGATGTTATGTCCGCAGCCTTTGCAGCAATTTTGAATTTCTCCAATCTAGAAGGAGAAGACCTCACCCATTTTACAGTCATTCTAACTCGTGCAACCGAGTCATCAACATCTTTCAACCCCTCAGTCATAATTAAATTAAAAATATGTGCAGCACATCTAACATGCAAGTATTCACCACTCAAGAATGTCTTATTTGCATCTTTAAGATAATTCTTTAGATATCCCAATGCAACATCATTAGACGACGTATTATTAACTGACACAGACAAAATCTTTTCCAACCCCCACTCCTTTATTGCGGCCTCCAAGGCCTTCCCAATCGTTTCACCCTTATGATCAGTTATTTGACAAAATTTAATAATCTTCTTGTGCAGAACCCAATCAGCATCAACAAAATGCACAGTCAACGACATGTAATTCATATTTTGGATTGAAGTCCAAATATTGGTAGTGAGGCAAACTACCAAACCAGCCAATTAGCCCCTCAAAACATCTTTATCACGGAGGTACATCTTCTTAATATCCTTTGCCACAGTGTGACGAGAAGGAAGTACAAATCTCGGTTCCAACTCTTGAACAAATTCTTGGAACCCTTTACCCTCAACAAACTGAAAAGGCAGTTCGTCCATGACAATCATACGAGTTAACTTCCTTTTACACTCATCGGAGTTATACTTCGTATACTCCTTCAATGTTGGCCCCCCGGCCCCACTACTCCCATCCGCAATTTTAAAATCTAGTCTAAATGGACCCTTCTCTACTAAGGATTTTAAAATTAGACTTTTCTTGCATTGTTCCTCTAGATGGACTTTCAGTTGAGATGTACCATGTTTCCTATAGTGACATCCATAAATTTTTTCACAGTGATTACATTTAACTTGTGGGTTGTTGGGGTCACCACCTTCTAGTTTGGTAAAGTGTTGCCAAACTATGGATACAGGTTTCTTGCCCTGTGTGGGTTTCGGAGCAGGGCAAGTTATACTCGTTATATGGGTAGGAGTACGGTTAGTTTCTGGGGTAGGGGTGTTGGCTGGGGAAGGCGAGCTATCACTGAAATCCAAAGACATTCCTGATTCTCCAACAAAAAAATAAAATAAAATAAAATTCAAAGTGCAATCCAACACAATCGGGGCAAACTGCATACAAAACCAAATACATCAAAAAAATAATTGGGTTTCGGATAATTGGGGTTCCAATCCGAAACCCGACAATCAAATTACGCCCCTCATTGATTGAAACCCCTAATATTATTTTTCATGATTACACAAATGAATATTCACTCACTTACTTTATATGGAGGCAGACACCAAACGTCTCAATTCATGCATGTATTATTTTTAATTAATAACCTATACAAATTAGTGATTTTCTCTTGATTATGATATTTAATTCTTACCACTCTTTTGTCATAAATAAATATTATGTCAATTTTTGTTATTTTATTTTAACGTAATGTCATGATTCAAACTCAAATACTTATTCTAATATTTTGTGAAATCAACATTTCCGACACTCACATACATAAATATAAAACGTTACTTTCATATTTGTCTATAATATATTACCAACTTTTTGAATTGGGGATTTGGGGGTTTCAATCAATGAAACCCCAAAAATGAATTAGGGGTTTCACTAATTCAATAAATCTAGTGGTGCAAAAAGGCCATTTTAGTAGTACCTTTTAGATAGCAAGTAGCATTATTTATTTTTAAATTACTAGTGATGAAAACTGAAATATGAGATTTTAGATTAAAAAAACGTATATTTTTAATAATAATATTCGTGATAATACAAGTTATATATATATACACTATATAAAGTTCAAATTAAACTAAAGTTTATAAGATTTTGTGATAAAATTAATATTTTTATAATTTCTTATTTGATTGAGGATATGCCAATGATTATAAAAAAATATATCACAAAAATCTTATAAACGTAAGTAATAAAAATTGTATAATCACCTATATTATCAAGATTTCCACCTCAAATAATTTTTTTTATAGTTCTGACCCAAAGTTTTAATTCTTAATTTTGGCCCTCATTTTGACCCTCTCTCTCCATCATTCTTGTGTGCTCTCCTTGCATTGAGGGGAAAACGAAGAAGAAAAATTCATGCATATGGGCCGCGTTGTGTTTGAGGGTTTGGGCTTCTAAAGGAGATATTCGGCCCTCAAGCCTCAAGGAAAAACTGATGGGCCAAGTTATGGATTCATGATCAGTTGCTATTATTCTACTAGCATATATTATATACGTTAAAATTAATATTTATTTTTATAAAATTTTGTGGTAAAATATGATATGGTTGACATTCTCCAATTCTTAGATAGAGGAGTAGACGTTAAGGGTAGTTCTCAGCGTAAGGGAGAAGGTCAGGGGTTGAAAAGATGTTGAAAAAGAAAGTTGACGTATGCCTATAATGGCATGTGTGTACTCCACGAAACCTATTTCTCAATTATGTTTTGCTTGAAATGGAGGTGAACAACTACAAAAGTTTCAGTAATGCAAAACAACCAAACTCTAACCATTCAACTTTCAAGAGAGAAAAAGAATAAGATCATTAGGAATAATGATATTTATCATCTTAAATCTTAATACTTATCACCTCATAATAAATCATTAGATGATGAGATGAGTTTCAAGAGAATGGACAATTTGAGGATTTTGTTATGAGATGGGTTCCAATTCGAATTCAATTATCAATTTAGGGGTTTCATGGTGATTGAAACCCCTAATTCAATTTGGGGGTTTCAATTAATGAAACCCCATAAAAAAAAAATTAGGGTTTCGGATTGGAACCCCATTTGGAGTTCCAATTCGAAACCCTAAATCAAATTTAGGGGTTTCAATAATTGAAACCCCTAAATCAAATTAGGGTTTCAGATTGGGGCCCTAATTTAATTTAGGGTCTCAATCCGAAACCCTAACCCCTAAATCAATTTAGGGGTTAGGGTTTCAATGAAATTTACAAAAAAAAAAAAAAAAAAACAATCCAATGAATCCAAAAAAATACCAATCTGAAATAATCACACAATCCACAGCACACAATTCACAAATCCTATCTTCCATCTCCGATTCAACCCCATCCTACCTCCAATCTCCGATCAAAACTCAAAATAAAATAAAAAACAAAAAATCAACGGAGAAAATCAAAAGAGGAGGAGAAAATTTACCGTGCGACGTGCAGCGTGCGTCCAGCGTCGTGCGAGAGAGAGGGAGGATGGAATATGGCGTGCGACGGAAGGATTGGTTGCGAGAGGAAGGAGGGAACACGGGGGCGTCGACGGGAGTGGGTTTCGTGCAAATGAGGAAGGCCGAAGGGGGACTCGGGACTCGAGAGGGGAGGGGAGGGGACCCGGGGGGGGTATGGGTGAGGGTTAACCCATTAATAAAACGACGCCGTTTTGTGGTGGACAAAACAGTACCGTTTCATTTAGTGGATTAATAATAAAACCCCTAAGATGAAATGACGCCGTTTTGTTAACTACAAAACGTTGCCGTTTCATTTAAGTATCCATTTATTATATATATAATATTATATATTATATATATAACCGGTGCGGGGTGAGGGAAAAACGGATCGGGGGGAATTTGTTTCCGTCCCCTGCCTCCGCTGGGGGTGGCCATACGGGCCGGGGGGCCTCGCCCCGAGCCTAACGGTGCGGACGACCCGCCCCGCCCTATGCGGGGGCGGGGCAGCGGGTTCCGGGCCCCGCTGCCCACCCCTACAATATAAATTGTAATAAATATTTGGGCCGTACCATGTTGTTGGGCCATAAATAATTTCCTTTCGCATGACTACCCTTTTTGGTCACATGAAAGTGCGTGTGAGAAAATTAAACCATGCAAACGAAATAAAAATCATGACGGATCAAGGAGTAATAAATAAAAAAGTAATAAAAATTGTTTGGTCTCAAGTAATTATCTTTCCAAATTTTTAAAATATTATTTTTTTTAAAAATTAAAATAATTTATATGAGAGATATAATTGTAAAGTGTATAAATATTATATATTTTTTTTTACAAAAAGTAGCTCTACTATAATTTTTTTATATAAATTTTATATATATTTATTTAAAAAAAAAATTATATGACACTTACATATTTTATGACTGTAAATATTATTTTTTTATATATAAAAATAGAAATAAGTATGATATAAAGTTAGAATCCCCTTCAATAAAAATTAAGAATGATGGCGTAAATACAAAACACCTTGAAAAAAATGAAAAGAATTCAGAGTGAGCCCACAAATAAAATCCGCCAAAAAAAAATAAAAAAATAAAAAGTGAATAAAAGGAATAAGAACTAATAATTTCCTACTTTATTGGAAACTCCAATAAAATAAAGAAAGAAAATGGAATTCCTATTTCATTTCCCACTTAAGACGAAACATGGCACTCTGTTGCGCGGCTCCACCAATAACCCACCCAACATACTGTGATGTTTTGCGTTATTCCCTTGTTTTCCCCAAATCTAATCCAATTGCGACACCAGGCAGCAATCTCTCTCTCTCTCTGAAATGGACGAACTGATGACGGCGGCTGATGCGTCGTCGAGGTTCCGATCGGCATCATCCCAGCCGTCCATCATCCCCTTCAACGTTCCTCTCCTCTCCGCTTTCCTTGCCCTCGCCCTTGCTCAGTTTCTCAAGCTCTTCACCACCTGGTAGTACCCTCTCTCTCTTTCTCTCTCTAGGATTTCTTTTAATTGTTGTATATTGCATCGTTGTTGGGCGTAGATGGGCACTCTCGATTTTGCGAGATTATCCAAGAATTGACTACCGGGCTTAACTGAGATTTGGTTTTCTTCTAAATTTCATGCATTATGCATAAGTCTTCGCTTAATGAATGTCTCAAATATATACTATACTTCCTAGACGTGCAGGTTCAAGGAGAAGAGATGGGATTCTAGAAGGATGCTTGGGTCAGGTGGGATGCCCTCATCACATTCAGCAACTGTGACGGCTCTTGCGGTTGCCATTGGCTTGCAAGAAGGAACCGGAGGACCCGCATTTGCTATTGCAGTGGTCTTGGCATGTGTTGTATGTACTTCTTAACCAGGTCTTATTCATTCTTGTGTGTGCGTTAGGCATGCTTCCTTATGCTTACTACTTTATTCTTTGCCCTTGTATACGAAAGCTTGCAATTTCACGCAGTGATCTATTTATAGGACACGTTCATTTTCACTCGAGGAGTTAGTCGCATTGCTTACATTAAAGAACTACGTCACTTAGGGCATCACCCATGTACCTTTTGCGGTTTCAATCCTCAAATATATATTGTAATGGTTATGTTTGTTCTTCGAGAATATTTATTTGCTATCGTGTGGACTCCTTGGCTGGAAGTTCTGGTTATATTTTGTCCATTTTAGCCTTTGTATGACTTCATTTATTGTTATAGTTTTTATGTTTGTTTTTGTGATTTACTGATGAAAAAATGTGTTTTTTTTGTTATGGGGCTTGGGCTGCCTGGATTGACATTAATGGTTCCTTTCAGGTAATGTATGATGCTTCTGGAGTAAGACTTCATGCTGGTCGCCAAGCCGAAGTAAGATAATTTAGTTCTGGCAGTTTACTTTGTTATATTGTTTGAAAATTATAATGAAAATAATGGAATCACGAAGGAAGAAAATAAAGATCTGGACTCCAAGACTCGATCGTAATGATGATCTTTAGAACATATTTTTCCCCTTTCAACGTGCTATAGAATATTGACAAAATTGTTCCCAGAATACAATGAAACCCTATATTTTCTCGTTGTTCTATAGTAGCACTTTATAGAACAACTCAAAGGCCCTTTTTTTGAGAATTAAAAGATAGAGAGATATATCTTTTAGAAGATGCATTCCAATGGCTAGTTTTCTTGTTACTTAACAAATATTGTCTAATGGCTAGTTTTCTATTACGTAACAAATGTTGTCTTAGCTGTTTCCTTCTTCATATATTTCAATGGGTTGACATTTTCCATCAATGCACAAACATATAAGAAAAATGAAATGTGACATTATTATTTAAAATACCCAAAATAATTTTATCATTTTAATAAAATCTAACAATTAATGGCAGTCATGATTGTTTTGCCAAAAGTAGTGGGTTATTGGGTGTATTTGTAAGAGACCATTGCATTATACAAACATGTGTCATAGTTTGACACTGTCATGATTTCTATGACAAAACTTTGGTAATTTTATTTAATATATCGCTCATTGCAGTTACTAAATCAAATTGTGTGTGAGCTACCTCCAGAACACCCTGTCTCTAATGTTAGACCTCTACGAGATTCACTTGGTCACACTCCACTTCAGGTCTGTTGCTCTTTTTTGCTTTAGATCTGTACAAGTGAAGTTATTGCTATTTTGCTTATGCCTGCAACATATGCTTGATCAAGTGCTTTGTATATTATTAGTCTGAAAGGTGGTCAAGGTGCCCGCACTTAATAGGCAATAACAGAAAGAGGTTAAATCTATGTTCTTATCATATATGTTCCTTGCTGGGAATTTCGCGGTGAAAAGAAGAGAGCAAATGATGATCTTGTTTGGGCGTACTATGATTGTCAAGGCATGTAGTTCTTTTCTACTAGGGTTGCGCCCCTCTTTGTTAGATTATATCACTTACAGGAAAAAAGTCTCAAGGCATGATGTAGATCTTGCCAGTTTGATTTCTTTAGTGTAAATGAGAAAACTTACCGTTGATGGTAATATCTTGATTCCCTGTGTGGAACAAAGAAATGAGGTTTCCATTCCCCCTGCCTTCCTTTTGAGGAGGCAAGCCTTTGAAATCATTTCTGCGGTTGTTGATCTGCAATTTTTTTTATAGTTAGGGCGTAAAATGTTCTGTTTAAAAAATTGAAGTCCGTGTACCACATGCTGCTCGAACTCATGCTCTGAAACATGCAAATTTGGAGTAAATGATCCCTACCCTGTGATGCTTTGGAAGGTTTTATTTTCTTGAACTAGATGCTTGGAACTCTTGTGGTTCTTGTAAGATAACTTCAGATGAATATTGCTCTGTTGGTATTGCCGCAGGTTGTTGCAGGTGCCATGTTAGGGTTTATGGTAGCATTGTTCATGAAAAGTTCTAGTTAGCAGATATGATATAGTGAATGGCTGTGCCCGGGCCTTAACAGTGGACAGTGAAGAGCTTTTGACGTCGATGCAAGTTTTCGTGTACATAGAAATGGAATTCAAAAGAAGTTGCAGACCTTAGTGAATCTGCTTGTAATTGTTCAGGGTCTTAATTTGATGCTTGCATACTAGACTTCATACACTCGGATGAATGTTAAATATAATTGGTTCCTCATTGTTGGTGAAAACAAATTGTTTATATATTGCCATTGTCTTCTTAAAATCATGATTGAGACTGTCCCCCAGCTTCAGATGATTGTTATTCTTGTGGTATTATATAATTTCTGTTTTCGAAGAAATTTTAGGATTAGCTGTGATTCAAATCTCTAAGGGGCTTAAATTAAATTCTAAATGCAGCTGGTGCTGGAATATGGGATGCATTTACTTCGCTAAGATGGCTTGGGTTTTTGGAATTTTTTAGCAAGTAATGTTACTTATCATCTTAATTTTTATTATCTTTGCATCATTTTATAATGTGATATTAGAGAATTAGATATTATGTATTATATTTTATTTGTAAAACTATTATCTAATACCAGATCGATGAAAAAATAAATAATAAATATATTTTTTCGTTCAAAAAAATAATAATTATCATTTCAGAGGGCGTACGAGGCGGGGCAAAAGGCAAATAACCGAATGGTCCGGATGGATACACTTTTCAGAGGCCAAAATGGACAAAAAAAAAAAAAAAAAAAAAACCGCCTCCTCTCTCTTTCAAAATTTCCCCTCTTCAGGAAATACTCGCACGGTCTCTCGAGTCTCTCCCCCTTCCCTCTCCCTCTCTCCCTCATCGATGGCCGAAGAACCACTAAGCCCTAAGCCATCACTGGCAGCAACTCAAAGAGCTCCAATGGCTTCCAACCGGCTCCAATCACCGACCAGCCCCTTCTTCCTGGCTTCTAACGACGACCAACTCGAACGAGCCCAGGCACGCGCCGCACGTGCCGCTGCCAATCGCCGCATTGCTGCTTCCACAACTGCCCCTTCGCCTCCTCCCGATTCTTATCTTAGCAAAGAACGCATTATCGACTTGTACAATAACTGCATTAAACTTGCAAGCGAAAATGTCCGTACTCCTCTCATCTTTCTGTTACTTATTTAGTACAATTTGCTTCGTTATTTTATCTGTAGTTGGTTTTTGAGTAATTCGTTCCTAATTAATTTTTAAACCGAACAAATTTATAAGCAGTCGCTCGCTCAATACACAGACAAACAAAAATAAACGTACATCCTTTCACTAATATCGTGCCACGATTTGGTTCTACCATTGGTTCTTCTGGTCGAACGCTGTCCGGATTCATTTTGTATTGTCTTTTTGTTCATTCTTTTGATTTTCCGCGTAATGTAGAAAATAAATCAGAAGAATACTTGGGAGCTGATGCTTATAGATCATCTTAGTGAGGTTATCAAAGTTGAAACAGAAAACAACGCAGAGACTAATTTTCAAAAGGTTTGAGAACTTTCGTGAAAAATCAATTGCTGGCTTTTGTGTTGCGTTTCAGAATTTTTGATTGGTGTTATCTATTTTTCAAATCATAGGCAAGTTGCACGTTGGAGGCGGGGGTGAAAATTTACTCTGCTAGGGTGGATGCGGTGCACTCAGAGGCATATAAGGTCTTGGGTGGGATCAATCGAGCCGGCATAGAAGATGAACAAGGTTGGCTGAGGGCTATAGTAACGTTCAGTCATAATTTGGTTCCGTTTGCTTTCACATAGTTAATTCATGTATTGACTAATTAAGGTAGTCAAGTAAAATGGTAACTTGGCCATTAAGATTGGCGACTTAAGTATTGCAGAACTGCAATTTCTATTAAGTCTCTCAGTACGATTTCAGAAGTAACTATACGCTGTCTTTAACACGTTAATGTTATCTACTAGTTTTGATAACTTAATGTTATGTACTAAATTCAGCATTTTTTGGTGAAGAGATATCTATGCTTCGGTACTTTGTTCAGTTTCCTATCATAACGCTTTTTCTAACAGAAACTGTTGCAGATGGAGGCAATGCTGACAATGAGTTGGACGGCACTCATTCTAAGAAAAATCCTGAGAGGAAGGTTGGGTTTTTTTATTACATGGCATTAGTGGATTAAACTGCAGTTGCAAACTCATGCAAGTGCTTCTGCAGATATCACCACTATCAACATTGGAATCCTCGTTTGAAGTTCTTAATGTCAAGAAGTTTGACGGTAAATTCATATCCTTCTTCTAACCCTGCATTTTTCTCATCTGTTTTCCTCTTTGAATTTCTGATTTGTATTCCTGATGTTTTAGTTACATTTTCGGTGGATCCTCTATATCATCAGACATCTGCAAAATTTGATGAAGGTGGAGCCAAGGGTCTCCTACTGAATAACCTTGGAGTATATGGAGGATGTCGAGTACTTTTTGATTCTTTTGAAGTACCAGGGAAGTGCAAATCATGTTCGTCCCAAAATACTACTTCTGATATGGTTGATCTCTCTTTTGCCAAAGGTATGAAATAGAGAGTTCTGATCTCTCTAGTTCATGTTCCCACACACACATGTGTGTATATGTATTCCCTTTTTTCATTTATTCTTCAAGTTTTGGTCATTTGCTTGTCTTCTTTGTAGAATCTATTGAACAGATGGTGATGAACATGCGTGCAATGAATGAGATTTCTCCGACTCTCAAGGATATTGTCTGTCTGTTTGATAGTGATAATCAAAGGCCATTACAAACATTTGATGTAGGCCAGGAATCGGATGTGATTGTTGATGCATATGATGATAATAAATTTTATTTTGATTCTAATTTATTTGGGAGTCATGATGCATCGATCTCTGATCATGATTACGAGACAAGTTTTGTTAATCAGAGCTGTAGTTCTGGAGATCCTGCTTTTCAAAGCCATCATGAGGTAGTTGTTACATATGGCATGCTGAAATGGTTTTTGATTGAGTTATACCATTGATTATTTATTTATTTATTTTTTTGCGTGAACCTAGTGGCGAAGCTAGGAATTTTTTCTTGGAAGGCTCAGATCATAATTACACGCGAAATTTGTTATCCTTTTGAGCAAATGAGTATTGGCATACAAAGAACACCTGCCCCCCTACAACTGTAATCTTTTTTAATCTAGGAAAAGCTTCCAACCTATACGGCCCGGGCTTCCACTGCCTCAACCCCCCCTAAATTTACCACTGTGCAGAATCTTTTGGATTTTTTCGTTAAGTACAAATAAACAAAAGAAACAAATATGTAAGGCCACTTAGTTTTCTAATATTTTGTAGGGGAACGATCCTTATACATTCCGTGAACCTGATGTGGATGACACATTTGAGAAATTCTCGATGTTTCTGTTTCAAGGGCTTGGAGTTGCTTCAAAACAAAATGCATGGGCAGGTCCTGATCACTGGAAGTATTGCAGATCTAAGGGTAGGAATGAAGGGGAAATTATGCTATTAGTTTGTATTGTATGTTGTGTTACTAAAAAAAAAGTTTGTATTGTATGTTGTGTTTAACAACTAAATTTATACGGTATTTATTTGTAGGTTCAGAGGATGCAACAACCACAGAAGGTGGACCAACTGTCTCAACTAAGAGAGCAAAGAAGAAAATCCTCACTGAAGTTGACATCGAATTTAAAGAACCCTTGGACGAAGAAGTGCATGATATCTTTCTTCCCCCTAAAAATCCGAAGTCTTTACTTTTACCTGCAAATAGAGCACCAGCTAATAACAGACTTCCAGAAGATTGCCATTATCAACCCGAGGATCTCATCAAATTGTTCCTTCTTCCCAATGTTCTGGTAATGTAGGTTAATCCCTTGCAATATATAAATTTACGATATTGGTTGCCAGTAATGTAGCTTAAAGTTTGGTCTAGTGGAGTTATTTTAGCTGAGCTTGATCTCAAGCTTTTGAGTATGGAGTGTCAGTCTGGGGCCTCAATCCAGCATACAGCAGTTTATAGGCATTTGGCTGAGTTCGTGATGGGCGGAATATTTATAGCCACTAGCAGCATATATTATGTAGTTCTTTGGTGGTGACTAATAAGTGAGTAGAAATGAGATTTTTTCCACATGCACAGCTTAAAATCTACGATATAATGCTCAAATAGTGTTGAGAAAAATGTATATTCAGGTAATCGTGTTAATGCCCTTTTTAAAATTGTTCTTGGTCCTTGTAATGTTTTTCTGTTCGACAATGAAATGTGATATTCCCATTTTGATTGCAGTGCCTTGGGAAGAGAAGATATTTTTTTGGTATGGACCCATCTTCCTTTCTCATGATTATCTAATGTTCCAAGAACATGAGTGGACATTACACATGCAGGTGTAGTATATATTTGCATGATTATGTTGATGTTTGGCATGACAGTTTGTTTACCTTTAGGTTTTATGGTATCTTCTGATGAGTGAGGGAGGGCATCTGACAGTGTTTCTGTAGGATCTATCCTCTTTGATAGATGTAGGCATAAATGTTGAGTGTATATTATATAGTTCTAACGATTCTTCTTCCCTAGCTGTTTATTGAGTAAGGTGTCATGTCACAAGTTAGAGTGTACCATGTCTTAGCATTAGATGATAAGCATAATGTTTCTCTAAGAAGAGTAGGCATAGTGTTTCTTTCTTTTCTCTTGTGATATCTCAAGAAGTATCTCGAAGAAGAATTGGAAGGCGTTTCTCCAAGTAGACTTGGGGAGAATGTCTTTTTTATGGGCGCACTTGGAGAGAATATATTAGTTGTGTATTAAATGATGACTACCTTATTATTTTATCTGGATGATAACTCATGGCAAGGTAACAATGATTTTGACGAAGCATTGCCATCATGGGACAATGAGAGTGTGCTTGATGGCCAACATGACGATGGGCATTTTCGTAATAGTGCGGACAACTTAGATAGACTTGTCTCTCAGCCTCGCCAGGTTTGTTTTCATTCTATTTTTCCTTCTTTCTTTTCCGCAAGGTTTAAGTAAATCTTGGTATTCTTTGGTTAGGTCTGTAAAAGTTTGCAATAGATTTAGTGTGGTGTGAAATATAAGAGGGTTACTGTTTCTCCATGTCCTTTTCTCTATATGAGAGCAACACTTTTTGAATGGAAAGAGAGTTACAGGGAGTAAGAGATTTTTTCTCAGAAGAGCAGTTGAGATTGGTCTTTAATTTGGGGCAGAGAACTTTTGTATTGGTATTTTTAATGGCTTTTTTCTTTCTAAATCTAGGGCATTGTTGGTTGAAGATTACTTGTCAAACAAATCATTTCTTAGAATTGTATGCATCATAATTACCCAAAAAAGTGCTGTTAGTTTTTTCTTGTCCTGAGACTTGACTTGTGATGCTTTAGGTAAACAGAATTGAAGTCCAATATGACAAAACTTCAAAACAAGTTGATGTGCATTCACTCAAAGAAACTCTGTGGGAGCACATACAAGAATCTTGTGAAGTTCCTGAATCAGTGAGCATATTCTTTTCATCTGTCCAAGATTTACTTCTGACACAGATATATTGCGTTGTCCCCGTTTGGTTACACAGATGAGATGAGATGATATGTTTTAAATAGTAATGAATAAAATATTGTTGTAATATAAGTTTTTAATATTAATTTTGTATTGGGATTTGAAAAAGTTAAATTATTTATTATATTTTGTATGAGGATTTAAAAAAATTGTCATGATGAGTTGAGATGAGATTTTTGGTATTGTGTAACCAATCCGGTAATTATTGTCTATATTTGTCTGACGGGCTTGCATCTTCCAGTTTCATTATATAGAAAGTTTAAGCTCGTAGAACTAATCTATTCAGAAACTGGATATGAATTTAAGCTGTCCGCCAATCTGATGGAGCTCATAACTATAGTAGCTTACCTGTTCCAACTCTATCAGCTTATTTGCACAATTTTAACAAAAATAAATTAAACTTATAGATGTTTCTGCAGTTCATTTGCAATTTAATGTGCATAGAGTTTCTTGTCGACATGAATACAATATTTTGAATATGAACATTGTTTGGCAAGCAACCTGCTTTTGCTATTGGCAGAAAGGCAATGTTATTTTTTCATTGATTTTCCTGCCAACTGTCTGTTTCTTGTATCTTGCTTGTTCTTTCACATTAATTCCAATAGCTTTTAATGAATCAGTCTTAATGTTTTTTTTTTGTTTCTTAATGTATCTAGTATCTTGTTACCTGTCCTTTTTTTTTTTTTTTTGTTTCCTTAATGAATCGTTTCTTCAGTAGCTCAGTTGAAAAATGCGTTTCTTATTTTTGATAATATGTTCCTTAGCAAAAGGTTTGCAAAGAAACGATCTCCTTCAGACAGCTCTTGTCCTCCTTTCCTGTTGACTGTCGAGCAGCTGCTCCGGAGGACATTTCTCCACATTTGTGTTTCATCTGCCTCTTGCATTTGGCTAATGAACATGGTTTAAACATCCGTGGCAGCCCCTCATTAGATGATCTCAGCATACATCTTCCCTCTTCTTGCGGAAACTCGGATGGTGGGTCCAGCCTTCAACATAACCAAGATGCAACTTGATTTTTGGATGGCAAGAACTGGGAAGATAGTGATTTTCTCCATGCAAGTATTTGTGACCTATCAATCACTAGAAATGAAATTATTAGCCATTAGTAGTTTTCTTGATATGCCGAACTATGTCACATGCCGTTATCTTGGTTTTGTATATAGATAAGTGCAGTACTAATCAAATCTGGGAAATGTATGTGCTGCTGTGTGCATATTGGGAGTATACGTCAGAATGTCAAGTCCACTGTAACTTCGCTTCCTATGTGTCATTATTTTGTTGAATTGACAGTCAAAAATGGTTTGTTCCATTTGACAAGTTTTGCTTTAGAGGGATTTCTTTTCCCGTTTGTGTTATTGAATATGCAAGTGTTTCTTAGAGCATCCCCATCCGGTTTTCCATCCCCATCTCTATAATTTAACTCAAAATCACATTTCTTCAAATTTATCCCTAAATTTTATTCATCTTCTAAAAACCTCCTACATCCCATTCCCCATCCCTATCTCTATTCTATTAAATAATATTTCTCTATTCTTTTTTTATTACTTTATTCTCTCTCTTCCATTTACAATCCTAACTACTAACTCTTTTGTCTTATTATCTTTTTTTTAAATATCACTTTCTACTAAATATTTATATGATTTTGACTACCCAATACAGTATTTTTTCAAATCATTAATCGTATTATAAAAATAGTAAATTTTATTAATAAATTAATCCATGTTCGTACGTGATGGAAATTTTATTTAGAAGAGTACTCTTTATCAATTAAAGATTAATGAGGATCCGTAGTCACGTATTGATGTTTAATTTTTTTAAATTGGTTGTAACGGTAATATTACCTGTCCTTTCTCTAACGGTCATATTTTTTGTCCTTTTTACAACGGTAACATTTTTTGTCATATTTCCAACGGTAATATTTTTTGTCTTTTCTCTAACGGTAACTTTTTTTGTCTTCTCTCAAACGGTAACATTTTTTGTTTGTAGTGTAACGGTAACTTTTTCCTCTATAAATTAGCATATTGCTAACATTCACATTCTCACAAACTCAAGTCTTATTTCATTTATAGAGCAGAGATTCTAATCAAATCTGGGAAATTTATATAAGAGCATCCCCATCCAGCTCCACATTATTAATATAACATAATTTAATATGACAAAGGGCTCAGAATGGTGTAAATATGCTCAGCATGCGTAAATAAGGTGGCGAACATCGAATGGCTGCAAAACCCCACTTGAACCCCAATTGCCTTTTGTGGAAAGTACCACAAACTGCAATATGGTCATCCGAATGAGGATTACCCCGCCATATCGATGGGTCCCCTAATACACTAGTGACCTACCAGCACTATAACCATCATCATAGCCTATTAATAGGTCCCCTCCCCCGAGATATATGAATAACTGCAAAGAATCCAAAAAGATTGCACAAATTCAAGCAAACTACAAGGAAACTGTCACAACCACAATACTATTATCCAACAAGATTGTATTGATCATAAGAATAGGCAAGAGATCTAGCTATAGGATCTACACGGTGCAAAAGGTGTATACTATTATCCAACAACCTAAATAAATTTTTTTTACTTTTTTTTTATAAGTACATCAATTTTAAGCCACAATGTAATATATATAAAGTAGAAATAATAATGTCCTTTCACAAGGTTCAGAAGCTGATGAATCAAGAATTATAGAGTCAAAAAATGAACATGTGCAATGATCACAAGCTAGACTCCTCGAAGAACTCCTGTAACATAGCATATACACAAACACAAGAATATGCAATAAGAAAAGGGATGGGGATACGTATTTCGAAGGTAATTAACCCACCAACACAGTGATTATGGTATGTGGTTTCAACTAGCAAGGAAAAGACATATTCCAGATCAATGGTAACACAAAAAGTGGCAATGCTCAGAAACATATTCCAAAGTACACACTAGGCATTCTATTCACTTTTCATTGAAGTTTCTTACTAAAAAGAAAAAAAAAAAAGCACATGCATGGTCAAGCTACAGCTTAAACAGCAGTTGAGGAATCACAACTAATATTCTATCACAAAATGGCAACATAAATAAGGGCAACAGATTTCTTAAGCCTCAAAATCCATTCCATACCAACAAACTCCCCCAAATTCTCCTCAAATCCAACAACCCAACACACCAAGAAGTCACCAAAGCCACAATGGCAACCAGAGCATCTCGGCTTGTCAACCGGAAGCATCAACAAATTATAAATGGTAAAAGATGAGACAAAAATCCAAAAAAAAAAAAACAATCCGTGCGAAACCCAGCAAAATTTTCTCGGCAGCCAAACACCAAATCAATGAATATGCAATACTCAAATAAAATATCCTCAAAACCAACAACCCAACACAGCAGGAAGTACTTAAACCCACAATCGTGTGTTGTATTTTCTCAACATCAACTCAATCAATGGATCAGAATAATAAGAAATTTTCAAACATGAGCTTCGTCATTTTGCACGGAAAAAATTCCGTGAGAAATCAACAACACTTTCTCGGCAGCCAAACGGTGAAAGTATTATGCAATCTCCAAAGAAATTCGTACCCAACGAGAGAGCCGAATGCAATTATCAAGATGAATCACAGAGTTCCTCCAAATTTTCCAAATATCACAGCCGAGCGAAAGGGGAAAAGAAGACCTCAAGGTGAAGCTCAAGGGTTGTGGAGATCTTACCGTGCGTGCCGATGGAGACCTGCAATCAATGGTGGAGCGCAAGAGGGAGGGGCCAACGGTTTACCCTAGCAAGAGAGAAGGAAGACGCGGGGGGGAAAGGAAAATCGTTGGGGATGGGGATGCGATGGGGATGTACAGTCGTTCCTCATCTATGGGGAACTCCTGTACAGACCCTAAACGGAAACCCCAAAATGGGGAACCGGATGGAGACACAAAAATGAGCAAATCTCTAAAATTTTCTCCAAAATTTAGGGATGGGGATGATATAGGGAACCGGATGGGGATGTTCTTATGATGCTGCTCACGAATGACGAATGGAATTGTGGTAGATATTGGATATCTACTATTGCCGGTCGAATTTTGTTAATCTAGATGCTCGACCGTCAGAAATCCATCTTATCTGATGAATAATATGGGGCAGATTTGTGTTGGAATCAAGTAAATATTCTTAGCTATAGGAAGGATTGTTCAAGACGGCATCTTTTCCTTTGAGGGGTGTGAAGTGGGTCTTAACCACCAGATCCCCTAGCAAAAGAAAAGGAAATCTGTACACTTGGAAGGAAATCTGACTGATGCATAGCTGATCTGACTGATGCACTTGGAAATATTAGATGTGGTAACTGGGTTTTGAATAAATCTAAATAAATTCGAGAAAAATGAGATACGCAATACTGATAAGAACGTGACACGTGGTGTTGACATGATTAGACATGGAATCAATTTAGCGTGGTGGATGGCAGAGTTCAGTTGAATCAGTTCGAGTCTTATGAACAAAAAGATAATTAATTATTTCTATCTGGATATTTCAACTTTTCATGACGCAGGACGTGCTAAAACATCTTTGCAAGGTGCGCCCGTGAACACATTTTTTGGCATTCTTGCTATTGATAATCATAATCCCTGTCAAGCTCTCTTCACTCGTATGTCATTTGCCACCGTTCTAACTAGGGGGGAGTTCGGTCCGGTTCGGTTCGGTCCGGGGAGGTTTTGTGGACCGGACCGAACCTATTCGGTCCAGGGTTTTCTCACCCTGGACCGGACCGAACTCCCTCAGGACCGGTTCGGTCCGGTCCTATTCGGTCCGGTCCGGTCCGGTCGGTCCATTCGGTCCAAGGTTGACTTTTTTTTTTTTTTTTTTTTTTTTTTTATCTAATGACATTTTTTTAATACTTATGTAATTATATTGTAATATATTTAATATATATATATATAGTATACTATTATATATATATATTAGTAATATGCTAATACTATTAGTCTATTAGTAATAATACTATAACTAATAACTATATGTAATAATAACTATACTATAACTAATAACTATATGTAATAATAGTTATAGTGATAACTATATATGTAACTATATGTAATACTAATAACTAATACTATTAGTCTATTAGTACTAATAACTATACTAGTATTAATAACTATACTAGTACTAATACTATAACTAATAACTATATGTAATGATAGTAATACTATATGTAATACTATATTAAATAATAGTAATACTCTTATTACTAATACTCTATGTAGTTATAGTGATTTAATACATATTATAACTATAGTCTATATTAGACTATTAATATTTTTTTATACCATATATAATTATATAATTAATTATATACAACTATTATATAAATAATATATATAAATATATTTTTTTTTAATTTCTATTCGGTCCGGTTCGGTTCGGTCCGGGGTGAAAAACTCCCGGACCGGGACCGGACCGAATCCTCTCGGTCCCTTAAAAATTGGACCGGACCGGACCGGTCCCAATTCGGTCCGGTTCGGTTCGGTCCAAACAGTGCCGGTCCGGTCGGTTTTGCCGGTCCGGACCGGCCGATACTCACCCCTAGTTCTAACGGAAGTCCTGGACATTGAAGAATCTGCATTAAAGTTTCCCAAAAATAAAATCTTTGATTATTTGGCGCCTAGTTGTACAAAAGGATAAGGGAATCTGTAATTTGCTGGCACACTTTTGCTCTATGTAATCATTAACTTGGAGAAGAAGTTTGATACGGTGCATAGCAGTGTTACCTTACCTTTTTGGAAATTTCTCTAACAAATCTTCTCATTTCTCTCCGTGGTAAGTGGATCTTTAAGGGCTGATTTAGATTAAGATAAGGGATGAGATGAGATGAGATGAGATGAAATGAAATGATTTTAAATAAAAGATAAATGTTAAATAAAATAATATTAAAATAATATATTTTTAATATTATTATTATTTTGAGATTTGAAAAAGTTAAATTAAGATTTGAAAAAATTGAATTATTTATTATATTTTTTGTAAAAATTTAATAAAATTATAATGATAAGATTATATAAGATGCTTTTTGAATTCAAATGGAGCTATTGGCTAAAAGGAAGATTTTGAATTTGAAGCCTTTAGCAATCAAAAGAGATGTATAGAGTGCATAATTTTGGAAGAATGATTTTAGCCATTTATGCTTCCTAAATCTTTCAAAGCAATGGATCCATGTTTATCTTTTATCCATTTAGAGGAAGGGGGTTTCGAACTATGCTCCCATTTTAAAGGTTGAGAGTTATGCCAATCAGACCACATGTCTTTAGTATGGATCCATGTTACGGGTTGGTTGCTTGAGTTTTTGGCAGACTAATCTCTTATACATACAAATTTAGGAAAAAAAATAAATAGAAATATTATGTTTCGCCCTAGAGTTTTGTAGGTCTATATGATTTATCTTAATACATTTCTTAAATAAAGTGTATAAGAGTGACAAAACTACTTTTGATCACTTATGGATAAACTCAAGCAGAAAATGTCAAAGAATTGCTATATCTTATTCTAGGCCACAGATAGGCAACATGAAAAAAGTTGCAAATTGTGGAATCCTGACTTATATTTCTTATCCCCGACCCACCTTTTTGGGTGAAGCTTTTTCCTATTTTTTAGAACTCCTAAGACTTATGGCCTGCATGTGGAAAAATAGCTAGGCAGAGATAGGATGGGCCAACCAAGTAGGACAGTGATCAGGATACTGTTTACATAGTTTGCAGCAATTAATCTGTATTTCATGCAATTTTTTTTCTTTTTTGATGGAAAATCCACCTGATTTTGTGATTTTTCTTTTAATAACAAAAATATGGTTTTCGATGTCCTCTTTTGATTTACAGAAATCCCGGCCCATGTTACCGCCAATGAGACAAAGTGGGCCTTCAAGTTGACGTGGGGACCGCAATAGCACCATCACAAGTGGGATTGTGGAATGGGCGGGACAGATTCCCAGGGTGGAGGGGTCCAAAACTATAGATCTTATAGAAGGCCAGGCCTATGTTCTATCTCGTGGGACCCATACTTGTGTGTAGGAAGAGGCCCAGAGGGAAAATTGATGAGAAAAAGGCAATTAGGGTATATATGCTTCTTTTCACCACCGACCATATCGAGCAGTGACCAATTATATTCTAATCTCTTTCCGTTGTGGCTATGTTATCTTGTCTTTACGTACTCTTATTGCTGGAATGCTTACAATGCATCAGCTCTTTTTTTCTGTACGTACATGCATTTCGAAAAAAATGACATTAGTATGATTATTACATTGGTGACGTTACAACTACCATTAATATATATCCTTTCAAGTTGGATGGCACATGTTGATACCTCTAACGGCCGCGGTGACCTTGGGTGGTTGATCTATCCATCCATTGCAGCCATCAAGGGTGGATCAGTTTCTTATCATGGTGTGGTCGACCTCCGAGCTCGAAACACCAATGAATTTTTTTAAAGTTAAAATTTATTTCAGCAAAGATTTAAATTTCCTAGCTAGTTTTAGAAATAACTATATTTAACTCGTCTCATTTTTTATTTTATGGATTGACTATTCTTTTAGAGAAATGATATAATTTTAGAGTTTTAAGGTGTGCATGTTTGGTACACATTCTTTGAAAAAAGAAGAAGATAAATATATAATTCATATGAAAAAAAAATTATTTTTTAATTGTGAGCTCAATTTTTTTTTTTAAAGAAAGTGCGAGACTTGCAGACCTTATAATTATATCTATCATTATTTATTATGAGGAATCATGACCATTTTCTGCTAAGAATAGCTATTTCTTACAAAAGATAAAAAATAAAAACTCTTATTATGTGAATCAAATAATTTTTTGTTTTTTATTAGCATCGAACAACGTGCCGATTAATCCCGAGAGTGTATAGGTCATTGACAAGGAGTTTTTCGTAAGTGCACATTTGATAATTTAAAGAAAAATCTCTCAGTCTCATAACCCATAGAGATTATTTATACCTAAAGAGATTTGAACTTTAAACCTGGAGGGAACATACCCCTAAACTCAATGCTTTTACCACTTCAGCCAACCTCTAGGACCTGTGCACCTCATAGATATTATGTGAATCAAATATGCTCTAAGTTCTTGGTCATTATATACAATTGGATAAGGACAAAAGAGAAATGTGTTCGTATTTCTGCGCATTAATTTGGTGCATGTGGCAATTACAATGACGCTCATAATATTCTATAGCTTTTGTGCTTTTGTTGACTGATATCACATGCATATGCATTTCTCACCATTAAACAAGACAATTTCCAATCTATCAATCTCTCTCCGCCACCGCCACCTTTTTCTGATCAACTACTTATAAATATGTACAAAACCTCTATTTGGTCTTTACTACTACAAACTTCTCTTAAATATTTTTCATTTATCAAGTATTCCTGATCACCACACCATCTTACTGGTCAGCTTTTCACTCGCTCAAGAACAAAAGCCATGAGCAAATTCAAGAAATCTCAGATTCTAATGCTCACCCTCCTAGCTGTTCTTCTCATTATTACACCCCTCTTTTCATCCTCGTTGAGGCCTACCTACCGCTACTTTGTCATCATCAACATCCTCATTATTGCCGTCGGGGCTGAAGCAGGCGTTCTTTCATCCTCCTTATTCAAGCCTTCCGAGGACAAAAAACATCCTGCTTCTCATGCTGCCCCAAAACCTTTGGTGTCCTCAGAAGTCTCTCCCGATAAAGGGGGTCTTAAGAACACTAACGATAGTAGTTTGGTTGCTCCAGAAATTACTGTGAAGAAGGCTAAGGTTATTGAGAAATCCGCCTCCGAGAAAATCGCCGGTCCTGTTAAAATGGATAAAGTTAAAAAGTGTCCCTCCATGCCTAGCCTTTTCTTCATAGGAGGCGGGGAGAGTGAAGCAGAAGCTGTGGAGGAGGAATATTATTATGAAGAGGAAGAGGAGGCCGAGGAGGAGGAGGAGGAGGAGGACAGTGAGAAAGAGCTGTTTACTAAAGCCGAGACGTTTATCCGGAACTTCTACAAGCAGCTGAAGATGCAGAGAGAGGAGTCATGGAAGAGGATTCATGGGTTCTATCATAAGGCCTTTTGATTTTGAGCCAATATTATTAATGCTCTCATCTTATACTCTAGGTTATATCATTGGTTTTTGGGGATTTATATTGTGCGTGGAGGAGAACAGTTATGTTATTCTTTTCATGGTTCTTCTTTTCATTGAGTTTTGTAAGTAGAGTACGTTTCAGTTACTACTGCTGCTGGTCATGCTGGTCTTCTGTTTTTCGATCTTCCCATATCAATCCTGTCTATATAACGGGAGATATATAGGTCTAGTACTCACATTATATGTATAAACTTAAATGGAAGTTGCAGGGAATCACAAATTCACAAGTTTATTAATCTGATCTGCACATGACGGTGATGATGATCATGGCTTACTGAATAAATTCGGATTTATTTCTTATGTTTTTTCTTTGATCTGCACACGCTATGCCACAGAATTACGATTTCATTATCATTTTGTAGGTACTCGCTTAGGGTACTGTACGTGTGAGCTAAACCACAGTACTCACGTACACAATTATAAGCAAAACAAGAACATTATCTACATCTCAAAGCTGGTAAAAAACTAGCTTTATCTCACTAATAAATTATAAGCCTCTAATTAACTTGTATAGGAATAATGAACCTTTGAGGAAAAAGTGAGTTGCGTGATCTTTTTCCGAGCTTTTGTTGTCATCATGCAGTAGTGACACTCCAAAGAATATAAAAAGTCTTTTGAAATCATGGGATTGGAATCATATTATAAAAAATCCACACTAATTAGTGATTAATTATGAGTAGGGGAAGGAATCAAATGCTAATTACAAACCACAACATGATGAATTCGATCGGTCCGAATGTCTTCTGATTAGCAATTAACATGAGCATGCAGTACTTTAGCTCATGATGTGTTAAGCCACCTACATGCATGTCTATTGGTCCCAACTCCGAGCAAAAGTCCATGCGTGACAACAGAAACAAACAGCTGAAGCTAAAGATATGAAACTCCTTGGCTCACCAGCTCCTTTAATTAATAGGAACCTTCACACACAGCCACATGAGATCATCATGATCAGATGATCACTTTCAACTTATGATCAGACCAATTAATTTCTATAAACCAATATAATTATTTTTCTCCTAAAAATCATGACACTTTCAACTAATTAGGTTTCACTGATCAGACGAATTATACATATATATATATATAGTTGGTGACAACCAACATGTTGAAAGTGCTTTTTATCTTAATTTCCCTTGAATAATTGATTGTAGTGTAACCGGAAATTAAGAAACTCTCTCTCTCTCTCAAGAAGGTGCTGCACCAACCCTTGATCATGTGGGGATCTCCGTTTCCAAGAATGTTCTAGCTAGCTGTATTTCTTGTCCAAGATTTTATCTTTTTATATGCATGTTTTTCCTTTCGGGTTAAAAGTCGAGTCTCTTTTCATTCATGTAGTCTGATCCGTAATAAGGAATTCTAGAACTTTCTTTCTCTGCTTTCAAACTTCAAATTCCCTTGCTGCTTGTCTTTGCCCTGTGGGGGTCCATGGAAATGGCTTCTTGCACAGATCCTCCTCGATCTTTCTTTTTTATTTTTCTTCTCGAAATATATTCTTATGGATACACCACATGAAGACAGTACGTACAGATCACCTCAATTCTCAGATTCTCAGAAATCATACACACACACACACACACGATTGTTAACACTTGAAGGGTATCATTAATATCATCAATATCTAAATACTAATGATCAAGAATAACGCCATCCATGACTTCTGAACTAATTAACTCTAGAAAAGCTTTTTAAACTTAATTTCTTCAAAGATATTGGCAATCTAAGATACAAGCGCACACTCAATCTAAACGGAATGAACAAATTAGGCCTTATCATAATCTTTTTGAGTTGAATTCATGAATCAGTTTCTATTTCTTACGAAACGCATTACATCAGTCAGCTACCTAACATCCTTAGTTTAATTTTCAGATATACATGACAAACTGAGCTCGGACTTGTTCAACATTGTATATCCATGGAAACATATTTCAGTATATATTACTACTTTTAATTATTAGAGAGAACAGTGACCCCTCCTTTGGCGTGCCAAAGTAAACATATAATATCCAGATTTTTATTTTCTTTTAAATATTAGATATGCGAGATAACTTTCGGCCTCGTTTATTTTCACAACTCATCTCAACAAATGATTCCACATACAACTATAAAATGTGTAAATTTCATGTAATCATTTTCAAAAATGGTGGCCGGGGTACTTCAGTATTAAAAAATTATTATTATTATTTTTTATGTAGGTCCTATGTTTTATTCACTTTTTTCAAAACGATTACGCGGTGGTTACACAATTTTCAATTGTAAATATTTTTTCTCATAAACTAAACAATTTAACTTTTTCAAGTCTCAAAATAAAAATAATATTAAAAATATATATTTTTATAATATTTTATTCAACTTTTAACTTTAATCTCAACTTATCTCATCTCATCTGCGAAAATAAATAGAATTTATAACCCTATATTAGGGTTAGCTTGAATGGTAAAGGCTTTGATCTTGGTGGTATACTCCCTCTAAAGTCAAAGGTTTGAATCCCATTGGTGCAATCAATCTTTATGGGCTATCAGGTTGAGGAATTTTTTTCTTAAATTATCTGAAGTGCAATTGTGAGAAACTCCTTACCGAAGGTCTGTGCACCCTCGAGATTAGTTGGAATGCTGTTATCGGACACTCATTATCAATAAAAAAAAAAAAAATTAACCGGATTTATATTGTACTACATTGTGGACCAAGAAATTATGCAAGGAGACCTCTGTTAGAGAAATAAAAGCTCCTATTGAGTGGCCTATTGAATCTAATTATTCATATAATTAAGAGTTTTGCTACTCATCATATTCACACATCATATTTATTTTTATTTATTTTTTTTACTTTTTTTTTAAATTTTTTTGGTTTATTCTTTAGTAAATTAATTAAATTTTTATACTTATTATAAATTCAACACATATTTGATAAAAAATAAAAAAAATTGTGTATAATGTGAAAATGATGAGTAAGCCATTTCTCTTGTATAGGATCTACCTGAAGTGGTTCAGGACTAGATTGACCCAGCTAAAAGCCAACCCCATATAATATGCATCAACCGAGTAGGAATAGACATAAAAGCCCATATTTTATTGGTAAACGATCCTCAAGTCACAAGCCCATTCAAGGGTGTTCCTTCTTTTTATGGCATAAATGAATCTTCAAACTATGAACAATGTTGAGCTTGGTCTCCTAGAGTTTTGTTTGGGCCAACAACCTGCCCATTAAGAGAGCACCAAGGTATAAATTCTAGATCAGTTGAATTTGAGTTTCTTTCTAATTAGAAATTTACAACAAATTAAGCACGTGAGAAGCAGTCAAAAGATGCGTTTTTGAAGATTGATTCAAGGAATAGAAAATGAAGCAGTAACAACTGTCCACCGACGAAATATATTATAGTAAATATATCACACATATTATATGTTATAGTTGGCTAGTTGCATATGTTCAAACTACATAGAAATTAGCAACAAAAAAAAAAAAAAAATCTATGATAACAGAAGGTTGACAAAGACTAGGCACTTGAATTGAAGACTCTTTCGTCTATATCATGTTCTTTTTCAATGTGTAACATACAGATCTGTGGAGAAGTATTTCTCGTTGATGAAGGATGGGGAAGGAGTCCAACAGGCTGGTTCTTGGAGCATCTTCAGTAGTATTATTGTTTGTTTTGTTCTTTCTTTATGCTGCAATTTTCACATCGGATGTTAACCCATTTGATTCATGTAATGATCAGCATTCATACCCTTTTTGCCAGTGTGCTATTTTCATTTTAATATTTTCTTTCTTTCTTTCTTTCTTTCTTTCTTCTTCTTCTTCTTCTCCTCTTTCCCCAACTTCCCTCCGCCAGGTGTACCCTTTTCCTTTGACTATGCTAAATTGAGTTGTTTGGTACTGTAGGGAAGAACAGTCTACCAGACTGGGATCGTAGTCTCCGCAGCAGAAAGGTTGAAAAAGGCAAAGAAGTTGCAAAGCCTCTAGAATTTCTTCTAAGAAGATTAGTAAGAGGTTTTCTCTTCAAGACTTCATCTTTAGCATTAATATGATTTCGTTTCTCAACTTGCTTTCAAATACAACATAAGATCTTGTCGACATAAGCTTTCTATACAGACCCAGATTCACTCATTAATACAGATTAATGTCGGTCTTCAGTCTTCCTAATCAATGTAGAAGTCTCAATCTGCACAGGAGAAGATCGAACTCAGCTTGAAACCACTGGATTTTCTTGCCACTCTGACCTCCATTCTGAAGTTTGTATCACAAACAAACCAGCTATAGTTGACAATAGTGCATTGACTACTTACCTCCAATCCTCCGGCGTTCAAGTTAAACACATGGTTCGGCCATATGCAAGGAAAGAGGATGAGACGGCCATGAAACAAGTGACGCCCGTGCAAATACTTGCTGGAAATGTAAGCTCACCGGCTTGTCATTTCAAACATGATGTCCCGGCTGTGGTCTTCTCCTCTGGTGGCTTTACAGGGAACCTATTTCATGAGTTTAACGAGGTCATCATCCCCTTATTCATCACATGCCGCCAGTTTCAATCCCACCTGCAATTTGTCATCTCCGATTTCAAGCCTTTGTGGGTCAGAAAATACAATCGGATTCTAACCCACCTGTCTCGTTTCGAGGTCATAAACCCAGCAACAGATGGAAGTGTTCGCTGCTTTCCTGCAGCAGTTATAGGGCTCATGTACCACGAGAACCTAGCCGTAAATTCTACAGAAATTCCTGGAGGGTACTCCATGTTTGACTTCAAGAAGTTCCTCAGAGAATCATATAACCTGAAGACACAGACTGTTTCTGATATAGAAAAGCCCGTGCTAGTTCTCATATCTCGTCGTAAAACAAGAACATTTCTGAATGAAGATGAAATGGTGGGCATTATGGAGGAACTGGGTTTTCAAGTAGTTGTGGTGAAGCGTAACAGTATGTCAAACTTGGACAAGTTTGCCAGTTTCATAAACTCGTGCAGTGTCATAATCGGAGCCCATGGTGCTGGCCTTGCAAATGCAGTGTTCTTACCTGCTGGGGCAGTGATGGTGCAAGTGGTACCACTGGGGCTGGACTGGGCTTCAAAAGCCTACTATGGAGACCCGGCAGGGGAGATGGGGGTGCATTACATGGAATACAAGATAGAGCCAGAGGAGAGTTCGCTCTTCAAAGAATATGGACCACAGCACCCAGTCATAGCTGATCCCATGTCTATATTCTTGCAGGGCTACTATGCTGCAAGAGCTGTGTATGTTGACGGCCAGAATCTGACGATAAATTTATTCAGGTTTAGGGAGACACTCAACAAGGCAATGAAATTTCTTGTACACTAAACTGCATGCTTTGATTGAAGATTACAGGGCTTTGTTTTTTTGTTCTCTTAAGAATACAGAAAACCATATTCAATCATGTATTTTATTGCAAACCGAATTAGAGTTTGTGTCAAGGAAATCCCCAAAAGACTATAAAATTAGAGGTTGCCACCAGATGTTTTCTTTGATATCGCAGCTATTACCAGTGCGTTACCAAAGTGTATTTTCTTAACGAACGTGCTTCCGGAGCACTACCGAAGATGCTTTGAAGACAGACTTGCGAAGTTACGAAGTTTAGATTTGTCGTCTAACAAAGCTTAAATACAATTCGAATTAAGTTCATACCTTAAAAGGGTCAAGGTGCAATGTGTAAGTAATCTCATATTCAATGATTTCAGACTCTAGAAATGAATTCAGATCTGAGTGGCGAAGCAAAAATGTCTCTGAGCTCAGAGCTGTGCAAACAGTTATCAACCACCAAGTTTTTCAGTCTGAATGTGTACAAACTTCCTAGGGCAACCGTGATACGGAAAAATGAAGCACGCTCCTGCAGAGCCTTCCCAAAAAATAGTTTGAAAGAACGAAGGTTGCCATAGAGTATAATTTACACTTTTTACAGCCAGGTGTAAACCGTCAAATGTAGT
Organism: Carya illinoinensis; assembly: GCF_018687715.1. Lineage (NCBI taxonomy): Eukaryota > Viridiplantae > Streptophyta > Magnoliopsida > Fagales > Juglandaceae > Carya > Carya illinoinensis. Next base: position 43,537,572 of record NC_056762.1, on the reverse strand, counting down.
TCATCCCATATACATATAAATACATAATCTATATATATATATTTATATTTATATCAAAAGCCAAACATATCATAACAAAAAACTTTCTCCAATTAATACACACGCATGCATTCAGAGCCTTCTAAAATTCAGTAGAAGCATCATCATTGTCGGTCGTGGGACATGAATCAGCCGCGGAGTTTTCTGCACCCTTTTTTCTCGACTACTTTTGATCTCCCTCCATCAACAAAGTACCTTCTTGATCAGTAGCTATCTGAACAGAGTACAAATTTCTTGGCATGTGGTGGACCCATGTCGTTCTTGATGCTGCATGCATGTAATAGCAAAAGAACATTTGAAGATGCCGCATCTGACAAGATAGGAAGGAACGCGGGAATCTGAAAACAGGGATTCTAAGAAAGAATATCCAAGGCAGGTGACTTCGGGAATAAATACCGGGGTGAGATAAAAAGAAACAGCTCGTTCATTAATGCGAGATAAAATGTACAAATGAAGATGCATGCTGAGCGTTCACCCATGAATGGTAAAAAGACTACTAGTTGATATGAATTTGACCGGCAAGACAAGTCACTACACATGCAACTTCCAGTCATTTTAAACTCTTCAAAAGATTCTGTACCGTCCTCATAAAGTTTCAAACATAGACACCACGGAGGACACCATCAAATGATTCAGAACACACAAAAAATTTACCCGCGTTATGAGATGAGATCATGAGATTGGTTTGCCAACCCATTTTTTCAGCAGTAACACTTTCTTGAGGTTCAGCCCATCAATATCCATAATTCTTATTTCTTAATTTATTGTTAAACATTGGTTTGCAATCAACAATTATAAGCATCACAGATATTGGTTTCCCAAGTCTTAAGTGCCATACTTTCTCAAAGCACGTGATTTGCTCATACTAATACTTCGTTCCAGACAAGTTGGCAAACTGAACTCACCCTCCTATAATGGAATGCCAAGAAGTACAGTTCCTCAAACAAATTCAACTTTGTCCAATGGGTCACCAGGAAATTGAGGCCTGCTGAAAACTCACCGGCAGGACAATATCATGCAATTATCAGCACAGCAAAATCTTCATAAAAAAGACTAATTCTGTAAGCAGAAAAGGGAGAATAAATAATGTCATGCCCACCGGAAGAAGTCAATCATAGTACAAATTAGATGAAATGACGGTATACAACTCTGCCAATACAGAGCGACAGTCTCTCTGTGTGTCAGTGTGTGTTTTTTTATTTTTCTTTTTAGGTAAAATAAAATTTATTGAGTGAAGTAAGTAGGCATATAGCCCAACACGGGGAATGTATGCAGAGAAAACATCTATTTACAAGTTAGGGACTATAAATGGATACAAGAAAATCATGAAACTTAGAACCGTTGAAATCAACAACAGCAGCTCAAAAAAAATGAAGTATTGAAGAAGAATCTCTCGAGTTCATCCAAACTGGCTTCTGTACTTCAGCCCAACTTTCAGAAATCACAAGAAAACATTGCTAATTGGCGCTGTTATATTGAATTAAAATACATGGATAAGCTACTCTCACCATATTGCCCTATCTAGAGAAGAAAAAAAAACAACAAGAAGAAGAAGAAAACAGATGAAAAGTCTATGAGCATTGCATATTTGTGATTAGCACACCATCATATGATGAAATCCTCCCCGACCCTGAAGTGCAGGAACCCTTTTTCCTCCAACATTGTGAAGCAACCGTTGAAGCCACCTCCTTGTGGTGGGATCTTCCTGGAAGAATAATGGAAAGTCTAAGAGCATTGCATAATTTTGATTAGTTCACCATCATATGATCAAAACCTCCTCCGCCCTGAAGTGCAGGAACCCTATTTCCTCCAACATTGTGAAGCAGCTGTTGTAGCCACCTCCTTGTGGTGGGATCTTCCTGGAAGCATATATAGATCATGAAATTGGGAAACGATCAAGCAGCAGAGAGAATTACACCAATATACATCAAAGTGCAGAATTAGATCATTTCATTTTGTCCAAAAATTAAAAAAAAAGGATACTGCCAATTCTCTCCATATTTTCAGTATCGACAGCTCTTCTGAATGCAGAAACAGTACTAAACATTCTTTTTTATTTTAAACAAACGATATTCACTATTTAAAGCACATACAAATAATATACAAATTCAGTGTCATTGTCTCATTGAAAAGGCTGGGAATTACCATCCCCATTCAAAACATTACACTTGTGTTCGGGATAACAAATCATACCAACAAATCATAGATACAAATAATACACAAATTCAGGCCAAAAAATGAACTTTGAGAATGTAACCAATGAGAAAAAAAAGTGCTTACACGAAGGCAACTACTGAAGGTAGAATCTCTTAGCATGTCTGGGAGGCAACTTCTTAATGCATCACAAGCCCTGCAACATAAAAATCAAAGAACACATCCATTGGATACAGAATTGAGGGAAAAAAAAAAAAAAAAAAACTAAGAGCGTGAGATCAGGGGAAAAGGATGTGGCAGAAGTGAATGAGAACCGGAACTGCAATCTACTTTATCAACCTTGGATTATCTGACAATCGAAGATAGCATCGAATAATATGTTTCAGCAGGCGGGATGAGGGTTGCTCAGCAAGGGCCGAAACCATGTTCCCCAAAACTCGACCTACTGCAAAAAACCGCTCAGCTGTGGTACAAATATAATCCAAGCCCACATCATCCAACAGAATTTTCTGAACTATAAATGTTGCAACCTGCCACCAGAAAACTTTCTGTCATATATTTATGAACCTTAAAATATGATACTGGTCATCGGTCAGGACAATACTTCTTTAAATTAAGAACAGCTGACAAATGAGCAAGAAAAGTGCCTCCATTTCTGCATTTCCAGCTGTTTATTACATAACATATTCTTCATGGGTAATCATAGTCTTGTGCCTTCCATGCAACTTGGCAACAACATTCAAGGATAATCTAGAAATAGTAAAATAGCAACACATTTTGAAGGCGGTAACTTTTCAATATGCCAACACTGTCAAGTGGTAATAAATGAGATGCAGTATTCTTAAATTCTAAAAAGCCTATTTATGCTCAAGTGTCATTATAGTGTCCAGGTAGTGAATTCAAAGGCAATAAATTCAAGATACTCAACCGTTTTTGACAATTCACTACCCATTTCCATAGTACGCAGGCAGAGCGGAATTATTTCTGTTGAGAGAAGGAAACTAATAACTTCGGTATCATCAACCTGGCAAAAGAAAAATAAAAAACTCTTTCAAAACATTGTAGTCATGAGTAACCAGATTTATGAGTAATCTTTGGTGCATGTGATTGCATGTAACTGTGAGCGAGGGAGGGGAAGAGGTAGACACAAGAGGGAGTATGTGCAAAAGTGCAAGTAAATGTTAACTAACTAAATAAGCATGAATTAACTGAGACTCATTGCAGATTGACTATATAGCATTTGGTTAGCATTTTCATATAATATCCTCTTCAATATAGTTAGAATAATTTTCTATTTCTTTTTCTTTTATATCATTTTTTGGCATTGTAAGTTCTTATTTTAAATTTAACTCTTAAGACAGAAATTAAGGAGTTCAAAGTATACCCGTTTCATGCCCCTGACCCCCTCATTTATTTTCTTAAGTAGAAATTTCCTGGTTCATCATGCTATTGCTTTAGGTTTACATAAAACCACATTGATCTTAGAAAATGTTGAGTAGCCCTCATATGTCTTACTCTTTATTCAATGCCCCTGCCCACTCCCTCAGGGACTTCTAAGCTATGGATGGAGGCCAAACCATGTTTTTCTCTAGGATTGATGATATCTATGCATTGTTCCTCTCCTCAGATCGTATTTTGCATTACACCTCAAATGTGCTAGGCATGTCAATATTCTACAGCAGAATTTAATGTGTTTGAACATAATGCAACTCCATAAGTAAATTAGCATTATCAATGGAAGTAAAAAAGAATGTCCATGAGTTCATGCGATATAAATCTCAGCAACAATGAAATACCTTTACTAAGGCACCAATGACACCTAAGCTAGTCAGCCTCAAGTACTCGAATGGCCTTGACTTGCTTGTTGTATTGAGGAAGGGGTACAGATATAACGGTATATGAGCTGTAAATGAAAAGATCAGTTGGAAGCCACTTCCTGAAACCTGAACATACTAATTAATAATTATAACACATGCCTCTTGTGGACTTTCCAGCAGATGATCTTCATTATGGAGAGGCCATAAGCTTCTCTATCTCTTTATTTATAAGTAAAATAAAAAAATAATCTTCTCTATTTCCTTTTATGGTTAATTTCTAAGCAATTATGATTTGCAGTGCCATAAGTAAAGGTACTGTGCACAACACGTTCAAGGTACTTACTGACAAGAAACATGGGAATCAAAACTTCAATAGAGGTCATTGAACCAAGCATACAACCAATAACTACGGACATAAAAAAAATATATATATCTTTGAATCTGTTTCTGTCATAGTTTCCTGCTTTCTAGTGTGCAGTAGGTATTTCCTTTGTATACTTCCTGTGTACTTGGGCTGTGCCTATTCTTGGTAATAAAATTCTTATTAATTATAAGAAAATATATATATATCTTTGATAAGTACAAATAAAAAATCTATATAGCTCTCACTTATGTAAGATCCAAGCATCAAAAGCTACTAGTGAAATTTCGCGCTCCCTTCTCCCCCCATGCCTGCAAAGCCATTTCCTACAAAAATCCTCCATTCTCTCTTCCTACACGAACAAATAAAGCAAAAGAAGCTTTTCCACAAAATCCAATACATACATACAACATAGGACAAAGAACGCATGGCAATTCAATAGACCGGGTTCGAGGATTTTCCTATAACTGGAGGAAATCTTTTTCCACCAGAATATGAGGTGCGACAATGTTAAGACATAGATAGCAAAGGCTATCTCAAGAATACAATGGTATGAATGTTTTTCACACATTCAAGGTTTTTTCGCTTAAACCTCAAACTAAAAAGGAATTTTGAAACTAAAGTCACCTTACATGAACAAGGATTTATCTCAACTGAACTTCTAAAACACACACCACAGCATTCCAAACCATTACTCTCTTTCTGGACCTAAGTAACACTGGTGAAAAGAAGGAATTATTATTATTATTTTTTATTTTGATGAGTAGAAGGAAGACTCTCCCTCTTCCCCTGAAGTGTCTGCCACATCAAACCTCCCTCTTTTCCCAGCTGACCATCAGTTCAGTTACAACTTTAATTTTTAAGTAATTAAGCTCAATTTTCGGCTACCTCAGATACTGCAGGGATCACTGTTCAGATTGGTGGCCTACATCCATGGATCAAGTAACAAAGTTTCTTCTCTCACATAATAAGCAAATCCACCATAAACATATACCAGATTGAAGTGGCTAAAAGTCTTCATTTATTGAAGATACCAAAAACATTACCATTGAGGAACAACATCCTTGTGTCTGGATGAGAGGCTACACACTGTAAGAAAATATAAAAAGCATGCGAGGCATCAGCATGACATACAAACAGAGATTCAAGAGTAAAAAGCAGTCGACAAACTTACACTTGTCTTCTGCTAAGAATTAATTGACAAAGTAGTCTCCATATATTTCAGTTTAGGACTTAAATAATCAAGTATTCTGAGATATTTAAACAAGCAGCGATGGTGCTTTATCATCTCAATTGAACAAGTTAACTTGAAACTCACTTTTTAAAGATGATTAGGCAATTTTAAGTCCAAAATCAAAGATGTGGCATATAAAATGAAAGGAAATAGCATTCTACCTGAAGAAGCGCAAGAGCATTACAAACTCGATTCGATTGAGCAGGAGTTAGATTTGGTGGTGATAAAACAGGGTATATTGAAACTATCTCCTGAAAGTAAAAAAGATTCAACATCATGGAAAGAAAACATTTTTTTTTATAATACCATTGCTGAATCACAAACCAAAGTACTTCCAATTTTGGAGATTAACTTCTTAAAATACAAAGGCATTATACATAACCGCAAGAGATTAAAAAATCCTGCTAGTAAAAACTGACTATCAAGCATGAAAAGTAAAAGTCAGATGACAAAACCTCCACATGCAATGGCATAAACATATGTTTTAATCAAATATATCAAAATTTACGATGGCAACCAAAGTCACATGATAGATGGACCATATATCAACTGCACATCGAAAAGATAATTTCAAACTGATAACATAGATACTTTTTGCTCTATTCCTCAACATCCCTTCCCTCCCACTGATTGAGATTTATTCTTTTTTTGATAAGTGATTGAGATTTATTCTTATGTGGATCTTCTGAAGGTAGGAGAATTTTCATGAAAAATTTATTTTGCCTGTACTTTTCAGGATTTGGACATAGGATCAGTAGATTATCTTACAGACTATTTGAGGTCCGTCACCTTCTGTTTACCTCTGAAGATTATTGATACGTTTTTAAGAAGGATTTGTAGGGAAGGATAGCAATGGACTAGTTTGGAATGCTACTCCTCTATGTATAATATACTATTTAGAGGGAGTGGAAGAAAAGGACTTCAATGGTGTTGAGCTTCTCACAATTTGGTGTGAGAGGAACAGCAAGACTAATATAGGTGTCTGACTGCTGAGCTTTCTCGTGATTCGGCTCAAGTAAATATTTTTAAGATCATCATCTGAGTGGATGCTTGTTTCTGGATGCATGCAGCTTTCTTCCTTTTGAGGTCTCATAAACTAGCTGAATTTTGCATGTATTATTTAGTTCAACCTTCTGTATACTTATGGTCTCTTTTTTCCCAATAAAACTTAATTAGTTATAATAAATATATGTATAATGATAAAAGACAAGCAAAAAGTGCCAGCATCCAGAAATAAACTGCAAGTAAATTCTTTTATAAGTCCGATATATATATGCTTATAAGAAGCACACATTTATGATTACAAAAAGGGAAAAAAGAAAACAATGAAACCAAATAAATTAAAATTCATAAAGAACATACCTGTAACAGTGCAGCAATAGTACCAAAAGAATTCCACAACAATGGAGCCAAATCTTGAAATAATTCTCTCTTCTAAAATAGGAAGAAAAAAAAAAAAAAACAAACATGAATTTATCAGGCATACCTGTATAAGTGCAGCAATAGTACCAAAAGAATTCCACAGGGAAGGAGCCAAATCTTGAAATAATTCCTTGTTCTAAAAAATGAAACCAAGGCAGACACAAGTTTATGATTGCGATATTCAACGGCTAAATCACATATCCATTCAAATAAAAGAACATGGGCATATTTCGTACGGAGATTTCAACTAAACCAGAAATTGCACAAGTATAAACCCATCCCCAAGTACTTGTAGAAAGAAAAACCATCCCCAAGTAGTTTGTTATCTATGGTTTCTACTCGAGAAAGAGAAGAAAAGACGGTCCAAATAATTTCTTTTGAGTAAGAAGTTAACAATTTTGTCCTCTACGCATGTGCATCTCATTGTTGATAGTCCATGCAGTGCGATTTCAGACAATTAGGTTACATTTTCCCGGTGGCTACAGCATATTATTCATGCTTTCGGGCAAACTCAAATTAAGGAGATTGATTTGGAGTTACTAAAGTGAGTATCGCATCCTTTATTCTTTTTCCCAACTGAGGAACGGAAAATGAATGCCCAAGTTTAGCAATAAAGATACGCAATATGCTTATATTTAAGAATGTCCACGTGTTCATGTCAAATATGTCAATCTCTATCTACCACAGTGGCAGACTAATTAAATTCAAACCATAACGGAATGGATATTACAGCTTTGCTTTTTCTTTCCGCTATTGGACATGATTAGCTAACATACCAAAGTTAATATTTCCATATAAAACGGAAACGTATAACAAATCCATCAAAATCCAATCTTGGTCTCGATGGAAATCAAGTTGATTACACGAACTTTCACATTTTTCTAAAGCAAAATGAAGCAGAAAGGTTGAAGTCTAAACCGCCCAAAAAAAAAAAAAAAGAGATAGGCTTCACTCCCCGGAGTAACTAACGTGTCCAGTTAAAAAGTAAAAAGTAAACAGTTAAGATTAACTCCTTCATTCACTTCAACTGATCTCGTTCGTTAATTAACGGGGGCCATCTTCTCCGTCGGGAAAAAAAAAAATTCCCTTTATTTTCCTTTCTTTTCTTTTCCTCAGTTACCCAGCAACCAAACACAAGGCAGTCAAATAAAGGTAAGTAATGTCAATCCACGAGTTCAATCGGAATTGAGGTGCCCAAGAAAAATTGAAACACGAATTGCCAAAATTCCCAACGCATAATATGAAAAGAAAGTCAATATTGATCGAGCTAGCTATTAAAAAGATCAATATTTATCGAGCAAGATATCAGAAGTGATGAAAAAGAAATGATAAAATCAAATCGTGGCAATATGGTACCTTAGAGAGTTCGAGAAGAGCGTTCTCTCGGAGTTCAGGGTTGCTGAGGTCGAGGACCAAGTGCTCAGCAGAGGCCATTTTCCGGTCCTTGTTCGCTGGAGCTCCGGCGACGGTTGGGGCCGACGCGCTAGGGCCTCCAAAGGGCGCGTTCATGGAGAGCGATTGGGGCAGATTCGCCATCGGTTACGACAACCTTAACTTTCGTGCATGTAGTCCAAGGAGAGATAGAGAGAGAGATGGCCTTTTACACGTTGGGTAAAGGGTTTATTTTATAAAAATGCGGCGCAATAGAAATGTGGGGCTTATTGGCATTTGGCAATTTGACGGACGTTAGTTTAACGAGAAAGTCGCTCACGCCCTGTCGTGTCGCGTGGGGCAGGTTTTTGAAAGCCTTCTGATTTAACTGGTACTAGGATGTGAGACCGACCTGTTCCACTATCCTCCCCCGCCGCCACCCATAAAATCCATTGAACCGAACAAACTAACTGCCAGCTGTCGACTAGATTTCAATTGAATGGAACTGTAAAAATAATCCTAGTACAAGTCTTAAAAGTTAAAGGTATAAATTTTATATAAATATTTTATAAAAAGGTGAATTCAGTCAAGAAAAAATAAAATTCTCACACTTTTTTAACTATGAAACTCATTTTTTTAATAAAAAATTTGTACATTTAATACTTGTATATATAATTTCTCAATAAGTATTACGTTATTACACAATAACGATTAGATAATCTCATAATATATTCTCATCTTGTTACAAATTATCATATTTATTTTCTATATATGATTCACCATCTAGACCTTAGTAATTTTTCATATAAGATCTCATCAATCCCATCATGCTATCCTATGTGAAACAATTTTTGTAGAATTTTGTTATTTACTGCATCTCCATTTTGTTTCTATCCTACTATTTTAACATGTTATTAGTACTTGGGATAATTTTGTTTTTTGAGGAAAAAAAATGATAATAAAGAATATAATTACAAACTGAAAACGCTATGAGCATATTTATAAAAGTAGAATTGATATATATATATTAACAAAAAGTTGTGAATCGATACATGCATTAGCAAAAGGTTATGTTCTACCCAAAACAAGTCCTTGCGTGCTTCTCTCTCTTGAATGTTGTCTTCTTGTATTACAAACTTCCTATGATTCTATCCAATGTCTACCACCAAATATTACATCTTGAATTCAGACCTACCTCATTTACTATTTCATACACAAAGAAAACCCCAATCCTTATGTTCCAAAGCACCCATTTATCCATATGCTGCATGACCATCATTCTGTGTAAACTTGGGATAGATATAAGATCGATATCATATCAATGAAGCAAAGCTTCCAGGAGTAATAATACTAAACACCAGTGGTTTCGTACTTCCAAAAGCAACCAAAAATGGATGGAGACTCGGCAGGTTCTGTGCTTTCCTCCAAAAACAACCACAGACATGCTTAGAAATCTGCCGTGCAAATTGCTTTCTGACAGTGAAAATTGGTTATACTCTTAAGATCCGACTTAATTTATAAACCTGCAAAGATGCAAGAATTTTGTTCACCATAAAGCAAATTCAGAAGATAAATGTTAATTTTAGAAACCATTTGCTGTATCGGATTATTTGAAAACTAGGCCTTGCTGTCCTGCATTCTGAAGCTGGGACAAGTAAAGCAGTAGGATCAGACAAGTAGAACACAGCAGAAATGCGGATGACTCAATGCAGAAGCATCGAAGAAGAAAATGGCAGGGAAGCAATCCAGAATGCTTAAAGTATATCATAATCTTCCTTCATCATTTGGTCATTTCACATCATATACGCTACGTTTGCCTAGATATCTGACATAAATTTGATGTTTGCAATCATCTGACATAAATTTGTAGTTACAGACAAGATAGTCCTACGCATAATGCTCCAACACTTTCCCATTTGTAGCAAAGAATATAACTCGTCCCATGTGGATGCCCACCCAAAAAAAAAAAAAAACAATTCTGGAACACAACTGCAAGAAAATGTACCAACCTGGGCACTCCGGCTAGGCAGAGACACTTCTAAGCAGTTCCGTAGGCCATCGATTCTGCGAAGGCAAATGCCAGACAAAGATAGAAGAAAGCACTAATCTAAAAGAGATGGACCCAAATATATGCTGTGAAGGTAGGAAAAGATTTGGGAAAGTAAATAACTACCTTTTGCTAATTGTTCTCCGAAGATACTGGTCGTCCTTCATGAGTGCTTGACCTCCATATTTAGTTTCATCAGTATTTAGTATTACCTGTCATTACAGGAACTCGCTCACTAAAGTTGTAGTACGTCTCAATGCAAGGATGCCAAAAAGCTTAAACCATTCAGCTTTTATTCATTGCACGGTTATTTAACATAGAAAACTGATCTCCTGAATGATATACAAAAAACAAACGCTATAGAATTGTCCACTGCCTTAGATTATGGGCAGGTGTCTTCGAGACCCTGAATCTTTGAATCCATAGCCATATATCCAGATCACAATGATAAACTATATATAATCAGGAATTAGGGCTTCTGAACAATAAAACAATTGAAAGTACACTAACACTTACTTGATACTCTCCAGCTTCCTCAACACCTACGTTGTATCTTTCATAAGCATTTGTTGGATGAAAATTGAATGTGAAGAGAAAAGGACCTCGCATATAAGATATTACCTGGAAATACAAAGTACAAATTGATCTCAGAAAGACACCAGGTATTGACAATATAAATAGTACATCATGAACCAAAAACCAAATACGTGTTTGTGCAGTGTGTGCACAAAGTATGGGTCAAAACTTTGGTGAAGGCATTAATTAGTCAATTAGCCTAAATATCTATCGCGTAATAAAATGGAAAGAATAAAACATACCATAGTAGTGTCATCCACATGATGAATGAGCGGTAAACCTCTTGAACGTATTTTCTCATTTTCATCCAACTTCATCAAATCCTAGAAAAGAGGAAAAAGTAACAATTTTTGCATTGCTATCAAAGTATTTTCTGCTTAGTCACCAAAAGAGAATTTAAAAGTACATTATGGACTTCTTCTCGAAGCAGGTCTTTCTTTCCCATAAAAAGGAAGTGGTTTTCAATGGTTATATATACTTTTAAGACAAAGCCAAGAGTTTTTTTGATAGGTTAAAAAAAAAACAAAGCCAATAATAAATTCAATAATGAATAATGTTACGGTCATAGGGTGTGCAACTCCCGCGCACTCATTTTGAAAAAAGTGGGGTCCACCATGAAAAAAATAATTTTTTCAAGTGGGTTCCAGATTTATCCACTTTTTCAAAGGAAGAGCGCAGGGCTTGCACACCCTAGGACTGGAAATATCATTTCTCTTCAACAATTCCTAAATAGTATAAATTGCATCCATGTGATGGAGAAAACATAACCATGACACTTTTTTACAAGTGACTACTCAAAAACTGAAATAAATAACGAACAGTTCAGCATTTGTTAAAGCAACCAACACAATATCCAAGCCACTTTTACATAAAGGGAACCCTGAATGACATATGATGTCAACATGCTATGATAACAAGATAAAAAGTAGTAATACAAATAATTAGGTTGGCACCTTGTCGAAACAAAATAAATCACGATGCAAACCATTCGCCAAAAGATCCCAACGACGGTTAGCGAGTTGGAATGAGAAATTGTTGCTTGGCATTGGGAACTCAACCCGCTGAACATGAGAAGATCATCAGTCACATGAAATAAAATCTATATGAATACTACAAGGAAAGTATCCTCACCTTTGGATGCCCAAATTCATTGCCCATGAAGTTCAAGTAAGCACGGCCACCAATTGTAAATGTAATCAATCTGATCATCTGCCTCGAGATCCAAGGAAAAATAACTTAGAACAGAATATTGATTTTGGGTCTCTGTCTTCTCAGAAAAAAGAAAGCCTTTTTTAATAAAGATTTCATAGTTATATCCACCCAATATCAGAAAATTTGTTTATGCTGATCAAGCATAAATAAATTTTCTGAGAAGAAAGGAATTTTCCCTACACAATTTAAATGTTAAGTTAGTCAAGGGAAAATACTAATGCATTGGCTGCATATCATACCTTGTGTAAGGAGCACCCTCTAAGCAACGATTCTTTAGACTGAGCATGCTCCCCAATTTCACCAAACAATATTTCTGCAAATGATCGCCCTCCAGATATGGACTGACATGCAAGATTGTAACAGCAAGATGAAGTCTTTCTATATACATAAATTTACCTAAAGTGTATATATGGATCATGGCCCTATGTTAAGAGTCACAGATGTGAAAGAAGACTAGAGCGATTGATTACTTGATTGTGATTTTCGGCATACATAAGCATCTTATCTGCATATTGTGTGTTCCTTATTAATGTGCTCACAATCTGCATTATAAATATAATTCAATAAGTATTGGAAATATATCATACAAGTAAAGAACTAATAAAATATAGATTATAGCCCTGTTTGGTGTTAAGATGATCTATATGAGATACAATACAACCTTAATCATGCTCCATTCATGGTCTGGGACATTTTCAAGAAAAGAAGACCACATCTCTGGCACAGAAAGATTAACATAATAATCAAATCCCAATCCACCTTGGGAAGGTGGCTCGCACAACCCTGGATAAACCGTCACCTGAACGATGGCAATAGAGAAAAGAAAAATTCATAAAAAAGGCCTGAAAACACAATGCAGATAGCTAAATATACTGCCATACAAAGGTAAAGGGCTCGAGAAATGAATGAATAGTACAAAACACTAAGGTTTCAACAAATGTACCCAACACCCTAAAAAAGAACATTGTTTTAGAACCTAACTGTAACACAAATGATGGAAAAAATCTATATGAAGCGAGACATTTATTCGTAATCAGAAAAATATAGTTCTTCTGAAAAAAATAAATAAATAAATAAACTGACTCAAGCCAGGTATACAAAAACTTTACAACTCAACTTTTGTTGTAAGGGTTGTGTTAGCTTATATTAAAGTTCCTAATTATGATCCTAGAAAGAGTTACCCAGCAAGCATTCCTTTCTTATCTTATCTTATCTTTTTCTCCAGGATCATTCTAAGTAAAAACAAGAGACCTTAGGCTTCATAAACCACCAATATTCACCCAATCTTTGTGCCTTCCCCTACTGGCACTTCCTTCCCTTGCATCATAATTGATAGAACATGAAAGTCTCTTGAGCTCCCTTTCTTTTTTTTGAAGCAGATCTAACCAAAAGAGGTTTTCTCGCCTCAATAACAAAGAAAAGAGCTTTAAATTGATCTTCGAAACCTCCACAAGAAATCCCTACACAATCACGAATTTCATCTTCGGCTATTGTATTGAATGAGACTAGCTTTAATGAATTTTATGCTGATTTTCACAGCACTTAGCTTGTAATTAGGTGTTTTTCTCTTGTATACTTCTGTATACTTGAGCTATGCCTAAATATGTGGATTAATAAATTTTTCTTACTTATAAAAACAAGAGACACTTTTCTTGAAATATGGAATTTCCTTTTATTACTTGAGTTTTTATTGCCAAGTTATGTACCAGTGGCTCTTGAACCAATGACTTTACCCTCTGACCCACTCTTAACGGGGAGGAAATGCTGTTTGAAGGAAAGGGAAAAGACTAAAAAGGTTAAATTTCAACAATTGAGAAGCAAAAACCAGAGGTGCCAAAAGTAACAAAAACTATGTTACCATAGCAAAAAACCTAAATCAAATTTCAAAATTAGCCATTATAGCATCAATATATTACCTGCAGCTCAATTAGGATTATAAACTAAAATATAATTTGGTACCATGTTGGGATAACTTCCTAATATTTTGTGCACACTAGCAGTTAATAGATGATGCATGTTTCATTTCAACTAAATCCATACCATTTCATTAGAAGAGAAAACAACAAGATGATCATATCCTTTTTTTAGCGAAAGAAAAAGAAAAAGATGCAGTAATATCTGTTGATATTTTATAGAAAATAAAAGCAAACAACATGAAATACTTACATCTTCAGCAATTGTTACTATATGTGGATGGAGATAATGCAGTATCTCATTTGCCAAAATGAGGTACAATAATGCATCCTTGTCAACGTATTGATTACAGTACCTGCAATAGAACAGAGTTTACATTCAATAAAATGTCAACTAACCTTAACAGTATGGAGGTCACATTTATTGAACATATTTTGATACTTTACTATCCAACGTTTCTTGAGTGCCAGTTATGCAATTCACAAGTCACATGTATTGGGAGAATAAATTTCAAATATATATCAACAAGCCAAAAAGAAGTTCAACCCATACTTTAAAAGTTCAAAATGCCCTTGTTATGTTCAAGACAGTCTAACATCAGTGTCTTAACAATGAATGAAGTAAATGCATTAACAAGTGGAAAACACAAAAGTTTCAATAGATGCCCTACTCCTCCAAGTCGCCAGTAAAAGAAGCAAAACCATTGTGGGTATACATCATCGATGACAGTGAATGGAACTGGAAACCATCAATTTGATACTCCACCACCCACCTGTTCAAACATCATTGCATCATTGCATAAGTAGGAAAGAATTTATTATAATCCTCCCCCCCCCCCCCCTCCCAAAAAAAAAAATTAAATAAATAACTAAATAAACAACAGCAGATATATAAGCATACACTAATAAAGAAGAATGGTACATTTGAGTAAGTCCACTATTTAGAAAGTGAAAAAATAAAATGACAGTTTCTGCTCTGCAGTTACCAGTTCAGGTTTGAGAGAAGAAAATGAAGCACATCAGGATCACCATATTTGAACATTCTTGTACCCCAGTATTTGTGGTGCCCTCGCTTTCCTATTCAAGTAGGAAAAGTTGAAGGAGAAATAAATGGTGTTTGAATAAAAGAAAAAGGGTTTAATTAACAACTTTGTAAGTTTATTGCACCAAGTTTAACTCTTTCAATCATACAACAAAAACATTTATAATGACACTTGTTTAGATATGACATGAAAAAATGAGCCTTGCTCATGACGACAAAAGAACCCCAAATATGTGGTTCACCAGTACATAGAGCACCCCAAAATACCATATGGACGACTAAAAACAGTACTCCAAACTTCAAAGCAAATAAAGTGAAGCTTCTAAGGGAAAGAATTACTTGTCAAGGTGAAAAAGATCTCAACACATGAAAGACTTTCAAAACTTTGTTTCCATTCATTACTGTGGTTACTTAATCTTATTGATTTCCTCTATGTATGCTCCTACAAATAAAGAAGAGGGGTTCTTATTAACAGGACCGAGCCTCTTTCCTCCACTAGTCAGTTACAAATTAGCCTCAGATTCCTCCAAGACAAATTCCCCTCCCTCCCACACACATCACATATATTCCGCAATGTTAAGTTTCACAACCCTCTTTTAGCTGCTATATATTCCGCAATGCATGTGCCTCAGCACCAGAGGACAGAAAAAGGAAGATTCTAGGTTTGACTGTATTTTCTCTCCAGCAAACGAGGCTAACACCTACATGTTGTGCTCTGAGACTCCCACACTTTGATTGGTAAGTTACATGGATCCAATGGATCATGTGTGTATGACCTTAAGCTCCAGATGAAGAAGTAGGATTTGAGCCAGAGTCTATTGACCCGGGACAACCACATTTTGAAAAAGCCAGTACATGATCAGGCATGCCTCACAGACATGTCCTGAGATTTGAGACAACCACATTTTGAAAAATCCAGTACATGATCAGGCATGCCTCACAGACATGTCCAGAGATTTGAGACAACCACATTCTGAAAAACACCGGATGCAACTTTATCTTCAGTACATGACAAGGCATGCCTCATGGACACGTTTTAAGATTCAAGAATTTGATGTAGTTACAGTGACACCCTAGGTTTCACCTTTTTCTGGTCATAACCCAATATTCAACTACTTTCTGGAAGAAGAAAAGATACAAAAAAAAAAAAAAAGGGAGAGAGAGAAGAAAAGAACATGAGCCAGACCACAGACAAGTTGATCAAAGCAGAAGCAAGGCCAGCACAAAGAACTAACTTGGAGAGAAACCTACTTTCAATTGGAGAAGAGGCACTAGGAGTTTGAGCATATACCGGTATGAAAGTAGCAGTCATTTGACCCATCAAATAGTGACAATCCAACCATCTCATCTGCAGCTGAGTAAGAATGGACTATCTCTAAGAACACCAACAGTCCTAGTCCTGTAAAAATGTAAGAGTCATTGGAAGATATGCAAACTTCTGTTGTCAACAGCAAATAAAAAATAATGAACGGCAACCAGAATTAGCATTTATGTTGCACAGTGAGATTTTTTATGGTTAAAAAGTAAATTTATTTTTATCTTTTTATTGGCATCAGTTATCCAGAAATAAAATCCCAACTAATTCCAGGGAAAGAAAGTATAGGATTAATTAATTCTCGTATTATACAAGTACTGAATTATTTTCTTCTAATCATCTTTTCATGAGACCAGTTGAAATATATGTTGAATACAATACGATTCTTCTACATCAAGATATTGTTCCCACATTGGCTGTTAAGCTGAACAAGAACTCGCTCTGCCACTTAAAAAGCATCAATGAAATCTTTAAAGTGAGTCAAAAAAATGAAAGGCATCAGATAAAGAATGACAACCATGTGCTTCATCAACCAAGCGCTTAAAGTCATCAGGAGTGCCATATCGGCTACTAACAGCATAAAAGTTAGTCACCTGCATTGGTACAGAGATGTTAGGTCAAATGCATAAAATGGTGAAATAAAATGCATATATTAGAACTAAGAATGAGAAAAATAAAAATAAATCCAAATTCTAAAACTAAGAATGTTTATAAAGATTTTATTATCAATATAAGGACTCTGCTGACACCTTAGAAATTAAACCTGTATTATCAATTAAATGCCAATAAACATGAAGTGAGACGGTTCTATACATAAATAGTAGAATAATAAAACTAAAACCAAATAGAAGTTGCAACCAAACGTCAGTATTTTTTATCACCCACTTACAATTTTGTTTTCAACAATTTTGCTCCTACAATCTACTACTTATGCACTTTGAAATATTAATAATGTTTGCAAATTTGGGAATTCTAAATTTATATGTTAGAAATATGTTTATTGTTGGAGGGGTTATGGAAAGGGGAGAAGAAAATTTAGCTCACTCTATAACCAACAGTAAAATAATCTTTGTGCTCGATGACTCCAATCAACTGGATTGCATTGTATCCAGCTTCTTTTACATGAGGAAGGACCTGCATAGGAAATAGTGCCAAGCTGAAGAAAACTGAATACCATTTCACTATATTGAATGAGTAGCGAAATAAAGCAACAACCAGGGAATTACCTTCTCTGTAAAATCATTAAAAGAAGATATTTTTGGTTCTGATCCACTTATTCCAACATGGCACTCATATATGCGCAAGGACTTTGGCACTTTTGGGTGTTTATTTTTCCATTTAAATACACATTCAGGGGGTGGTTCCCAGTGGATTGCATAAGCTTGCTTTCCATCTGTGTCTGAATTTAATCAACGTTTAAATGAAGTATACATAATGCAACGTGGCAAAAATTGTAAAAAAGAATCAGAAAATAATCAAAAGGGGAAAAGGCATATGATGGATGGAAAGATACTCCTAAAAAAAGATAAGTGGAGGCCACTAGAGTTACAAGCAGACATAGTACTCCATGCATATCCTGAGCTTAGCTCTTGTTGCAAATAGAAATCCTACCTGACTGCATGCAGATTCTATATTTAAAGTCAGATTCTGATGTACCCGATTGGCTGCACAATGTATTTATGAGGCAACCAATAACACCAGACCCAACAGTTGGTTATAGAGTTTGTGATGCAAAACGTACAACAAATGTCAATTGGAGGGTGTAAAATATATTTTTATCCTACAGATTTTTTTTGTCGGTACTTTTATCCTACAGATATTACAAGGTGTAAATATGATTATTGGTCATTTGCATCATGAATTGTATTTTCTTCACGTCTATAAATAGATATGTAATAGTGAACAAGAGTTTTTATTGATGATGAATAAAGACAGGCATGGCCCAAGTATGAGGGACATATACAAGAGTGATACCTAAGCATGAGTGTCAATGTAACTTTAAAGTAACAGAGTGGAGAAATTACGCAAGAGGGTCTGTTTCCCAACAAAGATACAACATAGAAATGACTTCCAGCAGATGAAAATCACCTGGCTGCACATAAGTAGCCCAAGCAGGAACTCGTTCCAATGGTCCACTCGGAGTGTTAAAATAGACCCTGTATTTGCTTCCATGAGGAATACCTGGACTGTACTTTTTCAACCATGCCTTCCTTCCTTTACGTGTCTCTAACCAGTATGCCAAGGGAGGTTTCTTGGCACGAATTTTCTCTAACCATTCAGGACTACTAACCACATTAAAAATGTCATACTCTTTTCCTTTATCAATCACATCAAAAGGTGGTAAGTTACTAGGTGGGTCATTTTTATGCTGTTCTTTCCATGCCTTGTTTCTTGTTTCTGGATCTGGTGTTTCTTCCATTATTTTTTCCATTTCCTCTAAAGATTGTGGTCCATTAGGACCAAATATTTGCTCATATAACTTTGCTGGCACCTCAAAACGGTTTTTAACAAATCGATCCTCTCCAGGTTCCCAGTACTCATCATTTGCTTTCTTGAAGATCTCTTCGATGGTAACACCACTGTCACCTTTATCGAAGTCATCAACATAATTATACTGTTGGAAATAGAGTTCATCTGGCTTCTCTCCCTCCCTCAACTTATCTTCTAGTATAATGAACCAGTATCCAAAATCATCATGGCCGAAATGACCCTCTCTTGCACAATTCTCTGTTGGTGACCACCCATTGAAATCACCAACCAGTGCACAATAGCGAGCACCTGTATTCGGATAGAAGAAAGGGCATTGTTAGTTCAAGAACTGAACTAAAAGAAGAGAAAAGTTGACTGGAGAGTTAAGTTAAAAATCTTGAACATCAGGTTATTTAACCAATCAGGCAAGTTATTTAGCCCAGTAATTCAAATGTCTGGGGAATACAAAAGAAAATAAAATAATGCCAAAATTTTTGGCTTAAGTGGCTCCAATTTAGGTCATAATTAGAGAAACAAGAAAGCTAAATATTGAGCACATAGTTAATCAAATTAGAGAATCACGCGAATAAGAAAAACTTGAGCATCATTTCAAACCTGGAGCCCATTCCAGATAATCCACCCGATGTTCCACATGGCGATGCATGCCCAATATCTCGTATCTATAAAAGAAAACCAAGAAAAATCAACCTCGCTTAGACAGAACGTCAGTTCCACCAACACATTGTCCGTTACATAAGTCCCTTATGATCAAAAGATACCAAAAAGAAAATTATACGCAAATCAAGAATACATCATCGACCTTTTCACAAACATATTCGGAATAATAGTTCGGCAGTTCCAAATTCTTTATCTTTTTCGAAGAACGAGCTTAGAATCTCTTAAAGATATTAGGCATGTCCTGCCCATCAAATCCAAACTAGAACAGACAATATAGAAAAAAAAACACAAAAAATAAAAAATAAATAACTTCAAAAAATGGGATTAAGTCGGGACTAACCCAGTAGACATGTCCCTGAAGTTGACGTGACGTTTGAGAATTTCATCTTTGAGGTCCTTCAACGCTTTATGCCTGCGTTATGCAAGTAAACCAACTTGTGATACCTTGACAACAATTAACTTTTTTTTTTTTTTTTAAGATAGCTTGACAACAATTAACTAAATACAAGAAAAAGAAAGTACTATAAAAATTCCAACTTCTTTTATCTTTCTACCACCTACTTGTATCAAACAAACACACTGCTTCAATTTCTATTCATTTTCATCCTCCCTTTCTTTTTAACATTTTATTTATTACCTTTCGCGGAGGAACTGAGCGAAAGTTTTATGGGAAATGCCGAGTTTGGTGAGGAACCCAACTGGGTCGACCCCTTTCTCACCCTCTGTCACGTTCTTCTTTTTGGGGTATTGTTGTCGTGGTGGTGGTTGTTGCGGTTGCTCTGCAGCCGAGCATATAATCTTTACTTTTCTGTGAAAAGTGAGTCTCTGGCGTCTATGTTGGGATTGGAATTGGATGGAGAGGCTGTTTGGGCAGAGGGAAATACTGGTTGGGAGAGAGAGTGTACTCATTGGGAAGAGCAGAACTGCAGGGGCAGTTGTTGGAGTGCTGAGAGAGAGGGAGTAGTGGCGAGTGCGGGAACGAAGGGGTTTAAGATAACAAGTGCTTTGGACTTTGGACTGAGGTTTACGAGTCGACTCGGGAACAAAGAACAAGCACCGCAATTGTTTCAATTTTTATTTTTCACTGTTGAATTGAATGTTAGAAAACCACTTAATTTTTCAAACGTTTTCAAATCCTAATCTTAAAAAAATAAAAAATAAAAAATAAAAATACAAACACTCAAAATTCTCAACATTTTTCATAACCAAATATAACCTTAATTTTTTCTTAAAATCCTGTTTATTTATCTTTTGGTTTTCTCCATTCTGAACGCTCTTATTTCTTAAAAATTCATAAGCTTTTTAAATAGACTGTTCTTCTTGTTATTTTCTAGCTGGGGCAGAAAAGTATCGCTTTTTTGCCACAAATGAGACCATATTCAGCATGGTTTTTTTTAACCCATACTCAACATAGTTGGGGTGAAATGATATGCATACAAGTTCGACTAATCTACTTACAAATTTAAGCCGCAAGTATCATTAAGAATGATGATGCATACAGTACTATTCATAACACATAGTTGTAAAGTGATGTAAAATGAAGATATTTTTATAAAGTGATGTTAAATATTAATGTATTTTATAATAATATCTCACATTTTAAAACATGATTTTGAAATATATTGTGAAAAGCATTATATAAGAATATCCCACATCCGGATTTGAGCTCAAGTATGGCCAGATTGTGATCCGGGCCAAAACCCGATTTTTTTTTTTAAATAATAAAAGTTCATTCTAATTAAATTTAAAATCATAATTTTTTTTAGTAAAAAGCCTATATTTTATTCAAGATTTTTCAAGAAAATCCACTTAAAAGCATAATTCTTTTTATGTAAAAGTTTATATTTATTTAAAAAAATTCAAACCATAATTGTTTTTTATATAAAAGCCTTTATTTTACTACAAAATTTTTCTAAGTCATCTAGTTGGAAAATAATCAAAATCAACAGGCAACATTTGCCCGTTATTATTGATCATAATAAAATTGCAAATAAAACCAATTTATAGTTTTAAAAAAAAAAAAAAAACAATATGACTTACGATAAAATATTATATCTACTTTATAATTAAAAATAATTACAATCTAACGAATCAAATTAAATCATCTCAACTTTCTAAATAGACCACTCATCTCTTAAAAAAAAGCACGGGCTAATCACGAAATCGGGGCTAATGAACCAAAAATACAGTAGGCCTTAGCCGTATTGATCTGGAGACACTTGTGAAATGTAAAATTCTTTTTCTATTTTACAGCAGAGTAGTGTAATTTGAAAGTCTTTACATCACACACCATTTATAAATCAAATTATGTCACATGATGGTTTGTAGTGTAAAGAACTTTAAATAGAATTATTCTTTACAACACCAACAGATAAGTATGTGTATATTAATAAAAATATAAAATTTTGTCATGCACGAGCTTGAAACCCTTTTTCCTTTTTCTGCAGAAACAGTATGTGACTTGAAGATGCTAATTTGGTTGTTTTTTGGTGTAATCCCTCGGGCCAAATGTGGTAGATCCAATTCTCACATTGGTACTGCCCATTTCAATCTGCAGATAGCAGAAAACGCCATTATCAGTTGCAAGATGCCCTCATTTATAGTGTTCCAGCCTTGGTGAGTACAATGCATTTTAATAAGCTGTAAAACTTAAACGACAGTTCACAAGATGCAAGAACAACATGAAATGCATTTCTTTCAAGTTTTCAAGACAGCCTTTTCTTTTATAGTTAAGTTTTCAAGATAGCCTCTCTTTTTTTTTTTTTTTTTTTTTTTCAATGACAGGGAAACCACCCTACGGCATAGCTCTTAAGACTCACCCATGGAACCCAAACTCCCATGGAGACTAGCACGGCAACTCACTGTCATGGCCTCCTACTTAAATCACAGTTTGATCTCAAGGGTTGTTTTGATGTTGAGATGATTTCATCTCATCTCATCACATCTTAACATTCAAACACCACTCAAACATATATTTTTCAATTTTAAATTTTCAACTTTTTCATCTAATCATTACAACTTTCCCAAACTTCTAAACAAAACACAAAAAACAATTCAACTTTTTCAAATCTCAAAACAAAAATAACATTAAAAAATTATATTCTAACAATATCTTAACTGTATAATATTTTTATTTAACCTTTTCTCTTTCCTTTCCCAAAACCCCATAAAGCATCATAATTCAAACCATTTCACTACTATTCATAGATTTCTCATCTAATTCCCCAAGTATCCCCTAATTCAATATTCAATTGTAAAGTTCCCATTCTTTCAGAGACCATCCCTGGTCATTTGCAAATGTGTCCCAAGCATTTCTGAAGTGCATTCCCAGTGTTTCAAAACAATTCTTACAAAATTTCTGTGGTTTATAGTCCAAGGACGGTTCCAGTCAGCACAATGCTTGAGGATTAAAATGTTCAGGAATCAGTCAAAAAGTAACATCTACTGCACCAAAAATCAAGGAATTTGAAGTTCATTGCTATCTTCATTAGGAATTAACTATTTAACTTTGCCCCAAGATATAGCTTTTTTACCGCTAGCTCAAAGTCACCGGACATGCCCATTGACAGCTCACACTGCTGCTGCTCCATTCCAAGTGCCTTGCAAACCTCAATTCTACAGTTCGATAGCGTCTAATGCATCACAACACAACAAATAACGTCCAAGTAAATTAACTCATAAATAAAAACTCAGGGAAAAGAAATACATGGAAATATGTACCAAAGTTTTCATATATCTGAAAGCATAGTCCAAAATATAACGAAAGCACCACATAATCATAACTTGTAGCAAATTATGTGAAAACGAGAAATGATCAATGCATTCTTGTGCAGTGTCACTTCACAGTGTAAACAAAGAATTGCCACCTTGAAGTTCTCCGGAGTTGATGAATAATCTGGCATCCCAATTGTCATTAAGCCAGAGAACTCTAGATTCGGGCAGTGCAATTTAACATGTTTCACAAGTTCGACACAACCAGAAGGATCGACCCCAGATTTTGCTGTAAAAATATCACAGAAATCCAACTAATCAGCCATGTAAATTTGTGAGGCATGGTAAAATACAAATAAATACCACATCAATGCAAAGAGAAGCCAACGACTACAGGTAAGAAGATACTATTTTGTGCAAGCAACCAACTGTTGATAACTCTGAATGTGAATATTTATGCTGCCTTAGAGAGCAGCCAAGCAACACTGGAAGTATCAAGTTATGCAGACAGTTGACCGTACGCTGCCGGTTAACTTAAGATGAGGTTCGGATAGTGAGATGGGATGAGATGGTTTTAAATTAAAGTTGAAGGTTGAATAAAATATTATTATAATATTATATTTTGTATGGAAATTTAAGAGAGTTGTAACAATGAGTTGAGATGAGATGAAAATATCTTTGTATCCAAACCTAGCCAAAGTTTATAGGCTATGGGAATGTTTGGAGTTGAACAGGATGGATGCTCCAAAGTTGCCAACGCATGGTACCCAAGGTTACATCAGTCCACAAATGACAAGAAAACAAGGTTGTATAAGAGCCCAGACATCATAATATTTCAGGATAAGCATATGGTGGTAAAAGGAGGAGTGCAAAACAGAGGTTCATGAAATTCCAGAGCTGCTACACATGCTTGTGCCTAACTAAATAACAGGGAGAACTTCTGTGAAAATGGATACATTTAAAAAAAAAAATCAGTAATGACTTTCTATTTCACTCACATGCTTCTCCACTGGTATTCACCTGGACAAGAACCTTCAAAGGATTTCTCCCAAGGCTTGACACTACACGCTCAAGATGATTTGCAATCTGTGAATTATACGTAGAGTAGCATTATCATTGTGAGTCATCCCAAGTAAATTTGTTACAATGTTAGCTTGTTTTTGCTTAAGACTACTAATATCACAATCTGAAACTCAGACAGGGCCATATAACATGAATGAACCAGTTATGTCAATAAGTTTTGGAACGCATAACGCATGCACAATCCAAAAAAAGAAAAATAAAATTTGAGTTTCCTTTAATAAATACAAATTAGAAAAATTAGCTCTTACCTGCAACAATCATACAGATAATGGGCTAAGTCTTTACCTTCTCATTATCTACGCCCTCAACCATTGCGAGATTTGGTACTCCAGCTGCGTATGGAAGTAAAAACCTTGGTTTTAAAACTTACCGTACTCCTCTCATGCATATTTAAATAACTATTCATTGTAGAATAAGATAGATGGATAGAGAGATAAAGCCGGTGGTGTAACATGATTATCAAGTGGGGAATTTCTCTACCACTTTTCCTTATGCACAAGACACACACAAGCCTACACAGAGACACCCAGCTCTCATATGGAAAACAACATTTATCAGATTACTCAAAACCCATTTTCTAAGCCCTTAAAATCCACCAAAAGTTAACAAAAACAAGGGATATTAATATTTACCACTTGTACCAGTAATTAAATCGGCGGAAACCGAAACCTATAATCCGAAATCTGTTACACATACTAGAATATATACCACTAATACAGTAATATTTTGTCTCGCCACATTTAGTTATTACAAAAAAATAAAATAAAACTTTATCAATTGCAAAACCTCAAATTTATATTCCAACCAGAGAAATAAGACCAGGCAATGAAAAGAAAAGATATCATACAGAGTAGCGATTTTATTTTGTTACTCTGCAAATGCCCAATGAAATGCCATTCTATGTCTTCAGGAAGCTAGAGACAAAAAAACAAAAATAAATAAATAAAAGAGTAGGAAGAAACCTCAATTTAAACATAAAATATATAGAGAGAAAGAGACCTGAGGAGCTTTTTCGATAAACTCTTGAACGTAGTTCTCGCCAAAGCATCGGTGGCCAGCGTCATACACTTGGCGGATGAGAGAGACCGGCTTGGTTTTTGAGACGGCCACGACACGGACCCGGTCTGGTGAGTGACCCGACCTCTCCGCCGCGTGGCGGACACGGTGCATTACCGATCTAAGAGCCGCCACAGCAGCGCCTTCAACCGCCGGAGCAGCCATGCGGCTTTTTGGAGTGAGAACTGAGAACAAATGTAGTAGAAAATGCAAGGTCCGAGGCCAAGGGAACTAGATTGGGTCCGGTTCCGTTGTCTGTTGTAAAAGACATACGTGCCATAGATCTAATGGATGTAATTGTACCTTTAATTCAAGTTGGGCCCAAGATTGAGCCCAAGAGTACGGTGGAAATTTTTATTTTTATTTTTTAGTAAATTTCTCAGCAAAGATGCTCCTGAGATAAATAGAGTATAAAAACATTTTTTATATTGATATGTTTTTATATAATTTATTAGATTTATTTTATAAAAAAATTAATTTTATAATTTGATATACTAGTTCAAGCTACATCAATTTATAAGTTTATTTTTATATAATTTTTTTAGTTAAAATATTTATCTAATTTATGACTGATCAAGAGTTAGATCTCGTTTGATTACACAAATGATGTGAGATAAGAAGATAAATATATGAATAATAGTGATGTAGTTTGTAAATGTTAAACCCAATATTTTAAATTTTGTGTAATTATATATATACATATGGATTTTGATGATAACAAATGAATTTAAAGAATAAAGAAGTTTCAACCTCAAGTTGTCTACACAATGAAGTTAAGCACATCAAGGAAACAAGCATGAGTAAGAATGAAACAAGTTCACATTAAAGTCATAGAGTAATATTGTAAATCTCTTAAAAATTCGAAATTAGAATTAAGACTTAAAATTAATATTTTATCATAAAGCATTAAAATATATTTTTCATATGTGCATGAATATTTTGAAAATTAAATTTGAAAATTTTGAAAGATGATTAATTGTCATCTTTTACATGTGCATATCTTAATTAAAGGGTTGAACTTTGAAAATATTAAAAATGATTAATTGTCATCTTTTACATGTACATATTTTATTTGAATATTTTCAAAAGTGATTGATGTTTTTTATGATTTATGCAAAAGGTAGATAATTTTGTTTGAAATTTTTAAAAAGTAAAATATGCTCCTTTTGTCATATGCAAAAAGTAAAAGATTATATTTGATTTTTTTGAAAAGTAAAGTGTGCTCATTTTGTCATATATCAAAAGTAAAATATTAGGTTTGAAGTTTTTGAAAAAGTGAATGATGTTGTCTTTGACATGTGAATCTTTTTAAATTTGAATATGAAATCTCATATGCCTATAAATAGATCATTTGAGAGTTTCACATTTACAACACTAAAAGCATACAACATTCATTCAAAACTTTCATTCTCTCTTCTCTAAGCATTGAGCCTTAATTCTTGTTCATTTTGAAAGATATAGTTTGCGCTGTATTATTCTTATTCCACTCATTGAGGAATGTTTTCTGATAACCTACCCACTATCAGCTCTTGTATCAGTAAAAGAGTGTGTATAATCCTTATGCGTATAGAAAGTGTTATACACAGAGAATAGTTTAATCACCATGTGTGAGGTGATTGTAAGTGTAAAGGGTGTTTTACACGGATCCTTTGTAACGGTGTTGTTCAAATGTGTAATAGGTTTCTATCTCTACCTGAAAGAGGTTATATAGTGAATTTAGAAATCCTCAGGGGGTAGCTTGAAGCGAGGACGTAGGCAGTGGGGCCGAACCTTGTTAACATACTGAGTTTGCTTCTCTCTTACCCTTACTCTTTATATTTATTGCTATTTCGTATTTTGTTTATATTTTATATTGTATATTTGATTTACAATTGTTATTTTTTTTAATACAACTCAATTCACCCCACTCTTGTATTAGTCATCTAGGCAACAATTGGTATCAGAGATAGTTGACATGTACTGTTCATACAGGCAAATCACTCATGGGAATTCTCGCTTGTGACTGTATGACCGAAGCAAGACTCTCCGACCATGAGTGACGGTGCACCGGTAGAGAATATGGCCTGCTAGTCTGGTAGGTACAATTGTTAGGTAATATAGGTGTTGTCTATGATCAGTAACAATTGGTATCAGAACTAAGAGTTATATTATAAGATTAACTATCTTTTAAATTAAGATCTTATGGCTATCATTGCAGTTTCATTTGGTAAAGATCAATCTAGCAGTCGGCCTCTACTATTTTGTGGAGATAATTACTCATTCTAAAAAGTTAGAATGAAAATATTCCTTCAGGCTCAAGGTCGAGAAATCTGGAAATGTATTGTGAATGGACCTTATATTCCAACAAAAGTGGTTGATTGAGTAAAGGTCAAAAAGGAAGAATAAGAGTTTGATCGTGAAGACGATAGACTTTATACTTTGAATTTAACTGTTATGAATTTATTATTTAATGCTCTCAATGGAAATGAGTTTAATGAATAATGACTTGTGCTACGACAAAAGAAATTTATGATAATTTGGAAGTTACTTATGAAAGAATTTCGCAAATCAAGGAATCAAAAATTTATATTCTTACTCATGAATATGAAATGTTTAAGATAAATAATAATGAATCTATTTCTAGTATGCACACTCGTTTTACTAACATTATAAACAGTTTGATAACTTTTGGCAAAGTTTATTCTAATGTAGAGATAGTAAGAAAAATTCTCAACTCTCTACTAAAATGCTGGGAATAAAAATGATAGTGATTCTTGAAATTAGAGACCTCAAGAAGTTCGAAGTAAATGAACTCATCTAGTCACTTATCACCTATAAGTACACATTGAAAAGAGGAGAAGAAAAATGAAAGCTAAAGAAGAGTTTGGTACTTAAAACTGTTCCTCATGAAAATGAAAATGATGAAGATGAGGAAAATGAAGACAAAGATGAAGAAGTTGCAATGATAATAAGAAGAATTTAGAGGTTCTTAAAGAAAAATAAAACTCCTCAGATGAAATCTTTGAAAAAGTTCTTCAAAAAAGATTCAAGTAAAAATGACACTTTAATTTATTATAAATGCAATAAGGCTGATCATATCAAACCAGATTGTCATCTGCTAAAGAAAGATCGAAACAAGAGTAAGAAAGTAATGAAAGTTATATGGAATGATAATTCAAGTAGCTTAAATAGTAAAGCAAGTAATAGAGAATCAGCAAATTTTTATCTTATGGTTAAAGTTGAAATTGAAATAACAAATCTTGATAATATTGAAGATCTTTCATATGAAGAATTGTAAAATATTTTAGAAGAGGTATACGAGCAATTTGAAAAATTAGGAATCAAGTATACTGCTTTGAAAAAGAAAAATTCTTATTTAACAAACGAAATTGATATTTTAAGAAAAGAAAGTATCATTTTGAAATATGAAAATCTTGATTTGAATAAGAAGAAAACCGATTTAGAAAATATTGTTGAAAACTTTATGAATGGAAAAAGAAATTTTGAAAAACTTCATGATAGTAAAAAATGTGTTTTTGACAAGACAGACTTGGGATATATGCCAAAACAAAAATACAAACCTTATAAAAATTTATTTGATAATCATTCTACATCAAATACCAATATTTAAAATTCTTTTCATAAAAATAATTTTGTCAAAAAAAGATATTATTATAATCATTCAAGTTTTTCATATATGTCACATGCTATTTGCAATTTCTGTAATAGAAATGATCATAATTATCATACTTGTCCTATTAGAAAAAATCATACAATGACTATTAGGGCCATATGGGTACCTAAAAATCTTGTTTATTCTAATACTAATAAATAAAGGACCCAAAAAACTTGGGTACCAAGAAAAATCATTTTAATTATTTTTATAGGTATGCATGAAGTCATCCACAAGCAAAAACAAATAGTTTTTAGATATTGGTTCAAGTTACATCAATTTATAGGTTTATTTTTATGTAATTTTTTTTTAGTTAAAATATTTATCTAATTTATGACTAACCAAGAGTTAGATCTCGTTTGATTACACAAATGATGTGAGATAAAAAGATAAATATATGAATAATAGTGATGTAGTTTGTAAATGTTAAACCCAAGGTTTTAAGTTTTGTGTAATTATATATCTACACATGGATTTTGATGATAACAAATGAATTCAAAGAATAAAAAAGTCTCAAACTCAAGTTGTTTACACAATGAAGTCAAGCACATCAAGGAAACAAGTATGAGCAAGAAGGAAACAAGTTCACATTAAAGTCATAGAGTAATATTGTAAATCTTTTAAAAATTCAAAATTCTAATTAAGGTTCAAAATTAATATTTTATCATAAAATATTAAAATATATTTTCTACATGTGCATGAATATTTTGAAAATTAAATTTGAAAATTTTGAAAGATGATTGATTGTCATCTTTCACATGTGCATACCTTGATTAAAGGGTTGAATTTTAAAAATATTAAAGATGATTGATTGTCATCTTTCACATATGCATGTTTTATTTGAATATTTTTAAAAGTGATTGATACTTTTTTTGACTTATGTAAAAGGTAGATGATTTTGTTTGAAATTTTTGAAAAGTAAAGTGTGCTCCTTTTGTCATATGCAAAAAGTAAAAGATTAGGTTTGAATTTTTTGAAAAGTAAAATGTGCTCATTTTGTCATATGTCAAAAGTAAAAGATTAGATTTGGAGTTTTTGAAAAAGTAAATGATGTTATCTTTGACATGTGAATCTTTTTAAATTTGAATATGAAATCTTTTATGCCTATAAATAGATAATTTGAGAGATTCACATTTACAACACTAAGAGTATACAATATTCATTCAAAACTTTCATTATCTATTCTCTAAGTATTAAACTTTAATTTTTGTTCATTTTGAGAGATATAGTTTGGGCTGCATTATTCTTATTCCACTCATTAAGGAGTGTTTTCTGATAACGTACCTACTATCAACTCTTGTATCAGTAAAAGGGTGTATATAATCTTTGTGCGTGTAGCCGAACCTCGTTAACATACTGAGTTTGCTTCTCTCTTACCCTTACTCTTTATATTTATTGTTATTTCGTATTTTATTTATATTTTATATTGTATATTTGATTTATAATTATTATTTTTTTAATACAACTCAATTCACCTCCCTCTTGTATTAGTCATATGGGCAACAGTAAATAGTATTGAAATAATTTTGAGTTAAGATATTTTATGAAATTTTAGAAATGAGAGAAAAAAATTAGAATAAAAATCTTATAAAAGTAAAATAATATTGTTAGAATATAATTTTTTAATATAATTTTTATTTTAGAATTTTAAAGATTTGAATTTTTTTTTATGTTTTATTTAAAAGTTTAGAAAAGTTGTAATGATTAAATAATGTTCTAATGAAAAAGTTAAAAAATTGAAAAGTGTTTGTGTTTGAATAGAATTTAAATATTAAGATGAGATGAGATAAGATGAAATGGTACATAAAACTAAACAGGGCCTTATTCTTTATCTTTTAAAATCAAGGGGTCAATATAAAATCAGTCTATTTTGTCTTAAAATTAAATTCCTCCATATTTCTTTCAATTAAAATTTTGATATTTGTGAATTAAAATATGCTTTTCAATCTAAAAAATACTGCTAGAAAATAAAGTCGACTTTTCATTTGATTATCTTAGTTTGTTGTTTGAAAAACTGTTCATTCTGATTATTTTTAGGTTTCTAGTAATTAATTTTCTCGAGTAATTAGTTTTTTAAAATCTAATTTTCATTATCTATCTTTCACAGTCCTTTTCTGAAAATTTTAATATATTTTTATTTTTATTAATTTCTATTTCAATAGTTTTTATGTCAAACTCATTATGGATGCTTATAATACAACCTTTTGATCATTAGAACAGTGAATTTGCTGAATATTTGTATATCTTATTAGTATTACGTGTATTTACAATTATATATATATATAAGGTCAATTTTATCAATTTTTTTTTTAAGTTCAAATTTTAAATTTTATAATTTTTAATATATAAATTACATAACATGTCAGCACATATTGATATTATTACCTAAGTATAAATAGCAGTTTTCTTCTTAATTATCTTAAAGAAATAAAACCAAAAATCAACAATATTACTGCGTGGGCAGTACTGTTTAATGGACAAGAATAAACGATCAAGTACTGGGTTTTTTTTTTTTTTTTGAGATCAAGTACTGGTTATCTAACTGGACAAGATATAACCCAAGAAATAAAAAATAAAAAAATAGACCATTTATTGGCAGTCGACACACCCTGAACAAAATGCAATTAAACACAACATTTTGTGCTTCTGGTTTCCGAGTTGAGATAATGATTTGATTTTGGTCTAAGTTGATCAAGCTGGAGGAGTACTACCGTCTACCGAGTACCGCCTTTTGTATTTGGAGACGTGCCAACAGGATTAGGCCCGGCGTTGTCTTGACTATCCTTTCTGGACTGCTGACGATGATCTGATATAAATTTTTTCCAAGTGTAAATCTCCAACCCCAGTATAATGGCTGCGAAAGCGACAAGCACTCCGATGTAACCCCATTTCCAAGTTCCGTCATGGTCCAAAATGTTGATCCCTTGGAATATGTTCACAGAAATCCCAGCGAGCAGTAAATAGCCAAGAAGATGATGGTACATGTTCCAGTGCTTGCGGTAATCATCGTCGGGCTTCGGTTTTAAACGGAGCGCCAAAATCTAATAAACCCAAAAGATCATTTTACCAACAAAATATATACACACATGCATACATACATACATAAAAAATAAAAAAATAAAAAATACAGCATGTCATCGGAGCGTCGACCGAGAGTCGACAGGGATAGGTTAAGAGAGTTTACTTGTAAAGTTGCGAACGTGAATATGAATATACCAAGAAGCCGGTGGGTGCGAAAGGTATAGTGTCTTGAACTATGCCCAAGGCCTAAACCAATGCCCCAGGCTGTGGTGCCAATAACGTAGCCAGCTATCTGACAGGAAACGTGAAGATAAAACCACGTGTCATCTCCAATATTGAAGGGGTATATCCTGCAGTACCTTGCGACAATCACACCAATGGGCAACATTACTCCCCACCCTACGATGTTCAGAATCCCATGCACCTACAATTAAAGTAATTCCCAGTACAAACCCATAATTAATTATGATCATGTCTAGTCCTTAGCATCAAATTTAACACACGCACAGATATATATATACACATATATATATATATATAATATCATGATCTACCAGTTCATATATACACGCACATATAACATATATATATAATTGAAAGCCAAAATGCATGCAATAGTTTTAATTTGAAAGGCTAATTTGCAAGTAAATCAATTAGTTTCTTACATGTCTAAGGTGATGCCGGTGTTTTCCAACGCTCCGAGCATTACCGCTGGTCATGTTTAGAGTCTCGGTGCTGTCCACATTCTGGAGAGACGCGGCATGCATCATAGGCTGCCAGCCTTCAGCATGATGCCCAACTTGCCACACGTGGCTCAACTTTGAAACGTTGTAGTCCTGATGAGGAAGATATAGCGTTGCATTTATGATCATGTAGCGTTTTTCTCCTACGTAATTTACTCCCATCCTTGAGAATTTTACGTCTATATTCTCTGTAGGCAGGAGCTGGCAACCGAGCTTGGTATCTCTGGTGATGTTATAGGTATTGATTACTAAGGATTCGTTTTGCTGTCTGATGCCTATGATGGCCCTAGTTCCAACCATCTGTGGCATCTTTCCCGGATTGACCCCCCAGGCCAGCCACCCCGTTTCACTGTGTAAACTGGCTCCTAAGATTATGTCAATCCGCGTCTCGTTGGAGTTGGCGCCGGAGACGCTCCACCCGAATTCTGCTCCTAATGTCGTCAATTTCTTGCATTGCGTGATGTTTATAGTCTTGGCCATTTCAAAGAAATGGAGACTACAAGAGGACTGGGCAACGCTGAAGAGAAGGGAAAAAAAGGCCAATGATATTGTCGGAGTTACAGGTTTTGTAGAAGAATACATGATGTTGCCTCAATTGTTTCCCAAGTAACTGCTCATTTGTGGCATATATGTCCCTATGAGGACCCTTTATATATATATAATATACATATATATGACTCTTTATCCCAATGTAAGAATAAAGTTCATTTCTAAAAGCATTAGCTTGCTGCTTAATTCTCCTTTGATGTTGGACCAGTACTATATGATGATTTCAAGAAATGTTCGCTGCAGGTCTTGATGTTTGAGATTCGGCTAGCTGTGCCCTTTGATATAACTGGGTGTATCTTGATTGAGAAGCTGGCAAAGACCCGCGCATGATTTACGCTTGGCATTTAGCTGAGAACATCAATTACTTGGAGGATAGTCATCCTCATATTCCAAATTAAGATCATCTGGCCGGTGGAGGAGAAACTGGCCACTTTACTAATTCCAAAAGAAGAAGCTCGTCAGTTTGCTCTGAAAAGAGCAACTCTACTTTACAAATCTGCCAATAAATAAGAACGGATCATTCAAAATGATTGGTGTACCAAAAAGTCATCTGTATCCAAAGATAACCTACTGTATTAACAAAAACATGAGCTGCTTGCTGCAGTTGTTTTCTTTTGATGCCTCACGGCCTCGGTATACGTACATGCGCAGTCTGTATTAATCCTCTGGTTCTGTACTTTCGTAGTTCTTTAATGCATGCCTCACGGCCTCGGTATACGTGCATGCTTGCTTTTACTGTATTAGACCAAATTGAGAACAAAATGTTGGATATGTATGAGATGTTTGAATATATACTAGCTAGGCATGCCAAGGCAACCAGAAAGATCATAGGTACTGGCTTTTAGTTCGACACTTAGACATGAACAAGCTAGCTATATATTCATCGCCCCCACTCTGGTGCAATGCAATCGAGGAACAAAACATATATATATATATATAGTACTTCCCGAACAATCACTTAAAAGTAGCTGAAAGTCTCTTTTAAAATTAAATTGAAGTTTGTATGTACCATTACGCATGCATGTAGGTCAGTTCGGGTTTTATGTTTACGTGTTAAGGGCCAGAGGATTGATCGTGAAGAACGTTTGTACTTTATAGGTCGTGTTTCATGTTTCTGATCACCATTTACATTTATGCCTTACCCAGCAAACTAAGAAATCCTTCGTACCTTTACTTTAGAACCTTGTGGCAGGCAAATATTCCCATCACCCCCGCCTTTACCTTTCTTTCTTTTTTATTGGTACCCCTTGATTTCTTGATGGTGTGAATCATGTGACCGACTCGACTACGAAATTATGAATGTCTAGCCAAATATTTAAGAAAAAGCTATAGCGACAAATTAAGGTATTTTATAAAATTAAATTTATAAACTAATATGATTTTATATAATATATATGATATATATTTTATAATAAATATAGTTTTATAATTTAGCATATCACATTAAGACATATTAAATATTTATAAATATTTTATAAGATCTTTTAGTGGTTAAAACATCTTTCATATTCCAATAGTGCCATAATAATGATATATAATTATTTATTTATTGAACTGTGACACATGCACTCGATTTTTTATTTTTTACACATAATAAATAATGAAAATTTTTTTACTCATTATCTATACACCACATATCATACATAATTTTTTTTTATTATTTCCTTATTAAATATATGGTATATAAATTATGATTAGTTTATTAGTTTAGTAAGAATAAAGCAAAAAAATTAAAAATATATTTGGTGTATAGAATAGGATAGTGTGCAGCAAAGCCCCAAAAAAAAGAAAAAAAAAAACACCTCACTTAGAACAAGAAGATAAAAATTAGGCGAATTAATAATATTTTTTCATAAAAAGAAATTAAAATATTGTCATGTCTTTTTCTCTAACAATTATATGTTGAGATGGGATGAATAAAAATTTGTGAATAGTAATAAAATGATTTGACTTAAGATATTTTATGAAGGTTTGGAAGAGGAGAGAGAAAAAACTGAATAATAATATTATGAAATTAAAATATTGTTAGAATATAATTTTTTATTTTTGGATTTGAAGAAAATTGAATTATTTTTTTGTATTTTGTTTGAAAATTTGTTAAAGTTGTAATGATTAAATTATTAGATAACAAAAGTTAAAAATTAAAAATTAAGTGGTGTTTAGTTAATTTCTCATCTCATATCAACATCCAAATAAACTCTAAGGGGATGCTTGGGGAATGAAATGAGATAAGAAATATTTGTGTTAACGTCGTGTTTCACACACCTTTAGGCCGAGCTCTCAGCAAATTGGGTCTTCCGTCTTGGATCTGCAAATACTGAGAAAACACAAAGAGATGAGAACCCTGGTGGAGGCCGAGGAGTCTCCGATGCCAAAGTCAATATTCTCTTAGAATTTTGTGCGAAGGAATAGAGAGTTTAGAGAGACTTCATTGTACATGGGGACGACCTTTTATACCGACTTTATGGGGTTCAACTACACATACCTTGTGTTAGAGGGATGCGTCATTTCAACAGCTCATTTAGTCAGATTCATTTAATGCAGCGTGACTTCTGGTATAGTGCAATCAATGGAGCGTGGCTCCTAGTCCCATCTAACCTACGGGTGCATGCTGTTAGGCTCTTCCTTCTTTACCTGCCAGATTATTAAAGGCTCCCAACATTTTGTGCTCCTTTGCCTGTACAGTACTATTTGAGGCTAGATTCGTAAATGAATGCTAAGGTAGCATGTTACCATTTTCCTTGCGTTATGGGAGGTTTCCCGTGGATTTAAGGTCATGGGCCAACCTCTACTTTAAGACCTGGTGTCTCCAATGGGCCCGTGGGTTGCCTAGCCAGCTTGGACCCCTCCTGTATTTGGGCCTATACTTTGGGCGACTCGAGGGAAAAACTCCCTTACAGTTAACATATAATTTTTTAATATAAATTTTATTTTAGAATTTAAAAAAATTAAATTGATTTTTGTGTTTTGTTTATAAATTTAAAAAAATTGTAATAATTAAATAATAATTATAAAAAAAAATTGAAAAATTGAAATTAAAAGTGTATATTTGAATTATATTTAGATGTTAAGACGTAATAAAATGAGAAATAATATAAAACTATAATAACATCCAATATCTCTCCAAAGATAGTGGCCCACTAAGAGAAATTCCAACCCGGTTCAAAAAAGTTCATTACATAACATGTTGGGTAAAGTAATTACGACGAAATGTTTGACGGCATGGGTTTTTTTTTATGCTAATTGCGATTATGTGTAGAATATAGGGTGATGAGCATAATTTTTCATTTTTCTTACTCTGAGTGAAGGATTTGAAATTTTGAACATTCAATCGACAGATATTACGGCGAAAATATACAACTTAATAATTTGAAGCTTCGTTTTAACAGGTAAGATCATTTGTCCTAGTTATAAATGTCTGACAAATGTCGCCTTCGTCATAACAAGACTGTTTAACCGAGGGTACGAGAGGAAAAGGATCCATATGTAGCCAAAACCTCCTTCAGAATCCCCCATCTTGCCCGAAGAAGCTACTCTAGGCTGTCATGGAGTTCAAACCTCGCAATTACAATGCCCAAAGGGAAGCACACGCGCTCCCTCTTGTACGTACCGATGGCCATCCCCTCTCCGCTCCACCCTCACACCACCCTCAGGTCCAAGTCAAATCACAAACCCGTTCAACTCTCTGTTCTATTTCTTTCACCTTAAGCATCTGCTTGGTTCATGAGATAATGTATGCAATCATATATTTAGCATTTCAATAAATCAAACATTAGATTATTTAATTCGTAGAGCCAACGGTCATCTGGCTAAGTATTTTCGTTCTCCACTACCAAACAGCGTCCATTAGTACAATTGTTTGGCTTAATTGAGTCGTGTTTACTATTTTTCAAAACAAGTAACAATAGAAGGCTTTAGGTTCAGGCCATTGATTTATTTTCTTCGCATTAAAATTTCTCAGTAACCAATTATGGCATTAGTTATTTCTTCATATAAGACACGAGAAAAAAACATATGAGTTTTATTTGATAACTTGTAACAAAATTAATTGTAGGTTCTGTAATGTTATTCAACTGTTTATAGCCTTAACTAGGCCATAAACTTGAAAAAACTTTGAGAATATGCTCTGTGGAGTAAGCCAGGAGATTGCAATACTGGTGTAGTGTAATTTGAGGTATGTTTTACGCATTTTTGACGGCCAACATAAAATCTGTGACATTATGCCGTGTACAGGGAATGCCTTTCCATTTCCTTTAATTGATTTGGGAAAATGGTTAATAATTTAGATTTAAACTACCATACATAAGTCACACTTTATTAAGTGCTTCATTGTATATAGGACACACATATGGGCATCTGCATGATTGCAAATGATTTTATATTTTCTGATCTCAAGGTGACTTTTGAGGCTTTACTCTCTAGACGACATGATGTTGTAAATGTATTGGTTTGTGGTTCACAATTGGGCCACCAACATGTGATACAGAAAAAAAAAAAAAAAAAAAAAAACATGTGAGACAGTTCAGTGATATCTTGCTATAGCGTTACAGGTTGATGCTGTGGATAATGATCATAATGACTTTTTTGATCCGCTGAGAGGATTGGCTGACAATGCAACGGATTGTAAAGAGGATGTACAAGAACTTGAAAGTACTTCTCGTGAAGCATCTTCTCAACTCCCCACGAAAGAATGGATGTCTTTCAAGAGATTTTTAATGCAGAAATTTCCTGTCTCCAAGATGGTTTCAATTTCTTCAGTAAGCATTTGAAGCCATTTTGGTGGTGAAATTTACGTCAATGCCATTTTATTAAACTTTGTAGAGCTTGAATGGGAAATAGCGTGTTCTGCAGTTACTGGTTTCCAGGATGATATATTCTTTTTTTTTTTTATGAGTAAAATCAAAGTATATTAATGAAAAGAATAGGCAAAAGCCATGTTCAGTACAAAGAATGCCCTACTACATAGGCTCACTAGCTACCAGAAAATCATGGAAAGTTTGGCCATTAAAATTAACTGCAATGGCCCATGTACAAAGAGTTCTAAAAAAGAAAGCTTTTAGTTCCTCCGTAGATCTCTCTTTGTCTTCAAAGGTCCGTTCATTACGCTCTTGCCATATGCACCACATTATACAAATGGGAATCATCTTCCACATAGCCTTGATCTGTTGAATGCCCCTCAAATCTGTCCAACAATCCAAAACCGCCACCACTGACTCCGGCATTACCCAGCCTAAATCTAGTCTACTCAATATCTCATTCCATAATCCTCGAGCTACCTCACAGTGTAGTAGAAGATGGTCTACGGATTCCCCCCCTTTCTTACACATGCAACACCAATCTACGATGATCACCCTCCTTTTCCTCAAGTTGTCTGTCGTGAGAATCTTACCCAAGGACGCGGTCCACACGAAGAAAGCTGCTTTGGGAGGCGCCTTATGTCTCCAAATCTTTTTCCAAGGGAACTGGATGGGGGACCCTTGCGAGAGAGATGTAAAGAACGAGCGAACCGAGAAACATCCTTTACTTGTAGGCTTCCACCATAGTAAATCTGCATGCTGGTTGCTCCGTTTGAGTGAGTACAAGAGGCTGTAAAATGCTGCAAAACTGTTCAATTCCCAATCATGTGCCGCCCGGCTGAAGTTGATGTTCCACTGGATTTGTTCCCCAACCATCCCCATGACCTCCGCTACTGAAACCTCCTTATCCCTTGCGACCCTGAAGAGGGCCGAGAATTGGTCCTTTAGGGCACTGTTTCCACACCAAGTATCATGCCAAAATTTAATCTTAGTCCCATCTCCTAGACGAAAATTTGTATGGCGAGAGAACACCACCCATCCTCCTCTTATATATTTCCACAGTCTCACTCCATATGCCCCTCTCACCTCATTGGTACACCATCCCCCCCAAAGGCTACCATATTTGCTCTCAATTACCATCTTCCATAGCGCATCTGGTTCTTTATGGTATCTCCACAGCCATTTTCCGAGTAGTGCCCGATTAAAGGTTCTTCATTTATTATTGGCCAATTTTGGTTTTTGAATCATGAAGGCTACTAAGTTATATAAAATTAATATCATCTCTTGTCATCACTTATCACAGGGGCTACTATTTTCATTATTTTCAAGCTAGGTTTGTAAGGACTACCATGGTGATGAAAGTAACCATGTTAGTTAAGATTTTCCTTCGTTTATGCGAGTGTATCTTAATTCATTATTGCTTACGAAAAGATCCTGGATAAGTTATGTGGTCACAACAATGTTGAAGATATTGGACTTACCATGATTCATTCATGGTAGAAAGTCAGATAAAAATCTTAGAATCTTTATTTTATTTTATTTTATTTATTTATTTTATATCCTTGGGTATCCTTGCCAGCTTGCGTGCACCTCGACTAATCCCACGGGGTCCTGAAGTTAACAGCCAGTTAAACCTCCAGTAGCTCTGAGGGGACTCAAACTAGGATAAAAATCTTATAATCTTCAAAGCATTATTTAAAACATGGGAAACAATGTACTTACAGATGTTAGTTTTTTGTAATTCAAAAAGGCTTAAATGTTAGAGGAATTTTCGGAATTCATGTTTTCATTATTGTTTGGGCAGTAATGGTTTAGTTTGTGTCATTATAGTGACAATGACTTCACCACTATCATGGTCATTATCATTATCATTATGGAAGTTTCCTTTCTAGCTTACCTAGTTAAGTGTGACTTTCCCTACATAACTTGTAACTGAGTAAATCTCTGTCAAGAAGACATTAGGGAAACTACATGCCATAAGTTATGTTTGGTAAAGTAGGAACACAAATGATTGTCACCAACAATTAGATCATTTGAATTATGTGTTTGTATAAAGATAGATAGACACACACATACTCGTAAACACACATACACAAGCTTAGATTCAAGGTGTAACTTTTGGTTTGGTTTTGCTCGGTGAATTAGGGAATGCATATGGTTTTCCTTCACAATTGTGTCACTTGAATTATGTGTTTGAATACAGACACACATGCACACAATTATCACTTGAATCGTATAAGCTTAAATTCAAGTTCTCGTACTAGTACTTAGTTGTAATTAGGCAATTTCTTTGTATACCACTAGTGTACTCGGGTTATGCCTCTTATATCAATAAAATTTACTTTTACCAATTAAAAAAAAAAAAAAATTCAAGTTGCAGGCGGTGTAACATTTGATTAATGTTAATACATGCATGAATGTATGTTCCAAGTAAATGACATCTGATCAATCACATGATAAGCATCTAGAGAACATGCAATCTAATGGTGATTGGAAAAATCTTTATCTAATGCAAACATGCAGTTTATTGCTTAACTTTAAACAAAAATTGCAGCAGTTATGTAGATGTGTGTATATATGTTTATATATGCATGTATCGTTAATGTGGTTATCCCATTTAAAGTCGAGCTGCTGTTTTTCCTCTTCAAGTTTCTAATTATAAGTTTTCACTTGCCCCTCTTTTTGCCTTAATTACAGATGTCCAATGTGATAATGAAAGGTGTAAAGGGTATGGTGGCTTACTCTCCCTTGTTGTTCTTTTGTTCTTTTGTTCTTTTTCCTTCAATCCACATCAAATTGCAGAAGTGGCAAGAATGCTTTGTTCCAAATTGATTAAGTTACAGGTCCCAAACAGCTAGATTATTGCTAATTTTGGTTTTGTGATGTTTGCCAATACACAGTGGCTGAGAAATCTTTGACGAGTACGCATCTGGAGGAACTAGAAGATCCAGAGAAATGCGCAGAAGATGGTGTCAAGGTCGTCACTAGGCAGGAGTATATCTCTCGACTACATGAGCTCAAAGATGAAATTAATCGTGCTTGGCATGCCAATGATCGTGTGACATCTTTAAAATTAGCTATAAAGGTGACTTTTTGATGATGTGGTGGACTTTCCTCTATATATTATTTCTTTAACTTATTTTTCTTAGAATTTGTGGAAAAGAAAAGATTGGATTTCTGTATTGCTAATGGGTTCTCTTCTAAATAAATTTTTAACATTATCTTATTATTCCTTCACCATGCAACAGTCATTGGAGTTGCTGAATTTTGTTATGATTCATCTTTCTGTAGATGACCATTTCCAATTAATCAGTCTACAATTATGCTTGATTATTCATGCACAATATGACATGTTAAGCCATTATTTTTCCTTACAATGAGAAAGATATAAAGAAACAAAAAATACATGTCATCAAGTGGGGTGATATCATATTTCTTCTTGCTGTAGGTTGCTAGGCTTTTGATGGATACGTCTGTTTTACATTTTTATCCTACGCTCTTTGTTCTTTCTATGGATATAATGGACATGCTAGGGGATATGGTATGGGAGCGCATCAAGTGGAAAGCGGAATTTGCTGAAGATGGAACCAGACTCTTCTCTTTACCAGGTCTTTCTACATTTTGGCTCTCTCTCTCTCATAGTAATGCAATTGCATTTGTGCATGTAAAGGATTAAAATTATTGAGGCAGGATTTATGCATGTCTTTTGTTTGTGTTTAGTTTACTTAGACTCAATAACATCTTAATTAGTATGTAACTATCGGACGTGGACTGAACTGTCCAATGAACTGGCAATCTGGTGTTCTGCTTTTCCAATGTTTCCAGCTAGCTAATGTGACAGACTATGATGAAAAGTTGTTGAAACCTGATCGATCCATCTGGATTTTGCAGGGGTCATGGAACTGGTTAGGTTTTATGTAACTGGGTGGTTTGGATTTCATATTTAGATGGTTTTCCTTGAGCATACTAAGCTTCATCTTGCCTGTGATAAGATTGAATCATTTAAAAACACAGTTTCGGGTAAGTTCCTGATATATTTAGGGTGATGATGCTTCCGGCCTAAACTGCACAGTAATTATTATGGAGTGTATCTTGATGTCAATGTACTGCTGCATCGGGGGAATTTAACAGTGGGCAATCTTAGAAAGAGAAGGATTGCTGTGGTGTATCCATGTTGCCCATGCAAAGTTAGCGTGGAAATAATGGACCATCTTTTTATTCATTGTAATATAGCAAGGTATCTTGGTCTTTTCTGTTCTGTTTGTTCAGAATTATGTGGACTATGCCTAGAAAAGTATTAACTATTGACATGCTGGATGGTAGAGTATGGAGGAAACTGCAGTGATGGGATATGTAAAGTTGTTCCTTTGTATGTGTTATGGTGCATTGGAAGGAGAAAATGCTCAGGTTTTTGAAGATTGTGTGATGTCCGTGGTGGAGCTTAAGTTCTAGATTCTAGAAAACTTTATGATTAGATGGCAGTTACAATTTTTTTCTACAAAATTTTGGAGCTAGGAGCTAGTCTTAAGTTCCTTCTTGTTTGTTATAATGTAGTGTTAGTTTCTAGTAAAATCACACTTACATTCAACTTTCCCTGTCTGCACGGAGGAAATGCGAGAAGGCCCATAATGGCTTCACGCAAGAGTTTTTTTTATAGGTAATCAAGAATTAAATACACGAGAGTATGGAATTCTATGAGTTGAATCTGAATTCTCAATGATATTTTTGAGCTGTTAACCATTACAGAGAACTATTTGAGTCAAACGATTATCAGAACTCTTATTACTTTATGAGCTAAGAAGCCTTGAAGTGGTTTTGAAAATATCTGCATGGTTCTTTGATGCCAATATGGTTACAGGCAACATTTACTATTGCACTGTCATGCATGAAAGAATTCAGCAAGAGCCAGTTGGGTGTTGTTGTTTTGTACTGGTAACATTGAGAACAGAGTACAGATTGCCAATGCCTCACGAGCAGAAAATAGCAATCTTAACTGCACCTCTTCTTTTTCTCCCTTTTATTGTTCTTCCCCCCTCCTAACTTTGTCGCAGAGTATTTTAATCTATACCATCTTCACAAGTTAGGTGTGCACAACAAAGCATTGGTGTCTTGTATCTGTTTGATAGTTTTCCCTGAAGATTTTGTTGTACTTATGGCAGAGAACTTTCAAGCAAGAGACATTTGCTCTGATGCCAAGGAAACTTGCAATAATTGGTTCTGCAAGATTGGTTCCATCTGTGAGCTTCTTCCACGCATGTAAAGTCTCTTTATTTTCATACTCTATGCATTTCCATATCCTTTTTTTTTAACTGATGCTAGTCATGTCAAGTTATCATCTCTTTTAGTTTCCCTGCTAATTTATTTGTTCTGAGCTTTTGGCCCATGCCTTTTCCCCTTTCCCCACGTACCTATGTTTTATTAAAGATAATGTTGTTTTGCTTATGATTCTTTTTAATTAGCGTTTTGCTTATGATTAACTAATACATATGAAAATCATCCTTATTCAGGCATGGGCAACTCATGCACAATTTAATTTTGTATATTTGGTGGTTGCAATCAGATTGACTTCCAAAGTTGTTTTGCAGAACGTCTCTTTATATTTGTCCCCATTGGCTTCTCTCTCTGAGCATATTCTTTTGCTGGTTGTTTGCTCAATGTTGTACTTCAGCTACTTAGAGCTGGCTTTATTGCCCTGCTGGCGCTTCCTGGTTGACCAACCTGAAGACAGTCTCCACCGTTTGGTTATGATGACGAGAGGGTTATCAGATCCATTGGCATCTGCTTACTGTCGTCTTTATATGGCTCACTGTGCCCAGAAGTTGCCCAGATCTGATACAGGTAAACATTTTGTGTTCAAGCATGCAAATATTATTAGCAAGTAACCATGGATAGAGCATAATATGCAAAGTTTTGGCAATTTGGCCCAGTCTGGTCCAGGTTCATAAGTCCTAGTTTTCTGTTCAGATTCTGGCTGGGCTGGGTGCAGAACTATGGATTGAAACGAAATTATGACCAAGTCGGATCTAGTAATACTTATAAAAAAAATGTTTGAAGTAATACTTGCTTTGGCTTGCATGGCATCATGACTTATCTTGATACTCCATGTCTCAAAAATATATTTAGGAACGTCTGGAAATCTGCTTGTCGGTTAATGAGTTAATGGAAATTTTTTAGCATCTGCAGCTCTTGCCATCTTTTGCCTGTGTGTTTGCAAGTAACTTCATTAAAGAAAAATGGCTAGCTGGTGCAACCCAATGCACTTTCCACTTTATAGAGGCAATTTGGCTAAAGTTTTAACTGGAATCCTGCTTAGTCATGGCTGTGCTCA
The DNA here is from genome assembly GCF_018687715.1 of Carya illinoinensis. Lineage (NCBI taxonomy): Eukaryota > Viridiplantae > Streptophyta > Magnoliopsida > Fagales > Juglandaceae > Carya > Carya illinoinensis. The sequence goes on along the minus strand of NC_056762.1, from coordinate 43,492,983 downwards.
AATCCTATGACTTGACCTGATTTTAAGAGTCTTTCATGGACCCAGGTGACAGCTGATCTTGGGTCTAACTTTTCATGTTATGTTCTACATTTTGTTAGTGATAACCACGTCAGAACTGTTCCATTTGTGAACATGTGTAGCAACCTACTCATATGCTGTTTTCAATCCTTTTAACACTGGTATACCTGACAACAATTTGACAGGATATCTGGTTAAATGTGTTAATGATATCAATATTCAGTTGATGCGGATTATATCAGCCAGGGAAATGACACATAGAAATTCTACAGACAACAAGAGATTGCTTTTTTCTTTGATGGAACCAACCATTGAATATATCATGAAAAGCATATTTAAGGATGCATCTAAGGTATGTTTGAGTTTCAAATTTTATTGTTGAGAGCACTATTTTTTTTGTGAAATCCTAAAACACAAGAATGAAAAAAAAAATGATTTCTCTAGTATCCATTATCAGTAAAAAAATATTGAAAAATATTGATTTTTGGTCTTTGTAAGACTTTTCTTCAAAGTCTCAATTTGAGTATTAAAGCCACTGCTTACGTTTCTTCTGTTCAGGAATCTAAAACTAAAAGTATGCTAGTGAAGTTATCTTATCCTGAATTATAGTTTCTCTCACATGAACTATTAACTTTCTGCAAGATCTGATTTGATGATCTTTATACTGTATGTGTTGCAAGAGTCAAGTCAGTAATGTACTTGTGGAGCTTGGATCAAGAAGGAATCAAGTGGAGTTGTTTGGGAGTTTGCAATGTATCTCAATGGTTCTTCATCATCTACTCAAGGAACTTCCTGCTGAAGTTGTTACTTCAAATGCCATGGAGATCCTTCATATCATTGAATGCAGCAATGATTATTCATTTGATCAGGTATTATTCATATGGTAATGACATTGGTTACTTTTGTTGTGTCGCACTGTGTACTTGATTCCATGCTCATTTATATTCATATGATAATACCATCTAGTTATATTTGATTCTATGTCCTTCAATTTTCCTTCTTCCTCCTAGTTGGGAGCTTTCTCTTATATATACCATGTCTGTGCGGGTTGAGCCCCTTTGTGCTTTTAATAAATTGACATATAAAAAAAAAGTAGTGTCACACTTGTTTGGCTATAACCTTCTCTTTGGCCCTTCTTTTTATTGTGATATTCACCATTCAAATTTTTAAAATTTTCTTGTGTTGGAACAGTGCTTGAATTACAGGTTGCTTGGATTCAGGCTGTCTGAAAGGAGATCTCAAATGGACATTATCCATGATGTGGTTGATAAAGTTATTCAGGTATTTAGAGTTATGTACTACTATTTGCTTGATTTCAGAATTTTATTTTATTTTATTTATTCTTCACAATCTAGGTAGTCTTTTCCCATATAAATCCTAATCTCTATTGGATGCATTATGAGTACTCTTTAGGTTTGGGGTTCTTGCTCATTATTGCTTCTTTGGGAGATATGTTGCATTCAATTGTCTATGAATCATATTTTTAGTATCCAAAAAAACTTAGTATCCATTTTGGATGTAAAGTTGCCTGGTGGCTTGTTTATGCAATTATTCAGTGCCATTTGTGGTATTTTACAAGCTTAATAATAATAAAAAATAATAATATGGTTGAAATAATAGCTATTTACATGTGTCTTAGTTCCTTAGATTCCCAATGATTTGTTGCTTATAGGATATTTCTGTTAAATTTGATTTGCGAATCAGGTTCTCAGTCAAAACAGCAGCCTTGATGAGTACCTGAAGATTGTGGATGCTTACGTGGATATTGTTCTTCAAAATCAGATGGTTAGTCTGCTTGAGTTGTGACACTTTCTCACTTCTGTTGCTTTTCACTCCGTGTATAATTTCCTTAATTTTCTTATTGTGATGCTTTTTAAGACTACATGTCAGGCTGTGTTTTTGCTAACCTTTTTTGGGCTTTCTCCTTGCAATATCGACTTGGTTATATGATATCTCTTCTTGTAGCATGGACATGAGCGTGTTTCTATCTACAAAGAAATATATGTTAGTTTTCTTTCCTCTGAATCTTGTCAGTTATGCCAGGATAACCATCTGAACACCATTTTAGGAGGTATTTTAAACCGAGCATGCAATAAAGCAGTTGCTGAAGATGAATTGGAAAGCTTGCAAACCATCTTGATGAAGCTTCTTAATCATTTCAAGGGCTTGGAAGATGTATTCGCTTTGGTAATCTTCTCACTCTTGTGGTAGATACCTCTCTTCCTCAGTGCTCTTGCTACAAACATGCCAGAAAACCATGAAGAAATAGTTATTCTATTTTTTTTTCATGGTGGTAATAAAAATTTATCAAACAAAATGAGCCGATTTATTGTTGTTACTTTGTAGAACCATTTTCTGGAGATTTTAGATATAATGCATGGGAGTTCACGGAGCTTTGTCAATATGCATATACTTAACCTGGCGACAAGGTACTTGTCTCCATAACTATGTATTTGCCCTTTGTCTAGTTAAATCCTGACCTTTTATGTTGTTGCACCTTACTCTCCTAGAACACCCTCTGCCTGCATTGGCTCCACCTGCCTTAAGCTCAAGGAGGATAGTGTTGGGCAGATTTCGTCAATAACTGTCTCTGTGAGCTCTCAGGTTGAACCTAAATGTGATCCTCTGGCCTGATTGTTATCGGTTCACATATCTGGCATTTTTTCTTTTTACAAAAAGGAAAAACAAAGTATTCTAGTACAGAGGAAATTTACGGAGACTCCAAGTTCAGATGCCTGGAGATGCTGGTTACAAATCTGTTAAGTTTCATGATTTGATATATTAGTAGTTTTATGGTTGATAAAATATGCTGAGTGCACACATGTAGATGTCTATTTTGGTTTCATTACATGTAGATATGTTTCCATATACCTTTACAGTATGGACTTCTTTCTGGTTCATAGTGGATGTTGTATAAATATGTTGTGTTTTAAGTATTCAATTTCATTTCCCGGTGGTAGTTATATGTGATGCTTATTTCATTGGGCAGGAACAGTTCTATTAGTGATCCAACAACCATACAGTTGCTTTTTGAAATTTCTCAGGCTCTTCATGATGATCTTGATTTTTTGAATGCAAAAGGTGATGATAACCAACCGGCACGTTTGATTTCCCGTTTTGTGCATATGGTAAATAATTCCAATTCCATGCTGCTTCTACCTATATGTCAAGTTCTAAGGTGGACTACTTTGTGGTTACCAAAAATACTAGCTTGACTTGAGTTGCTGCCCCTCATTGTTAGGTTGACTATAGCTCAGAGTTGGAACGCCATTTAACCTTTTTAGTTGAATGTCGCGGAGCTTTTGGTAACTTAAACGAACTTAAGGCATGTAATCATTTTGCTTTTTATAACATGGATGAGTAGCTATTTTAATCTTACAGCACCTTTGATACTGTCATATGTGTTAGAAATGAAGAAAAAAATTGGCATTCTATGAAAATTATGTTGTTCTTTCTGGTACCAGGGCATTACTTGATCCTCTTGTGAAGCTTTTGACATACTTACAAACACTATGCACTATGATGTTAATCTTGATAAATTATAGTATTATACTCAAAACACTGATGCCATTGACCAAATTGTCTAGAAAATTATGGATTTGATGAGTTGCTGCAGAAAAGTAGTAGGATCAACTCAGTTGAGGTAGCAGGATTCTTGAGGATATTCAAGCACTTAAAAAATTTTCATGAACACTCTTTTTGGGGCAAGTTAAAGCTGAAAAGATGTGAGGGTAGAGAGAGAAAACTAGGTTTATATATATATATCCTGGTGCTGGGCGGGAACCATACTTGGCCCCCACCCTTTTTTTTTTAATATAATTTGCTGCCCACCCTCCCGCCTGCCTGGTAGTGGGTGGCTGTGGATGGATGGGCCGGATACGGGGGGCCCACCCAGCAGGACTAAGAATACCTAGCAGAATGAAAAAGGAAGATTTAGACCCAAAAACTTAAACAGGGTCATGTGGGCTTGAATAGTTCTAAATGTTGTCATAGCATCATTTATGGTTTTGCATGTAAGAAGGACACAGTTAAGAATGTCCATGAAGTTAACTGGATTCGATGGATAGAAAAGTCCTGATTTAAAAAGACACCAGCGTGTTGCATACTAAAGACATATTACAAGATTTGTCCCTACTATTCTCATGCTTGATTCAGCACTTAAATCTGGCAGGAAACTCTTGTTCACTCCAGCAATTGTTTAGCCATCAAGGCTTTGAAAGATGCCAAAAAACATCTTAGTTTTGTCAAATCTTGCATAGCGTTTGGTGAAGTCACATTACCTTCTATCTCAGCTCAGATCAAGCAGTTAAATCTTTATCTTGAGACTGCAGAGGTAATCTTTTCTTCCTTTGGCATCTTAATGTTATACAAGCTTCTCTGCATATTGGCTCATTCATTTTGGCAAACCAGGTTGCCTTGGTATGTGGTTTAGTCTCTCATTCAGATGGACTGATAGATTCTGCAATCAGCTGTTTGCTAAGTTTGGACTGCGTGGATGGTTAGTTCATCCCTCTTTTGTGAAACTTTGCATTAGTTGCATCAGGGCATCTTGCCAGGTTTTCACCAGCATTTGTGAGTTTAAAGGTGTAAAATCATTTTCTAAAAGTTGTGTGGAAACCAAGGATGAGGGATCCAAGAAATAGGGGAGGGCGTTTCTTTTGCCTAGTGGCTGTTCAAACGCGTCCCCCCCCCCCCCCCCCCCCAACACACACACACACAAACAAAAACAAACCCACAACCCCAAAACACCTTTTTTCTCTCCTTTTCACTAGTATCTATTGGAAAATCTTGGATCAAATCTTTGATCTGTAATGATCACAATCTTGTTCCAGAAATGCAAATATTTAATAAAGTGCATAGAGAAGGCTATGTGTATGAGTTTCCAAAACATGAAATGTTTGAGAAAGTAATAAGCTGATGCTTCTTGGATGAGTTGCCCTGATGTGAATTTATATAAGCTGATTAGAAGTTAAGGGTTACTTTCTAGTTTCTATGAGTTATTGTCTTTTGCATCTCGGTACTCATAATTGTTACAGAAAGATCTCATTGTTTCTTAGAATAATAACATCTATATCAAACGTGTTTGATAGATATGTTTCTATTAAGATATGTTTTTCTAATCTGCTAACTTGCTAGCTTTTTAGTGTGTTTTTGTTTGTTTACGATTGCATGCAGTTATATTTTTATCATACGTTATGTTTTAATGGTCAATTTGCTTGTATATGCTATCCGAGATGGATATTTCCAAATTAAATCTATGGCTGACTTTGCTTAATCGCTTGTGTAGGCTCCCGAACAACTGATATTGAAGGCATACTGTCTGCAATTCAGAAATTATTTTGTCTCTTGATTATGGTTCCAGGTAATTAAAAACATTTATTTTCATCTTCTTGTTTATTTTTCCCTTTTCCTGACTATCCTTGTTATCACATGAATGGATCTAAAATTTTTGTTTTAGTTTCCTGTTAATATGTGTAGAAACAAAACTTATCTAAAAAGAATGGAAAATGGAAACTGAAACTCAGATCATTCACCTAATATAATGTCTTTTTGATTTATCAGAAACACTGACGAGCAGTTATTTTTCCTTTTCGATTTTTGTTTTCTGGGCAAACATGCTTTGGTTCGTTTATTCTATACATAAGGTCCCCAACCTCCCCTTGTCACTTTAAGGAAAAAAAATTGCCAAAACAAAATCGATAAGGACTTCTACGCTGGGTAATGGAAGTGGAATGAGGGGCTACTAATAACCTGTTCCAGAAATGGAGATTGAAAAAGGAACATACTTGACTTTAGAGTTGGTGGTCTCTTATTTAGAAGTTAGGGATGGTATCACACTAAACAAAGAAAGCAAAAATGAGGATGCTGAAATGTATCAATTCCCGTTGAATTTGTTATTCTGGTGAATCTAGCTCAGTTGTAGTAACTGGGTCTAAGATGATAAATAGACACCCATCGAGGTAGCTCTTAAGAATGGATATATAAAAATGCAAAGAATAAACTGCATTGATATAAAGTTGTCTTAATGCTAGTCTATGCTCTGAAGAGATGGTTTTGATGCATGAGCTTAACATTTTAATATTTTTTGGAAACTTTTTCAAGATCACAGTCTTAGTATTTTCTTTTCCTGACTTATTTCCCATCTGAAGGTAATCCTGAGCAAGGAGTCACCTACTTTGCAAACAACATTTTAGCACTTGTTAATTCAAGCTCATGGTGAGCCTTCCATTGCATATTTAATATCAAAATATTGCACCATTATCATTTTCTAATCTATAGATCCTAGTTTAATACTTGAAGATTTTGTTGCAGGATGACACCAGCAATGAGAACAAGAATTTTTTGTACGACACTCACATTGACAGCTACCCTATCTCAAAATAAGCTCCCATACCATGCAGTTCACGGAGAGGTACATCTACTGTATTCTTTACTAATGTGTGAATTATATTTTCAAAATGCAAACATTCTAATATTTGAAACTTGCTAACCCCTCGGGGTTGGCTCAAGTGGTAAAGGCCTTGGGCTTGGGGGTATGCTCCCCCTAGGTCTAAGGTTCAAATCCCTTTGGGTGCAAACAATCTCTAGGGCCATCGGACTGGGGGACTTTTCCCTTGAATTACCCAAGGTGCACTTGCGGGAAACTCCTTGCCGAGGGTTTGTGCACCCCCGGGATTGGTTGGGACGTTGTTCCTGGACACCCGGTGCCAATCAAAAGAAAAAAATATCTGAAACTTGCTCTGAAAATAATTTTTGTAAATCCCAGATATTTTTTTGCTGGTGTGGCGGTGCCATCTAGTGTAAATAGATTAGTTCGATAAGCTTTTCGAGGCTTTTGTATATTTCTATGATATGGGATATTGCTAGTTAGTGGTCTTTAGGCCTAATGGCTTCCACCCTGCATAAGTATGAAGTGTTGAGTGATTTACTGGATTCATATCCTGCTGATTGCATTATGTTATTACCAGGTGGAATCAGCATCATCTTATTAGATAACAACAACAGACCTTTTATGACCGATGGTTTACAAACAAGCCGAACAAAAGAAAAAGAAGCGAATATATTAGTTGAATTAAAAACTTCAAATGATTTGATTAGGCTTATTATTCCTCAAGGACACCGCTTAATCTGCATATAAATTCCAAACTTAAAAAGTTTTACGTTAGTTTAAAATTTTTCTCCTAGTCAAATGCTCTATACTGGGTCTTGCAATTTGCATCAATGGGTGCTGTAGTCATTGTAAACAAGAGCCTGACTTTCTGTTCTGTCTCATTTTTCCTAATATTATTCTGCCTTGTGTTTCCCTCCAGATTTTTGGCAATGACCTATTGTTTTTTGGTGATTCATCCTATTTACACGAACTTGTCTTGTTATCTGAGTCTGTTCTTCAGAACGTGGTTGATTCCATTCAGAAAGAGCCATCCCCGGTAACTATGTTGCACTATGTTGCTATATAAAATTACCAATATTATGTTTTACTGATGTGTGATGCTGAATCGAAGGCTGGTCGTGGATGCATAGCGCTTGAAGCTTGCAACTGTATTGCATCATCTTTCGTGGTAGGTTCCTTTGCCATCTTTTGGACTGACTTGTTGATCTTAGTAGCCATAATTTTATCAAAGGTCAAAATAAAAGGTACATCACAAAGTTCTCATCCTTGCAATTACAGCACTTGGAATTCCCCTACGGAATACAATTTTGTCAATATCACTAGAAATCAATTGTATCCATTAAGTGCAAAACATGGGGTGTTTTGGTCATTGTGTTTCTAATAATGTTTGGATCAACTAATGAAATGGCCAAAATGAGTATGATCAACTTCCAGTGCAATGGAGGGAATCTTATTCCCTTCTCTAAAAGGATTGCATGTGCCATGCAATTGACTCGCATCATGACGCACGTTGTACCCTAGGTAATATATATCATTTAAATTCAGGAATAGTAATTTTAGATTAATGGTTGACCACTTCACTGGCTATATTGCAGATGGATGTTGAGTTTCCGGCTTCCTTCCTAGAGAGTGAACAAAGTTTTAGGATCCAATTCGCTTTTGCAGGATAGGACCTTATGTTCCCTTGTCCAATTATCTCTACCAAAATTGGTTATAGCTGGAGGGGTGACCTTGAATAATTTTATGGTATCCAAAATTCCAAATGCTAGGTTATTTGATTCGCAACCTGGATTCCATCAAAGCATATCTCAACATGGTTTCCCATGATGATCCGGAAGCAATGTGATATGCAAAAATGATGGCTTTTTGTCATGAATCTGCTAAAACTTTGCTGCTATGCGATACTCTCTCTCTCTCTCTCTCTCTCTCTCTCTCTCTCTCACATTTGTTTCTCTTTTCTTTTTGCTTTACTTCTGTATTTGTTTTCTGTTTCTTTTCTCACTTTATGACATTTCTTCTTGTTTATATGGCAGGTAAGTCCCGAAATATCTCAAATCTGCTCCAAACTGATAGAAACTGCCAAGTCTTGTTTGAGTGCCAACGACAAATATCTACAGTCGACCATTAAATTTTTGGACAAAAACTTGCGAGCTCCTGTAGTGGCTGTATCATCCGTTGCTGTCTGATAGACAGATAAAGGTCTCGTGATTGTTAAATCGGAAGTTCGCTCTGTAGATGTTCATTGCCTTTCTTTGATTGTGAGTAATCTTCGTTTTAGACTAAAAAATCTGTTAGGAACACCTTTATTTTGTTCATATAATGTGTATATATCGGGAGCAACACCTTTATAGTTGCCATTAGGTTTATTAGCCTCGCAGGAAACCTGGAAAAGTCAAGGAACCTCGGAGATTCTAAAGAAAGGATAAATATACTTTGCACGCTCAAATTATAGAGCCTAACACGTTACACTCCCAATCGATTATGACCATTTAGAAGGATAAAAAGAAAGGTAATGCGGCATAATCTTCGCTGTTAAATCTTAATAAAGGGTGTAAAGTGTCATTTTCTTTAAGGAAAATGTTAGTGAAGTCTTTCAAACTTACCACTCATATATTTTAATTTTTTTAATTTATTTTTTTACTTAATGGTTAAGTAAGTGATTATTAGTGAAATTGTGTAATTTTTATATTTATATTTTTTAAGGATTAAAGATGTTAAAAAAATATTTATGAAAAATAATCCCTACATTTGTGCTAGCGGGCCGCCTAGTGTTAGAGCTATCCTTTTTTTAATAGTTTGATGGTATAACATGTCAGATTTGATTGTCAGATTTAATAGTTTTATGTATATGACCAAATTTCATCGACTTATACATGTTGCCAAGGACATTTGATTTTGGGCGCAACCTTTTTCTTTTTTCTTTTGCCATTCGTCATCATAAAGACTAACATGGAGCAGTGAAAAAAATGATCATATTTAAAGCATTGGTTGCATGCGCGCGTTAAGTCAACCTTGCGATGTTAACATGGAATTGACATTGATTATATCACGCTTTATAAAATTTACAAAATATAATATAATGGAAATGAACTAAAAAAAAGATTAAATATTTATTAAAATAATCAAATTTGTCTATAATATTTCTCATGCTATATATATCAAATAAAAAATCATGCTATTATTGGTCTCATTGAAATCAACAAAATTAAAATAAATAATTAATTTCCAAATTTAAATATAATCTTTAATCAAAATTTCGATACCATTATATTGACATAATTATAAATATAATGTTATTAATACACCTTTTAATTCTCCTTCCCAAATAAGAAAAGAATATGTTTTTCCTCCTGCGTCGACTCAGCATCAAAGCCCACGTGTACAGTTCAGGCTCAAAGTCTCTCGCTGGACTAAAAAGTCTAAAATATCTCCTTTTAAAAGGAGCCGTAAAGATTCGTTACTCCTTACATTTCTAGTTGTCCGGTGCGGTTGATCTTCAAGACCTGTGAGTGGTTCTATCTCATCGATTATTCTCTGTAATCTCTTGTGCAATTTTCTCTTCGAATTTTTCAATCCAAGATTAACTTGTTCGGCTTTGATCGAAACCCTACCTTTCCTTATAATTGACAGCTGCAATTCTCCGTGATTGATTCATACTTAAAACTGTAGCTTTTCCTTTTCTGACGTGAGTTTGAGTTTCTCTTTTGTTATTCTGTTTGGGTGCTGAGAAACTCGGGGGTAAATAAAGTTATTTACTCTTCGATTTTAGATTTCTAGCTTCAGGACTTCGATAATTCATGCGGAGAAACCGAGAAACTTTAACATAATTGAGTGAAATTATCACCACTTGAAGAGTAATGCTACTGATCATTGTTTTTATCATCATCATCATCCCATGATGTGTTATTAAATGATTGAAAACTGTTTGATATGTATCACTTTCTGTCAATCTATTGATGATGCCATATCTTGATGTTCAGGAGATAACTATAAAAATGATGATAAATAGATTTTTTTTCTTGAATTTAAGATTTCGGAAACCAGAATGACAGAGTATGTGTTATTCATAGTTTTATCTATTTATGTTTTTTCTTTGTTCTTTTTTCCTCCTCTGGAAAGAAACAGAGGGTTAGGGAATTACCGTGTTTGCATGCTAAGCTAGTGTTTCAATTGAAGCCGAAACAGATCACATAGCAGAAAAATAAGCAAAAAAATTATACAAATTAAGGTAGTACGGTTGTAGCATATGGCAGTACCGATTAAACCTCTATTTTGTTCATGAGGTAATAAAGAATTGAAATAGCTTTAATCATAACAATCACAATAGGCTCTAGTTTTTTTTTTTTGGATATCCGTGGGTGTTCGGGCCAGCTTGCGCACACCTTGACTAATCCCACGGGGCCCTGAAGTTAACGGCCAGGTAAACCTTTAGTGGCCTTGAGGGGACTTGAACTGGTGACAATTGGGGAGCAAACCCAAGGCCTGACCAACTGAACTACCGCTTAGGGTTCACAATAGGCTCTAGTTTTGCACAGTGGATTTCTATCTTTGTCATTAAGGGTGAAATCCTGTTAGGCGTTTTCTTACTTTTGTCTGCTTTGGAACTGGGAAAAATAAATTTCTTTAAGTCTTATAATTTGCACTTTTTGTGACCAGAGAGAAGTTAAGCCTTCATTTAGTTGTGTACTGCAACCACATGGCTTTATTTACGTGGTGTCGCATTTGTTAGAGAACAAACAAGAGAAATTGTGGTAGTTATTATTATATCTATTTTCAATTCTTTGTTACCTCATGAAGATGATAGAGGTTGAAAAAAGATGGAGTGATGCGTTGATTACATGTTTTTTCTCGCATTTTAGATTCTCCACTTATAACACCAGTTAGGGTGCGGCCTAGTGGTCAAGGGGCAGGCTTGGGATGAGCTATTTGCTCAGACATCCCGGGCTTGGTTCTGCATTAGAAGTTATGCTAGATTACTTGATGCAAAATGCTGGCAGATGGGGTTATATCTCCGAGGTTTCATGTGTGGACTTGAGCTGGTATGGTAAGTAGTAACCGCTTGTGGGTGGGTGAGATTGGAACTTGACTCAAGCAGTGGTGGACTAACTGCAGCTTGATTGGTTTTGCAGCTTGTCTATGATAATACTAACTGCATTTTATTAGTATATTTTCTTCATGAAGAAATTGAATTTCCCAGTTCACAGGTAACAACATGGGTGCCAAACTCAAGCCCGTTGTGGCTTCCTTCTTCTTTTGCTTGCTTTTGTTTCCCTTGGTCTTTTCGGCTTCCAATGGTGGGTTGGTTAGAGTCGAAATAAAAAAGAGGAAGTTTGATCAAAATGACCGGGTTGCTGCTCAGCTTGAGTCAAAGGAAGGGAAGGCTCGGAAAGCTTCTGTTAGGAAATATCATCTTCGTGGGAACTCAGGAGATCCAGAGGATACTGATATTGTAGCTCTAAAGAATTACATGGATGCCCAATATTTTGGTGAGATCGGTATCGGTACTCCTCCTCAGAAGTTCACAGTAATATTCGACACTGGTAGTTCTAACTTGTGGGTACCTTCTTCTAAGTGTTATTTCTCGGTGAGTTGTGCTTAAATTTTCTATTGGATATCTGATTCATTGAAATTAATTTTCACGTAAATTTTAATGGGAGAGAATGTTAATGTGTTTCATCTGGGTCCAGGTTGCATGCTATTTCCATTCCAAGTACAAGTCAAGCGGTTCGAGTACCTACAAGAAGAATGGTTTGTTTGTTTGTTCTTTTTTTTTTTTTTCCTTTCCATTTAATGGCCATGAAATGCTTGTCTTCTCTCATTGGAATTCTTCCAAGTTTTTAGACTGCAATTGATTTTCACCAATGTAATCTAGAAATCTTTGAACTGTAAACATCCCGCGTTATAGGTTATATTATTTCATACGAGAGTGTGTTGTGACTGACTAATGGGCACCAAGATTTCGTGTGTAAATCTGGTTTAAGCTCTATAGTTGAGCAGTATAAGCATTCTTGCTCAATACCTTACCCTTAACTGCCTTGTCACGCTTGTATATATAATCTTTTTAAATGCCCCCTCTTGTGGAAATAAATTTTCAGCCCCATGATTTTAATCTTGCCTCAAAAATTGCCAAGTAAAAGATGTCAGGCGAATCTCTTTATAAGTTCTTCACGATGGTGCATAAATGAATGGATGTGTACTATGATTGGTGAAACTTTCCTACAAATGACAGTAAGATTTTTATTTAATACATGACGCAGGTAAGCCAGCTGATATCCATTATGGAACTGGAGCTATTTCTGGGTACTTTAGTCAAGACCATGTAAAAGTTGGTGATCTTGTGGTCAAGGGTCAGGTAATTTCAAGGTCTTGGTACTAGTTTATACATATATGTGCATCTATACTTGAGCTCTCGGCGGTTTCCCTTTTACTGATAAAAGTGGTCTTTGCAGGAATTTATTGAGGCAACTAGGGAACCAAGCATCACATTTTTGGTGGCCAAGTTTGATGGCATACTTGGCCTTGGATTTCAAGAGATCTCAGTTGGAAATGCTGTACCTCTGTGGTATCTTATTGCACCTCTAACTTATGTGGGATGTTAACGATTTTTTTTTCCTGTTATGTTTGCCTTCTAGTTTCAAGATGGTAATCTTGAATTGTTCCAGGTATAACATGGTCAATCAAGGTCTTGTTAAAGAACCAGTTTTCTCTTTTTGGTTTAACCGAAATGCTGATGAAGAAGAAGGGGGTGAGATTGTTTTTGGTGGGGTGGATCCTAATCATTACAAGGGTGAGCACACATATGTTCCGGTGACGCAGAAAGGCTATTGGCAGGTTGGTGTTCCAAACTTTGCTTGAAGTACTTGTAATATTCAATAACTTTTTATCTTGGTTTTCTAAATGAGTTGCTGTTCCTTTTGTTGGCAGTTTGACATGGGTGATGTCATGATTGATGGCGAAACAACTGGTAAGAATGATGGTATTTGTGGTTGCTTTCTTGTTTTAGGGAGTATGGAGTTGCGTTACCCAGGACACCATGGTTTTAGCTTCCATTAGTTTATGTTGCGGTTCCTGTAGCCTTTATTAGTTCCATCATGGTACAAGCATGTCTATTTCAGGATTTTGTGGCAGTGGATGTTCTGCAATCGCTGATTCTGGAACATCTTTGCTGGCCGGCCCAACGGTATGTCACTCGCATTGCTTGTAGCTGCAACATCGTGTGGTGGATACAATTGATTTTGATATGCTCAACGTGCTTATGGGATGGAATCCCTTGTTTTTTCTATTGTCCATCTGAGACATTCATTCATTCCTGTTCTTTGTTGTCCTTACAAAATTGTTGCCCAATAATGTTTATTATTCATGATTCACTAACCATCTGTTATATTGGCTGGCATAAAACTAAGGGAGTTGATCTATTTTTAATTCCTTTTTTTTGCGTCTCTAGTTCGCCCGTTTTCGCATGTCTCTTCAAAGGCTGTTGAATGCATATTCCAGCTTAAGTTTCTCTTCCGTATCACTCTAATGGAAAATATAAGTTATAGGTGACTGAGCTTTTGTCTATGACAATCACACTGTTCGGATGCATTGAACATTTTACACATGCAGAGTTCCGTCGTGTTTATCCATGCTTTTTCAATATTGGTTTGTATCTCATATGCAGACTATTATTACTCAAGTCAATCATGCAATTGGAGCCACTGGAGTTGTAAGTCAAGAATGCAAGGCTGTAGTTGCAGAATATGGGGAAACCATAATCAAGATGCTACTACAAAAGGTATGTGTAAAGTTGACATGCCATTAAACTCATACTTCCATTTGATTGATGAGAGATTCTATTAGTTCTATTAGAAAGGTATGTGCAAAGTTGATATGCCATCAAACTCATCCATGTAGTTGATGAGGTTATCAATCTGCTTGTGCAACTTTCCAATAACCAACATTATATTTTGCCAGGACCAACCAAAGAAAATCTGCTCACAGATTGGTTTGTGCACTTTTGATGGGACACGAGGTGTAAGGTAAGACAACTGGTTTCCTGTAATTTGAAAAATATCAAACTTTTAACACTTACTCCACTCCTTTGTTGTGTGGGTGTTCTTTTCAACTTCTAATATGTCTCTCTTTTTTTACCTGAACGTGTCGTTGTCAGTATTGGCATTGAGAGTGTTGTTGATGACGACACTCGAAAAGCATCTGGCAGTTTGCGTGACACAATGTGCTCCACGTGTGAGATGGCAGTTGTTTGGATGCAGAACCAACTTAAGCAGAATCAAACACAAGATCGTATTATTAACTATGCCAATGATGTGAAACAACCCTCCTATCTAGCCTTTTTTTTTTTTTGTTCTTTATTTTTTATTTTTTCCTTCTCTTGTCTTTTATGCTTCTCATACATGATAGTAACTGCAGCTCTGTGACCGGCTGCCTAGTCCAATGGGAGAATCAGCAGTTGATTGTGCCAGTTTGTCTTCAATGCCAAATGTTTCCTTTACAATTGGCGGCAGGGTTTTTGACCTCAGGCCTGAGCAGGTGCGATATTCTCAGTTTTTTCAAATGGTCCTGGAATTTAGTTTTGCATGATTTTTTTTTTTCCAGCCATTAAAGTGTTACATTGTTGGTTTTCCTCATGTATTTCAGTGGATGTCATAACAATATTTTCTTCCTGTTACCACATGTTCATTATCAAGGCCTTCGTAAATTAGATTTTTTTTTTCTAGTCCTCTTGGCATAAAATGTTAACTCAGGTGACGAAAATGGCTATTCTCTTTTCCGACTGTGACTGTGAATGTGAAATGTGAAACGTGTAATGTGTTAGTAGCTATTTTTGTTATTTTTATGCATTGTGGCCTATGAAGGACGTGAGGCTCACGCCTAACATTTGTTTTTTATCTTTGCTGCTCTTTTGGATGATCAATCAGTATGTCCTTAAAGTTGGCGAGGGTGATGCAGCTCAATGCATTAGTGGATTTACGGCTCTGGATGTGCCACCTCCTCGTGGACCTCTCTGGTATTATCTAAATTTTGTTGTACTTTTATTAATCCTTGCATCTTCATTTCTGTCATTGAGTCAATACAGTGATTCGACTGAATATTGACATACAATTGAGATGCCATATCTCAATGCTGGTACACTGGTCTGGAATCTTATCCTCGCTAAATATTTTGTATGCAACACAGGATCTTGGGGGATGTTTTCATGGGTCGCTACCATACAGTATTTGACTACGGGAATCAGAGAATTGGGTTTGCAGAAGCTGCCTAAATGAATCTTTACCATTAACGTTTCCTTCTGTATCCATCTCTTTTCTGAACACATCTGCATCCTGAAAGACTTGTAGTAACCTATATCGTGTTGGAAGTGAGTTTCAAACCGGAAAACTACTTGTAAATATGTCTGGGTATACTGTGTCGTTTTGTGGAGTTTGTTCTGCCCCTACATGTCAAAACTTGTAATCAAGAAAATGGATCATATGGCTACATCACACTACACACATACAATATCTATGGTTCTCTCTCTCTCTCTCTCTCTCTCTCTCTCTCTCTCTCTCTCTCTCTCTCATATTTACTCCTTTCTAAAAGCAACCCGTTTATTCTAAATCAGACGTGGAAACGATACGATGTGAATGGGCAGTGAGAAGACAATTTCCTACTGAATTTTATTTAATACGATCGATGCATTGGCAAAAACAGTAATGAATTTGACAAGTTTGAAACGAATAAATATGAAAATGCCAATGCTTGAGCACAGGTCGCAGGGCTGGCAGATGTTTTCTTAATGTTGAGTGACATGACAAGAACGGACACCTATTGATTAGATCGTGCATGGTAAGATGTGGTGGTAAGAGGATGATAGAAGAATTTATTCGATTAATTTATTACTTTTTCCATCAATTGGTTGATGGTGATTGGTGTATCAGATGTGCGCGTAGGAAAGTAATAGTTGTCGGTGGCGTGACAGATGAAATTCAAGATCATCTACCATGAAGTAATTGAGCGCAAAGATGAAAGCTGCAACGATGAGAATCGGACCAACTTAGAATTAATTTCTTCGACCTGGAATCGATGTGTTCGTTCATAGTTTCTGGTAGATAATCGGCGAAACATTAAAGGAAACATTGAGAGTAAATATATCTGTAGGAAGTTAAGAGTTGAAACTTAATAATATTGGTGGTGGCGTGATGGATGAAATTCTAGAGCATTTACCAAGCAGTTATTGTGGCCAAGTTGAAAGCTGCAAGGATTCTATCAAGGAGTTATTAGGCACGAGTTAAGAGCGGCAACCAACAATAAAGAGGATCAGAATCCATGAGTAAATAAAAACTGGACTATGAATTAAATACAAAATGATTTTGAGGGTTCATATAACCCACCTTTGTAAGGTTACATGCATTAGACTTCTAAAGTATTCTAATCATGAAGAATGCAGGATTCTGTGGTGTAGATTTTGTGTCCATGAGTATTATGAGTAGTGCATTTACTGCATCAAGGGTCCGATGAGGAGGCCAGGGTCAGGGGAGCCTTGTTGATCTCCTCTCGGCTCTCTCTGCCGTATGTTGGATGCATTATGAGACCCAGCAGCAGAAACAGTGAACTTTTTGTTTTCTGCTTGGACGTACAGCTGTTTCCCGTTTGTCCAGCTCGGTATAGCTGTAAATTTATGATTGGTGTCGGCACAGCCACATTAAAGGATATGTTCACCGACACAAATCAGGTTCATGAAGTTACAGAATGCTAACAACTTCTACAGGGTTCACGTTGTAATACAATATCGTAGTACGTACTTTATTCTACCACATGACATGAGGCAAAGGGAATGAATGAGAAAGAATTTGTTAATGTGGGCCGGAAGGCAATGAACTAAAGCCAGCATTTTTCTCCCCATTTGGCATTGCTTAGAGGGTACTCATCCAATACCGCTGCAATCTTTTAGCAGCAAAACGCCTTGCATTATTCTAAACCAAAGCTTTTTACTTTCCTTTATTTTATTTATTTCTTGTTTCGTTGGACCTCCTGTGATACAGATCACGAGAATCCTTACATCCGGTCTTGGTTTAATTCCTTAACTTAATGTGCCTTGCTTTTCCTTCGATTACTTCCATGAAAAGGCAAAAGCTGGACCTCATGCAGGCGGGTCTTTCTTAGGGAGTCGGTCTACGCGTTTATCCACTGACTTGTACAAAAGAATCTTCCAATTTAATCGGCGTTAAAAAAAAAACGATGCTAATTCCCCTAGGTTTTGAAGAGCAATACCATATATAAGATCATGGCTTTGACACTTGGCAGATCACAACTCACCTAGGTATATCACATTGCTTTTGCTTCGAAGATCCTGCCTCAAATGCCAACCTTCCTCTGTCACTAGGCATACAACTCACCTACCTAGCTAGGTAGATTCCTATATGTGGTTGTTTTTTTTTTCTTGGAAATTAAACGTAAATGATTAGATATTTAATTCAAAAACCCTATTAGCAATGTTGAAAATGAACAACAGATCAAAGATATTTATAATTTTATTTATTAGCCCTCACTTATAATAGATGGATACTTTATATAAAGAGGATTAAGAGAGTTGCAGAAATTCTAAAATCAAGCTCCTATAAAAAATAATAATCCTTAATAAAATCTCGTTACAGTTAAGATATTAAGATAAATGAAATTAATGACTTAAAAGTGAAAGTTATTGCACAATCCAAAAGAAATGGGATTATTTTTTTAAACACCTTCTATATAACGTACCACATGAAAATTAGATTTCTCAAAAAATTAAAAATTAAAAATCTGGGTTTATATTTCACGTAAATATAAAACTTTTAAAGGACCAAATATTGTAGTAATTTACGTGTTATTTCGGTTGATTTAGATATGAATATGCCGGGAAAAAGAAAAAGATTTACGTAATGAATACGACTAAAGCTATTTCCACATCATTTGGGCGTTGAAAAGTAAAGTGTTCACACCGTCACATTACTACCTTTTTCCGCCGCAAAATAACTTCCCTAACTATGTGGTTTCTTCTTGTTAATATCCCCACATTCCCCACTCAAATAGTGCAATTTTTTGCACATGCTCACGTGTCAACATGTGGATGGCTTTATTCCAAGCCCCTCCATTTAAGGGCCGCTAGAAGACGGCCGAAGTGGGCTGTCATCTATCCCCCTCCTTTTGCCACGTCGTAAACTATCTCTCAAAGATTCTTCAATCTCTCGTATTTCTAAAGAAGATAGCAAATAAAAGTGCAGCAACATTGGCCAACTACCAAGTCTACAAGAAAGCATATTTTTTTAGATGTAATCCCCCTTTTTTTTTTTTTGGGTGTGTGTTCATACCAAAGCCATAGGGACAAAGTCATATTTAAATTTGAACCGTAGCACCTCTCCCCATTTGTATAAACCCACCAAACCATATGCAAAAGCCAAACTTCTTCCTCTAGTCTTCTTCCTTTGCGCTCCTATCCATCTCTTTCCATGGAATGGATTAGAGGGTCCATCATTGGCCGCGGCTCTACCGCCACTGTCTCCTTGGCCACCATCGTCCCGTCTGGCGAGCTCTTTGCGGTCAAGTCCGCCGAGCTCTCCCGCTCTATGTTCTTGCAGAAAGAACAATATTTTCTGTCTCAACTCTGTTGTCCTCACATAGTTGAGTACATAGGCTTTGATGTTTCATATGAAGGTAATAAGCCTATGTATAATCTTTGGATGGAGTATGTACCTGGTGGCACGCTCTACGATGCAATTCAAAGGCACCAAGGGCGGCTGGATGAGGCTATGATTAGAGCGTACACAAAGCAAATTCTGCAAGGCTTGGAATATCTTCATGCCAATGGGTTGGTGCATTGTGATATAAAGAGTCGGAACATATTGATAGGCAAGGAAGGTTCCAAAATTGCTGACTTGGGCTGCGCTAAATTGGTAGGAAAAGTTGCTGGAAATGGAGATTCTTCCATGTCAGCACTTTCCGGCACACCAATGTTTATGGCTCCGGAAGTGGCGCGTGGAGAAGAGCAGGGTTTTCCAGCTGATGTATGGGCTCTTGGATGCACAATCATTGAAATGGCTACCGGCAGTTCCCCATGGCCTGAGATGAATGACCCGGTCTCAGTTCTTTACAGGATTGGATTTTCCGCTGATGTGCTGGAGCTTCCAAGATGGTTGTCGGAGAAGGCCAAGGACTTTTTGAGCAACTGTCTTAGGAGGGATCCAAGGGAGCGTTGGACAGCTACAGAGCTTCTTGAGCATCCATTTCTTGCAGAAAACGATTCTCATTCTATAGAAGTCAAGGAATTAACTATGAGTTCCCCAAATAGTGTATTGGATCATGGTTTCTGGGAGTCGACGAATGTGTTAGAATGTCCTGGGAATCAGACCCAGGAGAGCACTTCTTCTAATTCTCCGTCTGAAAGGATCAGGATGTTGATTGGTGGGACCATGCCATCAGATTGGACTTGGAATGAAGATTGGATCACGGTGAGAAGCAATGGAATAGAGGAAAAAGAGAAATTCTCCGACCAATACGAGGAAGATGAGAATTCAGTTGAAACTGCATTAATCATGAGTCCTGGTACTCAATTGGAAGTGTTGGGAAGTTCGATGTTTGATGAGGATTTGTTTGAATACTCTGCTGATCACAGCACAAGTACTTTTAGCTGGATTAGTATGAGGATGGGATTTGTGACGGGATGTGAGAGTGTTAATAAGGATGATATTGTATTGATTATTTCAGATTCCGAATTTGACAATGAAACTCTGTCTTTTCCTTTGAATTCTATACCAATTCAATATAATCTTATCTTGTTTGTGACAATATACTTGCTTTACAAATTACGATCTCTTAGTTGCCTAATTTTACCAGCGAAGCCAAGGTAGCTTGTAGATTTTGATTAGAGACCCTTTTCTTTTTACCCTTTATTCCTCTCTGCTGCTGTGAAGGACCGATTTTGAGCGAGTCCTCTAATGGGACAGTTTCTGCTTTTGCAACTTGTCTCTATTCGGAACAGGAGAAGAGACTTTTTAGATAGAAGTTTGAGAGTGAGGATGGTGTGTTCCTGCCCCTTTCAGTAAATTATCCCTCTTTTTGTGTGTGGTTTTTGACCAAGCCCACAAGACGATCTTTTTTCACTTTTTTTCCACTCTTTTTGCCATCCGCTTTTGCAAGTTGCCAGCAAGAGGCACTCTCAAAGTGCTGCTGCCACAACCCTTGGTGGGATAGTTATGGATAAACAGTCACTCTGAATTCATTGTTTTCTAATTCACCCTTGTGACGTTGACCAATCCCACCAACGATAGTGGATTTACCTAAATCTCAAGACTCAGAATGGCCAATTAACCAGAAAATGTATTGGTGAATACATGAATCTCATCCCTTTATTCTGGCATCCAATATATTGAATATCATGTTATGCACCATTAAACCAGCTGTCTCCTCGCTTTAATGCAGAGTGGTTGTAAGCATCTTTCCAACACAGATCTAATCTTTTGACATGTGGAGTGTTATAGATCTGCTCGATAAAATCTCCATGAAATGTTTTGGTCTGCATTATCTAATTTCCTTTTAGAACTTTGAATCTGGGCATTTGTCTCTTCTGAATTCTGATTGAAGCAATGGCGGCCGTGGAAGGGAGAATAGAGGGTGTATAACTCTTAATTATTCTAATCTAAGGGCAAGACTTTAAACAAAGTCAACTTCATTAACAGGTCAACTTCTCTCTCTTGAACTAAAGAAACTTCCTATGTGGACAGAGGAGACTTTGGGAACCAAGTTGGAGGTCAATATATGTAATTTATTTTGACATTTTCCGGGTAAGTAAGGTCAAATGTTTAGGCCTACCGAACTTTTTTATCCTCAGTGGTTGGTGAGTTGACTTTTGCCTCCCCTTCTGCGTAATAGAAGGATGTGCGAAATTAGGGAGAAGGCATTCAAAGCAGGTCATGTTAAGCCGGCGCATTGAGATGGAAAATTGCACCATTTGGGGTAATTAGGTGTGGATTTTTCATCGTACCAAGCCTTATGATCATGACTTGGACCTCTAAAATGGGGATGGAACTTAATTACAGTACTAGTTGTAGCCTTTCAAGATGCCGCTCTGTCTCTTTGGACTTTGGAGCCTCACACAAGATTGTTCATACATGTAGGAGAAATAATAATAGCAGTGACAATGCAAGACCACACTTTTTTTTAAAATAACTACACGATACTTACGCATTCCACGATTGTATATAACATTACTTTATTGACGAATAAAATAAAATTATTTCTTCTGCCTTAAAATAAATGAGAGTCATGAGACATGCAGTTTTTTTATTTTTTATTTTAAATTATATCCCAAAATTTATAAGAGTTGAAAATAAAAATATTTTCTATAAAAAATAAGTACTTGATCTGGCCAAATCATGTCCGGAAAACATAAAATAACGTGTATGTAGAAATATTTTATTCGGTCGGAAAAATAGGTACAAGCTTTGTGGCCCGTTAAGGAGAAAGAATAATACACAAGTTAATTAAAATAAAATATATACCAAAACTAACAGCAATATTATACTAATTGATAAGGGATAATCATATATATATGTACTAGTGATGATATTTAATATTATTATTTTTAAATATTATTCTCCATCAAATTATTGCAATCGCGCATGATTAATTCCTCTATCAATCTATGTCAACTAGACGTAGATCCTCTACAGATGAATATATATAAATCATCGATCATGTTATATAAATGAAGAATCACAACCATAAAGAGATTTAACAGCATTTCTGTACATTGTGGCCTTGTTTTGGATTTACATTCGAGCAGCTTAATCTTTATATATATCTCCTTTGTCTTCTTCCCCACCCAGCCTGGCCACTTGCCTTTTGCACTAACCTGCCTGGTGCATTATTATAGCAGCTTCCAAGCTCGTCCTCAGTAGATACAGCTCTTTTATAAGATAATATAGTCTGTCTATTGTTAGTGCAAGGAATAGGGAGAATCCTGCGTAAACGTTCAAAAAAAAAAAAAAAAAAAAAAAAAATCAACACAGATCATCATTAAATTAATATTGTACGTTCATGTCTTTCTGCATTTTTCCAGTAGAAAATTAAAAGGAGATTTGCATGAGTCGTACCTATAAGAGAGGCTTCCAATTCACGTTGTGCCATAAGAACCTCCTCAGTTGGATTAACCATACTGGCTTCTGCCGAACGTTTATGGATTATGGTTGCATGATATATGATGGAGCTAAAGAGCAACGTCATTGTTGCAGCCACAGTATTTGCAACCAAACGACCTCGTCCCTGTTTCAACCGGTCCAAACCCATCATCACCAGCTTCCTTAGTGGGGTTCTGAACAAGAGGCTCAGAATCAACGCCATTTCCGCCAATACAAGCATAAACATTAGATGAATCATCTTTGCGCTCTAATCACAAACAAATTAATTCAGGTTCTTTTCATGTACCTACGTGCAGAATTCATGATGGCTTTAAGATGATTTAAAAAGTGAGCAGCCAGAACACGTATGGTCTCAGTGTTACTTTTGGAATCTACTTTTAGAATTCTTGACCCGCATTCTTTGCAGGGGTCGCAAGTTCAACCAAAGAATACTTTCCATCGCGGCCTTACTACCAAGGTACAGGATATCTTCAACCAACGAGGTTTGCAGTCCCCCTCCTCAAAGTACTGTAATCTCACTACTTGTAACTTCTTTTTAACAGTATACGTAGTAATGCTACCCATTTTTTTATCATTTCTCATCATATATCCACGATATGATACGTACTTATGGAAGATTATTTGTTATATTTTACTCGTGGGTTAATCCTTTGATAACACATCAAGAAATGTCTGTGTGTGTATATATATATATGTATATGTATATATGCCTTGTTGGCAAGTAATTTGAACGAGAAATAATAATATTAGATGATGCCTACTGTTCATAATCCTAAAATACCTTCGAAACTGACAAAAAAAAGTTAGATAACATAGGCATGAAGAACAAGAATCTCCCTTTAATTTTCATTATTCAAAGAAAAAAGGATAAAATTATATCAATTGATACATTTTAGTTTATTTATTTATTTATTTAAATGATTGATATATAAAACCATTTGAATGTATCGTATTAACAGTTTTTCGCGAAAACATTATCCCTACAAGAGTACAAGGCATAAGATTCCTCACATCTAACGGAACAGGCTTAGGCCTTGAGGCTGAAAATGGATAAAAAAGGAGTGAGCAATGGGCTTTTCTTAGAAAGATGATCCTAATGAAGAGTGGTCAGATGTGGGCCGTCCAGCTCATGTTCTTCAATATTTTTAAACTATGGACTGGTCTAGAGTCGTCCCAACAGGTCTAAAAACGCGACGTTCGGCCACTTTTCAAGCCCACCCGACCCAGAGCTAACAACGGCGCTGTCTCATTGGTCTAACTTTACAAGCAGAGCAGCTCTAAACCCCGTTGTCCAGACTCCAGACTCTGTAGCGACGAGACAGCTGAACTTTCTAGCTTTGACGATGGAGGCGGCACCATTTGCTTCTTCTTCTTCAGCTCCGTTTTTACCTTCATACCCTGTAACAGCTCGATCTTTAACGTCCTCTTCATCTCTCTTATTTCGTCGCAGTAATTTCGGCAGAAGTTATTGTAATTACTATGCCGCCAAATTTAAATCTCCTAGAAACTTATCGATCAGAGCCTCTGGAGACTCTGGTACAGTCTCTCTCTCTATATCTCTTACTCTAGCGCTCTCTCTCCTCTCTCTCATTATGTTTATGTTTTGTGATAATTATTTGTTTTACTATTTAGTACTTATTTTCTTTTTTCAGTTGTGACTTTGCTTGATTATGGTGCTGGAAATGTTCGTAGCGTGAGGAATGCGATTCGCTATCTGGGCTTTGATATTAAAGATGTAAACTTTTTTCACCTTTTTCTTCAATTCATACCACTTCTTGTTAATTATCACTTTTATGTTGGTTTGTTACTGTGATTCAGCGGAATTTTATGATTAGCTATGAGGCTATTCATATAGTAAACAAAGAAATCTAGTTTACGGAGAATGAACGTACAAAAATCTAAAATGGATGCATATGTTATAATTCTGTTTTAAATTTCAAATGTAGGTACAAACTCCAGAGGACATTTTAAAGGCAGATCGGCTTATTTTTCCGGGCGTTGGAGCATTTGCCGCGGCCATGGATGTTCTGAACAAAAGAGGGTATGTGTTTTTCTGTTACTTCTTATGGACTGTTTGTCGTGTTCAATTTCTTCCCCGTTGCAATGAAGTGGGTTAGTGGCATATACGTGTAGCGGTGGTAATGACTCAAATGTGGGAATTATACTTCTTTTCGGTGTATATTCTGAAAAGTGCCTCAAACTTTCAATTGATCCTTTTTTGGTAAGTGACTACCACAGTAGCTTTACAGAATTTTACCAGTATTTTTGGAACAATTTCCTTGAATAGAAATATAAGGTTGGAGCTGAGTTGTTTTCTTGGGCAATAAATAGGGTACGTGTAGTGATACATGCAAGATTGCTTTTGCATTTTGTAATAATGTATTAAGTTATGCAAATTCATTTCAGCGCGGTGCTTTTGGTGTTTTGATGTCTTACAGGATGGCTGAAGCACTATGTACCTATATTGAGAAGGATCGCCCATTTTTGGGCATTTGTCTTGGACTTCAGTTACTTTTTGAGTCCAGTGAGGAGAATGGACCTGGTAAGTCATATCTGTAATCATATCAAAGTTTTCTCTCTAAAAAATCTTTTTCGGGAGTAACTTGAACATATATCTAATTTAGAAGCCTATGGAAAAGTGAGGGAAATTACTCATTATGTAATTTATCTGTGTTTTTTTTCCTCGCGATAATCATTTCTGAATCATTTTGTATAATCAGCATCTACAATGTGCAGTTTAGTGGACTTATTATAACAATGATGGTGCCAATGATGTTGATTATGGTGATGGCTTAATAAACTCAGTTGTGATGAAAATAAGTAGTAAAAAATGAATATTTTCTCAAAAAAAAAAAAAAAAAATGAATAATCTTCTAGGACTTAACCTGAGCAATGAAAAAAAACTTCTGATAGTGGGAGCTGTGTGAAGATTTGGAGATGTTGGAATCAGTAAAATAGAGAGGCAAAAGCATTGTTATTGCTAACATGGGGATAAATTCTCTCTGAATTCAACAGAGTGCATTCTAATATTCTACGTTTCATAACTAAAAATAGTCTATACTTCCATCTTCCTTTCTTTTAGCATCAATTAACAGCTTTACATCTGCACAGTAAATGGCCTTGGCTTAATACCGGGTGTGGTTGGGCGTTTTGACTCATCAAATGGTTACAGAGTACCCCATATTGGCTGGAATGCTTTGCAGATCAAAACAGACTCTGAAATCTTGGATGATATTGGAAACCGCCATGTCTACTTTGTTCATTCTTACCGTGCCATGCCAGTATGTGCTTTATTCTTCTCCTCTTATTGTAGACGTTGCATAATTAACCACAAATACCTTGATTCCCATGTAATTTTATAAGTGAACTTTTATTTCCCAGTCAGATGCTAACAAAGAGTGGGTATCATCTACCTGCAACTATGGTGTCGATTTTATAGCATCTGTTAGAAGAGGAAATGTGCATGCAGTTCAGTTCCACCCGGAAAAGAGTGGAGGCAAGATATCTTTTACTCTCACCCATTCTTACTTGTTTTTGTCTAATTTTTTTCTGGTCTTTACATGCCTGTTCAATTTGTACAGAATCTTGCCCATGTTGGCATTTGGGATATTGCTGAAATCTTCCATATTTTTCTTTAGGAGCAACTTAATTAAGAGGGGTAGAAGTTTGGGGAGCCTTTTTCATGATGTTTTACTTGGGAGTTCTTCCTGGAAATGCACTTTGAAGGATAAGGGGGGAGATAAGATTTCACCTCTTTAAAAAAAAAACACGCACTCAGAGAGAGAGAGAGAGAGAGAGAGAGAGAGTGAGTGTTGTACTGCATAAGAAATTAGCATGCTGGAATAGGCCTCACAATAGCGCTCAATTGGCAGCAGTGTGGTGGATGATATCTTTGTGCTTAATGTGGTGTCTATGGTCTGAAAGGAATGATAGGTGCTTTAACAATAAGGAGTGTGTAGTGGGGGATATCTGGAAATTTTTGTTGTTTTCTCTCTGTTTCAATGATTTTCTGCTATTGTTTTGAAGGGCGGGAATGTTCATGAGTTTTTATTTTCTTTACAGCTTACTAGAATGTAATTAGGTGTCTCACTTTGTATACTTCCTGTGTACTTGGGCATTGCCTAGTTTCTTTCTATTCAATAAAGATTATTACTTATCAAAAAAATTTCCTAACTGCTAAAAAACAACTTTTCTTTCCCACATTGTTTCCAAGATCCGACGATCCTAGTGTAAAATGTCTTCCTAGGGTTTAGATAGTCAGTTCTCCCAGATATGTTCTACTATATGATTACCAAATAGTTTTGGATGCAAATCTCATATCCTTATATGGATTAAAAGATGGTTTTGATGAGTCATAAATGTGTGGATCTTTCCATTGACATCGGTAATACTTGAAATGAATTTTTCAGATGTTGGTCTTTCAATATTGAGAAGATTCTTGTATCCTAAGTCAACCATAACGACGGTAGCCTTCATACTTTTGATGTGTATGCATCTCATTTGTTTCTCAACCTCTCGGTTAAACTATTTAACATCCTCAAATGTTGATGTGAAGACAGAAGCCTAATGAAGGGAAAGCTTCAAAACTTGCAAAAAGGGTAATAGTAGTTGAACCTAAACCTTTTCCTCTTCTGGCTATGCCATCACATTATAATTTTGATATTTTGACAAAAGGGTCCCATGCTTAATTATGTCTAGGTAATTGCCTGCCTTGATGTGAGGACAAATGATAAAGGGGATCTTGTTGTAACCAAAGGGGACCAATATGACGTGAGAGAGCATACAAAAGAGAATGAGGTATTGGGATTTTTTTTGGTATATGATTGGTGGTTACGGACACTGGCACTGAATGAGTCATTATCAAAGCGAAGAGAAGTAATTCAACCATTACTGAAGCTGCCTCTTCCTCCCTCTTAAATCAGTTGTGTTTTGCTATAATGTAATCACAATGTTCTAGACTTTTGTTTCTTGTCTCTAATGTGCCTACCTAGTTAGGGCGTTAGAGTTGTAATACTGGCTTTGCCATTGATCAATATAAATTGTTTATTTATCAAAAAAAAAGAAGATCTAAACTTTTGTCTTATCCAAAAAAAAAAAAAAAATCCTGAACTTCTATAGGTGAGAAACCTTGGCAAACCAGTTGAGCTTGCTGGACAGTATTACAAAGATGGGGCTGATGAGGTAGGATTGAACAGAGTTACAGAATCGAGTGCTTATTCTTTGTTCTATGCTCAGCATAGATTCTAAATCAAGCATCAAAATTAAACCGCAGGTAACTTTTTTGAACATTACCGGTTTCAGAGACTTCCCTCTAGGTGATTTGCCAATGCTGCAGGTCTGTCACTGTCCAACATTAATCTTTTGATGTGAACCTATAAAAAGTAATATTGCCTTTACTACAAACCCTACATGTTGATTCTGTTTTCTTGCTATTGTAGGTATTGAGATACACTTCAGAAAATGTTTTTGTACCGTTAACTGTTGGAGGTGGCATTAGAGATTTCACAGATGCAAACGGCAGGTACTTAGTGTTACGATTATATATTTCACTTTCCAATGGATTCTTTGGAAATGATCTTGATATGTAGTTGTCAATATTATTTATTTGACCATTCACAGTGTTGTGAAGTCTTGAATTACAACGAATTCTTTTTCTTTTGAAGGCACTATACTAGTTTGGAAGTTGCTTCAGAATATTTCAGATCTGGGGCTGATAAAATTTCCATTGGAAGTGATGCTGTATACGCTGCGGAAGAATATCTAAGAACTGGAGTATGCCTCCCCATTATTTAATTCCTTAGCAGATATATGCATGCCTATGCATATGGTTGTGCATGTGTATCCCTTCTAATAATTTTGGACCTATTTCAGGTAAAGACTGGAAAGAGTAGCTTAGAGCAGATATCTAGGGTTTATGGAAATCAGGTACTTATGTCTCCATTGTTGATGCATGCATGTCCATACCTCTCTTCCATGTATGTACATTTTCTGAGGCTAATCTGCACAAGTCAAAGAAAAAAAATATCCTCGGCAGACTAATTCCACATTTAATCAATCCATTGATTTTTCTGCATTTCTTTGTATGTATTCTTTAAGCTGATCTATAAAGGTAACATGGAAAGGGAAGACAAATGAAGAAGTTTTGATTGGGGTTGCTTTATTTATTCACTTTTCAGGCAGTAGTTGTAAGTATTGATCCTCGTAGGGTGTACCTCAAGAATCCCAATGATGTGGAGTTCAAGGCTGTAAGGTTGACAAAGTCAGGTAAAAGGAAATGAATTAAGATTTTTTTAAAAAAAAATTTTGTTCTCAGTTTGCTATATAAATTCAAAATTTAACTGCATGCTCAGAAAATCTGATATGGGTTTGTACATCCTAGTGCTAGGTTCTTATTGGATCCCCTTGTCTGGCTCGGTGTCGGTACAAAATTTTGCAAATCTTCCAGGAAACTGCTATTCAACATTATTATTTTTTTATAAGTAACTGCTAGTCAACATTATCGGTGTACCTAGTAGATTCTTTATCAAATTGAGTGGTTAAAATGATTAGTTTTCACTGCAGAAAAAGGAAACTTGGTATTCTTAACACTTTCTCTGCACCCCATAGCGTGGTGGGATTGTTAGTTTCCATTGCTGGTGGAAGCTATGTCCATGCTTTAGAGAGAGGGCTGAGCTGGTCCAAATGGAGAAGAAATCCTTCTTTTTTTCATAATTTTCCAAGGTTGTTTATAACCATCTGTCTTATGTTGGTTTAGGTCCAAATGGAGAAGAGTATGCCTGGTATCAGTGTACGGTAAGCCTACTTTTCTTTCTGCATGAGTGCACTCTTTGGTGAGACATTTCAACCATGAAATGTGTTGACGAACTAGCTATCACGCATAATTTTTGCTTCATTCCAATTGGCCTCAATCTATCAGGCGATCACTATGCCATAACACCAGGACTACTAAGTGTCTTCATTGGTGATGGTACAGTGGCATTTGTAGTTTGTGATTACTGCATGTTTATGTCATTGTACATGGCAATTATAAATTTTTGCCAGGCTGCTTCCATCTTTAAAGATTTTTTTAAATCTAGTAAACAAGTTAAGTTGTTTGTTAATAAGGTGAACGGTGGGCGAGAAGGTCGACCGATTGGAGCTTATGAACTTGCCAAAGCAGTTGAAGAGCTGGGAGCTGGAGAAATACTACTAAACTGCATTGATTGTGATGGTGAATCTAACTCTTGTTCATTTTATAAAATCCCCCCATTATTATGATTTCGAGCATCAAATCACCATTTGAGTGCCTTTTTCCTTCATTGATATTTACAATATATATTTATGTGTTATGTTGATCCCATTTTTAAAAAACAGATTGTGCATGTGGTTTTTGATATCTTAAAGAGTGATTTGATCAATTTATCAGATGGAATTTCTATTAGCAACATTCATAATTGTGATTGGTTCAGTCGTAAATTACTCTTCCTGTTTCATGGTTAAGTTTCCTCCTTTTCAGGTCAAGGGAAAGGTTTTGATATAGATCTAATAAAGTTGATCTCAGATGCTGTGAGCATCCCTGTGATTGCAAGTAGTGGTGCTGGTGCGACTGATCACTTCTCAGAGGTGTTCATGAAAACAAGTGCATCTGCTGCCCTTGCTGCTGGCATCTTCCATAGGAAGGAGGTAACAACTGTACAAATGTTTCTCTTGACTTGACTTATAACAAATTGATAACCGTCTTAACACATTAAAAGCATTCAACGAGCACAGCTTGTATTTCTTCCTCTTACCTGCAATAATGGTTCATATTATCTGATATATATATATATATATATGGGGGTTGCTGCAGGTGCCTCTACGGTCTGTTAAAGAGCATTTGTCGAAGGAAGGCATAGAGGTCAGAATCTAATCCAATCTTTGAGAAGAGTTTTCTGCCTAAACGAGATGGGACTTTGAGGTTATAATTGGCCATGTTTTATATTCATCCTCAATAATTAAGTTATCGCGGACCAATCAATGCAGTAGTTTGAAGATTTTTGCTTCTGTAATCTTCAGTATGATTTAAAAATATTAGTTGCCAAAGGTTCCTTTCATTACACAATTCACTTTCGTCAGTTCCCTTATCTACTCATAAATAAGGTGCTCTATGCGGCTGGGGGACTTTGCAAGAAGTAAAAGCATGATGTGTAATTGAAAGCCTTGTGGAAACTACAGGTTGAAAGCCTGTACAAAAGGGTTGTTCATGAATAACTCGAGCTTAACTTATATAAACTCAACTAGAGTTTGGTTCATTTAATAAATGAAAGTTTGAACGAAAGTTTAGGATCGTTTATTAAACATATCAAACTCTTATAAGTTCGACCTGTTAATTTCGTAATTATTATTTTTTAAAGTATTATATATAATTTTTTTAATAAAAATATCTTTAGTATTTAGAATATGATAGGGAATGATTCTCTAATGTGACACAGGCTTAAATCAATTTCTAACGACAAGTCGTTTTATTAGGCCCTTGTAAAACGCGTCAATCCACGAGTATTAGAGTTTATATTTGACTCAAAATACCATGCATTCTTGATTTCTCGAGTACCTAACGCCTCTGTTTCGCCAGTTTATCACCAAAAATGGGTTTTGCTACACAACATCCCAACACCCCACATTTTTTTTAATTTTTATTATTTTATCTTTTATCAAATATTTAATATATAAATAATGAATAAAATAATTAAATTAATTTAAAAAGAATAAATTAAAAAAAAATATTAAAAAAATTGTAAAAAAGTGGGGTGATGGGAAGATTTTTTCATAAACAAATACTGCCAGGACACAGAAAAATGAGCTTTGGTTCTACCAAAAACATCGACGCATTTCAAAGCCCAAAGAACATTGATGAGTTTTGTAAAGTTATTTTGGGATGATTCCATAAAAATGATTCTTATATTAGTTCCGTACAACTTTTTTTGGCCAAAACTTGATATCCCTGTTCAATAAAAACATTACAACAGAAAAATCTCATTACCGATTTAATTATAAGAAGCCGCATGTGTAGAACCCACTATTGGGGGTGTCAAGCTAACTAATGAGACCTACAAAACTTGAATATGGGGAAATTTATTTTTGTTTTTATAAATTCAAATTGTATCCAATTCAAGGTATACCCGAAAACCATGATCATATACCAGCTGCAGTTTGGTGCTCATACGTCAAGAAGCAGCCTGCGAGGATCCTCTACAATATCTTTGATACGACGCAAGAAGAAAACTGCCTCTCTTCCATCAATCAACCTATGATCGTAGGTTAGAGCTATGTACATCATTGGCCTTGGGACTATGTTGCCTCCCACAACCATGGGACGGGTCACTATCGAGTGCATACCCAATATTGCCGACTGCAAATGAAAGGTTCATAATTGTGAAACTCTTCTCTTTTTAACCACATAAAAAAGTAGCTGACTAGAAAGAAGGCAGATACAAAGGAATGGCATGCACACATTACGAACGCCCAATAGACAAAGGAGGAAAAGCTAATTATAATAAATTAAAGATCATCAAACTTCATGTTATTAATCGCACAGACCTGAGGGGGATTGATGATGGGGGTACTCAAAAGGCTTCCATAAACACCACCATTAGATATTGTAAATGAACCTCCGGCCATCTCATCAATAGATAGAGATCCATCATTTGCCTTCTTTGCTAGTGTGTTGATCTCCTTCTCGATCTCAGCAAAGTTCATCTTGTCAGCATTGCGGATAACTGGCACAACAAGGCCCTAGAAGGAGAAAATTTGAACATACTTAAGTAGCAATTAACATATACAAGGTTTATGATTTGAGACAGTGACATTCCTACTAAGTAAGAAGCTCCCTATTGTGCTTTCAATCTATTCATGTATTCATAGTATAAATTCAGGGTGAATAAGTGTATTCATGCCACAGAGGATTTTATGAAAAAACTGGGGCATGTTTGGATTCAAAAATACTCTTATCTCATCTCATCATTACAACTTTTCCAAACTTTTAAGCAAAAAATGATAAACAATTCAATTTTTTAAAATTTCAAAATAAAAATAATATTAAAAAATTATCTTCTAACAATATTTTTTTTATAAGTAAAAATACTATATAAATCAATAGAAGTAACCAAGTACACTAAACGTATACAAGAAAACACCTAGCCCATACTAGAGAGCCCGTGAAACACTACCAAACAACTCCAAGCCCGAATTAGAATGGAACACACCTTCCCAGCCCCAGCCACAGCCCCTTGTTCCTCATATAACCAACTCTTCTCATCTCATCTCAACTCACCATCCAAACCTCCATTCATCTCAACTAAGGCCCTATGATCTAACATAGCTTATGAATCACCATTTTATAATTTCACTTATTCAAACAAGGCGGCACAGCTATATGCAAAAAAGATTCAAGAAATAATTAAAATCATATTATCTAATAACTAATTAAAAATTTACTAAAGGACAGAAAGAAAGGTATAGAAACGAAGGTGACCATTATATATTCAATAGCCAATATAACATAGAAATGATGACAAACCTTTGGTGTACCAACAGCTATACTAATATCTACGTAATCTCTATATATGATATCATCCCCATCAATGACGGCATTTATAATAGGCTGATTTTGGAGCCCACTGACAGCAGCCTGAATATGAGGAGAAAAAGAATAAAATAAATGAGAAATGATTTTTAAAAGTCCCAAATAGACAAGCTCCATGTAAGTCCTTTTAAAAAGTGGACCCCACGTTTAAAAAGTGTAAAAAAAACTATTCTTTATTAGTGAGACCCACTTTTTTTTTTCTTTTTTGATATCCGTGAGTGTCCAGGCCAGCTTGTGCGCACCTCTACTAATCTCACGGGGCCCTGAAGTTAACGGCCAGGTAAACCTCCAGTGGCCCTGAAGAGACTTGAACTAGTGACCATTGGAGAGCAAACTCAAGATCTGACCAACTAAGCTACCCCTCAGGGTTAGTGGGACCCACTTTTTTACAAATGGTTTGTATAACACTTGTCTATTTGGGGCTTGAACTAGCATTACTTGTTTAAGTAGTTTTTTGGTAAGTAAAAGATGTTAAAATCCACACATATTGCAAGTTTCATACCTTCACAAATCCCGACATAAATCCCAACTTGACTCCATGCTTTTCAACAAAAGCTTCTTTGTAATCAGAACGGAGCTTCATCAAATTTGTCCTACAAGAAGCAGCAATCATTTAGCTGAAGGAGTAGAGCAGGAGTGCACAAAACCCGTGACAGATAAAATAAAAGTAGTCCATTAATACTTTAAATATTTAGTTATTTTCTTTTTCTCATATTGTTATAGTTGTCAGTAATTTGATTGAAAACGGGGGATTAATCATCAACTAAAAGAAAACTTTGTGTTACAAGCCAAGAAATAATTGGGAACTAAGTTCTCTGAGCACCAGGTTTCAAACCCAGATTAGCACGCTAAAAACCAACCTAAAATCCATTCAAGTTTATTCACGTTATTTAGTAGCTTGAATTAAGCCTACTTTGTCCTTTATTTATATCAATGCAAATAGAGAAAATAAGATTCAATACCAATCAGTTCAATTCCAGGTTGAGCATAGTCGGACCAAGTCAATAGATAAATGGCCCTACTACCAGCAAAGCCTAAAAGCAGGGGAAACTCATATGCTTTCAGTACACATCACAATTTAATTGTACTTACATATCAACCTCATTGAATGTTGTCAACATTGCAAATGTGTTTTGAGAATCTTTCAGTCGTGTAGCAACCCGTTTTCGGAGTCTCGTCATAGGAACCTGCAATTGGGCAGGTTCTATACAATTTAGGAAGACAAACTTTGTTCTTTACATCAAATCTTATACACAATAAGAAAACATTCAAAGAACAGCATTTTGGTACTGAGAACAAGAAAATACTTACTCTTCTTTCCCTTTCTTTAGGGGGCAGCTGAGGTTCTGTAGCTGCGTGTTTGGGAGGTAGTGGGGAAGATGATTTAGGCTTTTTAGTAACAGGAGCAGTTTCCAATTTCTGCTTTTGCGTCTCAATCTTTTCAGTAGGGGGAGACAGTGAGGAAGCAGCTTTCTGTGATGTCTTCTCAGATGGAGCAACCTGAGCTACACCTTCAGCAGACTTTGAAATCACAGCAATCTTTGTACCAGGTTCCACAGTATCTCCTTCCTTGGCTACAAACTGCCAACATTTAAATTAAATTCAGAAGCCAAGACAAGCATTCACATTGTATCTGTTTCTGAGAAGCAAAGAAATAGCAGTCATGCACTTGTAAAAGTAGCTAATAAGTAAAATCAAGCCATTATCATCTAACCTTTTGGATCACACCCGCTTCAGGACTAGCAACATCAATTGTCACCTGATGGAAAAGTTAAAAGATTCAAGTATCAAAATCATATCCCCTATTACCGTTCCATGGGAAGAAAATAACAATCTGTGCCTGTAGAAAGATTCAAACACAGTTAAACATTTCATCCCGTGAGCACCTTATCTGTTTCAATTTGAGCAATCGGTTCATCAACTTCTACTTTGTCACCAGGATCTGCTCTCAAAACACAAGTAGAACATACAATTAATTGCTAAACTCACAAAGAATGAAAATGAAAACTTTAGTAAATGATAGAATTGGGAAGCTAATACTTGGACAACATACTCTTCAAAAACTTTGCCAGAGTCCCATCAGTGATGGATTCACCCATGAAAGGGACGACAGCATCAATCAAATCCCCTTAATCACACAAAAATATGAGAAGTTATCATATATAACAACAATAAAATAAATACAAGCAACGGAAGTTTAGAAACGCTCCAAGATTGACACTCTCAAGTGGTGCAGTGCAAATATCAGGATTCTACACTCTCCAAGGCATGCACCATAATTTTATTTTTGGCACTAGTTGTTCAGTCGTTCCATCAAATTTTTTTTGGTCTTGACTCATAGGTATCGACAAACGGTCATGCATACAAGCTTCCTGACAAAGACCGGCCATTCAATATCTAACTTCTAGATGAAAGAAAAAAATGCAAGGACAAGACATCACCTAGCACAGTAATCCAATTGGCCAATTTCTCATTACGAAATGATTTTATTTAACAACATTTATAGGTGATGTACTGCTTCTCCAAATAACAAAGTCTACATCCTATTTTTGGCAACAATAAAATTATTCCAAAAGGAGGCAAGGTACATATCAATCCTTAAACAATAGCAGATGTAAAGAACACTACAAATCAACCAATCAAGAAAATCTCCAGGAGAAACGTGTCAATATCACACCATTGTCTGAAGAGAATGGCCTACTCCAAATTTGCATTGTAGCTTCTCGCTGAATCCCAGTAACAACTTCCCTGTACCCCACAAAAGTTCAAAGAAAAAAATCCTTATAAGAAACCAAGAGTAGCAGTTCAACTTGCAGAAAAATTATTTATTTGAGTCCTCCTTTAACGATAGAAACTTTTAAGAATTCTGTTCACATATGATTATAAGCAGGAAACAAATCCTGTCCACCCTCGTTGGGTCATGGAATCAAAAACCAGTCAGGAGTGCATTAGAAATTTTTAATCCAGGCAAGTCTCCAAAGAAGTTTATTCTGGGCAACTCATATTAGCGGCTGCATTGTTTATTACCTTCCACACACAACTTCTTACACTACAGATTATGCAAGTGTGTACAAACATATTTTTTTAAACTTTTACTACGGCCCCAAGCCCATCACATTACCATTCACTTTATTAATCCTCAGGACACAACTAGGGCCTAGCTCAAGTGGTAAAGGCCTTGGGCTTGGTGGTATGCTCCCCCCAGGTCTAAGGTTCAAATCTCTATGGTTGCAAACAATCTCTAGAAGCCATTGGATTAAGGGATTTTTTCATTAAATTATCCAATGTGCACTTGAGGGAAACTCCTTACTAAGGGCCTGTACATCCCAAGATTAGTCGGGACGTTGTTTCCAGACACCCGATGCCAACAAAAAAAATTAATCCTCATGACAACTTAAATTAGTGAAGGGACAGAATGGAGTCACTAACCTTGTTGGCCTTAAACTAACGGCACAACCTGTAATGACAAGAAATTGTTAAAGGCACTAATCACAAAGAAAATAAGGTGATGAAATGGCATAAAGAACACAAAAGATTACTTGGTAAAATGAGGTGACAAAAATCCCGGACATGCCCAATTCCTCTTGGCTGAAGCAAAATCTGCTCAAAAAATCGAAAAATAGTTCTTGGGATCTCTCTAGGCAAATAATTGAAAAGATAACACCATAACATCAATACTAATTTGCAGGAAGGAAAAATATAAGAGCTAAATATCTAATAAATCAATCATGGCTGAAAAAATATAATAAAATAAACCTCAGAAACCAAACATCGGTCATGCCAAAACAACATATCACTAGCACAAGTTACCATAAATTTCAATTTCTTCATAAACGAAACATATCGCTGTTTTTAGTTTCTATGGATTGAACTACAGACACCATGAACGATTAGAGTTGATAAGAAAGTTTAAGAGAAATAGCAGCTGCAAATAAATAAGTACCTTTTTCTCCACAATGGATGAATGTCTAGAAGTAAACTCCACAAACCGACCCGCCCGCAATGACTGCCCCAAAAACTGAAACACGGAAGCACATTGGATTTGAAAAATGAGTCAAAATCTAAGCAATGACCCAAACTATTGAAGTAAAAACCATAACAAGGAGTTATGAATTAAAAAATGACAGAAACATTGACAGCTGTTACCGAAGCAGATGAGCCACCGCAAGAGACTCTTCGCCTTATCACACCCAACATCATTTGTGTTGATCTCTGTTTCCAGGGTAAACGAGTTTATCAACATCGATGAAAATATAAACACAAGCTCATAAGAAATGAATCTGTGCATGTCTATTAGTATACGTGAATATATAAATGATTTCTATTTTTTTTTTTAAATCATTTAAAGGATTATTGTCGTACTGTTTAGTTACTGAGGAAACGTAGGAACATGAAATAAATCGAAAGTTTGAATCTGAAATCTTCCAATATATGAAAAGAAGAGCCTTCGCAATCGAAACCGTGCATATGAACTGTCCGGTTTAGCTGAGGTATAACTTTTTCCACTTAAAAGAAACGAAAAAAATTGAAATTTTTAATTTTTCCTCAGTTTCTTATTAGTAACCAGACAGGGGAATAAGAGAATAAAAACCATCCCAGTATTGCATAAAACAATGCCAGAGAGAATCAGTGATTCTATAGGCTCGACCTGATTGAAAACTACCGAGATTTCTTCGGACGCAGTGGATCAAAGATAGGGTTTCCACACGCACAGTCACAGAGAGCCAGCCGCGAAGCTGTTCAGCAGTTCAAGCACGTCTTCCGTTGCTTTTTTTTTTTTGTTTTTTTTAAGCGTATCTTTTCTCTCTCTCTTTTCGCTTTCGTTTGGAAGCTTCCGGAGATCCAAATCCAACCTTTCTTACCATCCTACTAATATATTTAATTTTTAATAAATTAAGATTATAAGAATATTATTATTCCATAAAAATGCCATCCATTTCAAACAAAATTGAGAAATTGTTGTGTATTTTTTATAAACAAAAAAGTGATGACAACAAATTGTGTTATTATAAATAATATAGTTTTTAATCTTTTGAAATTATAATAGGGAGTGATGAAAAAATATTAAAATAATAATAATAATAGTTTTTTTAATTCAAAAGTAATATTAATAGATTTAGGATTGTAGTTTTGTTATTTCGAGATTCCCTATATTTCACATAAGATAAACCTTAACAAATAAAAATAAGTATATTTGTAACATCACCAATGTTATATATCTAGACAACATTATTGATGTGGTAGGCACGTGTTGAAAAAACAGATTTAAAATTCGAGGATTAAACTATAACATAGTACATATATGTCACATTATTGATACCACCTGAGTGTTACATTGATAATGGTACAATTAATATTAATGTACGTGCCCCATACAAACTTTGATAATCAGCCTTCAGATAGGCTTATAGATCATTAACTATCACAAGCAAAACTCGGCAATAAACAAATAATAATGCTACTATATCCCATAATTAATATCATTCATTTTGTCTATTTAATGTGGTGTCACGTGGTTTATTAAAAGAAATTAAAAGTTTTAAAACACAAATGTAAGAAGGTAGAGGAAATTAGAGTTTTAAATGATATTTTGGGAATGAGATGAGATTATAATTTTGTAAATAGTAATTAGATAATATGTTAATAGTAGTGAGATAATTCAAGTTAAGTATTTATTAGATTTTGAAAAATTAAAGATAAAAAGTTGAATGCAAATTATTATAAAATTAAAATATTATTATAATATACTTTTTTTTATATAATTTATTTTTGAGATTTAAAAAATTGAATTGTTTTAATTTGGAAGTTTGGAAAAATTGTAATGATTAGTTTGAAAAAGTTGTAATAATTAGTTTGAAAGTATTTCTATTTAAATGATATTTGTGAAAAAAATGAGATGATATGAATTTAGATGAAACGAAAATTGTTTCCAAATATCTCCTTAATTAAGGTTGTTCAACCGGGCCAGATTTTATCCCGTTCCGAACTGAAAACTACATCGCCTAACCTACCCCTACCTCGACTGGTTATGAGTATGAGAACTAGGTATCGGATTTAAAATTCAATACTTGCAACTATTATGATTTAAAAAGTCTTGTTGTCATTCACGTAAGGCTGTTCATTGGGTGCAAACCCAGATATCTAGACTAGACCTTGGTTGTCAAATGCAATCCGGGTTCTAGTTCGAATTAATCCAAGCAAGAACCTAGATTGATACTTGGTAAGATTTAGATTTTTAAAACTCGAAAATCCGATACCAAAATTTACGACAATGTGTTGTTAGTCTCGAGATCTAGATTTGCCTCTTCTACTATTGTGCAATATTTCCTCTCAAAAAATCATGACCTCATTTTTGTCATTGTTCGCTCTCGCCCATGTGTTTGTTCATGCTTGCATGATTGACGAGGAGATTATGCTCATTAAATTGACTCTAAAGTGAGATATTGGAACAAAGAAACAAGCCATAAACCTCAAACTAGAATCCCCGTAGCTTTTTAGTATAGTCAGAACAATAAATTAAAGAGATGGTATGATTGAAAACAAAAGGTGATTGTGTACAGTATGTGAGAGAGAGAGAGAGAGAGGGAGTTGAAATTATAAGTTCTTGAAGTTTCTAGAAACAGTAAAATTAATAAAAATAATCTACCCCAAACACTATTTACAAGGCTACATTGCACAATATACACATTCTACCATCAAATAAATAAAAATAAATAAAATATGCCCAAAAACACCATTTTACGAGTTGTATACTATCTGCACGATGTATGCATTATTTATTAAGTAGTTAACCACACGAAAAAAAAAAAGGTAATATGGATTCCCATAACTCCAATTGGGCCATCACCACCATTGCTCATATGATACCTCGAGATATAAATCCCCGTTACTTTAATTTTCTCTACGAAAGCTACATAGAGATATAATACATATATTCAATTATTTATATATTTATTATATGCATGTAGGACGAGGCTTGAATTGGTATCTTTGGTGGACTTGACCATAGACGACACTGCCATTGTAAAGAAGCCTTGGAGCCGCCACCCCCTCGGCTAAACGTGAAGAGAATGAGATGGTCGAAGACAAAGATGAGGATGAGTGCAATATAGAGGTTTAGGAGACGTTGAGCTAGAGCTTTTTCTCTAGATCAACGACAACGTGTCCAAGATCCTTCTATATTTGAGACTAATTTATCTAGCATTGTTAAATGTAAGACTGTTCAATTGGGACAGATTTTTTTTGGCATGGTATGAAATTCGGATAACTAGATTTCGGATGCAATTTTTATATTATATTTTATTTGGTCCTTAAACCGCATCACCCAATCCATAAGGTGGTTATGGGTATGAGAATCGGATACCAGATTTAAAATCCAGTACTTGCAACTATTATGATTTAAAATAAGTATTGTTGCTATTCACGATGCTGGATAAATGAATTGCAAATACAGAAGGATCTTGGACATGTTACTGTTGATCTCAAGAAAAAACTCTGGCTCAACATCTCCCAAACCTCCATATTGCACTCCTCTTCGTCTTTGTCATCACCATCTCATTCTCTTCATGTTTAGGCAAGGGAATGGGGCCTCGAGGCTTCTTTACGGTGATAGTGTCGTTTATGGTCAAGTCCAATTCAAGCCTCGTCCTACATGCATATAATAAATACATAAACAACTGAATATATGTATTATATCTCTCTATGGCTTTCGTAGAGAAAATTAAAGTAACGGGATTTTATATCTCGAGACATCATATGAGCAATGTTGGTGATGGCCCAAATTGGGGTTATGGGAATCTATATTACCATTTTTTCGCATGGTTAACTATTTAATAGATAATGCGTACATCATGTTGAGAGTATACACCTCATAAAATGGTGTTTGTGGGCTCATTTTATTTTATTTTATTATTTATTTAATGGTACCTGATTGGCTATTTCATGGGAGAATGTGTATATTGTGCAGTGTGGACCTCATAAATGGTGTTTGAGGGCAGTTTAATTTTACGGTTTTTTGAAACTTAATGAACTTATAACTTTAACCGGTTCTCTCTCTCATTGTACACAGTCATCTTTTGTTTTCAATCACACTATCTCTTTAATTTATTGTTCTATCCATACTAAAAACGCTATAGGGATTCTGGTTTGAAGTTTTTGGCTTGTTTCTTTGTTCCAATGTCAGGTTTTAGTGTTGATTTAATAAATATAATCTCTTTGTCAATCATGCAACCATGAACAAATACATGGGCAAGAGCAGAGAATGCCATAAATGAGATCGAGATTTTGTTGGAAGAAATACTGCACAATGATATACTGCTCATAAAGCTCGCTGGTGTGGTTGGTCTCAGAGATCATGAAGTAGAGAGGGTAGTGGTTTCGTTGGTAGTAGAAGGGGCAGATCCAGATCTTGAGGTCGGCAACACACTGTTGTAAGTTTGGGTATAATTTGGGTACTGAATTTCTGAGTTTTAAAAACCTGGACCACTTGGGATACTGGCCTAGGTTCTTACCCGAATTAATCTGAGCCGATACCTGAACTGCATTTGACAATCTGAGTCCAGTCCTAGTAAACACGGGTATGTGGGTCCTCGCCCGAACAAACATTCTTACCCTTAGTTTTCATATTTTTGTGTTTCCAAAAGATATTTTGTTTTAAATATATATATTTTTTAAATTTTTTTAAGAAAAATACTATATGTATAAAGAAATTATATAAAAATAATTTTACAAACTGACGTGATTTCATATAATTTATTAAATTTATTTTATAATAAAAATAATTTATGCTACATTAGTTTATAGGATTACTTTTATCTAATTTTTTTATGACTAAAATATTTTTTTTTTTCAATAAGCCATATAATAATACATTGAAGACAAATAGACTGATATAAATTTATAGTGTAGTGCCACCGCCACGGTAGCATTCCTTTGACAAATCTTCAGCTCACTTGTAAATCCCAACGCATATCAGCATATGTTCAAAGTGTGGCCCCGTGATTTTTATTTTTAAAAAGTAAAGATAGGACACAAAATACACTAAGGCGGTGCTTATGCTGGAGTTGGGGCACTCTAATCTGTTTAGTGAGAGTATATGATTTTGTCATCCAGTTGTTGATAATTCTGTCGTAGAGTTATATTATCTCTCTTAGATTTAAATCTTAAAAGATTTTCCATTTGAACTAGATTATATCAATCACAGAATTGTGCTTTAACATTTGTAACAAGTTTGTTTTTAAATTAATTTTATATATTCTCTTTAATGAATTGGAATTTGATCCGTTATTTTATATATATATATATATATATATATATATAAAAGTGTGGCCCGTGGAAGGCCTATGTAATTGGATCCCTGGCCCAAGTACTCTACTCATTCGGTAACGCTCAAAAGTCGAAACTGTACTTCACAAAGCGTAAAAAAAGGGTCCAAACTGAACTCCCATTCTGAAACACCGAGAGAAGGATTTGAGCGCCAAAGATGGAGGAAATGGACGAAACCGAAGCGGTACCTCAGGTCGAGTTCCGCCACTCTCTCCTCTCATCCATTGCGTTTCTTGCTTTCGGTTTGCTTGCGAAGAAAACTAAGGAAGATAGAATAAAACAAAGTTTCGAGTCGGTTCTGGGATTTTCTGGTGGTTCTAGTTTTAAAATGCGAACGAACAAACTGAACATTTGGACTGAGGAAAACAGCTCTATCAGGTTAAATTTGGAGAAAGAGGCTTTGGTTTTTCTTGTCCTAATTAACGAAATGTATACGATTCAGCAATTAGAACTCTTCTGTTTGGTTGCCGAGAAAATCTTAGAGAAGAGGAGAAAATACAGTTCTCTCTACAATGCATCATGCTGTTCTCGTTTCCGAAATACTGTAAACTGAACCTACTCGACCAAGTCAACTGTCCGTCCGGGCTTAGTTGAGTGAGCTATTTGCATTTTATTTAGTTATTTTTTATTTATCTTCGGTCAACTGGCGCAGATAAAAATTATGGAAAATTATTTGTTTATGTTTATATCTTCTGATGAAATCCATGTAAAGAAACAGGAAGGAGGAGGAGGAGAAGGAGAAACGTGATTCTACAATGCTATATTCTATAACAAGAAGCACATACAATGCTATATTCTTTGTCAATTTATTTTTTCAAGGACGTATTTACATCAGTATCTAAATTTCCTGTATACGTAGACTGAGAGGAAATCGAGTGCTTAACTATATTATAAGTTAAATATTACGTATAACACCGACCTTAAAAAATGTCAGGCGGATGTAAATTTATATTAAACATGATGAGGTTTGGGAATCTCCATATTCTATTACCTGCGCTAATGATTGCAGACAAAATAGTGAGAACTTGAATCAAAATTTAACGCTGGCGTCTTTATTCTCTTGTGGAGTGTATAATGTGAAGATCCTCAGATCTGTCATGTTAGCATGCAATCTTTCCAACTTATCTGGATTTTTTGGAATAAGTGCAGGTTTACATGGCATGCATTCAACACGGCCATCGGTGAGCTTCCTCTTACCATGCTCATCCTCTGTTCCCCGATCACTACATAGATTTGTTGCCACAACAACAGAAAATAAAAACTGGTGTCTAATTAAAGCTCATTTAAATAATTGGTTAATCAGGTTAATGTCAAGACTTGCATAGTATAGTCATATAGAAAAAATGCCAGTAACCATGTTGCATATTTGACTGAAGCAGCCTTGTACTTTCTGGTGTGCGGTTTAGAAAAATGCAGTTTGAGTCTGGTTTTTGCTGTTGATACTTCTCACAAGTGTTTTTCATATGAGGTTTTTGAGATTGCTTAAGCAAGTCTGGATTTGGATAAGTTTTCAAACTGAAAAAAATAAAGAAGGGGGAAATTTTCTAGAAGTATGGGATGTAGCACAGCAAGTATGGAGGAAGAAAGAGAAAGAAGAGAGAAAAGAAGAAGAAATATAGGAGGAGAAAGGGGGGAGAAAAGAAGAACAAA
Organism: Carya illinoinensis; assembly: GCF_018687715.1. Lineage (NCBI taxonomy): Eukaryota > Viridiplantae > Streptophyta > Magnoliopsida > Fagales > Juglandaceae > Carya > Carya illinoinensis. The sequence continues at coordinate 43,448,849 of NC_056762.1, read as the reverse complement.
AACAAGCCACGGGAGTGAAGAGAGAGGGAAAAGGAAGTAGATGGAAAACTGCCTCAAAATTTTAAGCCATCAAAAGAAGTCTTTAATGCTGTTTACAGAGCAATTAAATATAATTAACTGGGCACTAGATGTGCTAATACTATTGGAGTTTTTATTTCAAATAAACTCCTAAGCAGATGGACTAATGAGGGGGATTAAGATAGACATGAAGAAAGCTTATGAAAAAATGGAATGACCCTTGATCCTGAGAAAAAATAGAATTCCTAGACTCCTAAGATTAATGGACTACAACGCATAGACAACTAAATACATCAAATTGTTCTGTATCTTTTGGAAGCAGAAACTGTAGAACCGAAAAAAATAGAAAATGAAGAACCAGATTGAACTAACGGTAATGAATGGTAAATGTAGGTCAAAGTCATGATTGTGCTTGATTGATACTTTTATGAGATTCACTAGGATTATAAGTCATAAAAACAGATATTATCTACAAACAATGACTGCAATTCTTTTGTTCCAGAGTTGGAGTTTCTTTTTATGATCCCAGTATTCGCCAACTTCATGTGCTTGAAGTTTGGGAAAGTGGTAGCACGGAATTTCCCTTGATTGATCTAGGTATGAGTTTCATGTTTCTTTGTTATGAATGGATTCTATTTCTTTAGTCCTATTCTTTTGGGACCCACCCGTGGGTAGCCCAAGTGGTAAGGGCGAACTTGTGTGCATGAGCCCCATGTTATAGGTTCGATACCTCCTATGATCAAACTGCAATTTAAGTGGGAGGCCATGGCGGTGGGCTGCTGTGCTAGTCTCCTAGGAGGTTTAGGTTCCATGGGTGAGTCCTAAGGGCTCTGCTATGGGCTGGTTCCTCCGTCATAAAAAAAAAAAAAAAAAAAAAATCTTTTCGTACTATGTTTCTTGATAATTAAATTAAAGAGCTTTGTTTTTGCCTCTTGCCACTCGAATTATTTCTATTCATCCATGTAATCTTTACTTATTTTCTTCGGTTGGAAATATTGTAACAATATACTTCATATGCCTTCTTTTGTTCACCTTGGCTGTATCACTTGTTCAGTAAAATATCAAGCAAAGCCGCTGATCATTTACACAAGCACTAAAAGTGAAGAATTCTTTTTGTGTGCTTTACAACGTAGTGGTATGCTGCTCTTCTCTTTGTTGATTTTATGAACTATGCTTGGGGACTTGTTTACTCTCTGAAGTGATGCAGATGGAACAACCGAGGCTCCCACTGTGAAGCTTGTGAAAAGTTCAATTTTCAGCTATGAGCAAGCATGGCACAGGTATAAAAGCATCAGCGAAATGTTCATTGTTGCTCTTGTTAATCTCAGTTGGAGATATCAAACTTGGGCTCAATTTAAGGAGACAAATAGAACTTCAGAGCATACGCAGACCAGTCTTTGTTAAATATATCTAAAGTAAATGGCTTATTATTTTTTTTAGATTTGGCAGCAGTGCTGTTGCTTTTTCTTTTGTAATGCTTAATGTTTCTGATACTAGTAGTTGAAAACTTCATATTGATGGGTCATATGCAACTCATTTAAACAAAAGAACTGGCTAAACATACTTACCATTTATTTGGATGTGGTGACATTACAGACTTCAACTCTATCAGCAAATCTTTTGATTATTTCAAACTTGTACGCCTGGTCATAAAACTGGATTTCATACCAAAATTCTTTATTGTATGGAGGAAATCAAGTCTATGAGGTTTCTATCTGACTATTTTCTGCCATAAAAACCTTCTATATAGGGTCATGTCTTTTGATAATTATTAGGCAATTTAAACTTCTTCACATCCTTTTCATTTCATTAGTTGGAATTGAATCAAGATGTTGACATTGCTTGTATATATTTGAAGTGCGATTCTGACAATGTTCTATGTGATGCTATTATTATTTTGAGGAATTGGATGCTCTCTCTCTCTCTCTCTCTCTCTCTCTCTCTCTCTCTCTCTCTATATATATATATATATATCCTGCTACTTACTTCCTCTTCTTCTTTCTTCGGATTTTATAGGTTGATATACCTTCGAGTGGCAGGAATGGATGATGGATTAAACATCAAAGAGAGGGTTTGTTATGTATGTCAAAATATACATATACTTTACCACGAGTTCTACTAATTTTTTCTTCTTGATTATATATTCTGATATTCTTAATTTGTATTCTTCATTGTGTGGATTCTATTTTTGATCCTTTGAAGTTGCAATAATATGTTTGGACATAATGAATATTGGGTTCTTTGTGCTTCTTGATTTTCTTTCTTTTGCTTCTTTCTCTTTTTCTCACGGCAGTGCTAGCAACTGCCAAACCCATCTCTGTGAAGCAAACGTTTCACTGGAGCATATAGGTTGTTTTAGTCCTTATTTCCACATTAAACTTCTTTTTTCCTTTCCAACACAGCTGAGTTCCATGATGGACATGGGAAGTGATGTTCAAGTTCGTGCAAGTGGGGGTCTTCTTGCGATATTGGAGAATGAAAGGATTGTGGATACCCTGGAACAAAAGGAATGTGGCAATGCATCAATCACAATTGATTCCGTGATAGAAATTTCGCTGTATCTATTTGTGTATTATTTTTACTAAAAAAAAAAAAAAATCTATTTGTGTATTATCATCAATGTGTAAAACTTTTTCAGCTTTTTCGAACATTATTCTTCTTTCTTCTGAAATGACTTATTCTGGAATGAAACTTGGACCATAATGTACTCCTTTACTAACAAAAATAGAAACAATTTTCTCAAACTCGATGCAGCAGCTCATGAGGCATTACAGATTTTCCAAATAGACAAACATCCTAGCCATATGGGCATTGGTAGAGCAAAAGAAGGGTAATTGATGAAAAACCCAGTATGTATTTCCTGGCAAAAGATCTCTAATATTTCATTTAATTGCAGGTTCTCTGTGTTTGGCGTGATGAATAAGGTTTGCAGAAGTTCTTTGGATTATAATCTTGTGTTATCTTTGCATATTGAACTGATTCGTTGGTCCTCAATGCAGTGCGTAACACCAATGGGTAGACGCCTCTTGAGGTAAATTTGAATAGAGAATCATTTTATGCTACTATGTTAGACAGAATTTATAACTCAATGACTTAGCCAAATGTTTTCTTGTATTAGAAGCTGGTTCCTGAGGCCTATACTAGACATTGAAAATTTAAACAGAAGGCTCAATGCGGTATCCTTTTTTTTTTTTTTTTGGCACCGAGTGTCCAGGAACCGTGTCCCAACTAATCCCGGGGATGCATAGGCTCTCAACAAGTAGTTTCCCACAAGTGCACCTCGGGTAATTCAAGGAGAAAATCTCCCAGTCTGATGGCCCCTAGAGATTGTTTGCACCCAAGGGGATTTCAACCTTAGACCTGGGGGGAGCATACCCCCAAGCCCAAGGCCTTTCATTGTGCAAACGTGTGAGGCCTATCTATGCCTAGTCAACCTGTATGGATTCAGGAAAGAACCAAGGGAAAATTAATTTGATCTGACAGCAAGGAATATTATTATGATCTACTAGCAATATAGCTTGAAGATTGTTTGGCTGCAGGTCTGTACCACCTAAGAACTGAAAACGAGCTCTTAAAACTATTGAAGTGAAGATGATTTTCCTAAAGAGTTCTGAACTTTATGCATCTATTAACCAAAACTAAAGCACACTCTCTTTAACGAGTGAAAGATATCTTTCTTTCTTTTATCTGAAGATCTGATGGCTTCTTTACGTGAAACTCTGAAGTCTGTAAAGGACATTCCCCACATACTCAAGGTACAAATAATGTCTGTCCTCTTTCTTAGTCCTTTGAAATAATTTTGTATTACTTCCCCGCCAAATAAAGATTTACGGTTCTATTATGTATATACAGTTACATCAGGGTCTGTTGATTGTTAAGTGCATAACAATCTATGAAACTTTATGAACCATTTGCTCAATTTTTTCGTTTCATACTTGATTATTAAACTTGATCCAATCTTGGAGGATTATCAAATCATTTATTTTCATTACTTTTCTCTGCCTCAAACTTTGAATACTTAGATGCTCGCTTGGCATATATGTCACTGTAATAAAATCTGTTGTTTAACCAACAATGTTTTAATATATGGTTGGAAATAATTATAATTCTGATTGTTCTATCTTTTTAGACAAATTTTTTTCATATAACTGTGTCTCAGTTGCCCCTGTATTCCCTTGAATTCTGAATATTTTGAAGCTTTTCTTTTTCTTTTCTTTTTTTTTCTTCCCCGAAGAAATTCAACTCTCCAAGCTCTAAATGCACATGCAGCGACTGGATAGCTTTTCTAAAGGTAAGTTTTTGTAATATCATATTCTCTCTTGTTTCAATCCTTTCTTAGTTAACAAAGATGTATAAGTTACTCATCTGGAGCTCTGAGATGTTGCAACTGTATTGTAGTTGCAGGACAGTATCCTTTATTGATGTTAGTATGTGGATAAAATGAAAACACAGAAATTTTCTTATTAAATGTCTTCCAGCACGGAAAAAAATAGCAATATTATTTGAGAAGTCCCCGTCCACTCAACTCAAGATGTGTAGTCATATCTGTTGAGCAGGGAAAAGATTGACATGAGCCACTGAGGCAAGGAATTTCCATGTCATTTTTGCTAAAATACGCAACCTTCTTATGGATGATTAGTCTTCAGAAAAATTTTAATGCTTTTACTTAAAAAAGGTAAAAAATTTTCTTTTTTTACTTCGGAACTCTCAAAGAATCCTGTTAGGCATGCCGTTTATCAAAGGAAAAAAATGAATATATAAACTCATTTCTTCCTTGTATGCGATTGTCTGGAGAGTTTTTTTCATACTTCATTTGCTTTACTGAATTGAAAAAAATGGAGGGATCTTGGAGAAAAATTGAAACTGTATTGTTTCTTAATGAGTTACTTTGTGTCCCTACATGTAACTTTCAGTTGGTGGTTTGATTCTACACAGAACAAGTGTGTTGTTGAGGATGCAAAGAGCTATTTATTCCCATTCACTGATTGAATGCTCCTAATTTTTTACCCTAAAGCAGCACTATATTTATGGATACATTAAATATTCATATGAATTGCTGATAGTTTTTTTTCTTTTTTTTGGTGTTTAAGCGGAATGTTCTTTTAATAGAAATTCTAAATGGAACTCTTTGAATAATTCTGTGATAGAAAATCTTATAATATGTTTGTTGTGTGTGTATATTCTCTTTTAGAGTGTTAGCTCACTATTGCATATGAGCAAGATATTTGAAGTGGGGATTTCTGAAAGTCTTAGAGAGCATGTGAAGCATTTCAACTTGGACATTGTTGAGGAGGTAAATAAACTAGTTCGTTCAACAGAAATTTTTGTTAGTTATATGTTGAGTGAATTTATGCAGTTTAATGATGATTTCTTTTCTTTTTTGTAATTAATTTGTGTATGTACATGTATAACTTTATTACAGGCTGCTTCATACATTCCAACAGAGCTAGCTTACATCTATGAATTGGTTAGTCTATATCACATCCTCAACATTCTGTTAGGTTTGTTATGCTTACCTGCTACATTCAGATACAATTGGTGTTATTGTTTGGCAATGTGTTTTATAGGTAATTGGCGTTCTTGATGTCAATAGAGGTAAAGAAAAGGGTTATGAAACCATCGTGAAAGAGTGTTTTTGTGGTGAGGTTGGACATAAATTTCCCATCCCTATCTTCTCCTAGTATTTGCATCTTCAATATTGAACTATTCAATATTAATTTTAAGAAATGAAAAGTAAAAACTCATTGATCTACTCACCTTGTCAAATTAAAATGAAATGTGAAAATCCAATATAGATCTGAAACATTTAACCAAATTAAGAAAGCAAGCAACCACAATTAACAAAAGCTATAAGTATTGAAAGCAATAAAAATAAAGATTTGAGACACGAGATTTTTGTTGATAAAAGTGGAAACTTTTGACGGGCTCTTCAAAAGAAAAAACCAATGCGAGTTCTTGGGCAGCGCTTTAAAATCCCACTATAGACGAGTTCATTACAACCAATTCAGAAACTCACAAAAACTGTCTAGACACTAAACTTGGCCGTGCAATCCATGAATGACACACTCAATCTCTCCACCTCGATAATTCTGGAACTTTGGACTCCTATATAGCATCAAACCATGAACAAACTCTTCCAACAAAGTAGAAATCCAGCAAGATCTCAATTGAAGGACAAATAATAGAACATATAAGTGATGACTTGTGTATAAGGAGGGGAGATCTTTTTGCTTAATGATTATATCGTTAGAGCTCAAATTTGATTTAAAACAGGACTCAAAATCCTCGTGGATTTCTGAATCAGGCACATTCACTTGAGCTAAAGTTGACCATGTATCACCAAAATTTCCCAATAAAGAAACACCAGTTTTCACTCAAGCATTTGCCATAGTATACAGCAGCAAAACAACTCCATCAATTACATAAAATAGAATGATTTTATAAAAAAATTTTCTTGTATGGCTAATTTGATAAAGATTGCTACCTATATAATTTTGCGACGATGAAGATTATTTATTTATTTTATCTGGTAAAATTTCATGCTTCACATCAAATGGTTTTCATTTATCTTTATCTCACTAACATCTGAAATCAGGTTATGACTGTCATGACAAATCATACAATTTTGTTGTCATATAGTTGGATGAGCTGAGGCAAATATATGAGGAACTACCAGAATTTCTGGAGGAGGTGCCTGTTGGCAATATTCTGTACATCTAATGAGAGTAAGAGGAATCCTAATCCACTGGTAAATTTGTTTTTCTCAATAGCATTGTTTTGCAGTTGTCATCATTGGAACGGGCACAACTTCCTCATCTATGTAAAGACAAGCTTGTTCCTTGTATTGTTTATATACAGCAAATAGGTTAGTCTGCTTTTTGAAGCAACTTCATGCAATATTTCTTCATGAGTGATACACATTCTATGTATGTTTTCCTCTGACAGAATTTTGTTTATCAGACTCAATGATAAATTTTTAAGTTATTTCTAACATTGTTATTTGATATTCTTTTTCTCATGTCTCAAATAGTCAGCAGATGATGAAGCTATAGTTTGTGTTGATTTACTGTCTGTCATCTTAGTTGCAAAACAATGAGACTTTACCTGTGATGTTCATTGTTGCATTACTACATAAAAACTCCTGTTGATACTTCACGGAAATTTAGGGTAATGTAAGAATGATAGGAGAATAAGTTTTTACAAAACATTGAAATCAACATTGATACTACTGTCAACGTACAACAGTCCACATTATATTTGTAATATTTGTAATACTATACAGTTGTAGTATTTTAGATTGTATATAGGTAGGCTAGTCAACGCTGCTAAATAGAGGGAGGCTACACATGGTGCTGCTAAACATCAGGCGTAATTGAGGGGGTATGTTCTATATAAGGAGGGTAAAATCCTTTGAAAGGATCATCGAATCCATTTAACAACTACACTACAGTCCAATGCAGCAGCACAGAACTAGAATTCTAGATGAATATGTCAGCCTCTAAGGTCTACTTATTTTCTTTAGAAATGGTATCTATATTAATACTAAAAAACCAACAATGATCCAAAATATTTCTTTTGTGATAATGTAATTTCAAATGGTGCTACAACTATACATGCATATATATATACACACATGTACCAAAATAGAAATTATTCATTGCCCATAATGTTAAATGTAAATTTCACCTTCTCAAGGTTTTTTGCATTCCAAAGCCTAAAAGAAATATAAGCTATTCTTTTATTTTTTATTTTTTATTTTTTTATAAGCGAAATATGAACTCCTTTTGTTGGAAAAAGGCAACAAGATTTAGAGTCACTAGTAAAATAATATGCAAGTTTGTGCCATGATATTTATCTTGGTTCTGAGCTACTTTTTTTTTTTTATCTTGCATAATGCCAATTTGAATTTGTCAATTTGAAAACAATGTGATTTATCTATTAGCTTTAAGCTAGTTTACTACATCTTAGCCATGCCTGCTGATTTTTATGGGTTAATATTTAGGATACTTGATGTGCTTTTTTGAAGAAAACCTTGATGAAGCCACACTGGTGGAACTTCAAGATTTTGTGTTTGCTGTAAGTAAATGCTTCATTTAAATCAAATGAATACCCTATATTATTAGTGTGGATTTTTCTAAAGAAAATACATAGCTGTCAAACATAGTTCTCTGATGTGGATGGGGAGACAAAAAGATTTTTTTACCGCACCCCAAAGACAAGAGAACTGGATGACCTGCTTGGAGATATCTATCATAAAATCCTAGGTATGCAGTATAAGTTTCTCCCGTTTTGTATTTTCTTTTGGAGATGTTCTTAGTTTTACTTGTTTACTAGCATATATATAGGAAAAGTCTGGTGTTTAATATTTTGAACCCATTTAGTTCCATAAACTGTGTACTCTACCCCACTCTCTGGCTGCTTATTGATATCTAGAATAGACACTAAGGATAACAACAGAGACTCTATCTTATTAGTTCTAAGTGTAATGCTTTGATTATAGACGGCACTAAGAAAGATGAGTGACAGTGGTACAAAATTAAATGGATTCATGATCTGTTACATCTACCCATCCCGTGATTCCGAATCAACAGACCCCACCAAGATATGGCAACTTTTTTTGAAAGAAATAGTCAGCATAATTGTATCGAATACATTTTCTATAAATATTCTCTTACCTAATTCATTGTTGAAGTTAAGAAGAAAGTACAAGTTTCTAATGATCTACAATCAGACCACAAGTGTAGTAATGGAGCTGTTGTTTCTAGCTTTAAGTGCAATGATATGACCTATTTTACATTGGTTTAATCTGAATTCATTATTTGAAGATATGGAGAGGGCAATTACTAGAGATTTGGTGTCACATATTCTTCTATTCTCAACCCATTTGCTCAAGGCCATCAATTTTGCAGCCGAACTTGATTGGTGAGAATTATTTTGGACAATAAGTTCTTCTTTTGCTCTCTCATGAGAATCCCCATTTGTTGATTCTCTCTCTCTCTCTCTCTCTCTCTCTCTCTCTCTAACTTATTATTAGCTGTTTTATTTCAGCCTTTTGTCATTAGCACTTGTTGCTCGTCAAAACAATTATGTAAGGCCTACTTTGACTACAGAAAGCTTGCTCAATATTCAAAATGGAAGGTGAGAGGTGTCTGGCTTATATCCCTGTGTTCTGATGCTTAAGAAATTTGAGATTTATGCACGGGTTAGTAACAAGTACTACATACCATTTTCAGGCATATTTTGCAGGAAATGACAGTAGATACATTTATTCCAAATGACACCAAGATACTTGATGATGGTAAATGGAAGATACACTCAATCATAGTACATCGCATGAATCTCAGCTTAACTAAGTTTCAACAAATCCTAACACCATCTTACCATACTCTTGTTAAATTTTCATGATTGTGTTGTTTCAGGAAGAATTCAAATAATCACTGGTCCTAATTATTCGGGGAAAAGTATCTATGTAAAGCAGGTCAGTTATTCTTTCTTCCTTTCAAGAGACGACCATACCCTTCATTATGTATCATATTTTCACTGATAACTAAATGGATTTTGTTCTATCTACCTGGTTTTCTCAATCCTCCTGATATATGTTACACACACTCCATCCTTTTTGCACATAACACACCAATCAGAAATAAACAGTCCTCTCCTTCTAAGATTATCAGTTGTCAAAACTTTGCCCAAAGAAGCCACCCAACAGAAAAAAGCAACCTTGGGAGGAGCTTTCACTTTCCAAATACTTTTCCATGGGAAAACACAACTACCATGACTTGACATAACTCTATAGTAAGAAGAAACTGAAAACTTAGCATTACCAGCAGAAGACCATGCCATACTATCCTCCCTTTCTGTTACCAGCTTTATACTGTAAAGTTTAACCAACAAAGCCTGAACTTCATCCGCTTCCCAATCATTAATATCCCTTTTGAAAATAACATTCCAAACAACCTTATTATTGCTGCCACAGTAGGAATCAAAAACAGCAGCATTTTGATCCCTTGCAATTCTGAACAGGGCAGGAAAGTCCAGCTTGAGAGCAGCATCCCCACACCTCAAATCATGCCAAAAGAGGACTCTTTTACCATTTCCAACCTTCAATCTAAAATTATTAGAGAAAAAATCCCATCCTTTTCTAATAAATTTCCACAAACTCACCCCATATGCTCCACTAGAGGCTTTTGAACACCAACCTCCCCTCAAACTTCCATACTTTACTTCTATCACATTTTTCCATAGGGCTTCACTTTCCAGATGATATCTCCAAAGCCATTTGCCTAGTAAAGCTTTATTGAAGACCTTCAAATCTTTAATCCCCAAACCACCACCATCCAATGGTTGACAAACTTTCTTCCAACTAACCAAGTGAAACTTCTTTTCCTCACCAACACCACCCCATAAAAAATTCCGAAATAAACTCCCAATTCTCTTTTCAACCCTTGCAGGAAGAGGAAAAAGAGAGAGGAAATATGTAGGCAGGTTAGACAAAGAACTTTTAATAAGAGTTAATCTTCCCCCCTTAGACAAATAAATCCTCTTCCAACCCGCTAACCTCCTTTCAATTTTTTCAATCACCCCATCCCAAATGTCCACAGCTTTAAAAGAAGCCCCCAAAGGAAGCCCAAGATATCTCAAAGGCAAAGAAGAGATCCTACACCCCAATAAATTTGCCAAATCTGATAAATTCTGAACAACACCCACAGGAACAATTTCAGATTTTGATAAATTAACTTTTAACCCCGAAACAGCTTCAAAACACAGTAACAGAGCTCTTAAAGCACGTAAATTATCAGAATCAGGCTCACTAAAAATCAGGGAATCATCAGCAAATAATAAATGAGAAATCTTCAGATTATTCCTATTCTCGTTACCCACCACAAAACTAGACAGAAAGTTACCCTCCACAGCCTTGTCAATCATTCTACTAAAAGCATCCATGATCATAACAAAGAGAAAGGGGGAAATGGGATCGCCTTGCCTCAAACCACGAGAACTACAAAAGAAACCAGCTGGTTCTCCATTCACCAAAACAGAAAATTTAGGAGTCGAAACACAGAACTTAATCCACGAACACCATTTAACTCCAAAACCATATCTCCTCAACAAATATTCAAGAAAATCCCAGCTTACATGATCATAAGCCTTTTCCATATCCAACTTGACGAGAATACCAGCCTTCCCCAATTTAAGTCTGCTTTCCAAACACTCATTAGCAATTAGAACAGAATCTAAAATCTGCCTTCCTCTCACAGAAGCATTTTGAGGTTGTAAAATTATCCTCTCCATCACCCTACTTAACCGATTAGCCAACACCTTAGAAACAATTTTATAAACACCATTCACCAAACTGATAGGCCTAAAATCTCTTATCTCCACAGCCCCAGCCTTTTTCAGAATTAGAGCAATGAAAGTCTCATTCAAACTCTTCTCAAACCTCATAAAGGAGTGAAACTCGGCAAACACCTTCATGACATCATCTCTAACAACATCCCAGCACTCTTGAAAAAAAGCCAAAGAGAACCCATCTGGACCTGGAGCCTTATCTTTTTCCATACCTTTTCCCACATCCAGAACTTCTTCTTCTTCAAACTCTCTTTCCAGCCACACAGCATCAGCCTGCACTATAGAATTAAAAACAAGGCTATCCAATTTTGGTCTCCACGAAAAATTTTCTGAAAACAACTTCTCGTAATAATTCACAATATTGGCCTTAATATCATCCTGATCCGAAAACAATCTGTCACCTTCATGAAGGACCTCAATCGCATTATATCTTCTATGAGAATTTGTCAATTGATGAAAAAACTCGGTACACCTATCGCCTTCCTTCAGCCATTACGCCCTTGATTTTTGCCTCCATGATATCTCATCCATTAAAGCTAAATTTTCCAGATCTGAAACCACCCCTAGTTTTCTGGATCTATCCTCTTCCGAAGACAACCCTTGCACCTCCTTCTCTTCCAAAATTCACAATTCCTCCATTAACCGCTTCTTTTTTGTAGCCAACAACCCAAATTCCTCCTTATTCCACTTCTTTAAATCATTCTTTAAAGATTTTAACTTACTAGCCAAAACAAAACTAGGAGTGCCTGAAAAAATGTAGGAATTCCACCAACATCTAACTTTATCCCCAAAACCTTCAACCTTTAACCACATGTTCTCGAACTTGAAATAACTTCTTCTACTCACAGATCCGCCACAATTCAACATAATACGGAAATGATCTGAACAAAGTCTCTGCAAAACTTTCTGCTTCAAACCAGAAAAATGGGCCTCCCAGGAAGGCGAAACTTATTAAAAAAAAAACATTTATTTTGGTGTACGAACTCTCCTATGCTGCAGAAAATCCAATTTTAGAGTAAATTTTCTTTTGTAATGGTATATATGAAGATTGTGCATGGTTTTGAGGGAATGAATCCATAATGCATCAAAAACATTCCTTCTTTCTTTTAAAGTTTTGACAGTCAAACATGTTGTGATCCCTTTAATTGCTAATCCTAGTCAAGCTAGTGCTATCAATGTAACAATATTTTCAATTACTAGCATCCTTATTCTTGTGTCCCAAACACCTGCATACAAAACTTATCATACACCATTTTGGGTGTTGAAAATTACTGTGCAACTTTGATTTGTTAACTTAGTGTAAGTGGATGTTGAATGTTAGCATCATCTCTCTCTGGGCACTTTATCATGATTGAAAATTTAATGTTGCAGGTAGCTTTAATCGTTTTCCTTTCCCACATTGGAAGTTTTGTTCCTGCAGATGCTGCAACTGTGGGTTTGACTGATAGGTGTGGCCTCAATATTTCCAACATCTTTCTTGGAACAGCCACTACTCAATAATATGCTATTGGCAATACCAACCAAATTGCCATGATAACAGGATATTCTGTGCAATGGGAAGCAAGTTTATGACTGCAGAACTGTCAACTTTCATGATTGATCTACATCAAGTAGGGATGATGCTAAGGTATACTAAATGAGTGTGAATAGATTAGCTTAAAACTACTAAATAAACAAATAGTTCTGGTTTACCGCATCTGTATCTCATGTTCCTTGGTGTTTGGACCCTTTCGAATTGTTTTATAATTGCTGGTAAATCTGGTTCCATAATATGAAGATCTATTCAGACTGAACTGAGTTATAATATTTGCTAAATGGTTCCATTATAGGAGTAGAATTTCACTAAAAGAACTGGAGTTTTATTCCTTTTTTGTTTCCATGTTATTGATGTTGAAAAACCCTACAGGCATGCAACTTCACGATCTTTGTGTCTACTGGATGAGTTTGGTAAAGGTACTCTTACAGAAGGTTAGTCTCTACCAGACAAATGGACTTTTATGTTTGGAAGTGCTATGTCTATAGAACTGGAATATTGCAGATGTTTTATATGAATTTATTATCTCAATATGTTTCAGATGGCATCGGGCTGCTTGGTGGAACCATAACTCACTTTGCCACATGTGATGACCCCCCAAAGGTTGGAGGTTCTGTACTTCCTGCTATAGTAATTAATAGCATGCTATTAATAATTGGTTCTGTTTCTTTTCTTCAAAATAGGAAGCCTTTTGTTGAGATTAATTTCGTCTCAACATTACTGGCTAGACCTTTTTTAAACAGGACAGCCATTTGAGCATGATTTGGTGATTGTTGAGATATTATTTTTCATGCATTCTTGTTCTCTCAAACAATGGAATCAATTTACCCTACAAGAATGGTTAAAGTGGTAAATATTTATCGACAAAATCGAGCAGAAACTAGTACTAGCTTCAATTCAACTGTGCTTTATTATCTTGCAGGTTCTTGTGTGTACTCATTTGACTGAGATATTTGATAAGAGTTGCCTACCAAAGGTTATGACCTGATCGATTCATTCCTTCAGTTATGCACTCTTTCATGGTTGGGCACATTGGAAGTGTTGATATTTATGTATTCTTTTGATGATCTCAGTCTGAGATGATCAACTTTTACACCATGAGTGTGCTGAGGCCTGACAACAATTCTACGAATATCGAAGACATCGTGTTTCTATATCGGTATATTTCTGCTTGCTCTCTACATTACTCTACTGCCAAGAAATACTGTCATGTGACCATTATATAGTGGTAATCGTCATAGAATTGACTTGGTGGGGGTTCGCTATTTGTTTCCTTCAAAGTGATTTCTATAAAATATATGAATGCTTTCCACTTTCTTTGCCCGAAATATCTCTAGAAACCATTATTGTTGTCCCTTGGGATATTTTCATGAAAATAATTGTCATTTGAACAGATGCAGCGAGAAAACATCTTAACATATTCAGTTATTCCAACAAAGTGTTCTATAATGTTGTCTGGCTGCTCAGCATGCATCCATACATAGCGATTTACTCAGGAGTAGTAATGTGCAGTTGTGGATAGCATCATCTAGTTGTTCTAGGTTTAAGGCAGATAGGTCATAATGGTTCCTCAGTCATATGAATTTTAGTTTCAATCCCCATAAGGATGTATGAATCATGGTTTCAGCTGGCAGTCTCTGTGACCTCACCTTCTTTGAACAATGCGCAAGTTATTATTTCTCATTGCATTGCATGTAATGTGCTAGAATTCTGTGATCTCTCTCTCTTTTTTTAATTGCTTGCAGGCTTGTTCCCGGACATGCACTTCTAAGCTATGGTTAGTATATAATTGCATTTCTAAGTTGAGGATTCCAATATGAAATTATTACCAGCAATTGTTCATGCCAATTTGCGTCCTTCAGGGCTGCATTGTGCACAACTTGCAGGTACATCTGAACTAAAATCTAGCTTTACTGAAACTAGAATGCTTGAACACGGGATATAATAGTATTAACAACCTCATTGAGATAAGATCGATTAATCTATATAAGCATAATCCCTCTTGGTGTGAAAAGTGAGGCCCAGGATGAAGCCATAAAACTAAGGTCTTCTAGGGGCTGTTTCTATGACTGCCACCGATTTTCTAATGGAATTGATTGCATTGCTTATGTAGGTGTCCCTGGGGAAGTCATAAAGCGAGCTGCATTTGTATTGGATGCTATCGGGAATAATAAGCATGTTGAGCGATTGTGCAATAAGAATATATCAGCTCAAGATCAGCAATACAAGGTCTTAATTGAGCGATAAATCTCACATATGACTCGTGGGATTCTGATTCTTACATATGTGGTTTTTTTCTTTTGGAGCTAAATGCAGGATGCAGCGGACAAGATTTTGGCGTTTGATGTTTTCAAGGGGGACCTCAGCCTTTTCTTTCAGGATATATTTCCATCTTAATCGTGAAGATAATGAAGGTGTCCTCTCCTTCAATTACATTCTCCGAAGGAACACGATCTGTTTTATCGCAGGTATATTGGCTTGGCTTGACTCTCGTCAGGGATTTTTTCAGGTTTTGTTTACAGAGATACAGTAAATCTGTAACATTTGGGTAACATATTCGGGCCTCATCTGGTTAACTG
Source organism: Carya illinoinensis (assembly GCF_018687715.1). Classification (NCBI taxonomy): domain Eukaryota; kingdom Viridiplantae; phylum Streptophyta; class Magnoliopsida; order Fagales; family Juglandaceae; genus Carya; species Carya illinoinensis. The sequence goes on along the minus strand of NC_056762.1, from coordinate 43,433,369 downwards.
TCAAGTTTTAACTACATATCATTGCGGTTTGTGTGTTTTTTAAAACTGCTACCAGGCTACCTCATTCTTACCTCTCGTTCTTACAGCTTGATGTGGCCATGCCACGTGGTTGAAGTGATAAAAAACAAAAGCAAAAATGAAAAGCTAGAGAAATGGAAGCCCTCGTCCCCGAGCTACCGAAACAGGACAATCTGTCCAAAATCAATCCACTTTTCCAGCCATTGCTGCTGGTGAACTTGGCATCACTATGAGATCAAGCAAATGGCTTACTGCGGCGAAAAAAGTGTTCGTAGTTTACATGTGGGGTTCTGTTGTTTCGATACTCCCTTATTTCATCTGTTAAATACCCCATTGCACTCCAACAATCAGCTTTCTAGTCTGGTTTTGCTCTCAAGCTTCAGCCTCCTAATCTTGTGTTTGATTTTGGGTTCTTCATTTTACTACGTCAATGCCTCTTAGACTCAAAAACGAGATTGGGCTCTCATTAATTTTGCTACAGCTGAAATTGGAGCTTTGCTAACGGTCCCAATGTGTTTGATGGCTCAACACATTGATGACTCAAATAGATGCTTGATGTTAGATCTACAACTTTGCAGAAAATTTCACGGCTGGCTTGTAATCAAGATCTGGGTTGGGTTTACGCTGGCTGCCTTTTTAATGTTGAGAGGCGTACCTACTTGGAGGTTAAGGTGGTGCTACTGTTGGTGACATATGGAATTTCTGTGTTTGTCCTCTTAACTAATCTCACGTGGTTTGGTTGGTTTGAAATGTCATGTTTAGTTAGTTCCGGGACGAAGGCTTCCATTTCTCGGAACTTTATTTTTTAATTTTAGCTATTCAACCATGTGGCCGCTGTAAGAGGAGCGGTAAAAATGAGGCGGTTCAGTAGCTTTTTCCTATTTTTTGGGTGGGAGGGAGGGAGTGACTGACAGATATTGCAAATAATTGATTAATTAAAAGTTAAGACAAAAAAATAGATGGTTGAAATAAAAATCCTAATCCAAACTTTTATTTGTGAAATTTATTTTTTTCCTTCAACTAGTTAGTCTACTGCCTAATATGGGGTAGGTATCGCCCATCCCACTTTCTAGCAGTTATTGCTACGCACAGAAACAGGGTACAACGACGAATTTTGTGTTGCTGCTGACAGCTGTGATGATTCAGGCCCTGCATTATGAAGGCGTAGCAGTTCACAGGGGCTGTGCAATACCGAGTCTACAAAGCAATTAGCTGCCGCACATTCACGGGAAATGTGTATTTTGAAGCATCGTCAACAATGTAGTCTACAAGGATGCGCTGAGCTTTCTCTGTAGGATGGAATGGGTCCCAGAAGAGGTAGTTGCTTCTGTTGGAACAATAGGGCGAAGTTCGCATGCAAGTAAGTTTACCACGATAGTTCCCTTGTCCACAACATGCAACTTTAGACTCACCAAATCCTGAAATGAAATAGGACAATAATAGGTTCATAACAGTTCCAATAATAAAACTTAACCGGAAAAGGAGCAAAGGTATATATATATTTTTTTTAAAAAGAAAAATTATTAACGTGGACAAAAAACTTCCTTGTTTCGATACTAAAAAGTTTTCAATTTCCATAAAAAAAAAAGTCAAATTCTGATAAGTATTTTAGGATGCTTGATAAATGAGATGATATAAGAATTTTGTGAATAGTAATAAGATAATTTGTGAATAGTAGTGAGATTGTTTGATTTAAATATTTATTAGGTTTTGAAAAAAGAGAGAAAATTTTAAATAAAAAATATTATAAATTTAAAATATTGTTAGAATATAATTTTTAATATTATTTTTTATTTTGAAATTTAAAAAAGTTGAATTATTTTTTATTTGAAAGTTTGGAAAAATTGTAATGATTAGTTTAAAAAAATTGTAATGATTAATTTGAAAGTGTTTGTACTTGAATAATATTTAAGATGGTAAGATATGAGACGAGATTAAATTTTTTTCCAAACATCCCCTTAAATCAGACCTCAAAAAATACTTAAAAAAGAAAAAAAAAATATTGCAGGGTTGAGTAGACTTTTCCATCAGTGAAAATAAATAAAATAACACTGTACCATAAAGTTCTGCGTTCTCGATTAAGTTTTGCAAGATAGCGTACGAATCGCAGTAAGAGTATCTCATATCCTTGGCTTCTGATTTCAATTTCCGCAACCTCAACTGAAGGCCTTCGTTGTACGTTACAATCAGGGAGTTCGAAACTTCGTTGCATCCTCCTGTGAACTCCCAAGCCCTACCAAACGGGCAGCACCCGAGTTTGGAGACCCCCGTAACCACAAACTTACGTGCACCGTAATCGTATAATTGCTGTCCAGATAAAATTCAAAACACAAAACATGGTGATCTAATGATTTAAAAGTACTTTAAACTCATTGTCTCCGTGTACTTGCACACAGTATTGTACGTATTTATTGCCTTTGTTTCTTTCGTATCATATGATCATTTTTGCAATACGAAAGAGAACCCAAGCATTTGCATCTGTGCATGATAATTCGGTTTGGAATGAAATAAACAAATAAAAACAGAAAATTCGACTCTTTTGTTATATTTTCAGATCCGAAAAAGAACTTGAAAATTTAAAAAAAAAAAATTTGGGGCCCTATTATATACATATATATATATATATATTACCCTTAATTGATCTTTTAGTGTATCAAGTGCGAAATCCATGCGCTGCTGTTGGGTGTTGTACTTGCCGTTGGGATCAGGATACGGCACGTAATAGATGATATCGTTGGTTCCAGTCACAATCACGAAGAGAGATTTAGCAAAAAGCTTCGGCGCAGCTGAGGGTCCTAGCTGTTGCTTCAACTCTTCATATACCGTTGCAAAGTAGCCTACTTGTGTCGCCATAGGTATTAACTCTCCCTGGGAAAAACCCCAAACAAACAGCACCAGTCGAGAGCGTTAGCCAGTTGGTGTGTGAGGGTAGATTGAATGTCTGAAGTTCGCGTGAATCAAAGGAAAACGGTGATCAGCTAATGTCCTCTTTCTCCCTTTCTCTTCTTCTTCTTTTTTTTTTGTTTTTTTTTTTGACACAGGTATTTTTCAGTCCCGTAATCTTCAAAACAATCCCTAAGATTTTGTCACGATAAAATATATCACTTCTACGTACCAACATTCAAATTTTACTGATATAGACTTAGGTGCCATTTGGTTAGCCAATCCAATTTAACTCAATTCAACTCATCTAATCATTACAACTTTTCCAACTTCTAACACAAAATATAATAAACAATTCAACTTTTTTAAATCTCAATTCAACATTTTCAAATCTCAAAATGATAAGAATATTAAAAAATAATATTTTAAACTTTTATCTTAACTCATCTTAACTCAACCCACTATCCAAACCGGGCAATGTTTTCTAAAATTTTAATATAGAATAATTAATGTTGATGCAATAATGCAGAATGGGTGCACAAAAGAATTAAAAATGGTGCGCTAGTGCAGTGCATGCACCACGAGAAAAGGGAAAATTGTACTAATTAAATATAATTTGTCGCTTCACTAACATAAAGTGATATTCCTGTAGTGTTAAGGATGCCAGCAGCTGCGGAGGCGAAGTTTGCACCAGTTAGCAACGACGTCGCGTTGTTGATTTTGCCAGGCCTGGATACCAAGGAGAGATATGGTGGTGAAGAAGGCAAGCCCACTCTCTCAGCTGCCCAACAATTCCATCCAATTTCAAATTTTAGGTCGTGAAAACCAGACAATATCAGTGTATACTAATATGCAGTACTTCCTGATCTGCTACTGTATATTAATTATAAAAAATGAAATCTAGCTAACTTCTGAATTCTGCATGATATTCATGTCTGGTCTCCAGATGCATGCAGTAAATTATTAATTCTAGGTTAAAGCTTTTACCACATGGAAAAGCGAAAACAGCTGTAATGATCGAAGTTAGTGCAGATAGAATTAATGAAATCACATAAACAGTAAATCTAATTTTTCCAGATTTCGAAAGGTCAAAGCACTATATATAATGGAGCATGCATGGCTATTGTCTAATATTGATCATGATCAGATGAGCTTTATCAAGTGAAGTGCTACTGTTGCTGAAGGTATATAATTAACTCTGTATATATACCAGTGAAGTCTGCAACATTCTTGCCGTTGCAAAACCTCCCGGTAGGTTTCCTGCCAGGATAGTCGATTCCGTGCGGGAGGAAATTTCCTTTGACAATTGTCTTCTTCAGGTAGTTGTTGTTGCCCACGTCTACTAGAGAATCTCCAAATATAAATACGGCCGGGGCCAACTGAGCCTCCGAGAAATTCAAGCTCGAGAGAACTATTAGGAGGAAATTGAGTAGCAAAACATTGGAATTAGCCATTGTTGGAGTGTCAGACAACTCTGATATTGATCTATACGTATATATCTTTCAAAATCTGGTGGGTGGTTTATATATATGTGTGTATATATAAATATATATATGCAGGGGAAGCCAGCGGTACTTCTGTACGTTGGGTTTTATATATGGAGAGGGTCGCTATATATATATATATATCTTCATGTAGACGCATAATATTCAATATTTATTTTTATTTTTTTTAAATAAACAAGTTTAATTGGCCGCAAATATTTATATAGAGTATATATGCTCTTTGGAATCAATAAATTCTCGCATCTAGCGCTATATATTGATCATGTTTAGGTGTATCGTGTAAATTCTTTGGAATGAAAAAACCAAAAAAATTCACCCTAGTTGCCAGCTACGTACGTTCTCATCAAATATGCCCTTGCTATTTAGCTAATTAGGGCACGCATGCAGCTTTCTTGAACCATATCGCTTGCCTAAGTTCAGATAAAAGTCCTAAAAAAATCATTGAAAAACTCGGTGGTCATATAAGCATAAAGATCTAGTAATGTTATATGTACTTATAATTTTATATACAATATTTATTTTATTAGTTTTCTTTATAATTTTCAGCATATCAATAACTAGCACGTAAATAAATAGATTTTTTATAAGTTTTTTTAAAAAAATAAAAATACAGTTAAGCATTGTTCAAGTACCAAACAAGAGGCAAGCCTGAAGAGTATTAGTAGTTGACTCAACAAAATTAAAATTTAACCAAAGTTTAACTAAATTACATAAAAGAAGGAGCTGTAGTGGTCTCAATAAAACTACAGTATTTTTAACTTTCATCAATTTTACTAATCAAATTTATTAAGCACTAGTTGTTGATCAAAATATTATTTTGGTATAATATATTCCCTCTCCCCATGTGTGTGCATATGAGCAAGAGATGCTCATGCTCGAATGTATTTATTTTTAGTGTTAAATTGTTAGAATAAATTATTTGTCAGTACACCACATTGGTTGGTGAATCTGTTTGTCAAATCACGGCATGACTTGTTATTTACCATTCATGGCTCAGTTGGAAGTTCTAATGGAATGCTCATTGTTGGAAAAAAAATCCATTTTGTATATAACTTTTAAGCATTTTAATTTATTGGGTTACAAAAGAGTGCTAGAAAATTAATGTGTAATTTCATCCGTTAGCATAATAAGACCATTAGAAAATTAATTACATTTTTTAATAATGAATACATATTCAAATTACAATTAAAATTAAAATAAATCTAAATGTTAAAATTAATATATTAATAAAATAGTGATAGATTTGTTTAATCCATTATTTGATGCTATTGAAAAGTAGCTAATTAAATTTATAAAAATAAATTTTTTAATTAAATTTTAATCTAACTTTATCGAGTCCTTTTATCTAAACTTTAAAGTTTAAAGTGAGAAAATATTGAAAAATCTTTTCCATTTAAGAATCTTAAATATTAGCCCAACAAGAAAAGTAGTGTGGCGCTGTAATACAAGATTTGGTATACTTATTACTAGTTATTAGTATTGAATATTAAATCCACTTTCCGCGATGTGCGGGTACACCATAGCTAGCAGCGGTCTATTTTGCCAAGAGACTGCTAGAGCTACCGTTGGCAGGTCTCTTTAGGTTTAGAATATATATATATATATATATATATATATATATATTTTCACATTATTTTTTAATATTTAAAAAAATAAAAAATTTACAATAATATTAAATAATTTTTTCTTAATCATTAAAAAAATAATAATAAAAAAAATGAAGAAGATGTGAGCGGCTCCAGCGGGAGATCTAGCATTATTCATTTTGCTAAACAAGAGCATAGTTTCAATCAAAATAATATCAAGAATAATAACGAAAGGGGATGGAGACTTAAGAAAATTGAAATCTGTTATTTTGTTCAAACTACATTTCCTTCGAACGGAGATCGATGCAAGCATGCCCAATAATCAATAATCTGTTTGGCACTGGCATCTCCACCCCGCGCGCAGACATTCGATTCAAGAACCAACATTTTCGAATCCAATCCAAACAGCAATTCCTGCAAAACTGATTAAGATCCAAAAAGAAAAGGAAGAACAAGAACCACAAACTATTGAGGAATGCAGTTGTCTAATCCAAAAACCTTCAGAAATTGCCACCAAAATTAATAACAAAACCAATATTGAACAAGAAACGAAACGCTCCGTTAGAAATTATGCTTTCTTGCTGGAAGATTTTCTTGGGAGCCAAACAAGCAGGTAATAATAGATTGAGCAGCAGAAAATGAATGAGAATCACCAGCTGAAAAGGAGCGAGCATGAAATTCTAGTATTTGCAGAAAACGAGAAACAAGAGCATTCTCATTGAAATATCTAAACATCAAAAACCATATTCAAATGGTTAATAAGACATAAAAAAGAGTTTTGCTATATACAAGTACAGTTGCGTATTAATCTGTATACTAATACTGATTTATTCATACTTAAAATTTAAATTAATACTGTTTTCAATAAAATCTACTTTTTGACTAATCACATCACATTGGTGCACAGATTAGTACACAATTATACTTACAACTATATTTTTTCCATAAAAAAACCATCCCATTAGATTAATCAAATCTTAGATTCAGTAGTTTTTAGCTACAATAAATCTAAATCTAAAATCAAATTTGATACTGTTCACACATCAACTATTTATTTTATAATTTTTTTATAACTCTATTATCTTCTCTCTATCTATTTCCACAATATTTACATGAGTTTCTTTAAATTAAATAGTAAAATATGATAAAATAAAACAAATTAATAATTAAAATATGATCAAATTAAATAAATTAATAATTAAAAAATTATATATTTTATAAATTATTAATTAATTATTTCTATATAATAAATAAATAGATAATTCAATGTGGAGATTTGATATGAATAGTCAAAATCAAATTTATTTTATATTATTTTATTGTTATATAATGAAAACTATTTATTTTAACGTAGAAATTTAAATAAATGAAATAATTAATATCTAAATTTATTTTATATTCAACAAAATTATTGTTTACATATACATAATTTATTAATAATATTCTAAAAAATCAAAATTTTAGAAAATGAGAGAGGCGGGTCCGGAAGGAAGAGACTTGCCAGATTTCATTTTTTTTTATATATATATATATATGGAAAAATGCCACGTGGCTAGAGCCACGTTAGTCGGATCCAACCTCGGGAGGGAAGGGCGGTGGCTCTAGCATTTTTTAATATCTGTAGTCTATAGAAGATCTCTAGAAAAAGTACGGTACCGATCGAGACGAATGCGGCGTCGTACAATGTAATCTATTATGGTGCATTAAACAATATATTGTAATTACGAGTTTTAATTATGGCAATTTTAATGACTTAGATCCTAATAGAACGGCGAACTCATGCATATGCATGATCATAAAGGCGCACGGCATTCACATTGATAGCCATATTGTGACGAGTGTAGACTGTAGAGTCTAGACTGCAACTAGCTGCCTCACATTCAACGGGAATGTGAATTGCGGAAGACAAATATTAAACATGTTGTCTGCGACAAGGCGATGAGCGCGCAGCCTCCGTTGGATAGTATGGATCCATGAAAGGTGATCTCTTCTGTTGGAGCAATTGGCAACCAACTGGAGAATCCCCATTTGATCTCTCTCTCTCTCTCTCTCTCTCTCTCTCTCTCTCTCTCTCTCTCTCTAACTTGTTATTAGCTGTTTTATTTCAGCCTTTTGTCATTAGCACTTGTTGCTAACAATTATGTAAGGCCTAGTTAGACTATAACTCTCTAAACCTATTTCTATTTTATTAAAATATTGATAGATTTACACCTATCATGGGGGCTCTCACTAGGTAGAACAAAATATTTTTTTTTTAAAATTTTTTTACCATCATTTTTTAACTTTTAAATATTTTTTTTTTTTTAAATTCACAATATTATTAAATAATATTTTCTTAATCACTAAGTAAAAAAAAAAAAAAAAGAAATTTTAGACGAAGCTCCCAGCGAAATCCCTAACTTTTACCTTAAAATATTGATTTTCACCTTTCCATTTATTTTAATTCTAATCATAATTTAGAGCACTTCCAACGGATTTTGTAAAACTTAACTTTTTGTAAAATTTAAAGGTGATAGCTCAAAATACGCATACAATGGATTATGTATTTCAAAGTTATTATTGAGTTTATTACAATAACGCCTCTACATTTAGTGGACGTTGTAGGCAAATGTATAAATTTTTTATTCATTTTTTTTCTCTATGCTTTCTACTTCTTTCTTCCCCACAGAAGATTCTTTCGTTTAAGCCCCAATATATTTCGTGCGCCATCTTCACTTCCTCTCAAGACTGGTTCTGCTCTTCAACTCAAAAGAAGGCAACGATTGCAAAGTGCCAAAAAACAACACAGCTCAAGCATCTAATTCCTAGGGTAAATTCTTGAGCTCAAGGTTCTCCCTTTTCGATTGGTTTTTTCTTGGGCAGATTTGTGGATGGTCTAATTCTTGGTTTTGTCCTCGTTTGTATACATTTGTATATTTGTTATGAGATTCATTGTCAGTATATGTAGTTTGTTTTTCTCCTGCTACCATTTTTCTATTTCGCATGTATATCTACTATTTGTATAATGTAAATCTGCTGTAATTTCATTTTTTAAAAAATAATACCAATTGGTTTTTTTCCTGTATTTCATCATGTTTCATTCTTAAGCAAATGAGTTGAAATCTTGGGCACATGTTTTAATCTGAGCATCTCAACTGGAAACTTGCTGTCAGTTACGGGGAGATATTGTAAATATCAAAAGATATGAAGATATTATTGGTAGTTAGAGAAAATATTTGAAATAAATAAAAAATATTAAAAAATATAATATTTAAATTATATAAAAAATAGATAAGGTGATGTATGACGTATTATAAAAGTCAATATGTAAAATAGAAAAAGTAAGTTTTGATGATGTATTTTAAAGGATAGGATAAAGAAGCCATTGAGAGTGCTCTTACTTTAATTCTAAATGAGTTCAAGTTGGGTGATAAAGAATTAAATTAAATACACAAGTCCATGGAAAAAGATTATGACGAATCAAAAGAAAAACAAGATCTTCCATTATTATTCGTTTCAATTTTCTAGGCAAACAGACTTGATGTAGTCGATGGAGACAACTTTGATGAACAAGACGGAGCTGCGAAACAATTAGAGCTACTTGAATCCAGGGAAGGAGTCATCAAAACAGATCATACTAAAACCACCATTTAAAGCAGAGTCTAGAAAAGAGGTGAGATCGTGAAATTTGGGTGAAATAAGATTGTGCTTTTGAGAATAAGATTAATTTTCTGGAGTTGTGGATAGCACCAAATGAATAGCATGTGGGAACTTGAGTTTTTTTTATGTCAAAATAATATTTGGCCAGCAACTTGGATTGGCCAAATTTGGCTAGTGAAAATGATCAAAGTTAAAAGTATATTGTATATTTGCTAGGTCCATTACAGTGAGTTTTTATACAACCTACTAAAACTTTGGCTAAAATATAGCTAAGTTGATTCCAGTACTGCTAGTGCTATTAGAAACAAGCTGTACTAGATACCAATATTTTCAGGCATATTTTGCAAGAAATGACAATAGATACATTTATTCCAAATGACAAAAAGATACTTGATGATGGTAAATGGAAGATACACTCAATCATAGTACTCACATGAATCTCAGCTTAACTTATAAGTTTCAACAAATGCTACCACCATCTTAGCATACTCTTGTTAAATTTTCATGATTGTATTGTTTCAGGAAGAATTCAAATCATCATTGGTACTAATTATTTGGAAAAAAGTATCTATGTAAGAGCATTGGCAATGGCCGAACTATTGTTAAGTCTAAAATTTAATTAGAATCTCATATTTTGGCCATAACATCAATTTTTAGCTAAATAAGTCCACATTAGACTAGTCATCTTAAATGTAAAATAATAATATAATATTATATATTTTAATAATATTTGATTAATTTTTTTTATATTTTACAAATACACTTAATTCATATATTAATTTATAATTTTATTAAAAAATAAAATGTGGTAATTTATTTCAATGTAGTACTTATATGATTTATTTCAATGTGGTAATTTATTTCAATGTGATAAAGAGAGATGGAGAAGTTGATGAAAAGAATAAAATAATTGGATAGAGTTGAATAGTAACTCTCCAACAATAGAGAGCTCTCTTAATTTACTGTAGTTCAAGTGTTGAGTTTTGGACTTTTGATTAGTCTAATGTGAAAGTTTTTTCTCACATCTAGATAAAATTTAAATTTATATTGGCATTTAGCTAGGCTATTGCCAATCCTCTAAAGCAGGTCAGTCATTCCTACTTCCTTTCAAGAGACGAACATGCCCTTCATTATCTATCATATTTTCATTGCTAATTAAGTACGTAAATGGATTTTGCTCTATCTACCTGATTTTCTCAATCCTCCTGATAATAGTTACATATATGTCACACACATTTATTTTGGTGTATGAAGTACTCTCCTATATATGCTTCAGACAATCCTATTTTAATTTGAAATAAATTTTCTGCTTCAGACAATCCTATTTTAATTTGAAATAAATTTTCTAACTTTTGTAATGGTATATATTATGAAGATTGTGCGCGCATGGCTTCGAGTGAATGAATCCACAACGCTTCAAAAACATTGCTCCTCCTTTCTTTTGAAGTTTTGACAGTCAAGCATGTTGTGATCCCTTTAATCGATAATCCTAGTCAAGCTAGCTAGTGCCGTCGATGTAATAAGATTCAAATACTAGCATCCTTATTAATCTTGTGTCCCAAACACCTCCATACAAAATGTTGGTATCGTTTGAATTTTTCATTTCATTGTAATTTTTTATTTTATTAGTGTATTTCATTAACACAATGATAGAACATAGATTAAAGAGAAGAGTTTTGTAATTCTATTAATTTCCCCACCATACCATTTTACAGTGTGTGAGGTCAGTATATATTGACTTGAGTATAGCTACAAGGAAAGAATAAAAGGAATTAAACTATTACAGTTCAGTTAAACTAGCTGCCAAGGAATAACAGACTATAGAATCATCGGTGATATTCTTGAAGCTTCTGCTGAGATGGATTTTTCCACGTCACTGTCCGGCCAGCTTGGTAATTGAGTCATTTTGCTTGGATGATACACTTGTGTTGACACAAAAAATCTTACACCTGCATTTTGGGTGTTGATAATTAGTATGTAACTTAGATTTGTTAAACTAGGCTCTTGCGTAGGTGGATGTTGAATGTTAGCATTTTCTCTCTCTAGGCACTTTGAAAACTTTGTATGCGGGATAGTTGCATTGGCGCATGATGCGTACAAAATACTGGTGGAGTCTACATGGAAACAAATATGGTGCGTTTAAGAATTTTTTACCATGCATTTCATCCCAATTTTCCAGTTTCTGAAACCCATCTCCTACTCCACTTCCCAGTTTCCTCCCTCTCCTCCTCCATCTTCACCCTCCTTCATCTCCCTCCTCTGTCCCCTCTGTGTCGAGCCCCGTGATGGGTTTTTGAACCCAAACTCCTGCTATCTCCTTCCTCTATCTCCTCCATGTCGTGACTCGATATGCTTTCTGAACCCTAACGAGAGATGTAAGGCTAGCTATGGCTGCCGAAGCATATATGTTCTCATAATATGATTTAGGAGCCTATATTTTAAAAGTTTTGGTGATCTTACTGATTTTAATAGAGATTCTGACAAGAAAATATTCGAGCGTATACAAAAAAGGATTTGAAGTTGTTCGTGCTTCTCAAACTGAAGGGATAGTTGGTCAATAGAACTCCCTAGATTCGAGAAGAAAAAGTAATCCTTGAATGGAATGGACATTTAGCTTCTTTGACTAAGGACAAGGGCTCTGCTTTTTCTTTTTTCCCAATCCTGATTCACGAAGCCTATTTACCAACTTTTGATGCATTGCAACTTGGAACTTAAAACTTGAGCCAACAGAGAGGCATTTTAGGACGAAAGTTAATGGAAAATGCTTAAGAATGATATTAGTTTTATCTTGTCCTTGAAAATGGGAGAAATGAACCCACTTAACACAGATGATGACAAAAAAATAGTGGAGGTGAAGTGTTCAAAGCTGCCAGGGGAGTGGGTCGTGGAGGTGAAGGTGGTCGCGATGGAGAACTGAATGAAAGCTTCGTTTCATTCTCTGTTTTCTTTTCTATCTTTAATTATGATTCATTTCCCTTCTTTCATTTTACTTTTTAATTCTTTAATTCAAGATTTTTACTACATACAAGTAAAGTCGCGTATTAATCTGTATATCTTAAAAGTTGCTAATTCTTTAATTCAAAATTTTTTCATACTTAAAAGTTAAATTAACACTATTTTTAATAAAATTTATTTTTTAATCAATTACAATAAATTAATACACATATTAATGCACAAATGTACTTGCAACTAAATTTTACTTAATTCAATCATGCTGATATGGCAGGTGTGCGCAAGTCACCTGCGCCGAGTCTCCTGCCTGCATGTAGCGGGATTAAAGGGGGGAATAGTTGATAAAGTACATAAGACAAATAAAAAAAAAAAAGAAAAAAAAATTGAGATGGTGAAATGGAAATACAAATCCAAAATTGAAAATAATTTTTTCCTTCAACTAGTCTAGTACTTCCTGATATGAGGGTAGGGTTTCACCAACCCCAAATTCAACCGCCTCAGCCCACAATCTAGCAGTAATTAATATATATGCACAAAAACAACAGTAGAATAACGAAGACGGGCACTTCATGGAGGCTAGTTGTGTAATATTGCGAGTTTACAAAATAGATGTGATAATATGTGATATGATCTGTTAATCTAACACGAACACGATACGATAATAGTAAGTTTGAGTTTAGTTTTAACAGGTTTGGATCAAAACGGGTTGACCTGTTAAGATACAATTATTTAATGGGTTGATAACGCGTCAACTCGTTTTGACACGTTAAAACCCATTATGACCTATTAAGAAAATTAAAGTTACAATTATACATTATACTTAAAAGTAACATTTTTAGAATTTTAATTTCAATATTTTTATTATTTGGGTTGTAATTTTGGACTCGTGGTTATATTAGTTTTATAATTTTTATAAATATTGTGATTTTAACATTTATATAAAATTATACTAAATTTAATCAGGTCAAATTAGTTAATTTCGAGTCTATTCAATCCATTTACATAAACTAGTTGAAACGGATTGATACGACACGACTTATTATGTTAATGGGTTGTGATAGGACTTGATATTTTAACACGACAAGTTTAACGAGTAGAATTCGGATTTACTCATATAGTATAATATACATGTCTTAACATGACATGAACACAATCCTGTTAACATAATTTGACGAAATGGTTTCGCAGGATTCGATCAATTGTCTTGATTGTGGGATATCATTGAGAAATAAGAATCCGTGTTATCAAAAGATTTTCTGCGATTATTTCTAATATGGAATGAGTCAATCATCCACCACTTTGATATTTTATTGAACAAAAATGGCGATATTGTTCCTCCATTGATAAAAAATTTTGATTTCTAGAAAGTATCATGATCATCCAATTGACATCCTACAAAGCAATTAGCTGATGCACACTAAACGGAAATGTGTATTTTGAAGGACCGTCGAAAAAGATGTCTATAAGGATGCGCTGAGCGGCCTCTGTAGGATGGAATGGGTCCCAGAAGAGGTGGTCGCTTCTGTTGGAGCAACGAGGCGAAATTTGGAAGCAAGTAGGTATACCACGATAGTTCCCTTGTCCACAACATGCAGCTTTAAACTCATCAAATCCTGAAATACCACAATCATAGGTAATTCATAAAAAATACGACAATCATAACTTTAAACTCGTCCTTGTCTTTTTCAATAAATTACTACTATACCATAATGTTTTGCGTTCTGGATTAAGTTTTGCAAGACACCGTAAGAATCGTAATAAGTGTAGCTCATATCCTTGATTTCTGATTTCAATTTCCGCAACATCGGCGTAACGCCTTCATTGTACATTATACTCAGGGAGTTCACTACTTCATTGCATTCTCCTCCTTTTTCCCAAGCCCTCAGAAACGGGCAGCACCCGACTGCAGAGGCCCCTATAACCAGAAACTTACGTGCACCGTAATCGTATAGACGCTATCCAAAAAAAATTCAAAACACAAACACATGGTGAGCTAATGATTTAAAACTTAAAACTCAATGTCTCTATGCACATATATAATTTGTATGTAGCGTATTTCTTGCCTTTGTTTCTTTTGTATCATATGATTTATGTAATACAAATTAAAGAGAACCAAATTAAGCATTATTAATTTGCTTCTGTGATAATTCGGTTTGGAATGAAATAAACAAACAAAAACTGAAAATAGCTGTCTTTTGTTATATTTTCAGATCCGAATTAAAAAAACATTGGAAATTTTGTTACATACCCTTAATTGTTCTTCTAGTGTAGCAAGTATCAAATCCATGCGCTGCTGTGGGGTCTTGTTCTTGATGCTGGGATCAGCAAGAAGCGCTAGCGTGGAAAACATGACATCGTTGTTTCCAATCGCCATCATGAAGATAGATTTAGCAAAAAGCTTCTGCGCAGCAGATGGTCCTAGCTGTTGCTTCAACTCTTCAGATACCGTTGCAAAATAGTCTATTTGTGTCCACAAAGGTATTACCTCTCCCTGGGATGAAAAAAAAAAAAGAACGGCACCGACCGATCGCGCGTTAGCCAGTTGGTGGTGGGAGTAGACTAAAAGTCTGCAGTTCGCGTGAGTCAAATTAAGGAAAATGGTGAGCGAACATCCTCTAAAATTCCGGCCGGTTTGGATTGAAAGTGCAGATCAGATGTTTTCATCTGCGTACACTTTATTCCTTTATCCAAATATATTATATTTTATTTCTAAATTTTAAAAATATTAACTTAAATAAGCAGTAATAAAGAGTATGTAAACAATAAAATCTGATAGTGAACAGTTTATAAACAGTACATAGTGTATAAACAGTGTACAACTGAAAATTTAAATAGTGGGACTCATACATTTTTTAAATTTAAAAAATTAAAAACTATCTCATCTCATTTTATTAAGCAAATATATTTTTTTTTACAAACTATTTCATCTCATTTTAACTAAAAAATTTACTACTATTTAAAATATCTCTTTTCATCTAAATTGTGTATTTAAATGAGATTTTAATTTCTTGTCATTTGAATTTTTTTTATCATATAGTAATTTTCATAAAATAAGTTAAATATATTTAAATATTTAAATATATAAAATAAATATTTAAATATATATTTTCATAAATTTTCATATAAAATAAAATAAATAATTTAAATTTTTTGAAAATAAAATAATTTTCAATTCAACTCATATGCAAAAACAATTAAAGCCTTTTTGGTTTCGAAAATTTTACTCTACTCATGTGGCAAACCGACCCGTGTTGATGCAATGATGCAGAATATATTGGTGCATAACAGAATTAAAAATGGTGCCGTACGTAGTGCAGTGCACCACGAACAAAAACAAAGAAGGGAAAAGTAGTACTAAAGTTGTCGTTTTCACTAACAAAAATAAATCCTGTACTGTTAAGGATTCCGGCAGCTGCGGAGGCGAAGTTTGCACCAGTTAGGAACGACGTCGCGTTATTGATCTTTCCGGGCCTGGATACCAAGGAGAGATATGGTGGTGAAGAAGGCAAGCCCACTCTCTCAGCTGCCCAAAAATTCCATCCAATTTCAAATTTTAGGTCGTGAAAACCAGGCAATATCAGTGTATACTAATATGCAGTACTTCCTGATCTGCTACTATATATTAATGATCAAAAATGAAATCTAGCTAACTTCTGAATGCTGCATGATATTCATGTCTGGTCTCCAGATGCATGCAGTAAATTATTGATTCTAGGTTAAAGCTTTTACTGCAGTACTTCCTGATCTGCTACTATATATTAATGATCAAAAATGAAATCTAGCTAACTTCTGAATGCTGCATGATATTCATGTCTGGTCTCCAGATGCATGCAGTAAATTATTGATTCTAGGTTAAAGCTTTTACCTAATGAAAAAGCAAAAACAGTTGTACCTACTGTGTATCATGTCTATTTGTAGAGAGAATTAATGTAATCACATAAACAGTAAATCTAATTTGATCTCTTGCTGTACTATAACAATGGTGCATGCATGCATGGCTATTGCCTAATATTGATCTCTTGAGAGAGGCTTTTATCATGTGAAGTAGTACTGTTGCTGAAGGTATATATATAATTCTATATATAATACCAACGAAGTCTGCAACGTTCTTGCCGTTGCAAAACCTCCCGGTAGGTATCATGCCAGGAAAGTCGATTCCGTTGGGTGTGAAATTTGCTTTGGCAAATGTATTTTTCAGGTAGTTGTTGTTGCCCACGTCTGTTATAGAATCTCCAAATATAAATACGGCCGGGACCAACTGAGCCTCCAAGAAATTCAATCTCGAGAGAAAGATGACGAGGAAACTGAGTAGCAAAATATTCGAATTAGCCATTGTTGGAGTCTCAGACAACTCTGATGATCTATAACGTATCTTTCAAAATATTGTGTGTGGTATATATATATATTTGCAGGGAAGCCATTGGTTGATCTGTTGGGTTCTATATAAGTACCGACGATTTATGTCGTAAACAGTGGATCGAGTAAAAGAACAGCAACAACAACATGCAAGTACTATTTAAGTTTACGTACGTGTAGACGCATATATAATCTTCAACATCGATTCTAAAATAGACGTACGCATACTTTTGACCATCAGCTTGTAGGCGCATACCATTCAACTATTCAGTATACGTAAGAGTCGATCTTAGTACTGTTCAATATTAAACCCACTTTCCGCGATGTGTGGGTACACAACAGTAGCGGTGTCTTTTGCATGCTATGAATTATCATTATTAATATTCATGCGTATAGCTTCCGTCGAAACTGCAGGAAAAAAAAAAAAGTTTAGTTTCCGCCTAAAGAATATATATCAACAATAAAATTAATGAAAGTCGATGCAAAGTAATTAGGGTTTGTTTGGGAAGACAATTGTTCTCAAATACTTTTGTACTACTTTCTTACTATTTACAAACTATATATTCACAAATTATTTATTACTATTTTTATTATTATTCACATATAATTTGAGATACTCTTGATATCCAAAATGAGTCTTAAGATTTGTGTGTAGTTAAGTTTGGCACAATCCCCTAGACAAGATGATATTGTCTAAGAAAAATTATATTATCAAGTTAAAATACACTTACAAAAGTGCTTATACGACGTAACTTGATCGATTTTGAAAATAAATTTTAAAATTTAAATTTTATATATTCAAATCTTACCATTTAAGTAATGTAGATAATCTGTTTTATACACGGACTAGAATAAATCCATTGTCCAATATAAAACCCATTGTCTACTAATTTATTCCATATCCATAATATGTTTGGTTTTCATTTTTTGTGGTGTTAATGTCGTGTTTTGTACGTATTTGGATTAGGTTCCAAGTGACTTGGGTCTTTGATCTTGAACCTGCACACTCAGAGAAAACACATAGAGTCAGGGGTCTTAGTGGAGGCTAGAGAGTCTCTGATGCTTAAGTTATTATCACTTTAATAGTTCGAGTGAGAGAGTAGAAATTAGATCAGAGAGCCCAAAGAGAGTTCTTGCATTCGTCTTCATGTCTTCTCGAGGTCGTTATCGTTTGATTTCCTCTTTTTTCGGAAGGGTCAACCATTTCACTTTCTGGTTCTTCCACTTGTCAGGTCTTTCGACTCCCCTGCTTGGTCTTTTCATCATTTCATTCGACATGCGACGGTTCCCTTCCTTACCTTATGGGCACTTTTTCTGATGGTTGAATTTCGGTGCTTGATTGTGTCCATTCTGTCTTTTCTGCATTGATGGTATCAGGTGGCTCCCCTTCACTCTCCATCTTGCCGCTTGCTTAACAGGATTTGAACCATTCCATATCCCACATGCAGCACATGTGAGCGGAAATCCAATCGTCACTTCCCTTTATAAGTTCGACCCTGCCTTTCTTCCCCCCTTTACCATATTTGCATTCTCATCTCTTTGTGCCCTAACCTTTTTGCTTTCCCTTTCGACTCATTTCTTCTTCCGTACTCATTTTAACCCCACTCTCAATGGCTTCCCAGAAGGTTGTTCAATCCAAGATTCCCAGGAGTTAGATCACCCTGAGGTTCGCACTACGAAACAAACTTTTGCTATTTATCACTGGCGCTTGAAGGCTACCCCAGAATTCTTGTCGTTGGTGATTTCCACCTATCATGTTTTGGAAAAGGTGCATTTTTAGGTCCCTGGACCACGAGAAGGGCCAATCGATGCTGAGGGTTACGTCTCTCATGTTGCACTCTTCCCTAGCATGTTCTCTTGCGGGTTGAGGTTACCATTTCCTCACCCTATCCGTGACGTACTAGATTGTCATGGATTAGCCATCTCTCAGCTTCACCCAAATGTTTGGAGGATTTTGATGTACTATTGCATTCTATGGCAGCGTGCCTTGTTAAAGTCTAATTCGGAGCACGCTGACCTTACTGGTCGTGAATTCTTTTTGACCCACAACCTCATAAAGTGTGAAAGGAACCTTTACAGTTTCAGGGCGATGCACTGGATTCGTGCTATTGCAAGGTCAAAGACTGGACCAACAAATTCTTTTTCGAGGAGCTGGAAATTTTCAATTGGATAGGTAACTCATGGGGAGTTCCATGTCCGAGCTATGTGGGGGGTTATCCCTGATGAAAAAGCAATACAACAATCGGCTTCTCTCGAGGAGCTACGTCGTATCGCCCTCGTTAAGGAGTGGCTAAAGAATCACCGGGATGTTATCCTCTTATAAGCCCTTCTCGGGGAGGAGAATATAGTGGTGCATCTGCATCCTCTAAGCCACACCATCTTTGGTGACCGCACTATCCCCATACGGTTGCAAGCCACCCATGCGACGAAGCATTCCTCTAGCCCTCCTCCAGTAGCCAAAGGAAAGAAACCCTCCAAGGAAAAGGCTAGGGCTGGCCACTTCCCGTGATGCCTACCCCGTAGCCAACTCTCTCTGTCCATCCTTCAAATCCTCTGCAGAGGCCAGAGGGAGTGAAACCCGCCATCCATAATGCGTCAGTTGCTCCTCTTTCCATTGTTGCCTTAGTCACAGAGCCTATGATAATTGAGACTCCAATGGCACTAGCCGCTTTCGCGGGCCTATGTAGGCTGTTCCAGAGGGCCAAAATAATCTCGATGCACTTTTATGGGGGCCTCCTAGAACCAGATCCCAGGCTGTCAACCTTGGTAGAGCCTCTTCCCGAGGTGAACGTATAGATGATCCCTTATTCTCTATCCACTGCGTAATCTGCAATTGGGGATCAAGTCTTTGAGGGCGCTTCTAAAGATCACACAAAATGGCCCAACCCAAATGCATAAAGGGTGCCTTCACCTGAGTGCCCTTGTTCCCACACCTCAAAAGAGGGTCTTGCTCCTGCCCTTGTCGTCGTCGAGCACATGGCGGCTTCTGCTGAAAAGCTAGTTGAGAGAACTCTTGGGGGAGAAGATGAGTTAAACTTGGTCACGATCTCTGACCACGCAGTCGAGGCATCAATTACTCTAATCTCTTTATCGCCCATCATTGACTCGCCAGCTATCGAAATAGAGGTGATTGTGGAAACAAGGGCCGAGAAAGGAGATCTGGGCTCTTCTAGCGAAGGGAGGGAACACTTAAATCTTTAGGAGGAGCATTCTTCAATCACTGAGGTCCCCTCTCATTCCCAGGTTGCCATCGGCCTTGCAGAGGGGGTTATGGGCACAACCGAAGGGGTGGAGTTTGTGATGCGGCCACCACTCAAAAAGTGCTAAATGGAGACTGTTCTCACTTCCACTTGGTCTGAGGCTGGTGGAGCTTGGGCAGAATCATTGAAACGGATGACTAAGTCCCTGATTGACTTCTTTTTAGAGGTCTTTTTCACTCGTCGATCTATCTCTTTTCCTATTTTCTCTCTTTCTTTCTTTTTTCTTTTACCATTTTGACCCTCTTAGTGTTTGCTTTCACTGATGGCAGGGAGCAACTCGATTGGCCGCCTTCATAATGAGCGGCTAGGAGGTAGTCATAGGGGAGAACAAGACCCTCCACTCTTTGGCACAACAAGCTCTTCAATTTCAACACGGGGAGAGAATGTTGAGTTGAGGGGCAGCTGAGGCTCAGCAACTCAAGCTGCTAGAGGAAGAACATTGGTCCCTCTCAGATGTCTACGATCTCCCTTCAGACCCTAATTCCCTTGAGCATGGCTATACCCTGGGTCGAGATATGATCCCTAACGCCTTCCCTCTTGATTTTGATGCTCCCGAGCCTAGTCCTGAGTGCCTGAGGTAGATCCAGACACTCTTGAGCCCTACCCCGATGTTCCTCTGCCTTAGTGTTTATTTATGTTTCCCATGATGTAAACTTCTTTGTAAAAATGTAAATGTTTCCCTTGTAAATAAATGTGCATTTTTCTTCATTGTCCTATTGTGCATATTAACTTATTGCATTTTCCTTGACTTTTTATTTATTTATCAGCCTGATGGGCCCATGATCTCATCCTCAGCCTAGTTCGTTGATACAAGGGTTGAGACAAGTCCATGGAGACATGGTACTTGGCTCCTCAATCTTCCCGTCAACCCTTTTTGAGTTCGTCTTCTTCGCTTTCCTTTGTTTGTACTTTGTATATACATTTTGCAAGCTTTAGGGGAGCGTATTGGGTGGGGGACAACGTCATTTGCCCTACGAAAAATTCTTAAGTGGAGTCGGCTCTTTTTACTTAGTCAAGTAACCTCAATTTGGTGGAACTCTTAAAGAGTTAAACTATGCCATGGAGAGACTGGACCCCCATTTTGTGGGAAGAAGCGTCAAGATGCCTTGGGCTAATTCCTCATCTTTGATATCCCGGAGGGCGAGATGTCATGCAGTCAGGAAATTTAACACATTGCTGGAGTTGTGTAGGATGTGGATTCGAACGCATAAAGCACGTGTGAAGGTGGTCGGGTAGGCAAGTGACTTGCGTACCTATTTGGGCATGTTTGAGGTCGGGCGGTCCCTAACCCCTCACGCTTGTTATAAAAATGGCAACAAGCCTGGCAATTTAAAGACTGGACCCACTTCTTTGGTGTGACGGAGGTCAAGCAGTTCGTTAAGGTTGAACTTACCCTAAGTCTTTAGAAGAGGTTGAGCAGTGCGTTCAGGATAGACTCATCTCGTTGACCCTTGTGCTTGGCAATGGGGGCCAAACAACACGTTAAGGCTGGACTTTCCCTAAGTTTTTAGAGAAGGTCAAGCAGCGCATTCAGGTTGAACTTGCTTCATTGACCCTTGCGCTTGGCATGGGAGGCCAAGCAGCTCGTTAAGGGCTGGACTTATGTTAAGTCTTTAGAAGAGGTTGAGCAACGCGTTTAGGCTAAACTCACGTCATTGACCCTTGTGTTTGGCGTGGGGAGCCGAGCAGCATGTTAAGGCTGGACTCGTTCTAAGCTTTTAAAGGCAATCGAGCATTGCATTCAGGCTGGACTCGCCTTGTGGACCCTTGCACTTGGCAAGGGGGGCTGAGTAGCATGTTAAGATTGGACTCGTCGAAAGTCTTTAGAGGAGGTCAAGAGACTAAACCCGTATTTCACCGTGAGGTAGACCAGGCCTACGGTCAGACTGACCTGTTGGCCCACAATGAAAACGTAAATAGGGGATGTTTGTTCATGCTTCGAAAGTCAAACGAGTCAATGTAAATAATCTCTGAAATTTGCAACCCTGAGCTGTCCTGCTAAAGTGTGGCTAAGGTCTAAGGAGCTACTTGTTTTTCATTCCATTGCAGGAGATGACGTTCCCAAGTAGCGTCGTGTAGTCGAAGGACTATGCCTGCACTATGTCTGCGGAGGGGTAAGGATACCTTAGGCTAATCCCATCCCTTTGGGGGAGGTAATTTGTCAGATGGATGAGAAGCTGGTTCGCACTTTGCAAAGATAGGGGCTGGGGTAAATTATTCGGGCTATCGAAAAGCTAGATCCGCTCTCTTCCGTGGGGAGGTTAGGCCACCGCAGGAGTTGGTCCTACCTATCGACCCTCGCGAAGAAATAGATTGTTCAAATTATTTAAGATTAGACCTGCTCCCGTCCATTGACACCACGTAAAAGGTAAGCCTTGGATCAAGTTATCATCGTGGTGGGGTAGGGATGTATTTTGCTATAAAATAAAGCATAGTTTTGGTCAAAATAACATCGAGAATGATAACGAAAGTGGACGCAGACTTAAGATATGCGTGCAGTCAAGTACGGCACAACTCCTTAGACAATTCGATTGTCCGAATCTAAAACCCAACGTCGAGTACTGATTTCTGCCCATCCATAAAAGGAAAATTTTAGTTGCAAGCACAATTGTGCACTAATATGTGCACCAATCTATTGTGATTGGTCAAAAAATAGATTTTATTGAAAACAGTGCTAATTAAAATTTTAAGTATGAAAGAATCAGTGTTGGTACGCAAATTAGTACGCGACTTTGCTTGTATGTAACAAAACTCTCCATAAAATGGTTGGTTTTTCCTTTTCGGTGGTTTGCTCTTAGAGCATCCATCCTTCACAGTGTAATATCCATTTTGTATTAATATTACTAGGTATAAATTTTAAATAAGTCTTTTTTTCTAGAAATATATGTCTCGTTGAGAAAGAATAGATTTTTGTATTCTTGATAGGAGAATTTATTTTCGACAAAAAGACTGTAAAATTTATCTATTTAACACTCATAAAAATTATTATTCAATATATATATGGGGTTGTACTTACCCTTCCCAAATTACGCGTTATCCACTTTTATTAATAAATCCTTATACTTTTTAAATGTAAAAGTAAAAGTTTGGAGGTCAGATCATAATAAAGGCGCACGACATTCACATTGATAGCTATATTGTGGCGAGTGTAGAGTCTAGACGGCAATTAGTTGTCTCACATTCAATGGGAATGTGAATTGCGAAAGACAAATATCAAACTTCTTGTATGCGATAAGGCGGTGAGCAGCCTTCATTGGATGGTATAGATCTAGATCCCAGGAAAGGTGATCTCTTCTGTTGGAGCAATTGGCAACCAACCTTGGGTTGCAAGAGAATCCCCATTTGTTCTCTCTCTCTCTCTCTCTCTCTCTCTCTCTCTCTCATTAGCTACCTGTTTTATTTCAGCCTTTTGTCATTAGCACTTGTTGCTCGTCAGAACAATTCTGTAAGGCCTACTAATTTTCTCGTCAACAAGTAAATTTTCTAACTTTTGTAATGGTATATTATGAAGCTTGTGCATGGTTTTGAGTGAATAAATTCATAACACTTCAAAAACATTCCTCCTCCCTTATTTTGAAGTTTTGACAGTCATACATGTTGTGATCCCTTACGGAGATTATTTAGGACTCCTCCTGGCATTACGAAGGCGGACACTTCATGAAGGCTAGCTGTGTTATGCCGAGTCAACAACGCAATTAGCTGCTTCACACTCAACGGAAATGTGTATTTTGAAGGACTAAAAAATGATGTCTATAAGGATGCGCTGAGCGGCCTCTGTAGGATGGAATGGGTCCCAGAAGAGATGGTCGCTTCTGTTGGAGCAACGGGGCGAAGTTTGGAAGCAAGTGGGTATACCACGATAGTTCCCTTGTCCACAGCATGCAGCTTTAAACTAAACAAATCCTGAAATATGACAATCATAGGTAATTCATAAAAAAATATATAAAACTTAACAGGAAAAGGAGCAAATTATGCATATTTGAATTAAAAATAATAATAAAATTATAAATATGAACTAAAAACTTCTTTGTTTCATCCAAATTAAACATTTTTCAATTTTCAGAAGAAATAATATTATATCCTTTCTCGTCCTTGTCTTTTTTAACAAATTAATAGTACTGTACCATAAAGTTTTGCATTCTGGATTAAGTTTTGCAAGACACCGTACGCATCGCAGTAAGTGTAGCTCATATCCTTGATTTCTGATTTCAATTTCTGCAACATCGGCTCAACGCCTTCATTGTACGTTATACACAGGGAGTTCACTACTTCGTTGCATTCTCCTCCTAAGTCCCAAGCCCTCAGAAACGGGCAGCAGCCTACTGCAGACGCCCCCATAACCGCAAACTTACGTGCACCGTAATCGTATAGACGCTGTCCAGAAAAAATCCAAAACACAAACATATGGTGAGCTAATGATTTAAAACGTAAAACTCAATATCTCTATGCACATAATTTGTAGGTAGCATATTGCTTGCCTTTGTTTCTTTCGTATCATATGATTTATGTCACAAATCCAAGAGAACCAAATTAAGTATTATTAATTTGCATCTGTAATAATTCGGTTTGGAATGAAATAAACAAACAAAAATTGGAAATCACTCTCTTTTGTTATATTTTCAGGAGAAAACCTGGAGACCAGCCGGACTGGTCTTCCAGTACCATAACTAGCCCTCCAATAGGAGTCCGGCATGTAAGCAGTTTATTTTAATTACCATGCCTCCCTCTTCTTTGTATTCCAACCCTCCAACAACCCACCTGTGCCTCCCCTCTTCTTCGTATTCCAAATTTCCAACCCATCCCCACCCTAGTCCATCCCAACCCAAACTCATCCCCACCCCACTCATCCCTGATGGGAGAGAACACGAAGGATCAGTTTGACAGACAGCAACTGCCTCTTGAAGGAGCTCGTGAGCTCGACGTCAGAGAACACGATGAGCTAGAGAAATGTCGACCCCTGAACTTTGACGGACAGCAACTACCAAAATCTCAACCCCTAAACCTCGATGGACGGCACTCGACGGACAGAGCTCGACCCTCACATCCCTCCCAGACAGAGCGCAGTCCCCTAGAAACATTGCCGTAGGTTCTCAACGAGGGGAAAGCTTTGCGGTAGGTTCTCAAAGAAAGGTCTTTGACATTTTTTATTTTATTTTTGTTGTAACAATGATTTCATAACAAAAGAATTTGAGGGTTTGTGACATTGTGTTAGGTACTATCTCGGACCCGAGTTTTTTTTATACAATTTTTCTTCTTTTGTGGTAAGATAGTGACACTGTCAAATAATGCTTCTTCGAATGATATTTATCAAAATTTATGCTTCTTTCAACGTTGTATTTTGGATTTTGATTGAGAGTTAAATTATTTTTTGATGGGTTTAGTTAGATGTGTTGTTGGGAGCTTTTTTTTTCTTACGTGTACCCACCTGATTGGAGGGTTGTTTTCACCCAAAAACAACTTGACTGTCCCAAAGCGGCCTAGTATTTTTAGATCTCAATTAAAAAAATATTGAAAATTTGATTACATACCCTTAATTGTTCTTCTAGTGTATCAAGTACCAAGTCCACGCGCTTAGAAAAAAATGCTGTCGGGTGTTGTTCTTGCTGCTCGGATCAGAAAGCAGCGCGGAATACATGATATCGTTGTTTCCAATCGCTATCACGAAGATAGATTTAGCAAAAAGCTTATGCGCAGCAGATGATCCTAGCCGCTGCTTCAACTCTTCAGATACGACTGAAAAATAGTCAATTTGTGTCGACAAACATGTTTCCTCTCCCTGGGATTAAAAGGTTAAAAAAAAAAAAAAAAAAGGCACCAATCGCGCATTAACCAGTTGGTGGGTGGGAGTAGACTGAAAGTCTGAAGTTCGCGTGAATCAAATTAAGGAAAATGGTGAGCCAATATCCTCTAAAAATAGTCTTAATTTCTTGTCATCTTAATTTTTTATCATATAATAATTTTCATAAAATAAAATTTAAATATATTTCAAATCATTGTAAAAGTGTCAAATAATCACGTGGAGTACGTATTTCAAACATTTATTATTACTTTCTTCAGAAAGCCTTTTGTGGTTTCGAAAATTTTACTACAGAGTAATTAATTAGTGTTGATGCAATAATGCGGAATAGGTGCATAACAGAATTAAAAATAGTGCCGTACGTAGTGCAGTGCACCACGAACCAAAACAAACAAGGGAAAAGTAGTACTGAGTTGTCATTTTCACTAACAAAAATAAATCCTGTACTGTTAAGGATTCCAGCAGCTGCGGAGGCGAAGTTTGCACCAGTTAGGAACGACGTCGCGTTATTGATCTTTCCAGACCTGGATACCAAGGAGAGATATGGTGGTGAAGAAGGCAAGCCCACTCTCTCAGCTGCCCAACAATTCCATCCAATTTCAAATTTTAGGTCGTGAAAACCAGGCATGCAATGTCAGTGTATATATACTAATTTGCAGTACTTCCTGATCTGCTACTATATATTAATTATAAAAAATGAAATCTAGCTAACTTCTGAATGCTGCATGATATTCATGTCTGGTCTCCAGATGCATGCAGTAAATTATTGATTATAGGTTAAAGCTTTTACCTCATGAAAAAGCAAAAACAGTTGTACGTACTGTGTATCATGTCTATGTGTAGAGAGAATTAATGTAATCACATAAACAGTAAATCTAATTTGATCTCTTGCTGTACTATGACAATGGTGCGTGCATGCATGGCTATTGCCTAATATTGATCTCTTGATCAGAGAGACTTTTATCATGTGAAGCAGTACTGTTGCTGAAGGTATATATATAATTCTATATATAATACCAAAAAAGTCTGCAATATTCTTGCCGTTGCAAAACCTTCCGGTAGGTATCATGCCAGGAAAGTCGATTCCGTTGGGGTGAAATTTGCTTTGGCAAATGTATTTTTCAGGTAGTTGTTGTTGCCCACGTCCGGTATACAATCTCCAAATATAAATACGGCCGGGACCAACTGAGCCTCCGAGAAATTCAATCTCGAGAGAAAGATGAGGAAACTCATGAGTAGCATAACATTGGAATTAGCCATTGTTGGAGCGTCAGACAACTCTGATTATCTATATATAATGTATCTTTCAAAATCTTGTGGGTGGTATATATATAGAGTTTTACTACGTATATACAAGCACAGTTGCGCACTAATCTGCGTACCAACACTGATTTATTCATACTTAAAATTTAAATTAACACTGTTTTCAATAAAATCTACTTTTTAACCAATCACATCACATTGGTACACAGATTAGTGCACAATTATGCTTGCAACTATACTTTTCCATATATATATATATTTGCAGGGAAGCCAATGGTTCCGTTGTATTGAGCTATCTACTGCCTCCACTAAGAGCATTGGCAATGGCCTCGCGATTGCCCAATGCAAGTCTAAAATGGAGCACAAATTTGCATTTGCAACAGCCTAGCTAAAACTCAAAGGTTTGACATAACTGCTACAGTGAAGCTTCAGCCCTCTTCATGTTTGGCGAGACACTGTGTAAAGAGTAAATTATATTTTATTTATTTTTTTACTACCTACCCCCATCCATTTCCCTCGGTTTCTTATTGGGTATCACAAATTCCTTGCCATTCTTTCCTTTCTTTCTGTCTCGAACTCCCATCTTCTTCATCTCGTCGCCGTTCTTCAGCCCGTAGCCCTAAATCTCTCTAGCGGTCGCCTTCTCGAGCGGTTGCCGTCGTCTCCATGTAAGTCTCTCTTCCCCTCTCTTCTCTCTTCTCTTCTTCTTCTCTCTTGCCGTCGTTATGCATTTCTCTTCATTGATTGATTTTATCTCCTTTGCGTTGCAAGGTCAGACTAATTTTTCTGAAATAGGCTTGCTCCACGAACTGAAATGGTTCTTCTTGCTCCACAAACTGAAACAGTTCTTCTTCCTCCACGAATCTGTAGTGTACAGGTAGCATCTGTTTGGGTAAATTATTTGCTTTTTTTTTTTTTTTTGAGGATGAAATGACATTAAAGATGATTCATCGTTTGCAACTTGGTGTATTACATTTTTTTCCCTGAAATGTTATGGTCTCCACATTGATATCTACGTATTGAATCGATTGAAATGGTATTGCATTTTTTGATCTGTTTTGGCATATTGTTTGTCTATTGTGGAATGTTGTTTGTCTATTTTTTTTCTTCAATGTGTTCTTCAATTGTTGGTCTGTAGTTGGGGAAATGAACTCATGGTGGTGTCCAAGCCTAGGGCCTTAAAAGGGTTTCTTCTGTGTCCTCTCTTGTTGGTGTTTGGTAATGGGGTTGGCTTACAGTTACAAAAGTGCAGAACTAGAGGGTGAGGTTGGATCTTCTAGTTGTAGTGTTTTATGGTTTTCTTAAATGAATGGACTTTCTAGTTGTAGTGTTTTGGGGTTCTGACTTACATAGATATATATATTGTTATATTGTATAAAACCTTGCCAAGAAATTTTATTCTACTTTCTCTCATGCGACCTCCAGATTGTATTGTACATTGTGGTATGTTCAATGGTGATTTCTGTGTTAATTCATTCTTAATTAAACTGCGTCACTATGTTAATATACAGTTTTAATAAAACTGCATCATTGTGTTAATTCATTATTAATAAAACTGCATCACTATTTTATTAACACATTGTTAATAAAACTGCATCACTTTGGACTGCATATTTATGTGTGTGTTTAATATTTATGGTTCATTCAAATTGATGAAATCTTCCTTCCTTTATTTTGGATGAATAAATGAAACAGCTTTTTGCCAAGTTGTTGATTTCTGCATCTGTTGAACTGAGGGAACATTTCACTAATCTGAGTAATAAATATCAAAAGAAGCTATTTAGTTTAATTTTTTGTAGAAGGTAAAACCATTTTTTAATACTCTCTTCTTCTCAAATGGGCTTTGTTTACTTTGTCGAATCCAAGGAAGTTTCATTGTTTAGTGGCAGCAAGTTTTGTTGTTTAGCTTTTCGGAACAACTACAGAGACATTTTCTGAAGCCCCAGTTGTAATAAATTACTGTTATGCCGAGGGTCTGTATTTTAATGATTCCTTGTTAATAAAACTGCATCACTATTTTAATAAAACTGCATCAATAAAACTGCATCAAAACCCTTTGCATCACTATTTTAATTCTAAACCCTTTGCATCTCTAGGATCTTCTCATATCTCTCTTAAGTGGAAAAAAGTTTTTGACTTAAAAGTAAGTCCAATCAAAGAAGTCCTTTAAAACTTCAGGATTAGAAAGTAAAAATATTTTTTGAATTAACCCAAGGAATGGATGCAGAGGATCCGATAGAGACACCTTTTATTTGAATGAACCAAGGTTCTTGACCTTATCAAAGTATTTTTTCAATGTTGTAGGGACCCTGTTTTACTGGTTGTAGGGTCTGAAAATGTATTTTTTACTCAGCTATATACAATATATTTTTTTATGATTGCAAACTGGATATAGAATTTGTTGCATTTGGAGAAACTTTTGCCAATGAACTGTTATACAGTATAAACGCTGGCTACATGAACTGTTATTCTTATTCTCTTTCAATGCATGTGCTTTTTCAGTTGGTTTGCAAACTAAATTAGCTGGCACCACTTAGTAATTATTTATTGCTAATTTCTTGGTTGTATCAATTGATTAATTCTCCTTTGGTTTTCGCCTGGGCTGTTCTCTTTCGGTTTCTATCAAATGATGTTGAGATAAATGATATATGAACTGAGATACTGCAATATGATGTTGAGATGTTTTATAATTTTCAACAATATGATGCTGAGGGTTTTATATTGGACTTGACTATTGGGCAACTTGTCTGACTCCTTGAAAATTTAATATTTTTCAAGGATGGACACACATTTTGATGATGACTCATTCTTCACCACTCTATTACAAAGTGGAGGAGGAGGTTATAATAGCACCCCAACGCAACATGATAATGTTGTCCAAGCAACTTCAAATGGCGGTGAAAAGAGGCATCTTTTAAAAAAAGTTCAACAAGGTGCATCTTTCACTGTTGAAGAGGATAACCTCCTCGTCTCAGCTTGGCTCAACATTAGCATCGATGCGATAAGGGGCACTGATCAAAAGTCCACTCAAATGTGAGAAAGAATTACCACTTTTTATCATGAATATAAAAAACCGAACATTGCCAACCGTTCTGAGGGCTCTTTGATGAATCGATGGTCCACGATTCAAAAATTGACAAATAAATTTTGTGCATATATAGCACAAGTAGAGTCATTGCACCCGAGTGGTGCAACGGAGCAAGACAAGATATGTACCCTAAAACCTATTTTCATTTAATTTGTAATGGACTTATGAACTAACAAATATTTCTTTCACTTTTATAGATTGAGAAAGCTAAAGTGTTGTACAAAGAGATAGTAGGGAGTAATTTCATAATGGAGCATTGTTGGTGTCTTTTGAGACACCAACTGAAATGGCAGCAACACATCTCCACCCTTGGTAAGAAGAGAAGGTAACCTGAAAAAGTTCTCGGTGTTATTGATGTTGACCATGCTGAGGAAGACATAGAGGTTCTTGCTGAGAGACCTACAGGCAAAAAAGTTGAGAAAGAAAGGGAGAGGAAGCAGAAGTCCATGGAAGGCAACGATGGTGAGATCAAGACTGCCTTAGCTAAAATAACTGAGGATAGAGCGACGACCATGGAAGAGCGTAGAAATGCGACCCTGAAGGCAGACCTAGAAAGATCGGCAGTGTTTGAACTAAAAAAATAAGAAATTCAAGGCAAAGATGATGTTGCTAGATCTTAGTAGCCTGAATGCCATTCAACAAGAATATTTTGACTATATTCAATGGAAAATTTTAGAGGAATGGAGGAAGGAAATCGGGAGTACATCTACATCTCTTTCGACACCTTATGGAGGTGTCTAATGTTGGTAGCTTTGATTTTTTTTATTTTTTATTTTTTTTGAGATTATTAGTGGCTGCCCAGCCACATGTAGGCTGGATAAACATGTGGCTGGGTAGCAACTAAATTAATCTATTGATTAATGGACTATTTTGTAAATTTCTAGACTGTTTTAGTAGGATTGTGGACTGTTTTGATAATAGTGGACTATTTTAGTAATTTTTGGACTGTTTTAGTGGACTATATTTCTAATTATTTGGACTGTTTTGATAATAGTAGACTGTTTTTGTTATAATAGACTGTTTTGGTAATACTATAAAAAAATATTATTATATTATTTTTTAGACTTAAAGATAATTAGTTTAATATAGATTAATTTAATTAAAAGTCTATATTATAACTAAAATATAATATTCTAACTAAATTTTAGACTTGACAATGGTGCTCTAAGTCCAGCAGAACAACCACAACAACTGAGCTATCCACTGCTTCTACTATTTCCAGCAGAGCACCCACATCAACAGCAGAGAGCACACCATCAGCTTCCAACAGAGCAACCACGCCTAGTGCCTCATTGGATGACTCTCCAAAGGACTGCTCTGGAATCACCTAGAATATAATAATGGACTCTCCAAAGGACTGCCTACCCTCTGGGTATGGCAGATGTACTATTTTATATTGTGGCCGACACGTTCTAACCAACTCTGTACATAATAATGGCCTCTCTATAATGCACGGCTAGTGCTTGAATATATTCCTAGGAGAAAATTGTTAGAATATTTTTTCTCTCTATAAATTTATCACTGTACACAGCAATATTAAACACAGAAAGAATTTACAGATTTCATCTTCTTCCTTGTGTGTTCTCCATTCTAACTCGTTGGGTTAAGTACCGATGATTTATGTTGTAAACAGTGGATCAAGTACAAGAACAGCAACAACAACATTCAAGTACTATTTAAGTGTACGTACGTGTAGACGCATATATAATATTCAACATAGATTCTAAAATAGACGTACGC
This sequence comes from Carya illinoinensis, assembly GCF_018687715.1. Classification (NCBI taxonomy): domain Eukaryota; kingdom Viridiplantae; phylum Streptophyta; class Magnoliopsida; order Fagales; family Juglandaceae; genus Carya; species Carya illinoinensis. The sequence goes on along the minus strand of NC_056762.1, from coordinate 43,401,282 downwards.
ATATTTTTGATGATCAGCTTGTAGACGCAGACCATTCAACTATTCGGTATACGTAAGAGTCGATCTTAGTACTGATTAATATTAAACCCACTTTCCGCGATGTGTGGGTACACAACAGTAGCGGTGTGATCTTTTGCATGCTATGAACTATCATTATTAATCATGCCTCGAATTCTCAAGGTAAAAAAATGGAGTTTTGTTTCCGCCAAAATAATATCAACAATAAAATTGAAAGTGGATGCAAACTTAGCGCTTACTTGGAAACACAACTGTTATCATGAGATACTCTCATACTATTTTTTTACTATTTATAAATTATTTATTACTATTCATAGATAATTTGAGATATTTAATATCCAAACAACCTCTTCAATTAAAATTTATGTGTAGTTAAGTTTGGCACAGTCCATAGACAAGATGATAGTGTCCAAGAAAAATATATTATAAAGTTAAAATACACTTAAGAAAGTGTTTATACTATATATATAATTTGATTAATTTTAAAAATAAATATTAGAATTTAAATTTTATAATCAAATCTTATTATTTAAGTTATAATGTCGATGTGTGCTCTATGCATAAACTAGATGAACTCCATTGTCCAATATAATTAAATCCATGATTGTCGACTGATTTCTTCCATATCCATAATATGTTTGGTTTCCATTTTAGCTTGTACACTCGTAGAGCATCCATTCAGTGTATAAATATGTCGGAACTTATATAATAAGATAAAAGTGGAATGATAATAATGTAGTGTATGGTTGTACTTGCGCTCTCAAACTACAACGTTTTTTACTTTAAATAATATAATAAAGCCTCATTTTTTTTCGCATGTAAAAGTAAAAGTTTGGAGGTTGAAAAAGATTGTTTTTCAGCAATATCAATATCTATCAACAGATCTCAAGAAAACGGTGCCGAGATGAATGCGGCGTACTGTCAAAAGGTCGTACAGTGTAATGCTATTGAGCAGTAGAATTTTAGGCACAAAACAAGATACTGTAATTTATTTAGTAATTTTAATGATATAGGTCCTAAAAGAACGGCGAACTCATGCATGGTCATAATAAAGGCGCACGGCATATATGATTTACATGGTTAGCCGTCCAAGGGCGATAGTGTAGAGTCTAGACTGCAACTAGATGCCTCACGTTCAATGGGAATGTGAATTGTGAAGGACCATCAAACAAGTTGTCTGCGATAAGGCGATGAGCAGCCTCTGTTGGATGGTATAGATCCCAGAAAAGGTGCTCTTTTCTGTTGGAGCAATACGTAGATATTGGGAGGCAACCAAACTTTGCATTTAGGTTCCCTAACCCACAACATGCAGCTTTAACATCTACGAATCCTGAAATCAAACAGGAAAACGTTAATTAATCATCCATATGAACTGACACTCTAATCTGCTCTGCAAAATCAATTGAACTTGCTCAAGGAACTAGCTTGCAGGTTGATCAGGCTATATGAAATATCTATATGGATGATTAGGAACTATCCATCAAACACTCTTTTCTGCAGGTTGATCAGGAACTATCTATTAGTGATACTATATGAAATATCCTTCTACCTCTGTTTTTTATTTTGGCTAGTTTTACCATATATATTGTTCCAAATTAAATTATCAGAAGGAAAGAAGCACTGTACCATAAGCTTGTGGTTTCTGGACGAAGTTTTGCAAGATACTGTATGTATCTAAGTAAGAGTAGCTAATGCCTTTGAGCTCTGATTTCCATTTTTGCAACATTGAAGTAAGGCCTTCATTGTATTTGACAGACAAGCGGTTTGTTTCCTCGTTGCATTCTTCTGTTTTGTTCTTATTCCTCTCTGATGGGCAGCATCCGATTGCTCCGATCCCCGTAATCACAAATTTACGAGCACCACCATTGTATATACGCTGCCCCCAAAGTTCATATTAAAAAGAAGTTTGTATTTTGTATTTTTTTTTAAAAAAAAAATTAAAGGGAAGAAAGATCAGCATCTGTCGAAAAAGTTGATCCTTTTGTTGCATTTACCTTCAGTTGTTCTTTCAGTTTAAGAGCCATCAAGTCCACGTACTGCTGTGGGGTGTTCTTGCTGCGGAGATCAGAAGAGCCGGAGTAACCAAAGACATCGTTGCTTCCAATCACAACGACAAAGAGAGATTTGGATAAAAGGTTTTGTGCAGATGTGGACCCTCGCTGTTGCTTCAACTTTTCACACACCGTCAACAAGTAATCTACTTGTTTGGTCAGAGGTATTGATTGGCGCTGAAAAAATTAAAACAAAATAAAACAGTAAAGCAAGTCAAAATGAGGGCCAGGGGACATCGATGTCCAATATTATGGGCCTATGTTTTTGTTGCATTTCATCCATTTTATGAGTGGGCCACGCTTGCATTTTTTACAAAGGATGATATCTTCTTGCTTTGGGCATATTGGGCCCATATTCTAACAGCCCGATTCTAGGAGTCCGAGAAAAACAAACTAGTAGATATGTTTTTTTTTTTAATTAATTAATCAATTAATTTCTCATTAATATTATAACAATACGATAAAATCTATATTAAAGAGCAATCTTAAAAAAAAAAGGAGAATTAATTGGTATTTAGTATATTTGTTTCACTTACAAGACGTTCGTCCGTGCCATCAAAGATGCCGGCACCCCCGGAGGCGAAGCTAACACCAGTTAGAAACGAAGCGTTGTTGATCTTGCTGGAGTTGGATACAAGGGAGAGATATGGTGGCGAAGTTGGAAGGCCAACTTTCTCAGCTGTTCAATTATTCCATTCAGTCCAAGTTATCAAAAAGTCGTGAAAAAACCCCTAACAGAATGATACATGCACATCTATTTTTTAAATTATTAATGACAATGACATTTCTGTACTGCCGACGATTGTTTTAGAATAAATTGTCATCATCTGGTTTATAGTCACCTACTCATGTCAATATAGGTAAACATGATATTTTCACATCAAACGAGGCATTAAAGAGCTAACGATAGAAGGGAAGCTGAGTACTAGTCATCATGTGAAGATGGAATCACGCCGACAGTAAACCTTATATGCACCAAAACCATGGAACAAATTAACAATCCTGACAAGAAATTAAATCGGTTTAAACTATAAATGGTAATTCCACACGTTTGCACGTACCAAGAAAGTCGGCAGCATTCTTGCCATTAGTAAACCTCCCGGTTGGCTTATGGGTGGGGAAGTCAACGCCGTTGTGGGGGAAGTCTGCTTTGGCAAGCGAAAGCGGGAGGTAATTGTTGTTGCCCACATCTACAAGAGAGTCTCCCAATACAAACACGGCCGGGACCATCTGAGCCTCCAAGATATAATTAGTTCCCCAGACGAAGAAACAGATGAAGAAGAGGCCGTAACTCGCTAAGAAAGCTTTGGAAGCCATATTTAATGGGTGGAATATATAGAACTGCAGCAGATCGATCTCCGATAGGAAGTAGTACTACTTTCTCTATGAGCTCTGATCTATCTCAAATTCTGTCGGGGCAGCAGATAAATGGTTTATTTGGGTTAATATAGATAAGAGGATGCATGTAAAGTACTGATGATCGTCGTAGATGATGGGCACAGTTTTGAGTGTGAAAAGATCTAAAGATACCACTCATGAGTCATGAGAGACCACTTGCGTGTACTGTTGTGGCTGAGGTAAAGCAGTACTTCCAAAAGCATTCAACCCATCAATGAATTATTCATGAACAATATCTTTGGCATTTTCACAAACAACTTTCCAGCTTTCAACTTTTCCAAATATATAAATTAAGCCCCGTTTTAAGCATATCGATAGATCTAGGTTAAGGTTCTTGCTAAAAGGTGCTACAAATTAGACACACACACACACATATATATATAATCTGCTACGTACTTAGAATATATAAACTATATAATAATATTATTATATATGTCTCTTGTGACGGCACCTGATCAGCTTCCTCCACGTGTATTGATATGATCCATTTATGAGAATAATTAATATTAATTTGGTACTTTTGTTAATTTGCATGTTATATATATGTTTAATCAGTACGAATAGATTATGGGCATCGCGCACATACATGAGCCGTCCCACTTAGCATAAAAGTAAATCATTCTAAAGCAAATTTGGTAAGCACTAGATGATCATGAATTAGTTGAGAAGCTTTAAGAGCAAGTCATGTCTCCATCTGGAATCTTAATGGGTCCTAATTGTCGAATCAAGATCACATGCAAGTGTAGATCAGAGCAAAACAGTGGTCCCAATACGCACTAGAATATAATATTTATGTTCCAATCAAATCCCTCGTTGATGATTAAAACAGGCAGCTTATAACATCAACCGTTATAGCTATTGATCATTAATATAAAGTATTATAACATTCATGAACTTATTTGGGTTGTTGCAATATTCCATGCCTGCCATCATTGATATTGGAAAATATTTAGAAAGCAATATTTATATAAATATATATATATATATTCACATCGATGATATTCATGCATAAAACGTGAATTTACATGCATGCATGATATGCTCTACAAGTTGTGTACGACTACTGGCGCCGTGAGCTAGTGACATTTATCTTTCACGGCTACGAGTGGCTTCTAAAGCTGATAAATGATGACAAATTAATGCTACTTAAAAAAAAACAATGGTTTCGATCGATCCCGCCAGTCAATATATATCCATTAATTACATGATTAAATCCTAAATAGTTTGAAATAAGATCCTATTTTACTTAAAATGAATCGTATTCATGAAATATTTCAATTACAATAATAATATTGAATTAGTATATATACACGTTCTAATTATATGTGAGAACGCAATGCAACGCCGAGCATAAATGCATGCATGCATGCAGCTCAGGTACCGTGTGGAAGGCAAGTAAGGCAACTCAGGCATTTATAATAGGAAAAATTTAGTTGTAATTGATTTTGCGCACCAATACATATATTTATATAATGTGATTGGTCAGAAAATAAATTTTATTAAAAATAATACTAATTTTAAATTTAAATATAAAATTATAATCAATATTAATATATAAATTAATATGCAAGTTCGCTTGTACGTAATAAAACTGATCTTTATAATAATATCCAACTCATGCGATTGGGTGGAGTGGTTCTACTACCAAAACGAGTGGTTCAGGCTAGCTAGTTCCCTTGACCCATAGGAAATTAATTAGTGTGAAACGAAAAACACAGCCCGCACCCTACGTACGTATACGACCCGCCGCCTCCATCATCCACTGCTGACCTGTATGCATGTATTTGTTTCTTTAGCCCGTCTTTTGGGATTTTTGTGCTTCAGAAATTCAACGATGTACCTGGACCCAAAAAAAAAAAATCACAAGACTTCAAACATCGAATGATTTATAGACCAAAATTTTCTAAAATGCATGCCGACCAGAATTATGAACCCAAAACGTGTTGATCATCGAAGCACGCGGAAGTAATTCAACGAGTCCTTGAATTATTATATTGATCAGACTCGAGATTGCATGGACTCCAATAATATTATTCCGATAATATTCAAATAACATCATGAGTTTGATCTCTATTGAGACTTTTTGATTAAATTATAGCGCGATGGCAAATAGGTGACAGATTTTATTTTCTAGGAGATTAAATGCTAGCTTGCAAATTTATATCATGTTATTTAGGCATTTTTGTACCTTCTTTTTTCTAATTAGTTTCTAATTTTATTGTTGGTTTGAATTATTAAAATCATATACATGCATGTCATGATATTAATGGCATTGATAAAAGAATTTAATGGTGTTAGGGACATTACAAGAAAATTGTTTATTTGCGACCAATTAATTCCAGTGAAATGACTATTTTCAGTTAAAATTGGTTGTAAATAGTCTTTTGATTGTAATAAATTGATCACAAAAACCTGATGTTCTTGTAGTAGAGAAAAATTCCCCCCATAAGTTTAGCCCAACCCAAGCAAGCATGGCACCCCGCCCAAGGCCAAACCTAAGCCCGTCCGGCTCCGAGCCACACAATTGCGGGTACCCCCAGTCCAAGAGGACGCAGGTCAAGCCGACGGGTCAGGTGGAACATGATCCAAAGAAAATCAGCACCCCTATCGCCAAGAAAGAAGTAGCATGCTACTTCGATGGAACAGCACGATCCGACACCCTCATCAAGCCAAGCCGCATTAATTGGGCTCTGGCAAGGGCCACTCAGGGAGACAGGGCATGGAGCTCCCTACCCTTGGGACGGGTATAAGTATCCCCCTCGAACACCATAAAAAGGTAATCTAAAAAAACTACCAATCTCTCGAGAGTTTTCCTCTAGACGAGATTGACTTAAGCATTGGAGGCTTCATCTGGCGACTCACTAGGCTGTTGGAACTGAGAGTGATTTTGTGTGTGTAGGTAAAAGAAAACCTGAGCCCTCGAGTAGTCCAGTCCAAAGACACACGAAACACGACGTTAACAAACAGAATACTATGCGCATGAGAAATTCTTTTTGAAATTAAACACAAATAGTACTAGACGTATTGTTCCATAGCTATCTAAAGGTTTTAGAGTTTAAAGTCACAATAAAAAAACACATCGTGTTTGAGGTGTGATTCATCATCAAACGTGACATGAGTGGCGCCATTGGAAGCTTATGATCATAGGAAGTACTGTTTTATAGTATTCACTCTATTCATTTTATAGAAGTGCTATAATTACAAAAAGATCTCATAAATTAAATTAAACTAATAAACTAATTGACATGACTTTATATGATATGTTAGATTTATTTTACAATAAAAATAACTTTATAATCTGACATACCACATCAAGTCACGTTAGTTTGTTGGTTTACTTTTGTGAGATCTTTTTGTGATTAAAACATTTCTCTTCATTTTAAAAAACATGAAATATTATTCTCATCTCATAATTATAATTTAGGATTCTTTTTTGTGTTTTCTCTAATGAATAGTTGTAAATCTATGTAACAATTGAGACAAAGTGTATTATCTTATTCACTAGTTTACCTTAGATAAAGGTTGCAAAAAGATTATTGAATTTTTTCAAGTCAAATAAACTATGCAGAAAATGAGGAAATGCTTATATGTATGTCTTGTTATCGTTCTATACTAATTATAATAATATAATAATAACAATATTTATTTTATTCTAATTAATAATTAGAATAGAATTATAATATTTATTTTATTAGAATTTAAATTCTATATTCTATATATATTCTATAATATTAAAAATAGAATTCTAATTTGAAATGATTAAAATACTAAATGTTTTACTATTTATTTCACTTGAAATGGAGATGATCCTTGCCTCAAATTTATAATGACCGATAAGTAGTCTCACAACTTTTATGTATATGTAAATGTATATAATATATATATATATATAGTTAAGTGTGATCATCTAAAGCAAATGACCAAATGTTTAGACTTCAGTTCCGTAACTAATGTAATAATTATGAAAAGCATGCAACTTTTACCAATAAAGAAAATCACACTACAACATATGGTAGCTTTTGCCACGAGTTTTTTTTCTGCGGCATGATATCATGAGAAAAAGTGACATTTTGCCATCAAAATTATTGGAGAGAATAAATATAGATATTTTTTCATAAGATTATCATGGTCGATAATATTTGATGACAAAAGAATGTTTTACTCTCAATCTTGGAAAAAGCCCCAAAATGTTGTAGGATCATGATTTAATTGGTTGTTCACATGAACTCAAAACTATCAAATTTGTCATAACCCAACAGCTAGCGTCTTAATCACAGCTATATATATATATATATCATATATTTTACGTCCGTTAAATGTTTTTCTAGTTTGAGAGTCATATATAGAACATAAATAATCTTGAGGGATAGTAGACTTCATTTTTTTTCAAAATGATTGCGTAGATTTATACACTTCATAACTGTACGTAGCATTATTCTATATAGAATCCATACATACTAATCCTCAGGGGCGATATTTCTTAATTGCCGAGATTGGGGGAACGGAAGTAGTAGTACGTACTCGGCTATATCATTAACTACTTCCTTTCACAGTGGAGAATTGAGACTTTGATAAAAGCTTCTGAGCGCCGGATAGCTGCAGCGTCAGAACACTCGAGGGTAGTCTATTAGGTATTGATTGATACTGTAATAACAAACGGCGGGGATAGCTCAGTTGGGAGAGCGTCAGACTGAAGATCTGAAGGTCGCGTGTTCGATCCACGCTCACCGCATTTTTGTGTTTTTAAACCCCACCCCGACTGAAGGGCCCAAGTTTTGACATACCAAACATTCATCATTGCCATCGAATATTCCGGCACCCCCAGAAGCGAAAATTATCAACAAATTTAAAAGAACAACCTCCGCATTACCAATGGATGAGGAGACAACTATCAATCTGCTAGTCTTTTCTCTTATGGCTATAACTGGAAGCCAAAGTACACAGAGGAACTTACTAATTAATGTCCCACTCATTTGAATTGTTACAATTGTAAGGTGTTATTGATATATATTCTCTGCTATGAATTAACCACGTTTTCTTAAACCAGAGCCACTTGTTTCTAAACCATTCATCGTTACCAATACTAATCATGTGAATAATTATGGGATTTTGTTTTTTTAAATGTTGGGGCCACCTAAGAATGGCACACATGCTGTTTTTATTGCTGATCTTGGAAGTCTTATGTTGTGTTTGAGTAATGAGGTAAACTCAGATATTCTGGAAATAGTAATGAAAAAGTAATGATAAAATGTTAAATAGTAGTTAAAAGTAATAAAAATTATGTGAAAATTAATAATAAAATAATAAATAATAGTGTAGTATTCTGAAAATACTCTAGTTCTCATACTAGCCCTTAAATGGCTACTAGCTGCCTCATATTCATTGGAAATGTGTATTGTGATGAACCATCAAAAATATGATCCACAAAGATGCGATAAGTTGCCTCTGTAGGATGGACTCGATCAAAAAATACATGGTCGCTTCTGTTGGAGCAATAGTTTGCAATTGGCAGGCAAAATATTTCTGCATCAAGGGTTCCCAGCCCACAACAGGCAGCTTTAACCTCTACAAATCCTGCAAATCGAAAAAAAGAAACGTCTTTGATCGTTATTTTGTTTGTTCTGAAACGAAGAAAAGAAAGTAAAGATAGAGAATGAAGTATAAATTATGAAAAAGGACACTACTTCTGACAAAAGACCATGCAACAGAAGGCGCTCATTTTGGATTGTGAGGTTTATTTTAAAAGGAGGTGATATGACTTGTCTTTACCATAAGCAGCCGGATTCTGGATGAAGTTGAGCAAGACTTTATAACTATCAAAGTATGAGTAGTATAGGTCTTTCAGATCTGATTTCAATTCGTGCAACATTGATACAAGGCCTTCATTGTACTTAACAGACCAGTAATTCATTTCTTCATTGCATTCTTCGTTTTTGGTCTCGCTCCTTCTTGCCGGGCAGCATCCAAGTGTTGCTATCCCAGTAATCACAAATTTACGGGCACCACGATTGTATAAATACTGCAGAATAATGATAAAGAAATTATGAGCAAATTAAGACCTAAGTCAGGAATTGTAGTATACTGGTCACCAAAACTCGATTGTCAGCTTGCTTGTTAAAAGTGACCCTCAAATGTTGACCTCATTTTCAGGTAGTGACTACTGATCCATTACCTTCAATTTTGCCTCTAGTGTGAGAACCATTGAATCCACATACTGCCGTGGGGTAGTCTCGTTGCGGAGATCGGACGACCTGAAGTAGCCAAGGATGTCATTGTTTCCAATCACAATGGCAAATATTGCTTTGGATAGAAGCCTTTCTGCACCAGAGGATCCTAGCTGTATGTACAGGTCTTCATAAACAGTTGAGAAATAGTCTACTTGTTGTGTCAAATGCACGGACTGGAACTGTGCCAATAGATTGAAAGAAAACAATTGGTCAGCTAAAAACCAAAAAACAAATTTATTTCTGAAAAGGCTCAGGTGGGTTTTAATTTTAATTTTTAATCAACTCATTCGTCAATTGTCTGTGGCGTCAAAACACAACAAAAAGTATGTAAGTGGGTTTCAATAGTTTCCAGCTTTGGGTACATGGACCACATTCCAAAAGCCCAACTCTTGGCCACATCTTGCTTTTGGGTTTTCCACAGTTCGGTGGTCTTTTTTCTGAGCCAGTTTCAAAGTGTTCTTTTGAATGAGGGCAAGAGCATCATGGGTATTGCTTATTTGAGCAAGGTTGTTTTTGATGTACACGAAACTGGACAGGAAATTCTCTCTATACCAAGAGAAAAATGTGTGTAACAAATGAGAAGCCACGAGGGGGTGAAAAAAAGTAAAAGGGAAACTGAGCAAAATCAAAAGTAAAATAGCTTTTCTAGGCCCATAAACATAACTAAGAAACGGAAGTTATTGCTTCACCTACCGCATACGGGTCTGTGCGATCCAAGATTCTAGCACCTCCGGAGGCGAAGCTAGCACCGGTCAGGAACGACATTTTATTCTTGCTGAACTCGTTTACCAGAGAAAGATATGGTGGGGAAGTTGGAAGGCCCACTTTCTTAGCTGCGGAATGCAGTACCATTTGTTTTTAAATCAAGAGTTCCATAACGGAAAGGAACATATAGACGTATTGGTCAAAACGTGAAGGTACAGTGTGCATGATTATACACACACACACACACACATATAACAAAAAGGATGATTCGATCCACTTACCCAGAAAATCTGCAGCATTCATGCCATTCGTAAACCTGCCGGCCGGTTTTTTGGTAGGGAGGTCGATGCCATAGTAAGGCAAAGTTGCCTTTGCAACGGAAAGATCTAGGAAATTGTTGTTGCCAACATCTACCAGTGAGTCTCCAAATACGAACATGGCTGGAACCATTTGAGCCTCTGAAAAATTGAATCTGAGGAGGAAGAAACTCGCTACAAAAACAATATTGTATGCCATTGTGGACCGCGGTAAACAAAACACGCGCATAAACCCTCTCTCTCGCTCTCTCTCTCTCTCGTGCGCGGTATACATGTGACGACAAGCGCGGGGGGTCGGCGGGGGTTGCGGTTTTGTGGTGGGGGATGACTTGACGTGATGGACATTTATGTCCATAAACAATGTTATCAAACGTATCTGGACTCTGGATTGGAATAGTTATTTTTTCAGAGCTTTAAGATAAAAATAATTCTACTTACTAATTTCACACACTACATTCCATATTTAAGAGAATTTTATTTTCTTTCTATAGTTAACATTTTCCACTTTAGTATTTCAACTCTAAATCCCCCCCTTAATCAGAATTGATGCAATGGAGTCGTTGATTAGATACATTTGAGGCTAAAATTAATTTTAAAAAATGCAGTTGAACTTAACTGAATCGCTTTAGCTACTAAAAAATGGTCAAATTAATTTGTTCTGATCTCCAAGTACGAACACAGGGTAGAGAGAACTAACTTGAGATCCTGATGCTTTCAAGGAAGCATACAAACTCTTCATGGCCAACAATGCTTTTGACCACTTCTGCCAATTGCCTTGCATGTAAAACTAACCAGTACCCAGAAAAATGGGAATCCAAGATTAAGCTTAAATTGTAATGTTACAAATGAGAGCCATGTTTGCTTTCATTCTGCAAACCCTGAGGAGATTATCAATCTCACCCAATTCCAACTCTACTGACCTAAAGCACGACGGGAAGAATTTCTGAATGAGATCAAGTAAAGAAACATCCCCTTCCCAAGAATAAAAAAAGGAAAAATCCTATGCATACCATGAATATACAATAACTACCGCTGGTGCATTCCATTGCTGGGAATAGATAGGCCAAGGAGGAGCATCCAGGCAAATATTGTGGGAAAGCTCCCTAGCTGCAGCTCTTCCTGTGCATGTGCCTTTCGCTCACCATCAGCCCTGAACTTCACCCCACTACCTGCAAGCTTCTCTGATAATTTAACATATGATCCTTCCATCACCTGCTTAAAACCAAAGAAAATTGTTAAAACAAGGCATAAAGTTCTGAGTTCCAGATGATAATGGTTAGCGCCTCCAATTATATTCACCTGGCAGGAACAGCACCATGGTGCATAAAGCAGAACAAGCCATGGTTCTCTTCGATTCTCCAATCCAGCCAAGTTCTCTACCCTGGCTCTACACAAATTAACCAAATTCTGGTCGTTGAAGATGTCAGGGACTGTAGCCATCCCATTTGTTGGGGCAGCCCCATTTCCATTTCCATTGAGTTGGGACTCCTCTTGTTTGATGTTCCCTTCATGAAAGCCACGCTCCTTAGCCTTGGCAACCTCTCACCACCACCCTCCCTCCCTCTCATGCTGCCTTGGTAGAACTGGCCTTTTGCATGGCTCGCATCCAATTGAGATGCATCCTTGAGAGTGCAAAGAGTTGATGGGCACATTCATGGTTCGGAGGAAGTTCCAAATGTCAAGACCTTCCACATTGGCCACAGGATTCCACTTCACCAAGCTGCTAACAACACCATCCATTCCTTCAAAAGTGGGATCTACTGGACAATTGGAATTTCGCCCCTAGTACCTGGAGATTGGCCCTTTCTTTGCCCAGTGATCCAGGCTTGGAGACCTTTAAGTGCCCACCTAAGAGGCCTAAACTTCCTGACCCTGCAGCACTCTTATCGTGTCCATTTTCATAAAAGGAGAAGAGTCCCTTACTTCTCGCTAGAGCTTGAACTTCAACAGCATCAGGGAACACGCGCTCGATGAGTCGATGTGAATATCGTCGTGCTTCTCACCAGTATCAAAGAAGTGGTAGGTGTCTCGGTTTAGTCTCCAAGTGTCCAGGCTAAACCCCTGAAGGGGCGACCTGTTAGCTCAGCATACTCAATCAAGACCACATCTTCAGCTCCACTGCACAAATCAATAGCAACTAAAATTTAGATTCTGGTGCATAGGATGCAAGAGTTCATAGTTCTAGTTGGTTGGAATCTAGAAAAATGGTTCAAATTCTTCCCATTTTTAAGTGGGAATCAATGCACCATAACTAATCTTTCCTCCATCCAAAATAGATGGGATTTCCCTATGCCACATGTATTAGTGCTTCCAGACTCCAACCAAATAAGGATACTAGTCCACTAAAAATGCCCTTGGGTGGGCCAAGAAATGTGGGTTCAGATTGAAGAAAATAAAATAAAAAATTACAGTTCGAATTTAAGAGCAATATGGGAATGTAATCAAATAAATTCTTTCATTTTCTTCTTGGAAGTTAGCCAGCTATCTATTTAAAATTTAATCCAGCTGCCTCAACGGAGTAATTTCCCCTTCCCAACTATATGTCCTGAAAAGAAAGTAGACCAAAGTAGAGGGTCCCTCTCCAGAATGACATGGACGAGAAATTTTGTTTCTCAGTTAAACTCCAAAATCTCATCAACTTCCCTAATTTCCTAAATTTGTCGACACCATAGTAGTCTCTGCCATTCTACAGTGAATCAAAATGGTACACATTGTTTCGCCTTGTCCAATATTTAACTAATTAAAGGGATGGGAAAGATAAATGTAGAGAAACCTAAATGCAATAGCAATGTCATTGCCAAATTTCTCGAGGGCTTATCAATAATTTCAAGCGGGGAGGCGTGCTCCATCTCCTTCGCCAATTTCTCATAATCCTCGGTCTCTATTCTATCTTCAACTTCTGCAAATGCCCAATAAGCAAGGCGCAAATATTTGAGAGATCAAGCTCTTGGATAACTTAAAAATAGCAAGTATAAAAGAAAACTGTTACAGAAAGGAAACTCGTATTCCTACTGCCTCCGGTGAAAGATGTTACCAAAACCTTTTCATTTCTATCAGCATCAGAACTAATTCTCGATCAAAGAATCATTAATACCCAAATTTCTGTATAAAATTTACCGAATCAATCACCATTAACTGAAAATCTACCACTAAATCACTCCCCAGTTCTGCAAAAACTGGTTTTACAACGAACATCCAGTGGGAAGAATCCCAAGGAACTGAGGGAATTAGGTATTGATCCAAGAGACGAACTGAATGGATCCATGGAAATTGTAGTTAAAAAAAAAAAGGTTAGATTAAATCCTCTAAAAGAAATTATGAGAGGACTATGCGTGTGAAACTCTACAAACCTTAGAAAATAGAATCTTCATTCAGATAGATAGCGAGAGAAAATCATAGAAAGTTTTCATTTTTCCCAAAAAAAAAAAAAAAGAGGTAACTAAGAATCTTAAAAATAAAACTTCATTATCCTTTGATAAAACCATAAGTCAGCGTTCCAAATTAGGAATTCAAGCATCACTGTTAATGGATCCATTGTTGTTCTACGATGTGAGTGAACTTAGGCTCACGAGCAAGACCAAGATCGTGGGTACGACCATTGTTCAAGGCCCATGGTTAATTGTTATCTATTTCTAATATTTATTTTTCTTTTGAATTTCAAGATAGTAAATTTGCAGGTATCTTTTAACCAAGTGAAGATAGCTGAGACCATGTCCATATGAAAGCTCAAAATGTCCCTCTGCAATGGAGTTGAAGAGTCCATCAAATCAAGCACATGTTCCTGGATTACCTATATGAACTCCTATTGGACTCTCAACGTCTAACCCATGGCTGCAAACCACATTTCTGGACTAATCGGTTTTAAAACGTCATTTCTCAAAAAGAACATCACTCTTTTCTTCTATTTGCAACCATAGCAATGAACATGATCTGGGTATTGCGCCGTAAGTGGCACCATGGTCAAACCATTCTCGACTTCATTGAATGGATTGACAAGGAACGATCGAGCACTGGAAGTGCATGATCAGACATCAAGAGTCTAATCCAAATTTACAGAAAGAGAAGAATTTTCATTGTTGAATATCCCGTCCCATCCCATCCCATATCTTTTCTCACCACATATGAACTAAAATCCCAAAAACAAAATCCTATGTTTTTCGGAGTTCTGAAATCCCGTTCACCTATACCCTCCCATTTTACACCGACCCAATAGCGATTGGTTGAGCCTTGAAGAAACTTCGGTCTAACTCCATCGAAAACTGATTTATCATGAATCATGATTTCGGTTCCCTGTCCCGCATTGACACGACAAAATCCAACGGCTGCTATAGTGCTCCGCTCCGGTTGAAAACGCGTAGGGTATAAGTCCGAGATGGATTTTTGTTCATATTTTTTTCCACACTGGAACCATTATTATTGCTAGCATAAACTTGTGGGACCAAGTGGGGCCTATCCTATTACTGAATACCGTGGCCCACGTCGTGTCTGCGTGACCAGGAAATGGAGGAGCTGAAATTCAGGACTTTCCACTTCAGTCGGCTCTCCCTACTACTCGCTATTTATTTTGCCTACGTGCACTTTATTTATTCTCCGAACACGGCTACACAGCAATCCGACACTTAACATAAAATAATAGAAGTTAAAATAATAAATTTATATTTTTTAATAATATAAAAAAGTGTAAAACTACTCTATAGATTTTCTGTTATTCTCCACCCTCCGATCATCTGAGCTCCACTCTGTTGATGTTTTTGATTTGATGGCACCGATAAGCAGCAGCAGCCGCGGCGGAGTTTTTTCAAAGACAGATAGAGAAAAAGTAAACTATTTGAAACCACCATTGAATCTTTTTGAGCATCCATAATCGATTATCTAAATATAAAAATGAAGTCTCTTTTAATTATTAGAGATGAAAAATTACTTGTAATAAATTATGCAAACTGAAATTTATTGATTTTGAGTTACATTATTTATAAAAATAAAATCAAATTTATTTATTACTGTTTAAGAAGTAATTGTTTATTTTATTACTTTATTTGTATTAATTCTGATTATTAATTTAATTAAAATATAATTATTAAATAATACATCATTTAATTTGGGATAATCATTGAGATACTCAGCAGAGGGCGGAAAGCAAATTGTAAGAGGCTGTTATGTCAAAGTACAACGATTGGCTCTGGCCATTAGATCGCCCTCTAGTCTATATCAAACTATCAACCCAGTTGAAATTCTGAAACGCTTTCTCTACGTGTTTTAAGGCGCGTGTAAATATACTTCCACCTTCCCTTCCGTGATTGTATTCGTTTTGACCAAATTAAGAATGGAAAATACTATAGGCCGATGTCCTACCTAACATCTGCACAGATTGATGTGTTTTTTCATTATTATTTTTTAAATATTAAAAAATGTATTGAATTAAATATTTATTTTTTATTTTCTTTTTTTCTAAAATAATATTTTTTTAATGTTTAAAAATAAATAAATTAAAGACATTGATCAACTATCGGTACACTTTTGATCTTCATAGCATGACCTTTAAGAATTGGATTCTATCAAACACTTCTAAGATTTCAATAGCTTAAGAATTTCATGTTGTGTTATCTGAGATATGTGCGAAACACTGAATTTTGACAATTTGATGTTATTGATACATGAACGATCTACTTCAATTTTTGAGTATCAGAATATGCACCATGCACTTGATGTTAAGAATTGACAATTTGATGTTAAGAATATGCACCATGCACTTGAGGAAGAACAACCAACTTTTCTAAATTCTTTTATTATCCTCTTTTTATAAGCTTTTTTTTTTTTTTTTTTTTTTATGTATAAACAATCATTTTTAATTAAATCTTACCTATATATAAAATTATTTAAAATATGTGACATAATTTTATAAAAATTAATATTTTTACATTATAATAAAAATAATTTTACAATCTGATATATTACATCAAGTTATGTAAAATTTTTATGATTAAATATTTTTTAAATAATTTTATATATCAACCAACCATTTAAATGAAAAATTGAAACCACTTGTTGATTATCATTTGATCAAATAATCCTGGTAGGATGCTTAAAAAATATTTACAGGATGCTAAGATGTAACAAGTGATTTTCACATTAACATGAATTTATAATCTAATAACTCGGAAAGTCAGCACTTTGCCCAGCATGGGACATAATATCGTGTGAATTACTCCGGTTGGGGTCTTGGACGGGAAGGGACATGTGGTGAGTAAGTTAAACGCGCGAAATCGTGCGGTCGAAGAATATCATATCGAACGAACAGACAAAGGCGAAAAGACGTAAGCAGGAGCGGGCAGCAGGCGAAGGGACACGCAACACCGCATGGGCAGCGGGCAGCGCCAGACGCCGTATTTTTCAGCCACTTACGCCGTTTTACACGAAGAGAGCAGGAGAAATCAATGATTTGTTTTTGTTACCCAAACTGAGCCCCGAACCTGAGCTTCGTCGATCTCGAACAGCTTCGGACCTCGCAAAGCCTCTCGAAAAGATCCAAGCCACCGTCGAAACTAATGGAAGCATAGAAGAGAGAGAGTAAGAAAGAGAGCTAGAGAGAGAAAGTAGTGAGCCTGTGTCGTAGAGAGAGACATATGGGCCAGATCGTGAAGAGGAAGAAGAAAGGGAGGCCATCAAAGGCAGATCTGGCGCGCCGAGCTGTCGAGTCTGCGGCGGTTGCAGAACCGGATGTCCGGCGGAGCCACCGGCGCCGAAATGTGAGGTACAACATCGACTTCGATGACTTCCTGGATGAGGACGACGAGGACGAGGAGGAGGACCAGAGGAGGAGGGAGAAGAAGCTGAAGCTAGTGGTGAAGCTGAATCAAGGGAGCGAGCCACTGGCTCAGCCGAACCAGTCTCACACGGGTGCACGTGAATTGTACGCGTCGGATGACGACTGCGAGCGGAAGCCGTTGAAGAAGAGGAGTATCGGCAATGGTCGGGATGAAGACGCTGACCGACAGGACGAAGATGATGATCGTGGTGATGGCGGCGATGGGGATGAAGTTGATGGTGAGGTATGTATGGGATCATTGTCAGGATCTTAGTAAAGAGTTGAAGGGGTAGAAGAAGGTGAGGTGCGGGTGTGTGTCTGAGAGAGGGAGAGAGAAGGTGGGGGGAGCGGGGGGTACAGCTCAGCTGAAATAGCTGGGGTTTTCTTTTTTGGTCCAGACTTCAATATTACACTCTCCCACTCTGTGTCGGGGAATGAGAGGTTGTAACGGTTTGTTTAACTGTCAAAAACTAACGCAAAACCCACAAGAATCTGATCACGCTCCCCCACATCTCTCTCTCTCTCTACCCACATCTTTCTCTCTGTCTCTCTCTTTCCATATCTTTATCTCTCTCTAACTGTGCACTGTCTGCCTTATCTGTCTCTGTCCGGTCTGTCTCTATCTCACACTCGTAAACGCAGTCTTAATCCCGCTTTTTTGTATTTTTTTAATATGGGTGCGTGGTACTTATTTGTGTTTTTGTGGTGGGTTACGGGTTTTGATAGGAAAGGGGGAGGAAGGTGGACTTGAAGGGGCTCGATTCTTCTGCAGGTTCGTTTTGGTCTACAGTTCTTAAAATTGATTAATGGCTTTATTTTGATTTTCATTTATCATGTGAGGATTTCGGTTTATAGGATTTGATATTTTGTCGAATGATTTTTGGGATTTGGTACGGGCTTGTTTAATTTGGCTTTTGTTTTGGTTAGGGACGCCATCGGATCTTCCGTCTGGAGTGCCTGATAAGAGGACACTGGAGTTGATCCTTGATAAGCTTCAGAAGTATGGGACTGAATTCCTTTCTTCTCTCTCTCTTTTGTCGATTACCTTCTTAATTTGCAAAGCTTAGAAAGTTTCTGATGTTGATATCCGAATGATGGCAGGAAAGATACGTACGGTGTGTATGCAGAACCGGTTGATCCTGAGGAGGTGTTTGGAATTCTTTTTTCTTCATATGTAAATGGTAATATGGATTTTGTAACTGTTTCTGCCGGGTATTTATTTGCTATTATATTTTGTGACTCCAGCTTCCCGATTATCACGATGTCATTGAGCATCCAATGGACTTTGCCACCGTGAGGAAGAAGTTGGCAGATGGATCGTATTCTACCTTGGAAAAATTTGAGGTCTGTACTAATATTTTAGTTTTGCTGTTTTGTTACTCGAGTCTTTGGGGACATGGGACCTCATAATAATGTGGCCGTGTTGCTTGGGTGGAATGTGGAGGAGAATGAGTGTAGTTGGTTTAGGTGGTCTTAATTTCTTTATGTCTCATCCTTCTGTATGCCTAAATCATGATTCTGAGGACACCCATTATCACGGACTATAGTGGTTGGGGAATGTTAACGGTGACTGGGATATGGGGCTGGCTACGAACTGAAAAAAACTTATTTTTATAAAAAGAAATTAGCCAAATAGACAGTTAACAGAAAAGAATCTTCTTTTTTTCGTTAATTACATAGTGAAAACATTTATAAACAGTTCGCGTGCATTTTATGTTTATTTGTGTTTGTATCAGAGAGAGGAATAGGAGAGGAGGAAAACCATTTCAAAGTTTTGAATCTGGGCCTTAAGCTTGGGAAAGTCTTCTTATAATACAGACGTGGTTCATATCCTCTTATAGAATATAATGGCAAAAATGGGGAAAGGAATTCTCTGTTTTGGTAAAGATATTTTGCCTTGGCCACCCCTTACCTTTGTCTGTATCTTGAACTTCCTTCTCATGATATGTTGGCACTATTCTATGTAAGTTTGTACATATGTAATTATGTAGCAGTCTGCAAAAATACTTCATTTTTGTGTTGGGTGCCCTCACCCTCGCTGCCATTGAGGGTCATGTTGATTCGCATGGCTCCATCCATATTGAGCAGGGTAGGCTGCACTTAATTCTAAGTCTGCTCTGTCATTCATATAGCACACATCAAATGACAGGCTTTTAGGGTTATGCTTTAGTTGAATTAGGATATGTGATCTGAGGGCCATCGCATAGGCCACATCATATGTCAGACTTGTAGGATTTCATTTTTCCTGATGTAGAAAGATATAGTTGAAAATTCTGAGATGTGTATTTTTGGCCCATTTGGTTCTCAAAAAACAGAACCAAATGGGCCCATTTGGTTTTCTGTTTCTGCAGTCATCTTTATTTTGTATGATTTTTTTTCCCTTTTCCTATGGGGATCGCTCTAATGAAATCTGATGAAACTTTAGTATTGCATCCTTTTAGGAGAATAATTTAATTCCTGCGAGTTTTATTCCATTTCGGATTTTTTTAGAATGTATTTCTTGCTATTTGCAACCAAAAGAGAGTCCAATTAGGTGTTTATTTTGTACAAAAGCTGTGTCGTTGAGCTATAGCTTTGAGTTCTTCAATAAAATTCTTGGTTAATTGTTAAAAAGAAAAATGCAACCAAAAGAAAGAGAATGATTTGGTGTTCTCTGCATGGTTGCTTTTGTTAAGTTAAAGTTGTTACTTCATTCATCTGTTATAATTGTAGTTGCCCTTGAATAAACACTTTTAAGTATTGCTAATCTTATTTTCTTCCCTTCTATTTGTAAAAGAATGCTTTATCATAGATTTATGTTTAAAAAGTTACTTATATAAAAATATTTTATGTAAAGTTTGTTTCTTGAATGCAGTGTGACATTTTCTTAATATGTTCAAATTCCATGCAATACAATGCACCAGACACCATCTACTACAGACAGGTATAAAGCATTTGGCCCTTTCTTACTCTTTGACACTGTTGTTTCACCATCTTGTTCTGTTTGTTAGTTTATGACACAACTATATGTTAAAAGGCTCGTTCCATTCAAGAGTTGGCAAGGAAGAAATTCGAGAGGTTAAGGGTTGAATTTGAACGCTCTGAGAAAGAGTTGAAGTCTGAGCAGAAAACAAGGTCCAATTTCTTAATTAAGAAGTCGGGGAAGAAGCCTTTCTGCCTGACCTCGCAGGAGCCCATTGGCTCTGATTTCTCCACTGGTGCCACTCTTGCCACAATTACAAATGGGCAGAATGGTTCTAATATGAACCAAGCTGGTGGTTTTGAGAGGCCTTCTAACACTGATATTGTAGAGGCTAATCCTTCCCTGATTGATACTAATTTTGAGAAGGCAGAAGACTTGTCATCAGGTATCATAAAGAAGGTTATTTCCCCCTTCTTCCCTTATCAACTACAATGATAATGGATGGATATATGTACAGTACACGTAGATTTTTATGAACTTGATGTATCGTCATTTGCCTAGAATTAGATTCAGAAATTGTTTTTAATTATTTCTAGCCAATACAGAGTAGCTCGTTTGCAATCAAACAATTATGTCAGGCCAGTATATGACTGATAGCCTGCTTATTATATTTTTTCTTTCAATATTATTCTTCATTCTCTCATTGCCACTGTTCACACTAATTGCTTTGGTTTCTGTAATATTTTAGGGAAGGGTCTACTCCCTAAATTGGGAAGGAAGCAATTTGTGTATGATGATAACCGGCGCGCAACATATAACATTTCCAATCTACCAGCAGTTCGATCAGACTCAATATTTACCACCTTTGAGGGTGAACTTAAGCAGTTGGTTGCTGTACGTAATGTGGAAATAAATTCTTTTTCTTGAATAGATGGCCTCTGTACTTGTTTTTGTTTATGTTTGTTTTTTTTCAAATTTTGCAATTTGTGAATCAGGTTGGGCTTCATGCAGAATTGTCTTATGCAAGGAGCCTGGCTCGTTTTGCCGCAACTCTTGGACCTGTTGCTTGGAAAGTTGCCTCCCAGAGAATTGAGCAGGCATTGCCTGCTGGGTGTAAATTTGGCCGTGGTTGGGTTGGAGAATATGAGCCACTTCAAACACCTGTACTAATGCTTGAGAACTGCACTCAGAAAGAGCCTGGTTTAATTCCTAAGCTTCAGTCTAATGCTGATTTGACAAAGGATGACAAAACTAGGACTCATGTTTCTGCTATGGAGCTTCCTATAAGCGGGCCTATTTCAGATGGAAAACAATCTTCGTTTTGTCCAGCTGGTGCTCATACTTCAGCAAGGAAATTATCTTTCTCTGGCTCTGCTGGAACAAAATCCACTACTCCTGATAATGCCAATTACCAGAAGCAAAATCCACAATCCAGGGATTGTACCAAGACTAAGAATACGGTAAGCAAGCAATTTGAATTGAACTCTTTGCCTTCTGCCCATCAAACTAATGCTGAGCTTATTGCTGAAAAGCAGTTTTCAAGTAATTCGGAAATGGCTGATACAAGGTCCAAAGAGTCGAGATCAAGAAACATAAATCTTCTGCAGTCTGTACCTTTCAAGCAGCCTGATACAGATAGAGCTTTTACTGGAGTGTTACCTAATGGAAAAATCAGCAACGGGGGCTTGAATAGTAAGATGAGTAGACTGTCTTCTGACACAGCTCCTAATCACACGCCTAGAGGAACCTACTTTCCCCATGGACAAGAGCAGGCTTATAGTGAACCAGCTCAGTTGATGAGAATTTTGGCTGAAAGGGCCAATAAGCAGCAGAAATCTTCAAATCAATCCCCAGTTGAAACCCCAGAAAGTGTGACCTCAGTTCCATCTGTTAGGAGAGATGACTCTTGCAATGCTGCAGCAGCTGCTGCCCGTGCATGGATGTCGATTGGGGCTGGAGGCTTTAAACAAGCAACGGAAGATTTCAGCTTGCCCAAAACTCCTATTTCTGCAAATCCATCATACAACCCAACTCGAGAATTTTGTCAACAAATTTCTCAAGCACGGGGAGAGATTCCACTTTCTAGAGGGATGCAATCTCAGTCTGAGAGGAACAGTTTTCCCGTGGCATTTGTGCCACAACCTGCTCGTGTGGCAAATGAAGCCCAGCTTCAAAACCGACCTATAGTTTTCCCTCAATTAGCACCCGCTGACTTGTCTAGGTTTCAGCTGCAGTACCCTTGGCGAGGTCTCAGTCCTCATACCCAACCAAGGCCTAAATATGAAACACTTCCTCCAGACTTGAATATTGGTTTCCAGTCTCCGGGGTCTCCAGTGAGACCATCTACTGGTGTTCTTGTTGATTCCCAGCAGCCAGACCTGGCTTTGCAACTGTGAGTGAGTATGGGTTTTCTGAGGAACCATGCAAATAGGGGAGAAAGCAGAGGTTACTTTGCTCCTGCCATGACGATATTGATTTTTTTCAATCTCCCATACCTAAATTGTACTTTGTTCGATATGACAGATGATTTGGGTATGATCTCCCATTAACTGGGCTTGCCCGAAGGGGGGAACAATTTAGTCTGGTTGGATGTGTTTGCTTGCGATGGGATGATTCTGGCGGATGTCGGGAAAGAATTCAGCGACTAGTTTCGGGCTTATTTTCTATACGAGGATTACTGGCAGGCAGCGGCAAGAGTTATATATGTGGGAGCTACAACATTTGAAAATTTTGGCAGAAGGATGATTCATTTAATGAACATTAGCAATTGCTTAGAAGTTAAAAGTCTATAGTAAAATGCCTTGTACATTTGTTACCGGTGGATGAGAAATAGTTGTTTAGCTTCTAGTCGTTAATGCTGATGATGCATTGGCAATTCCAGTTGGTACTGCTGATATTATTATGTAAATTAATATTTATATTCTCCGAAATGGGAATTTCTAATTGCTATCTTCTCATAATTTTCTAAATTCCTGGAAATGGGGCTGGTTTTCACCTCTTAAGTTGGTAGTTCCACTGTCCAAGATGAGCGTGTCATTCAAAGGATGTTGCTACCTCCCTGCCCGTCGTAGATTGCTCAATTTTGTGAAGGCGAAGGTCACAGTACGAGCAAGAAGCATTTCTGTTTATGCAGCGGCTCATTTGACATGCAATATGCATTGCCATGGAACTGCAGTATAATTGTTTACTTCTACGATATCTTTACGTGAACTAGCATTTTTAGGAATAAACAAAGAAAAATAGCTCATAAAAATGAGATTTAAAAAGAAAAAAAAAAAAAAGATTCATTCAAGGATCGAGGTGCTGAATAAACAAAGCCAGGTTATTATTTTGCTAATTTACATGCCTAAAATGTAGGAGTCATCGTGAAATTATGGTAGCTCAAACGACCCTTAGGCTGCACCACAGAACAGAAGTTGAAGCATCCTGTTCAGGAATCACAACTAAGAATACACTGAATCAACCAATTTGACAACAGGTACCGAGACATCAAACAAAATTTCAAAAAAGACACCTGCTAAAGTGGATTTACCACACAAATTAATAGACATATATGGTTACAAGAGTCATGCGCCGGCTCATTGATCTGCAACGAAATCTTTAGCAAGTCGCATGAATATTAATACAAACCGGATCATGGACTATCAAATCCATCGCTAAAAGCTTTGCTGCCTGCTTCTGATCATGATCGCGAGAGAGGGGTGAATGAACTCCAAAGGCTTCGCTTTTTCCCATGAAGTTTCTTCTGCTTCCTAATAACACAAACATCCCCGTCACATACGTATCGTTGTTTGGACTGGGACGGCTCTGAGAAACAGCTGAACAAGTTTGAGAACAAAGCCATGTCCATGACGATCTCAAAGCTCCAACTCTTATCTCGCACAACGTGTACACACACACACACATATATATATATATATACACACATATAGAAGCAGGCATTTTGGTTGTGCAAATAACCAATTTTTTCCCACCTTAGGGCGGCCTTGTAAAGTCAGCTGGTCAAGATTAGTTGGCTCTGATTTTTGACAAACAACTAACAACTCTTATTTGCCTTGAGAATAGTAATACTATTATTATTCTAATTCTCATCATTCTTTTATCCTCTTCTCGTCATCATATAATATAATATAATATTAAATAATTAGAGACTAGTTATTATATTTCATGTGTGAACCTATCATATAATATTGCATCATGGGATGATGAGAAAATAGATAATAAATAAATTTTTTCTAAATTCTTACAACCCGTTGCTGAAAGCATCAAAACATGTTGGAACAACGCATCAGATCGTAGGGCCGGCTAGCTTATCATAGCTTATTAGGTGGCTTGGTTCACGTCAAGCCTATATTTAGATAGTGAGATGAGTTAAGTTGTGAACAATAGTATTTTTTGAGTCCCATTGAGATGGGTTTAACATTGTAAGGTTGAGATGAGTTTAACTTTTTAGATTGAAATGTATGAAATAGATTGAGATGACTTTTAACTTTTTATGAAAAATTGAAGAAATAGTAAGTCTCATCAATGATTTATTTGAGATGAGTTGAGATCAATTGAGTTTGACTCAACAACAAAGTATATTGACACGGTCTCTTTCTATCAATTTTCTATGCACAAGTCTATTTTAATTGTTATGTTGCACGAGTCTATTTTAATTAATTTAAATGTTATGTTTCATGTGCAAAATATTTTCAACCATTTTTTATTTTATATTGAGAGGGTTTATAGTTCTATTCCTTGAATGGATGTTGAAAGGTTAATTAATTGGTTTCTAATTTTCTATACCCTTTAGGCCTCGTTTGGATATGGAGATGAGAATATTATATGTTCTGTGAATAATAATGAAATTATTTAGGTTAAGATGCATAAGGGATTTTGGAAAATGAGAGAAAAAATTTTGAATTAAAATATTATAAAATTAAAATATTATTGTTAATATTATTTTTATTTTTGAATTTAAAAAAGTTGAATTATTTTTTTGTTTTGTCTAGAAGTTTGAAAAAGTTGTAATGATTAGATAATGATTAGATGAAAAAATTGAAAAGTGTGTATATTTGTGATGTTTGAATATTGAGATGAGATGAGAGTACCTTGGTATCCAAATTAGGCCTCAGAACTTTTCTGTAACAATAAAATAATTTACCAGCTGCAAAGATCTCTGTTTTTAGGACTAAACTATCTAATGCTAGTTACATAAATGGATCAAAACATGCAACAGCCTAATCAATGATTTTCTTCAATTTTTTTGTCTTAAATAAGTTTACAATTCATTTATCTAAAAAAAAAAAAATCACTTTTAACAATTCAAAAAGAGATGAACACAGCATATATATATAAGATATGCATATCATAAATAGTGTAGATCTTAGTATTAAAAATTGTAATGTATCTCAAGTACTTGGCTTAAAAATAAAAGGAGAGAAAAAAAGAAAAACTTGATCATCGAAACGAGTCTCTATTCAAACCAAACACACACAAATAAAAAAAAAAAAAGAATTACCAAAACTGCATGTAATATTATTATTTATTTATTTATTTATATATTTAGTGTAGAGACAATGAAATGGGATAGTGAGTTCTGACCAAGTCATAGCTAGCAGTCTGCTTATTAGAGTAAACCCCGGATGTATACATAGTTTTTTTTATGTGATCTTGTATTAACAACTTACGCCAATTTGTGGTAATACGTAAAATATAACTAAAATTTGTTTGATATTTGTTATCTTAATTGTAGGGTAGGTCTTCTAAATATAATCATCTTCTCCCTAACTTCATTCAATTCTTTGATTAGTCGTTTCTAACACTAAGGCCTGCATCCATGCAGCACTTCAACTCTCTCTCTCTCTCTACAAATCCGACCAGTCTCCACCATTAACTCGTGATGAAGATAATAACTACTTCCGAGAAATTTAGACAAGCCTACTTTATAGGAAATTGGCTCCTAATTCAATCTACATGATTTCAGAATAAGATTATGGTAAAAATATATGCATTTTGGACCATTTATTATGTTAAGATGATCCATTCTGAGATTGTGGGTCGTTTACAGCCTCGTTAATTTTTGGACCAAAAATGGCCGAAAGAGAAGGCATCCTTAAAAGGGAACAAACATCAGTCTGAAAATCCTCTAGTCTCTGGCATAGTACAAATGCATTTACTACGTACTTACAAAGAGACCAAAAGACCACCACCCTGGCAAAACTAAATGCATTTACCACGTAACTTACAAAGAGACCAAAAGACCACCACCCTGGCAAAACTCCATATGTACCCCAAACCCAATAGTGCTGGATAAGCGCGTGATTAAATATCAATCATTACTTTAAAATTAGAAGTTTTCTTGAGGATAAGGGTATCTTAGAAATTCTAGAACTTGATGATCTATTGTCACTGTTTTCCCAATTGCTAGACGTGTTTTTTTAATTTACCACACTCGTGAAAACTGAAAAAGTGAAAAACCAAGGCTGTAATCCACTCAGCAGCCAACTGCTAATTGTGAGCAAATGAGAGCTAGGAAAACAGCAAAACAGTGCTGTAAAGGATAGAACCTCAATCCAAAATGGGTAAACGAAAGCGCCTAAAATGGAACACCATGAGGTTGGAGAAGTACCCGGAACCGCAATACTAGGTTTCTCTCTCTCTCTCTCTCTCTCTCAACCTCCCTCTAAATTGCTCTCACTCTCCCCACACCACCTTCTCTTTGTGGGTCCCAGTCACAGACAAACCCTCCAATTCCATCTCCATCCTCATCTCGACTCTGCAACCAACACCACCACTCTCTCTCTCTCTCTCTCTCTCTCTCTCTCTCTCTCACAGAACCCAGAAACCCAAGAGCTCACATTCTTACGTCTTCAATCTGAACAGCAATTTCCGTTTCTGTTTGTCCTTCTCGTCTTCTTCTTTTATGGTGCAGACAACCCCCTCAGAAACCCAGAAAGTACTTTTGAAAGGTGCCATATCCATCTAGTTTTTAGTGCCATATCGTACAAAAGTCATTGATAAAAAAATAATAAATAATAAAAAGAGAGAGAGAAGAATTTGTAAAGTAAAAT
Organism: Carya illinoinensis; assembly: GCF_018687715.1. Classification (NCBI taxonomy): domain Eukaryota; kingdom Viridiplantae; phylum Streptophyta; class Magnoliopsida; order Fagales; family Juglandaceae; genus Carya; species Carya illinoinensis. The sequence goes on along the minus strand of NC_056762.1, from coordinate 43,373,804 downwards.
CCAGAGGGCCCACCCGAATCAGAGGCAGTGCAGCTACAAGCAATAATAGAGTAACTAACCGAGTTATAAGAAAGTAGTGTCCTATAAACGAAGCCGTGTTTGGCCGCTGGGAAATCTTAGTTGGTAGGAATGACACCCGGCAGCAACAACAACACCAGCGGAGCACAGAACGAGGGAGTTGGGTCCACGGGGTCGAGCTCGCTGGTAGGTGGGGCTGAGGGTGGTGGAGGTCATGGAGGAGGGGTCACGCTGAAGAAGGGACCCTGGACGGCGGTGGAGGACTCGATTCTCACGGAGTACGTGAGGAAGCACGGGGAAGGGAACTGGAATGCGGTGCAGAGGAACTCCGGGCTCGCCCGCTGCGGCAAGAGCTGCAGGCTCCGCTGGGCCAACCACCTCAGACCTAATCTCAAGAAGGGTGCCTTCTCCCACGAGGAGGAGAGGCTCATTCTTCAGCTCCACGCTAAGTACGGCAACAAATGGGCTCGCATGGCAGCTAGGGTACATTCAAATTTACCTATATGCACTAGCATGTTTTCCGTTTGGTTAATTGGGCTTTGTTTCTCGGTTCTGCTGATTCAATGTTTTTGGTTTGCTGGTTTTGGTTTTCTTTCTCTGTCCATCTGTTAGTTCATCAGTTTTATCTATAACTTGAATTCTGCACTTCCTTGTCCATTTCCATTGAATTTAACCTTCTTTTAAAATATACGTCCGGCTCGTTCTTGTGGTTTGATAACAAATGTTGTGAGTTTATGAATAGATATTTTGTTGGTAATTATGCCTTCAGAACCCCAGTTCAATTAATTTCCTATGCCATATAAAACCAGGCTTTGCCTTTTCCTGTTGCGTTCTCAGAACATATGTTTGGATTTTTTTGATGCGTTACAAAACAAAACGTTGCCTGGTTTGTTTTGCATTGACAATGACTCTCTCTGTCTCTGGCAGTTACCTGGACGAACAGACAACGAAATCAAGAACTACTGGAACACGAGGGTGAAGCGGCGGCAGCGGCAAGGCCTCCCTCTCTACCCACCTGACATCCAGCCATCACCCCAATCCTATTCCCAACCCACCACTCCAGCCACCTCCACCCCTTCAGCCCCATCCACACCCACTAACCCAAACACTCCGACCTTCCATTTCCACTCTCACCACCAATATCCTTCTTTAACTCTCTCCCCCACCCCACCACCCCACTCTCCTTCTCACCAACCCCTTTCTCCACAGCCCTTCACCACCGGCACCTCTTTCCCTCTCTTTGACCCCACCACCACCACCTCCTCCTCCTCGTTCACCTTCCAGCGTCCCCCGCCGATCCTAGGCACCCCTATTCGCTTCAAGCGCCGTGACTCTACCGGGTTCTCACTGCCTATTCCGTCAACAACACAGAGTAATAAAGCTCCTCTGGGTCAGCTTGCATTGACCCAGTTGCCTGATATGGCTTCCTTTCAGTTCCCAGTGACTTTTAGCCACAGTTCGCCGCAGCTTCTGAGGACCCAATTAGAACTAGACCAAATGGTGTCGCCGGTCTTTGCTTATTCTGTGAAACAGGAGCTCCCTTCAAACCAATTATCATCCCATCCTTCTCGGGCCGAGATGTCAGAGATTACCATCGATACCAAGGTTAATGCGGCTGCGAGTCAGGGCAGTGGCAATGGGTTGTTGGAGGACTTGTTGGAGGAGGCTCAGGCATTGGCAGCGTCCAGCCACGGTTTGAAGACCCAGAGTTTTTTGGAAGAAAAGCGTGTGTTCGAGGGGTTCAAGGGTTCCGGTTCTACTCATTGCTCTTCTGGTGACTTCTCTTTCTAATTTGCTTAAACTAGTACTAATAATATATAATAATCTGTCTTAGTGAGTACATTAAATTATTGCATTTTAAGTTATCGTTGAATGCTGTATGATTGTTGTAGGCTATAGGAATTTTGATGCACTGGTTCTGTTTTCTACGTGCTCTGTCTCTGGGCCGTGCCAGTGTGCCCGAGCTCAAGATAAATTTAGACATTAATTCCGGTTTTCATGCTTTCGGTTGCATTTCCTGTATGCTAACAATTCTAAGTTATGAATTTAGATTATAGATTCTTTAACTCTCATTAAGGAAATATATGCTGCAATCCAAACTAATCGCCATTTGTTTGAAATTGCTAAATTATCAAAATTGTCAATTTGCACCCAAAACTACCACCTCGATTGAGATCAAAAGATCAATGAAATATAGGACATGCTAGGATCTTGATGGTCAGATCGTGATATAGGGTGCAAATTGTAAAAACTGGTAATTTGGGGTGCAAATTAAAAGACAAAATATACTAAATTTTGATGGTACAAAATCTAGTTTTCCCATGTATACTGGAAAAATGTTCAGCGCAATTATACCTAGTTTTCGTTTACATTGATAACCTTTATGCCCCAATCTCACCATTTCACCATCATCATTAGGATAGCCTAAAAATCCCATTCTATCATTCTTTTTGAGTTTCTAGGAGTTTTGCAGAGAAGATGAAGGTAGGTTAGATAAGCAAATGTTCATGTGACTTTAGGCGTACCTGAATTATAATTGTTGTAATTACTGCTAGTGTTATTAATAGAAGAACACAAGTATGGTGCTGTTTCATATTTCTGAGCGAGTGATGCCTTGCAGTTTGCAGCATACAGACACCTGGTTCTATTAAATTGATGTGTTCTACAAATGAACAAATCAAATAGATTCTAACCAACTAACTAACTGAGACATGAATATTAATGCCTCTTGCTTAACATGTTCCTTTTTTTATACACAGGAGTGAAACCACAGGAAGAATCAGGGGTTCTGATCAACTCCATGAATGAAGACTTGTCGAAACTGTTCAATGGTATCCCTTCAAACATGCAAGTCCCAGATTGGTACAGCGATAGTGGGGAAATCTCCAATGGCCAATCTTCAGGTGTAACAGATGATAATATTGGGATCGACATGCAACATATAGCTTCATTTTTTCCACTTGGTGCCACAACTGACCACGGTAGAACCCCCGACGCCTGCTCTTGGGACAACTTGCCTGGAATTTGCTAAGATGCAAGTCCATGCATATGAGTTAATTAATGATTATAATACATAAAATAAAAAGGCTTCAAAGTCAGTATGGGGTTTTATCTTTCCTTTTATTTTGTTTTGATGGGATTTGTTTTAATAGGTAGTATTTCCTTCATTATTCTGAACTTGGAAGCAGGGGCAGAATGATCGTTTCTATATATCTAAACAATGAATTATCAGCAGCGTTGCTGGTTCCTCAAATGCAATGCTTCGTCTTATGGACATTAATTTAGAGCCAAAGTTAGTGTGTTAGCCGAAGCATTGTTGCACTGTTAACGGAACTCAATTCTATGTATTTAGTGTCTAAATTTAGCTGGAGATGTAATCTTTGCCAAATTTGGAGGCCACCAGAACATTAAAAAGAAGTTGGATTAAAACCTTTTTAGACAAATCATATACCTTTGTAGTACTATAATTAACAACATTCCCTGCGTGAGTGTACACCTGCCCATCCAGGCTAAACCAAAAAACACTGCTAGCTGCAAATCCAATGGGTTTTTCAGCCTCTCACACTGCTTTTCAGGATTCCTATGTGCTAAAAAAACCATCGAGATTTGAGGCGCCCACTGCAAGCTCTCTGCCATCTGTTTTGCACTGCAAAAAGCTTCATGGTTGTATCGATACTCCTACCAGAGGGAAAAACAATTTGGCAAGTCACTGCGATTGCAACACTAATTTAAATATACAGCTAACAACTCCCTCATTACCTTCTCATAATGCTGAAACACATCTAATTTGACAATATTACCCTGAACGTAAGTCTGGTATTAAAGCATCATGACCTCCTTTAACTACTTAAGATTGTGTTTGGATATTGAGCTAAGTTGTGCTAAGTTGAGTTCTTTATAAATAGTAATGAGTTGAGTTAGTAAAGTGAGTTATACGGAACCCATCTAAATGTGTTTAGATGAGTTAGTACTATTTATGGAAAGTTGAAAAAAGTTGTGAGTCTCACCTATAAAAAGTTGTTAAGTTGAAAAAAGATTGTGTGTCCACGTATAAAGATGTTTTTAATTGATATGGGTTTAGTAATTTGAGAGTTGAATATTTGGATGTTAAAATTAGACTAAACTAAGTTGATCTCAGTTGAGTCTTAGAACCAAACAGGCTCCTAAATTATCAATTATCTTAAAAATTTAAGTGGAAGAACAATTTCAATAGGTGAATTCACATGTTAAGATCTGAATTCAAGATTACTGCTTCGATATTCTGCTCAATTACCTCATTTAAACCCAACTCAACTCATCTTAAACCAATTATTGATGAAATCCATTACCTTTTCAATTTAGCATAAAAAAAGTTAAACCCATCTCAATCTAAAAAAATAAAACTCATCTCAATGGGACTCACAAAATACTACTATTCACAATTCAACTCAACTCATCTCAACATCCATTGAGCTGAGTTGAGTTTTTTATGAATAATAGTGAATTGAGTAGGTGGAATGAGTTATGTGGAACCCATCTAAAATGAGTTTAAATGTACTTGTTCAAAAAAAAAAGTGTAGACGTGTTTTAATGTTAAGATGAGTTTAGTACTAATTTATGAAAAATTGAAAATGATTGTAAGTTCCACATATAAAGATGTGATGAGTTGAAAAAGATTGTGGGTCCCATGTGTAAAGAGATTTTGAGTTGATATGAGTTTAGTAATTTGAGAGTTGAGTGTTTGGATGTTAGACTCAGTTTAAAATTAAACTGAACTGAGTTGATCTCAGCTGAGTTTTGCAACCAAACAGGACTTAAGCTCATAAGAAAGTACTATTATAACCATTTAGGTTATATTCTGTAACATAAACTGCAAAACACCAAAATGCATTACTGTTGTCTTCAATGTTTCAAATGCTAAAAAATGTTTCAAATACTAATAAAAAAAAATGTTTCAAATGCTAAAATCGAACAATTTATGGATAGGTTTGGAAACAGAGTTCAGACAAGCATACGTCCACATCCAAAGGAGACATCAGATGTAATGTGTACTTTTAGAAACTATTAACTGTAGCATTCATCAAAATATTCCAAGGGTTAACTATATAACATTTACCACACAGTATATACAATGATCCATAGAGTCCGAGCGAGTTTTTTAAGAGAAATCCTCAAGTTGGAATGCACCAATTATACATAATCTCGATCTGCTTCTTAAAAAATAATTCACATATAATTCAGCTAGACAACACTCAGAATGTTCCAAAAGTGTTCTCCCCACTGTAAGTCATGTAAAGAAACCCATCCTCATCTTTGTTTTCCTCGTAAATGGCAGACATCATGGCAGCTGCAATAAAAACAAAACATAAATGCATGCAAACTAAGTTAGTACAGAAGCTGTTCTTCAAGCTAATTTTAAAGGATAAATGTCGTTCTTAATACTAGATTAGCAGATTTGCCATCCTCAGTCACACCCCTAGGTATGGCGCATTTTAAGTTACTTTCTATTTAAGTGATTGGCATAGGAAGCCACTTAAAATGCACGATGTCAGCTGATGTGACTGACTGGAGATAGACAAATTTAAAATGAAAAGTACAATTGCTGTATTTCAAGAACACATCTGATACTAGTAGATCTCACTTAAAAAAAACGAAGGATTCTCACCAGTTGGTGGCAAGATATTCTTGACAAAGATAAATATGGCCTTCTCAGCACTAAGCTTAATTCGTTTTCGGACCACATATACAAACTGCCCAACAGTCAGATCAGCAGGAACCAGATATCTGCATTCATCAGAGAAAAGCTAGACTCACCTTCTACAAAATAAAAACTACATGATATTTCTTTAACCTTACATGTAACATTGCATTTTATATAGGATAGACTTATAAAACCACCATAGTTTATGGTCAAATATCAAGTATGGTAACCATCACACAGGGATTTGCTTGAGAGCATAACCTAAATATTTATTTAGACACCCTCAAGTTATATGGCACACCCACTGACAATAGAACAAGACGACAATTGAACTCTATCTACTTCATAGATACGTCTCTCCTCTCAGTGATAAGTGAGCTCTCTTCAACTTATGAGCATTTGCTGGATGACCTTTACCAGTAATAGCACCAAGCATGATAACTAGCTAACAGTCAAATAATTCAGAGACAAGAATATTTCATTTTCCTATAGGCTCATTTCCTACAAATGTAAACGAACCATACGGCCTCAACAGTGCAAGCCCCAGAGTACAATTTCTGATCACGGAAAAAGAAAAGAAAAATAGCATCTCAGATGGAGAGACTTGGCATGGTAATAGACATTAGAAGGTATATTTAACCACCAAACGACATAAAACAGCAAAAAACAGCAAGATATTAAAGTTGGAACTCTAAAAGATGAGTTTTGGGGTTGAGGAGTCCTAGCCTATTAGAAGACATTAATAATCATAATCTAAGCATTACCCAGGCTAGGAATAATTAATGGGAAAAAAATAATAGCCAACTAACTTCTTCTTGTCAATGTTGGGTATCTCACTTCGTTCAGCCTTCTCCACAATAACCTATATAGCACAAGAAAATCCATGAAAATAGTAATTGAAGACAAATATTAGGTGTAAGAGTTTTGCTAGATAGGCACGCACTTAAAAATGAGATACAGACTTCATACCGGTATTCTATCAGGATACTTCTCCCTGATTCGAGCAGATTCTGCCTGCCTCCTTTCTGGAATGCAGACAAAAATGCAACACATTTTAACATGTACACGAGTAAGCTTTGTGGAGAATTTTAGTATTTTACAAAACCGATCTACAGAAAGATGTCAGAAAAATTACACGCTCCTTACTAAATGCATGCTAATATATGTAACAGGCAGAGAGGGTGGCAAAGTATGAAGGATAGCTATGAAAAAGGACATTATTTATTTCCATTTGGCAATTTCACTGATGGTACTTATTATCTGTCTCCTTAGAGGTTCTTTCCCAGGATACCATTATTGTTCATATATATCTTCTCCGGATTCTGCATTTTTTTTTTAAACAATAACTCGAATGGCAACATATTTTTTCAGACAAAACATATTGTTAAGTTGGAAATTTCTTAATGAAGAACTAATTGTGTCCCATAATGCAAAAATGAAAGATTGTCGCAGTTCATCTCATTGGCAAGTGCAAGTAACGTAAATTTCCCAAAACTTTGCCTCACTTCTATTTTTTTGTTTCATTAAAAGCATAGTGTATACTGATATATCTTTTTTCTGATTGTAAAACTTCTCCAGGTTTGTCATTGTTCCACACAACCACAGTTAAGATTGAAAGGCATTCCACTATTGATAATTTCTCAACACATCTACATAGCGGGTATGTCAGCGTTCTCTATTAAAACAATGCCAGATCACCAATCAAACCCACCAATCCCCAACATCGCAATTTATAAAATCAGACGGAGAAAGGACAAGAATTAAAACAACAAACCTTGCTACAAAATTAAATTTTTAGAAAATCGCGGGAGAAAGGCAATCATGGATGATGGAACTAATACCAGATCACGGCAAATATATACTTCAACCTATTCATTCATGTTAGCACAAACCATCTTTTAATCAAACAACACCAATATATGGTCCCACAAGTATAGATAGCCATGATCCACGAGTTCCATTAATTAACGATTCAGATGATAAAACATGCAGGCACTTCTTCTAAATAACAATTTCAAAGTACCAAAAACACAGATCATGTTTAACTAAATGTACACACACAGGAAAGGGGAAAAGAAAACGCATTTCGAATAGACGCAAAAACAATGAGCAAATTGGGAATTATTATAGATATTACAATATAGTACGTATTTCCACCCATAAGCAATATGACCTTAATCAAATTAAAAACCGAGATCGTAAAACTCGGAGTTTCAAAACATCAACTACAATTGTATTAAAAAGCAGCAACAAAACACAAACACACGAACAGAGAGAGAGAGAGGGGGGGGGGAGCGGGAGAGAACCGAGGGGATGTTCGAGCTTGAAGGAGCTTTTAGCCATGACTTGGAACTCTCTGTCTGTCTCTCTCTCTCTCTCTCTATGCTACTGCTTTGATGACACTAGTTTTAATCACAAAAATGAAGACTGTAGTGGAGAAATGAGTTAGGGTTTTGGCAACGTATGCAAAAAGAAAGGAATGTAGCGTGTGATGTACGGCGACGATGAATCGAAATTTTCTTTCCGTTTTCACCGGTAGACGACCTCCTGTTAATTACTATTTCGGTAACCGATATTCAACAATAATGCGCGCGTTACGGCCTTCTCACTTTACCTTTCGTCCTCAAGTGGTACAGCCAAATACATGGAAAATAAAATAGGTTTATTATTATTATTATTATTATTATTTTGTAAATCTTTTCAACACCAACTGAATAAAGAGTAGAAAGAATTATATTGATAACTCCTACTTTAATTAGAAAAAATTCTAAATTCTCATTAGTTTTCCACGAGTCGCGTGCCATAAATATAGTAAATGATATATATTAGTCCTAAGAAATATAAAACCTGAAAATTAAATTATAATCTTTAATGCATATAGGTCTTTTTATGATGATAAGTAAGCATTATATTGATAATTCTAGATACAAGTTCTGAATGTGCAAGTTTTGTGTAAATTTTTTATAAAAAATAAATAAATTTCCCAAAGATAAAATTACTATTGGGTCTATTTTTAAAAAGTCCTATACAACACTTTCTTTTCTTCAAAAAATGAGGTGGGACCCCCGACCCTGTAGCAATCCTCCTTAGGCGTGATTATGGGAGTCTCTCAGAGCCATAGCTACTATTTCAAGGGTGAGCCCATTACTACAGCACCCTTAAAGTATCCAGCTGATCCAAAACTCATCTCATAATTCAATATTTTACTACCACAAATTGTTTCGACTTATGTTCTAATTCAAACTCTTAACCTCGAAATCATAAAATTTCAGCTCGTATCAACTGAACTCCTATACAACACTTATTTCTATAAATCATTACTCGATTTAAATAAAATTATCAGCTTGTACAATAATACAAAAACTATAATAAAGCTGAATAATTATATTTATCATCCTTATACATTTTATCTATTTTAATTTTTTTCTATAATAAGTATATGGTATATAAATGATAAGTAGAATAATTTAATTATTTTTATAAAAATAAAATAAAATAATAAATAATAATTTTAAAATATATAAAATTTGTAACGTAGAATAATAATTAACATCACTCAATAAAGCTCGGTTCTCTCAACGTAACCAACAAGCATGCGATTCATTAAAGAAAGGCACGAAGCACGTATACACGCTGTCGCTTCGAGAGGAGAGAGAGAAAAATGGAAAAGAAAAGGAGGAGGCCCTGTTTGCTTTCATTCATGCAAAGCCCACGTGAGTAGAAGGCTTGAGCTTAGATGGGCTAACTTTTTGGGCCATTCTTAGAAGATCAGAAGTTAATACTGAAGCCCATTATGGTCATGGACTGTGGCCCAAACGTTTTACCGTCTCATTAGAATTTTTCATCTTTGAAAAGGGTTGAAGGCAGCTTATGTTGCTGAGCCGGAAAAGGGTTTAAGCTGTTGCTTTATGTTCGTCGAATCCATACTTTAATCATTATTTTTTTTTTAATTTCTAATTTTATCATCCTCAATTATATCAATTAATTTGACCATTAATCCGTCCAATTAGAATTTATTTATACCATCTCCAAATTGTATCATATTGTCATATTAATGATATTAAGAGATAATCACTTCATAAGTCCTAATGTCAATAATAAAATTATGGAGAGAGAGAGAGAGAGAGAGGTTGCAAAGTGCTGTCTTTTGGTTTGGTAGGTGAGATGGACAATGGAAGATTTCTGAAGCAAACCCATTCCCACCTTTTTCTTCCTTTTTGAAAAGGTGGGTTGTGTTAGGTTGAAAGCATCTACTTCTTGCCACGAATCAAGCTATGAACACGAAACTTATTGAGATTTGAGAGCACTTTCTGAAACTTAAAAGCATTAAGTTTACCTTATACAGATTTTCTAACACGCTTGTGTGTGTGTATACACACTCACGATAACACAGAACTCTGCCCGTGATAAATTGACTGCTGAGTGACTGTAGTACTTCTCTTTATTATTATTAATTTTTTGTACTAGTTGGATGTTTTAGGTGGCAGACTTTCACATCAATGTGTTTTTGTTGTGTTAACAAGCATAAATAGAACTTTATCTGTTTCAATTCCAGCTCTAGTATGTTTAATTAGGCTGCTCTTTCTTGTTCCACCGGCTCTTGAGAAGGGAGGGAAGGAGGCTCAAACATGCTGAAAGTCCTGAAAGCAGAGATGAGAGCTAGAACAATGAAGCAGCAAAGAGCCAAAACATGGAGAAGTAAGGCTATCTTCATTCTACTGCAAAACCTTCCGTAGGAACTACAGGCTTCACTCCATGTGACTTCCCTGTCACCATTGTATGCCAAGTAGAGTATCTCCAACACTGCAGCCCCGGACGTGACCATTAAGTAAGCTACAATCTGCACCAAAAGAAGAACAATCAATAAATTAAAATAAAACATTAAAAATATGTATCAACTATGACTATGTGGTTACTGGGTTGCACATCATTGTTGTCTTTAAACTAGAAAATAAGAACCAACATCTTAAGGTAATACTTGGCGAGCGAACCAAAAAATCAAAAAAGCAGAAGAAAAAGGAAAGGCCCACTGCTAAAGGATTTTATTTACAAGAAAGATTTCAATACTCCTTTTTGATTTCTTCAATCTGCTAAAGGAGATGCTTTGAAAGAAAAGAGTTTTGCTAAAATGAAGGAATTCAGAGCTTTAAGGACTAAAGTCAAAGAAATTTGAGGGCTAAAGTAAAAGAATAAAATTATTCTCGAGATCAAATCCTTTTTCAAATTTCACCCATCATTCTTCAAGTGAATGCATTAAAATACATCAAGTCATGTATGAATATCGGATTGGAGGAAATTAGACCTGGTCGGAGACAAAGAAGAGCCAGGGTTTTGCTACCAAGCATCTGCACCATAGGGAAATAGCAGCAACAAAAGCGTAACAAGCACAAATAGCACTGATGCAAACCATGTACCTGCATAAAGTAACTCCATCAATAGAAGAAAGTTGGAACGAAGACGATGAATAAACACTGTTTCTGTGTAGAAAATATATGTGAAGCGTATTCCTTACTTGAGGCCCATAAGATTGCTGAACTCCAGTCTCCCATAGCTGCTGTTATCCTGCTGGTTTGTCACAGTTAGCCACATGGTTGCAGCACTAAGAGGAATCGCGCAGACCCTAAGAGAACAGTCGAGGAACTTGAGCTTTGGGATGTCGTCAATGGAGCTTGTTGTATTGGCATCAAGATCTGTTCTCATTCTCGAATAAAAAAAACCCCACCACCTTTTAAGTTTTTAACACTACAAAGAACTGAGGCAAGGAGAGATCCTGGGATATTATACCTAAACTGATATGGATTGTGGGGATAAATATAATCCTCTCTCTGGTGTGAACGAGGAACGCTAGAATAAACGGGGAGTGACAGATTCATGGCCTTTGTAGTGGGAACAGTGAGAAATAGCGAGTGCTGTTTACTTTTTCAGTCTAATTAGAATGATGGGTCATTGGTGGTTTGGAATGATCTGGCTGACCCGTATGATTGATTCCACATGGTCTCGAGACTCGCTTTTTAGCAATTTTAGAATCAAAAGAAGCCTCTACTTATGCTTACTGCTTGCTGTCGCTTTCAGCCATTTATTTGTTGGGACAGCAGAACCTCTCAGAAATTTGGGTATTGTTCTTCTCCTACCAACTCAGATTTTTGGTTTTGGAAGGTGACCATTTTTTCAATCCGATCCATTCATTTTGTGGATTTGCCTATTCAGTTGATCCCGAAAATACTTCTGCAACTCTCACCACGAATATGATGGAAGTTCCTAAATTTCATATAAGAGTTCTGCTACTCAACTCCATTATTTTGCCCCCTCAAAATTACCACTAGTTCAAACTGGATTTTTGTGTGTTTTTTATTTTTATTTTTTTAAATATTAGCAAAATATACATGAATGTACTAGTGGTGACATTTTTAACCATTTTTTTTTTTAAAAATTCAAATACACTAGTGATGACTTTGAGGGGGGCAACAAGATGGAGCTAACTGGCATTATTCTTCATATAATACACAAACTTGATTAGATTTATCTGATCGAGTCGTGGGAATCAATTTACCGGAAGGGCAAATCAAAGACGGGTTTGGTGAAACTTCAGCATCAAGGAAAGAGAGACTCGTTAGATAGGGTATCCATCATCACTTCACTTGCAATCATGAAATGGGTACAAAAGATATCAAAATTTCAACAGACAATTCACTAATATATATATATAGAAATAGGCAAGCAGATACTAGCCGAAATTATTATGGAGCTACATTAGCCACGGCAAGCTTACAAATTGGCCCTCCAAGCAATTAAAGAATGAATAACTACAAGATCTTTCTCTTGTAGGTTTGCTATTGGATCTCTCCTAATCTAAAATGGAGTAGAATCCAGGGAAAGAAACCAACCTCTTTCCACCACCACTCCCCTTTCCTTTCTCCACCTTCGTCCATCGCATTCATATCTTTGAGTTACCAACATTTTCTGAAACAGACTCATGCCACGCAATTGCCTCCTCCTGAGTTTCGAAGAACTGTTTATCTGTCAGAACTCTGCAGCCCACAAAACATTCTCCCCTTCTCCACACCGCCTGTGAACCTCCTTAATCCTCTCGGCAGATTTGCAAATTCCACTGCAGCTCCAATCAAATGAAGCAATGCAGATGTTGCCTGCCTGAGCCTTCCACTCGCAATCTGCGGTAAAAATTGGCAGTAAGATACTTATTTAAGTACGACATTCTGTCTGCAAAAGAAATGTTTCTTCTTTCCCTCCTGTTTTGTTGTAACTTGCACCATGCATACACAAGCAAGAATGTCATTCACATCCCTACAAATGACTACAAAGTGGAGGCAGGACTAATGCCCCAATCCCATAAATATTTTTGTTTGTTTTGTAACAAATCACTGTAGAGCTTGGTACAGGCGTATAACACAGATATTACTTTACAAACAGCCAATCCAAACCTGGAAGATCTTAAAACAAAATTTGTATGACAGAGAATCCTAACATCGAGCAAGAAGAGGAATTTGATCATAACAAATTAAATTTCAAATTCAAGGACCCAAAAACTAGGATACCATGATAAGACCCTACACAGGCCACTAGTTTAGTCATATATATGATACGGTTATGCATGATTTATAAACAACACGTGGTGCTGAAACATGCTGGGGTGCCTCAGGAACAGAACCTAACCTGAAGAAACACGGTAATCAGTTCTATTGATTAAGTACTGCCCTATATGCTCTAATACAGCAGGTTAGCAACACTCATTGCTCCTAAGAATGGAAATTATAGCAGGTCATAGTGGTTTTTTTCCTCACAATCACATAAGGAGCTGCCTGGATGGTAAAGTTGTCTTATTTTCCAATACAGTAGATCTCTTTTGAGTGTGCGACACCAAGTGTTGGCCGTGGCAGGCTGCATCAATAACTGTGCAGCACTCCTTTGAGGTATCTCATTATTTTCCAATTGTTCTTATTCAGTAGCAATTATAATAAAGCTCTGTGAACATTACAGTAAAATATGTTGGTAACTGATTAGCAATTCCAAAAGCATGAGACATAATGGCAGAGCTGCAACGTAAATGATACACTGTGCCAAGAAACCATATCAGTCTTCGTAAGTCAGATGCTTGATTATCTCAATTTGTTCATGAAAACTTACAAACCAATTGGCACAGAAATGCAAGCACACACTTGCACGCAAGCAAGGACAAACACACACATGCTTAGAAAATGAAAAGATGCAGGTATTTATAAAATTAACTTTTACTCATGAAATTACCAGGTGGTGTACCGCAACATAATCTACGGTCATCAATATGATCTACATCCAATCCAATGAACCATGAACCCAAGGAAACATCCTCATTAGCATACCTGTGTAACACATGCCTAGATGATAGCCATTCCAAGAGAAAAGAGTTAGTTAGATGAACTTTGGGCAAAAGAATTAGCTACTTCCCTTCACAAGAAGACATGATCACTTACTGGTTGATTGATATATAAGTAGCCAAATCTTTTGAAATAGCATATAGCTGCCCCGTAGCATGACGGAAATACTTGTTTCCCTCTTCACCAAATTTCCAATACTCAGGCTCATGATATCTCACTCCCCTGTTGATAAAATGAGAAGTGTTATAAGCCCAAAATGTCTAACTACTCAAACAAACAGAAAGACTCACTTACTTTTGAGCAAGGACTGGACCGGATTTCATGCATCCAATATACACCCTAGGCTTTGACCGGTGTCTAGCCAAAGTTGCTCCAAGTGTTGCTGTAAAAACATTATTCAATGTAAGACAATATGGACAGAGAAAAAAAAGCCATTATTTTTTCATGGTGAATGAAACATAATTAAGACCATAAGGACAGCAACATCTAGCAGCCTCTTGAACAAACGTAATATTTTAATCACATGCCAAAAAGGGGAAAAAAAAAAAAAAAACTACAGGTCATTTTATACTAATCAAATTCTGAACTTTGATGAGTCATTTCGATTTCTATTCCGGCAAATCAACAATACCATTTTGTTGTAGTTTATGGTCTTGTAAAGACACTGCTTTACATCACAATAACACTATTCTAAAAAAACCGAAGGGTTTAAAGTGCAGACAAAAGTCTTTAGGCTCTACATGAACATGTTTCTTTTACTCAAACAATTAGTGAGGAAAAAAAATAAAACTAAGCGCCTCTCTGCATTAACATAAAATAAATATCCACATGTACACAGTAAAAGGGGTGGCTGTTAATACGTTGCATTTTTACCTATATTTACATGTACATCATCATCAACTTTGACATAGAAATCTGCATCCCACAATGCAACAGCAGTGGCAAAATATATCTTTGTCTTGGCCGACAGTTCAAGGTAACCCTCAACATGGTCCTGCTCCCATGAAATTTAGATAGAAAAAATAATGCAGTTAGCTGTTTCTTAAGTTCAACACAAACAGAGATTCTTAGTGTCAAAAGAAGATCAACAGGGATGTTTGAGAAGAACAAAGAGAAAAGCATTACCAGCCTCAAAATATCCCCATGCTTTTTTTCCTCTGCTTCGATAGCTCTATCAAGGATACCACCTGATGTGGCACTAGCAATAGAATGGGCAAAGAGAGAGAGAGAGAATAAATCAAACTCCAACCATTAAAATAGCAAGAGTTTCAAAATTGGAAGTACTATATCTGAGTCATTATTGATCTATACAGTAGGAGCTAGATAGATCATGCATGGACACACCTTACCATAATAGGAGATAGAGCATAGGATTTATGAATGCTGATAGAAAAGTCAAAAAAATAAATTATTTCTTGTTCAAGTACATTTTCTTCACAAACAAACCTCTTAGTTTTCTATCATATCATTCTACAGAGAAAGTTTTCTTCAGCTAGATTCCATTGCATCTATTTCAAGATTCAGACAGTGATGTGACAAAGAATCAAGTTCCATAATTTCTTGATAGAAACGCCATAAAGTTTACAAGACTTAATAAGGAAAAAAATTGATGAAAAAATAGAGTTCATTTTCAAAATCATCATTACGATCATAAAAAGTACCCACCTGTGACCTATTACAAATCGTACTACAATTCCCTTCTCTTCCTCCAGCTTCTTTCTTTTATCACCTGATTTCATCCTAAAAGTCAGGCTTGATCAATTTCAATAAAAAAAACCAAGGAAATGATAAAATGTGGGTAAACGATCCAAATACCTTGTGGCATCCAAGTAACACGAACTGAATCTCTTCGCTTGCGGCTGCTAAAAGCAGTATTGACGCCTATAACCATCAAGTATTTTCTTTTCACTCTTGATTCAGAAATTTTGAGATCTTCTGATATGGGAGAACCGTTGAGAATAGATTCCTGTGCAGCCCTTGCAGAAGCTAATTCCATCTCCAAATTTGAAATTGTTTTATCTAATGCTCTGCATTCCATACACAGCCACAAGATTAAATTTTCTGCATTCAATCGAAAACTCTATACAGGAAGCTCCAAAATTACTCACTGGATGGCATTATGAGTCTTTGAAACTTCCCCTAGAATGTTCTTGGGTTCATGCTTTTCGTCTTTCTAATGAAAATCAAAGATAACAAACATGTTAATAAGACAGAAAACCTTTTCTAGAAGGTGCTGGAAAAAGCCAAAAAAGCAAAAGCAATAAAACAAAACAGAAAAGCATTGTTATAGTTGTCTAGTTGTTAGGATAAAAGTAGATAGTAACAACAAAGTTTCAAACTATTTGGACAAATGTACTCACAATTCTTGATTCACAACCCTCCGAAACAAAATCTTGCTTTTCGTCCTCAACCCTTGTTGTCCTTGATATGCCTTTAACTTCAGGAACCGTCCACATTCTGTAGCCATAATATCTTCATCAGTGCTAGGAATACAGATGAAAATAAAAATAGAACCCAATATAGAAGCTATGCATTTTATTAAAAAGAAACTGTAAATTAATAATTATATAGATATGAGAAGAAATTCTAGTACATGGGTGAGTACCAAGAGAATCCCCCAAAGTACTTGACTCTACTACTAACGTAATCTACAAAATAGCATTGAACCCTGGAAGCAATAAAAATAAAGGACCCTAATCTCTCACATAAGAAAAACGGAGTGATAGGTGATCCACAGTTTCAATGGTACTTTTACACATGCAACACCAATCGAAAGTAGCCTTTTTGGCTACCAAAATAACTTTTCACTTCTCTAACTGTGTATTCAGTGGGTAAAAAAGATTTATAAAGTATTATGGGAGGTCAAGGTCTGCCAAAAAACAACGAAAACACCAATACGGGCATTGACCATGTAGTACGGGTGTTTCGCATAAAGATGATACTGAGATTCTAAGAGATCAATTCAATGTATTCCACCAGCCCTTATGTTTCATAATATCAATGAGGTCTCTTTTAGCATTAGGTTCCTTTTGGCTTATGAATAAATGCACTATTTCTGCGGGGCCTAAAGCACAAATAAGTGGGGGAGTGAAAAAGTGAAAAGAAGAGAGGGAAGGAGGGAGGGGAGCGGGGCTGATTCAGAAATTGATCACCCATGCGCACCAGCATAACGCTCATAAAAAGCTGACTGTAATATTTGAATTCGAGCACCATCAATGGAAATAAACAACTAAAACATATATGACTTGGATTTGGACAAAAGGTTCAGATCTACCCATTCCTAAAAGAAGAATGGACAAAACAGACCTTCAATAATTAGGAAAACAAATCAACAGATGCGGAACGACCTTCGTGTTCCAACTGAACTTTCCTTTACAGCCCAAAACCAAAACCAAAAGCATAATTACCACATCAAGATAAACTAAATTACTAAGAAAATAAACAAAATTCAAATTCAAAAAATTCTCATCAGCACGTCGATTTTCTTAACAAATCATTGCCAAACCCATCATCGAGGGACGCTATCCATCACCAAAAACCCTTCAAAGTCACAAAATTTGAAAATTTGGACATAAACAAAGATACCCACTTCAGCAAATTGCACTTCGAAGCTACTAATCCAGAACAATCCTACATGTTTAATTGGAAAGTCAAATCAGAAGGTAAATTTGAGAAAGGATACCTGTCGGAGAAGAACATCCCGGTACAGAAGCATCCAATACAAAGAAGCAGAGCCCATTTCCGAGACACCACATTCTTTGAAGTTGGCTCCACTCCTTTGCTCTTCCAAGACATTATGCTTTCCTCCTCCTCCTCCCACTCCTACTCTTTTTATTCAATCAAAAAACAGGCTAAATTAAACCAAAACTACCATGTCAAATCCCAAGTCAACTTTCCCAGTTGACCCGGATTCAGACCAAAGTAATCCCCTTCCTTCACAAACTCACAGCTCTGGGCATAGATTATGGCTCCCTCAGTCCCGATTCTTCTGGATTTTCATATCTGTCAAGCTGTCTGTCCGAATGTCTCTCTCGATTGTAGTTGCAGAGAGGGTAGAGCCTTAAGAGGTGCGTGGAATTGAGAGGTGTAGAAGACCCAACGGCAGTGGCGTTTAATTATAAAATCATATAATGCATTAAATTACTAAACGACCTTAACAAGCCCGGTCTCCTGTTCTGTACATGCATTCGATTTTCGTACGTACCCACGCTGTATGTTTGTTTGATTTATACTGTTAAATAATTAAAAAATACTTTAATCACAAGATAATTATATAAAAATATATATAAATTAATATAATTTGATGTGATATGTTAAATTATAAAGTAAATTTTATCATAAAATAAATCTAATAAATTTTATAAAATCACATCAATTTATAAATTTATCTTATATAATTTTTTATATATAAAAAACAGGACTCTAAATAATTTCTCTTTTAATTTTTTACGAGAAAACTGACATTCCGTTAAAAATAAAAAGGTAATTTTACAATAAAAAGGTACTGCATGTTACACAAAGTATACATGTCGGTTGTTATTTATGGGTACGTTAAACGTCGATCTTTGTCCGTGCATGATGCGAGGGAGATTTTATTTAATTTACTCTAAGTCTCTTAATTGGAAAACTTTCAAAATAATTTGTCATTTTTTTTTAATAGCAGGGTAGAATCCATTATTTTCATTTTGGAAATATGGATCATTTGCTATCATGCCACATACTTTTGAAAAATTGAATCATATGATATGCTATCATGCCATTAATCCTTTGTCACATCCCCATTTTAAGATGTTTGTAGGCTAGCTAGACAGAAAAATAGAACCTCCAATATTGATGTGTCTTATAATGTTGGCACGTGTTAGGGAGTACCATGATTTTCTCTGTTCTTTGTTCTGTTCACAAAATTATCTCATTTGGTCGTCAACTAATTTATGAGTAATATTAATTATTATTATTAAAATTTTGAAATTCCTACGTCGTTGATATGTGTTTGATAACTACTAGATGACAACTGACTGACGTTAGAGATGCATGCATGATCTCATACTAATTCAAAGCAAAATAAATATTGAAAATTCTTAATATATACTTCTTGATCGAAGCTCATTGAGAATTGATCGGAGTGAAAAACTAATTATATCTATGTAATTTTTCTTCATCTTGGCATGCAGCTTGTAATATTAAGGAAGAGATCAAAGGAACATGCATGCATGCGTGGTTTAATGATCAGATCAGGAAATTCAAATGAAATTGAAAACAAGATTTGAAAATTTAAATGCTTGGTATCATGGCATGATTGGAAGCTACCTAGTCATGATCATATCAATTAAACCCCTCGTGGGATGTTTAATTCGCCATTATTTAATTTATATATTGCAGCTTAACGCTAACATTAACGAAATGGACAGACCATTATCGACATTTTCCATCTTGTCGTTTCCATCGATTACTCAAACAAATTGTGATGTGAAAGGAGATCAGCAAAACATGGGAAAAATATAATATTCATACGCGCGCGCGCCAACCCGATTCGTTTCTTTTGTGAGCTAGCTGGCTATTACGTACTTGATTTATATGGGTAAATATTCTCCAGTTACATCACAATTTTCTGAACGCCTTTATTCGATCCTTTATAAAAAAGAAAGTCAAACTTTTCGGCCTACTACTTTTCCTCCTCTCATCGTCTTCTGATCTCTTTATTCGTGTCATTGTACAGTCATGTCCCATCTAAAATTAAGTGCGCCTTGGCCAAGCTTTTTCTCGCAGTGACTAATTAACACCAACTTTCTTATCTGAGAATGGATATCATTGCATGCATGCATATCATTAAAACTCATGATCAGGATTTATGGTTCGTTGTACCAACTCATGTGCTATATAATATATATATATATATATAAGCTAGCTAGCTCTGATATTGTTGGTTTAAACTTACGTACGGGACCCAATTTCAGAAACTTCTAGCTAGCCTCAATGCATCGAGTTGGGTGCACTTGATGATCTACACATTATACATGACGCCCTCGTAATTAATATTTGGCATTATATATAGGCCCCTAATTAAATAGTAAACCGCATTTTTATATATAATCATGCCAATTATGACAGGCAAGGACGTTTCAAATTTGAAAAAGTACCCACAGAATGCACCACTCGAAGTGGTCCGATCGATCCACGGTATACATGCATGCGCGGCCCTTTTTTTTGGTAATAAACAGTACTTAACCATGCATATCATTATCCGCCACTGCTGGCCCAAAGAACGTCATTGCATTTACGACGAGTTCCCCATGACCAAGCTGGCCACAAGCCAGCCTTTTCGTCTCAAGACATGACATGCAGCACAAAAGCTAGCTAGCAACAACAGCCGAGTAATTCGATCATCATGATGATGATCTAGGCCATCCGGCCCAGGAAAGATTTCTATATATTTATCAACGTTAATATATATTAGTAATTTACATGAGATGACGATTAACTCGTAAATTCTCTGTAATATTAACAGATAACCCTTAAAATAACACCTGCATGTGAAATATTCTTACGTATGTTATCGTATAAGTAAGAAGTTTTATTATATACAATCACGTATTAATCTGTATCAATACTGATTATTTTATATTTAAAATTTAAATTAATATTATTTTTAATAAAATTTATATTAAATTAATATAAATATTAATACACAAATATACTTATAATTAAATTTTTTCATAAGTAAATTAATTGGTTTCGCGTAATATATGCCATCAGTACTATTGCATGTGATTCGGCTTCTTGGCCGGCCTTCGTACAGAGATATATCTCATTAACGAATGAAGTGCAAGGGTGGGGAAACTGCATAAGTATTGTAATTAATTGCACAAATCATAATTGGTCAAAGGATGAATTAAACAGGAATATTTGTCCTAAGAAGTAAGAACCACGTACGTACATGCAGCTTGAATTAAATCTGTCTGCAAGTACGTCTGCCAACAACAATTAGGCCTAATTGAAATATAAATGATAAGATAAGGTTAGATAAAATAAAAAATAAAAATTAAATAAAATATTATTTGAATTTAATTTTTTAATTTTTATTTTATTTTATTTAAAAAGTTAAATTATTTATTATATTTTGTAAAGAAATTTAAAAAAATTGTAATAATTAGATTATATGAGGTGATTTGTATAATCAACTTAATGAGACCATATCTGACATTTGGAATATTTTCAAAATTTTTGAATGGTAGTAATAATTTGAACAAATATATTTTATTAGATTTGAAGAGAAGAATAAAAAAATTATAAAATTAAAATAGTTATTGAATATTATTTTTGTTTTAAAGTTTATAAAAATTATATTGAGGTGTTTGAATAATGAGAAGATGAAAATTAAAAATTAAAAAATATTTTATATTTAAATGAAATTTGATTATAATAATGAAATTTTGAAAATTTTGAGATTCCAGACAGAGAAATACTTATAACTGGTCTATCATCACAGTAAAACCGCACCACATACCATAACAGAAATCTCTCTCTCTCTCTCTCTTGTTCTGCTCCACCCTCATAACGACATCGATCTCCCCCCACCACCTTGCACCGGCATTCCCTACCCCCTGATGCGAACCCCCGCGCGCGATCCCCCTAGTGATTCGAACCACCCTCCCAACGAACCCCCTCACCCATAGCCCTCCCCTCTCTTCCTTCGAACTCTCCCTCCCTTCCCCCAGTCTCGTTTGCCCTCCCTCTGCGTTTCTTCCCACTGAAGCCTCATTTCTCCCTCGAAGCCTCATGCCTCCCTTAGTTTTCGTTGAGACATTTATGGAATTAGAACCCCAGAACCTGGCAAGCTACATCTAATTGTTGGCAAATATTAATGTTGCACTAGGGAAATGGAAGGATGTAGCCCAATTAAGAAGAGGAATGAGAAAGAAACCTGGATGTAGTTGGATCAAATATAAGAAAAGAGTGCATATTTTCTTATCTGATGACCAGATTTTGGTAATTTATTTCTGTATTTTTGTATGTAAAAGGGTTTTTTTTTTTTTTTTGGTATGGAAAAACTGAGATTGCAGGGTGCTATTTGGATTCGCCAGGAAGGTGTTTTGTTTCATATTTTCTTCATCTGGTTTCTAAAAATCTTCAGACTTTGCTTACTTCGATTTTTCTTTATATTTTCTGTGTTCGGTGACTGGAGGTAGGCAACGTCTTCGTCTTGGGCGACGGTGCAAAGAGACGGACCTGGCGGTGCAACGTCTTGCCTATTGTGATTCTGTTTAGTGAAGACTAGGGAGCTTCTTGTGTTTTTTCCTAGTGTCAATGTCTGAATGGAGGTTTGCTCTTCCCCTATTAGAAGCCCGACCTTTCTGAAGCGTTTCTCTTCCAAATAAGTTAGGGTGTGCATGCACGTAGTTAAGACAGAGTCCACATATAGAAACCAGTACTAGGAAGGACAATATTTAGACACGTATAATTAATTATGGACACACTACAAAAATATTTCTTAGCTGTGGTAAGTTATTTTATGTCATATTGATTATGTTTTATTAACAAATACTCATTCTCGTTGCATATAATTCATCATAAATGTTCATTTTTTTTTATAGTTACGACCTACTACATGGATATATAATATTGACATCTTTTATGTTTTTTTTTTTTTGGTGTATTTTATGATCTTTTGCTTAGTAGTACCAACACTCTTCCCGTTATATACTATATATATATATATATATATATAAATTAGTTGCGTGGTTGATATTGCTCCATGCATGCTTTCAATAAAAGGAGACCACTTTGCATCTAAATTAACCCAAAACTAATAATCATACGATGAGAATTATCTAATATTTATCTAATTATAATAAGTGGTTATTTAACTGTAAATAGTAATTTTTGTTATTTTTTCATTAAATTTTATTGTTTTTATGTTTAGTCCTATTTTACCAAAAGGCTATTAAAACCCTTGTCCATTTGGCATGTAGCTCTATTATAGAATTTAATGAAAGATCATGTTTTACCAAAAGGTTTTTAAAATCTTTAACCATTTGACATGTAACTCCCTTGTAGAATTTAATGAAAGATCTTGTTTTTCTAAAAAGATCCTTAATAGCCCTGCGGCGCACATGAATTGATATTTTTTTCATATCCTTTTTATTCAAACAGAGTACTCATTTTTCTTTCTTTTTGTTTCAATTTTTTTAAATAAAAAAAATTAAAATGACTTTATTCTTTTAAACAGAAACGCTTTAAAGCATTCTCATTGTAAAATTTAACTTTAAGTAAATTTAACTAATAAAATACTTAAAATGCTTAATATATAATATTAATTTTTAATTTAATAAGAGTATAATTATTATTAATATTTTAATTTGTAGAACTATAAAATGTGATAAAAATAAAAATTAAGAAAATTATTAAATAATAATATTTTATTTTTATATAGAGAGTAAATAGATAATCTAATATGGATACAGACTAATACTCATATTTTGTTGAAATTTAATTTTTTTATCTTATTTTTTGTCTTTTTTAACTTTGTATTTTTTTTAAATAAATAAATTACTATTTTTTTATTTTTTATTTTATTTAAATCATTATGTCAAATGTATCTTAAGGATAATGCACCCGGAACCATTCCCTAAATATGTATATATCTTTATATATAAAAAATGTGTATGTAACGGAAAATCTTGTTTTAAAGATTTTTTATATTTTTCTATTAAAATTAACACTGTTTGTTTAAATTTTTGTGAATGTAACTAGCGTATGGAATGAATACATAAATGACATTCAATGATATAAGATGAAAAGTTACATGTAGAGTATTTCAAGATGAAAAAAGTTACACTACGTTTTGGGGACCAATTCGCATACGAAGTAGAAGTGGCCTGTTGCAGTCAATTTTTTTATATTAAAAAAAAACACAAAGAAGAAGAAAGTATAGACTTTCCAGATCTATTTTTGATTGAACATTATACTCATAAGTCCTATACACTACACACTTGATATTTTTTTATTTTTTTAAATTTTTTTTAAATTTATTCTTTTTAAACTAATTCATTTTTTCTATTTATTATGCATATGCCAAACATTTGATAAAAGAAAAAAATTAAAAAAAGAAATGATGTGTGGTGTATGTACTTATATTTAGAATTTTTCTTTTCAATCACCCCTCTGTCTCCCCTCTCCCAAATCTCTTATTTCCCATATTTTTTTTAATTTCTTTTTTTCCATTCTATTTTTCATGCCCTTGAATAAAATAGATGACTCATTCACTGTCTAGAAACTTAAGCACAAGATCGCCAAAGTTTGCTCTAAGATTCAAGAAAAACCTAACTTCCCAATGGCACTCACGTGGATTTTTTTTTTCTTTTTCTCATCTTCCACGACCTTGATTAAAAAAGAAATGTAAGAAGTCTTTGAAAATTTCTCTTTCATCTTTCTTTGGTTCCTTTTGCTCCAAAAGAAAATTTCCAATCGGTAGGAGGCAATATGCATCCCTCCTTAACTATCTTCAAGAGAGAGAGAGAGTGAGAAAGAGAATTTGTGTGTGAGAATACACCCGTTGGCACCGTTTACGGTGGCTTTTCGTTGGAGGGGATGACTCAAGTTTAATCTTTGGGCATGTTTTCTCTCAGGGATGAACTCTATAAGGGAAGGAGAGATGGTAATTCTTTCTGAAAGAGTAGAAAGGTTGAAATAAGGGGACAAGGTAGATTAAGAAGAAATAAAATAAAAAATGAAGTCATGAGTAGCAGATGAGTAATTCTTTCTAGAAAGGTAAAAAAGGGATTTAGATTTATGCCGGAGGCCGGAGTTTTATTTTTCATCTTCATTGTTTTTCTTTTGAAAAATAAAAAATAAATAATAATGACACCAGATTCGTGCACATTTTGAGTGCACAAGTTGCATGTATGTAGCGGGGCTCAAGATGCTAGTAAAGATAGGGTATCTAAATATATATGGATGGCTGGGTGAACCACTTTGTCTGGAGAGTCATGAGTGATTAATAAACGTACACAAATTTTTAATAAAAGACATATAAATTTTATATAGATCATAATTTTTATATTAAAAAGTTACATGATTTTTATTTATTTAATGTTAGTTTAAAGCCGAGAATAATAACAATACAAATATATATTCTGAATTTATTTTATAAAATAATTTATTAATTACAATAATGAATAGTTTATATAATAAGTAATTAAAGATTAGTTATTATATTTTTCTCTTTCTCCTTAACATATACACATGTATTAGGTGCATAAGATGTGAATCCCTAAGTAAAATACACATGTATTATACGTTTCCTTAACTTATATTATTGAGTATTTCAAATTTAAAAATTCCATAAAATACAAATGTGTTTAATCAAAGTTTTTTTTAATTAATTAATTTATTTATTTTTAATATTAGTATGACGTAGCTTTCACTAAGTCATATTCTACACATGGACTTGCTATGATGGGCACGTGACAAAGGTCGTGATCCTTGAGCTAATCAAGATAGAGTAAATTTGACAAACAATTTCAAAATATATTTTATCATTTATATATATGCTATATATAGAAAATTTTATAGCATAAATTTTATAAAAATAATGGATGATTTAACTTTATGTTGACCCTGATCAACTCAACCAACATAAACGTAAGAATTTCTATATATTCTCTATTGATCCTCTTCAGGATGACACAAATTGATGGGTTATAATACAAATATCAAATGACACATATTTTGAATTACTGTTTGTATTGGACTTTTATTAAATTTTTTGTATGCATCTTTGTTAAAATTATAGATGTTATAAATATGTATTAGATTATATGATATTTCAAACTAATTTTTTATTTTCTCTAATATGTCTTAAATTATTAAGTGAAATTAATTATTTTTATAAAATATATATTATTTTTTATAAATAATTATTTAATAAAATTAAATAAATATGTTTTGCACATTACTCCCGTGTATATATACATATATATATTCATCATCAGTCGCTGTTCCTTCCTTTTCCTCTTCTAATTTTTTACTCAGCAAATATCGATCGATCGTACATGCATGGGTTAATAAATGAAAGTGGCAGCTAAAGTTAGCATGGAGTAGTAAATGTGAACGGTTGATGAGTTGCGACATAATGATAAGGTACAAGTACTAAATATCAACACCGTCGCCTAGTACTAGCTAGCTGGAGCCATTGCTGGTTTACTCTAGAATAACATGTTCAACGCTATAAACAATTTTATTGGGTCTAGCTACTTATTTCTAATTGATTTTACACGAGTAGTACGTTTTCTCTCTTGAATGGACCGGTAACCGAACATTACGTAGATCGAGGTGCATGCATTGATATGAGAATAAGGACCATGCATGCATGTTTATCCAATGACAAGTGTATAGTTTTGACTGTTCATAACTGCAAGAATTAATCAGATATGGTACGAGTGTTTTCTGTATATATAGATAGTGGTTGTTAAGTAGTTGGGTGATTGTGCTTGATCATTAAAACTACGGCATGCATGCCATCTTTTTCTTTCCTGAGTTCCAACATTGTTGAATAATACCTAAGGTGAGGATAGTGTGCCTTGATTATTGTACAAGTACTGTTTGCTTCTTCTAGTCGTGTTCATTAATGTTCAGAACATGCATATAGATTTTCTAGTAATTAACGTCCTTTCCATATATATATATACTGGCCGAGGTTGGCCAGCTCATGATCGATGTCGTTGATCATCAGGACATTTCAGATCATGTATATGTTAGGGGTGGCTTGGATAATGAAACCAGAAGAGACCATTTCAGATGAAAATTAAAAAAAATATTATTAAAATATTATTATTATTTTGAGATTTAAAAATATTAAATTATTTATTATATATTATGTGAGAATTTAAAAATATTATAATGATAAAATAAAATAAGATAAAACACATTTACCATCTAAACGAGGCTTAAATCTTCGTCATCGAACGTCCCTCCTTCAATTGAACCAAGAATGAATCAAATATTTATATTACAATTCTAATCAATATCTTTTAAAATTATTGTCCAATTTTTAAAGCTCTATTTGGTTATGCAATTTAAATAAGATGAGATAAAATATTTTAAATAGTAGTAAAATTTTTGAGTTAAGATGAGATAAAATAATAGTGAAATAGTTTTTACTGTTTATTACTATTTATTTAAGTGGATATTTTTAAAATTTAGATATGAGATATAATATATTTAGATAGGTAAAACTCCTCTTCCTTATATCACCATATGAGATAGTTTTATCTCATTTTGCTAGCCAAATCTGGCCGTAAGAGTACCAAAAAATAAAAACATAAAATAGGCACGCAATATTTATTTAATATTTAATATTACCCGAATTAAAGATCATTACACGACAATATATAAATGTTAGAGAAACTTATATATATGTGTGCATTTATCTCTCTTCACCCTAAAATTGGAAACAAGACACAAAATTACATATTCTTACAATTCGATTCAAAGACGACGACAAAATTAAGTGGATGGAGTACCATGCATGCATAAGTACGTACGCCGCATGTGGTATACAAGCAGTCTGCAGATCTAAACGCATAAACCCTAAAGCAAGAGTAAAATTAGAACAAGAATAGAAGATGCCAGGCCAGTGGGATCATTTCGTTACACACACACATATATATATATATATATATTGTACGGGCCGCAAAGAAGCCATGGGTGGGCTAGGAGGGCGCAGATCGAGATCAGAGCAATAGCTACGGTGCAGATTAGTAGCTATGGTGCAGAACAATAGTAATGGTGGTCGGTGGTACGTTTGCATTCAGATCAGCAGGACCAAGCACGTACATAGCTAGCTAACTATGATGCAACAGCTCGATCCTCGAGGATCTCCTTTCCAGTCAAGTTTTGCAGTCAAGACCCAAAGGGGACGTCAATAGTGATTGAAAGAATTCCTACTTTGTTTTCTTTTTTGCCTTTTAAACGAAAGCTACAATCTAAAACAATATTATCAATAAAAATTAGTTTAATAAAAAATAATGTTACATATATTTATAAAATATATAAATATATAAATATACAA
This sequence comes from Carya illinoinensis, assembly GCF_018687715.1. Classification (NCBI taxonomy): domain Eukaryota; kingdom Viridiplantae; phylum Streptophyta; class Magnoliopsida; order Fagales; family Juglandaceae; genus Carya; species Carya illinoinensis. Next base: position 43,345,666 of record NC_056762.1, on the reverse strand, counting down.
AATTTATAAAATATATTAATATCGTATAATCGTTTTTAAAAAAATAAATTTTATTATCAAAAAATTAATATTTTTTATATAATTCTCTATATATTTATTTTTTTAAATAATTATACGACACTATTATTTCTCTTTAATCAATAGGAGAAACGCCTACAAATCACCCGTTGGTCTCTCTTTAATTTTGGACAGAAGGATCGATCGACTATTTTGATATTGTAAAACAAATTTGGTTAAGAGGAAAAACTTAAAAAAATACATAGATTAATTAATATATAGTCGAAGCAAAAACTACGTGGGTTTACGTACGTCCATACGTGACTACGTCGTCGTTCACCATTGTACTTAATTTGTTTTTATGTATTACACGTTAATTTAGATAATATATATTACTATTATTTTGAATAAACATTTCGTACATTTTATTTAATAACTTTTACACTACACATCATTCACATGATATAATTTAAATTTTAAAATTAAATCTTATAAATCAAATTAGTTATATCATATGAATGGTGTGTGATAAAAAAAACCTTCAAATACCGCTTCTCTCTTTTTACTAACAAAAATTTTATCTGTAATTATTTTTACATATTCATTATGTACTTTGTTAATTATGTGATTGGTTGCATATTTTTTTTAATATAAAATAATTAATACTAAGTTTTGCTAAATTAGTATAGTGTGTAAAGAATATGTAAAAGTAATTACATATAAGAAAATTGTTTTATTAAATTGCACATATATATTCAACCATCTCTATATATATATATATATATGAGATCTAATAATCCACTTAATTTTCAGTCAGAATAACTCATGTATCTGTACGTAGTTATGAGTAGGAAGCTAGGATATATATATTAACATCCTCATGCACGCACGACAGATATTCTAATTTTTAAAAGAAATCTTGAGGTCAATTTCATTGATTGTGCGGAGTGGTGCAACACGCGATGGTCACGACTCACAATTTGGAGTTGGGGGGACAGAACACGTGGATTTAAATTCAAGAGGAGGGAATGGCCGGAATGCGTTTCATGCTTTTGCAGGCATGGTTTCTGGTTGGCCGTTCCGGAATAATTAAGTAGTACTGAAGACTTCTGGGCCATGATTACACACTGTAGACCAGGAAGGATGGTTGAATTGTCAATATCACGTAGAAGTAATTATTTTAACGAAGGGGACATATCAGAGAGTGAAAACAATGGAAATGCTCTGTCCGCATAAATTTTTAGCCAAAACTTTCCACCGACTGACTTGACCCCTATCAGGTAGATTGAAAAAAAAAAATAACAAACTGAAAATCTCCAATCTCCCTCGTCTTCCTCGTCTCCACCTGCGGAGACTGAAATTTTTTCTTCAATCTCCTCATCTCCACCTACGAATCTTAAAAATCGAAAATCCCTCATCTGCCTCATCTCCGTCATCCCCACCTAAGAACCCGAAAATCTCCCATTCGTTTTTACTTTCTGGTGAGAATGAAAAACGGTGAAATGGTCAAATTCCCATTCGTTTACTTCACAAAAACTGCTTTTTTGGGACCGGTGAAAGTGTTCAAAGCTCAACTCGGAGACTTTATCTTTTTAAAGTCAAGTGACAATGTGAACGACATGTTGTGAAATAAAGTAAAGAAGCTTAACAGGCCATTGTTAACAATGAGAAAATTGTTCCTTTTTCTTATTTATTTTTTGGTGAGTTTGTGTTTCCAAACAGATTTTATGTTTTTTGAACACTTCATTTTTCCTAATATTTGTAGATAAATACACTAACATTTAAGTAAAAATAGAGAAGAATATGGAAGAAAAACTACCGTTTGAAAGGAGGGAAAAGCAAGACCGGCGGGAGGCAAGGTCTAGACACACAGGGTGGTGCCGCAAATAGAGATATATATGCTAGTGAGGACTGGAGGAGGAAGGTGGGAGAGGCACCTGTAGCAATATTAGCAATGTGGGGAGGGTGACGATGGCTGGGTTTGCTTTCTTTTTTGTTTTTGTTTTTTTTGTTTTAATTCCCGTGACATGGCACGTTGTGGGACATGTCAGCCGGTATAAAACTTCTGTAAAAAGTTTCGGTGACTGTAGCAGCTCCGAAAACAATATGGCCGAGAAAGGGCGCTAGCCAGTAGTAGTACTAGTACTCCGGGGTTATGGACAGCAGCGTATCATGAAGGCTCTAAAAAAGGCTATAAATAAGGCCCTTCACATGATTCCAAATGCATGCATTCTCAACACTTGCGTTTCTCCATCTTGTACTCTCAACATCTGTACGTTCTCTCAGAATCTCTCTTTTTCCTAGCCTCCCTCTAGCTTCCTTTTAAACTTTTTTTTTGCAAATCCAATATTTGTTTAGAGGCATCTTAATTTTATAAGCATGTTAGAGCTTTGGTTCTTCGGCTAATCTATTTTGCATGCCATTCCAACAATACAAAATCAATCGCCAGCTTGATTGATCCTTTTCAGCTCAACTTTCTTTTTTATTGACCCAAATTAAGTTTGTGCCATTAACTCACCAAAAAAATAAGAAAAGAAGGAGAAGGGTAAGTTTAAGTTTGTGTTCACAATGGGGTATGATGAGAAGAAGCAAAAGCTAGATATGAAGCAACCAAATTCAGTCAGCTACGGGAAGCTTGCTTTTCACTACTTAATCTCCAATTTCATGTACCTCTTTCTCGTGCCACTAATCACCATAGCTTTTGCTCATCTATCTGTCAAGGATTTCGAGCATTTGTTTAGCCACCTTTATGAGCTCGATCTCGTCTCAGCAACCCTAGTCACTGCAACTACGGTTTTCCTTGCAGCCCTTTACTTAATGAGTCGTCCTAGACAAGTTTACTTGCTGGATTTTGCATGTTTCAAGCCCGACCCATCTCTGATGTGCACCAAAGAATATTTCATTAAACGATCTGAGCTTACTGGGAGTTTCTCGGAAGAAAGTTTACTGTTTCAAAAGAAGATAATGGAGAGGTCAGGCTATGGCCAGCAGACGTACGGATCAAAAGCGTTGATGGAAGTCCCGGCGACAGTGAGTGTCGAGGAGGCTAGGAAGGAGGCAGCGATGCTGATGTTCGGAGCCATAGACCAGTTGCTAGCAAAAACCAAGATAAAAGTTAAGGATATAGGCATTCTTGTCGTTAATTGTAGCGTGTTCACTCCAACGCCGTCCTTGTCCGCCATGGTTGTGAACCAGTACAAGCTCAGAGGGAATATTTTAAGCTATAATCTTGGTGGGATGGGCTGCAGTGCTGGCCTTATTTCCGTAGACCTGGCCAAACGTTTGCTACAGGTTTGTGTGCATGTTATGCAAAGCTTTGGGATAAATTTATCTTATTTTTCCTTTTACTTACTAAATTGAGGTGAAAAACGAATGGATATATGAGCCCCGTTAAGAGTAATGTATAGTAATTAAGTTCATACTCTAGTTTTGCCTGTTAAACACTGCTGTGCTCCCCTATTTTGCACGCACAAAAACTTTCTTATACTTAAAATGGCCTTGGCCTACGGAAAAAGTTCTTAAAAATTACTTGCCTTTTCTGACCTGGTTGAGATCCTTTAATTTTAATCATTTAAATACAAGCATAACATTAGATGTCCAGGTGGATTTCATGCTGCCGGGAAATTCAACAAAACAATTAACTAGAGATGCATGGTATAATTTATTCCCTTTCCTCTATCTTTGACTCATAGGTACTACTGATGGATAAGCTTGGATTATACTTCTTTCTTGACAGTACTAACCATATAAAGTGGTCTTATTCAAAGTGTTTTTGGCATTGGTCTATCATTGTACAAACTGAAATAACCATAGCTTTACTCTCGATCGCTCTGTAACAGAGCCTGCCCAACTCCTATGCGCTATTAGTGAGCATGGAAAGCATGAATCTCAACTGGTATGGTGGCAATAACCGCTCAATGCTCGTTACGAACTGCCTCTTCCGTCTGGGTGCGTCCGCTGTTCTCTTGTCCAACCGGTTATCTGATCGCCGGCGTTCAAAGTATCAACTGATTCACACTCTACGCACCCACAAAGGCGCAGATGACAAAAGTTACCAATGTGTGTTCCAAAAGGAAGACGAAGACAAACAAGTCGGGATATCACTGTCTAGGGATCTATTGCCGGTTGCTGCTGAAGCCCTTAAAACCAACATCACATCTTTGGGGCCTTTGGTCCTTCCCATGTCTGAACAAATCCTATTTCTCGCAAATTTAATAGGGAGAAAGGTATTTAAAATGAAGACAAAACAATATGTTCCGGACTTTAAGTTGGCTTTGGAGCATTTCTGCATCCATGCTGGTGGGAGGGCAGTGCTTGATGAGCTAGAGAAGAATCTTGGGCTGAGTAAGTGGCATATGGAGCCTTCGAGGATGACTCTTTATAGGTATGGGAACACTTCTAGTAGTTCTTTGTGGTATGAACTTGCGTACTGTGAAGCCAAAGGAAGGATAAAGAAAGGTGATCGGGCATGGCAGATTGCATTTGGGTCAGGATTTAAGTGTAACAGTGCTGTGTGGCGTGCATTGCGCACCATTGATCCAGCAAAGGAGAAGAATAATGTTTGGATTGATGAGATTGATGGGTTTCCAGTAGATGTGCCTGCAGTGGCATCCATTATTTATTAGATCCTTCGATCAGCTCAAGGAAGATCAATATGCATGCATGCAGTGTCTTATTTAGTACGTTTATGTTTCTATTTTATCCCTAATTCCCCGCTGAAAGTGTCTCTTCTGTTTACGAAAATGTAATAAGTTCGCATCTATTGGGGCTTAATCTGTTCGATCTGCAAGCTCAAAATCACAATATATGGGCTCGATCGAAGGTCTTTTTTCATCTGAAGGATAATATAAGTACGAACCACTACTTAATTATTTTCATGCATACATGCAATCACAAGCATCCAAACAAATAATTCTTTCGAACTAACAAATGAGTAACTCGACGGCACTACAAGAAAAATACTTATTTATTTTATGTCAAAATAAGTTTATTCTTCTCATGAATAGTCATTTTTTTCGTAAATAATTTATCATAAATACTCTTTTTATTTTTATAAGGTGGAAACTTAAATCTATCATTTGAACGCATGTCTATCGGCCTTAATCTCAAGTACTCGTTCTTGGAAAAAATCCTGCCCTATTCCAATGTGACATGCATACCTAATTAGGATCATTATTTTATATATATATATATATATATATATGCATGGCAGCCTAAAGCTATTGGAAAATAAAAAATAAAAATACAATTCATCATCGATATATAAATAAGAGATATTAACCAATCATTTACTATCATTTGAACGATGAATAAACAAATGAATGGCGCATGAACAGTACCTTTTAAAGAAAAAGTATCTGACCAAAATGAGTTGATTCCATTTCGCACGGTTTTCACTTTTATTTTCAAAATGGCCGGAGATATAATATTGCAGGAAACCGAAATCACATCATGAAATTAAACCTTTTGCTCTCAAATCCAATCATATCTTAGGTCATGTGTAATTAGTTCAAAAAGTAGTGTACTGTTAGAATGATCTGCACCACGTATATGTCTTCTATCTTTTTCTTTTCCTTTATTATTATTATTATTATTATTATAAAGGAAAACTATATAGGACCAGGACTCCTTTATTTCTTAGTATATATAGAGAGAGAAAATATCAATTAAATTATATAGGAATGTGTAAGCCGGGATGAGTTTACGTCACCCCCCCCCCCCCCCCCAATTAAAGCAAGTAATTCATCGAATTGATCATTGTTAGACGGTTTTTTTTCCCAAGCAAGCAATTAAGAAAACTTAATTTAAAATAAAAAAATGATGCATGAAGAGAAGGTAGGATTTCCCAACAAAATGCTTCAAAACAATAACAACAATGTGAAGTGTTAGAGGAAAAAAAAAAAAAAAATAGAACCAATTTCTTTTATCTCTGTCCACAGTGACGGACCTATTAAGGCCCTATGGGCCACTCCCAAAAGTTTGAAAAAAAATAATATATATTAATATTTTCTGATTTAATAAGATAATATTAATTTTATCTTGTATTAGCCCATTCTCTAAAAAATTAATTTGGCCCTCCTTATAAAATTATTTTGATTTTATAGATTATTGACTTATATTTTTTTTTATTATCTTAATGATATATTGTTCTTAACACATGATATATTTTTATTTAATACATAAGTTGTATTAAACGTATTTTATATTTATTTTAGATCTTATTATCTAATAGTTCTATACCGCAAAAAAAAATTGCATAGAAATAAAATAAAAAACATATTATTATACTTTTAGCTTTACTTGACCCTCCTGAAACATATTTGTGATTCTGCCACTGCCCACCCATGTCCTACAAAGAGGACTTCGTCTCATAAGATGGAAATAAGCTGTTTGCAAAAATATGCAAACAATGGAACCACCGCTGGTGGTGGACCGCCACTGAAAGTGGTGAAAGTGGCTGGTGCACTATTTATTTGTTGTCTTGATATGATTTTTAGAGAGATCCACGATCTATTTTTTAAGATCACCGGTTAGAAAAAATAATAACATAGTAGAAAACACGACATCGGGTGAACTGATTTGTGGCCATTCATCTGTGTTCCCTCACTTTTGTGATGGCGCATGACAGCCATGAATTGGTGCAATGGAGAATGGGTAGGCCAGATTTAGAAGATCTCGATGTGAGGAATCTATTGGTATGGCATGTGTAACAGTTGGAGGCATCAGGGTGTGATAGCACGTGAGGACCACGCGCCGAGCTTTTTGGCTCGACTATATGTCATCCTAGTAGATTAGTAGTTTCAGGATGCGATGGTGGGGCACGTATCGATGGATCGCAGCAAGAAAGTAGCAGATTTAACCAAAACAGAACTAGTGAAAAGGGAAGAGAAAAACGCTAACATGAAAGTGTATACACAGCACAGAAAGGGAAAGAGAAAGCTCCAACCTTCTCTCTGGAGACAACACTCGAAGTGATGGAGTTTTCTAGAGAGAATAAGGAAATTCTCTTAAATCGTGCCTAATTACTAAAAAAGTCTCATAAATATTTTTTTCTCCTTTGGACTGTGATTAAAAAGTCTCATAAACAGGAGTCCTCAATAACACCACCTGAACATAGAAGCACGACGATCTCTGGATCGAAGTGATGCCATGTCTCGTCGTATTCAAATAATTTTACTGGATCGTCGCATTAATAGTAGTATAGATCGAGAACTCAAACAACACATTCTGAGCATACTTGCATGGCAGGCAGCCGAGGCTTTAATACTTGTACTGTGATCGAAGATTTTCGGAACTGGTGCAAGAAATTGTCCTATTAATTAAATAAGATATTAATGGGTACGTACGTAGACGGTGAATTGAGGTCGATCATTTTGCTATATATTGACAAAATGAACCAGTGAAAGCCTCAAAGGTACCAATTAGAAGGACGTGCTATATATACTTATAATCGAGACAAGAACTTCAGAGTCAAGACTGGCAGTTGAGGAGCAAAAGGTCAAATGGTTTTCTCCATTGATTTTTGAAACCAAGGAAAAGCGATGACGACGAAGTTCTGCTACAACGCTTTTGCTAGCCACATTAATTTTTCTACCAAGAAAAAGTAATGATGCCGAGTGCAGAGCAACATTGAATATTTGATGCTGCATGTAAGTACTACTGCTCGCGTCTCCTTGCAATTTAAATTTTGCTGGACCGGAGAGAGTAAATTAGGCTGAGTTACGCAGGTTTGGATGAGAGCTACGTTGTAAGATAGCAGTGGCTTTCTTAATTTCGGGATGTTGGAAATGAAAATATTGTCTGCAATCACATGGTTTGGTTGGCAATTCTGGAACAGACATTCAGAGAAATTAGATATTCCGCAGGAGACAGGTGAAATACATTGATGATCATCCGCAGAAGGATGGGTGAAATAGGAACTCATGATCTGCATAAATATATATATATATATATATATATGATTTTAACAACAGCAAGCAAGAAGCTGGACCATATTTATGTAACTTTTGATACATTTTTTTGGGTTTACGCCTTCTAATTAATCGTACCTTTATCTTGAATTTAAAACTAATGATTGACTATAAATCATGAACGAAACAATTAGTACGTGCAGGCGTAGTTAAAAGTGGGAAAAATAAAAAATCTTTAAAAATTCCGAATCCATGCAACAGTATTGCAGGACTTGGACATAACAACACGGATAATGTTATACAACATATTTTGATCATTATATTTTTATCATATTAAGTAAGATGTGAAAAATTCATCAACATTAAATGATAAGAAAACATTCAATAAATAATAATTCAATAGTTATAAATGCGGTACATCTTATTTAATGGGATGAAAGTAAGATGGTAGTGTGAAATATATAATTTTCGTTAACACATATACCAAGCATATATATAGCAATAATATCGATCCCTATGGAACTTGTGAATTAATTAAGCAAAAACATGTTTATTTCCCTTTTCGGTATGAGAAATTATTTGTACAAGTTCTAAATAGACAAGCATCATGCAAACCCATGTAAAAAAGTGGACCACACTTGAAAAAAAATGTTAAAAAAAAACAATTATTTGTTAGTAGGATCAACTTTTTTACAAAAGATTTGTATGGATCTTATGATCTATTTAAAGCTTGTACCTAACTTACTCTTTTGAGATTCTCACCCGTTTATGCTCAAAGCCACTTTGAAAGAGCTTCTAGCTTGAATTAATGGAGGAATGAAACACACAAAGAGGAATTAATACTCATATTCCTCAGGAGTCAACACAATATTCATATTCCTCTGGAGTCAACACCAAACAATCTTATACATATACCATTAGTTGCTCGATCAGAATTTTCTAAAATTCTCCATTAATTCACCATTCGAATTAAGGATATAGATGTCAATAACTCGGTATGCATACAGACAGTATTTAATAAGATTTTGTCTATATTTTTGTTTCCTTTAAAAAACAAGGTAAGAGTTATGATTCATGTGGAGTCTTTAGTCTTGCCTTCTAACTTCTACCTCCACCCAATTTCTAAACTTTTATGTGATGTCTATGTGATAAGTGATATATGCATTAATTTCCAATTGGTTTTGCCAGCTACACGCGATGTATCAGTAGACTCTTCACCCTCCAATCCTTCAAATCGGCATGACCCCACTTCCATTCTATTAGCGCGTGGTCCTCACGCGTCACTACAGAGGCGCAGGTTGGCTATTCTGCCACTGCAAATCTACTCTTTCGATACGAGTTTATTCAGATTAATGCTTTTCCTAATCGGTAATTTTGTGAAAGAGACTAAGGACCTCATCAACAAATACTTCAAGACTTTCAACTGTAGTGCTTCCGCTTGCACCGCCTCCAGAGGTGGCTTACCTTCAAAACGTCTTTGTAGGGTCTGGGTAGAGATTAAGAAATTGGTCGCAAAATCTTTTTTTTTTTTTTCCACCTCGTTTGCATTGTGGTGGTTGTTTTGAGGTGTTTTGTCGGGGGAACCCTACCCTCTTTAACTTGTATAATATTTTATTTTAATGAAATTTGCTTGCTTAGAAAAAAAAAATTAATACCACATTTATTGCATTGAGAATTTGAGATGCAATATTGTGTCTTTTTTGGATTGTAGAAAATATTTGGGAGTAGAAAATTTTAAGAAAATTCAAATAAGGGATAGTTTTCGGGAATGTTTAGGCAATGACAAAATTTTTAAAACTTCTCAAAACTTCATTTTTCAAATATAAAACATCTTACAATTTCAAATTTTCAATTTTTTTTTATCTAATTATCATAACATTTACAGACTTTAAAAAGAATATATATATATATATAAAAGATACAAACTTTTCAAACTTCAAAATAAAAATAGTATTAAAAAATAATTTTCAAATAATTTTTTAATTTTATAATAATTTTATTCAAGTTTTACTCTCATCTTTCAAAATTCAATTAGATGTGTTAACTTAAATCATTTTACTATTATTTATGTAAAAAGTGAATTGCACACTTGTACATGAATTGTTTTTTAACATATATAGAGTTACAAAGGTGAACGGATCATTTGGACAACAATGCTATGAGTTGTATAAAGCATAGAAAAGGAATGCACAGCTGCCACCTTTCTAAACTAACCAACATAAACTATGTACAAAGAGATACAATCATGCAAAAGAATAAAATATATAAATGGAGACTAGCAGTGACTACAGTAGTGATTCATGGAGTGATTTGCAAAATTTTGTCTTTTCATGCCCCCCCTCAAGCTTAGGGTGGGACAGGGGCAACGTAGAGCTTGTTGCGGTTTAGAACAAATTTTGAATTGTTGAGGGATTTTGTAAAGATATTTGCTACCTTATTCAAACTAGAGACGTGGGCAAGTTTGATCATGTGTCGAGCTACTTGTTCTCGCACAAAATGTACATCGATCTTGATGTGTTTTGTGCAATGGTGAAAAACGAGATTCTTTGCCATACTCAAAGTACTAATATTGTCTAAATGTAATGTTGGAGGAGGAAGATCATAGCCAATATTTTTCAACAAATGCATGTACCACATCAGTTTTGCCATAGTGGATGCCAAGGCTCCGTACTTAACTTTGATTGTGGATCGAGCTATTGTAACTTGCTTCGTTGCTCCTTAAGACAACAAGTTATTTCCCATAAAGATAGCGAAACTAGTTGTAGAGCACCTGTCATCTCTTGAGGCGGCCTAGTCGGCATCACAAAAGCCATGTAGTGCAAAAACTGGTGCTTAGCTGAAATGAAGGCCAAGGTTTAGAGTCCCTTTGAGATACTTGAATATTCTTTTAACAACAATCAAATAAGGTGAACTTGAAGTTTGCATAATTTGACAAACTAATTTTACAGCATAAATAACATCTGGGCGAGTCAGTATGAGATACTGTACTACTCCCACCATTTGTCTATAAAAAGTTGGATTGGAACGTGGTACACCTTCATTGATAGAAAGATGAGTACTAGTAGCAAGTGTGACGCCCCCAAATTCCGTTTGGGATCGGACGGACATTTGAAGCGTCGAGACATGCAACACAAGGTTACCTGCCCCCGTTCATGACATATAAGATGCAATAATCCTAACATGCATCTAACATTATGCAATATTCGCAGCGGATAATTTTTTTCTTTAGCAATACTATGCACCAAACTGAAAATATCCCAATACTTAAAACATGCTTCATACATAAAGATCCATTGAATAACTAAGATCACAGCACTATTCCAAAATAGTTATGATCCAAAAGTACTGGAGATGCAACTCCATCGTACAAGTAGTAATTTAACTACTATATTAATATTAACGACGCTCCGTCGTTCAGTCGACTGTGTCTAGTTGGTCAGCTCCTGATCCTCCTTCAGGTCCTGTAACAAGATCTACCATTCGGGGGGAATGGTAGTTGGGACTACCACAGTGAGATTTGATTACAAATCTCAGCAAGTTAACAAAAAACTTCCATACAGACTAATGATGCATGTATGACAGTAAAAGCATAAATGCATAATCAAATTCATAAGTAATTAAAGCATAACTTAGCGTACAACATAACATAATTGACATAGCTTAAATTGAATCATGAACTGAACTTGACTTGACATGAACTTGATCTGAAACTTGACTTAGCATGAACTTGCTCTGAAACTTGAATTAACATGAAAAATACATACTCCACAGTTGTTGTGGCTCCATGTATTCTACGTGTAAATACATACTCCACAGTTGTTGTGGCCCCATGTATTCCACACAAACTTGACTTAACATGAAAAATACATACTCCACAGTTGTTGTGGCCCCATGTATTTTACGCATCACAATTGTAGTTAAATACATACTCCACAGTTGTTGTGGCCCCATGTATTCTACACAAACTTGATTTAACATGAAAAATACATACTCCACAGTTGTTGTGGCCCCATGTATTCTACACAAACTTGACTTAACATGAAAAATACATACTCCACAGTTGTTGTGGCCCCATGTATTTTACGCATCACAATTGTAGTTAAATACATAACCAACTTGAGATAGTAACATTTCGTAACATGGCATAACATATAACAGACAACATATTTAACATGACATATTTGTAATGTATAGTAATACATGACAGAATATATTGTGTAACAGATAAAAATTGATGACAGAATAAATTCTGTATAATAGACAATTACATGATAACTTGGCATGGCATGACATATATGATAACATACATACATACACTGTAATTCTTTTACTTAGCACACATACACAGTAGACTGCTAGTAAGTTAAAAGCTAACTTACCTCGATTTCCACGTTTCTTATAAAACCTCAAGCGCGATCACGAGGAACTGTAATTAGTGATTCTAAAAGTTAGAACTAAATCACTAATAATTTGAAATATGGAAAATACTAACTTAAAGAGTAAAATTTTTATTTTACTCTCTACATGTGGGAAAATGACCGTTTTACCCATAACTTAAGGATTTTGCATACTAACTCCAAAAGTTTCCAAAATTTACATTTCTCATGTAAATTTTGTCCTAAATTTAAATATCAACTCAGAAAAATTTAAAACTAATCACAACTATTAAAACTCCATAGGGCCGAAATTCTCATATGCTATTTCTATTGATTTTTGTTTCCAACTTGTTTTGATCAACCTTTTGATCTATGACTTATAAATATGTGATCTTCAAACCAAACCATCACATGGTTTAAAAAGATGTCTTAAAACATATATAAGCTTCTAATTCAAGATCACATGGTTAAAAATTAACCAAAACATAAATTTAGCCAAGAACATTCACACTTTGACTTATCTGAATATCTCTTTACATAAAATTTCATATCTTTGAAACTAACATCAAATATCTTCAAAATAATAATATAACATGTATATAAGATGCTTAGGATCCTCCAATAAAATTATCATAGTCATTAGAATAGGTTTAGACCACCAAAGAGTTAAACTTTCTCAAAACAGAAACTGTTTTTCCTCTTCCAGTTTCTAAGTTTCTAAATCTAAGAAAATCTTTCATCAAAACCTTTAATCATGCAAAAATCCTCAACCAATAGTCATATATACATGTTAACAATACTCCATAAAAATTTCGGACCAATATCTATCCATTAGCTTGGTTAAAAACTCCAAACTATAACATACTCTCCAGATTCACGCCCAGAATGACCTTTCCATGGTTAAAAATACTTTTGACTGACCAAATGACCATGGAATGATACGAAAAATACATCTACGGAAACTAGACTCAAAGAGGAACAACTTATATGAAGGAGACTTTATGATAAAACACTTACAAAAGGTTCGAAATGGGTGTGCAAAAGAACTCCTAAAAGCTGTCCGAGAGAGAGTGTTTGGTATTCTTTCAATGGAAAGCATAAATGAAGATAATTTCGTGGGGAGGGGTGGCTGGAGATACTTGTGGATAAGATATAGAAGAGATGAGGCTGGAGTGAGAGTTAAGTGTAGGACTCTCTTACCCGAAGTGAGAGTTAAGTGTAGGACTCTCTTACCGGAGTGAGAGTGGAGTGTAGGACTCTCTTACCTAATAATATCTACAAAAATTAACTCAAGATATTTTTACCCAATAATATCTACGAAATTAGCTTAAAATATTTTCTAATGTGGAGTAGACTTGGAAGAGTAAGGTGGTTAAAATCTTTCCATGTGTATTTTAAATCTATGTTCTTAAGATATTTTCCAAATGTGTATTTTGCTTAGGTGTCATGATCTCACACCTTGATTTCCTTCACAATTCCATCTAATGGTTTCTCTTTGTGCTAAGTATCTAATACTATTCATTATGTGTGGTTAAGATCTTGCCAAGTATCCAAATAAAATTTCGCTAACCTAATTTGGACATTTCACACTGTGATTTTGAAAACACTGCATTTAGTACGTTTATCGAGATTACTATTCACTCCAAAAATAAACGTAACAAACTTAATACTGAAAAATCCTAAATATTCAATTAAACCTAGTGGTGTAGACTATAATGTATTCTGACACTTCTAACTATCTCAAATAATTAAAATCGCATTTCTGGCACCATAGTGAGTGATAACACTAACTATGTTGACAGGCTAAAACCTATGCGATTAGTCGATTCATGTAAACTTACGGAATTTTCACGAGGTTCTTAAGGTCAAAAGAAATTCCACAATTGAATTTCTAGCGGGCTGTTACAGCAAGTGGCGTCGAGACTAGTTTGACCCCTTCAATACCAAAACGTTGTAGCAAAGGCAAAAGATATATGGTTTGTGTGAGGGTTAAAAATGCACCAGTCCAAGCAACTTGATCGCCAAGAAAATAATGCAAATCTCCCAAGTCTTTCGGAAGGTGGTAGACAAATGAGAAACAAATTTGGTGACGGACAATGCTAACGTTCCTATAAGAATGATGTCATCTACATAAATTAATAGCATTAGTATCTCAAATCCATGGAGACGAAAAAAACTAGGATGTGTCATAGGGACATCGTTGGAAACCTATTTGTTGAAGATAGTTGCTAAACTTGAGATACCATACTCATGGGGCCTGTTTCAAACTATACAAAGCTTTGTGAAGGTAACAAACATAATCTGGATGTTTTGAGCCTTCAAAACTAGGTGGTTGAGTCAAATAGGCTTTTTTCTTGCAAGTCTCCATGCAAAAAGACATTATTAATATCTAGTTGTTTAAGGGACTAACCATGAGATAAAGCCAAGGTGAGGACCAAGCGAATTGTGGCTGGTTTGACAACGGGACTAAATGTTTCATTGTAGTCAATACCTTGAAGTTGTGTAAAGCCTTGTGCCACAAGGCGTGCCTTATAAAGTTCTACCGAACCATCAACACAAGTATTGACTTTAAAAACCCATTTACTAGTGACTAAATTCGTGTTTGGAGGTAAGGAACAAGACTCTTGGTGTTGTTTTGATGAAGAGCACCAATCTTGAATTGCATAGCTTCTCGCCACTTAGGATCTTTCTGGGCCTGTTTATAGGTGTTGGGCTCAATTGGAATTTTAGTCAAGGCTGCCACAAAACAAATGGGGAGTGGATGCCGTGTAGATAGAAATATTCTGGACCTTTGTGTACCATCCTGAGAACGGGTGACCATTTGGTGTGTGTGTGTGTTAGGCTGGGATCACTTGGAAGTTGAGAAGGGGCTGCAGCTATAGGAGTTGGTAAGCTAAATGGATCCAGACCAGAAGATGACAAGCCCGTTGAATTTTTGTTCAAAGTAGTTGGGTCCAGGGACGTTGAATTTGACAAAGCAAACCCAGTTTGTAGATCTTTAGGAAGGGGCCGAACTGAAAATAGCTTCATAGCTTCATCTTATTTGAGGAAGCAGCCTGTTGAGAAGAGAATGAAAAATTATGCTCATTAAAAATAATGTGCCTTGATATATACACACATACATATATACATCCTATATTCAAAGCCATGCATCGGTAGCCCTTGTGATTTGGTGAGCAACCAATGAAGACACACTTAGTAGATTTAAAATCATGTTTGGACTTCCCAGACAATGTAAGATGGGGATAACAAGCATATCCAAAAACTCTAAAGAATGAATCATTTGGAAGAGAGTTAAAAGCAAATTCAAATGGAGATTTTCCTTAAAGAGTAGGAGTGGGCAATTTATTTATGAGAAATACAACAATTTGGAAGGTAGCGGTCCATAATTTACTTGGTAGTGAGGAATGTACTAATAGGGTGAGACTAGTTTCAACAATGTGATTATGCCATCTTTCAGCAAGATCATTTTGCTCTGGGTATTCTAGGCAAGATAATCGATGATTAATTCCTTTGGAAGCAAAATAAGTCTTGGGAAAATTATTCACAAATTCTCCACCACCATCGCTTTGTATAATTTTGACACCCGTATTAAATTGATTTTCCATCAATTTAAGATCCATGAAAATAAATAAATAACATCGGATTTTAGTGCCATAAGAAATAACCAAATATATCCTAAAAATTCATCAATAATCACTCGATAAAAATGAAATCCATCATAAAAAGTAATAGAGGCAAGACCCCACACATCAGTATGAATGGTGTGAAGAAAATGAGGAGCATGAGTGCTATGAGCTTGAAAGGGTAATTTTGCTGATTTTCCTAATGCAACTTTGACAAAAAGTAATATTTTTATTTGAAACAGAGACATGACACTAGAGTATGAAGTGTCCGAGCATGTGGGTGGCCTAGATGTGCATGCCATTTATTTGCATATACTTTAGTTGCCATGTATGTAGCTGGATAAGTAAGATGTAGACTTGAATGCAGAGGATATAAACCATCTTGAACTCTTCCTATAAGTAGCACCTGTCTCGTCTTCAGATCCTTAATGAGAAAGCCCCATGGGTAGAACATAAAATAACAACCATTGTCAGTTATAATGAGATTAAAATATCTTGCTATTCAAACCAGGCCTTAGTATCTCTTTGTATGTGACATTTTAGGCCCAAGTTCCAAACCTTTGGATACACTGGATAAAGGGATTGGGCTTTTGACTTCCTCACTTTGTTGCTCCAACAGCAAGGCCTTGGACCACATATGCAGCCCAACTATGGTAAATTTAATTACATTTTAAATAATATCAAAGAGTTTTATAACCCATCTAGAAGAATCTGAAAAACGTTGGTATTTAGTAAAACCCACTATTAAATTTATCAACTTTCTTTAGGGGAAAATAACTTTTTAAAATCCATTTTTAAGTTGCATGTGAGAAACATTATACAAATGCTAAATTTATCAAAAAAAAAAAAAAAAAAAACAGAAAGTTTGTTACTTGACAGTGGGGAAGAAATCTCATGCTTGATTAAGAGATATATAAACGGTTTCATCCCATCTCATCATTTTAATTTTTTTAAATTTTTATATAAAATATTATAAATAATTCAATTTTTTAAATTTTAAAATAATAATTATATTAAAAAATAATATTATAATAATATTTTATTTAATTTTAACTTTCATTTAAAATTATCTAATTTTACTGTTTAAGCACGCGATACACATGATTAACAAATAAATAAAATAGACATATGCAAGTCTTCATGCACATGGGGGGATGATTAATTCGGAGTCCTGACACGTGTATTTTGTCCACTTGTTACCAAATCCACGTGAATCGTGTGGTCAAGATTTATTTTTCACCTTTTAAAATGGGGTCCATCTGAAAACTAAACATGTTAAACGGGTGACCATATCTAACGAATAATAACAAGAAAACAAATTGACTTGCAGACACACCACCTCCATTCACGCTATAATTGCCCCCTATCATTTTTTTCAACTTTCCCTCACTCACCTGGCTCGGCATTCCACCTAACCCCTCCCCATCTCCTCCCAAAATTAAAGAAAAAGTAGCTCCATTTCTTTCTTCTTCCTCAGCTAGAACTAGCTGTTGTTTCTTTCTTCTTCCTCAGTTCCATGGCTGTGGCTCTCCTCCACCACCTCCTCGATGGCAATCAAACTCTTCATTTTCTGTCAAAATCAAGTGCTTGCAGACGGCCATTCACTCTCAGGCCTATAAGGGTCACCATGTCCCATAACCAATCTTATTGGACCTCCATCAATGGTGAGATTGAGGCCCATCTCAAGCAAACCATTCCGCTACGGCCTCCACTTGAAGTCTTCGAGCCCATGAGACATTTTGTTTTATCAGCCCCTGAAACCACTGCCCCGGCACTGTGTGTTGCTGCATGTGAGCTCGTCGGCGGCCATCGGGACCAATCCATAGCGACGGCCTCCGCACTCCACCTCATGTATACGGCCTCGTTTGTTCACGAGCAACTTCCATTGACAGACAGGCCTAGGCCCAAGTCCAGGCCCATGACCCACCATACTTACAACCCAAACATAGAGCTTCTCATCCCGGATGCCATGGTTCCTTTTGGGTTTGAATTATTAGCTAAAGCAGACGACCCGACCCAAAATAACTCGGACCGTATCTTGAGGGTGATCATCGAGATTGCACGTGCCATGGGTTCACAAGGAATGGTTGAGGGCCAATACCACGAATTGGAATCCTCTTCTCAATGGGACAATGAGGAAGTAAGCAACATTGCATGGATTGAGCATGTGTGCAAGAAGAAAGACGGCGGATTACACGCATGCGCCGCCATGTGTGGGGCAATCCTAGGAGGAGGAGGTGAGGAGGAAATAGAGAAGCTGAGGAGATTTGGTCTATATGTGGGGATGATAAGAGGGATGTCAAGTGGTATTGGAAAAAAAGAAAAAGGATTAGTAAGAGTGGTTGAAGAGCTAAGAAATTTGGCACTCAAGGAATTGGACGAATTCGAGGGAGGAAAATTCGAGGCAATTTCTAGCTTTGTTAATGCTTGAGATGAGAGGTCTTGATGTTGATTTAAGGAAAGAAGAGGAACATATGGGACAGGGCATGACATGGATTCAAACCTCACAAGTTGTGTCAAACTTGTTTATTTCTATGTCGAACTTAGTTTTGTCGTGAAACATGTTTGGCCATGATTGTAATTTTCTGAGAATTTACTGCGATTGGTGACTATTTCACTTCTTGCCCTTATAAGAACCTGTATCTATTTGGCATCATGTGATCCCTTGAATATATGCATGATTTCCAAAATGTAAAAAACGAGCATATACAGTGGCACGCACTTCTGCATGTGGTAGACAATGCTTCTTTATTTTTCTCACAGAAGAAAAAATAATAATAGTAAATGCCTAAAAAAAAGTGGCCAACAATGGAGAAATTTTAAAAAATTAAAAGGATTCACTTCAACTTGATTAATAAAAAGGGTCAAGAATGGTATGCTGATTAGACAATTGAAAACAAAAATCATTGAAGGTAGAAAAAAGTTAAAGGAAGCTTGTTGTTTTCTAGTTAAGCTTGTCTAAAATATTGCAAGGAGCACTGACAATCAAAGAGACTTATTGTTGCACTTGTATTAATATATACAAATGATGTTGGTGGCAGTCTTTTTCAATTGTCGAATAATTTTAGTATATCTTTGGTTTTGCCTTATAGATGCTCTCTGGGGATGCACCCAGTAGCTGAAAAGGGGAGAGCTTGGCTAGCCAGTTTATTAAGCCCAGGTCCAGGCATCGGTTCTTTTTATTACAACCATCATCATCATTGATTCATTTCTTAGTTGTTTTAGTCTTCTACATAATTAAAATTGATAATCAGGAACCATCATCCTCATAGAATAGCTGTGATGTTTTTTCTGATTTTTTTCTGATTTTTTATTTTTATTTTTTTAGAGACAGTGGGAGAGTTTATAAACGTAAATTTTGAATGAAACTAGATCATGATAATGGATAGTCTTATTATCAAGCAATATCTACTTCGACCCATGATATATAATCCTTAAATAATCAGTATATTGTTGTCTTCTTTCAATGCCTTAGCCGACAATCAAGTTAGGGAAGTACTGATCCTTCACTTCAGCTATCACAACACATACCAGAATGCAGGGTTCTGTCGAGATTTGAAAGGCAATGACCATGAATAGACCGACCTTGAAGTTAATTTCGTGTCCAAAACCGTCAACTGGTTTGCAGGGCTGTATTTTGTGATTTACATGATCATTCCTCCTAATTAAGATAAGCATTACTACATCTAATATTTTTACATTTTTTGGTCCCTCAGTAGCCCCTAAATTTTACTACAATCAAGCTTATCAAAGCAAAGGTCACATGGGAGTGGGGGACCAATTAATTGCTTTTTTACATCAAAATAAATTTCTCACACTCTGAACACAAACCAGAAGGACACCTCCAAAGACTAAAGGAACAACCACAAGCTACCATACCTAAATCTTTGAAAAACAAAAGGCACATGGAATCATGTTCATGGAGACACCCTTCCCTGTTATTCAAGGAAACCAGTTTTTGTTAGAACAGCATTCCTGACTTTGCTAAGATCCCTCCCTTTAAGGGTCCTCCCAGCACCTTCAAAAACAGAAAAAGAGGATATGTGACTTCTTGCAAGCCTTTTTGCAATGAATTCATGTGGAGGTAACTTGTAATTGTCCTCATCATCGTCATCATCTTCATCGCTGCCCTGGCCATCATTCAAATCCCCGTCATCGTCGTCATCATCATCATTACCAACCCATGTATCATACCTAGAGATCTTCTTTGACTTTTTTCTAGAAATTTGTGACCAGTCAGGAATGTTTACAGGTGCTGAATTCTGAACAATTTTGGCTTCATGAGAGGAGCTATTGCTACTGCTGCCGCTGGCTGTAGCTCTTGGTATCATTCTTGAAGCAGTTGGAAGTTGTCTAGGAACAGAAATAGAGGGTTGCTTGGGTTTGCCTACCATGGAAGTAGAATCTGTTGTATTTCTGAGAACAGCCCAGACTTCCTCTTCCTCAAAGTCTCCATCTCTCAAGGACCTCCAGAAACCACTGCTCTGCCTCAATAAACCATATCTATTCTCCATCGATGATTGCCTACAAACCCAAATATCAAAACAAAATAACAACTCAAAGCTGCTTCTTTTCACACATGGGTCTCAACCATTTCCACGGTTGATTACACATAAAGGAATTACAAGCTGAGACATACAGAGATTCAAAGATTACTCTAACTAGTTAGCAAATTCATGTTGGGGGAAAACTAGCTGAGAAAACAAGGATCTACCTTTCTCTGGAATTGGATTGAGAACTTCCAAAAGTCGCAACTTTGGTCAGATTCTGAAGCGATATCTGCAGCATGGGTAAGGAAAGTTTAAGGAAGACGGTTTATTAGGTCTGTCACCACTTTCCTGGCTAGCGCTGTATTTCTATATCCTCGTCACTTCTTTCTTTTTTCCTAGGATGTTTCTCTTAATGATGTGGTCGATTTTATGGAGCCAAATTACAAGGCGCCCTCAAGGGGGAAAGGAATAAGACGGGACTATTTTTCTTTTTTGTCTTTCTCGAGATCTCCAATGTGACGGGTATTCATTGTATTTCACTCTGGGAAATACTCACTTCTTTTACTAACTCCAGTCACTCCCTCGTAGATCCGAATAGTGGTTCAATCTATTGGGATCCTCCCATTATACGGTCATGCACAAACGCCACTTTTATCTGCCTCATTGAATCAGAACAAATGTATTTCATTAATATATATTTAAATATAAAATATATTGAGATATATATATTTTTAATATAAAAAATTAAAAACTTAATAAATCTCGTCAATAATCAATTTAAGATGAATTAAAATTGTTTTGACAAACAAACACAGTCTTAAGAGTGGCCAAAGTAAATTAGGCTATGTTTAGATAGTGAAAATATTTCATTTCATTTTTTATTATTTCATTATTATAATTTTTTTAAATTTTTACATAAAATATAATAAATAATTTAATTTTTTTAAATTTCAAAATAATAATAATATTTTATTTAATTTTTAACTTTTATCTCAACTCATCTTATCTCAAGGACACTTAAAAAGGAAAGGAAACATGGGAGTTATGATCATTGATCGGCCGTCCCTATTTAGTATAATAACATTGTTAAAAAAAAAAAAAAAATCAAGTCACAGTATTTTTGGGCACTAAGCCCTTGCTTCCTAGATTTGGTTTCCATTTTTTCCCATTATATTAAACTCTTAAGTCTAAACCCTACTTCTGACTGGAACGAGCATGTGCAATCTCAGTAAATGTGTACTTTAATGTTTATGTCAAGTATTTGATTTTCCTAGTGAAAGAGGTAGAGTTAAACTTATGCTAATCAAGCAGATTTTGAAAAGACTTATGTTGGAAGAGTGTCTGTGTGCGCGGGTACAGTGTGTGTTTGGCTAAGTTTACAACCTGGTCTAGCATTCTGTTCATATCTCCCGGTGACATAATTGTTAAAGAAAAGCACTCTTAATTCAATGTGTTTGTGCCAAGTTGGGATATGATGGCACACCCACTTTCCTAATATTCACAGCTCATAGATCAGTTACTGTCGTGAAAGCATATAAAGTGGCAAGAAGATTGAAGCAAAAGGACAACAGTAAAATTTAAAAAGAGAGGAAGAATGCAGTGTACACAGTTAAAGGGATGCTTTTCCATATTTACATGTAAAAAAAGGAGAGAGAGCATGCAATAGAAATACATTACAAACAATGCGAGAATCTTAGTACTCCTGATCAAGAAAAAGTCCTGTGGCAAGAACACTTTAGATACGACAAAGTTGCTGTGTTAAACAAAAAGACAGAAAAGTGAATAGATTTAAAGACAAAGTTGCCGACTGAAAGGGATTTGGTTCCTGGAAGCTCTCATTGCCCGGCAATGTGACGCACATGCAACAATTAGGAAGCCGTCATTCATCGTATTCGGCTATCAAATTGTGCATTATAAAACAAAAAACCAGACAAACCGATCAGATTTTTTGTTGCTCTCAGCCTCTTGGATTACTTCAAAAAACAAGCAAGAGAATCTTGGTAACCCCTTGGGATTCATTCTACAGAGGCGGGATAGACTTTAGAGTATTAGCATTTGCTTCATCAAAAATCTAGCTAAATATAAAATATAATAAATTTCATCAAATTAGAACTGCATTAGATTAGCTAAAAGGATGAATGGGGGAAGATATGAGCTACAGTAAAACTTGTGGTTCCTTCAAATTTGAAGTTTACTGTTCATCAAGCAAATGTCTTTTTTATTCAATTTTAATCAGTGGATTTTCTTGATCTTTTTCAAGTGTTTTTACAACAAAAATTAGTTATTTCTTTTACCTTACTTTAAATGTTACATAACAGAAAAAATAAAAGCTACATTTAGTTGAAGGTTGATACTTTGTAGAAGGCTCTGGTCATGTTTAAGGTATACTATGGGAGATTAATGTTTTTTTTTTTTTTAACTAGCTTTTGTGAATGTGCTTTCTTGTCAGCATTAAATGATCATAGTAGGGACTACTATTATCATGTTAGTGCACATATAATAGCACCCTGGATGTGCAAAATAATACCAAAGGACTAATTTGCATAAATTGAAAGAAATGCTTTGATTTGGGAATCAATAATTTAAGTATTAAATTAAATTATTAATGTGGTTAGTGTAATTGTAAAATATAAAAAATAAATTAAAAATATTATTATTAAAAAAATATTATATTATTATTTTGATGAATTTAATGACTAATCTAATGTATAATTATGGATAAAAAAATTTTAAATTGTATATTTTTATCAAATTTTAAAAATTACTTTAACAAGCCAATGTGGTGATCATAACCTTTAGCCTCAGGCGTGCACTCCATAAGTGTCTACTCATATTGGCCTCACTTTCCGGAAAGTTCTGACCAAGAATCAGAAAGAAGTCAACTGGTTTCAGTGATATACTTTACTGGCAAGTATTGAATTTTTCTATGACCCTTTTCTGGGACTAATTTTTCTTGGAAAGAGAAGATTTCCTTTGAATGAGCATTGATGGGTTAATAGGCTCGATTCACATCAACGAGTTAAACATTTTTTTTATAAGGCTTAAACTTCTGGTGTGCATTGCTTCAGAAAGGCCGCAATAAAGTTTGCGGTAGCTCCTTGACATTATATGGCCGACACCCTGAATATATGATCAACAGCTACCCTTGTGCGTGAATCAGCTTGCTAGACTACCATGAATAACAACATTCGACTAATGTAATTTTTAGCTTTTTAAGCAGCATCTGACTGAAGTAATATGAAACAGAATCCTGGATACTGAGATAAAGCTAGGAAAAAGTAAACAATTTGAATTCCGATGAGAAATTCATGGTTTTTTTTTTTTTTTTTTTTTTTTTTTTTTTTTTTTTTTTTTATAATTTAATGCGTGGATCAATCAATTAACAAACGAAATGAGGTGATATAATAAACAAAAGGCACCGTATTGTAGAAGATCAAATGTAACGACTTCCAACTTAATTCCATATTCAAGATCTCAATGTGTATTACAACTCAGGATATCATTACAAGAAAAACTGTCTATGAAGATGTCGATATTCGTTACAAGCTTGACAGTCAATCAAGCTGTGTTAGTGCCTCAGCTCCTGCAACAATCTCCAATAACTCACTAGTAATTTTTGCTTGTCTCCCCCGATTGTATGCAATTGAAAGAGTCTTCTTCAACTCCACTGCATTATCCGTTGCATTACTCATAGCATTCATCCTAGAGGCGAGCTCACTTGCCAGTGATTCCTGCAATGCCTTCAAAATCTGGCTATTCAAATAAAGAGGCATCATGGCATCAAGAATCTGAATTGGATCCTGCTCAAACTGCATCAGTGGCGATAACTCCATCTTTGCCCTCACACTATCCCTCTCCACAAAAAACTTCCCCTCCTTAGTTGTCAACCTAAAGAACTCATCCTCCATGGCATCAACACAGTTTCCATTCACATCACACACAACTCCTCTAGGGGACAATGGAAGCAATGTATGAATCACAGGATCACTCTTAACCAATGACATGAATTTAGTATACACTAGCTCAACCTTATCAACCTCTTCACTGACAAATAGCGAAAATACATCATCTGCAATCGCTTGAGCTTCTTTCACCGTAGGGAAACTCCCTCCTTCAATAAACCTATCCACCGGGATGTTATCCCTACGCCTGAAATATGAATTACCCTTCTTGCCAACACTGATTACAGTGTAATCCAATCCAAGATTCTTTAATTCGGAGAGCCGGGTCTCAGCCTTTTTGATAACTAAGTTGTTGAAATTGCCGCAGAGACCCCGATCACCAGTGATAACCACAAGGGCAACTTTCTTGATAGGCCTAACATTTGTTAAAGGAACATCTATGTCTTCTAATTGAAGCTGCTCATTGATATGGTATAACATTTCTACAAGGGTCTCCGAGAAGGGTCGGCCATTGATGACAGCCTCTTGAGCTCGTCGAACCCTTGCGGCCGCCACAAGCTTCATAGCCTCAGTGATTTTATGGGTATTTTTGATAGCATCAATCCGCCCTCGGAGTTCACGAACACCACAATAAACTTGGGTTGTTTGCGAAGATTGAGATAGATCACATGGGAGAGAGATATGGGGTAAAATGCGAAATGGTTTTTGGTGGGAATTAAAAGAAAGTGAAGAAATATTAGAAATTGAAGGTTTTGCAGAGACCCACATAGCTATGATAAAACCTGTTGCTGGTGAAAAAGAAAGGTGTGGGGGAAATGGAAGGATTTTAGCAACTTATCCTGGGGTTTTCTACAACAACATAGATATTTGAGCTTTGAAGATTTTAGGTTTTAGAAAATGTGATGAGAAGGGAATCTGAAGGTTCTTACCCGGAGGAGACTGGAGTACTGGTTCTGCACTCCCCGGCAAGACTAACACACCAATCTGTGTCTGGACAGTCTGATCAATTTGAGGGACTGTTTGGTTAGCGTGATAATCCAGGGCAAAGAAGAAAGGAAGGAGGAACATATATTGACAATAACTAGATAAAAATGCATCTGAACGGCATTACATTTAAGTAACAAATTGAAAGAAGAGTAATGCTACTTATCATCCTATGATGTGGCATTAGATAATTGGAAATTATTAATTACATTTTACTCGTGAACCTATTATTTAATGCCACATCAAATAGATTTTTCCATAATTTTATCAGTTCTGCTAGGGAGCAGCTGAGATTTTAACACACTGGCCACACCGGCCTGTGTGTATAGTGACATGTCTTTTTTTTATATGAAAAATTAATGACAAACCGTAAAAGGGTGAAAAATGCTTACCGAGAACGAAAGAACCACTACTGAGGAGAACATGAATGAGCCACTACCTAGAAACGAACGAAAGCCATTTCAAAGGAGTGAAAAAGCCCCAAGCTCTGCATCTTGTTCCCAAGCTGTGAGCTCACCGTGAAACGTTCCTAAGGCCACCGACGTAACTGCTCCGTGCTCACCTCGCCGCACCGACGTCCACTGTAAGTTTATATACTTATACACTACAATGCACAAGCAATAATCAGACTGTCATAAGCAACAACTAGATGAGAGAGACAGAAAATGGGCCTGCCAAATATTGAAGTGCAAAATTCAAAACCAAATTCCTAACATAAAATCTATTTTCCTTGTTGTCCCTTTTGGTTGCAGAGAAAAGTATAGAACGCCAACTGAAACAAAGATCCTGACAACTTAACCTTCAACCCAATGGAAGTTCCCCAAATATCAAAATTTACCAAAAGTCCTCAGCAAACAAATAGACTAATAACCCAAAAGGAAGAAAAGTTATAAGTAAAGAACTCACAGAAAAAGAGTCAGAGAGAAGTTGGCTTTTCAAACGAAGAAATGTGAGCCAATGAACTGCATACTTGAGATTAGGATATAAGGGAGATAAGCACGAGTTCAATAAATCATAGAAACCCTAAATCATAGAAATCAAACTAAATCATAGAAAACAGTTTAATAATAGGAGCTCACGGCAAGTGTTGAAAATGGGTGCCGGCGAGATGGACCTCTGAGAGGAACGCTCCAGTGGGTGACATTGCCTTCGCGGGAACGGGAAGGGGGAAGGGGAAGGTCACGAGAAGAAAATTTGGGTTTTTATTACTGGACCTCTAGTTTGGTCATTTTGCATTGAGTTTTGCTACATATAAATACAATCGCGTATTAATATGTGTACCAACACTGATTTATTCATACTTAAAATTTAAATTAACACTGTTTTCAATAAAATTTACTTTTTGACCAATCACATCATATTGATACACAGATTAGTACACAATTGTACTTGTAACTATACTTTTCTTTTTGCATTGTGCCAGCGTGACAAATGTGTGCGGCCACGGTGCATTAAAATAAGAGTAATGTTACATACAGTCATTTTTGCGCATTCTCTGTGCACTCCACTGATATGATTGGCTGGATTAATTTTTTTAATACACAATTAATCATATCACTAGAGTGCACAAAGGAATCTACAAAAATGACTCCATATAGAATTTTACTTAAAATAAAGGCTTCAGATAAGAATTATCGTAATTTTATTGAATAATTTTGAACGGAGAAATGCTTAGTAATAAATTTTTAATTAATATATGATTTATCTTTTTAATTTAAATATAATAAATTAGATATTAATTTAAAAAAAGCGCGTGGGAAAAGGCTTTAACCTTGAATTTCTTTGATTACGTGATAAAATTAAGAAAAATATTATACGTCACATCATTATTTTATTTTTATATTTTATTATATAAGATGCAATTTAATGGTAACAAAATTTTTTTAAGGAAAGATTAAATTTTTTAGTATGCGACATATTGACATTTAAAAATTATAAAAATATCAATATATGTATAAAATTAAATCTTGATAATTTGTAATATATATGTAAAAATAAAATTTTAAAAATAAAATATTTTAATATACATTTTAAATTTTTGATGATAATATTTTATGAAATAATATTTATCTATTATTATTTTTATAATACAATATTTAAAATTTATTTACTTTGTATAAACTATCAAGCGATCTTTTAGAATATTATATTTTATTTTAATATATATGTAAGTTAGTTTATTAAATTTCATGTAAATTCTAAATATTTTCATATTATATTAAGCATATAATATTATAATAAAGACTTTAAATAAAATTTTTCTTGTTTGATGAAGTTTAGAAAATAAAGCCTCTTAACTACTTTTCATATAGATCACCAGCCTTAAAATGTTTTTTTATTTTAAATTCTAAATTAAGAAATCTAATATTGTATAATAAAAACTTTTGGATCTATATTAATAAGTTTATTATTATTTTTAAACTTAATTTTAATTTAATTTTGGGGAGATCTTATTCTTAAAAATAAATAATATATAAAAATTATATAAAATTTTGAGATCATAAGATAAAAATTGAAGATATATTTTTAATTATATTAAAATTTTATAGAATATAGAGAGAGTATAAATTTTTTACTGATCTATTAGTATTTGGAGGGGATCCAAGTTGTCCAGTACTTTAAAGTAGTTCGTGTATTTTTCGGACAAACAAAACCCAGGTTCTCCCCGTAACCCTGCAGACGACCATATTCTTTGCACAGAGAGTTCACCGTTTGGCCCCCGCTTTTTCTCCGTTCGATTAGCATTTTCAGAGGGCAACGTGGTATTAGTGGGTCCCATTTGAATCTTTAAAATCAGATATGTCGAAGCTATTTGCGAGGATTGTTGGGTACTTCGGCAATCGGAATCTGGTTGGGGTGGACAAAGCGGGCAACCGGTACTTCACCAGAAAGGAAGAGATTGATGGTATCAGTAAGTGGGTCTCAATCCCAGCCCTTGTTTTTTTTTTTAATGTCCTAGTACTATTTGGTTATTGTTATTGTCCTAGTACTTATCAAAAATGTATTTTCAGTTTTGCATCATGCTGTATCTTTGTATTCGCCAATTGGGTTGTATTGTCTTTGTATTGATTGAATGCTTCACTGGTTTCTTTGTTCTTTGATATGAAATACTGCAAGTATTAAGCTTACATTTTGGTGGTGAAAGGGGTTGTGGTTATATATTAGGGAGTTTGCTTATTGAAGATATGTGGATTTTTATATAATTTATGTGCATTTATTTTTTGTTATGTGTAAATCTTATGCTTTTAATTTATTTACGTGCTAGTGAAAGAGAAAAGATGGGTTCTGTTCAGGGGAGAGGAGGATTCAACTTCTATTCCAGGTGATTATTTCTAGACTTCCTCTAAGTTCTAAATTCTTTCCTACTCTCTGCTTCAACATTATCCCTAAACTAACCATATGGCATTTATTCCTGTGTTTGATGGTTTAGCTGGAACATCTGCTCACAACTTATATTTGAATAGAAAGGCATCTTGTGTGGATTTCTATTGTACAATAAGTTACCTTTGTTTCTTTACATGATGGTTGATTACCATTTTCTTGCTGTAGTTGAATGGATATGCTGGCTTAATGGGCAGCGCAAAATAGCTCCAACCCCTGAGGTAAATTAGAAAGTTTCTGTTAAATTTTCCTTTTTTCCCCCTTCACCATTTGGGGTGAAACCAACCGAGTCTTCAAGATTTCAGATCATCGATTGGTTTGATTTAGATTATATATTGATTACTTTTATTTTTTTGAAAAAAAAAAGAAAAATTTTCCTAAAATTGCTTGTTGTGGAGGAAAATCATGGAGAGTGACTTTGTGTCCTCTCTCTCTCTCTCTCTCTCTCTCTCTCTCTCTCTCTCTCTCTCTCAATTATCTGGAAAAGCAACCTACCAATGATTGCTTCTTCTGAGTGACCTCTATCTTTTTCTGGCCACTTTGATTTCCAGCTTATCAGATATTTTCTTTCTAAAAATTTGTTTGCAAGTTGACTAAAATTGTCAATGAATTGCATTCATTTCATTCTTTTGAGTGCCTCTCAAGAGTTTCTTATTTTTATAATACATGATCCTCAATAAAATTAATGTTACACCACAATGTCTAGGCCATGAAAGTGAAAAGAATGAGTTTATGGAACCTTGAATTCAATTATGTTGAAGTTTCTTGGCATCGATCAATCTGTAAGATTTTCTTCAGTGAACTGATAGCATCGTCTTTCTATAGTTTTCTTTGACAACACTGGGCGTTTTTTGAATTTTGATTAATCTGTTGACCGGTGAATCTTGTCCAATTTAACTTATTTAGAATTTGGCTTGATCAAATGTTTTGTAATGATCAAAACTGTATGATATTGCTTTTTAATTTTCTGCTCCTCTTATTTTGGCTTGGGGGAGGGGAACATAGAATTTTGTACCAAATTTCTGGTTGATTCAAAAAGTTTCTTTTGATTAGTGATCTAAAACTTGGACGCCCTTGCTGTGTTAGACACACATGCAATAACTCTTGCTTAAAGAGACAGAATGTTGATCCCTTCTACAGGAAATTATGGAACTGGAAGCTAGGCGTGAACGAGTTCGACAGAATGTTGCTCGTATGGGTTACTTCTGCTATCACTTGACTGTTCTCCTTTGTTTCTTGTGCTACTCTACCGCAAATGATCTCCTTTATATTTTGTGACGACATATTTTCTGGTTCATGGAATAAGTCAAGTAGCTGATTATTCTACAATGAACTTTTTGCCAATATCAGTCTTCAATTGGTGACTTTCTTGAGTGTATCATTAAAAATTTAGAACCAGATGTGAACATCTGCAAATTTGAGAGTTTACTTTTCTTGTTCTTTTATTGGAAGAATTTGGGTTATGTCTGAATTCTTTGAATATTAGTGAATAACGATCCTATTTTCACCCTTTAACTACCAACCGTTTTACATTTTGCACCCCAAATTACCAAAATTTTGATATTGCAGCCTCTAACCATAAAAAACTGACAAATAGAACTCTTATTCAATTATAGTCATTAACATGGATGAAAATAGGTAATGTGACACAAGCTTGATGGCAGAGTGCAGAAAATACTATAAGGTTAGGGTGCAGAATTGCTATCAAGAACTTTTTTTGTATACTTATCAAAAAAAAAAAAAAACTTTTTTTGTATAAGAAGAAATTTTATTAGAAACGAATGTATAGGTGAAGCCCGTGTACACAGGCATATAAAGGAAGTATACAGCTATCAAGAACTTTTAAGTTGGACTGCTGTACTATCACTTTTCAGCATTATACAAAGACCTTGACAGAGGTTTTTATTTCACAAAGGTCTCAAGAAAGAAGAGGAGGAGGAAAAGAGAGCCAAAGAAGGGAATGCTCGCAAAACCAGCATCAGTGGTCAGCTACTTACCTAAATATTTGCTTGGTAATTGTATGGTGATATTGATTAATAACTTATGCATACACTCCAAATGTCTAGGTAAAGTTGGAGGTCCAGACTTGAAAAGTTTCATTCGACAATTTCCAGATGCATTGGAAGGTATTGGAATCTTTCACAAATTGCTCAAGTGATCATTTTCAATAAACACTCTGAAGGATTTAAAACATGTAAATTGTGTCAAAGTGACAGAAGTTATAAACATATTTTATAAATTCAGTTATCTGTTTAAAGTTTAAACTCAGAGAAATATTATGAGATGAGAAATAATATTTGTAGTTATAGAGTGCGCATGTGCCGCATACTCTTTTTGAGAAAAGTGTGTAAATATGGGACCCATATGAAAAAACTAATTTTTTAATAGTAGACCCTACTCTTTTTAAAAAGAGTGAGCAGCACTTGCACAGCCCATGACTATATTTAGCATTAATTGAGATGAGATATAGATGGATTATCACATGCTGGGTTCTCGACTGGACATGTAATGTTATGCATCATTTCACATGTATGTTTTATAGTTGTTACCCATTTGGACTAATGTTACAACGGTAGTCTGATGCATGTATGTAGGCAAGTTTGTTTGTATTATTAAGAAATGCAAAATGCTAGATAACACAGTCTGTCCACAATTTCTGGGTCATTTAAGTCTTCTCTATTGTTAAGAAATAGGAACTAGATTTTTATCTATGCTTTTGGTTCTCATGATGTTTCCATTATGGTAATTGCTATCAAAGGTGGCAAAGTCAAGGAAGCTTCTGATGCAATGGATGGCACGAGGTGGGTTAGCCCAAATTTTTATTTATAATAGTACCAAGATAAAGTAACAGTAAAGCTGCAATTTTTCAAAGCTTAGAGCATTTAATGTAATGCAGTGTGTGTTTTAAACAATTTTCCTGCGTCTTTGATTCATTTTCTCACATCATATGTTTTGCTTACAGGAACTCTAAAGAGAGAGCGACAGAGAAAGCAGAAACAGAGCAAGAGTAAGTTCACTAAACTTGGGCCCTAATACTTGGAACTGCCAAGACCTTGGAGACATGAAATAACAATGAGATGGAAATGCTTTCGATGTCCCTTTTTCTGTCAATAAAAATAGCCAACACCCAACTAAGAACTAAGTGTCACTTCACTGGACATGTCATATCAAAGGAGGAGGAAGATCGGGGGCGGTTGGAGAGGTTTCATTTTTTCCTTTTTTTTTTTGGTGCAACGAACTAATGGTTCTTCATCTTTAAACCTTATTCTCAGGTCTTCGGAACCTACCGGATCTGGCGCATCGTTTAGGCCAGGGACATGGCAACCTCCATCATGAATGATCTCATGTTCAGGGGCATTGTTCCATGGAGCTAATGTTTTTGGCATACTGCTCCATCTATGTTCTTTAAATCAGTCTTCTCTACAATTTCGGTAGTTTTTGTGTGCAACAGTGCAAGTGAAATTAGGATTCGAATTTTTCTCTTCAACATACAAATGAGTACGTTTTCCCCCAACCTGAAATTACAGTTTATTGAGCGTTACTAAAGTTCCTTGCCAGATGTGATTCTTTCTGCACATATGTTGGAGAATAATAATAAAGAACTTTTTCCCATTTTCTTCGATGTGCAGAGAGAAACTGTGTAACTGTGTATGCTTCTTGAGGAGTTCCTGCTGGAGGACTGTCCGAGTACCAGATAGCCCCAGATGCCTTACTATAATACCATAACCAACTCATTCACAATATTTTATTTTATTTTTTGAGAAATTTAGATGATTCCTAAACATTAAATTAAAGAATAATGTTAGATATAAGTTTGTGCAAGTTTTGCTCACACATTTTTAAAAAAGTAGAATTTATTATTAAAAAAATTATTTTTTATGTGAGTTTCAGACTTATTTATTTTATTTTTTATTTTTAAAAAGAAGAGTGTATGGCTTGCACATTCTATAATTATAGATATCTTTTCTCTAAATTAAAACGTGAAAATCCTGTAATTTTTATTTTTTTTGAAAAATTAATTTATTTACATTGCCAAATATGAAAAGAAAAATAAATATTAGGTTAAATCAATTAGAACATGAATAATATATATAATATTATTTATTATTATTACATAAATAATAATATATATTATAGATTATTTTATTATATTGATCTATAATATAACTTTATATTATAGATTAAATCTATTTCACAAAATATATGACGTCAAGATACTGTATTTTTTATATCAATAACTTTTCTACACGAGAAGGCCACCCACTTTTTGGGGCTTTCCAGAAAACTCGCAGTCCGTCGCGAGCCCTCGATCATCAACGTTGCTTTGATAAGGATGGTCAAACAGAATCCAAATGACCCCCCACGGAGACGGCCCCATCTATCACCCCTCCACTCCAATCCAACGGCCAAGATAATACCAATCCACAAGGTTCGTTCGCGTATTTACACGAATGCCACTATGCCAGAAGCCTCTAGCTAGTACTGCATGGTAGAAAGAGAAGAAGACGCAGAAGTAGATTCCCCCGCCGTGTTTTGCTCGCAGAGCTTCCTTCTGCGTCTGTCTGTCTGTCTGTCTCTCTCTCTCTCTGACTTTTCATATTGATATTGAAGCCATGTGTATAGTCACCTCAATGAAGTCATCGTCTTCCTGTTTGTTCGCTGCTTCTCGAGTCCGCTTCTCCTCGACTCTCTCCAGGCTATCTTCGACGACGGCCTCGACTTCTGTTTTCTCGAGAGCGTCCGTTTTGCTCGCCAATTATAAGCATAGGTCTCTGAGCTTCAATTCGTCGCTTCGCTCGTTGAGATGCTCGGCGCCGCGGTTGAGCCACGGTCTCATCAACTGCAGGTCCCCTCTCAGTCTCCGGTCGGAGGTCCGAGTCGCCGCTACTGTTATCGAACGCCTCGAGCGAAAACTCTCCACTTCGGGTCTCGTTCTCTTGCTCTGACTTATATATGCAATAAAGACACTGATATTGATGCATGCATGTTGTTGTATGCGTGCGTTCCGGGGAAATGGTGGAAACTTGCAATGGTTACAGTTTTGGATCATGTCTGATTACTGAGGAAATGGAAATAATCATTTTAGTACGCGACGTTCAGTGATTTCGCGAACTTGTGCTAGTCTGGTACTATGACTTTTGACTTGGTAGTTTCTTTTAATATAAGTCAATGGTTTTATGATTTTTTTTTAGCTATTGATGTTCGAGTATTTCTGAGCTGTAAAAAATTTATCTGGTTTGTTGCTTGTAAACTGTGGAAAAAGATCAGAGTCGTAAATGGTTGAAAAGTGAGACCTGTGTGTTTATTGGTTGATTTCTTGGTTTTATTTTTTTTAGCTATTCTTTTGTAAGATTTTTAAATGACATTGCATTCTGGTTTTGTACGTAGACATAGGCGAAAAGAAAAGAAATTAATGTTCCACCTTGTTTCTATGTCTCTGAAAACAGAGAGATATGGAATGATAAAGTGAAGCATCATAGAAAGCAGTGTGTATTTAAGCTTGGTAGGAAATTTGTTTTGGTTCGGTAAATTCACTTGATGCCTGTCATTGCGATGGATTAAGAATTTCTATGTATATTTTTTTTAGCCAATCATTGTTGCACAAACTTTTGATATTTTTTCCCCATTCAATCTGTTCAGCTTCTGAACATGCTTTCAAGAAAATATTGACCGGTCTTCCCAAGCCTGGAGGTGGCGAGTTTGGAAAATTCTATAGTTTGCCTTCTCTGAATGATCCGAAAATTGGTATGCAAGTTAAATGTACGCTAGGTTATATTTGCAAATAATGTTTTAATTTTATGCTTTCTCTTTATCCATTTCATGTGTCATTCGGAATCAAGTATGTTGATGGCAGAAATTGGTACGAATGATTTCCTAGTAAAAATAAAAATTTTATTTGTGAATGAATTACATTCAATATATTTTAAGTGGATTTGTTATTTTCCAATTTCCTGGTAAAATCGATATCTTGGTAAGATCATATTCACTATTGCTAGTTGTACATGTTTCTATGGTATCTAGATAAAATCGCATTTGTTCTAATTTTCATCTATTACAGACAAGCTTCCGTACTCTATAAGAATACTTTTGGAATCTGCCATACGTAATTGTGATAACTTCCAAGTTACCAAGGATGACGTTGAAAAGATTATTGACTGGGAGAATTCATCTCTGAAGCAAGTTGAAATTCCCTTCAAACCTGCTCGCGTTCTCTTGCAGGTTCATGGCATGCCTTAGGTGTTTTTTTTTTTTTTTTGTTAAATTTAGAGACATATGGTCCATGTTGTGAAGCTTGGCTTGTGTTGACAGGATTTTACTGGAGTGCCTGCAGTGGTCGACCTTGCTTGCATGCGGGATGCGATGAAGGAGCTAGGCAGTGATCCTAACAAGATCAATCCATTGGTTTGTAAACTTTCCATCATTATGCTTTTTTTTTTTTCTTCATATTAAGTACCAATGAGTTTCATCTGCTGGGATTTTAGTCATCTATGTGTTAGTTTTGGTCTTTATTCCTATCCTCAGGAAGTTATAAATGGTCAGTAATGGAAATTGTCTTTTGATAAATATAGCTTTTGTTGCAAAACAGAGTAATTCTTGCTTTTGTTTGTAGTCATAAATGATGATGTTTCACAGAACATCGAACCTTTTATATGCATTCCAAAATTACAGTACATTTTGCGTGTTGGTTTTCTCATTACGCCTTGCCCATCTTATATGAGTCATCTAGGGAAGTTTATTTCGCATGTCTCAACAATGTGCATTCAAATCCAGGTTCCAGTGGATCTTGTTGTTGATCATTCTGTTCAAGTTGATGTGGCTAGATCAGAAAATGCAGTACAGGCTAATATGGAGCTGGAGTTTCAGAGGAATAAAGAAAGATTTGCTTTTCTTAAGTGGGGATCATCTGCTTTCCATAACATGCTTGTCGTTCCTCCTGGTTCTGGAATTGTTCACCAGGTAAGGAATTTAACATAATATTTAGTAAGAATCCTCGTTTTACAGCTTGGTGAGTTGATAGGGTTGTGAGGTGTTTACCAATTGTGCACCATATCCTTTAGAGTGCAAAATTTGTGGTGCACTACCATGCCTGCCTTTCAGCTCTTAGATAGGTCTTGCTTGCTGTTAAGCCAGTCACTTTGCTTATCAAAATTGATGGATTTGGAACCGCTTTTCTAATGAATTTTAGGTTAATCTGGAATACCTTGGAAGGGTTGTTTTTAACACCGATAGCATTCTCTACCCTGATAGTGTGATTGGTACTGATTCCCACACAACTATGATTGATGGGTTGGGAGTTGCAGGCTGGGGAGTTGGAGGAATAGAAGCTGAGGCAGCAATGCTTGGCCAGGTAAAGTGTGCTGAATTAACAAGGCATTCCTTCTGTCTTGAAGCAAACTGTTATGAAATCTAGTAATCTACTTGACGGTACAGAAAAGCATCAACGTGGCATGTTCTTATTTTCTATGAAATGCATTCCATGGTGGATGCTAAAGAAGAACTTTATCATGCAAATATGTCAAGATTCTCATACTGGATGCCATTGTTCCTTGTTCATACTGTGACCTTTCTAATATTTACTGCTCAGATTGTGAAGTGCATCCTGACACATATCTGTTTTCTTTTTACAGAACGGGTCATGTGCATTGGGCTATCCATGCTTTTCTTTTCTTTTCTTTGTTTCCCTATTATTATGCTGGACATTGTTGTTGGATCCTCTTGAACATGTCTATGAAGAAAAAACATGTGGCTCCTTGTTCGGGTGTTACTTTTGGGCACTTTTTTGTTGGTGAAGATGATTAACCTATTCAATCTACTGTAAAAGAAAAAGATGCCTACACTTTACTGCTTAGGTTAATCTGGGAATACACAACCTGACAATCTTTAATTGACACACACTCGATTTCATTCTTTGGCTAAGATGTGTGCATAATTGGCTCCTCACTCAGTATTGCAAATTTGACAGCCAATGAGTATGGTGTTGCCTGGTGTTGTTGGATTCAAGTTATCGGGGAAACTGCGTGATGGTGTTACCGCTACCGACTTAGTTTTAACTGTGACCCAAATGTTGAGGAAGCATGGTGTCGTTGGCAAGTTTGTTGAGTTTTATGGTAAGCTAATGCCTCTGGACTACAGAATTCTAAATTTCAATGATTGAACTTCATATCTATGGAAGTTAGAAATTAGAGTCATTGGGCATTATTTCTCTACTGTGTATATAGATGTAACTCGTTTCCATATGCATACAGGTGTGGGTATGGGCGAATTATCACTGGCTGACAGGGCCACTATTGCTAACATGTCTCCTGAATATGGGGCAACCATGGGCTTTTTCCCTGTAGATCATGTCACATTGGATTATCTCAAATTAACAGGAAGAAGTGATGAGACAGTGAGATTCTTCTTTTTTCTAGTTTTGGTTTTTTTTTTTTTAATATTAAATTCTCTTTGGAGGGAAGAGGTGCTAAAACTATTGCTCAAATGATGGAATATTATTTGGAATGACCATTTTTTTCCTTTTATAGGTGTCAATGATAGAATCATATTTGCGTGCATGGTCCCTTGCTTCAGGTCAAATTCATTACAAGATAGTGAATTAAAATGAAAGTCATAGATCTGAGGCCATGGATACTATTTTTGTGATCTAGCCTGAACAAGAGAGAGTATACACATCTTATCTGCAGTTGGACTTGGCAGATGTTGAATCCTGTGTTTCGGGACCGAAGCGGTATGCTCTAATCAATGGTCACTTTCTTTTTTCCTCCCTTTTAATTTATATTTATATTTTATTCTTCAATCCATGATTTGCTACTTGTTAACCTTAATAGGCCTCATGATCGAGTCCCATTGAAAGAGATGAAGGCTGATTGGCATGCATGTCTTGATAACCAAGTTGGATTTAAGGTGAGTGCAAATAGACCTGATCATGTGCCGAGCCAGGCTGGGCTTTGTTCTGCCTGTGCTTTATAAATGTGAGAGTAAAATATTGAGGCCTGGGCCTAGCCCAGTCAGCCTATAGGTCAGCCCTTATTTTTCAGGCTATATCCTATGTAAAATTAACTCTTAACTTGTTCTATTTTCTGAAAATCACTTGGACCACTAATTAGGATAATTCTAGGATAGACACAAACTAACAAAATTAATCAAGAAATGCAAAACGTGTAATAGCTATACAAACTATGCTCATTTTATTCAAGTTATCCCCTGAGCTGTATATGACATCATGACAGTGGTGGAACAAAAAATGTCACACTCTCTGGTTTTGTGTGTGCGTGTACATGTTTTAATTGATTATTTCTTATGCATGTATATATGATCTTTCTGTTCCTTTCAGGGCTTTGGTGTACCAAAGCAAGAACAGGATAAGGTGGCGAAATTTCCTTTCCATGGACAACCTGCTGAACTTAAGCATGGTAGTGTGGTCATTGCAGCTATTACAAGTTGTACAAACACATCAAACCCTAGTGTCATGCTTGGTGCTGGTCTTGTCGCAAAGAAAGCCTGTGAATTGGGTTTGCAAGTCTGTTTTGGAATCTGAATTGCACTTTCTATTCCTTATGTGGCAGGTATATTTTTTTGACGTTGAATTAAAATATTTATGAACCAGGTTAAAACATGGATTAAAACAAGTCTTGCTCCTGGTTCTGGAGTTGTTACGAAATATCTGCACCAGAGGTGTGCCATTAGTGTCCTGTCTGCCTCTTGATTGCCTGATCAATATATTTGACTTAATTGAGCCGGCTCCGTTTGCATTCGAAAAGCGTTTTATCTCATTTCATCTCATCATTACAACTTTTCCAATTTCCACATAAAATAAAATAAACAATTTAACCTTTTCAAATCTCAAAACAATAATAATATCATTTCTTCCTGCATGTGCTTGTAGTGGTCTGCAGAAGTACTTGAACGAGCAGGGATTTCATATTGTTGGGTATGGATGTACAACATGTATTGGGAATTCTGGGGAACTTGATGAATCGGTGGCTTCTGCAATTTCAGAGAATGGTATTACTGGAACTTTAATTTTCATTACTTCTCAGAAATATGAATAAATGAAAATTTTATAGTTGTTTTGTGTTAGAACTTTAGAATTTGGTTTTATTAGAGCCGTTAAATATCCAGGTTGAAAGCTTTATGGATATATTTTAGTCAGATGACACAGCTGGTCACTTCATGACCAATATTGACTGCTAAGATCGGCCATCTGCCGTTTCTATGAACTTCTACCATAGCTCTTGTTAGCATTTTAAATTATGCTTCTCTTTTACCTTTTTTGGTCATAAGCACCGACTTGGATTGCTTTTTATCAATCTCTAA
Source organism: Carya illinoinensis (assembly GCF_018687715.1). Taxonomy (NCBI): domain Eukaryota; kingdom Viridiplantae; phylum Streptophyta; class Magnoliopsida; order Fagales; family Juglandaceae; genus Carya; species Carya illinoinensis. The sequence continues at coordinate 43,306,686 of NC_056762.1, read as the reverse complement.
TTTGAAGTTGTAAAAATTCTATTTTGCTTTCAGGTCTTTAAACTTTATTAGGTTTCCAATCTACTTCATTTCTCTCTTCTATGTAAGTACCTTCATTTACCTTTGCAGACATTATTGCTGCTGCTGTTCTTTCTGGAAACAGAAACTTTGAAGGCCGTGTTCATCCGTTAACCAGAGCTAACTATCTTGCTTCACCTCCCTTGGTTGTTGCCTATGCACTTGCCGGCACGGTATACGGATAAATTTAACTGATAATGGACTTGTTTTTTTACTTCTTTTTTCATACCTGTTCTGAAGGAAGCTCCCTTTTATTGTTATCAAGATATCTTGCAACTGTTCGACAAAACTTTATCAGCAGTGTCATTTTGCATAAGAATGCCTATGTTCACTTTATCTGGTCCTTTAAAGATCGTTTTGCATTCTCATACTGTTTCTACTCCTGTCTCTTCCAGCATGCCCCCTTACCATCCCAACCCTTGCACACACCCACCATACCAGAAAAAAGAAATGTCACTTTTTTCATGTATGGCTATTCAATCTCAATTATCACATCCTTTTGATAATTTCAGGTTGACATTGACTTTGATAAAGAGCCAATTGGAACTGGGAAGAACGGAAAGAATGTATACTTCAAGGATATCTGGCCCAGTAATGAAGAAATCGCAGAGGCAGATATAACATTAAACTTCGATAGTTTAATTTTATAGAAAGTAGTTATGGTCAAAATTATCTAATAATTTTTTGTAAGTAAAATTACCTAATAATTTCATCCCAATGAATGTCAAATGTATATCTTTATAGGTTGTCCAATCTAGTGTGTTGCCTGGTATGTTCAAGAACACTTATGAGGCCATCACAAAGGGCAACCCCATGTGGAATCAGCTGTCAATCCCTTCTTCAACTCTTTATGCTTGGGATCCAAATTCGACCTACATTCATGAGCCACCATATTTCAAGGGCATGCCTATGGAACCTCCTGGTCCTCATGGAGTAAACAATGCCTACTGCTTGCTCAAGTTTGGCGACAGTATAACCACTGATCATATATCTCCAGCAGGGGCTATCCACAAGGATAGTCCAGCTGCAAAGTATCTCCTCGAGCATGGAGTTTCTCCTAAGGACTTCAATTCCTATGGTAGTCGGCGTGGCAATGATGAAGTTATGACAAGGGGTACCTTCGCCAATATTCGTCTTGTCAACAAGCTCTTGAATGGAGAGGTGGGCCCAAAGACAATTCACATCCCGACTGGAGAGAAGCTTTATGTGTATGATGTAGCAATGGTGAGTCTCATTATATCAGCTTATTTTATCTTCTATTCTATCAAATTGATACCTGCTTGCGTGCATAAACTTACATACTTGGATTTTCTGTTTGGTGAAAACTCTATGTGACTAAGTTAGCATGTCTCAAACAATAAATAAGATCACTAAAAAATTTTCAATGTTAACCTTATCTTCAAAGTTTTGGTTGATTTTCAAACCTTGCAAACTTCGCTTGAGCGTAGGGAGTGACTAAAACTATTTGTGCCAAGGTAAAAGGAAATGAGTTGAGAAAACAAAAAAGCATGCATTACAAAAACTAGGACTGTTAAATTTGAATAAAAATTAATAATTTAACTAAATATACCATTTTCATTTGATACTTTTAAATAAAATTTTAAATTTAATTGGATATCTTTTTTTTTTTTTTTATATAATCTATAAATTAACTTGATAATATACATCATATGCTAATATCACAATTCGCAAATGAGGAGTTGATGATGTGGCTTAATAGAACTAATTGTTATTTGGTAACAGTGGGGTAGTTGATGAAGTAACTTCACGAGAGCAAGGTTCTATGCTTTGAAAATTATATAGGTATGTGGATAGTGAACATCCCTGAGTGTAGCATGCCAGACACTGCACAAATATGTTCATTTCTCTCTTGTAACCGTAAGCATCACATTTGTAGAGGTACAAGGCTGCTGGGCAGGAGACAATTGTCTTAGCTGGAGAAGAGTATGGGAGTGGCAGCTCTCGAGATTGGGCTGCTAAGGGTCCAGCGCTACTGGTGAGTTCAAATTTGATGCTCCCCAATGTCTCTGCCAATAGTGCATTGATTTTGATCCACAATCTCTCTCTCTATCTCTCTCTCTCTCTCTCTCTCTCTCTCTCTCTCACACACACACACACACACTGAATATACATATATACTTGGTCCCTTATTAAGTAAAACTTATGTATTAGGGAGTGAAAGCTGTGATAGCAAAGAGCTTTGAGAGAATTCATCGCAGCAATCTGGTTGGAATGGGGATCATTCCACTTTGTTTCAAACCTTGGGAGAATGTAGACACTCTAGGATTGACGGGTCATGAGCGGTACACAATAGACCTTCCAAGCAAAATCAGCGACATAAGGCCAGGCCAGGATGTTACTGTGACAACTGACACTGGCAAATCGTTCATGTGCACTGTCCGCTTCGACACAGAGGTTACTTGCTCAACACTGACTTTTTTTTTTTTTGCTCCGCATGAGAGAAGGGATAAATGGAGTTGGTGTATTTATAATAATTTTGGAGTGTTATTTGCTCACATGCGTTCAGTGTTTGAACTTAAATAAAATTGCTTATGCAGGTGGAGTTGGCATATTTCGATCACGGGGGCATTCTTCATTATGTCATCCGAAGCCTGATCAAACAGTAAACAATCAAACTTCTTTATCACCTATCTCGCACCTTGCGAGCTTCTTTCCATAGGAATTTCCTGAGGGGTGATGCCTATCCTCTCTAGACATCATGAATTGTGGGAGCTTCGGATTTGCTCATTGTTTACTTCCAAATGTGTTGGTGTCATGGCAGTTGCGTGCGCATTAGTTGGGCTTGATATGGTATATCGTTAGGCAAAGCATATGGACGTATCTCAATCAGTTGTGCTGATATTTTCGGTGTAACTTTTGCATGTTATTCTACTCGTTACCGACATTCTTGTGAACAAAAGATTACGCTACTTTCACAGGCAATGGTGTATACTCTCATGGACCTGAATAATAATTGTTTATAATTTCTTTTTTACAGGCATCGCAGCATGCTTATATCATCGACGTGTAAAACTCTTCATATCAACATGAAATGATGTAAAAACAAATTACAAGCGGTCGTAGGACAAAGCTGACACACACGAAGTAACACAGCACAAGAACATTAGTTCCGACTGTATAGAGATTTGCTAACTTCTGAGGCCAGGGCTAGGGCCTTGGCTCTTGTACTCATCGTCATCCACTCCCTCTCGGCACGCCGCTGATGTTGCCTTGCATTTTTTGCTCGCTTTGGGGCTAACCGAGAGTCTCTCTCAACAAACGCAAGTCTAAATTTTTCAGCAATAGGCATTTCAGCTGGGCTTGGGAAAGATGGAGCTATAGCCCTCGGAGTAAACCCACACACTGCCCACGTCGAGGGATTAATATCTTTGACAACAAGATCATCCAGTTTGATATTTGGTAATGCTTCCCTGGGAACTGCAGCTCCCCTGAAACCAAAGGGTGACGGCTTGGGATTTACCATAATGCGTGGGCATTCAGAGGACAAAATCTCCAAAGAATCATTGTCGATCTTTTGCTGGAAAGAGAGTGGAGATTTTCAGTGTGTTTCAGAAGGAGATAAAAATAAAGCACTGGTAAGCAGGAAACGAAGAGAAGAATTATAGAGTAGTTAAGTCATACCCACACAAGCCACCGCAGTGACTCTGCCCCACTCGCAATTTCAGAGGTATCAAGTTCTTCCCATGAATCACCATTCACATCATTCAGCTTTGGTTTAAATATACCCAAGCATCTACGTGCAGTATAGTCACTCCTTGGGGAACCTCTGCAACATTAACTTCAGTTCATAACCTGTTATGAGGTTTGTATCAAAACCCAATATCCTGGGCCAATTCAAGAATGCTCTATGAAATCAACAGCTAAAGTAAAGCTTTATAGTTATGAAATCGAGTGCAAAATTTATTTTTTGTTTATTTCGTGAGGTTAACTCCATACAGAAGGAACTAAAACAACAAAAAATTTGCCTATTTTCTGTTTGTATAATGCTGCACTGACGAAGTACTAAGAAATCACTCTCCGTCAGTATATTTTACATATAAAACTTAATAGAGATTTTCCTTAAAAATAGGTATGGATATATCTCAAAACTAGATTTGAGTATGAAAGTACCTTGGAGCATGTGCTAAGTTCAACTAAATTACTGATGGAAATTTAAGTTGGCAAGAAAAAAAAAAACAGCAGGGGAAATAAATTACATCATAAGGACTGCAATCAAACTCAAATTTTAGAACTAGTGAAAAATAAATTCAGAAGGCAAAAGTTCAATAACAAGAGTGTACCCGCATCTTAATGTCTCTAATGAATGGCAATTCTGCACAAGCTCGGAAAAACCCGTGATGGTTATTTTATCGCACCGACTGTGGGGATAAAAAAGTGGGTTAAAATAACTGAAATCTTCACCAAAATAGAAAATTGATTGCATAAATACTCTGATTCTAATAAGATGACTTAAGAATGTCAAATAAACACTAAATTTATGTGATGAAGAAGGAAAAAGATCTAATAACCGCTAATTTGATCTTGGGAAGTCTAATAGGATAAAGGAGTATATAAGAAAAGTTCATGAGACCTAGCATTTTCAAATTCCACAATCTCCATCGATGAGCCCCTGTGATTAACTTTTCCATCATCCAGCTTATCTTTATTATTTTTAAAAATCATCACATTATCGATAAAGATTTATTTAAGGAGAATACAGCACCTAATTCAAATATCATTTTAATGCACAAAAAAGTTTCGTTGCTGGTACATTTGCCCACCATCATTTGTCCTATCTCTGATGGTCTAACCTAATGTGCCAAGGTTAACTATTATCGGACTCAAGCATTCCCATCCCAACATAACCAACGCTAAAAGCTATAAGCACATTTCCCTTTTTTTTTTCTTTTCTTTTTTTTTTCCTTATAAGCACATTTCCCTTGACAGTCCACTTCCCTGCAAATCCATCCATCATGCCATAAATCTAATGGTCCATATAATTGAAAGATATGAATATAGATGGAGTAAATTTCATATTTGCACACCTAATATCCACAGCTCGGAGAGATTTGCATACTTCCACCACTTTCCCTAAGCCAAGATCAGAGACATCGGAACCAGAAATGTCAAGAATTTCCCAGGAACCATCAGCCAAAGAGACGACGACGTCATCATTGAGGAGCCTTCTCCTCCTAGCAATTGCTGCCATTGCCATCTGTCATTCAATGACATCAGAAGAAGACTTTTTATTTTGATATGTGACATTAAAAAAAAAAAAATTATAAATCAACACGGGGTTTCTTCAAACATTAGAGTTAGATGCCAATCTCGTGCATATGCAACAACTGAAAACCTCAAGGAAACTACGATTATTTGCCAATAATAATAAAAACCAAGACTAGTAAAAAGTGTCACTGTACCAAGTGCACTCAGCCAGGTGATGAGACTTGATGCAGGCCATACCCACAAGAAGGTATCTCCAAAAAACATCTGAGCCAACAACTTTTTTGTACAGATCTGTAAAATTATCTAGTTATAAATCATATGACTTACAAACTTTGAACTTTGACATGCACATAGTTTAATGTTTAGTTTTAACCCGAAGAGTTTGATTGAGATAATGCATACACAATTTAGCTCTCTCTCTCTCTCTCTCTCTCTCTCTCTCTCTCTCTCTCTCTCTCTCTCTCTCTCTCTCTCTCTCTTCAAGTTTCTTGAGAATTTTGTATTATACTGTCCCAGGCTATAACCTGTAGATAAGAATGTGTATTAAGATGTAAAATAAATTATAAAATCTACCACTTCCCATCAGCTTAAGCTTTTGGGATAAGTGGTGATTTTACAATGTGTACTAGGTGTCATCAGAGTGCATAGAGATCTTGCCAACAGTCTTAGTAATTTTACGTTTTATAACAAGGAAATAAGCATAAGGAAACGAGGCTTCTCATAATGAGCTTGCGAGTGACATTTCTTCGTCTAGAGATTAATAGTGTCATGAAATCAACAAGTTAGAAATCGAGAATGCTTCAATGCGCAACCTTAATATCTGCTGGAAAGTTGACGGCAATCTCACTCAAGTCTTCGATGATATCCTCCAAATGCTTCCCGACGAGTCCAAGGCATAAGCTAACCAAACTTGGAGGCTTTGTCTTCTCAGGTAATCCTGTCGTGAACCAATTCAATAAGCAAAGTCCAAAGTAACATGTAATTCGCAGTTTGAAAACAGAAAATAAACCTTGAATCGCCATTTTATGGAGTACCAAACCATAATTGTAAGAAGAAAAACATACACACGCGCATATGCAAGAACGGAAAAAAAAAATAATTAATAACAGCAACATCCTAAGCACGCACTATATATCCAATTAACATCCAAAGGCACTATATGATATCAGATACAGCCACTGAATAGATTTCTAAATACATATAGAGATGCGCATATCGAGAGAGAGAGAGAGAGAGAGAGAGAGAGAGAGAGAGGCACATACTATAGTATTGGAGGGTGGAGATACTGGTGGTGGTAATCTTGGTCGAAGATTTGGAATTTGGATATGCATTCAAATCCAGCTTCTCCAATGATTTTGTTACGGCCTTTACGGCTTCGTCTTTTTCCATCAAAACCCAAAATCGGAGGCAAATCCCAGAGAGAGAGAGAGAGAGAGATCGATCGATCCGGGATGGAAAGGCGAAATAAAAATCCAAGGATTTCGGGAAGCTAATTACGGTTTTGTCCTGACACGTCACACCAGGCTCTCGTTTTTAATTTGTTTAATTTTTAATTTTTATTCAGTTGATAAATTATATTTTATATTTATGATATCGATCTTTTTTTTTTTCTTTTTTTTTTCTTTTTTCCAACAAAGTCTACTTCTATTAAGAGAAAATCCACATTACAAACTATTAGTACCTATCAGTAGGCACAATATTTTAATTAATACAAACAGACAATTGGATCTTTTTCACTATAAAAATTTAATAGACAAGAAGGTACAAACATTAAAGATATCGATCTTATTATTAAAGGAGTACAAAATTGAATAATCGCTAAATAACAACAGTGTTTTAATAATTTTTATTTCATCTATTTGTATTCATTTTCCTTTTAATCAAATATGTTGGATTCAAAAAGGAAAAATCTTCTGAACCTCCCAACATCTCAATACCTTATTTTTTTTTAATTTTTATTATTTTATCTTTTATCAAATATTTAATATATAAATAATAAATAAAATAATTAAATTAATTTAAAAATAATAAATTCAAAAAAAATATTAAAAAAATATTAAAAAGTTGAAAAAAAGTGAAGTGTCAGCGTGTTGCTTAGAAAACCCATTCAAAAATGATTAAACAGGTCCCCGAAGATGATATTTTTTTAGAAGAAATGGTTATGATTATGAATTACAGCAGTGCTAGGTACAACCGGGGTATATCCCCGGTGCGGCCTCGCGGCTGATGTGGCTTGCCATGTCAGTCGATAATATTATATTATATTAAATTTATTAAAAAAAAAAAGAAAGAAAACAAATGCAGAAAGCGGGGAAAGAGATTTATTTTGAAGAAATATTTCGTGGGAGGAAGTCATCTGGGTTTTCATCGGGAGGGAGGAAGGAAAGGCATTCATCTGGGTTTCGTTAGTGACAACACTCCAAGGGTTAGATCCCCCTCCCTTAATACGAGCCAAAAAAAGGTCCTCCCTCTTCCCACCGATTTCACTTTGCAATAAAAGGTCCAGAGCTTCTTCCGCAGGTAACATGTTCATGGGTCTTGACGAGTCAAATGTTCCTTTCTTTTGGCCCTAAAGCTCAACTCCTTTTCAGATTCACCCCTACAAACAAACCCCATCACAATTAATATCAAATACAAAAAGAAATATTCGCAAAAAAGTTATTTTGCTATAAAATAGAATCAATTGGGAAACAGTTGGGATTTGATAACTAACCGAACTTGTGAAATCTGTTTGGTGTTGGGATTTTTGGAGGTGCCCTGTATCAAAGAGATAGCAAGAAAAAAGCTTCAATAAAATTGATTCCTTTTGATTATGGCCTTGTCTATATTTCCTTGACCCAACAAACAAACGGAAACGAACGAAGCTTCAAAATGCCGAGACCCTTTTCTCGTTCCTTTCTGGAGTATCCTCAGCAACCAAACAAGGGGTTAAGGATAAACACGAAATGGACATCGGAAACTAAGCTGGAAAAAAATGCTTACTACGTCATCATGGGGATGAAACTTGTTCTGGCTCTGTTTTTGTTGTTTTCTCGCATCTTTTGTATGACCAAAGCAAACAAGAAAGCAACCCATTTGAGAGGGTTTTGGGAATTTGTGGGAAGGGGATTCGTGGTTTTGTTGGCTCTGGTTCGAGGATGCGGACTGGTTCGTGGCCTTGTGGTTGAAGACGACGGGGATGGAGCTTCTCGGGATTGTGGAGAAGAGAGAACACAGATGGAAATCGAAGGAGAAGGAAATCTTGAAAGAGAGGGAAATCGATTTCGCGGGGTCGAGGAAAAGAGGGAACACAGAGGGAAATCGATGGAGCTTCAGTCTTGGAGAAGAGAGAACACAAGGAAATCGAAGGAGAGAGAGAGAGAGAGAGAGAGAGAGAGAGAGAGAGAGGAAAACTCAGGAAAACAGAGAGATGAGAGGCACGAGAGAGATGAGAGGAAACACAAATGCGGGAAGGGGAAAGCCGAAGTCTGACCAATGGGATTCCAAAATGTAAACGGCATCGTTTACATTATCAAGCCACGTAGGCAACGAGGACGCAACGGGGATAAACCACGGTTGCGTTAAGAATTTTCCTATGAATTATTTTCAGAATAGTGTAGGCACGGCAGCCAATTCCCTAACAACTTCTCTGAGAAATTCGACATCGATTCGGATCTGCAGAACCGAGCGTCCTTTCCAATGGTGAAGGGACTGCTGCAAGGAGCGCAAAATCTGCCGTCCGACGTGGTGCAGGTGATCGATCAGCTGGAACGCCACTGCTTGGCGCCCGGTGGATCACTCGTCCCCAAACCCGCCTCTTACGATCTTCAACTCGTACTCTCTCTCTCTCTCTCGTTTCTTTTGTTGCTAAGAAAAATGTAGTTAAATTTGGACAAAAGTAACTTGCATTTGATTGGTATGCGTCCAAACATGACCTTTTTTGCTTGTTTGAATCGATAGAATTACTGAGAGTAGATAGATTTTCTCTGATTAAACTGACTGAATAATTTGTAGGCCAGAGAAGAAATGTCGAGGGAAAGACTGCGATACTTGGAAGCCATGGTTTGGTCTCACACAATTTCACCTTTTTTTTTTTCCTAAGAAGTAAAAAATGTGAATTCTGTTTGTTCTCGGTTATATGTTTTTTACAGTAATTTTCAATGTAGGCAATCTATTGCGAGGCCATCGCGATGATAGAGGAGTATCAGCAGGCGGTTTCAGTGGCTAACCTGCGTGATGTCCAGGGTTTATACCCGCAGCTTGGCTTGAACAACTCCCCTCATGTATGAGTTTTCAATTTTCTTCCTAGTGATCACTTTTGAAGTCTGATCTTTTGAGCAGGTTCTTTTGATAATAATAAAAAAAAAAAAAAAAAGACACACACACACACACACTTATATCTTCTATTGATTAAAAACTAATTCATGTGGATGGGGAATGCCATACAAACTACTGAAGGGTAACTTGTGTAGAATTACTAGTCCTGAACTCATGCCATGACGTTGGATACTAGATAGATGCACATGCTGTTGACAAATAACGGTGCGGTTTATGTAAATTTTATATGGATTGTCCTTATTGAGAAATGGATAATGCATTTTTTTTTTATTTGTAGCATTGATAGAAGTGTGTCCAATAGGAACTGAATGGCCCTGTTTGCTTGCATTTCATTTGAAGGACAACAAAAAAGAGGGAAGGGGGAGGGGAAGTAAAGTAAATCCACCATCTATAATTACTGAAAAAAATTGGGATTGGCATCAGATTATATGGGTTTATTTATAGTTTTGCTTTCAATTTACTTATAAAAAAAAGTTTTGCTTTCAATCATTTCATCATGCTTTCTTTATGTTAATTACTGAGTTACATGAAACAATGTACAAAAGACATCAGGTTTATATATAATGACAGCAGGGCGATTCAGGTTATGAAGAACATACAGATGTGCGTATGCTATAATTAACAAGCACGTGATTATTTTTTCTTACGGATTTCAGGTATACAAGGCTCTAGAGCATCGAATGATCCTTGCAGAAGCAGCTCAAAAGTTGAGGCTTCCTCTTATCTCCAAAGATGGTGAAATTCAGGAGGATGACATTGAAAAACTGAGCATAATGTCACGAAGCTCCCTTGATAGTACAAGTACTGGTCTCACAATCAGCTCAAGCTCCAACTCAACAAATTATACAACTGCAAATAGTACCACTAGTGTGGCTAATAATGCTGTTAATGCCAGTGATATGGTGGAACCTGGAGTTGGCGGTGTTCCTAATCGCTTTCTTGGTATAACACCTGTCTATTTATGGCAAAGTCAACTCCAGCAAACACCTTTATCCATGGTATGATACCCCGCATGGAGATTCAGGCAACCTACTGCATTTCTTTTCTTCTACTATTATTGTGTGATGTCAACTAATATTGTTTTTAATGTTTTATAGCTCTAAACTCAGAAGCATTTCATTATTAATTAAAATTTTTAGAACTTATTCTGACTTCACAATTGAAGGATATGGCGGAATACCAGATGTCTCTTTCTCATGAGATTGAGGCTCGTTTGAAAGCTAAATGTGATAAGTTAGCCGATGCCTTCATAATGGATGATGTTGGTAAGTTTTATTTGTGCCTATCTCTCTGTATACCAACTCAAAATAGGCCTGTCATGTAATCAAAATGGCATATTTATGATATCCTTGTGAACAATTGGTTTTGATCTGTGGAAAACTGGTGATTTCTGCTTTTCCATTTAGTGATATGGGCTGCCAAATGGCTGGATTAGCTTATGTGATCCACAATTGAAATTGATGTTTTCTGTTTCTTTTTTCTTTCCTTTTCTTTATTTCTTTTTGGGAGGTGTGGTTGTGGAAACCTGAGAAATCCTTTGTATGATGATTGTGCAATTTTTTTGCTCACTTCTGTTGATGCAGACTCATCATCTGGGCATCAAACTTCAAGTGCCCGGCTTCCAGAAAGGTTTGAGCTCCTCTTTTACTGATATTCTTTACAGCATTTCTTTTCCACCTAAAGGGATGGTATCTGCTAACAATTTGCAGTATCATTTGACCAATAATAATAGATTTCTGCTCAAGCTTCTTTTACTTTTTATTCTCTGTATGCTGTTCCTGCATCATCAGTTGGCGTTTTTATGCATTTCACATTGTAATAATTATGCCTGTTCCAACGGCTGGAACCAACATTCTTGATATTGATGTAGACTGTAGCTTACTGTGCTTACATAACTTTCCAAATTATCAGGGTTAAGTTGACAATTGAGGAGATTGAAAGGGAAGAGGAAGCTTTGAGGGAGGATCTCTATTCTGCAGATAGAAAATTTGCTGAATACTATAATGTATGTGAATAAGCAATCTGTGTAACATTCAATAAATAATTTTCCCTTTACCCTTTTTTATTAGGAGAATATTCATGAAGATAATCACATTTTCCTTTCTTGGCTCAACTAGGTCTTAGAGCAGATACTTGGAGTACTTATTAAGCTTGTTAAAGATTTGAAGATGCAACACCAACATAAATATGTAAGAATGTTGTTGCTATATTTGATGGTCAGTTTCTTTTTTCTTTTCTTTTCTTTTTTTTTTAAATATCTGTGGGTATCCGAGCCAGTTTGTGCGCACCTCGACTAATCCTATGGGGCCCTGAAGTTAACGGCCAAGTAAACCTTAGTGGCCCTGAGGGGAATTGAACTGGTAACCATTGGGGAGCAAACCCAAGGCCTGACCAACTGAGCTTATCCTTCAGTTTTTGTTTGTACACTATTCCTTCATCCTGTTCTTATCCTTTTTAAGGGGACCTTGAACTCATTGTATCTAAATCATTTTCAGGATGATTTGCAAAAAACTTGGCTGTGCAAAAGGTGTGAGACCATGAGTGCAAAATTAAGGTTTGTCACACCATTCACTGCAATTTGATATTTTGCTTAGAAACTAAAATGATGTGATTCTGATCCCTTTTACCTACCTTTTTAATTTGACTTTTTTTATATGAACTAATGCATATGCTGACATACATGCTGACTATAAATTTTGAAAAATGACGTACTTTCATTTTCTCCACTTTGTTAGTGAACACAAGCATTGCTAGTCATTGATTGTCTGTATTTATCTTCATATGTTTTCCTTTGATATTACTCTTAGGTATAAGAGAGTCCTTGTATGCACAACAATTGCTTCAGATTGACTATTATTTCTCGAAAGTTCTAAGTCTTGTTGTAAAAATGTGTTGATTTATCTGTGATGAGTATGATATACCCCATCATTTCTCAGGGTTCTGGAACATGTTCTCCTTCTTGAAACTTATACTCAGGAGTCAATACCAGCCCTTCATAAAATAAGGTACTAAATAAAGACTGTTGATTGAATTGGGTCTGCAGATTTTGGTTCAAGGTAAAATATTGATTATTTATACTCGTTTTTAGGAAGTATCTTCTCGAGGCTACAGAAGAAGCTTCTATTGCATATAGTAAAGCGGTATGTTCCTCCTTTTGAGATTTGCTCTTCTAGGAAATTACTAGGTATTCAATTTCATTCTAATTGATATTTCATCATGAGTTGGATTCCTATTTTCCCGTCCATTGGTATACATGAAAAATGTTAAAGCTTTAAGGATTAATCACTGTCTCATACCAGTTTATTGAATGTCGCATGAATAAATATTTTGGTGAAGGGAAATGATGGCAGAATAGCTTATTTATTTCCCCATTATAGTTTCACTGTAGTTGCCTTTGCCAATTAGTCGAGATTGCTAATCTTTGTACACACAATGAAAAAGCTATCAATGGACTTGGCTTTCATGCTTCAGATGAAGTTATTATTACACAGAATTGTTGAGCCGCCATTAATGGGGGCATGCCTTGAATTTATTCGTGCTTCTCATTATGTTTATAACATTTGGATTATCTTTTTCCTGTTCTATAATTTCCTTATGATTCAACTTCTTAACCAGGTGACACGTCTTCGCGAGTATCAAGGTGTTGATCCTCACTTCGATACAATTGCCAGGCAGTACCATGACATCGTGAAGGTAATACAGCTATACTCAAGTTGTTCTTTTTTCAGTTCCTTCTGCAAATGGTAATTCTAATAACTATCCTTTCCTTACAGAAATTGGAAAATATGCAATGGACAATCCACCAAGTTGAAATGGATCTTAATCGCTTACCAGAGCACCAAACCACATGAACTTTTGGCTCCCTTCTCTCTCTCTGGTGTGTGATATAACTACTTTGATGTATCATGACAAAGTATTCGATTCATTTCTTCAACAACCAGTTGGTTTTTGTGCATCATATGGTCAAGGCTAATACCAAAAAAGAAGTCTGAGATATGTTCCCCCTGGTGGGGAGATACAGCTATATTTGTGCCTGCATGGCCACCATCCAAACCTACGATCAAGTTTGGGGCATAGGATGAGACATAAAATTCTCATCTAATATTATTTTATCTCATTCTCAAATATAATTCAAATATAAAATTTTCAAATTAATCGTTACAATTTTTTCAAACTTTCAAATGAAAAATAATTCTGATTTTTTCAAATTTTCAAACAAAAATAATATTATAAAACTATATTTTTACAATATTTTACTTTTATAATATTTTTTATTCAACTTTTTTTTTCTCTTTTCTCAAAACTCAAAAAATACTCAATTCAAACTATTTGACTATTATTTACAAATTATCTTATTACTATTTATAAAATTCTCATTTCATCTTACTTTGCAAATCTGCTTTAAGGCCCCTAACTTACCTGAAAAGTGTTAGGTCTATAAAGAACTTTTTTTTAAAAGTAATTTATAAATTGACCCAGTTTAAAATAATAAAAATTTTATTTGCCGTCGCTTATGTATATTTTTTTATATATTTTATTGATATGATTGGTTGTGTATTAAAAAAAATTGATGCTGTCAATTACATAAATGGAGTGCAAAGAGAGTACGTAAAAGTAATTGTACACAGTATTACTCTTAAAATAATACATCATATCTAATATATAATAAAAAGTATTTTATAATCAATGTACTAAATAGGCTTATATTAGTTTATAATTAATTTTTAATAAAATTCATGTGACCAATTATTTTTCATTTATATAGTTTTGCTGTATATTTTATTTTATTTAGTATTTTCTTGAACATTCTTAAGTCTTATAATTAGGTTTAGAAGATAAATTATAAATTAGGTATATGATAAGGCATTCGAATAAAAGGTATTGCGAATAAAAGCCACCGTGTTTCACTTTTCTCCCGTCTCATCGCGGAGGGGCTGGATTCTTCCCACAACGCATTTCTCACCATGTTTGGATGCCAGTCTGGATGCGTTGGACGTACGCACTCCATCCAATTATTTAAAAAGAATACGAATCTATTAACAAAAAAATCTATTTACCAATTTTCTTTATTTATCATCTTTTTATCACTTTATAATATAATATTAAATAATAAATTCACAAATAAAATAAAATAAAATAAATAGTACCAATCATTCTTCCAACTCATGTTTAGGATTGGTGGCCAAGAAACCGCCCCCCACGAGCCCGAAGACACCCTATAAATACCCAGCAGTCGCACATCACCAACAGTCCCTCATAGAAAGATCCGATAACCGTCTGTGAGATTTTCGCCTCCAACTTCCGTTAGTTACCTCCCTAAAACCCCTTTCTTTTTCTTCTTCTTCTTCAATGATCTTCTAGTTTAATTTCCTTGTGTTCTTGCATACTTTTATTGGTTGATTAATTTTCTTCTGGCTTTCTTGATTCAGCTTTCGTTTCTTTCGGAGTTTCGATCAAACAAAGTACATGGTTGAACTAGAAGTACAGATTCCCACTGCTTTCGACCCGTTCGCTGACGCCAAAGACTCGGATGCCCAAGGAGCAAAAGGGTATGTGCATATCCGTATTCAGCAAAGGAACAAGAAGAAGTGCCTGACTACGGTGCAGGGTCTCAAGGAGAACTTCACCTACGAGAAGATACTCAAGGACATCAAGAAGCAGTTCTGCTGCAACGGTAATGTCGTGCAGGACAAGGTTATGGGCAAGATAATCCAACTCCAAGGCGATCAGCGCAAGAACGTTTCCCAGTTTCTTGTTCAGGCTGGAATTGTGCAGAAGGAGCAGATCAAGATACATGGTTTTTAAGGATTTGGTTCGGTAATAAGATAATAAGATAATTCTAGAAGTTTTTTTTTTTTTTTTAATGATATTTGAGTGCTTGTGGGCTTGTAAGCTAATAAGATAATTATCATTGGTGAAGCTTTTTAAGCTTCACATATTTTGGTTTGTTTTCCCGCTTAGATGACTATGTTTCTCGTTCGATTTCATGTTTTCTTCAATGGGAATTTCGGTGTATTATGATGAAGCTGCAGGTACTGCTTTCTGTTCATTCAAAATCTTTCTCTCTCTCTCTCTCTGTGATTTGGTTTGTTGTCGAAGACGAACTAGCTTCGACAACTTGCGATCGACAAGCATTAAACGTGCAGAGTATGTACACTCTCTTAGCAGCGATATTTGTTTAGGAATAGCTTCTCAAAGGTTCTTGCAGGTTCTATGCAGAAAACGTGGAACAATATGCTCTCCAGAATGTCTCGAATGATGTGATTGATTCGTAGCGAACATCCTTGACCACATAGCGGACCTGGGTGGCATAATTGAATTTTGAATGGCGATGGGGTGATAATGATAGAAGAGATGACTTTTATTAATATCTAGCATTCTGCATCCAATAAAACTACAGAGATCTCTTTCTATGGCATATGGGTGCAGTGACCGCTTAGGATGGCTTTTTAGAACTATTTATCCCGTAAGAACATTTTCAGAATAAAGACTTGTTATCATATCACTCAGCAAACTGTAAAGGATATATTATTATTCTCTCTCAACAGACACTGATAAAAGTTCAGACAGTCTATCCTCCAAAATATCAAACGAGTTACAGAATTACATCGGGAAAAAAAAAAATCAGGAAAATGGTTGATTACTTATGCACAACTCTTGCACCACTCAAAAGCAAGAAACAAAAACAAAAACTAAAAAAAAAAAATTGGAGTCCTTAAACGCTTTAAGGAGCGGGTATTCATACTGGACGGGAATTATTATGAAAGCAGGTATCACCACCAAAGACGGCTCCAAGTCGTCCTCAATCTACAAAATGTTATCTTTTTCAGCAGGAGTTCTTGGGTGTAGCAGAGCAAGGAGAGCTGTTTATCTAGAAGAGCTTCCCCTGCTGTTGGGTTCCACTTTTCATCATGGTACAGAACTCATCGTAGTTGATCCTACCATCCTGTAAGTCCAATAAAATTGAGTGCTAATGCTTTATATTGCACAAGAGTGATTTGCTAGTGAGAATGTCATATCTACTTACATTATCTGTATCAACTTCTGCTATTATTTCCTTGATCGTTGTGTCATCACCCATTCCATATTCTTTCATGGCCGTCTCTAGTTCATCTCGGGTAATAAACCTGTCAGACAATTCCCCAAAAGACCTCAACATATCGATTCATTGACTATCAAAAGTCACATTTATAATTTGGCTGATTAAACTTTTGATCGTTCCTGGACAACTATTTGAAGTCAATTATCGCCAAACTATCAGATTTGATGGTGCCTCAATCAGTAAGCCCTAACCAAATCAGATATGATACCGTATCTTAACACTTATGGACCATTTAAAGGTTTATATGCAGGTCGATGTGAGGTTGTACATATCCTGATCTCAAACTCGATTACTGATAGAATATGGACCTCCTGCAGTTAGTAACCCGTGAATGTATTCAGACAGATTGTAGTACTTATTCATTTTTGTGCATTATTAAGCAGTAAAGATGAAAGGCTTCAGCTGCGCTTGCAGTAAGACTGTTAAAAATCAAGCACGGTACAATCAATTTTCTGGTTACAAGTACCAGTATATTGTTTTAGAGTTTTAAAGAAAAGACTTACCCACTATTATCCGTATCAAAATATAGAAAAGCCTTGAAAAGATGTTCATCCCTTTCTAGCTTGTGTCTATGCATTGTAGCAGTGATAAATTCAATGTAGTCAATTGAACCGTTCCCATCAACATCAGCCTAATCACAAAACCAAGATGTCAGTAAAGTTCGACGCAAAAAGAGTGAAAACAATGAATTTGGAATTCAATATCATACAGCTTCCATGAGTTGTTGGACTTCAGCCTCTGAAAGTTTTGAGCCTAGCCGAGCCAACCCCGCCTTCAGTTCATCATAGGTGATTGTGCCACTTCTATCGGTATCTAAGTTTGTAAACATTGCCTTAAGCCCTTGGATTTCTTCTTCAGAAAGATTCTCAGCAATTACCTATAATTATCAGGATTGTCACTTGGTTTATAAGATAAGAAGCAGGGTCAGATGGGACTTAGAACTGGGCTACAGAATACTGGAGCATCCCAAAATAAATAGCAATTTCTGATGCACATTTTCATCCATACAGATGATCATGCATCACATGAAAGCTTAAAAGTCAAGAGTACGCTGAATTCAGGATGTACACACCTTCAGTGCGAGTTTCTTTAGTTTATTCATTGCTGTGAATTGCTTCATCCTGGAAAGGACAGCACTATCAATTGGTTTGTCCGATGCTTCTCCATCTTCTCTAATCCACGGGTGCTCTAGATAAGCCACACAACTTTTAAGTTGGATTTAGAAGAGAAACGCACAGACAAAACAACTAAAGAATATTACTTTACCATTAGCTGTAGGACAAAATGACAAAATAAATGCATGTCCACAGAGTTACAATATAGAATCATTAGCAGGTCTTGTTAGTGAAGCAAGACAGATGTTCTCAACATTCAAATCATAGAGAAAAAACAGGAAAATGAAGCTGAAACTTTTGAGAACCCTCATTTCAGGTACTTTCAGTCACTAAAGAACTCGAGTTTTGCAAACGAGAAAAATAAATAAAGAAAAAACAAGACAAGAAAAGCACAAAAAGACAGAACAAAAACAAAAAATAAAAGTAACTTTTCAAAGTACTCAAACATATTTTTAGGCATTTTAATCTGTGAAAAAAAAAGGGATTTTCATATATAGCAGACAGACACTCCATTTCTCTTGAAAATTTTTGTGGATATGACATTTAAATCCTCAAACTACTTATATACTTTAAATAAATTATAGAGATACGAACTGACTTTCTGAGTTCAGTAAATTCTTATATTAGCCAACCTTAAAGACTGTATTCCTACTTATGTACATATGAAGGGATTTTCTATAGAAAACACTATTTATATATATATATATATGAGTCAAGTTACCCTCAGGAAAATTTAGTCATGAGATGGCTTGCATCTTATGCCATAATAACCAAAAAGAGCTGCATACCTAGAACCTGAATGGAAGTAATCCTTTTCTTTGGGTCCTGTGTTAGCATCTTGCGGACCAGGTCCTTTGCAATGCCTGAAATAGATGGCCATGGTTTGCTTTCAAAGTCAATTTCTCCTTTCAATATAGCATCGAAAATCCCCTTCTCTGTCTCTGCAATGTAGGTTAATTATAAATCAGTAATTCGACTAAGAAAAGCAAGTGTTTATAGTTATAGACAGTATTAACTTTGAGCAAAAAAGTGTTATCTATTTTTACCAGCCCAAAAAGGAGGAACCCCACTAAGTAATATATACAAGATAACTCCGGCACTCCAAATATCTATTTCCTTCCCATATCTGCGTCGTAATACTTCAGGAGCAACATAGTAAGCACTCCCAACTATATCCCGGTACACCTTCCCTGGTAAGAGTTGTCATAAAAAACATCTAAATGTCAACACTTCAAGTGAAAGCATATAAAGTATAATGAACTTGCTTTTAAATCAAATACGGTCATCTCCAATGACCAGCACTTGGAAGACATACTACAAGTGTCTTCTATGGAAGTGTATAGAAATAAATAGCACATGCCCTTTTATAGATTTAATACAAGAAGAAATATGAAAAAGCAGCAATAGGAGGTCCACTTTCTCTATTAAGGAAAACAGTTCTATCTCAAAATTTACTTCCACGATGTCACTGCTAGGAATTTGCAGGATACTTGAGTAGTGTCTGCAAATGTATTAAGAATTCGCGTAGTCTCAATGGCAAAAGTAAAAACTAGCTTCTATACAAAGTGGGTGAAATACCAACCATAGCTGCAGACATTAAAATGACGAAAATGACTGTAAAGATGAAGGGTGCTACCAAGTTTAGCCGAAACATGTTTAGCTACAAGCAAAAACGGTGCTATAATTTCAGAACTAGTGAAACAGCTATGATTAAAATATTTTTATTTGCTGAGGAAAAAAAGCTATAATTAAATTGCCATCTTCATTCCCAGCCGAAAGCTAGCAATTTTTTTTTTGATAGGTCGAAAGCTAGCAATGTTGAAGGTCAAGGTTTCAACTTTCCCAGTCAGATTTGACCAAAAGACCTAGCAACCGTCTGAATTGGCAGCTAAAAGTTCTCCACATTATTCTTTACTTATTGATTGAGAAAATGGACAATTGACCTTGCTCTTCTAATTAGCTCACCATCAACAACCTCACGAAGACACAAAATTTTGAATAAACTTCGAGCAGGTGCTGGAATTGTTAATCAATAATTATTTACCAGCAACAAAAGTCCAGACGAAGATATTCAAAACAGAAGATATATGCTATAAGAAGAACAATCCTGAAAACATAACAATTCGACCCCCAATTCTCTGAGCAAGAAAAGATTCAATGCCTTATTCAGGACCATGAATTTTAATATCCACATGAAAAATAAAAAAAAAACTCCAAGAAAATCTTTTCATTATTCATTCAAATCATTAAATCCCATGACCACATGATGGAAGATTACAACAAATCAAAAGTTACCTTCTTCAATGAAAACCGACAATCCAAAATCCGTGGCCTTCAAAAGTGCATTCTCATCCTTACTAGATAGCAAGAAATTCTCAGGCTTGAGGTCCCTATGCATCACACCCATAAAGTGGCAGATATTCACAACATTAACAATTGCCCTGCATATTGAAGCAGCAGCCCTTTCACTATAATGCCCCTTAGCAATAATCCTGTCAAAGAGCTCCCCACCAGCACATAGCTCCATAACAACATGAACTGATTGCTTATCCTCATAAGCACCCTTAAACTCGACAATATTGGGCTGCCCGCTCAAATGCTGCATAATTTGTATCTCTCTCTTTATATCCTCCTTGTCGTTCTTACTAACAAGCTTCCTCTTCGATATAGACTTGCAAGCGTATTGCCTGCCTGTTGAATTCTCAGTACAAAGATAAGTGACCCCAAATTGACCTCTTCCTAATTCTTTACCAATGGTATAGTACTGCTTGACATCTTCATATGCCTTGTCAAGAATTGCATCTGGCCTGAGGACAGGTTTTGGGCTTGGAACCGGCACAGACGGATTCAACGCCTGCTGCGCTGGCAAGTGGTATGGTTGTTGGGTTGGGATTTTTGATTGGTGAACCACAGGTTCATGGGTTTTTTGGTGGTACATATCAGAACCACCTATTGATGTATAACCATTATATCTTGGCTCTGAAGTTTTGCCTTTGCTTAGGCAAGTACCCATTTTTAATAATAGCCAGATACAGAGACTGAAACTGAATTTTAAGGGAAGAGAGGAACTCCGAGGTTCGAACAGAAACTCAGTTAAAGTTTGGGAAAAATATGGAAACGGAAAAAGACCCAGATGAAGAATCGGAAAGACTCTGCAGATATACCGAATATTCAGAAGAAAAGTGGAGGAGAATTTTCGGATCGGGAATTTCAGAGCTGAGCTATAGATTGAAGATTGAGGTTTTCAAGGAAGAAGTGGCTATAAAGAAAATTTAGATGGGGATACAACGGGATGTTGAAGAAACCAAACTCTGGATTGAAAATTTTGGGAGGGTGTAATAGAACTGGATCACTGTTTCGGATTTGAAGTCGGGGAGCCTTGAGAGATGTTTAATAAAGAAAGGATAAACCGGAACTTGGTCAACTTTGCAATCAAGTAGGGAGGTTAACTTGCAGGACTTGCAAAGTAGAACTGTAAAGAGAGAGAGAAATTACACTATAAATAAAGCCAGCAAAATGACAAAATCTATTCACAATTTTCTCCATGGTCGGAGGGGGGCAAAAAAACATTTTCTTCATAGTTTAAACTTTAGTTTCTATAGATGCCGAGTGGATACTGTTCGGAAGACCTGAGGTCCAAGGAAATGATCTTTGCAATTCATGAACTTGGAAGCATTCATCTAACGTAGTATACTGTATACATACATGCATGTGGAGTACATTTCTTGTTCTCCATTTTACTTAAAAATTGATATTATTTATATGGATGATGCTACTTAGACCGACGTCCCAATCAATAATCTGACTAATAAATATAATTTTATTTTATTTTTTAAAAATATTTTGTTAACATTCTTAATTTTTATTCTTTTTACAAAAAATACATAAATTCAATAATATTCAATTTTTTAATCATTAAAAAAACTTATAAAAAAAATCATCTATCAAAATCATCTGTTCAAAGAGCATTGCGTGTGGAATTAAAAAATTAAAATCTAGTCTCAACTCCCAAATGCATTTACTTGTTGGTTAAATGCACAATTTAAAGGTATTGAGAGTTAATGATGCTTCCATAATGAACTGAAAACAACAATTTTAAAGATCAACATAAACTTGGAAGATGATCAACAACAGGATCTGTGCTTTGGGACCCAAAATCCACGTAAATCACACACTAGGCAACGCACGAGAAAATTGTACCAGCAAGGTATTGGTATTCATGGCGCATGGGACACGTTGCCACTTATGTGTTTGTCGTATAGTTTGTGCGGATTTTTGGACATCGACTTTTTCTCCTAAATCACCTGCTAATTAGACCTGTAGGCTGCAAAGCCTACGCGGTTTTTGATTTATGTGACACCACGCGTTTTTGAAACGTCTTAATTATGTCAAAATAAATAAATAATAACTACTACCGTTCCTCATAAGCAACAGCCACTGAAACTTCTTGAGGCTGGCCGGATGCTAACATCTGAGGGCAACTCGATCTTTGTCCTGCTTTTTGGTTCTTGTTGTGTAGCAGTTTGATGAGATCCAAAGAAAACGTGAATTTACTCTCAACTTTTATGAAGCAACAGGGACCTAGCTTGTAAGAAATATGAAGCTTTGCCCAGCAGAATGAGCTTTTTCAAAGCTACTTTTTTGCTTTTGGTTTTTTCTATCGTGTTTTACGTGGGAATGCGTTGAGTTTTTTTTTTTTTGTGGGAATGTGTTGTGTTGTGTTGTGTCTTGACTGGATAAGGTTCTGTTTTCTGTGGCATATAGCGATGGTTTCTTTGAATTCCTTCTTTGTTGATGTCGGCTCAGTTTGAAGTTTAAAATTATCTCAATTTATTTTATTTTATTATTATAATTTTTATATTTTAAAAAATAATAATTTTTATAATTTTTATATAAAATATAATAAATAATTTAATTTTTTTAAATTTTAAAATAATAATAATATTTTATTTTATTTTTAACTTTTATCTCATCTCAATTTACAATATCCTAATCTACCCTAATCTACTGAATCTGTAATATTCAAAATAATAATAATAAGAATAAAAGTTATCTTCTTCCACTGAAAAGAAAGATATTTTAAAAAAATCTGCAATATCTTTTCAAGTTGTCATGGTAAAGCTTCCTGACAAAAAGCGTGTTACCAAATTGACTAAAGGTTCTTGTTTTGGGTGGGTGGGCCGTCGAATCGAGTATTTATCATTTACAATTTAAATAATGTTAAGTACAGTCATTTTTATATATTTTTTACATATTATATAATTAACTGAATTAATTTTTTTTTAATACACAATTAATCATATCATTAGAATGCATAAAAGAATTTACAAAAATAACTGCACATAAAATTTTTGTTACAATTTACAGTTATGTAAGAAGGATGATGCTTCAGCAGGTGGCTACCACCGGAGTTATCATTAGGTAAAAACAGTTTTTTGTTTTTTTATTTTTATTTTTTAAATTATTTTTTAATACTTTTAAACATTTTAAAAAAATATAAAAAAAATTATAATAATATTAAAAAAAATTTCTTAATCATTAAGAAAAAAAATTAAAAAAAAAAAACAAATTTAGGCCAGCTGGAGCCACCAGCGGTTGCCTTAGTATTTTCCATGTGAGAATTGAGAAAGAAGCGGGGGAGAATACTTACTTCCAAGAAGCTTCAAAGCTTGGATCAAAAGAAAATATTCAATTTTTTTTTTCCCTATATTTTACAAACATGAATGTTTACTATGTAATTAAATCGTGCCTCGAATATAGGATCGGTTATGAGAATTTGTTCAGAAAATTATGGATTTTAGCTGTGAAAATACAGACCTAGTGCCACTTAATATTTTATTAAGTGCATGCTGCAAGAGTTAAGAGGACAGGTAACCTGGTTGGTAGGCGTACCTAAATCACTAAATGCAGCCCACGCTCTGTTTCATATAGTTACATTAAGCCAGCATTTCAACCCAAAAACAGAAGGTCACTAAAAAAGTAATCATCAATGTTTAATATGTAAGTTGTCTAGCTTCTCCAAAACATATAAGCATTCTCACAAAATAAATGTTCCTAGAAACCAAACACCTCTAGCCACCTGACTACTTCACGTTTACATTATTTTCTCAAAACTGGATCCCACAGGCCTGAACTCTTACCGGAGGGTCACGGGTACACCCAGTCCATCCAGAGATGGAGTGTCTGAGCTATTGACCAGAACTTTTATTGGCTCCAGGCTAGCTACTAATAAACTTCTATAGATTCTTAACTTGTACCAAAATTCGTATTGGATTGGTTTTATGAAGGATGTACCTTGCACTAGTGAATGCATGCCTCAGAGGTAGTTAACATATAATTGCCTGAGTAAAAATACTCCTGCAAACGTACTCCACTAGAAGAAGTCAGGAAGGCAAAAAGGAAATAGAAAGAAAACAAACAACAGAATGAATAAGAAATGCACGATGGCAATAAGCTTGCACCCAAATAACACATTAAAGGATTTGTCTTGTGGTCGAGATAAAATATTTTCATTTAGGTGAAAGTCACATACATAGAGAATTTTGTGCAAGAATATTGTGCGATAAAGAAACAAAATTCAACTGCCGGACAAGATTTCAGCAAGTTCTAACTTGATAACTAGCATCCTAATCATAAGCTTGTACAAAAAACTTCGAGGCCCTTAAGATTTTGATTTCTCCACAAGGATAATCCGCCCATTCCATTCAGTCTCATCAAGAGCTCTTATTGCTGCATCTGCATCTTCATCCCTTTCCAGAGATAAAAATCCAAATCCACGCGAATCCCCAGACCTTACACGGAAAAGAAAAAAAATCAACTCGCAGGAGAACTTTAAGGGTGCAAACAAACAATCCATGTTAGATATTTGACAACAACGCTGCATGCCACTCCAAAAAGGAAAAACCAATTCCAACATGAAGGCTGCAGAAATAAAAGCTCAGGCATCCCTTAACATTTAACTTGCAATAATCACTCAGAATATAAAAGGTTAGATTAATAAAAGTAATAAACATATTTATTCACCAACTGATTGCAGATACTTCGTTTGCATACTTTCCAACTAGGAAGAATCTTCAACATTCAAAACCAAGGGTATGAAAACCTGCTCTCCATTCTATGGTGTAGATTAGATAATAACATATAGAATCATTCAGTTTTAGTAGCTATAATAAATGCAGTGGCATCGATTGTTTGGCCCATCCCATAGATCCAGCTTTTTTACTTTCTTCTCAATGCCATTTTGGGGCTAAGATAAGTGCTTCACGAAAATCAACCTATATGATAGCTCATACTTAGAACATCAACCCATGGTTCCATCCAGAGAGCATCTTTTGTAGCATAAAACTTCACTTGGTATGTGCAAATCAGACTTTAGACTCCCACTTGCTGGTAAGCAGTACAATTGAGCAAACATAGGAATGTGCGTAGTGATATATAATTCTACAGATGAGATATGAGAAGAAAAGAAAAAGAAAAGAATTGTTCTTTTTAGAATATCTAAATTTCAAAAAGAAAATAATGAAACATCGCATACTCACCTCTTGTCTCGAACAATACGGACATCTCGCACACGACCAAACCTAGAAAACTTTCTTTCCAAATCTCTTTCCGTAGTCAAAAAGCTAAAGCCTGCAATAAATAAGTTTCTACCTGGTAACCCTGCTCCAGTACGCCTATTACGAGGTGGAGACCAGGGTCTCTTCTTTGGGGTCCGATGGTGCAAATGATACCCTAATGGAGGAGATCTTCGCCGTGGTGAAGGCCTTCTCCTGTTAAAGGAAAGAATGTATCATTTTGATATAAACCCAAACTCTCAAATTTCAGATTTCTAAAGATTCTACTTCTCGAGGGAACAAGACTGTTGAGTAGTGAGATTAATAAACCTATGATAAAAAAATGTTATCAAAACTGGAGATGGAAACTCACCTTGGGGATCTATAACGAGTTCTTGAATATGGGGACCTCGATAAAGATCTGTCACGATAATCTCTCTTGTGATCTCTTCGCTGAATGGGTGACCTTGACACTGATCTGTCCCGTCTTTTATAGTTTGGGGGTGAGTAACTAGTTTTTTGTGATGCAGATATTCCCTTCTGAGAAGAATCATCCTTACGCCTGGAACTGTGCCGAGACATCAGCGGAGAAGTAGAAGTTTCCCTGGCAGAAGATATATGATCCTGGGATTGAACCCCTTTATTCAGGCTACACCTTTCAGCTGAAGAATGTTTATGCCTTTGTGGCCTGGGTGAATATGATGAGTCTCGAAAACCTTGTTGAGAAGACGATGCCTTCTGACTATTGGCTGAGTGGTGTGCGTAAGGAGACCTTTCAGGTGAAACCAGCATCTGTCTCTCCATCACCAGTGAGGTTGATCGTCTATGCGTTCTCTTGGGAGATTGCATACCAGACTGCATGCCCAGCTTTTTGTTCTCAGCAGTGGAGTTTTTGGAGTGGTATAAACTACCATTCTTAGGTTCATCTTTGCACCAGGGTGACCTTGGAGAAGGTAACAACTGTGCTGTATCAGTACCTCCTCCCCCATCTATTTCATTACAGATAGATGGCCTGCCTAGGCCAGAATCGGTCTCCATTTGTTCTCCTGGGTTTTCCTCAACCATCAGAGGAGACTCCTGTGAATGGGCAGAATCTTTAGTTCCCTTTTCACCACAAAACTTTTGTGCCTTGAACTGAGAGGAGTTAAACAAATTATTGCCATTCAATTCATCCATCTCACCTTGGGAATAGTTGCTCTTGACTGGAGACTGAGTCCTCTCTTGATCACAGTCAAATTTTGTATTTCTAATATCATCAGGATCAAATTCAGCTGGCACAGGATAAGATTTTTCATGAGAAGATTTGCCATATGAGAAATCTACAGGCAGTGAAGGGGAACCCAGTTTCCCATGCTGACTTAGATCCACTTTCAAGTCATCACTGCTTGCTAAACTATCATCAATATAGTCTTGAATTTCATTTCTTTTATCAACAGCAAAGTTAAGGTCAAATCCTCCAACCAAACGATCACTCATTTTAATTCCCTTCTTGGGAGAACCCAAATTAACTCCTGCATAGAAATCCCACTAGAATAATAAATACATATTGAACATAGTCTGTGTGTGCAAGGAAATAATGTTCAAATTCCATCATAGTATCCTCTAGACTATCTCAATGCAATCTTGAGCTTAATTAAAGACGAAGATCGTAGCAACCAATATTAGGAAATCCAGAGAGTTCCAAGTCAAGATCTTGACAATAAATATGTAATCAAAACAACAGGATTTAAAAAAAGAAAAAAAAAGAAAAAAAAAAAAGAAGAAGAAGAAGAAGAAGAAAAAAGACGACATTCAAATTGAGAAGTTCCTTCATGCAGAAAAGCAAAATTCCTTTAGAATGAGTAACATTAAAGAAAAGGACCGCTTCTATATCCAACCCATACAAATTATAGTGGCATCATCTTTCCTTTTGACTTGAACCCCTCAGCTAAAAAGAAAACCAAGAGTTTCCTGTGTATCACACAACTGACAAGTTGAAATCAGGCTTTATGGGAGGTCTGTATAAGCTTTTCCTTCGATAAGGCTTCTAAACGCACATAACCAATTAATTTAAAATGAATTAAGGATAAATCCTCACTCATTGTTCGAAATCTTTACTAATAAATTTTTTTGATAGGTAATCAACAAGTTTTATTCATAAGAGAAGGCAAAGCCCAAGTACACAAGATGTATACATGAGAAGTACCTAACGAAATATTTACTAATAAATACTTGTAACATATCTCAATATGAAGCTTTTCACCAAATCTGCTTTTCCAAGCAGTTAAGGCGAGATTCAACACTGCTGACCCTGAAATTGCTGCAAACCAAGGCACTAAAGCGTCATGTTGATACCAAGATTTAGTGAAGGGATGAGCAGCATCAGCTAAACCTGCCACAAAAGCAATTATTCTAGACGGTGACAGTAATCATATTCATGCAGTGGCAATGAAATGTCTTGCCCTCGTGGCTATAGATGAGGCTCAATTAGGAGTCTGTGAGTCCCCACCCACTTAA
Organism: Carya illinoinensis; assembly: GCF_018687715.1. Lineage (NCBI taxonomy): Eukaryota > Viridiplantae > Streptophyta > Magnoliopsida > Fagales > Juglandaceae > Carya > Carya illinoinensis. Next base: position 43,278,820 of record NC_056762.1, on the reverse strand, counting down.
AGGCAGCACTTCTCAGTGCACCCATAGAAAATAAAATTAAAAGAAGAGTTTATCCTGACTGGCAAACCTTGATACTACGACCTTTCAAAATCAATGAATCTTATCTCAAATGACAGATGGGCAACTAGCAGCGTCCACCCAAGCCCTTAAAAACGCTCTAACCCAGTTGCCTATTTTGTGACTGCATGCTATAATTGTGCTCTTGCAACTGATCTGTTGAACCTACAATGGCACATTATTAAAAACACCCAACTTTAATAACATGGATTATGATGTTACTTGCACTCTAGCATCACCATTAAGCACAAATACAACAGGATAAATTTCCTCTCTTATCCATCCATCCATCTCAAATTTATCGTCCTACACATTGATAATTGAGTTGTGACTCCATCCCCCGCCTCATTCTTACAGGAAGAAGTAACATTTGACAAGGCCCTACCTATCCTTTTAATCTCTTGATGCAACCCAGAAACCTTTACATTGATAATAACAAGACCCTATCCTTCTACTAGTTTCAATGCAGGACCCTTCAAAAGAGTATTCTGACTTGAAGATGAAAATAAAGGCAACTTCCATCCACACAAGGTGATCCATTCATAATTCATTGCATACGAGTTACAGACAAAGGTTTCAGAACTTTCTAGCGCAAACCTTAGCAGATTCATTTACGTAAATGTATGTAGGTCATATCCTAAAAATGTATCTATTATGTAAATCTATCACAAAAACCAACAATATTATACGTCCTCAGTCGGTGATTACTGCACAACTGAAACCATATCTGCAAAGCCCAGCTCCAGGGTATTATACGCATTAAACCCAATATATATACAAAACATACACGCCCTCACCAAGGACGCCGCTTGAACAAAGGTATTCCTTTTTAATGGAATTGAAATCAGTTTATAATTATACTTTGGAAGAACAAACTAAGCGCTTAAGCATCGAAACATCAAGAAAAATGTTTTCCCATTGGAGGATGACAAAAATGATAAATTTCTTTAAAAGAAAAAAAAAATCCAGGCAATATTAGTGGGGATAGAGAGATTACCCTCGCTTTCTTTTTTCTCGACAAAAGTATGCTTCCCGCAGTTGTACTAGAGATTGATTTCACAAAGGTCGTTAATGGATTCGAAAGAATTGCAGAACGTAAAATGTGAAGGGAAAAAAAGGGAAAGAAAAGCTGTCGTTTTGGGTTCCTAAATTCCATTAACGTAGCCCCTCCTATCGATATAATGGGCTGCATTCCGAGTAATAAAACCTGGACTGGCTAAAGCCCAAACTATATAGGCCCAAAATAATCAGAGAGAATTGTGGAGACAACAATAGTCACGGATGTCGTCCATTGGACAAAGCTTTCGAATTTCGTTTTAACCTATGTAAAATGATCTTAACATACTTTAATGATAGAAAAGAAAAAATTACTTAATAATTAAGAAAGTATTTTTTTAATGATATTATTAATTTTTCTAAAAAAATCTATTTAAAAACATTAAAAAAATACATGAAAAAAATTAATAAACATCATTAAAAAAATTATTAATCATATCATATATAATTATTAAATACTAATTATAGGTCAATATTTTGTACTAATCTTTGTCATCAAGTTTTATGGAACACCCACAAATGTGAGTAGTAAATAAAGGGAACACTAATGAAGGCTGTTGTGATATTTTGGGTTGGTAAACTATGAATGTAAGGAGTTGGGGGGAGTAATGAGGGGAGGAGACTCTCCCAAGTAGGCTTCAGGCCAATATACATATATATATATATATATATATCTCTCTCTATCAAGATATGGCATCTGCTCATTGATTACTGGAATTAATGCTACTGGCAGTCTGGCACAATGCCCATATCTTTCAATTTTTATTAAATTTCTCAACCCACTGAACAGAAGAATCAACCACCATTTTTGGAGAAGCAAACCAGGTAAGGCACTGGTTGCCTAAGGATAGAGGCATGCAGCTTAAGAATCATTTAGAACTTGTTTAATAATTACATCATTTTGGTATTGTTCTTTGTAACTGTTTTTCGGTTTATAGGATAGTCTTTGTTGTAGATCAATTGTATGGGGTTAAAAGTGGTAGATTTATTAGGATTTTTAGACACTTTGGTTTTGGGTTTTGATGATTGTATTGTTTTGATGTAATCACGATTTTTTTATTTTTTCGGTTATAAAGATATTTTATAAAAATAAATTTATAAATTAACGTATTCTAATATGGTACATTATATTATAAAATTATTTTTATTATAAAATAAATAAGTTATTTCAATTTAAAAATTAATTTGATAGAATCTAGCTATATCACTTTTTGGTTAAACCACCGTTCTAGCACGCGGGTTTGTTCTCCCACTTCTCTTTGGCCTCGGTGCTTCGTTAATTGCTAACAGGCAAGAGTAGGGTGGCTGTATTGAGTTTCAATTAATACGACTTTGCCTCCTATTCTGGAAACGCAGGCCTTCAGTTAGCATCTTTGAAGGGGCAACCCACCTTAAACATGCTAGCCTAATTTAAAATAAAGAAAAATAATAATTAAGAAAACAAAAACCATGCTAGTCTAATTGCTTATCTCCCAGTTTGGAGCTTTGAGCTCTTACCGTGAACCAAATCAGAGGTCAGTGAGAACTAGGTGAAGAGACAGCTGAACCCTTTCAAAACATGAATGTTCTTGCAATTTATTTTATTTGAGTATGCATTTTTTAAAATGACATGGACGGGAAGGCTTGTGTGACATACAACATATGATTGTATTTCGAAGAAGGATTATCTTACATCTGTCTGCATTTGACGGAGTCTCTGTCATATCTTTATATATTTGATGGTTGATGCGCATAGCATACTGATAGGCATGATTCTATATCCTGTTTTAGAACTCACCTGCAATACCGAAGTAATCAACAAGAGATCAAGATAAGGTTTTGGGTATATGTTGATTTTAGACTAGAAAATGTACTGTGAATCCCATCCCATATAAGGGCAAAAAAACCAAAAAAGTATATAATTTCCAACATTGTATATGCATGTGTGTGTAGATAAGAGAACGTGACTGATCCATCATTTTTACTGGGTTGCTCAAGTTTTTACCCTCCATTTAGCAGCCGCTTATTGCTCTAAAAATCCTACCAAATCCTGTATAGCCTCAAAAGGTGGACTAAGTCATGTATCTGCTGCAGTGATGCATGTGGGTGGGCCTGAGGTTTAGCCCTCTTAAATGCCGATTCTATTTCTTTGCTTTTATAAATGCTAGCTGATCGTCCAACTTCACTCATTCACAAAGTCAAGCTCTTGGCCCTTTACAGCTAATTCAAACACATCGCACCCTCGAGCTTCTTTCCAGCAATGGAGGGCGGGTGGTTTTCTGGCATAACAAAGGTCGCATTGAGGTCTAAAGAGGCTGCAATTAGTGGTTTTAGAACTGGGTTTTTAATCAGAGTGATGAAGAGAGTAGCTTCTGCTATATTCACCTGCATTTTTGCATTGGGTACGTTTGCTCTTGCTTCTTCATTTTAGTAAAACTTGGTTGAGGAACCCCTAGTGGTTATAAATAAGTGGTTTTTCTAATAGTCACAACCGTTCATCACATAAAGCAGTGCAAATCCAGCCCTACAAACTCGAAACATGTAACATTATCTTCTTGCGGTTCATTTAGTTTGAAGAGTCAAGACCATATCGGTTCTGACAGCTAATTTATAGGAAATAATCAACATGTAAAAAATTACTATTTTTCTATGAGTAAATGATGGAAACTCAAATGCATTTCGGTTTTGTAGGAGGTGCTATGGTGGGAGTATTTATTGGAGTCATCAAAGGCCAGACCACAGAAACTGGGTTCCTAAATGGAGCAGTGATAGGAGCTGTGACAGGGGCCCTTTCAGGCATTCAACTATTGGAATCAGCAGCTGATTCTGAGTCATTGTCTAAGGTAATGGCATATGGGCTATTCAGTTGACATTATGACATGTAAGCAATAATGAGATGCATTATTATTCTGCATATTTTGAAAAATGCACAACATAGGCACATAGCATTATGGCTATGATTCAAGGCAAAGTTGAATCATAGCCTCCCACCCCACCAAACGCCATCAACTCAGTTTTGATATTGTTGTCTGGAATAAATTTCCAAAGGCTTGCAGTTGTATGCCATGATAATCAAAGCCTTCTCTATGGTTGGACCTCTAGAGGCCCACACAATGATCCTAGTGCAGGAAAAGCAAAAGTAGTCCTCTTTACTGTCAAGGAAGTTCAAGTTCTTGGCCTGGATAACCTAATCCCAGAAGGCGATTCTTTAGATAGATGGAAACAGGAAACATAGCATTTCATAATGATGGCATATCATATGATTGGAAAATTGACTCAGTTCATAAAAGACATACTCTCAAGGGCGCACTTGCTCGTGGATAACAACAAAAGTTCATGAAAATGTCCACTTTGTTTTGTTGCACACGATCTTGCTAGCCACCTCACATAACATTATTGAAATCATTCCCATCACAAGTATCCCATCCCCCCATTTTCAACCCTGAATTTGTTATTTATTCCCTTAATCCCTCACTTTTTTTTTTTTTGTTTTTTTTTTTGTTTTCTTCCCTTAATCCCTGATACTATACCCTTTTAACGGTTGTGTTGTATTGATAATTATAAACTTTGACAGACTGCTCTCCTAGTTAGTATAATGAACGGGAAGGTCTTCATGGAATGGGTATGTCCTGCAGTGCTAAAAGCCTATCAGTGGCAAGTAAGTATATCTCTCTCTATGTGCTCTGCCTATATAAGTTCAGTCATTGGGAACTGTTGCCCAATGTTTACTCATGTAATAGCAAACTCAATGAGCAGGATAGGACCCTTGACACAACTAATCGAGAAGTTTCAGATATATATGATATTGGTGGAGTTAGAGGATTATCCTACTGCTGCATCCAAACGTTTCCCATGCATAAGTTCCATTATTCTAGCAAGAAGATCAAATCCTGTCCTGATTTCTGTTGCTCCATTTGCATACAGGTTAGCACAAAATAACCACTTGCCCCCATATTTGGGAGCTAAAACAACATATATATGTATATATATATATAGTTATGGGTTCTGTGTTAACAAGGAAATGGTGTTGATATATGCAGGATTTCAAGGAACAAGACCCTGTGAGAGAACTTCCCAACTGTGGACACCTCTTTCATCAGTACTGCATAGACAAGTGGCTAACCCGACAAGGCACTTGCCCATTATGTAGAGAACATGTTTCTGATGAAATCGATGCATTGTAAACTACTGGGGCTTCACCCTTCCACCAGATCAGAAAAAGGATGATTGGTTTGTAGAAACTGCGAATATAATGCTAGTAGTTGTCTGTCTGTCTCTTTGGGATGAATGCCTGCAAATTTCAAGTTATCTCTTAAAGCTACCAGTATCAGCCTGGATTACACGGTTATACAATTCCATGTGAATGGAGATTGGGTCGACACAAAAAATTAAAAATTAAAAAATTAAAATAAAAAATTAAAATAAAAAAATAGAAAATTGCCTAACAATAACATAAACTCGATGCATCCAAATCCCAATAGTTCGAAATGCTCACTAAAATAACTGGGAACTCAAACATAAATATTCAATAAAGTTGGCTTGGACTCTGGCCCATGCTTGATCTAGGCTCGGTTAGCAGTCTCGGGTACGAGGTTATGTTAAGGCCGAGCCCAAGCTTGCAGCCCACCAAACTATATTTTTCCTTTTGGAAATGCCTAGACCAAAACAGTTTCTCAAAATAAAATAAAAAAACAGTTTATGTCTTGAAGGTGAGCTTAAAGGGAATAATGATTCGGACGTACCGAGTAGAAATAAGAGCCAAAAGAGACTCTTTTCTAGCAAGAAAATTGACTCAAAATATTGATTTTATAAAGTATTTTTATTATTTTATCATAAAGTAAATTTACTTTATCATATTAAATTACATTAGATTATAAATTTATTTGTATGAAATTGCTACTCTTTTTTATATGTTTTTAAATTTTATAAAGAATGGAAAAATCTGATCTGTTTAATTGAATACTTTAGCTTAGGATTAACTTATAGAGGATTTATTAAATAAAATTTAAAATACAAACACACAATAGTGAAGAAAATTTAGGATTTTTATTTTATTTTTGAGGATTATTTTGTATAAATTAAGGAAGGGTCGCATTTCTCAATGTACATAAAATTAAAAAGAATTTTATTATATATAAATATAATTGCGTATTAATTTATATATTAATATTAATTTATTTATATTTAAAATTTAAATTAATATTATTTTTAATAAAATTTACTTTTCAACTAATTACGTGAGCTGTATTTTCCCAATTAGAAATAGAAAAGAATCCAAGCCCGACGAACATCTTCAATTACGGGGTTTGTATAGGGGCAAGATTCTGCCGAGTACTTGCACTACTAGACGAAAAGCGAGACAGCGTGTGATCAGAGAGAGATGGCGTGGTGTGCGGCGAGGTCAATGCACGTACCGATGATCGAAGTGGGCGCACTGCGCAAACAGGCTCATTTCGCCGGCGGCATAGGCTTTGTCTCCGTCGCAGGCACCACCCTGGGGCGCTCTTCATGTTCTTCTTCCAAGCGATCCGTGCACCCCTTTGCTTGCTTGGGCCTTTCCACTGATTCTCGTAAGCTCCCTTCATTTCGTTTTAATTTGATAGAGAACTGTCTCGGGAAGGAAACCGAAATCAACTTTTGGATATGGAACATTGTTCTGGTTTTACCAAAAGTTGGTTCAAGTTGTTGATAATGTGGGCCGAGTTTGAGTGAGCATTTCATTTGCTGATTAAAGTTCGGATTTTATCTTAACCTAGAGTTGAATGATACGGCGGGGGTCTTAGTTCCTCTTATGAAAGAGATTATTTTTTAAACAGATTACTAAATATTAACGTTAACTAAATTCATAATTGTTCTTTACGTCTTGCTCATAAAAAAGGGTTTTCCTCAATGTGTTTTCCCAGATGTTTTTTTATTAGCTTTTAATTTCATTGTGTTTCACAATCCCTGAACATCGATGCTTTTGATTTTCCTGATTGCAAGCATAAAGGAAGCTGTCCAAACAGAAAGGCTCCGGCAGCCTTGGGACCATATTCTCAGGCCATCAAAGCCAACAACTCTCTCTTTGTGTCTGGTGTTCTGGGACTTGTTCCAGAGGTTTGTCGTATGACCAGGATATCTTACGCGCTACTTTATTTTACCATTTTTCACGTGGCTTTACATGCGCACTTGAGTTTACCTTGGGCATCTATGCTGATGATATACAATTTCCACGTGCATACAGACTGGGAAGTTCATCTCGATATGATAGGGATATATGTTGAATCTTTGAGCATTAGCTTGCATAGATTGATATTTATTTCCTAAAGAGAACCATCGGTGGGCATGAAAGAACCATTATCGCATCACGCAGTGTTTGGGATAGCTCACGTGGCTTGAGCAATTGTCTCTGATGAATGTAAGCCAAAGTGAAATAGAAATTTTATTGTTAAAATTGCTGTCTTAGATTCTTAATCAATCCCCTCATAGACCTATAGAGACATACTGCTGCGTACTGTGGCTTTTGCATTGGGATGTTACTTCACTTCACACATTTTTATCATCTTTTAGATACAAGTGTATTGTTATGTTCAGTAGAAATTTGTAATCCTTGGCCTCTTTACCTAAAAATGATACTTGCTATATCAACTTTTATATAGCCCTTTTTAAGCTCGTTTTCAAATTGCAAAGCATTGTGTTTTAAACGCATTCAAGCTAATGGGAAAATTGCAGGTTCTCAAAAACATGGGGGAAATCTTGAAAGCTGGTGGTGCAAGCTATGCCTCAGTAGTTAAGACAACAATTATGTATAATTTCCTTGATTACTTTGCTCTGTAGCCCTGATCTCTGAAATCAAGCATTGCAAAATAAATGAGTTCCTTTATTATTTTCTGCCGCAGGTTAGCAGACTTGAATGATTTCAAGAAAGTGAATGAGATTTATGCTAAATGTGAGTTCTGGAATTAAAATTGCTGTTTCTTTATTTCTTTCCTTTTTTTGTCATGGAAAAAAAAAAAAAGATGTTTCTATGTCAACTGAAGACTTGGATTTGACTTATCAAAAACAAAATGAAGACTTGCATATTGTGTTGAAACAGACTGAAGACCTACGGGTGGGTAGCCCAAGTGGTAAGGGTAAACTTGTGTGCATGTGCCCCATGTCACAGGTTTTGGGATGAAACTGCGATTTAAGTGGGAGGTCATGGCAGTGGGTTGTTGTGCTAGTCTCTCCGGTGGTTTATGTTTCATGAGTGAGTCCCACGGGCTCTGCCGTGGGGTAGTTCCCTCGTCATTAAAAAAAAAAACAGATATGCAGTCCACCAAGCTTGCACCACGTATATTGTGTTGAAACAGAAAATTGGATATTGTAATCAAGAAATCCTCAGTGCAGGGTATCTAGGTTACAGTATAGCTTGGTAGTTGAGACACTTGCTCGCAGAAGTCGTTAAACAAATTTGAGTGGACTTCAGTCTATAGTTTTGCATAGGTAACTTCAGTATACAATTATCAAGATTTTTTTTTTTTTTTGGGGGGAGGGGGGGGTGGTGTGAAAACCCATGCTGTTTCATGGCTCAGCTTGCGGCCAGATTCGTCTGTGAGTTTATGGTTGCAAGTATGAATAGTGTTTAAACTTACCTATAAAAAATTATTGAAGTATGAATGTTCAAACAAAAATTGTATTTTGCTTGGCTGAAACTTTCTTATCTCACAGCTTTATGTGTTGTTTTAGATGAACTAATCTAAATTTAAACATTCATTTCATATATAATCTATGTATCTGTAATAGAGGTGGCCTAATTTGCTTCTGCTCACAAGGGTCTACTCTTGTAAAAAAGTCTTGAACTTCAAATGCAAATAGTGACAATTGGGATTGCTGTTAAATCTTCTAATGGCCATTGACGCCTGATTAAATTGTTTGTTTGGCAGACTTTCCTTCGCCTGCCCCAGCTCGTTCAACCTTTGAAGTTGCTGCATTACCATTGGGTGCCAAAATTGAAATCGAGTGCATTGCTGCAACATAAACTCCTTTGGCGAATGGCATCCGCTTCTTCAGGCAGCTTGGATTAAGACGGGAGGGGTATGATCATGATTAGGAGTTCTAACTTTGTCTCCGCGTGGACATAGTTGTTATTTTGAGAATGTCATCTTGATGAAACTTGTAAGGATGTCTAACGCAGTGTTCAACTAAATGGTGAGTGCATTTGGTTCACTTGAAGTTTACGTATGGGTTTGGCAGTGTTGGACGGTAATACATACGCAACTCTTTAAGACCTATAGTATCCGGGAAAAAAGATTAGAGGGGTGCCAATGCCATAGTCTATGCATTCTTCAAGGCCTCGCTCGTTCTTTGCAAGAGATCTACCCCAACCACGCCACCATCATTTTCTTTTTATTTAAAATTATTTAGCGAACCATGTGACAATCTTTGCTTAAGTAGCTCACGTCTTCTTTGGTGCTTTGGTTGTCTAATGGCTCGTTTGGACATGAGAGAATGTCATCATTCTGAAATTGTTTCAGTAAAAATATTTTTATTTAATCTTGAAAAATAATAGAAAAAAAATTGAATAAAAAAATTATAAAATTAAAAGATATTGCAAATATAATTTTTTAATATTATTTTTATTTTAAAGTTTGAAAAAAATTAATTGATTTTTATATTTTATTTTAAAGTTTGTAAAATTTTTAATAATCAGATCAAAAAGTTAAAAATAAAAAAATTATATTTAAAAAATACTTTTTAAATTTTTTAATCTTATCTTATTTATCCAAATTTCACGTCATCCTTATTAAATTAATAATATTATAAAGAGTCATAAACTGCACATAGGTAAGTAAAAAAAATAATAATCCTTTCCTCCCTCACCATTATGGGCCCCACATCACCCCAATTTGGGCCCGCAGAACATTTTTGAGATTAATCGGGCCTTATGACATGAGCAGATCCCACCAGCATTCACATTCAGTCTTTCAAAATACTGAATTTCTTATAATTTAAAAATTATTATAGGATTTTGAATTAAATAACCCTCACATTTAGATCTTTATTTTAGGAAAAAGGTTTAAAAGATGAATAGAAATTTACTGTTCATATCCTAAATAATTTTTATCAATATTTTATTTTAATATATAAAATAAATATTTTTATAATCATTTACATTTTCTCTCATATTCATTTATTATAGTTTTAAATAATTATTTTAAAAATAATTTAATTAATTACGAAAATATAAAAAAAATTTAATTTTAAAAATATTATCATATCTACAAAAAAAATAATTTAAATTTTTGTTTAAAATATTCACTAAAGTAATAGTTCAAAATATAAAAAAAAATATTAAGTAATTAAGTTTGTAAATGGAAATGAGAAAAAAAATAATAAAAAAATAATAAAAAAATAATATTTTAATAGAATATAGAAAGAATAGAAAATAGGATATAAGAAGTTTTTAAAAAATTAATAAAATTTAAGAAAAAAATTAAAAAAATATATTTTTTAATTAAATTATAAAAAATTTTACGGAGATTAGGACGTGAATCTCGAATCAAGCACAGCCAATAATTTCCAAAAACAGTGGATGGTGGAGACACTCGCGCCCGCTTTACATAAAAGCAAGAATGCCATTGCCGGCCGTAGTTCTTACCTTTAGCTAGTAGCCCAACTATTCATCTCAGATGCTCCTTTCCTTCCCCACAAAAACAAAAAAGTAAGATTCCCCGAAATTCGTTCGTTTCAATGTTCCAAAGTTCATTCTTTTCTTGCATATGATGAAATTCTAGGTCCAATACTGGATCTAGAGGTTTCATTACTTTTTTTTTTCCTTGTTGAATTTCTGGGTACAATTTATGCTTCTGGGCTGAGATGCAAATTCTGACGTAAATTCGCTTTTATGTATTTTTCTATTCTGTAGTAGTATTACTCGTGGGACTTGCACTCGGATTTGATCATATTTTGATTTTCAACGTATTTTCTACCTAGGTATCCATCATAAACTTTCTTCTTCTTCTTTTTTTATGTTTTTGTTCCTCGTGTACTTAAATGATGGTCTGGTACATGTGTTGAATCTGGTTGGTGTTCCTAGTCTGTGAAGTTTGAGTCTGGGGGAGTTCTAAGCGTTCCTCTCGCTGCTGTTAGCTTTGAAACTAAGCATTACAGAATTCTTTTCATCTATTACAGCTTCTAACGAATCTATTGCTTTAAATTGTACAATGAGTTTCTTCTATTTCACACAGTTCTATATATTCTTTGTGGTTCCTCTTCCATCTAAGCAAATGGATTTCCTATATTTTTGTATTGCACTTGCTGGCTTTGGATTCCTGCGTGTTTTGCGTGCATTTCTGGCTTCTGCGTTCTGATTGTTGATGAACTCTTGTTTTGAGACAAATGAAATAGAACTTTATTCATATTTCCATGTCATTCCAAAACATCCCATGTGATTGTGTTTGTTTTCAGGGTATACCGATCTTATCATGGAAGGTATTGTGGTGAGAAGGGTCATTCCCTCGGACAATAGTTGCCTCTTTAATGCCGTTGGGTAAGCTTAGCTTTCAAACACCAACTCGCCACTATCAATTGCAAAGAAGTGAGTTCGGTGGTGGTTATATCTGATCTCTTTTCTTGTCTCTTGAATTGCAGGTATGTCATGGATCATGACAAACACAAAGCTCCCGAGTTGAGACAGGTTACAATCTATAGCATGTCATCTTAGGTGCCAATATCTTAGTACACCTCATTTTTCTGCTCTTCAAATTTCATTCATGTGGGATTAACTGGATTAGTTCGATTCTAAGATTCTAAATACTGTTCTTTTTTACCATCGACAATATTTGAATATGTTATTCCGATTTAAGATTTACATTTTGATACATTGCAGATTATGACTGATCAAGTTTCATATTTTTAATTTAAATCTGAAAATTATTAATGTTTTTCATGTTCCTTTGTGATGCTTTAGTAAACTATGTTTACACACGTGTCAATATACCGTGTCAGAAAGCTTTCTATGTAAGCAATTTTTAGGAATATATAATTGCCAATGCTTTACATTTGTCCTGCACTGCTTATATTTGCTGCTCGAATTAATGGCATCCTAGTTACTTTATGTAGGTGCTTATCCTTTCATTTTCTTTTTCAATATTTTTAAAGGTTATAGCTGCAACCGTGGCTAGCGATCCAGCAAAATATTCTGAAGCATTTCTTGGAAAGCCAAATGAAGAGTATTGTGCTTGGATTCTTGACTCAGAGAAGTGGGGAGGTTTGTTGAACTTTCCATTCTTAATCAGGAGAGGCATCATTGTCCATAAGATGTAGTTGAAACAAATGGGTCGAAGAATAGCTGTATCTTGCATTGAAATCTCCTTGAAAGTGATACTGGTTTATGTTGTCTACCAGTTTTTAGGGGCTGTGTATGTTATGGAGGTTTATCTTTTTCAATGAACAAAGGGATGCCTACTTTCGTAGGATGATAGTGGCTACATGTCTAATCCTGCAGCTGGGCTTGGTGTGACATAGGATTAGTACACAAATCACCTTACAATTTGAACCTACTGCTCAAGGGTGCCCCGAGGGAAGTATTCCTCCTACGTCCAAGTCAGATATTAAAGAAATCAAAATGGTATAATTGAAGAATAATCCAACTTTTCTCTTTATCAATCGCTTAAAATACAAAAACCTAATTTTAACGAGGGCAAAACTTACCTTGTCGAAGATTTCAGCTTATATTGCTGTCTGTATAATGGTCAAGTTACTGATCTGCTAACATCAATTTAGAGTTCAATATCATATTGTGATCAATATACTCTGTGGGTTCTTCGAGCCATTTAGGCTTGAATATCTTCATTTACATGGAATAGCATGAATAAGTTTGTTGTAACTTGTATGCTCATAGGCAGGTAATCTATCAGTGGTGTGAAGCGGCTTTGCCCCTTTCCGTGGGTTAATTATTGCCTGAATGATATCACGATTCATTTCCACTGTAATTGACAACTCAACCTTTTTCTCCTTCTCTTCTTGTTGCTTTATACCCAATTCCTTTATTCTGTAGGGAGGATATAGATTCTTGAATTAAAAGCAACTTAGGTGGTTCCTGTACCTCTTGAGTTTCAACTTGTTGAGAACATTTTTTTTCTCTTAGCTGCTTATAAAAATGTTGTATGGCAAATGATTCTATTGATGAGTGGATTTCTTTGCTTGGTTGGGTTCTCCTTTATATGTAGTCAGCATTCTTGCTTTATTCTTCTAACTTTCTTACTTGATTATCTGTGAAGGTGCCATTGAGCTTTCAATATTAGCTGATTATTATGGACGTGAAATTGCAGCATATGATATCCAGACTACACGATGTGATTTGTATGGTCAGGTCAGCATTAGGAATATGTTCTCTTTGCATCTGAATCTCATCAACTTTCCATTGCTGAATGTGTTGCTTCTCTTTTTTGGGCTTCTATTTGGCAGGAAAAGAAGTATTCTGAAAGGGTTATGCTGATTTATGATGGGCTCCATTATGATGCTTTAGCTGTACGTGGATCTAAATATTTGAATAATATTTTTTTTATCTTTATTGTTGTATGTATAGAGGAATATCAAGAATAAATCAGAAATTACCCATATGTAGAATATCTAGATTTCTGCCATCTTTTTAGCCGCACTTAGGATTCACCTTTCAAGCATAAACCAACTGGTTGATCTTAACCGTGAATTTTTCTTGCATGCTTATTTGGTTCAGAAAAAGAAAAGTAAAAGAAATTAAGAGAAGACTGTGTACTAGGTGGATTTGATACTGATGGTCAGAAAAGTTAACAGTTTGTTGGGTAAACAAATGGCAGTATCAGCACCATCGGCCACTGGAATTTTGTGGTTACTATTTCTGTTGCCTTTGATGTGTTCATAGTTTCTTATGTATAGTCTCCACTCATGAGGTGCTTCATTTTGTATTAATAGATGTCTTTTGAGGGAGCCCCAGAGGAGTTTGATCAGACTATTTTTTCTGTACAAGACAGGACCATTGGTCGAGTTGAGGGCCTTGCTCTTAATTTTACTAAGGAACAACAAAGGTAATAATTGAGGTCTGATTGAGGCTTCATGGTACAGGGCAAGTACTTTTATCACAAGTTGCTTCTCCGGGTATAAAGTTGTAGGCACATGAAATGCCCTTAGCCAAGGTCCACAAATTTCCCAGAAGTCAGAAGTTGTGGCATAAAGTTGCCTTGTCAGATTACAAATAATCAACCTGGTTTATAAATGTAGAGAGTCTGCATATGCATTTGCTTTGACCACTGCATGATCTTTTGAGGCATTGTTCTTGATTAGCATTTTCCTTAATTATTTTAAATCATTTTTCAAGAAAAGTTACTTCCGCTATTTTCTGCTCCTGATATTCGTCTCTCTTTGTAGAAATACTTGCATTGACTGTGATTAATGAATGGTGTGTGGTCATGCATTAATTCCATCCTGTTATTTTCAGGAAAAGGAGATACACTGATACTGCTAACTTCACTTTGCGCTGTGGAGTATGCCAAATTGGAGTAATTGGACAGAAGGTCATTTCTCATCATTAATACATATTTATGCTTGCTCCCCGTTTCTCTCCTTTTTTAACTTACCTTACCTTAGAATTCTGAACCTGTTGTGATCGTACACCGACAATAGGAGGCTGTGGAACATGCACAAGCAACAGGCCATGTCAACTTCCAAGAATATAGATGAGGAGGAACTGTGGGAATTAACATGGCTGTGGTGTGGCCCCATCTTATCACTGAGCTTCTCTGAACTTGGAACAATAAGCTGTGTAACTTTTGATATTGAAAAACCGATACTATTTTTATGTTCTTCCGGAACTCTTTTAATCTATAACATGTTGTACCTATGGGAAGATCACATTAATATCTCTTTTTATGGGAGAAATGTAATAAGATTGGATTCGGATGTTAAATCTCCCTTTGTATCTTATGTGGTTGTGCTGTGGTTCTGGTGCATTAATTTTCTTTCCTTTGATCAGTTGGACTGGACCTTTTGTTTTAAATATGAAGTACCATCCTCGTCCACCATTATCTATATATAACATATTCGAGGTAGACATCTCCAAAAGCAATAACATAAATTACAAAGGAGAATGTAATCATTTCAATCTCTAATTTGCATTTGTTTTCCCTTAAATAGTGTCTTGACTTTAAAATTATACATTACAAATAGCATTGTTTGTTCTCCGGATACTTGCAAGGGGAATCCTGCATCCTAAAGAAGCGAAGACGCGGCTACTCATGACAGAAGATAACCTGACTGTTCCTTTTGAAAATCGCTTTTCCCTAGGGTTCTGCGGGATTACGAAACATAACTTTTCTGGAGAGGATGATCAATTGCAAGCGAAGACTGGAGAACCAGAAAATGAGAGTTTCCGCTTCGTCAATCACATGCATTCATTCACCTGCTCCTGCTTCGGCTCCCTAAAAATAACCTCTTGAGCAGTTTCAAATGGGTACCTACCAAGGTGGCAATGAGGCTACTTATTTCCACTTGGCTTTGTCAGTAACCATGCCAAGCAAGCTCCCTGTTGTCCTGTCTAAATCTTCTGTTTAAGAACATGGCGCAATTGGACCTTCTGGCTTTCCATCCTTGCCTCCAAAAGCCTTGCCTTCAAACTACTCTTCTGTGTGCTGCGAGGAATGCACCCTTTCATTCCTTTAGTTCCGTGAGGATTCCCATACTCAGGAGAACTCCACTGCCCCGCCAAATCTGCAGGACTAATCCCGCCTTTACCTGAGCCCCTATCCGGAGATATGATACTCCCATTGGATATCCCTCCATTTGAAAGTCTACCATCCGTACCCTCTACAGAGATGATCTTGTAATTTTCACCATTACTTGGGCACGATCTCCAAAGTCGTGCTATGGATGAAACCTTCTTCAACTGCCTCGTTGGCAATGAGCAGACTTCACTGATTTCGGTAATTGGTGTTTCTTCACCAGCATTTTCCTCCCATTCTGTTCCACTCCTTGAGACATTGCTGTCTCGATGATTCTTGTTGACAGATGGGGCACTCCCTTCTGGTGAATAACTTGAGCCCTGATCCTCAAGATGGCTTACAGTTTCCCACCCACTTTCATCTTCTTCAATGTCACCATTCTCATCAACAAATGTATTAGAATGTCTCTGAATGCTGTCCTTGTTAATTACATTAACCTCAGGACTTACGGTATGAATTTTGGAGGCGGGGCTGGCAGGACTGAAAGCAACACAAGGTTCAATCTCCCTCTCATTGGATTCGGCAAAATTAACATCTTCAAATACAGAAAAAATATCATCTGGATTGGGGGGTTCATAAGAAAACTCCTTGATATCTTGAATATTCACAGAGGCAGCAGCCTGTCGAAGCATCTCCACTTCTCTCATCTCCTTCACATCTGGACTTACACTGCTTGACCTCAGAAATTTCTCTAGCTCAGCTACAAGCTTGCTCATCTGTGAATACTTCCCATCAAGGGCCACCTTTGCATCGACTAGCTTCATCTGAACACGTTCTTCACGCCAGACCTCAGCCATCTGCAACATCCTCCTTTCCTCCTCCACTTCCTCTCGGAGTTTCATGGAATCTCTCTTTAGAGCTTCAACTTCAGCCTTGTCATCCCCAATCTCCTTTGCAAGCTCATCGCATACTTCCTCAATTAATTCTCTGGCCTTTCTTTCTTTTTCATATTCCTGCATATATCGCTTCGCTGATAATTTGGCATCAGCCAGCTCGTTAACCAATTTGGAATTCATAATTTCAAATCTCTGGCGATTTTTCCTTTCTCTGCTCAATTCAGCTTTCAGGTCATCAATAAATGCACGGATTTTCTCATGCTCCCTGCTTCGCCATGAGGCCCTTTCCTCACTGACTTTCCTCAAGAAGTGCTCTAGTTTCTTTTTTGAGGATCGGCGCTCAGTCTCAAGCTCCTGAATGCGGGCTCGAGCACGCTCTAATTCAGCTTCAAGTGTAGGTACTACCGAAACAGCACTTATTTTTTGGTCTAGGAGCTTCATGTGACGGTAAATCTGTTGCGCTTCATCTGATGTATTAAAGCAGACAGGGTCCCACTTTGTTGCCCCTTCCATTGCAGAGTTTGGGATCTGAAATGAAGGTTCCCGCTGAAAACAGGAAAAGTGTCGAATATTAGATTTAGAATAAAGAGAGAAAAAAAAAAAAAAAATACCGGGGGCCAGGTATTCCAGTAATGCAACTTCATTAAAGCCCATAGGACAGTCTGTTTTTTTTGCTATACAGCTTTGCAAAAGGTTTTTGCTTCACGTTTTTTGTTATTTTATTGAACAATGCTATAAGTGAGATGTACCCAAGGTATTCCTTGGCCAAAAGTGAGGGTTTTTCTTGATAACATTATGGGGTTCCATCCTCTTTTAAAGAAAAGGCAGGCCCCTTATCATTTAACGTGTATATTTAAACTTCTTCTTCTTCTTCTTCTTTTTAATTTTTTTTTTTTTTTCGAACTACAAACAGGGCATAATATTTCCTTGATTGAAAACTAACATTACTCCAGAAACAAAATGCTTAATGAAGTGTGAGAGTACTTTTTATGCTGGCCAATAGATCCAGGCAGTATTCAGAATTTCAGGAGGGCCATCTCCAGGCTATCACATAAACTTTAATAACCTAAAGGAATATTTGTAGAGAAGTTGGTGAATATAAATGGGAAACCCCATCTCATCTTCCATCCAGCACAAATTGCAACCTTGTTGTCTCTATTCTAGCTTGTATCAGATTCCATTGATTCAATTAATAGATTTTAGTCCTACCAAAGAAACCAATAGAATTTAAACCAAGTAGATTGGTCTGAACTGTTCTGGCAAGAAATTATGCGCTATTTCCTTTCCATATGTGTAAATTCTAACTGAAATAAATAAAACCATTATAAAGAAATTGTATTCTAATCGAAGCTAAAACTTCAGACCAAAACTAAAACAATGAATTTGTCCATAAAGGAAATTGCCTAAAAAGGATGTAGGATGTTCCCTAGGCCCTGCAAGTTAGTAAGACAAGCATGCAGCGGTACTGAATGTGTGCCACATGTGCAAGAGGATAAAATGGAGGGAGTTTCTCTAAAGCCACTCCACAATCCTCTCACAGAAATCTTAAAATCCAACATGCTATAAATAATTTACTTTCATTTATTTTACTTATCAAAAAAAAAAAAAAAATTACTTTCATTTAAGGAACTGAAGTAACTAGGTCACAAGCACAACACGACAAAGCGGACAAGTTATTCTGGAACAGCTTATAATGAGTGTTGCTCAGTAGCCAGCGAATCTGATAGGTCATTACTTATTAATAATCATTGTTCAATTAAAGAACTTGCAGAAGTACCATACCTTGCACAAGAATCCATTCTTGGCACCAGCAATGGAACTAGGGTTTTGTAAGAGATCCTTTGCTTCAGAACCATAAGCTTTGCCAGTAGGATGATACAGAAAGGGAATGTTCACATGACCAACACCATGCTGCATTAAGGAACACCACGGTGAGCTTTTTCTTTTATGACAGGATTGAGTAAATTGGAAACTATCGAGAATTGACGACACAAAAATTTGTTTTGATCAAAAAATGTTTACCATAGCCAACCACTCATGATTGTCATGAACAACAAAGCCAACAAGACATTAAGAAACACCAACTTTCGGAAGTCATTTAAGGACATATACATATATAGATGTCTAGATAGAAAATCACTTACATCACACAATTAAAACATTCAGATCAATTTGTACTACTATAAATCTTTCTTTGCAATGTAAGTTTACATTATAAATTTAAAATATTTTCCCGGAACCAAGAACCATTTAAGAGAAGATGCAACAACCCAAGAGGACCCTTTTGGTCCAATAGTTCATTCGGCCAACTACCATATACACCCCCACAATGCTAACTTTTCACTGGCACCCAGAGAATAATAAAAAAATCAATTTTAGCATCACAAAAAACAAACATATTCTCACACGTAAAACTCAATCTTCAAAATCGAACAACAAGAAAGTTCAACATAAAGATGAAACCTCGATCGTATCACACCGAAGCCTATTCACACTTCTCAGAATAAACCTAAAATTACAGATCTTGATATATCATACAAAGACGAAACTAATATGGATAACGAATAACGAATAACGAAATAGGATAACTCACCTGACGCCCTAGCTGAGCCTCGCCCCGCAAGACACTGTCCGTTTCGCCGGCACCGGCAGCAACCTCGGGAAGCTGCAACCGCCAGAGTCCCGCGGCGAGCTTCCTTGCCGACACGGTGACGTCCTGACGTCCCCTCCGGCGACTTCTCCGACGACATTCTCGTAACGACGTCTGCTCCTCCTCGGCTCGCTCGTTTCGCTTACCGTCGACGCCATCGACTTTCCACCTGAGCAACGGGGTCTCAGGCCGGCTCCTACGCCCGGACGGAGCTCCGTTTCTCTTCACACGGGTCGGACTCCCTGTTAGTCGCCGGGAAGGCTTGCGAGCGATGGGCTTGTCTTGGAGATCTGAGTGCTTGGACGGGTTTAGGGATTTGTACGAGAGGTTCGCCGGGAATGTCAACGGGAGTTGCGGCTTTCCGGTAATCTTCATCTCCGCCAGCTAGATTCGCCCATTTAGAGAGGAAGATAGAGAGAGAGCAAGAAGATGTGGAATAGAGATAGTACAAAAAGAGCTTCAGAGAGAGCAGGGAGTGAGAGCGGGGGAGGGACAGGGTCAGAGCCTCACTGATTCTGCCGAAGAAAATGACGCGCACGGCACAGGGAGGAACATACATCAATATGTATATGTATACGTATCTACGTATGTATGCTTATGTGTCTGCACGGATCTACATGCCCGGTCAAAGTCCCTCCCTGTACAAGTATTAATTAGCCGAGTTGGAATGCACAATGAGTGTCGAATTACCTTTTTTTTTTTTTTTTAAATGTATTTAGAAAGTCTTAATTTTTATACCCATGTTAGAGCACCCTCATCCGGTTCCCCATATCTCTCCTATCCTTAAAATTTGGAGAAAATTTTAGGGTTTAACCCAAATACCTCACTCCATCCGGTTCCCCATTATCCGGTTGCCGTTTACGATCTGTACAATGTTTCCCCATTTTTGCGATTTTACTGTACGTCCTGTGACGCCCCCAAATTCCGTTTGGGATCGGACGGACATTTGAAGCGTCGAGACATGCAACACAAGGTTACCTGCCCCCGTTCATGACATATAAGATGCAATAATCCTAACATGCATCTAACATTATGCAATATTCGCAGCGGATAATTTTTTTCTTTAGCAATACTATGCATCAAACTGAAAATATCCCAATACTTAAAACATACTTCATACATAAAGATCCATTGAATAACTAAGATCACAGCACTATTCCAAAATAGTTATGATCCAAAAGTACTGGAGATGCAACTCCATCGTACAAGTAGTAATTTAACTACTATATTAACATTAACGACGCACCGTCGTTCAGTCGACTGTGTCTAGTTGGTCAGCTCCTGGTCCTCCTTCAGGTCCTGTAACAAGATCTACCATTCGGGAGGAATGGTAGTTGGGACTACCACAGTGAGATTTGATTACAAATCTCAGCAAGTTAACAAAAAACTTCCACACAGACTAATGATGCATGGATGACAGTAAAAGCATAAATGCATAATCAAATTCATAAGTAATTAAAGAATAACTTAGCGTACAACATAGCATAATTGACATAACTTAAATTGAAACATGAACTGAACTTAACTTAGCATAAACTTGCTCTGAAACTTGAATTAACATGAAAAATACATACTCCACAGTTGTTGTGGCCCCATGTATTCTACGTGTAAATACATACTCCACAGTTGTTGTGGCCCCATGTATTCTACACAAACTTGACTTAACATTGAAAATACATACTCCACAGTTGTTGTGGCCCCATGTATTCTATGTGTAAATACATACTCCACAGTTGTTGTGGCCCCATGTATTCTACACATCACTATGCAGTTAAATACATACTCCACAGTTGTTGTGGCCCCATGTATTCTACATAAACTGAATATACTCAAGATGCAACGTGACTGGAATATGAAAGGACTGAAGCCCTGACGTAACATAACGTGACTTGAACATAATTTGAAATACATAATCAACTTGAGATAGTAACATTTCGTAACATGGCATAACATATAACAAACAACATATTTAGCATGACATATTTGTAATGTATAGTAATACATGACAGAATATATTGTGTAACAGATAAAAATTGATGACAGAATAAATTCTGTATAATAGACAATTACATGATAACTTGGCATAACATGACATATATGATAACATACATACATACACTGTAATTCTTTTACTTAGCACACATACACAGTAGACTGCTAGTAAGTTAAAAGCTAACTTACCTCGATCTCCGCGTTTCTTATAAAACTTCAAGTGCGATCACGAGGAACTGTAATTAGTGATTCTAAAAGTTAGAACTAAATCACTAATAATTTGAAATATGAAAAATACTAACTTAAAGAGTAAAATTTTTATTTTACTCTCTACATGTGGGAAAATGACCGTTTTACCCATAACTTAAGGATTTTGCATACTAACTCCAAAAGTTTCCAAAATTTACATTCCTCATGTAAATCTTGTCCTAAACTTAAATATCAACTCAGAAAAATTTAAAACAAAACACAACTATGAAGAACACACTATGGTCGAAACATCCATAGGCCATTTCCCTTTATTTTTGTTGCAATTCCTTCCAACTTCTTCCAACTTCAAAACTCATGCTTAAACCAAAATTTTGCAACAAACATCTTTCAATCCTAAGTTCAAAACCATACTTAAAACATCCATTTAGGAAAAACTAATAATCAACACCAAACTCTTTTGTAAAAAATCCAAGCACTTGAATCACAAGTTTTGACCTTAAATCAAAACATCTCCAAGAATTTCAAAAATCAAATCTTACTTCTAACATATTCATAATATCATCCTAACATCAACCATGCTTTAAATCATCAAACTAAAGTCACCAAAATCACAAAATAACATTTGGAGTTTTTTGGTTTTACACTTAGTCCAAAAACATAAACTTTTCCCTCAACTAGTTTTGATAAATCTCTTGATCTATGACTTATAAATATATGATCTTCAAACCAAACCATCGCATGGTTTAAAAAGATGTCCTAAAACATATATAAGCTTCTAATTCAAGATCATATGGTTAGAAATTAACCAAAACATAAATTTAGCCAAGAATATCCACACTTTGACTTATTTGAATATCTCTTTGCATAAAATTTCATATCTTTGAAACTAACATCAAATATCTTCAAAATAATAATATAACATGTATATAAGATGTTTAGGATCCTCCAATAAAATTATCAAAGTCATTAGAATAGGTTTAGACCACCAAAGAGTTAAACTTTCTCAAAACAGAAACTGTTTTTCCTCTTCCAGTTTCTAAGTTTCTAAATCTAATAACATCTTTCATCAAAACCTTTAATCATGCAAAAATCCTCAACCAATAGTCACGTATACATGTTAACAATACTCCATAAAAATTTCGGACCAATATCTATCCATTAGCTTGGTCAAAAACTCCAAACTATAACATATTCTCCAGTTTATCTCCCAGAATGACCTTTCTATAGTTTACACAATATTTGACTGACCAAATGATCTTCAAATGGGGCAAATAAGATATCCATGTAAACTAGACTCAAAAAGGAACAACTTATATGAAGGAGATTTTATGATAAAACACTTACAACAGCTTCGAAATGGGCATGCAAAAGATCTCCTAAAATCTGTCCGAGAGAGAGTGTTTGATAATCTTTTATTAGAAGGAGTAATTGAAGATAAGTTCATGGGTGATGGCTGGACACATTTATGGACGAGATAAGGGAGGTGGTAAGGCTGGAGTTGAGAGTTAAGTGTGGTTTTCTCCTACCCAAAATATCTATAAAAGATTATCTTATAATATTCTATCCAATAATATCTAAAAAAAATCAACTTAAGATATTTTTATCTAATAATATCTATAAAAATCAACTCAAAATATTTTTACCCAATAATATTCACGAAAATTACCTCAAGATATTTCTTTTTATCCAATAATATTTACAGTTTTGAACAGACGTTTTGTCCGAAAATATGAAAAAAAGTTATTGCGCCATAAGACTTTAAATAACCCTCCGAGTCTAATGGCACAAACCATAATACATTTTGACACTTCTAACTATCTCCAATAATCAAAAATACACTTCTAATACCATAGTAAATAATAACACTAACTATGTAGTTAGACAAAAACCTATATGATTAATGGATTCGTGAAAACTTATGGGGTTTTCACTAGATTCTTAAAGTTAATAGAAATTTCACAATTGAATTTCTAGCGGGCTGTTACACGTCCCCATTCCCAACAAACCCCAATCGGTTTCCCCTTCCCCCCGCGTGTTCTTCTCCATCGGTTGGCCCCCCTTTTCCGTTCGCATCTCCATCGGTACGATAGCTCTCCATCGGTTGTAAGTTTCCGTTTAATTTCTTTGTGGTTTCCGTTGATTGTTTATCTGGTTCTCTATTTGGGATTTTCTGTTGAAATTGGCCACGACGCCATGACCGATTTCTCTTCTCCTCAAGTCTGTGAGGGATCTTTTTCAAATTGAAAAATTAAGGACCGAGGTAGATATTGGTCTTAGCCTTCTTTCACAGGTATGAATCTCGATCAGTGGCATGAAGATTTGGGGTTTTTTGTTGCAATGGCCGAATTCCTTTATCCTTGGTCCGAATCCTTGCATGATTTTTGATGTTTTGGAGATTTATTTGATGGAATCGTTTATGCTCTCTATTTGAATCGTATTATTGCTCCTTATTGCGTTTGAATACCTTGCGATTTCTATTGGGTTGTTGTTTTGGTATCTCTGTGCATTTTCTCGGTTATTTTCTCGGTTGATGCACATGTATCTCTGTGCATTTTCTCAGTTGTTTTCTCGGTTGTTGTTTTGGTATCTCTGTGCATTTTCCATGGTTGTTGTTTTGGTATCTCTGTGCATACCGATTGTTTAGTTTTTGGTTAAGTGTAATTGTGAGATTGCTATCTAAATTTGGGGAAATCTGTTTGGGACTTTTGTGATTGTTGATACAAATATTTCTAATATGCAAGAATTTTTAGAACACTGCTATGTAGAATTATTACTTATTTTTCCATTAACTGTCAATGCAAATTTTTGGTTGAGACAATGCCACAATTGTCAGCTATTACCACGGGAGTCTTGCTTGATTTCTATTTTGCATATTTCTCATTTTATTGTAAATGTACAAAGATAGATCATCAGCTATTGCTAGGACAGATCTTCTTTGAGGCTCCCCCGTGGGCCCAAAATTGTTTCTTGGTTGAAATTTGAGTAATTTGTATAAATGTTTTCATTTTTGTTGTTCTCATATTTTCCCTTAAAAATTGGTATTGTTTTATTTGGTTTGCTGCCATTGATGGCCATGAGACTGATTTCTGTTACAGGTCCCATTCCCAAAACTGTAACAAGTTTGGTTATTAAAAAAAATCTGCTATGTACTGTGATGTATAGACATTGAAAGAGGCAGAAAATTCTTTTAAAGGATCTTCCATATCTATGATTTAATGATAGGCCCATATACTATTGTGTATGGAGCCTGTTTTTTGTACTTCTTGGTTGGTATTATTTTGCCAATAAGCCATTTAACATTTTAAAGAATATTTCAATATGGTTTGAAACTAGTATAACACATTGGTTGTTAGTATTTAAGCTTGTGTGCACTGCCTCATAACAAGGTTTTCAAAAATAGATTATTTTATGAAAATGAAACTTTATGAGTTGGTCTAATCACATATTCATTGGTCTAACCTTTTGTCACTTTGCTATTCCTTAACTATAATATTACCATTTCTGATTATTGAGTAATTTATTCGTTTTTGTTTGGTCATTTGCAGTGTTTCGTGTCATTCGGGGGAGGGGGGAATATAATTAGGCTGTGATGATAGGGTTAATTTAGAAGTGTAATTAGGGCTCCATCGATATGGCGGGGTAATCGTTACTCGAATAGGCCAAGTTGCAGTTTGTGGTACTCTCCATAAACTGCAATCGGGGTTCGGGTGATTTTTGCAGCCGATCGATGCTAGACTCCTAAATTACCCATGTTGTCAATATTTACACCATTCTGAGCCACATTTATTGTCTTATTCAATATGGGGAACCGGATGGGAATGCTCTTATTTTGTGTTTTGTGATTTGCATGCTATTTGGAGGCCGTTTGTATTCTGTTGCGATAGTGTAGTAATGTGTAAATTAAACCCCCTCGGCAGTGATGATGACAACCGCATGTGAGGGTTAGGGATATTTATGGCCATCTCCTCAATGGTTAGGTAACCCGGACGGCCAACAAGTCTTGGCAACCGGTCGTTGCCACCATGAGGAGATGGCCAAATTTCCATAATGCCACCATTCGGTTCCTGAGCCCCGACTGAACCCCAAACTTCACAGTGATAGGAATTTGATTGACTTTTTCCCTATTTTTTTAGAGATGGATTCCCAAGACCCTGGACACATGTACTTCACCAATCTCCTTAGTCAAGATCCGCAACTCGACCCCACTTATGGTGGGCAAAGTGGAACATCTCCATTAACTGTCAATGACTCTCCACCCCTACCCCCTAACGAGCCTATCGGCAATAGGAAATCAGTGCGGGGTGCGAATTTCACTCCCGAAGAAGACAAGTTACTTGTCTCCGCATGGCTAAATTGTAGCCTTGATGCCGTCCAGGGAACAGATCAAAAACATGCTTAACTTTGGAAAAAAATTTCTGAATACTTCCAACAATTTAAAGAAACCAGCCATGAGCGGACAATAAAATCTTTAATTCATCGGTGGTCAGTTATCCAAAAGGCGACAAACAAGTTTTGTGCGAAACTAGCCCAAGTTGAACAGTTAAATTAAAGTGGCATGACCGACCAAAACAAGGTAGAATTTCCAAATCCTTGTCTCTTTTACTCTAAAAATTCTTGTCTCTTACATTGGTTTGACATTATTTTTTTTTTCCATGCAAGTTTGACAAGGCCAAGGTTATGTATCAAGCGCTAGAAAAATGCTCCTTCCAATTCGAGCATTGTTGGCACCTGTTGAAGGACCAACCTAAGTGGATTTGGCGAGCCACAAAGGATGATCCAAAGCGAAGGAAGACGATGTCGCCATCCCCGACCCCAACTCGATGTTCTGGCGCTACAGTTGATTCTGTTTTTGATATGGAGGCGGATAATGTCATGGAGAATGAAGTGATCGAATTGGACAGACCAATTGGAAGGAAAGCAGAGAAAGGAAAACGAAAGGCCCAAGGCAGGCAAGCAGAGGAAAATTTCCAACTCAGGAAGATGAAGTATACTCTTTTGGAGGAGTCACGCGCTCAGGAGAAAGAGTTTTTTCGAATGAAGGCCGAGAAGATGGAGTATGACAAGGAAAAAGAGGAAAAAAAATTATGCCTTAAGGATGAACGACTGAGGTTGGAGGCCGAGAAGATGAGGATTGAAGCTGGAAAATAGCAAAATAGAATCCGTCAAGAGGACGAAAGACTGAGGTTGGAGGCTGAGAAAGTAGAGCTTGCGAAGAAGGAATCAGATCAGCGCATTATGATGATGGATGTGAGTGTCATGCCAGAAATGCAGCGGTTATATTTCCAGCAACTCCAGAGGGAAATTATATCCAGACGCAATACTTCTAAAGATTGAACATTTTTTTGATAATAGTGACATTTGTGTGGGTTTATATCTTATTTTTGGGACTTTTGATAGATGTATAAAAGAACACTGCTATGGTTATTTTCAAGTTGTTTTATTGTCCCTCAAGTTGATCATGCAAGTAATATGTTAATATAATTTTAAATTTGATTAAAAATAACACTTAAATCATCATATAGATTGCAAATATTGTCCCTCAAGAAAAGGCAATCCAAGATCGACTTTTAATAGTAACATAGTCACTAATGACACGAAGAAAATACAAATGCAAAGTAAATCAATTATCATATAAAAGTAAATAACACGAAGGAAATACCGATGCAAAGAAAATTAAGTCAAACATAAATCTTAAATAACATGAAGGAAATACAAATGCAAAGCAAACTAACTCAAACATAAATTCAAAGAACATTATGGAAACTCGCTCATAGTTTGAATGCGACAGGGCTAATGTTGGGAATATAATAACCATTGATGTTCAATTAGATCTTCTTGGAGCTGATGATATGCCGAGCTATCTCTAATATGATGATGACGCTGGATGAAGTCCGTAAGCTTAATTGTATGATTGCGTGACAATTCTGGGAGATTATCATCAAGTTGATCATACTCAATGTTCAGACTCTCACTATCATCACGTTCGTCTTCAATGATCATATTATGTAAAATAACACATGCTTTCATAATATTTGTTAGGTCCTTCACTTTGAACATTCGGGAAGGTCCACGAATGATAGCAAATCGTTGTTGAAGTACCCCGAATGCACGTTCGACATCTTTTCTTGCGGATTCTCGTGCTTTCACAAAATTTTTCTTCTTGTTCCCTCGTGGTGATGGAATTGTCTTCATAAAAGTTCGTCACTTGGGATAAATACCGTCCGCAAGGTAATACCCCATAGTGTAGTCGTTGCCATTGATAGTGTAATTGACTGCAGGAGCACGCCCTTAGGCAAGTTCCGTAAAAATAAAAGATCTCTCTAGCACATTAATGTCGTTATGTGAACCGGGCATACCGAAAAATGCATGTCATATCCAAAGATCATATGAAGCAACTGCTTCTAAAATAATAGTTGGTTCACGGATGTGGCCAGAGTACATACATTTCCAGGCTGCGGGACAATTTTTCCACTTCCAATGCATGCAATCAATGCTTCCGAGCATTCCTGGGAATCCTCGCTGTTCACCAACCAGCAGCAATCGGGCTATATCATTAGCATTTGGAGACCGCAAATATTCATCTGAAAAAACACTTACTATTGTCTCAGTAAATTTTTTTAGGCTCTCCATTGCGGTGCTTTCACCAATACGTATGTATTCATCCATAAAATCTCCAGTTACCCCATACGCTAGCATTCTAAGTGCTGCGGTTATTTTTTGCATAGAAGATAAACCGAGTCGTCCGGCATTATCTCTTCTCTGGACGAAATACGGCTCGTAAGACTCTACCTCATTTAGAATACGAAGAAATAGGGGATGACTCATCCGAAATCTCCTTCGAAATAGATTCAAGGGATATACTGGATTCTCTGCAAAATAATCACGAAATAGGCGCTCGTGCCCCTGGGAATGATCACGCCGAATAAACCTACGTGGGTGCCTATTTTCACGCTGCCTTGATGACTGTCCATCGACCTCCTCAGTATGAACATCGCTATCATCTTCAGAGGATACGTATGTCAATAATTTACGAAAGAAGATACGAGCCATTTGATGAAGGGAGTGGGAGATCAAAGGATACAATAGAATTTTTGTTCTATAAATGAAATGAGACTTGAGTTTGTGAGAATGTGAATGTTAGCAATATGCTAATTTATAGAGGAAAAAGTTACCATTACACTACAAACAAAAAATGTTACCGTTTGAGAGAAGATAAAAAAAGTTACCGTTAAGAAAAAGACAAAGAATATTACCGTTGGAAAAATGACAAAAAATATTACCGTTGTAAAAATGACAAAAAATATGACCGTTGGAGAAAGGACAGGTAATATTACCGTTACAACCAATTTAAAAAATTATATTATCAATACGTGACTACGAATCCTCATTAATCTTTAATTGATAAATCATCTCTTCTAAATAAATTTTCCATCACGTTAGAAAATGCATTACTTTATTAATAAAATTTACTATTTTTATAATACAATTAATGATTTCAAAAAATACTATATTGGGTAGTCAAAATCATATAAATATTTAGTAGAAATTGATATTTGAAAAAAAGATAATAAGACAAAAGAGTTAGTAGTTAGGATTGTAAATGGAAGAGAGAGAAAAAAGTAATAAAAAAAGAATAGAGAAATATTATTTAATAGAATAGAGATAGGGATGGGGAATGTGATGTAGGAGGTTTTTAGAAGATTAATAAAATTTAGGGATAAATTTGAGGAAATGTGATTTTGAGTTAAATTATAGGGATGAGGATGGGAAACCGGATGAGGATACTCTTAATTATATTAAAAAATAATTTAAATTTTTAAAAAATATATTATTTATATTATATTTTTTAATTTATTTATACGTTTAAAAAAATATGAATTTTAGAAATTTCTTTACCTAACTTAAAAAAAAGGTATATATTTATATTCATTTTACATACAAAAAATGATAATTATATATATTAATAAGAGTTAAGTAACACTTTTATCCAAAAAAAAAAAAAACAAATTAAGTAACACAGCGTGATTATTTAAACATTTAAGTTTTTCTCATTATAAGGCTTAATATAATATTACAAATTAATAATAAACATTAAGTTATATAAATTTATACTCGTATTTGAATAGAATTTTATATAAGTTATATAGTTTAATAATTTATCATAATTTTTTTATTTAAGAACGAAACTCATTTAATAAAACAGATAAATTAAATTTTAAATTGAATCAAAAATTCTATTTATATTCACTTTTACATATTCTTTTATGCATTTTAATAATATGATTGGTTGTGTATTAAAAAAATTAATATAACTAATCATATCAATAAAATATATAAAAATGACTATATATAACATTATTTTAATTATTATAATTTTTTAAAATTTTATATATAATATAATAAATAATTTAATATTTTAAAATTTTAAAATAAAATTAATATTAAAAATTATATTATAGTAATTTTTATTACTTTTGCTTCCTTCTAAAATGATACGAAGAGATGGTACAAAGATTCTTACTGATTTGTGATCAAATCAAAGGGTTAAAGTGAAATAAAAAAGCTACCTAAAGTTTCAATATTTTTAAATATTTAATACCATGCAAGAAACTAACATTGAATATTATAACAATTATTAGAAAATAAGTATTTCTTCATTATCTTTGTAACTATTATTTTCTAACGTGACATTGAATTATTAGAAAAATATTTATTCTCATTTACGTATCTTCTAATTATTTGGTACGTAAAGAGATAATATAATAATGTATTAAAAAAAAAAGATATATACATAGTCATTCCACGTTAGAATACTCACTTAACGTATATTTTCATTTATTTCGAATTATGAATTTTAATTCTAAATTTTGACTAGGGTTCGAGAGCAAACCCTATTCCAAAGAGAAATGAGTTAAAATGAACAGTTTACTGGGGTTGGAGCTTTGATCTGATCTATGATCTCCATCTTATTCTAGTGGTGTCCACCAATGTTTCTAAACTTGGCAAATGTATTGAACAATACACGCATGAGTAAATTAGGAACCACAAGTCAGTAAAAATAAATACAAATCAAGAAATTTAAGTGATCATCAAGGAACCACCAATGTGGCTGTCTAATTGGCAAATTTTAAGGAATCATCATTCTTCCTGCTTTTATCTAATGTCGTAGGTTCAAAATAACTTATTTTAGAAAATTTGACGAAATAAAATTTTGAATGTCTTTATATGTAACACTTTGGTGACATTGGAGATTGCGGTAAAGTGATGGATTCCTCCACTCAGAATTAATAACTATGGCTCAAATAGAATATAATGTATACTTCATATATGCTCACTACTTGAGAAAAGGAAAAATATAGTTGCAAGCATAGTTGTGTACTAATCTGTGCACCAATGTGATGTGATTGGTCAAAAAGTAAATTTTATTGAAAACAGTGTTAATTTAAATTTTAAGTATGAATAAATCAGTGTTGTTACACAGATTAGTACACAACTGTGTTTGTATGTAGCAAAACTCTTGAGAAAAAGCTATACTGACCAATCTTCCCCCACTTTGAAAAAAAAAAATAGGAAAGTGATCATCAAGGTGGTCGGTCTTTAATTTACTGTACGGACCTGCCTGCCTGCCCTGTTCTGGCTTCTAGTACCACTGCAAACAGCTTAATTAGATTCTGTGTCCTCCTCGGAGTCACGTACGTACAGATTTGCTTGTTTCCAGCTTGCATTATTTTGATGATCAGAGCAAAGGGAATCCGAGGGACTTACCACGTAGCTTATTTCTATGTTCTACACGTGGCAGAAGACACCTGTGTACATGTCAGCAGCTAGCTGCACGTATCACATATTCCCATGCAAGTTGCAAGGCGATGAAATGCACCCCACATGGGGTTGGCCTTGTACTATGGGTCTAGCTTAGCTTGTTTTTCGTGCCAATGTATATTATTTTGTAGGCTTCAAAGTAGGTTTAGATCTAATCTGAATTACTTTAATCTCTCGTATATACTTTCTATACTCAAGCTATGGAGGTAGCTGGGAAGTCTAATCCAAATTAACCATATACATCAAGGTCGTTGTCGTATAATTTGCTGCAAATTGCTTAACGGCTAGTTTGCAGCAACTAGTTTCCGACATTTATAAATAAATCTTAATCCTAGAATTTTCTTTCTTTGTCGCATCTTTTCTCAATTTCAATTTATAGTTTCAGGTATAGGTTGTCAAACAAAAATGATAGTTAATTAATTAAGGTCTCATCTGGTTATTAAACTCAACTGAGATTAATTTAGTTCAATCTAATTTTAAGTTGAATCTAACATCTAAACACATAACTCTCAAATTATTAAACTCATATAAACTCAAAACATCTCTATACGCAAGATCCACAACTTTTTTTAACTTTTTTATAAATATCTCTAAATTCATATTAATATCTAAATATATTTAAATTCATCTTAAATGAGTTTTATATAACTCATTTTACAAAATCAACTCATTATTATTAATAAAAAACTCAGTTCAGTTCATCCAAAAGGAGCCTAAATAAATCATAATCAATGATACTTTTAGTTTAAAACATGCATGCATGTGTATAGACAAGAAAATCTAGCTGGGTCATGAACTATGGTGGAAGATGTTTGATAAGGTCCGAAGAAAATGAAAGGTAGATAGATGCATACAAGCAAACGTGGGTCCAACATGGCCATAATGGGGTCCCAAATCATTGTTGTTTTGGATGAATTTTGATAATCCATAATTTTTAACAATACAAAGGATAAATATTATGAGCTGCATGAGTGTTGGTTGTTTCTAGCTAGCTTCAAAATATTGTTGGTACTGAATTCTAAATTTCTATGCATGATTTCGCTCTCCAAATTATATATAGGTACTACTACGTACCATCTGTTAATCACTTCTTCAAGCTAGCTAGCCTTGATCGTATATCATTTATGATTTATCAGCCTACAAAAATTAAAATAAAAATTTTAAAAAATATATGTATTAATTAAATATATGCTTAATTTGGTATGATTATAGTAAAAATTTTACGACGTATTTTTTATATATTTTATTAATGTAATTGACTGAATCACTATTTTTAATATAAAATAATTATTTTAATTAATTATATTAATAAAATATATAAAAATTACGTAAAAATAATTATACTTGACAGAATTATGATGACATATTTTAACATTGTTCACATGTGAATTGGGATTGCATCTTAATAAGAGCCCATAATAAAAAGCCCCATAAATCTTCCAGGAAACTTCTTCAATCGTCCTATTGTCGGGGACAATGAATGAGGATACACACACACGGCATTACTTTTTTCGACCCTTTAAATTGAATCAATATGAATGCTCGTGAACTTGTGACCGCACAATCATAATCAAGAAGAATATATTGTGTCTGGGCCCTACTTGCACGCCCACTCCCACGCCCATGCATGGGGTCGCTCTTTATAATTTTACTAGCGATGCTCCCTTTAATTTACAAGCTGCATCAAGTACTGTGACTTATCTCATTTATGTCAATTATTCTTTGTCCAATTAATTAGATATAATTTGGTGGAGTCCAGACGACTTGCACCCCCAAAAAAAACAAAAACAAAAATAATAATACCCAAATCCTATATATCTCAATTTTATAAAGAGAAATAATGCGCAATTTAATCAAAATTTCATAAAAATAAATTTACAAACTAATATAATATGATATATATATATATATATATATATATTATAAAATAGATTTAATGTATTATATAAAACTATACATATTAATTTTTACATTTATTTTTACGAAATCTCTTTATTTATCTAGCTAGCTTAGTAGCGTACTAAATAGAGATTCCAAAAAATGCATAATCAAGTCAATGTTGTAATAAAAACTGGAATGGACTGACATCTGGAGCTCAATATCTGGGACTTAATATATATAATACGTACTCTGACAGCAAAATAATAAATTCAGTGCCCATGATCTTGCCTGCCGAACTTGGCTAAGTGACCAATCGGTATGGGTGGCCGCAAAGGATCGATACATGCATCTATGTACTACTTTTCCGATCAGAAAGTCATGAAGATCGAGTTTGAGAGGGTACGCAATATGAATTATCACATCAAAGCTGAGTAGGTATGATGTTTACACCAATCTAACCTCATTATGAACGGGTTTGCTATCCATACATACATTATACATTCATACCTATATATCTGGTTTATTAATCATGCATGAACTTAATTGTTTTTGTTCATTTTTTTAAAGCCTTAAAGCTTACAACTTTCATTTATTCGACTATATTGTACGTACTAACTTCATGCGTCGCCGGCCTCCATGTTCAGCAATATTGGCCAGTTTAAGCCCAGTTGAATGAATGATATCTGGCTTCAGCAGGCCGGGCCAGGGACTACTGCAAAACGTGGCCAGGCCTGCATGCATAATTTGAACAGGTCCTAGCTCTAAGTGCATGTATATATGTTTCGTCGTTTTCTACATCTTTCCCTCTCAATTTCTTTCGTTGGGTCTGGCTACACAGCTCTGTTTCATTATGAGCTCTTGGACACCTTTAATTGGGCCCCAAGTGTTTATTTTTCTTTTTTGGTCTGAAGCAAACATTCACCATAGAAAAATATTTTAGTCACAAAATAATTATATAAAAATAATCTTATAAATTAATGTAATTTAATATGATTTATTATTTTTATTATAAAATAAATCTAATAGATCTCTTAAAATTACGTCAGTTTGTGAGTTTATATTTGTAAAATTTTTTTATATATGTAGGCGCACTTCTCTTCATAAAGGTAAGACTAGAAGAGTTTCGAAGCTCTGGTGATCGGTAGGCAGCCGAAATTAATCATAACATGCGAAAAAACCCCATACAACTTAATTGTTCAGTTTCTCCAATATCATGCATTGTACGTAGTTCTCTATTGACAATATTCTAAAAGAATATAAACATGCACGAACCTGAAAAACTGGTTTAGTTTTTGCCGGCGGTACTCTTATAATTTCCCACGAAAATCATGAAGCATGCAGTTGATTATATTCTTGCTATTTCTGTATGGTTACAGTTGATGATGAATTTGGTATGAACATGATCATGATCAATCATCATGATATCTGAATATAAATTAATCATGACATATTGGTATTGAAATTTGAATCTTGATCAAGATCTTCCTGAAGAACGTTTTGCAGCTTCTGGAAGCCAATCCAGCTAAGTAGATCAACACTGCATGCGCATGACACGATAATTACTAGCTAGATAGTTATCTCATGTTTTGCGATAAGGGGAATACTGTTTATTTATTTATTTATTTTTCCTTTAAAACAAAACACTAAAGTCAAACTACTTCATAAATCATGATTTCATTTTCATATTATAGCTTGTCAAACTTAACATGCATCAACATAGTTAAGCGGATGAAAAGTATATATGTCATGATACTTAACTCTTCGAATTTTATTATGTACGACCATTTTTACATATTTATTGTACATTTTACTGATGTGATTGATCAAATTAATTATTTTAATTTTAAACAAATGATGCAGCAAATCATATTAGTGAAATGCGTAAAATAGTATATAAAAGTGACTGCAAATAAAATTTTTATAAATTGTTTATATATTAATCACTACAAGAAAACACTTTATATTTGTATATCGGTTTAAGATCTCATTGCAAATGGTTATTCTCATTGCAAATAACTGATTATCTCAAGTATTCATTTTTCTTTTATTGAATTCATAATTTTCAATTAAGCTAATCTTCATGATGTAAGATGATTTCGCCCACAATTACTTATAAATTCAACGTTTCTTTTTTTTACAATTTCGTCACGGATATTATCATGATCATCATTTGGGCAATATATCAAAAGACTTGCAGTGAGATCTGTTCAAGTTTTGAGGTTGTGTATTGGTCTGAATTGTAGATGTGTCATTAGAATTGAGTTGTGATGTTTGTCCATTGATGAGAGCCATGAGAGCCTGAATTTGACTCTGAGAGAGGTTTAACTGAGGGATTTCCAGCAATCCTTTCTCTTGTCCTTGTGAGCAAACCTGGTTTGCTAAGTGTGCATTAGAGATATTCCCATTTCCATAACCAAGTTTTGGTTTAGTGAACTTAAAGTTAGGTGGAAAACCTATAAGTCTATAGCACTTCTCTCAGGTGAGTCCAAGTTTTTCACGATGGTAACAAGTAAGGTCAGACTTATTTTTCCTCAACTAAATGTTATAAACTGCCAAAGCAGAAGCTTCAGGGGGTCGGCATGGTTAAATTTCTGGTTTGCCTCTATCTTTCTTCTTGTAAAACTAGAGAAAAAGTCTTGTCTAGAGATGGCATAGGACTCATCAAAATGATTTGACCTCTAATGTGTTCATATGACTCATTTAACCCCATAAGGAACTTGAAAACATAATCTGTTTGTTGAACCTCACCCACAGAATTAAGAGCTTTGCATGAACACAAACCACATGAGCAAAAAGGGACAGGCCTATAATTGTGCATCTCTTCCCAAATTCCATTAAGTTGAGTGAAGTATTCACTTACCGATTGGCCCCCTTGCACAATAGAGCCAAGTTGCTACTGGAGATGATAGATTCGAACATTATCAGGTTGTGCAAAGCAAAGCGGGTTTTCAGCTTCTCCCACACATCTGTTGCTGAACTGATATATAGCACATTTGATGTTATTTCCTTTGAAATGGAGTTAAGAAGCCAGGATCAAATGAGGTTGTTGCAACGCAACCAAGGAATGTAAAGTGAATCAATGAGGCTCGGTGTGGGTATGCTTCCATCAAGGAAGCCAAGTTTGTTCTTCATAGAAATGGCCAAGGTAAAAGACCGATTCTATGAGAGGAAATTTGGAACAGTAAGAGGTGGAACAACCACCACAGTGTTGGCATTATCACTGTGATGTAAATAGAATGGGTTTTTTGGATTTTCAGATGGTGAAATGGTGTTGTGAGTAACAACAGGGGTCCCTTCCTCTGTCATTGTAGGGAAAGTGAGTAAGAATCAGGGGAAAAAAAAAAGATAAAAGGATGAAGATGCAGCAAAGCTGTATGATGAAAAGGCTGACTGATTATTGAGAAGAATATTCCAAGTAACTTATATACAACTCTAGCCCTGTTACTCTAACCAATCGAAAGAAAAGAATAACTAACCCTACTGCTATTACTAACATTCCAAAATTATAGTAATAACTAGTTGTACAAAAGGACAACAGAAAACAATTCTAACTAGTGGGGCGAGATGGTGGGAGCAAATTCCTATTTCCTCTGTTGCTTTCATTTCCTCTCCTGCATTGTGTGAGGTCCTAACATTATTTGTCTTTTTTGCATACAATCGTGGCCTCTTGGTTGTACTTATTTGAATTTTGAGATGTTCTTTGAAGTTTGGAGTTTTTTTTTAAATAATAATAATTAATTACGTACGTAGATAGAATTAGTAAACAAAACACTAAAGTCAAACTACTTCATAAATCATGATTTCATTTTCATATTATATATCCAGCTTCTCAAACTTAGCATGCGTCAACTTAGTTAAGCGGATGAAAAGTATACATGTCACGATAATAAACTCCTTGAATTTTATTA
Organism: Carya illinoinensis; assembly: GCF_018687715.1. Lineage (NCBI taxonomy): Eukaryota > Viridiplantae > Streptophyta > Magnoliopsida > Fagales > Juglandaceae > Carya > Carya illinoinensis. The sequence goes on along the minus strand of NC_056762.1, from coordinate 43,241,715 downwards.
TATACAGTCATTTTTACATATTTATTATGTACTTTATTTATGTGATTGACTAAATTAATTATTTTAATTTAAAAAAAATAATGCAGCAAATCATATTAGTAAAGTGTGTAAAAAAATACATAAAAATGAATACAGATAAAATTTTTGTAAATTATTTATATATTAATCACTACAAGAAAACACTTTATATTTGGATATCGGTTTAAGATCTCACTGCAAATAGTCATTCTCATCACAAATAACTGATCATCACAAGCATTCATTTTTCTTTTATTGAATTCATAATTTTCAATTAAGCTAATCTTCATGATGTAAGATGATTTCGCCCGCAATTACATATAAATTCAACGTTTTTTATTTTTTAGCAGTTGCGTCACGGATATTGTCATGATCATCATCTGGGCAATAGATCAAAAGACTTGCAAATTAAGATGATCGATCGAGACGACGTACAATAAATAAAATATTAGATAGTTTGACTGCCGGAAAATCCGCCCGCCCCCTCATCATCATATAGTACTTGGCATAAATCATTCTTAATTAAACGATTATCTTCCAACATCTCTTTTATTTAAGAATATCTTAATTAATTAGTTCTTGACCAGTTATCTATAAATTATAATGAACTTATGATTCCGGCCGTTCGACGTACTATATATGCAACTTGGAGAACCATCATGTGTTTCATGTGTTAGCTCCAATCTCATAAAATATCGGCTTAATGTATGACCCATTAATTTATTAATTGTTGAATATCGAATCCCCAATCCGGAAAATAAAAATAAAAAATAAAAAAATAAAAATTGTTGGTCTAAATGTATATTATAAAGATGAATTAACAATTAATTGGTAGTCTATCTTCAATTGATCATATTATTAAATGCATAATGTAGTAATTAACTAAATCAAGTCAAAAGCAATTATAAAACACTAATGATTATATATATATATATATATATATATTATGCATATATGATGCAAATTTGGAATTGTTAAGCTCGAGTAAAAAAATATTTGAGGTTAGAAAACTCCTTACCGAGAACTTATGTAATACTAATAAATTATTTAAACAACAGATGCCAATAAATAAATAAATAAAAATCTTGAATTAGCATTTTAATTCAAGTAAAGTAAATGAATAGAGATAGCAAAAATCTTTTATATATATATATATATATAGCTACTGATTTGTTGGAAAAAAAAATTAAAATAATTTGAAACTCTCTAGTCAACACAGATGGCTGAAAGAACGTCGATCTGAGTACCTTGACCGAACCGGCCGAATAAAACAAATTAAATAAATAATATTAAGATCAAGAAGACAGTCAAAACTCAAAAAAGCTACACGATGACGTTTCCAACCAAATTAATATTCTTTCTTAATTTCCAATTTTCAACATAAATAAATAAAAAATAAATAATCAAGCAATTAGTAGCACTCTTGCTATCTTTGAAGGGTAATTGGATATATATAATAACCTTAATTGCCTCGTTAGTGCACAGTTTTAATCTAAAATATAATGTTGTTTTTAAATACGACACGTAAAATATCTACTAATAAATTCTTTATGATCTAATTTATATATTTTTTATTTGAAATTCTTAAATGAATCTCTTTCCATTTAGTACTATGTATAGACTTCATTGACACATTTGTTAATTAGTATACGTTAATTAACGATTATAAAAGAAAAGTTATTATATTTATCAGTCTTACACCGTATATTTATTAAAAAAAAGATAAAAATTAGTATATAATATAGAATTGTTGAATATAATTTTACGTAAAAGAAATATACATGCACACACTGACAATAGGGTCAAGACCCGATTAGGGTCATGTATGTGTCACCTTCAGGAACCATCAAGATCGATTCTTGAAGGTGACACGAAGGAGCCGACTTAGACCCACCAACCTTCCGCAAGTATTAAGTAAACCCAACCCTTTTGATAATTAGCTAATTCATACGTAATTAAATTTGATTTTTCTTTTCTTTTTTTCTTTTATAGAAAGCAAGGTTGATTAAACCTAATTTATTGTACTTGAGATACGTATGTATATATTATTAAAAAATTTATATATAATTATTTTTATATAAATAAAAATAAACAACACATAAATGATCATCATTTTAATATTTTTATTCATTTTCACTCTTGTTTTATCGGTAATATTCTAAAAAAAGAAAAGAAAAAGAGCAAAAAATTTTTAATTTTCCTTAAAATTAATCTACCCCGACCATAGCCGACGTATTAGAGTTCAGATTCATTGGATATGGCCGTGATTAACCATAAAAAAAATAATAAAAAGCATATTCTAAAAATGTAAAAAGAATAAAAGATGACCAATATATGTGTGCTGATTTTTCATTATACGTACGTAGTTGATTGGTCTTACAGCAAACAGCGAACTTACTGTGTAGTGATGATCATTGATTAGTACGAACATAATTTTTCGTGCGGCCTTTGAAAATAATTATAAACGGGTGAATTCGTACATGTCGATAAAATTGGATAAGATTTGTCATATAATTAATGATAATGATGACGATGATATATAAAAAATTGGGGTTAAGAGGGGGAAGGAGATGGGAAGGTGATTCAATCGTTGTCAAGCACACGTGAAACAGCAGTGGCACCTTAAAAAGACCAAAGATTCCTTCCTCTAATCTGCGTTCACACCTACTTTGAGCTGGAAGATGCCCTCCTCAGCCCCTTTCACACCTCCAAAAATAAGCCGTAGTCTAGCTCGTGGCCGGCTTTGGTCTCCTTTAAACGGCTTGACTTCTTTATGAAAATTCATGGCTTCACATATATTGTTTTGATTTATCAGGGCAGAGTGCTAGTAGCTGCTCAATACGATCTTTTATTTACAAGAACGGCTAAGGATTTCAATATATATATATATATATAATTATATAAATTTTCCTAATTTTAAAAGATTATCCGTTAGATCTATTTTATAAAAAAATAATTTTAAAATTTAACATATCACATTAAATTATGTCATTTTATAAATTTACTTTTATATAATTTATTTATAACTAAATTATTTATTTTTATTTATACAATAGGACTTGTCTTTCAAAAGTAATTTTAAGGGTTAAAATATTTCTAGTATATTATATAAAATCACATTGGATTATATATTTAATTTTATGAAATTTCTTTATTATTAAAACATTTCTCAATTTTAAGGGCCTTAAAATTCTATTCCTAGTACCAAAGCCGACATATTGAAGTTAAGATTCATTGGATATATATATATATATATATATATGATGGTAATTGACGATAAATAAAAAATAAAAACTAAAAAGCATGACAAATGTAAAAAGATGGCGAACGTATGCACGTGTGCTGGTTTTCATTTGTAGTTGATTGGTTATTGAAAGATTTTTCGTTGCAAAAGCTCCGATATTTTAGCTAGCTTTGAGTTATTTTTTTCAAGAAATAGATAACCCAAAAAATTCTAATTAAGACTCTTTCGTGAGATTTTAACTCAACTAATTACATATGAATAATGTTATATATAGTTGTAGACGATGCAAACACTGTATAGCTAGTCGTTTTGAAAAAGAGTGGAATACTTTACTATTAAAAAATTAATTTTTTTTCATATGAATTCTGTATTTATTCATTTTTTTTAAAGTGATTGCGTCTCGCTTGTACACTCACAACTGTAACTATCATATCTTATTATATAGGGCTTTGCTACATACAGTCGGTAAATGCAGTCGACGTGCAGTCGGCTGTACGGAATGAATAAAAAAAATTATAAATTTTTTTTTATATTCAGGGGGACCTACATGAATAAAAAAAAGTTATAAAAATAATTTTTTTTTTCATGTAGATCTCGTATTAATTCACTTTTTTACAGCCGACTACATCTGCCGACTGCAAAAAGTATTTCTCTATTATATATATATATATATGTATATATCTGTGTGTGTAAATCAGTATTAAGTATATTAAAGATAGAATACTTATAATCTGAAATTTATTTTACATCTCTGAAGGCACCTTAGTTAAGACAATACGTAATATGAATATAATTATAATATAATAATATTGTGTTGCAAAATATTTGTAATATTAATATTTAATTAATTATATATAACACGTGAATGGCATTTTAAGTTTCCGTACTTGAATTGCTAAAGTCATGGTCGTACGCAGTACTAATATAATTGTACGCTAGCTTAGCTTGGACAATTCAAAGAAGTTCATCTCGGAGATTTGCATTTCAGTCGACAATTCTTAGTTCATCATTCGCAGCTATTTAAATTACGTATAAAGAAAAAAAAATCATAATTATCAGCACAAATATTGGAAAACATATTATTCAATATGAAAACATGACAAGCAAGCTCAAGCAACTATATATATATATATATATATATGACCATAATTCTATTGCTGCGGACTTTAAAAAAAAATAAAAAATCATGCATGACCATAGAATTATGTATATGTATATATCCTATTTTTTTTATTTCCATTTAATTAGCAACTTTGAACATATAAAAAAAAAATAGAAATGCTTTAGTGATAACAATAAACTCAGAAATTGACATGATTTAATATGATATATTAAATTTTAAAACTTTTTTTATAAAATCGATTTAACATATTATATGAAGTCATGTTAATTTGTGAATTTATTTTTATGGAATTTCTTTATAAGTTTGTAATTGTAATATTTCTCATAAAAAAAAAAAAAAACCTATTCTCATAAAAAAGAACTCTGAAAATAAAACCATAAATTCATTGAAAAAAATATGTATAAAATGTAAGCTATAGTAGCTAGCTCAAGCAACCTGTGCATGAGCTTGACCATGAAGTTAGACACAAACAAAACCTAAATATTGAACATTATTTTTTGAATTAAAATTCAAAGCTAGTAAAGGCAAACCAAGCCGCCATGCACGTCGAATTATATCGCGCGCCCACCAACGGCTGGCTCTCAATTAGTTGCCAATTACGTACGTGGAAGTCATCACAGAACCTTTTGATCAGTTAGCATCAATTGGAAAATGAATCATGCATGAGGTGGTCAAACTCAAACCGGCCCCCAGTCACCTTCCACGTAGGAAATGTCATCTACTACACGTGGCAACAAATTGGGTTTGACCCTTTCTCTAATTTACCTGGCATGCCAATGACCTTGTATATATATAATACCCATTTCCCTTTAAGATCACCACCCACCTTTCCCTCTATATATACCCTTAAAAGTACCCACACCTGTCCATATCCAAAACCCAAAACCAGCTTTCTCTCTCGATCCATCGATCTGAGATCTCCATAAAACAAACGGAAAACCAAAATATATACATAACAGATAATTACAAATTATAAGCAAAAGATCATATCATGGGAAATTGTTTACGGCATGGTCATGATCAGTCTTCCATGCAATGGGGTGGTGACGACTGGGGGTGTCCGGAAAAAGATGAATTTGGCCGGCTTTATGCAGCTGGCCGGGATAAGCGCAGTCATGAGATGGCCGGCGACGACAAGGCCTCGAAGATGGAAGAGAAGGGACTTCTCGGACACGACAGAGGCCGTTCTATTTCTTCATCTGCAACAGCAACAAGTGCCGCCTCTACAATTACCGAGGTGAAGATCAAGATCACAAGGAAGCAGCTGGAGGAGTTGCTGGGTAGTGTGGACATTAAGGATCTGACTGTGCATCAAGTTTTGGCCCAGCTGATGAATGCCAGCGATCAATACGAGACGCATCAACGATCCTGGAGGCCTGCCCTGCAGACTATTCCTGAAGGGAATTGAGAAATCTCGAGGTGTAAATTTGGTAGCTAGCTAGTTGCAGTGATGAATACACATACGTACATGTGGCGGTGGCGGTGATGAGGATGAAAATGATAGATTGAAGACTCTTTCTTTGCTCTGATCTGTTCTTCTGAATTATTGGATATGTGAAGTAGTCAACGTCACGCACGTACGTAGAACTACTGGCCTTTCGTTTTGTAAACAGTAAAAAGAAAGTGAGTGGAAATGGGGGTCAGAAGCAGACTGCATGGCACTTTTTCATAGATTTTTTTTCCACTGTGAATACCACTTTCCTTTCCTTCCCTTCCTTTTCTTTCCTTTCATTTCCTTTTCTTTTAAGAGGTAATATTAGAAGGTTTTTTTTGCTCAAATGGATTTTTCTCTCCCAAAAAGAAAATTTGAATTATAAAACTTTGAGAAGTTCCCTTTATATAAATATATATATATATATATATATATTCTCTTAATTAATTCCTTATCAATTATTTGAGTGATCATTCAGCAAGTGGAATATGGAAATTGCTGAGTCAGTCCGCTACTTCGTGTGTGTATATATATATATGAGCTCTAATCATAATGTAATGATTAAAATTAAAGTGCATGACGCGTTATCAATCACTCTACATTTTTTTTTTTAAAATCCAAAAACGCTTTAATAAATGGGTTATGACTTATGATACCATACGTTTTGTTTCCATTTTATTTACTACTCAGCCAAGGTGGTTTCTATTTTATTTGTTCTTCATTTTGACTTCCAGCAAGATTCAAAACCCCAACGCTGGGATTCATTTGCCTTATGCATTCGAACTATTTCCTCCATGCTCAAAAGCTACCGTTAATGGCAACGAAACGAGACAGTCACTTTCACCGACGAACTCTCTCTCTCTCTCTCTCTCTCTCTCTCTCTCTCTTTAGAGGCCTCCCTCGTGTTGATGAAAGAGAAAAGAAAAAAGAAATGCAACAATCTAAAATCTAAGCTTCAATATCGATTATCTAAGCTCATAAACAGCCTGAATGGTTGTGAAAAGAAGTATGCTAAGTAGTAAATAAGTCTCTGAAAATTCACAAATTCTGGAGGATTGATCATGAAACTGGCAACACCATAGATCCTTTTTCCAATGATGGTAGAAGGAGAGGACTCTAGGGAGTATGTTGTGTGAGAGAGGCATGTAGGCTGAGAGGAGGCTTTTAACATCATCTTCCATTTTTTTTTAACATTTACAATAAAGAAATAGTAAGGGTTCCTCTGATCCCTTGCCTTCTTCAATGTTTGAGAGAGAGTGGTTGGATAAATGGTTTTGTTGGCTGAGAAATGGTCTGCTCTCTTACTTGGGAATAGGACTAGCTCAACGGTAAGGCCATTGAGGCCATTGCCTAAGCCCACACTCTCTGTAAGGTCTCCAAAATTAAAAATGAGATTTTATTTTAATTTTTTTTGAAAAAAAATAAAAACCATTTCATCAAATAAATTTTATATTTTTCAAAGTGTGCAAGGCTCTATAATACTAAATTTAATATTTGATATAATGAATTGTTTATATTTAAAATAATTTTTTAAGATCTTGCTAAAGTGAAGTACAAAATTTGCATTGAAACCTCATTTTAAGTTGTTGTATTATATATAAATAAAAAAAAATTATTTAAAGATTTTAAATAAAATCTCATTTTATTGAAAATATTCCATATAATAACTTATATTTTATGAGTAATACTACATAGAGTCACTTTTGGATATTCTCTACGTACTTCACTGATATGATTGACTGCATTAATTTTTTTAATATACAATCAATCACATAAGTATAGTGCACACAAAAATACGCAAAAGTGACTGTACATAAAATTTTTGTTACCATTAATAAATAGAAGAAGTCGAAAAGTTAAGAATATAAATTATCCAAATTGATTATATATAAAGGCAAAATAATAATTTTAATATAAAAATTGTGTATAAGCTTCCATTTAATCTCAAATAAAAACAACATAAATCACAGCTTAATTTCATTAATTCGAAAAAATATGTGAAAACATTTGGGTGTTTATATTAATTGTTAGAAAATTCAGAAAATTTACTGCTATTTGTGCTATCAATCTTCAAGGGGCGACCATGCATACGAACTGTTTGCATTAAATTAGGAAGGATATATATATATATTTTCTAAGCAATTAAGAAGGATATATATGATAGTACATCAGACATCTATCTCTCTTTCAACTGCCATTCGATAGGTACGTCTGATCCTGGTGATGAAGACGAAGAATTTATATAGGAACCGACAGAAATATCGCCAGAAAATGTCTAGCCAATTGAATGCACTGAGTCTGACATGAGACCTGTCTCGATCTGTCTCTAACCATGGAAAAGTAAGTGAGGGAGGGAGGAAACATTACTCAAGAACACAAGAAGACATCTCACAGTGCTGATGTGGGCAAGCACCGATTGTATATTTTTAGCTCAAAAATGATTGTAAAACAAATACACCACTAAATTGAACTTTCACACAAATTTCAGTCCTATACCAAGAAGCTGCCCGCGGAACCCAATTTTAACCGCAGATACAACTGTTTACATTACCAATTATACAAAAAGCAACAGCAGAGAGACCATGACGTTCACGCAAAAAAATGGGGCACACATTGACTACAAACCTCTTCTATTACTAACACCCATGTCCCGGTTCACAAAAGAGAGAAACTTCATTTCAAAAAAAAAAAATGAAGCTTGATCTACATTTGTCAAGATCAGATGAGGATCTCTAGTCATAACCCTATGGAGGCATCAACACGTCAGATTTCTCATGTGTGACTGGAAGTGTCGTGCTGGCCTGGCCCCGAGTTCTCTGGATTTGGAGGAGAAGCCTTTGTTCTCAGTATATCCTTGCATGTCCTGCAACAAAACATCGTTAAACTCTTTAAAGGTATTGGAGATTAAAAGTGAGAAGAGTGCTAGGATGCAAAATGCATGAAATCATTCTACCCACACAACGTATCATACCCTTCCATACATGACATCTTTTCCCTACCTAAGTCATTGATATAAAGTACAATGCTTAAGCTCACCAATTTGGAAATTCAAACTTCAGTAAAAGATTACGTAATTGGCTAATGAAAAATTGGATCCTGTACTCCCACTTTCAGGTTCTGTGTCTTCTGTCCTAACTATATGGAACAATATTATAACTTGCAAATTTGTGAAATGCAGATAAAAAGATCACAAGAGTAATACGTGTCCAAATCCTCTTTCCTGCTCTGGATATCGCTCGACCATAATACTGGGTCCATGTTCTTAGGCATGGCATCTTGCTGTTGGGATTTCTCTGTTAGCCACTTCTCTGCTTTATTGCACTCATTAATGATCTGAAAATAATGGAAAGTTAAAAACATTGGAAACATCATCAAAACAGCATGAGATTAGTAATAGTCATCATTGGCAATTTCATATCATACCGCCTCTTGATCCTTGGGTGGGATTGAATCAACAGACTTCCTATAATCCACAATGGAGTTGAGCAGATCTCTTCTTGCTTGTGCTCTTGCTGCTTCATCCTTATAACGGTTCTCTATTGGATCCACCAACTATTAAAAACAAAGAGAGAGTCAAGCTAGGGGAAGAAAATTTGAAGACAAACTAATGAATTTAGAAAAGTGAAAATAACCTTCTTAAGATCATCTAGTTTTGAAGTATAAGCAATTTCTGTTTCATCATCCCCATCCTCATAAAGCCACTCCTCTGTCTGCTGTAGACTGCTGGATATGTCCTCTCTCTCATGGTCACTTGCAAAGCTCCGATATGTGTTGAATAGCTATTTATCATACACATGATTAGTTCAGAAAGCCAGTTCATTATTGAAAGACGGAAGTATAAACTAAAACACCCATCTTAATTGTTTCAGCCACTCATTCCATGAGATGGATAATGATGCGAACAGCAAACAAGAACAACATTTTTTTTTTTTATAAGTAATATGATATTTCATTGATAAAAGGATTGGCATAGCCCAAGTACACTAGAGGTATACTAAAGCAAACACCTTTTTAAGAACTAGTAACCGTTACAAGGAAATCATGAAAACTAAGCCCATTTAAATCCAACGCAATCAAGAACAACATATTAACCTTTATCGAACAAGTAAATTCTTTTTGTTGCTTAAGATACTATATATTACTTACATTACGAGGAATAAATATGACCTGAGGATACCAATACATCTTTCTAGCTAAAATCTTGATATAAGATTAAAGCAAGAAGATTATCTAATGCATTAAGATATTTCCCACAAAATAATGAATGTTAAGACTGATGAGTTAATAGCACGAGCACCATGCACTAATACTATAACTCACCCTGTAACAATGAACTATAACCCTCTCTAACAATCAAGAAACTAAGCTGGCCAAAATTAAAAAAAAAATAAAAGAAGTTCAGAAGATAAATTTATTGTATCAGAGCGTGGGCATCAAGTCGTCCTACTTCCTCCATAAAACCAGGTAGCTAATAGAGGTACAGTCATAAAACAAAAGCATATATTTTCATAATTTTATGTGTCAGAATAATTACAAGGTATATACCTTATTTCGCATATCATACACATAAGACTCCAGGGCGTTCTTCTTGTATTTGGTTTGTTCCATAGCTCTGTCCTGTTGGGCCAGCTGAGTTTCTTTTTCTTGGGCATCAGAGAGCTCAGCCTCGGTCATTCCACCATAGATACTTTCGCTAACCAGTATTTCAAGCCTCCTGGTCACTTCATCACTTCTTATTCCCTCGGCCTGCAGGAGGGTTCTATGAGTAAATTTTACATTTCCCACTAACATTTAAATTTTCAGAAAAATACATGAACTTTGACAAAAACATAAATAATATACTCATCCATATGTACTCCCTCAGTATCAAAACCATTTTCCACTTTGAAGATCCATGCTTTATTCTTAAATGGTACTAATATAGAAATTAAAATTTCCTCTAACAAGTACCAGTGCCATGATGAAGAATATTGTGGAGAAGTAATTATAAAGTTAGTTATGCACTTCCGACCCTCAATAATATCTTCTGAAACATCCAAGAAGGAAACATGGTTACTAATTTAAGGACAAGGTCAGTGCATGCTTACAGATAGACACACGGAGAAAAAAATAGTGCTGCACAAGAGGGACGTAATTGATTACAAACTTACAGAAGCATGTGAAGATTTAGACTGTGCACGAGTACTATCTTCAACACCATTTGCAACCATATCAGAAGCAGCACATTCAGCATCCATTTTATCTATATTCGAATAAATATTGCTGCTTGTGACTGTATCATCTACATGATCTTCTATCAACTGAAGTCATAATAAGATTTATACCACATCATAAAATTTCAAATAAAATGACAGACTCAAATAGGTGAAAACAAAACGAGACTCCTCACTAACCCAAGCTGATTCAACACAGACAATTCCATGCAGGTTCAATTGAACTTTAACTTTAACCCTTGCCTTTTCACCATGGGATCCGTGGACACGGCCAATCTGTGAAAGGAAAAGATAGTTGATAAGATAGAAATAATGTTATCATGCCAAGAAAAAAGGAGTAAAAAGTTCAAGGCTGAGAAGTCCTCAGTTCATAGAATGTACAATTGTTGGTACTGTATAGATAGACGCAAACTCTAGCAAAACACAAAGTTCGCATTGCCTCAGTTGATATTTGCAGCTCCAAGTGCTCTTCCCATATACAAATAATCGATAACTCAAATAATTACATATTTGTGATTGTGACAGCTGTCGATGAGCCTAGGAAAATTGTGGTTAGGTATGTCATCAAGCCCACTAGTTTTGATAAACAAACACAGAGCTGGGTCGAGCTTGAGGTATTTGTGAATGGCCTTATTGATTTGCAGCGTACTAAAAGGATGTGCATCAAAATCAATCTACAGCTTATTTTAAAATGAAGCCTCAAATAAGATAATGTAAATGAATAAGATTTCAGAGGAGGAGTTTCTAAAATTTTTCATGTAAGCAAAACACCTCCAAGTATGCATACCATGAAACGACTAATCTTTGGTGAGACACCAGGGGGCAGTTCATGTGGATTGGCATAGAATGCTTCCAAATGGAACAAATTGCTTCGTTGAAATGATAGAACCTTAAGGCTTGGAATTGGTTGGCCTCTAGGAAACAGCACACCATTTGAACCCGTGCAAATTGGACCTTCTTCTGATGAAAATCCTATGGAGAAAGGTATAATATCTTGAACCTGTATGATAAAATGCATAGGGAATTGCTTACAAAATAGAATAAGACTAAACAGATATATAAGCTACTAACTAAGTCAGATCATATGCCACAAGATGGCACAATTTTAGTACTTTGGAAATCATATTATTTCCATTTCGACGATCAACAGATTTATTGCTAGTAACATGACTGACCTGTGGGCCTAATGGTCAACAATGTTTTTTCCGGAACTTTACAATGGATGCGAATGATCCTGTCTTTGTTTAAGACAAACCATAGTTGCTTATAAGTTATTATTATTGTTATCATTATTTTCATCCATAGCATGCAAGGCAGCTGAGCTCAAAACACACCAAAACTAGATACGTAATGCCTAGTAATGCACTTTTTGGAATATATTGTGCATTGCACAGTCAAAGCTATATGATGCTATGATATTCAAATAAATAGAATGATATACTATAGCAGTTTGGTTAAACATAAGCAGTGAAGTATGGCTAAAGATAAACATTATGGCTTAAATGTTTATTGAAGTATGCTCAGAACAGATACTGGCAAGTGAGCAAACTCCTCTAGAGCTGCTGGAGTATGAGTACTCCCGATCGTCCTAAAAAGCAGAGGGGGCAAGAACTGAGAATTCATTTTGAAATACAAACCTCATATTCTCTAACTCGAAAAACTGGACTAAGCATTGCACACTGAAGAGCACATCCACGTGCCACACATTCACTCGCATTCAGTTTCCGGCTGGGTTCTCTCCTGAAAATCGAAGCTAACAATCTGGTAATAGCTGGAATCCTAGATCCTGAGCCAACTAGCTCAACAGAATGGATCTCCTCTGCAGCCAACCCTGCATCAGCCAAGGCTTTGTTACAAGGAATGCTCATCCTATCCAATAATCCTGAAGCTAGCTTCTCAAATTCTTCCCTCTTAATAAATCCCTTGACATCTTTCTCCTCCATCAGACACTCAATATTTAGAGGTGCCTCTGGGTTTGCACTCAACACTTTCTTCAGCTTCTCGCATGCTACCCTCAGCCTGATACATGCCTTGATATTAGAGTACACATCAATACCGTACTGCTCTTTAAATTTTGAAGCAAAATAAGTAAACAAAACTTCGTCAAAGTCTCGCCCTCCCAAGCTTATGTCAAAAGTATGTGATAATATCCTCATATGCCCAGCCTCAAATAATGCAATAGAGACCTGGGTATCACAATGACCAATGTCAACAAATGCAACGTAAGTTGGTCCAGAGCTGGGGAAATCTGTTTTATAAATTCCAAAACTAAGTGCAGTAGCAGTACAGTCATGCATCAACCTCAAAGGCTTTAACCCAGCAATTGTTGCAGCATTCAAATATGAGCGTCTCTGCAAGTCTGTAAAGTATGACGGGATCCCAATTACACAATCTGAAATGGGCATTTCCAAATTTTTCTCTGTTATCTCTTTCAAATGAGCAAAGAGCATTGCCATAATCTGCACTGGTGTAAATGTATGGCTCTCACCCCGGTACGTCAAGCAAATCAAAATGCCCCCATCCGGACCTTCAGAAGTTTCAAAAGGCAGCTTTTTAAGCTCGTTCTGCACATCCACATCTGAGAATTCCCTGCCAATTAGTCTTTTGACCTGAGATATTGTGGATTTCAGGTTCTTCATTGCAGAAGCAGCACCGGCAGATCCCATAAACCGTTGCTTCTCCCCAAAACATACCACAGACGGGGTTTCACGTTTTGATTCATCATTCATCAAAACATCAATACCCCTTTGCTTCACCACGGCAATAACACAGTTCTCGTTTCCAATATCAAATCCCACCACACTCATTTCAACTGATTTGGTTTCAGCGCAAACCGAAAAAAGAAGCAACTTGATTAAGTCCGAATTCTCACTTTCCCCAACCAACCAACTCAAGACTTTATACCTTGGATCTTTTCCACGAACCTTAAGTTTCCCTACAACAATATTCAAAATTTAAACAAGAAAACATAATGGTGAGAATGCCCAAGCCCGTAAACCAATATCCAAAGAAATGTAAACTCACTCTACTCGAACCAAGGAAATTTTCATTGCAAACTAAAAATTAAAGGGTGTTAAAAATTATTATAGCCATACATTAGTAGTGATCACTAAATCAAAATATTCTAAATTCCAAGTTCAATCCGAAGCCAATCAATTAGCATACATCTAGTGACCTCGCAACTATTAAAGCCCAAACAAAAAGACACAGAAACTAAAAAATTTCTTCCCATTGTCGCAGCAGCCAAAAACAAGGCAGAAGTTCTATCTCATAAGCTAATCCATAAAAAATCCAATTCGAGAAGCAGCAGAGAACTTTGCCGGGTTAAGAAGGAAGAATTACCTGATTCAGAGACTATTTTTCGACGAAAATTTCCACGAAACCGAAATGGAAACCAGGAAAATGAAGAAGATTACGTTAGAGGAAGCGATCGGTGGCGGAGAGATAAAACCTGCGGCTTGTTCGCGAAAGCACCACCATTTTTCAGAAATAATAATAAGCGAGTCTGGTGGGGCTGGACCAGAATAATGGTTTTTTTAGTGGTACCCTTAACTTTTGCACATTTATTTTAAAACCCCTGTAGTTGTTGATTTTTGGGTCAAAGAGTCGCGCTCGCCGACCGGGAGAAGCAAAACGACAGTAGTTTGGTCTACAGCTTAGCTAAAAATTTAAGGTTAAGATTTTTGATTCAATAATGTTATGTGTCTTGTCAATAGCTGATGGCCGATGACATATGATCTATTTTTTTAAATAAAAAATTTGAGTTCTAAATTCCCTACCTTCTCCTATTAAAAAAAAAAAAATGAATTTTGTTACATATAAATAAAATCGCGTATTAATCTGCGTATCAATACTGATTCATTTATTTTTAAAATTTAAATTAATATTATTTTCAATAAAATTTACTTTTTGATCAATCACATCAAGTTAGTGTACAGATTAGTACATAATTATACTTACAACTATGTTTTTCCAAAAAAATTTAATAACGTTATGTCTCACTTTCCAGATAATCGGTTCCATTAATGTGTATTGCTAATGCAGTATTGGTAACCTCCCTCACTTGGATGGGTGAATGGATTACCTCATTCACTCGTTATCAAACAAATTCTAAATATAATCAAATTAAGGATTTAACATCACACATTATCCATATGACTATTTGAATGCTTTTATCTCAATTCTCGTGGTCTAGGACAGCGGGTTTACCCGTTATCCTAGTTGTGTGATTGTCCAATCCTCTTTGCTGTTCACACGATGCATGACACTCGGGGGATGACTTTTGTTTTTGGGTCCGTGGCCATGAACTTAAACATTGTTGAATATAGACACGAGTGAAAAAAAAAATATTCAAAGTCGCTTATTGGAATACATTCCCACCCTTATACCCAATAGATTGCAAAGATTAGGATGGGAAAGCCGCTTCTTCCACATGCGAATCATTTGACGGTAGATTCTTTTTACAAAAGACAATCCAATCAAAAGACTCAAAGAGATAATACTTTTTGGACCACTCTGTATATGAGGATGATTGAATAGATGGGCAGCAATTACATAAATTAATGTTTAATTTAACGTATGGTTTTTTTTCAACAAAAGTAACACAAGTCATGATCACATTCCTTTTTTCTTTTTCTATGGCCCATGTTTGCGGTACTTTGAGACTAATGAAAAAATTAGATTATTTAGGTGTTGCATAGTGAAGTAATTTTAATCTCAAATAAGTTAAAAAGTACGTTTGATATTTTTTTGAATAATATATAATGTAATTTGAATTTTAAAAAGACTGTCAATGGATAAAAATATCCATATAATTTTTAAGTTTTTAGGGATATAGTCATCATTTTTTAAAATTCAAATAATCATCATTTCTATTTCAGACAACACCTTTTTAATTTGTTTATAATCAAACGTAACGTGTTTGATTGAAATATATGGTAACTAAATAGTAAATAATTTTTTAATAATAGAACTTATTACTTAAACTATAAGTTATAAGTCGTAACTCTATAAGCTATATTTTTCACTATAATTCCAAACTTTTTTTCACAATCTCAAACAGATTATCCTCTTCAATGTACAAGCTTCAAGTCGATTTATATTTATGATTGTCCTATATTTAGAAAATCTTCTAATTTTTAATCCCAAATATTTTTTAGAATTCAGAAAAGAATAAATTAAATATATGAAACCATGTTGTATTAAATGTTGAGAAATGATATAGTCATAAATAAATCTCATAAAAGTAAATTTATAAATTAATTTAATTAAATTACAATATAAAATGATATTAATTTATAAGGTTTAAAATGACGGTGCACTTCTCTTAAATATTATTCACAAACAACATGAATTTTAACACTATACGCCTAACACCCACAGCGTGAGTTTGGTGTAAGAGTTCGAGACTAAAACCTTAACACCATCGTCCAAATTTCAAGTGAATGACAAATATTGAGAATATTGATGCTGTAAGAGTTTGAACCATAACACCATTATCCAACGTCATTGCAGGTCGGATTCTCTTTCACAGACGACGCAAAAACAACAAATGCCCGAAACGAGAGCCTCGCGTTTTTCTGTCTTGTCTTGTTTCGATGAGTTTGCCTTTTTGCTTCTTTACAAAAGTTGTGTTTTTTTTTTTTTTTTTCTATGCAATTGGATTGCCTTGCCCTGTGCCGGCTGGACGCCTTTGCCACGGGTTCTTTTCGCGACAGTTTATCTCGAACACAAGTGTTACCATTCATTCTATCCAATTGGATTGCCCTGTACGCTTTTCCCATTCCCCTAATCTGGTAAGGACGTTCGGGGGGTGTTCCCAAGTTTCCATTCTGTTGCCTCGGAACTTGGGTCTGTTTGGCTGCCGAGAAAAATTTAAAAAAAAAAAAAAAGAGAAAAAACAACAACTTTTGATGTCGTGTAAAGTGTATACTGAACCCAACTCAGCTAGGCTTTATGCGTTTGTACAAGCATTATCTCATTTGGAAGTTTCATGTCCTTTTGTTTCCAGTGTCGAGGTAGTTACTTTTCTTATTAGTTTTCTCGTTGACCCAGTTTCAACGATAGATTAAAATTGAAGTTACTTGCATATTTTGAGGCTTTGGTACTTGTTTCTTAAACCTTCTATATAGAATATGCGATATATGTTTGACTAGGATTCAGCTTAAGGCTCTACTTGGTTAGCTAGAGGGTTGAGTAAATACGAAGCCTTTAAGCTTCGTTCGACCGGTAACTTTTCGAAGCTTGGTTTAATTTTCTCGGAGACGAAAGGAAGGTACAAGGTCAGGTTTTTTCTTCGCTTTCTCAGCAGCCAAACAGTACACTTTCTACTGTATTCATTTAATGTTTGCAGTATCTGTTCTTTTCTTGCCCTGTTCAGGTATTCTCTGTTTGTTTGCAGCCAAACAGTGCAAAGACTTTGATCATTTACTTATGGAGAATGGTGGAACTAGTTCTTTTCCGAGGTTTCGAAGATTGGAGTGCTGCTTCAATGCAAGCTCTAGACTTGGTGTGAAGGAAACGCCGAAAATTCCGGCGAAAGAACTGGGATCGAAGCTAAAGGCCAATATGTATTTGGATGAAGAGGGATGGGGCTCAGTATTACTATCTTGGATTAGAGTTGTCATATGTTTCGCGACGATGATGGTCACGACATTCGTTTGGGCGTTGATCATGCTCGCGCTTATACCGTGGCCTTATGAGAGGATCAGGCAGGGGAACATATATGGACATATTACTGGTAGATTAATGGTAAGGTACCTTTTGATTTTATGGCTCGTGTTGCCTTTGCTTGTGCTGAGGTTTTGAAGTAGATGGCTATGGTGCTGAATGTTTGTGTGTTTCTCAATGGTCGAGTAGCGTATGAGCTGAAGAACTGAGGAAAAGAAAATTGGACTTTTGATTGACACCCTTTTCTTTCTGCTGTTTCTATAAGATTCAAACTAGGCCACAGAATTAAATTGGGCTGATACGAGCTGTTTCCATTTTCTTTATTCTTCTTTGAACTCTTTTTTAAAAAATAGTACAATATCATCACCCTAGAAGATCTTTGCTGGCATTTATTCTGTGCTCTTGAATTGTTTGCTGTTTCTCCTAGTGTACTGTTTTCTTCATTGATTAGGAGACCTCTTTTCCATTTGAACTTCATTTAATTCACGGATATGAGTATGAATGTAGTGTTGGACCTCGTTCATTTTTTTTCCCAGTTTCTCATTTTTATTAGCCGATATGTATTGCGTTAGCAGCCATAGCTAATAAAGTCTGCCGATAGTTCTTCTCCTTAAGGGGAAACAACCTATTAATTGAACCGGATAAGATTGTAATTCCTTTTGGGCAACCATAAATTATTGTCCGAGACTTTGTGAGAGAAGTCATCCTTAGATTTCGTAACAATTAAGTGTTAGAGGCCCGTGGAAAAAGGGTTGGTTTTTTCTTGATCGTTGAATGCTGACAAGTCTGAGCATTTACTCTGGCAGTCATTGACTGGACCACAGCATGGCATTGATTTGGGAATATCATCTGTAACAGTACGTGAAAAACAGAAAATGCTCGGTCGGGTCAAAAGATATTAATTCACAGCTAATTGAAAAGAGTGCTCAGAAAGAGTTTCTTTCAAAATAAATTCCTGAAAAACAAAATACAGCTTGCATTTCACATTTTAGACTCAGAGAGATTTCTCACGAGAACCTTACAGAGCTTGTGTTAAGTAATAAATACTCTACATTTTCGAACTCTTCATACATAAGCATCAAAGAAAGGTAAGTTCTATGAAATGGAGCCGTACACAGAACAACACCATATCAGAGAATTTGGACTGATTTAAGTCTTTGTTGCACATATGACAATGTGTTCTAGCATATGGTCAGCAAACATTTTCCCATAACATCCTAGGTTTCATGGAGTGCATTTGAATAAGATGCCCCAAGCATTTACTGATACTTGAAGAGTAAAACACATCAATATGGCTCTTGCTGTTCAATATTCTCCTGTGTTAGCGTCCTGCAAATTTATTTAGTTTGGAGAATTTGAGGGGTTTTGCAGTAGATGATTAATGCTTCAGAACATTGATCGCAGATGTGGATCCTTGGGAATCCTACAAAGATTCAGGGTGCTGAATTTTCTAGTAAGAGGGCCATTTATATCAGTAACCATGCATCTCCTCTCGATATTTTCCTAATAATGTGGTTGACTCCCACAGGCACTGTTGGCATTGCCAAGAAGGAGGTATGTTAATGCTTTAAGAATAAACATGGCAGATCTTTTTTATTTTGAAAATTAATTTGTCTGTATCATCATAATAGTTAGTTGAGCCTTGACATTGCTCATGCAATGTTGTGAACAAGGCTCCTCTTGGTGAAGATTTGCACCCCATTAAAAAAATGCCCATTTCTTGCCCTCATCCCTGCTGATCAAGATCCATTTTCTTTGATTGTGGTTCCTCACCACCCAAACGCAGACTGGGTGGTGAAAAATGGATTTTAATATAACCTCTATTTAAGCATAGGTTTTTTTACTAGCTAGTTGCCTTCAACATTAGATTTATCTTTGCTACGTACTAGTGCAGATTACTTATAAAAACAATGTACAGGTGTATATTAGAGTGGAGAGTTATTCATATGGTCACCACGCCCATGCCAGATTTACTTACTTTCTAGAATGGATTGAGGAACTCCAATGACCCAATACGTATTTTATGCAGATCATTTGGTACCCACTATTTGGACAACTTTATGTTTTGGCAAACCACCTTCGAATAGATCGCTCCAACCCAACTGCAGCCATTGAATCCATGAAACAGGTGGCCATTTTCCCCACATTGTTCGTCCGAGATTCTTTTAATAGCGTATCTAACTTGTGATCCTTCTTATGCCCAGGCAGCTCGTGCAATAGTGGAAAACAACCTATCTTTGATAATTTTTCCCGAAGGCACCAGGTCCAAAAATGGGCGTCTACTCCCTTTTAAAAAGGCAATAATTTTTCCCGTGTTGGGACTTGGTATTTTCTTCATGATATAAATCACATTGTGGGATATATGGTGGTATTGTCTAATTTGTCTTTGGCCCAAAGTGGCAGGCATCACTTGGGGGTAATCCAAGCCAATGTGCCTAGCTTTGTAATTGATGAGGTCTTTTCTCGAGTATTAAGTGAATACTTGAGTAATAAATGAAGTTTGCATCCTCCTGGGCCCTTCCACTTTGTGGGTCAGAAATTCAATTGGTGATTGTTCTAAACTTCAGTCATCTAATTGGAAGTAGGTTAAGGAATGCCTTGCATAAACAAACGGATGAATGACATTACTCTTATTGTGAAATCTGTTTTACTTTGATTAATAAATACCTTTATATGGATAATAAATATTGTATCAAATCTTGCAGATGGAAACATACATGAAAATAAAGGCAGGAACCCTCAATTTTTTGGCAACTATAATAAAATGTTACTGAATGATCAGTTGGCCATTTCAATGTATAGTTTCTTTGTTATTGTTTGATATGCAATTGATGTGGTAACTTTTCTTGCTCATCCCATATGTTAAAGCAAATCTTTGGCTTATCACTTTCCATTGCAGGGCTTTGTTCATTTGGCATTGCAGTCAGGCCTCCCAATAGTTCCCATGGTCTTGACAGGTACCCATCTAGCATGGAAGAAGGGCAGCTTAAATGTTCGACCAGCACCTCTGACAGTAAGGTATCTTCCTCCAATAAGTACCAATGATTGGACAGCTGACAAGATCGACGACTACATTAAGATGATTCATGACTTGTATGTCAAACATCTCCCCGAGTCTCAGAGGCCTCCTGTGGTAGAAGATCCCAGAAATGGTTCCAATTCATAGTGGAGGTGCATCATCCTTTTGATCATTCGATTCTTAGAAGGAAGTCCCAATGCAAACTTGCTACAACAAGCATGATTGAGTTAAGTTTTCAATTTGCATGATTGAGTGTCATATTTTGTACCACTTATTCTCTTGCAATAAGCTTAGTTTGCTCATTGACTAGGTTTTCTTAGCCTTGTAAAATTGACTATGATCATTTTCAGTGCATCGAAGTGAATGCAGAGATCCTTTTGAGAAATGATAGCTATAATCGTAAGTGCGTAAGCTTTATGCAATCATTTTAAAAAATTGAATAAATACATGACTCACATAAAAAAATTAATTTTTTAGTAGTGGACCTTGCTCTTTTAAATAGTAGATCTTATTTTTTTAATAGTGGATTCCACTCCACGACTGTATATAGCATGACTCAATCCTTTTGCTCATATATGTATATCAGCATATGTGCTTGTATAGTTCATTCCCATCAATGTTTTTGGGTAACTGGTTACCATCATTTTCCAGGAGTAGCAAAAAACCATTCTATGCTCAAGCACGGGTTTGATCAGTGGTTATTCTTTTAACATTGTTTTTTTTTTTTAAAGGTCTCAGCTTTGCAAATTCTGAAGGATAAAAGACTGAACTGCTTTTAAGCTTACACTTGGGAAGAATATTCTTCAATGATTTTTGAGTTGCCGTACCACTATCACTCACGAAAACCTTTTTTTTTTATTAAAGACACTCACGAAAACCTGAATTACAAAATCAAGTTGACAATGACTTTTCTGATACTTCATTTATTGATGGGTTGAAAATTAAATATAAAGAGATTTTTTAAAAAAACAATTAAAAGATTGATTTTTAGAGTAAACATAAGTTATGAACTCATTCTTGTTTGAGAATGTAAAGTATATCACCTTATTTCATATAAAAAATTTTCATAATTTTTTCTAAATATTATTTAAATATAAATATTTTTTAATTTTTAATTTTTTATTTTTTTATCTAATCATTACTTAATTATTAAAATTTTTTTAAACTTTCAAACAAAAAAAAAACAATTTTAGTTAGATATTAAAATAAAAATTATATTATAACAATATATTAATTTTATAATATTTTAATTTAACTTTTTCTCACTCTTTTTTTTTTTTCTCAAAATTCATATAAAATATTTTAAATTAAATTATTTATTTATTATTAATAAATTTCCCATTACATGTCATTTGTCAAAATTGATAGTTGAAAAATAATGATAATGTTTTTACACAAAATTTATAATTCGGTGGGATCATGTGTTTTAACCACGTGGCAACCTCTCACTGCCATGTTTACCTCTCCTCGTAGCAGTCCGACACGGTATCAGTCTTCAGTGCTTCACTGCCTTGAATGCGCCACCTCTCACCCCAACCACCCAGACAAGCAGCAACACACTCACCGACCTCGCGCTCTTCGCCTAAGACAACAAAACTAAAAACGAAAACCAAAAAGAACAGGCTCGGTCCAGGTTTTCTGTCGACGCCCGAAACACATCTGGGGTTCCTGAATCTGTTTTCCGAGAAGTGATTGCAAATTGTTCTTCTTTAGTTTTACAGTCAGTAATAAAAAAACACAATTTTTTTTTCGGTTTCACCCAGAGCACATCCCAAAGGTACGGCCTCTCGCAATCCTATTTCATCTTTGCTCTCTAAAGCACACTTTATCTTATCTTGCATGCTTTATTTCTCCATCATTAAGCCCTAAATTTAGGTTTTCTTCTTTTTTTCCAATCAGGTTTTGGGTTATTGTTTCAGCACCCTAATTCTCTTGTTGGCTTTGATACCATGATTTTTTATACCATGAAATAAATTAGAGAAAAGATTGAAGAAAGAAAACCATTTGCAGAGACAAAGTCCAGCGAATTACTTTCTTTCTTTCTCTTTTCTTTTATCCATTCGGTTCATTCCCATTTAAAAGAAGTGAAAGAAAAAAAAGAGAAAAGAATCTAACGCTCCAGTCTAATGGAAGACTTTCAACGCTCAAGCTATATGAAAGAGCTTTCAACATGGAGTGGTTTTGGGTTTTTGCTTAGATAGTGTAGCTTGGCTTCTTTTTTTTTCTTTTTTCTTTTTTGAGTGAGAGTTTCTCTTACTTGATGCTATTTGAGTCGTTATTTTATTTCTTTTAAAAACTTTTCAGCGACCAAAAAGAGTATCAGGGTTTGTGAGAGTAATATCAACCATTTTTTGGAAGCATAGAAGTTTAAATATATTTTTATTAAATACTTTTTGTACCCATCTCAAGTCCTCAGTTATTGTGTGCATAATTAGTACTCACTCGTAGACTTTTTTATTTTATACTGCAAGTACGTCTATTTACAGCTCTACTTGACAACTACTGGAAGATTGGGTTTGCAAGCAAATTGCTCTATGGTTTATAGTTTAGTTTAGCTCAGGTGGTATAATAGTTGTACAGCTAATGCCTGGATGCTCAAATTATTTATATTGCAAAGAAGCTTGCCTTTGTAAGCCTACATGGTTGACAATAAATTTTGAATATATGTGCCCTTTTCCATGACATAGCCATACAATGGGGAGAATTGATGTTTAATTTTTTTCATGATGCAAGTGTGCATCTCTTAGTTGTTCAAAACATTTTTTTGGTAAAAGAGACGCAACTTCGAGAAGGCTTTATTTATTTTTTATTCTATTGAATGGATTGTTTTAAATTATTTATATGCACCAGAAAGGAATTCGTTGACCATTTGGGCAAATGAAATACCAATTGCCTTTTCTGCAGCTGGGAGTTATGGTTTGTTAGTCTACTTAATATGTGATTTTGATTCTGTTATATTTGTGCCGAATGACAAAAAATCTACTTTTTATTGATTTTGATAGTCTTTGCAACATTGAGTAAAATATCAGAAATCTACTTACTGGATGTCATTGGTATAAAGCTTGATGTTAACTGTTTAATAGAGGTGCACAAGTCTCAATTCTTGCATCCGTAGTATACAATGCCTTTTGAGGTTCCAGACATTTTGAAATGTAAAATCCTAAGGCCTGCTTTGTTTTCCAACTTCTACCAATGGTTCCAGAAAATATGTAATTTTGGTTAGTTGGTTTCCTTCATTGCCATTAAATTCCCTTCTCAGGGGTCAAAGACGATAAAATACTTGAAGAACCTGTTGGTAATTGCTACTAAATGGCCATTCTTCTTTTATAGTCACAAGTGTTGCTTGTATTAGCAACTTATCCCCCCCCCCACCCAAAAAAAAAAAAAAAAAAACGTGTTGCTTGTATTATCTGATTTTCATTCTATCCCTGGTGAGGTAAACATTGGAACTAGTGGGATTGAGATCCCTAAGAGTTTCTGCCTGAATGTAAGGATAAACTTAATTCTGTAACCTATATGTCATGGGAAAAGGTGTCAAGGGCTTTCCTTATGAGCTTAGTTCTTGCTTATAAGATGTTCTATTGGTTTACTTATAAAAAAAGCTGTTCTATTGGTCCATCCACACCTGACTTGAATGAGCTAAAATGTCTAGTCATAAATGGACATTGTGTGGCTGGATTTTTCAATAACCCTTTCGAAGCTGAATTTAAGTTTATAATAGCAAAGAAAACATCAATGGCTGCTTTTTGTTGTTAGGCAATATTTTTCTATATTAATATTCTGGTTACTTAGAACAAACATATAGTTATCTGTATGTTTAAAGTATGTTTTTGTTTGGAGCTCATGGTAGTAACAAATTTTTTAGGCTGCTGAGATTGTCGGAGAAAAGGATGCATGGCATCAGATTATGACCATGTGGCCATTGAATGCAGGATAAACTATAGAAAGATTGCGCTGAAAAGAGATAATATTTGCAAGGGATACTTAAGATGAGCCAAGCCTACCAAGGGAGCAACCCTGATGGCTTGGCAGATGTCCCCATGAAGCGCAAAAGGGGTCGTCCGCGGAAGTATCCAAGGCTAGATAATGGGGAGAAAGCTCATGTTGCGAAGGATCAGAGTTCAAACCATGGGGTGAATGGTCGTGTCCCTCCTGCGTGTGAAGATGTGAAAGGAAATCAGCCCCGTCAGGTTGATTCAATTAGTGATGCAAATGATGACATGGTGGGCCAGGAAGTTTCTGGTGTCATTGAGGCAGGATTTGATGCGGGATATTTGCTGAGCGTTCGGGTTGGCAACTCCGACACCACTTTGAGGGGTGTTGTCTTTAAGCCTGGACATTTCATTCCTGTTTCAGCTGAGAATGATGTGGCCCCAGACATGAGAATGATCAGGCGCAATGAGATTCCTCTCCCAGCACAAACTTATTCTAAGGTCCATGGCTATAACCCTCGATACACAGAGAGGCAAAATTTTAAATCTCCAAGAAATGGAAATAATTCATTTCAGGTGCCTGGAGTAGCACCTGAGTCTGCTAGCCTTGTGGCCTTGAAAGGCAAACAGGCTTCTTTGGTAGTTCCAAGGGGCAATGTAGTGCCTCTAGTGCTCAAACCTGCTAATGGGGTAGCACTTGCAAACCAACCATCTCCAGTCGCTATCCAAGGTGCTCATTTGGCAGTCTCAAAGAGCAAACAGGTTGGAGGTGCTCAATCATCAGATGCTTCAACCCTCAACAACCAGGTGCCAACAATTGGAAACCAAGCACCTACTTCTCTACCTCAAGCCAGCAACCAGGTTACACCAAAAGATTTGCGAAGTGAAAATGTTCCGTATATTCAACCTCCACCAGAGGTGGTACCTGATTTAGAAGTCACATCAGCAATATTGCCTGGCATGCCTTTCGAGAATCTATCGACTGAGGTCAGCAAGAAAACTCAAGCTCCATCAGAGTCAGCAAAGACTGAAATTGAAAGTAGTGGGTCTGCTGGTAAAATGTCAGTTAAAGTTTCTGGCCATAGTCAGAAAGATGAATTTAATGACATGGATCAGCCCCTATTAATTGAGCCACTGCAGGCGGTACAGCCAAATCTTCAGAACCAGCCGGGTCCCTCTTTAAAACCTATTGAGAATAATATAACTGGCAAAATGACTGAGCTATTGCAGGTAAAAATAATGCTTCAACTAAACGTATTCATTATTTTGTAGTGGACTGTGTACTCGAATATTCAACGCATGTGCAATTAGGCACTGATGTACAGCACTTCAAAACTAGATTTTGCAGGAAACCGCAATGGAGAACCAGCAGCCAGCAAAAGCTTGTGGACTGAAGTTAGATGAACCAAGGAGTCCGGAAACTAATCTCGGAGATAAAGAAATTGATCAAACGAAGAAATAGTCCGGAATATCAAGTGCCTGATTTAACAGAATACACTTTGAACTGTATCTTGTATATGCAATTTTCGTAGTAACTCACAAGAAGTTCCAGATTGACTGACTGGAATTAGTCAATTATGGAGAAACATATAGGCAAATCAGACAACTATGTGTGAGGTTGGGATCTTAAAATAGGAAAGGGCTTGGCAGAGGATCCATATTTGGTTAGGCCATCAGGATCTGACAGTGTTACTTGTGCCTTTTCAGCTTGTAGTTCTTAAGTCTTCATTGCTCACAGTAGCTTAAGAAAAATCTAGTTGCAAGTATAACTGTATACTGATATGTACATTAATTTAATGTGATTGGTGAAAAAATAAATTTTATTAAAATAGTGTTAATTTAAATTTTGAATATGAAGAAATCAATGTTAATACATAAATTAGTACATCTATTTTGTTTGTATAAAACTTGCTTAGAAAATAATTTAGTTATAATGAATGCCTCTTGTAGGGTACTTGTACAGCGCATATGCATACATTGCAATTGAAAATTTTCTGGTTATAATCAAAATTCTAGTTGCAAGGATTTAGCATTTCTTTGAAGGTCCTGGTATGGCCTTTCATGGGGAGCACACATTTTGTTAGATGAGAAAAAAGCCCCATAATAGTGAGCTGAGCATCAAATGTCACAGTTGAAATCGTAGTTAAGACCAAGAAGAGAAACTTCCTAAGAAATCCGTATCGGATACCATGATTCACAACAATTGGTTATAGCCAGGATAAGTCTATACGCATTGAGGACGACGACACAGATTCAACTCTTGTTTAGCCGTATATAGTTCAAATTCCACAGCTTAATTATTGGTTGTGGAGACCACCGCAAGCTCAAGAAGATGTGCAAGTGCATGCTCTTGAAAGAATCTGGAAACATCAGGACTCATTTTTCATACATTGTTTAATGAGCAATAAACCTTCATCCATAAAATGGGTTCTACTGAACAAACCCTTGTTTAAAGGGATATGATCTTTTACTTCAAACCGATAACACTTGTAACTCAGTGCTGTTCAACTGGACTCTTCTCGAATACAAAATTGTGGGCCAAAATTTTATGGAAAAATTTTACAATTATTAAAAAACAAAATTAAAAAATTAAAAAAATAAAAGAAAAGAAGAGAAAACCTGTTGAGGTGATTGAAAACGAAAACTTATTCATGAAAACTTGGTGCCGTAGAGACCATTAGCTCCTGGGACCGAAATTGGGTGGTTTGCAGGGAAGGTAGACTGCACAAGTGGGATGTGGCTTGGCACTGCGAAAGGTTGCTGTCCAGAGAGATGCAACGCTTGGCCTACTGCACTTCCTGCGCATTTCAAAAAACAGAAAGGATGCTTCAATGAAAATTGAACATTTCAGAAGGTTGGTGGACGGACCTGAATCAGTCCTATAACCGTTTCCTTGGTTTTCCAAAAATAATCTTTCCCAAGGAAACCTCACTTCCTTTCACAATCATTTTCTATGGATAAGAGGGCAAATATATGGACATGTTTGAATAATTTTCATTATTTCTTTCCCTTGTATATATAGGTTACCTAGTCCACCTCAATCAGTTAGCAAGGAGACCAAGTTGAGTAAGATTATGTTAGTTATTGGGATTGAGATATATCCAAAATCCAACTAATTTCATTACTTTGGACCGTTACCATGATGACTAGCTGAGCTGTCAGCTCTTCACATGCAATGGTAACACTCATTGGTACGTAACATTTATCTAGAAGGCTAGAAAATTGAATATTAGCAGTTAACTTCAACGATAATAATGATACCAAGTTAACTTCAACGATAATAATGATACCAACACTATTCTCTGAAATAATAAATATTCAGTGTGGACATAATAGCCTTCCATTTACCTTGCTGCTTTTGAAATTGGACTTGATGTGGAGTCAAGACAGGACGCACAGATAGCGGTGAGATAGCGGCTGCACCCTGAACCAAATCCTTCAATGTGAAATAATAGTGACTAAGTAATCAGTTGAAATCACAGTAATAGATTTAAATATAAAATCTAGGTACAATAGATAAGCATGATGTGGCAAGATAAAAATAGTAACTAATCCACAAAATAGAGGAAAAAGAGACTGAACTATAATCCGCAAATGCCATCAAGCATGTCACAGACACATTAACTTACGTTAGAAACTGGATGGACATAGACAAGCGGACCCCATCGTCCAAACATAACCTGGGGAGAGAGAGATTATCAATTTATAAATAACCAGGTAACAAGCAAGAAACTCAAAATGTCTCTTAATCCAGTTACACCAGGTTACATGCTATAGAATCACAAGAAGTATGACCCACGAAATCATTCTACTACTTACAGCTTGAGCCGTTGGATGTGTATATGCAGGTCCAGCCCGAACAGGATTATACTGTCCAGGATATCGAAATGGCTGAGTCCTGCTTCCCATAGGTCCAACAATCTATAGCCATAAGGGAAAATTTGAGTGAAACCCACACCTCGGAAATATATATTATTTTTATTATTAAGATAGATAAAATTTATTAATACTGTAAGAGGTGTCATCCTAGTACATATGAAGTATACATGAGAATACTAAACAAAATATAAAGGAAAAAGTGCTAGAAACTACAGAAAATTAAAAACCTAAGAACTCTAAAGTTCTAATGATAGTCTAAAAAGACATGATAATCAACAAGACGCATGTTTAGATAATGCTACAAACTAAACCCTGAAAAACTTTTTTGCCCATTTGGCAAAAGGTTGAAAGTCTCATAACTGATAGTACCGTGGAGTTAACTGAAACTAACTCTAATTTTTTTTTGATGAATAAATAAGGTATATTGATCAAAAAAAGGAAATATCAGTACACAATTCTAATGCCCTAACTAGGTAGGCACATTAGAGACAAGAAAATCATGAAAGGCCATGCCGTTAAAATCAACAGCAATAGCCCAACTACAGAGAGTTCTAAAAAATAAAAGTTTAAGCTCCCCTAACGATCTCTCTTGATCTTCGAAAGTCCGCACATTGCGCTCCTGCCACAGGCACCACATAATGCATAGATGGATCATCTTTCAAATTTCTTTAATTGGTTGTCTGCCTCTTATGTTGGACCAACTAGCCAAAGCCGCCTCCACTGTCTTCGGCATAACCCAGGGCATATCCAATCTAGCAAAAACCTCATTCCAAAGAGTCCTAGCTGTATCACAATGCAAAAGTAGATGCTCTACCGACTCTCCCCCACCTCTGCACATGCAACACCAATCTGCAATGATGATCCTTTTTTTTCTCAAATTATCAGTGGTAAGAATCTTTCCCAAAGAAGCAGTCCATACAAAGAAAGAAACTTTGGGAGGGGCCTTGTGTCTCCAGATCTTCCTCCAAGGGTACTGAGTGTTAGGCACCTGGGTTAGGGCTTTATAGAAGGAGCGAACCGAAAAAGTACCTTTGCCTGTTAGAGTCCACCACATAACATCCGCTTGTTGCCTGTTTGGTCTTATGGAGTATAGGAGTCCATAGAAGTCTGCAAAACTGCTTATTTCCCAATCATGTGCCTCCCTAGTAAAATTAATGTTCCAAATTATCTGTCCCCCTGCAATCTCCATAATCTCTAACACTGCAGCATCCTTTTCCCTTGCAATCTGGAAGAGGGAGGGATAGAGTTCTTGTAACGCCCTATTACCACACCAAACATCTCCCCAGAATTTAATTCTTGAACCTACACCCAGCTGGAGCTGAACGTACCGGTTAAAAACCCCCCACCCTTTTCTTATATGTTTCCACAAACCAACCCCATAGACCCCCCTTACATCTCTAGTACACCAGTCACCCCATAAACCACCATATTTCTTCTCGATCACCAATTTCCATAAAGAGTCTGGTTCCTTAGCAAATCTCCACAGCCATTTGCCTAATAGAGCTCGATTAAAAACCCTTAAATTTCTGATCCCCAAACATCCTCCTGAGATAGGGCGCTGCACTTGCCCCCAATTAACCAAGTGAAATTTGAACTCCTCCCCCATACCCCCCCACAAAAAATCACGTTGGAGTTTCTCAATACGTGTCGCCACACTAGCAGGTATTGGGAAAAGAGATAAAAAATACGTAGGAAGGTTAGAGAGAGTACTCTTTATCAAGGTAATCCTTCCACCTTTTAACAAGTACATTCTCTTCCACCCTGCTAGTCTTCGCTCTATTTTCTCGATCACTGTATCCCATATCGAAAGCGCCCTAGAAGCACTCCCCAAAGGAAGTCCCAAATATGTCATAGGAAAAGCCGAAATCTTGCATCCCAACGTCCTAGCCAGCTGACGTATATTCGACACTTCCCCAATCGGCACCATTTCTGATTTCTCTAAATTCACCCTCAACCCGGAAATTGCTTCAAAACAGTAGAGTAGCACCTTCAAAACTTGCATCTGATTTTGATTTGCTTCGCACATGATAAGAGTGTCATCTGCAAATATTAAATGAGAAATATTAATAATACCTCCTTCCGGAGTGCCAATCGGGATGCCGTTTAGGAGACCATTCACAACCATAACCTCGAGCATCCTGCTTAGAGCCTCCATAACTATTACAAACAGCAGAGGTGATAACGGGTCCCCTTGTCTCAGCCCACGAGAACTACTAAAAAAACCCACTGTACTTCCATTTACCAACACAGAGAACTTTGGTGTAGATATGTACCAATGAATCCATGCACTCCATCGCTCCCCAAAACCGCATCTCCTGAGCATATGGAGAAGGAAATCCCAATTAACATGGTCATAGGTCTTCTCCATATCTAGCTTGCACATAACCTTTGTGTTCCGGGTTTTCAAACTACTGTCAAGGCATTCATCAGCAATTAGCACCGCATCCAAAATCTGTCTACCTTTTACAAAAGTGTTTTGAGGTTTCGTGACAATCTTCCCCATCACCTCGCTCAATCTGTTTGCTAATGCTTTAGAAATGATCTTATAAACCCCATTCACTAAGCTGATAGGCCGATAATCTTTGATCTCCATAGCCCCCACCCTTTTAGGTATCAATGCTAAGAAAGTAGTGTTAAGGCTTTTCTCAAATTTACCAGACACAAAGAACTCTTGAAACACCTTCATAAGGTCCTCTTTTATCACTTCCCAACATTCTTGGAAGAAACCCATAGAGAATCCATCCGACCCTAGAGCCTTGTCCCTGGCCATTTTCCTTATTACTTCATAAACCTCTATCTCCTCAAAATCCCTTTCCAAGCGTGTCGCCTCACTCAAATCGATGGTATCAAAGACCATCCCATTCAGGGGGGGCCGCCAGCCCACTTGCTCCGATAGCAAGTTCTCATAGAAGTCAACAATATGGTTATGTACTAACTGCTCATCCCTACATTCCACCCCTTCAATTTTCAGCACCTCAATATTATTATTTCTTCTAGGAGAGTTTGCAATTCTGTGAAAAAAGCTCGTGCTTCGGTCTCCTTCCCTTAACCACAATGCCCTGGACTTTTGGCGCCAAGACATCTCTTCTAATAATAGAATCCTCTCCACTTCAGCAACCAACACAGCCTTTCGATCTTGTTCGTCCTGGGTAAGTGCTTGAACCTCTTGGAGCCTTTCTAACTCCTGAATTTCCAGCAACTTAATTTTTTTGTTTTCCCCCACATTACCAAAGGACTCCACATTCCACGCTTTTAGGTCTCTTTTAAGTGCTTTTAATTTCCCCGCAAGAATGAAACTAGGAGTACCTTGGAACTGATAGGAAGACCACCACTGTTTGACCCTATCAACAAAGCCTTCCAATTTTAGCCACATGTTTTCAAATTTAAAAGGTATGCGTCCATTCCTCACTCCTCCACAATCCAGCATAATAGGCCAATGATCCGATCCAATACGAGATAGACGTTTTTGCCATACATCTGGGAATTGCCTTTCCCATTCTTGAGAGATTAGGAACCGATCCAACCGAGACCATGACTGGTTATTAGACCAAGTTGCAGTACCCCCAGCTAGTGGCATATCCACTAGATTCAGGTCAAAAATGCACTCTGAGAAATTCTCCATCGCTGTCTGCAATCTTCTACTCCCCGAGACTTCGCTTGGGAATCTTACGACATTGAAGTCCCCCCCAATACACCATGGTAGTTCCCACCAAGTTTGAATCCCCGCCAATTCTTCCCATAGCAATCTCCTGTTTGTATCTAAATTTGGGCCATAGACACCTGCAAAAGCCCACTTAAAGTTATCGACAACAAATTTGAAGGAACAAGCTACTACATACTGTCCCACAAACTCCTCCGTCATCTCCACCACCCGCCTATCCCACATCAACAAGATCCCTCCCGAAGCCCCATTTGATGCTTGGAACACCCAACCCACATGAACTCCACTCCACAAACTCCTCACTATTTTCCTACTAATCATTTTCAGCTTAGTCTCTTGTAGGCATACAAAGTCGGCCTTCCATTCCCGCAGCAAATTTCTGATCCGTAGGCACTTATTGATCTCATTTAGCCCACGGACATTCCAGGACACGATTTTGGGTTTCATTTAGAAACATCCAGCCCCTTCCCCTTTGTCCTACTCTTGCTTGAGTTGCCCTCCATATTCATCGATCAAGCCAACCTTTTAAGTTCACGATGCTTCTTTGATTCACCTTTTGTTTGTTGTCTATGTCCCGCTTCAATTGCAGTAAACAGGGCCAAAAACTGCTCCTCATAACCATCACAATCAATCCCTACTAGTTTTTGAATCTCTCTCACCTTATGATAGACCCAATCTGAAATATTCGGTTGAGTTGGGAAGCTGAAATTTAACGGGATTGGGTCTTCCATCCTGCACATCTGTATTCCATTCAGTTCATCTTCAAATGCTTCAATTTCCTGTCCCAACTGACCACATACTTCAGGATACCCCATATCTCCATCCACCGAAAGCCGTATATCCTCCAAAACCTCCCCATCCTCAAAAGCCTCCACCATCTCGTGATCTAAGTCAGTAGAGGATACAAACGGCCCCAACACCATATCCCCATGACTTATCGGCACCATCTGTCCACTCTTTTCTGAAAAAATGCCTGCCGAAACAAGCTGCCGAGACAAGCTGTTCGAGACAAGCTGCGACGAGTCTAGATCCTGTACGCCGTCAGTCACGGCTGCCAGATCATCACCGGAGTGCTCCACTAGCTTCGTCGACGATATCTGTGGGCTCGGCGCAGCCCCATCCACCGGCGACGAGGGTCGCACCATCTCGGGTATGCGCTCCACCGAGCCTTCACGAAAAAGCTCCGAGCTTTCCTTTTCGGGGGTGGGCTCGGATCGTGTCACGGGGCAGCCCAAGGCCCATGGCTGGCCCTCCACTACTGGGCCCTCCACCCGTTAAAGTTGTTCTTTCATCGCCCGGGCCGTTGGGCTGGGCCCTTTCTTTACTCACCTTAGTCGGCCCACCAGAGCTTATTAAACACCTTTCATTAGACACCACTTGGGGCCTTTCATTAAACACCTTGGGTTGCGGCCCAGTCTTCTTAACCCACAAAGATCCCCAATTGTAATTAACAAAAACCGGTCCCTTTCCTTTTCTACCCCTTTCCTCATCCCCGTGCCAATTGTTTTCTTTTTTCAGCCCGACATGCAAACGTACTTCCTCCATCTCCTTCTGCAGTTTCCTCAACTGCCCCTGCAAATCCATCAGACGCCTACGGGTCTCCCATGCCTTCTGCCCAGAACGCGTCCTGTCAAAATCTACACCCCGTACATGGTGCAAGGCTCGACTCTCCACCCCGTCAGGGATACTGTCACGTTCAGCGTACTTTCTCTGCTCGTGGTTTTGGGCCCCCGTCGTGAGAGCCTCCTTGAATGACCGGTTGATCACCCCTCTTCCTACAATGCTCACCTAAGGTCCGGCACCAGGTCCCAGCCTAGTTCCCTTTTGATGGACCAGCTCTGCAACAGTCTCTTTCAACCGTCTCCATCCCCATCCATTTTTACCTTCTAGGAAACAGAGCAGAGTATTTCTTCCCGCATGACCATACTCTGCGATGGACAGGTATCACCCCTGGCTATTCTCACAACGTTGCGCCACAAAACTTCTGTAGTTTTCCCTTATCACCGAATAAACCACCTTCGTTCCCCCTCTCAAGCATTCCTCTAGCACTCTCACAAACCACAAAGCGGTATTAAGTCCCACCAGCACTTCATGCCTTTCCTTCCAGCCCTGTTCTGAAATACGTATATTGCCCCCATCCTTCACTAACGTAATCAATTTCGATTCTACTACTAACTCCCTGGAGCCTGCCATCTAGAAACAATCAGGATGCTACACTGCGCATAGCATCAACACCGCCAAGACGACAATTTTCATTTGTACGGAGAGAAAATATTTCGGTAACCTATGTTTTCTTTCCCTGCTGCATGCATTTATCAGGTGAGAGCAAACATAGTAGCAAGCACTCTGCTGTGGACCAAATTGCCAATGGGTTCATGCAGAAGTTTGAGAGAAAGAAGTAAAACCCATTATGGAGTAAAAATAATAAAATACACAAGCACTCTAAGAAGTATATTTCCTTAAAAACTAACTCTAATTGTAATTTAATACTTCTTCTTTCTTTCCTTTTGCACAAGGAATTCTTAGATAGAAAAAAATTGCAACATTCTTCGATAACCAAAGAAGTTCCCAGATTTTAGGTATGGTGATTTTCTAATCCTAAGCAGCGGTCATTCCAGTAGTTCTTATTTGATCTAGATTGGACTAGTTCAACTACTACAAAGCATTCAAAGAAGATGTTTCCGGGGCTTATAAAACTAGAAAATAGGAGAAAGATCTTCTGCTCATATAACATATCAGAAGTGGGTTATGTTAAAAACCAGAAAATGTTCCCTTGGCTTATTAAACCAGAGAATGGGAGAAAGATCTTCCACACATATTCAGAACAAGTACTTCATTTTCTGGTTGTAAGATCGAGAGAAAAATGTGTCTTGAGGATCAAAGCTGTCCTATTCTTATTGAACAACAATAAAGCACCGCTGCACCAGGCCCAAATAGGAACAACACCCTTTTCTCAAAGCCTGGGATAATGTTGGAAATGAGGTGGTAAAGGCTGTGAAGTCTTTCTTTGACCCAGGCAGCCTATGGAAGGAGGTAAATGCCACCGCATTTGTGGTGATTCCTCAAGCACATAAAACCAATTAAGCTGGAGGATTATAGGCCTATTTCTTACCACAGTACTATCTATAAGTGCATTGCTAAAATTATTTACCAAGAGGATTAATGACATGTAAGAATAAGAACTCAGAAACACCAAATAATACATACAGGTTGGGAAAATCGAGAACCGCTGACACCATTTCCAGCTGTCAAATTACCATACGGGACAACCTTGACATTCATGGATGAACAAGATGCAAATGTGCTGAATTCAGGTTCTGGTTGAGCAGCAGCAACAGGCCCCACAGAAGAGTTGTTTGGTATGTAAGTCATGCTTGCAACAGTTGGCACTGCTGGAGCCATTGATATGAGATTTGCAAGGGACGGAGAGAAAATTTCTGCTCCTGGGTTGAGCTTAAATTCCTAGAAGAAAAAAAATGTCAAAAGAAATAAGCTTCATTACAATTAATTATGCTACACTATTTCTTACTTTCTCTAAATTTGTTCTGCCACCCAGTTATTTGTATTAACGCCAGTGATACAGAGTTAAGTAAAGACCTACTTATTGAAAATATTAATGGCAATCATACTTGGATATACCAATGACCCTGTCCTTTTTTTTTTTATATAAGTAATATGTCTTGGCCTATTCAATGTATACCCTGTAATTGTCTTACTTATCAAAACCCTGAACCCCAAGGGGTTGGCCCAAGTGGTGAAGGCCTTGGTCTTGGGGTATCACTCCCTTCAAGGTCCAAGGTTCAACACCTCATGGGTGCAAAAAATCTTTTGGGGCCACACCCCTTGGTGATAAGCCACCAATTTAACCAATTCCGTGTAGGGAAACTTCTGAGAGTGTGGTGCATGGGACCGGGGTTTACTTTGCAAGGATTGGTCCAAAGGGCCCTGCCTTGGAGAGGTTTCCCGTATAAAAATAAAAAAAAAAAAAAAAATAGTACTTGTTAGTCAATGGTTCTCAAATACAGTTGTTGTTAATTCCAAGATGCTTCAATCAACACTTAAAACAGCATTTTTATAATGAAACAAATAGGTTATTGGTGACCCAATTGATGATTAAAAATAGGGGTGTAAATTTTAACCGGTAAACCGGAAAATCGGACCAGACCGGCCTGGACCGGACCGGTTGTGCCGGTTTTGAACCGGTCTGGTCCAGAACCGGTTTCATAAAATGAAAAACCGGCCGGAACCGGTCCGGTTTCGGTTCCGGCCATTTTTAGACCGGACCGGTACTATTTAATATGTGTATATTTTTTTATTATTTAATGTTATATGTTATATATTTTATATTATATATAATTTTTTATATATAATATATAATAATATAAATTATAATTATATATAAGATAGTGTTATTTTAATTTATAAAATAAAAGTTTAATCTCAAACATGAAAATTTAATTGATCATATGCTTTAAATATATAATATTATAAATATATATTATTTATTAGTAACATTTTATCATAGATTCATAAGAAGTAAGAACCTAAAAAGAAAGAAAATCACTCAAATATTATTAATAAATTTTAATGGCCTAATACACTTAAAACTCTTTATATTTTTTTTGATAAGTACATAAGACATTAGTAGATAAATATAAATTATATATATTAGCATATAATTTATATAAAGCCGTACCAAAGCTATACTAATAGCATAAATTTTTTACATAGCACTTTTTTTTTTTTGCATAGCAGTCTTTTTATATAGTAGTTTTTTTTTTTTTAAGTAGAATTTTTTGACATAGCAGTTTTTTTTTTTTTAAACAGATTTTTTTTTTATAATAAATATATATTTTATTAAAACCGGAAAACCGGACCGAACCGGACCGGAATACCGGTTTAGGAGGGTAATCGGTGCGTAATCGGTTTTGAAAAATGTAAAACCGGTGCCTACCGGTTCGGTTCTAGATTTTGTCTAAAACCGGACCGAACCGGACCGGTTACACCCCTAATTAAAAATTAGATGGTCAGTACAGGTATCCAATAACTCGCAAGGCAAGATAAATCGAACTAAACATAACAATTCAAGGGAATTGAACATGGTTGTTCCAGATAAATAAATTACCTTAGAACTTCTATTAGATTCTGGATTTTGTTGAGGGACCATTTCAGTTGATGTTGTGAATGAACTAAGATTTGACTTTGAGGTGACATCCACATTTGGTTTGGAAGAAGTCGAAAGACCTGAAGAAATTGCATTGGATGAAGAGGTTTCTGCTGAAGTGGGCCTTTTACAGCATTGGTTGTCTGGTTTAACTGGTATAGTAGCAGGATCACTGGATGCTTCATTTGGCAAGAGCTGTGATGTCCTCTTTGCATACCCATCCTCAACAGGTTTTACTCGGTTAAGGCTGGTATCCACTGCATTGAAAGTATTAAACAATATTCAAACACAGAGAACTAGAATGATGACTTCGAGTTATATGAGGCAAAATGACATAATAATCTACCAATCGCCCAGTCAGAGAGTTTCACACTTGCAAGGGAATGATGATCAAGATGCATCTCAATAGAGAGAATGCCATGTTTTAGAAAGATTGCAAGCATCAACCCAATTTCTATTCAGCCATTAATACTGTGCAGAAATGGGTACTATTGTAGAAAATAGTGAATATGTGGAAGTGAGCTTAACAAGAACTCCGGAGGGTTTTAGGGACTTTTTCTTTTATACAGTGTTGCTTTGGGCTTCTTCCATTGTATTGAATGGAACAAGTTTTAATGACTTTTACACTACTTTCCATAGCACATAGTTTGTAATTAGGCTCTTTTTTGTATACTCCTTGTGTACTCAGGCTTTGCCTAATTACATGGATCAATAAAATCTTTCTTACTTATTAAAAAAGATGCTGACTGCTAATATAAAGAAACGTCCCCTACTATAACAAGGCATGTGATTTCTAGTTAGACGTGATTCAGATGATTTTAATCCCTCCAAAGAGTACAATGGATATTGAATTCACAACTTGAAGTAGATCCTTGAACTTCATCAGCCTGCACAAAGCAATCAAACCGGTGAGTATATTGAAAACTATAATAGGCAAATATTTCTATTTTCCAAAAATCCATAATCCTATGTAAAGGGAATGACTATGTTCATCTAAACATACACTTGCTTCTCCATGACACTCCATCTTCTCTCTGAAAATATATTGTTCACTGTTTGACCTGTCATATTCAGCCTGTCAGTCAGAAAGACAATATACAGGAACTGAGAATGACAAACAAATATAAAGATGAAAATATAAAAGGAGGAAATATTTTGAAGCCCCACAACAGTGCGTCCGCGCACTATATGTATGAAAGGCAATTGCCCCAAAGGGGATCTCTGGTTCTATTTGCCAGAATAGACAGATAGTAGAAAATTATCCAACTGATGTGCACTCCTGATGCAAGGGCCAAGGACAGCAACTAGGGCCCAACTTTTAGGGTGATCATCAATCACTCCCAACAATTAAATAAACTCAATGGTTAGGCATACCTCCCATCAGATTCTCCAGAAGCTTCTTCAACCTGGGTATTGAAGAGATCAAGTGAGAAAAGAAAACAAGTATATAAATGACAGATGCACACCGACCTCTAAAAACTAAGATTATCTTACAAAGTTTCACATGAAACACATGGACCCGCATATTATGGACTGTGTACACTACCCTATAAAAAAAAAAACCAAAAGGCATTCCATCATCTACTAGCTTTAAACAAGCAATTTGGCTGGATCTTTTCTTAAAACAAAAAAAGAAGCATGACAGCTTTACAGCAAACATAGCTCCCAAGCTCCACACCGGGATAAATAATAATTCACATAGAGTACTTAAGTTATAAAGGTAATCATCAGTTCTAAGTCCCATATTGGCTACTTACTAGGTGAAACTGGGCTTTACAATTGAATTTAGGGAAGCTTCAATTCTTCAAGATTAACTTTTTTGGGTTATAGTGCAGATGTAGCTAGCATTTTTCTCGCATTGTTACCACAAAACTAAACCTCTCAAGATCAGAATATCCATCCATGAACATATTGTTCAGGAACATGAAAAGAAGAGGACAAATCTTAATTGATATTAGCTGAGTTTTTACAGGCGAGCGCACGTATTCTCGCGTTGTTAGCACAAGACTAAGCCTCTCAAGATTAGAATATCCATCCATGAACATATTGTTCAGGAACATGAAAATATATAACATTTTTACTTATCAAAAAAAAAAAAAAAAGAAGAAGAAGAAGAAGAAGAAGAAGAGGCAAATCTTAATTGATATTAGCTGAGTTTTAACATGTGCGCGCACATATAAGGAGAATATGCATGCGTCTGTGTGTGTGAGAGAGAGAGAGAGAGAGAGAGAGAGAGAGAGAGAGAGAGAGAGAGAGAATACCTTTGCTGAACTTATCCTGTCACTTTTACCATCTTCAATTTCCAAAGCATCTCCTATCTGATTTGTTGATGATTTTCTCTGTTCATGCTTCCCTCCAGATATTTTGGGCATCAAACCATGAGCAAAGCCATTCTCTGCTCGAACCGAACTCCTGCTTTTGCATGTGATAACATATACATAAGTTCATACCAAAATTGAAGAGATATTGTCTCAAAATAGAGTAATTAGTAACCAGTCATCTTTATTAAAACTCACAATAAAGAATAATCATGCAACTTTTCTCCAATAACTCAAAAATCCAAGCTTGGACCCTCAGGAAAACAAACTAAGTCATTACAACATGAGCCTAGTCAAGGCTTTTGAGTGAGTATAAAATTTTTTTATGATAAATAAAACTTGTTATTAATTCTTCACATATTTAAGCACTCAGGTATAAGCCCCAGATTAAATCACCATTGCACCACTAATATATAATTAAAGATTATATAATTTTTTAATAAGATTATATATAATAACACCTCCATATACGAGACATGTTAAAGCACAGAACCTTCTTATTTTGAGATTTGAACCTATGGTCCCAATAGAACGAGTGTTGAGTTTAACTCATCCAAAAAATAAAAAAAAGTGAATAAATGCCAGGGATATACGTACTTGGCCATCAGGCTAATAGGCTCATGGAGAGCACTGATTGAATACTAGCTTTTGCAAAGAATAAAGAAATATTGATATTGACAAAGTCAAGAAGAAGACTTTAGAACATAGTCTACAGTCAACCTCAACATATGATGTGATGATGAATAACATTTTGTGCATATTTTCCCTAAAAACATGGAAGAGGAAATGCTCAAACGAATCCCTTCTCCATCCCACTGCATGAATGAACAATCCTCTGAGATTGGGCTATTGGTTCTAAGAGAACTATCAACCAAAGAGGACAGTACAAATCCATGCAGTCCTCAGATAGGATATTAAGAAAATGCCTAGACAAAAGCCATAGACATACTGGCTACAAAATGTCAATTGCTAGTTTCTCTAGAGTGAGCTTTAGCTTTTCACTTAATCATAAATTCCTGCAACAGCTTTTTTGTCCAATTCAATCTTGTCCAAATTGCCTTCATGAGTCAATCTTTATGTTAGATTATTAATTTCTCAAGTGAGCAAGCAAAAAGAAAAGATATCTGCTCATATAATTAATTACATGCTAATCAAAAAGTAAGTTTTAATAACCTAGCCTCAAACCATCCGTAACATTACTGGTATTCTCCTTTTGTTATACATCATAAGTAAATGTCAAAAGGAATAATCCTTGACCATGATTTCGGTCAATATGAATCTAGCAATGACTACCTTGTCTGATTGATTTTATTCTTATGTATGGCAGACTTCGTAGTTTTGTTTGCCTCTGTCACTGGATGCTCAGAAGGTACAATCCCCACAACAGCTTCTGTATGATCACCAGCCATATTTCTAACAACAACATCAGATGAAAGCTGAACCCCCTACACAAAATGTAACATTTTTATAGCACAATTTGTTCTACATGATATGAAATATATGTATATTTTTATAAGTAAAATTAGGAGTGAAACAAAATAAAAGAATCAGAATAGTGACATACCTTTGCAACAACTTGAACTAGATCACTTGAGTGGATTACCAGTGTGTCTATGAGCACACCATTTGCTACATTCGAATAACTTTTTCCCTTTTTAGTCAAACTTGCATTCTTAAGAACGATACCTAAGCAAAGCAAAAAGCAATTTGGTAAATATGGTAATATACTACGTAAGAGTAAAAAATATTATTCTGAAAGACACTTGAAGCCCTCTTGATTCTAAAAGACAATGACCAAATATGGCTCATATCCAATCATATGCTTATAGTGATTAACACTTCAAATCTGAAAAGTATATGCCCCTCCTATAGACTAAGCCATACGGTTCTTACTTGTACCAGTTCGGTTGAGCAAAATATAACATCATTCTCAAATCTGATAAATAAATCATCTCACAGTCAGATTGCTCATTCCTGGTCCTTCTCTAAATATACTAAAGGAGGAACAAATGAAACTTACTTTTTCATTGTCTTGCCTTTGGGAAAAGAAAATTGGAAATACAAACAATCGATTCCTCATTCTCATTTCCACTCCAAGAAAGAAATGAAGCAATATACTCAGCGAACCTAGATCAAATTCCAGACAAGCCAAACCCAGCCCAATCATGTCCACCATAAATCCTCAAGAAAATCAAAACCCAGATGCAATTTTTTCCGTACAACAAAATCCCGATACACTTTCGAAACAACAATAAAAACCCAGAAATGATTGATATATCAATTCAATAAAAATTCAAAAACCCAAAGCAAAATAATAGGAAAGATTAAGCGACATACCGTACTCGTCTTCGACAGAGGAAGTGTGGAAGAGTCCAGAATAGACAGAACCGTCCTTGATGTGCACGTCAACTGGGAGGCCAATGATGCACATGGTGGCCAAGATCAAAGCCTCACTCAATGAAGAAGGAGAAGAAGAATAAGAGGTCTCATAGTTCAGGGACTCTCTGTCTCTACGGCCCATAATGATCACTGTTTTCAGCTGATTCAATTTGCTCTGTTTCTTTCTGTGCTCTCTCTCTTTTCTGGAATTTTCTTTCACAGCGTGATTTGGAGGTTAATGCAGCCGCAGGGAGGGATCTGAAGCAGCGATGGGCTTCTTTGTGGGCTTTTAACGAGGATGTGTGGGAATTGGAAAAAACTTAATACAAAGGGGAAAATAAATGAAAAAGAGGAGCTTTTTGCGCACGTAATACGTCTCTCTCACTCTCAATCTCGGCTCGGTCATTTTCCTTTTCCGGATCCTCCCTCCCCGCGTAATCTCACTACCCTGTTTCTGAATTTCAGAAAACAAAAACCTTTCACAAATTCCGAGTGCTCCACTAATAAATAAAAGAAAAGGGCAATTTTTATTTTTAATATGCGAAGCAATGTTTTAAATACCATATTTGATGCTGTATAGGTCAAAGTATTGAGAAGAAATATTTCGATATCAATATCGTTTTGTATATCGTTTTAGGATAGTCAATATATAAATAATTATATTCCAAAATAATAATTTATATATAAATACATATATATAAATTATAAATAGCTTGATTTGAATTGGGAGTCAAAAAATAAATTTGTAGTTTGAAAAAATAAAAAAAATCAAAATAAAGGCAGAAATACCGACAAGTACAAGATGATACGTAAGTCGGTACATGCCGAAATATCGACTGGTATTTGAACCAATACAAAACAGATATAATTTATGTACCAGACCAGTGGCCGGTATGGTACAAAATTAAAAATAGTGGTGTGAAGCATGAAATTCAAACAAAGGATAAAATACTATTCATCATCTCAATTTTTATCATTTTCTCATTATCTCATAATATAATATTAAATGATTGGACCAATCATCTAATGCAATATTATAAAATGATAAAGAGAACTATAAAAAAAGAAAAAAAATGATGAATATATATATAATTTTTTTAAATTGGAAGTACTTAATTCAAATATTGCCGTAAATACCCCTAAAATGATTTTTCTAAGTATTTTTATGTAAACGAAGTAATTCGCATCCACAATTGTCTACTCTCCATGCATGCATTAAATTTAGGCCAAATTTTTTAAGTATTTGTTGCTGAGCCACTGCCATCATCACTTTATTAATAACGACTCTGACTAGAGGTTCTGAGAAA
The DNA here is from genome assembly GCF_018687715.1 of Carya illinoinensis. Classification (NCBI taxonomy): domain Eukaryota; kingdom Viridiplantae; phylum Streptophyta; class Magnoliopsida; order Fagales; family Juglandaceae; genus Carya; species Carya illinoinensis. The sequence goes on along the minus strand of NC_056762.1, from coordinate 43,198,357 downwards.
GAATATTTCCACATCTTAAGATATTAGAGAAATTCGAAACCAGATCAAGTTGGAATATTTAAACTCTATTTAGATAGTGAAAGTATTTTATATCATCTTAGTATTATAATTTTTAAAAATTTTTACATAAAATATAATAAATAATTTAATATTTTCAAGTCTTAAATTAATAATAATATTATAAAATAATATTATAACTGTAACGCCTAGGCCCAACATCAAGCCCATGTGCCATAAAAAAAAAAAAAAAAAATTTATTTAAGAGCCCAAAAAAATAGAAATTTATTTTTACACGGTATGGATTTTTATTAGGCTTGAAAATTAAGTTAAATTCTTTTAATTGATCAAGTGGGAATTTGCCTGAATAAGTTTGTATTATTTTTAGAATTTGAGTTGAGACCCATTAGTAATAATAAAATACTTGACCCGTGAGAAAAATTACGCACAAGCCCAAGATATTGTGGAATTGCTCTAACCGGCTTAGCCCAATCCATTTGTTTAAGTCCATATACCATACAAGTTGTGGGCTTAAATACTTTCAAAAATTGACCCAAAACCAAGCCCATGAGAACCAGGTCTCCATACCATGCACGTCTCCCACTAGGGTTCACGGCAATGCTATATATATACACGTTACACACTTTATGCACAGCCCCTCATGCACGTATTGATCATCTTCAACCTCTAGACTAGGGTTGGCATCGCACCACCTTAAGGTAGCCAACTGCCAAGCTCCTCCACACAAGCCACCCAATTCTCAACATACGAACAGCCTCTAGTCCACGTCCAGGAAGCAACTGAAGCCACGTTAACCACCTCTAGCCTCCTTCCCTCTACCCCTGTTGCTTGGATCAGCAGCAAATCACTGCATCACGAGAGGACCACCAGCCACTGCCACGAACGAGCCCAGCCCGAGACGCAACCCTGTGTCACGTCTCTTGGTGTCGCTGCACCAGATCACCCACTACACAACAGTGCCACATGAAGACTGAGAGCCACACTACCGTAGGAACCTCCCCCAACCACGATAAACATGCAATCCACAAGGATAGCCGCCCAGCAAACCACCACCACCACCCTTGCTCCTTCACAACACCCTACACCTCGGAAACCACCACACCCAACCTCGCGGAAGACCCCTGTTTTCCACACTCAAAACATACCACGTCTCTTCGATCCATAACTCACCTCAGACACTGCCCCACGACAGAAGCCACAGCACTTTGCCCCATAAATCGTCACCAAAAGCTTCCTGTCACTCCAAACCGTCGCAAGCCTCCTCACTGTCTCGCGATGAGTTTCCTTTCCTCCCTCGACGTCGTGCCCTCTCTCTCTCTCTCTCTCTCGCTCAGCCACCTAGCTCCGCCTGAGTCTCTGCCACATCTGCCTCTTGGTAAGCTCTTCCTTCCGACGAAGCCTCTTCCTCCCTTAGTTTTCTGTTTTTCTTTTGTTTCTCTCCTTCCTCCAGAAACATATATAATATATATATCTTTGTAAAGAGTTTTTAGGCTTTAAGCTCTGATGGACAATGGTACATGATCTCTGGACTTATTTACGAAGATTTCCGTCAAGCTGTTTTGTGAGGTATTTTTTCGTAAATCACCTGAAGAACTATTTGAAATGATTTTACATTATTGCCCTTAATAAGTAGGGCCAGAATACTTATTTGATTGGAGCTAGGTTTGACCTTTAAAATTTGACATGTATTTTTAAGTTGAGCTTGATGTTAAAGAGATTGGTGACTGGGTTGGAGTTATGTTAAGTCAATATTAAGAGGATATCGATTAATTTGGGAGGTGACAATACTTTGAGATTATGAGAATTTAGGTTTTTTAGGAAAAATAAGTTATTTTATTACTTCATGCTTAAATATCAAAACAAATGCTTAATTTGAGTTTCAAATAAATTTTGTATCTATTTTATATGTGATGATTGATTTTCGTCTAATACTATTATGGATAAATTTAGGAAAAGTTAAAATTTCAGGCAATTGAAATTCCTATGCTAAAGTTTGCATAAAGAAATAAAAAGGTCAATTTTAAAAAATATGCATGCTCTATTATGAAAATAAATTTGAAACAACCTTAGTTATGTGTTATGCATTACTCATGAAATTTGTATGAAAGAGAAAAAATATTTTTTGTCATGATTCGTGTAGACATGAGTTTATTTTTGACATTTTATTTTTTAAACATGCAAAAAGAGCGAATATGAAATTTGAAATTTGTTGCATGTGGTGTGAAAATGTTCTGAATCAAATTTTGGAATATGTGAAATGATTTTAATCTATTCAATACTCAATTTTGATATGATGTGACATATGAATAATCTCTGATTCTATATTTGAATATACTTTAGTTTTGATGTTGTTTCTATTATATTTTCGTTAAAGCCATGCCATGGCTGATAATAGTGGTAAACGGCCTAGTCATAAGTGATAATAGTCGCAAATGACCCAGTCATAAGTGATAATGGTGGCATATAGTTCAACCACGAGTAATAATAATGGCATACGACCCCTTTACATGTATAATAGTGGTTTATAACCCTACAATGGGGATTTAAACATAGTATATGGCTCAACTATTGGAATAATGATAGTTTATAACTTTACCATGATGGTTAAACACGTTTTCTGTTTTGATTTGATGCACTAATATGGTATGAGGATGATGTTTCATATTATAGTATGCCAAATAATTTTTTGAATAAGATTGTTTATTAAAGTTTTGCTATGATATTTTAATAACATGTTTAATTTTGCATTATGAAAGTAAATGTTCTTATTTTGCATTCCAAAGGTAAATATTTTGTTATGCATTATAAATTATGTAAAGGCTCTTATTTACATATTAGTATATATTCTCTATTTACTAAATTATTGACAATTCACATTTATCTCCATAATATTTTTCAAACAATTTTAATGATTGAGCCAGATGATACAAGTATTTATTAAAAAGTCCTATTTAGCATATTTATTATTTTTTGTTATTTTAGTATTTTGAGTCTTAGATATTTTTGAGTCTTTGTAGAGATTTTAATTTATTTTATTTAAATATTTCTTTAGTGTCTGGAGAGGAACATATATATTTGATTTGAATAAATAAATTTCTTATTTTATGAAAAATTTAGAGTATATAATTGTGTCACGGGGTATGGTTTAGATAACAAGAACTCCCTCCCCGAAACTCCGGAATAGGGACGTTACATTAACAAAATTTTATTTTAACTCACATCCCATCTCAATTAAACTAACCATCTAAGTAGCACATCTATCAATCATAAAGCACCATCACATGGTATTAGAGATTATCACGCAACATCAATATGTAGACAAATGGTACTTCCATCCAACACCAAATATTGGCAAATCCATACTGTCCAAAGCTATCACAGAAGTCATCGATGTGGCACACCAGCATCACCATACTAGCGCCTTCATAATACTCTTCGTCACAAGGGGAAAAAAAAAAGAAAAAAAGAAAAGAAAAGAAGACAACGGAAAGAAGGTTAAAAAAAAAAAAAAAAAAAAAAAAGGAAAAATGAAAAAAAAAAGGTTAAAACTAAAACAAATTGATATCCAACCCCAAGACCTTCTTACAGCCGAAGACCAAAAACCCAACCTAACTTGCACTGGGAACACAGTGAGGCCGACCTTCAGACATGAAGTGGGTAAGATCACTGCACATAGCAAAAATATAAACAAATTATGAACACCATGATCCAAATATAACATGTGAATAGAGGACAAGCATGACAACAGAATCTTTTTTTTTTTTGACAAGCATGACAACAGAATCTTCTAGCTTCAGAACACACCATCAACCACCCTTCATGCACCCACGCTTGCTTAACAATAAATTATATGTAAGGTATGTCAAAAGGCCATTGGAAACCTAATATATCCTATTATGTCCAGTCACAGAACATCAGCCCCGGCTGACCAACCAGCAAAATAATATTACAAAAAGATTTTCAATCCACTCAATGGAACCCACTCCCAACAAAGCTGCAGTTTTTCACAATCAACAGCACAGGTAATGACCTCATTTAGAAGCATTCCATCAGAGAGGAACTAGAAGTTAGCTGATGGGACACCTTGTGAGCAACCTGATTTCAAATATGACTATATACAATTTGATACCAGACTGTCCCATGGCCATTAGAAGAAATTAGCCACAGGTTATGTATCTTTAATTTCAATATGCAGAAAAAGGTCTATACATACAGAGAGAAAAAGTGACTGAAAGTCGCAACATTAGTTACCTGCTGTGGCTGTTGGTAAGCACCAGGCTGCTGGTAATTTCCATATCCAGGATAGCCTCCATAATACATGTTAGGGTCCTGGGCAGGGGGTGCGTATGTATATGCATCGTATCCTTGTGGGTACCCATAATATGCACCATTCCACTGTGTTTGATCTGGCTGTGTCTGAACCGGTAAAATAGATAGATTCTATAAATCATCCAGATAGTGGGAAACATAAATAGTAAAAAAGTCGTTAAAAAACATTGTCACAACTCAAAACCTGCTTGTTTGACAGACTACGCCCCCATGACAGTCTAATACTTTGTCCTCCTAACTGAGTACCATTCATTAGTGATAGTGCCTGCTCTGCACTAGCTCTGAAGTACATAAAAAACTGATGATGTTACAAAGAAAACTAAAACTGATGATGTTACAGAGAAAACTAAAACTGATGATGTTACAAAGAAGACTAGAGAGAGAAAAAAAGAAAAACAAACTGGCAGGCACTTGTATGTAGAGAATGTTACCTGCTTGCAAATTGAACAAATCCACATCGCTTACCCATTGGTATTTTGACATGAACTAGCTCACCAAACTGGCCAAACACTTGCCTCAACAAGTCATCTGTGACACTTGAATCCAAACCCCCAACAAATATCTGTCACCAGCAGTATCAAGTGTCACTAGGATATCACAGGAAGTAAATCATATCAACATTATGGCAAACTACCCACAGTTGTATTATTTGGATCATTCTCCCCCTGGTTTCCTTGAGTATTCTGGTAAGTAGCTGCAAATAACAAATACATGTGAACTAACAACATTAATATCAAAGTTTTCAGGGCGTATATATAGCATCTAAACTTCTTCAAGTTCCTGCAATATGGGTGCACTACGCACTCAAGACAGATGATTTGATGTGGTGCCAAAAACATTCAATCTGAACTGTGCCATTTTGAATAAGTTCACATTGACAAAAACATGCTAAACAAGTTCCTGGAACCAAATGTGGATTCCCCAAAATCAATCATTTGGACATATGTAATTTTTATTTATTTATTTCTCTATATGATAAAAAAATAATATCATAGATTTGTTAAATTGGAAGACAATCAAGAGAATGAATATGCCAGTTGTAAACAGAACAGAAAATAAATATCTCAACATATTGAAAACCCCTCTAATAGTATCCCCTTAGAACATGCAGTAACTTTTAAACCATTCAGACAAATCGCTACAGGTGAATTGTTGAATCTAGTGATATATTTAAGATTCTAAGACCCCATCACAAACCATGGAAGTGGACGTATCTGACGCACAGAATCAAGTTTACCTCAAAAATTGAGATGCCACACAAGCAATACAAAAAATAATAGGAGGAAATGATATAACTGCAGTAATAAGAACACAAGAACAGAGCATGTACTATAGCATTTTTAAAGTATAAAACTTGAAATTACAAATCCATCATGACAGGTTTAGTAAATCATATGCTGAAGCTAACAAAGTATTGAGTTCTTGGCTGCTACAGGTATTTTAAGCCCTCAATTGAAAACCAGAAAGGAAAAAGAGAGCAAGCACCGTTACTTGTACTATAAAATCTTTAAAGTAACAGCACTATCAGGCATGGGCCAAAAAATTACAAAAAAGAAAAAAGGCCTAATGTGAAGGGCTCAGGGCAACTAAATCAAATGTCAGAAAAGAACATATGTTTCTACGGTTCATGTAGGTAAAAAATAATGGAAATGGAAATGGAAATATACAAAATTTGGAAAAGGGAATGAATCTAAACTTGACTGGTAACTCTTAAAATGTAAGGAACTGGAAATTCTAAATGAATAAGGAACTGGAAATTCTTAATGAATAAGGAACTGGAAAAGTAATTCTGAATGTAGCATAACAAATGCCACAAAAAGTACGAACTTTACGACATAAACAAGATAACTGACCTAAAATGAGCCACGGATTAAAGTGGAATCATTTCAGCTGAAATCAGTTCCAGGCCCCCCAAAAATGAGAGCCTCTCGGTGTCCTGCTTTAAGACAACATGAGTTTTATATAAGCTTTTGCATGTTTTAAGAGAATTTAAATGTGCCCAATTTTACAAAGGTAAGTACTGGAATGAAATGACCATGTAAGTCCCGCCAATCTTCAAATGAATAACTGAGAAAAGTCAAATACTTGACAATCCAGAAAAGGAAAAAAAACGCTAGCATATTAGACAAGTGAGATCCCTTTCCCCCAGCAAAAGAAAGGAAAACGACAAAGCAAAAAAGTAGACCAAGCAAAAACATAAACCAAGCAGCAACATTTAAGTTCCAAAATCTCGTGAAGCAATCGCATCAAAGCATTAATAGGGTTACCAAAACATACGATTCTGATATTGCTGTCCACCGACAGGTTTTTTTGTAGCAGCCGGACCAATGCGCATGGGCCTTGTAGAACAATACCGGCCATTCATTTCAGTCATTGATCGCAACTGCTCACTCTCATCACCAAACCTGACAAACCCATAACCCTTCGAACGTCCAGTGGTCCTATCAGTGACAACTTTTGCACCTTTCACTGATTTGTATACAGTTTTGAAGGTCTCTTGAAGCAAGTAATCAGTAACATCAGCTGCCAAATCACCCACAAAAACTGTATGGTCAGGACCATCATCTTGTCGCTTCTCACCAGCACCAAGGGTGGCCCAGTTCAGACGGAAATTCTGCTCAGTACTTGGCATCAATGTGCCATTGTATGTTTGCAAAACCCTGTCTGCCGCAGCACGGCTAACAAATTCAATGAAACCATAACCGTCAGACACTCCCGTTTGCTTATTGCGAATAACCTTGGCTGATACAACCTAAAATAATGCACAATAAAAACAATGAGATCAGAAATAAGAGATGGTAAGAGTGAGGTGATAAAGGGTGAATATGCAATAACTTGTGGAACAATTAAATTAGATTATAGAACGTGCAAACTTCTGATGCCCAAGTCTGTTGCAAATTTTTACTTTGCTTCAATAGATAAAACTACTCGCATAATATAAAGAACTGACAAAAAAATGAAAGATTATAAAACCAATAAGTAATTTCATTGAGCTTCACTCCTGGTACGAAAATTTTCATCACGACCATCGAAACAGAAAGAAAGCATTTTCAATACAACCGTTTACTTATTTAAAAAAAAAAAGAACAAACAGAAAGAGAAGACTCAACGAAAATGAAATAGAAAGAAAATAAGTTTTTTACAAGTAGAAAGAAAACAAATAATAAAAGAACAAACAGAAAGAAAAGACTCAATGAAAATGAAATAGAAAGAAAATAAATTTTTTACACGTAGAAAGAGAAGAAAATTAGTATTCACAAATTTAACATCATTCCCACAACAGAAAAGCTAGCAAAAAAAAAGAAAAGAAAAGAGCTAATTTGCCTTTGGATTTGCAAAACCACAACCACACAGAAAATTACCATAAATGACAGCTGGTCTGTGAGTAGTTTAGCCGAACAAAACTTACATCATAACTAAGGTTCTAAGAAATCCAGTACTGACGATATAATACAATTCCACAACAAATGAGCAAGTTATATTCGAAACCCTAACTTACAGCAGACAATGCCAAATCTACTATATAACCCAAACAAAACAGACCCCCACGCCCAAAACAGTTAAAAAAGGAGAAACTCTTTTTCCGAACAAAAACCGCGCAAATTTTCCACCCACACAAACAAAGCTCTAGATCGGAGGAAAACAGACGTATACGCACACGGATTTGTCCACACGCACAGGCATACATACATAAATACACATTTTTTTACCTCTCCAGTGTGACTAAAGCACGTGAGGATATAATTTTCCTCCATCCAGGGCAGCAAGTCCCCGATCCATAAAGATCGGATCTCTTCGGAAACGGAGTTCTGCGGGGCCGGATACTGCTGGGCCTGAGCCTGCGCCAGTTGAGGGGGCACGGCCTGGGGGGCCCAACCCGTCGGAGGGACCGGCTGCTGCTGAGACGGCTGCATCATCATCCACTGTTGTTGCTGCTGCTGCTGGCTCTGCTGATCCGATGACATTGGTGGTGGCTGTTGCATCATGGCTAAGATCCACACGCAAAACAAACAGAGAAAGCAAAAAAACAAACGAATAAAAATAAGGAAACCGGACCAGAGGGAGAGATCAATCAGGATAAGGAAGAGAGAGAGGAGGGGGGTGGGGAAGATCGATTCTAAACCCTAGTCAGGCACCAGCGACGGGAAGGGAAAATATACGTAAGGTTGCGAGCGGGAGTTATATAGTGGCGCGTGGGGTTGGGACGGTTGAAGAGAGGTAGGGTGCCGTGAAACGTGGATTGGATCTATTGGACGGATTGGGATAGGGCACGTCGGGTTTGTTGCCTCGGGCTCGGGTAATAAAACAGGTGGTTATCAATTGGGCTGAGCTTTGTTTTGGAATGTTATTTATGCGTCTATTAGTCTGCTTATAAAAATAGCATTGGGCTCTAGGTAATTAACAGAGCCCCTTTAAAAAAAAAAAAAAAACAGAGACCAAAACCCTTGTACCTTCCGTTTGCGCCCTTAAACCCTATTTTCCAGAATCCCCGTTCATCAAAGAAAAACTGTCTGAAACAATGAAAGTAAACGAGCAACAATCGAATCTCCAATAAAAATAAATGACGGCCGAAATGATATCTCGGCCATTGATTTTTTGCTCTACCTCAGTGTTCTTCTGAACGTAGGAGACACAGGGCTGTCTCCCCTTTCCTGTCAAACCGAACAGAGGCTTTGATTTGAAAAGAACGAAAGAAAATTTCAAATATTAGCGATTATCAGAGAAAGTTAAGAGATCCCTAAACCCCATCGGGAGACCTAACCTTTACATTTCAATCGGCTGTAGAGAAGAACGGAAGCGCCTCTGTCTGAACTCTTCAATGGGGGAACCGAGCTCAGCTTCGGAAGATCAAGGTACACATCTACATATACCACTCCTCGAGTATTTGTCGCTCAAATTTCGGATTCCAGGAAAAAAATTTGTAATATGCTAAGAAATTTCTTCAAAAACTGCCAACTTCAACATAAAATGCTCTGAACTTAGCCGTTTGGTGGACATTTTTTGGGAGATGAGATATCTAGAAATTCTCATATTGGGACTTATACTGGGCAGTGATTGGGTCAAGGGGTTATGAAATTTCTTGGATATTAGTGAATCTCAATGTGCAACGTGTCAATTATCATCATATTTATATTTGTTTCTGTTTTTTTGTTTTTTTTATATATTTAGTTTTAACTCTTTATCATTTTAAAACTGAGGATATGTCGCCCTTCGAGGCTCATCTGAATGGGAGGTTAGCTGATGTTTGTTCTTCCTAATTTTCTAAGCAACCAAACATAACATACGGTTTAATTTATTGGAGTTATTTCTTTGAGGTTTCAATACAAAACTATAAACTGAATGAGACTTATGTAAAGTAAGTATTGATTGTGATTGAAATTACAGGAAACGGTAACAATATTCTTTATTTTATGTTTGTATTTCAATTGCAGTCATTGTAGGTGATGATGATAATAGTGAGGTTGAACGAGCAGATCCCAGATTTGAAGTCAAAGTGACCCATGAAGCTAAACTTAAAGAAATATTGCATATGATTAATACGATTGAAATAAAACTATGCTCAGCTGGTGTAAAGGAGTTCATTAAATTACTAAAAGGTAACACTGGAGGTGAATTGCTCCGTCTATATATAAGGGCTTCTTCTAACTGCTCGGAGCTTCTTGATGCTTGGAAACTTCAACGTGGGAAGCCTGGATTGTCATATATATTGTCACTGGTATCTACTATTCTGGGTCATCCTGATGGGATGTACAATCCAAATGATGCAGAAAGAATAGCTGTTAGTAGGGTTCTTGATAAGCTTGCAAAATTTGTCATGGAAGAATACATGATAGATGTTTATAAGGAACTGAATAGTACAGAAGTGAAGCACCAAAATGCTGCGCTGTTGCTAATGGCTTCAATTGTCCGGCGTAGGCCAGGATTGGCCTCTGAGTTTGCAAAGAAATTTGACTTCAAACTCAAGGCATTTTCCAAGCTTTCCGTATATAAAAAGAACCAAAATGAGAAGAGAATGAAGCAGTCATCGAGGAAGGCTTTTGTTGGCTTTGCAATGTCATTTTTAGAGGTGGGGAGGCCAGGATTGTTGAGATGGGTGCTGCAGCAGAAGGAAATGTATTCTGGTGTCCTTCGTGGTCTTGGGGATGATGACGACGAGACTATTATTTATGTTTTGTCCACATTACGTGATAGGGTTCTTGTGGAAGAGTCCTTGGTGCCCCCTGGTCTTAGAAGTGTTCTCTTTGGGAGTGTTACCTTGGAACAATTAGTCAGCATTTCTGGAAGAGAAATGGATGGACCTGCTGCAGAGTTGTCGTATCGTATTCTTGTCCTTGTTTGCTCTGATCCCTGTAATGGTTTAATGCCAGATTTGAAGAGACACCCAAGTCCATTGAAAGGTAATCCGAAACGACTTGTTGAACTCATGAAAAAGCTAAAAGCAACTGAGATTGGCTATCACAGATACTTGCTTTTGGCTATTGTTAGTGGGAGTCCCTCTTTTGGTTCAGCATACATGGAAGAGTTTCCTTACAACCTTGAAGATTTTGCGTCACCAACGTGGTCGGTTTCTTTATACCATTGCATGTCTAAATGATCGTTTCATTATTTTTTTTTTCTGTATTTGTTTATTTGCAAGGTGACTGAAGCATTTGCAGGTTATCTACTGTTTCTCTGGCTGCAAACTTGGTTTCCTCAGTGGGCACTGGCCATCCTTTTGGTTTCCTCGATTCTAGGTCTCATAATCCCCCTTTGTTTGATGATGCGGATGTGCAGAGTATCTTGAAATGCTTGTTTCCTCGTCCATTCAGCCGGTCAGTAATTAATAAGGGGTTGCTTCACTCAAACTTTGTTGTGATGCATGGAACTCTAAAGCTTCTTTTGGAGGCACTCAAGTTGCTGGACTCCTTCATTGGTGCATTGAACCATGGTTCTTATTTAAATGATCAAAGGTTGCAAGGTTGGGCATCTCTCAAGCAAGAAATTCAGAATGAAGTCCGAACCTTGCTCCCTGATCCACAAGTTTTACTCACTCTACTTTCATCTCTGACTCGCGACTCCAAAACTCATGGGTCTTGTCTGAAGAGAACGGCATATTCAGAAAATTTTACTGAATGTAGTGGCAATAAACTAAAAAAGTTGAAAAAAAATTTTGGGAACAAGGATCCAGATATCATTGTAAGTGGAATAGGTTCTACTCCGGGCATTGCTTTGACTGGAGACAGTGAAAGAGTTGTTGGTTCAGTTGCAGCAGATGAGACTGATAGTGGTAAGGATCTTATGGTTGTTATTGCTGAAATTTGGGATTTAGGCCGACACTCCATGCCTCTGATTACATTGGAGGATACAGGGATTTTCATTCAATCTAAGCTGCTTGATGCTCTTAAAATTTATATTGTAAGTTTCATATTCTTTGTTACCTATAAATGGTTTGGCCTTTAGAATGTGGTTTGCTAGCTTAACTTAGATGGAAATATAGTGCTTTTGATGAACCATCTGTTTTGTTTCTTTTGATAAATTTCAAATTTATTTATTTTTTCCTTTAGAAGCTCCTAGAATTAGAAAACTTTTATGCTTTTGACTATCATATAAACTTCTGTAGCCGAAGTTAAAATCACCCTGCAGCACCAGATGGATACTTATTAGTTTTGTATATCATTCGTCGTTAGCCCTCCTGAATTTTTTTTGATCAATAAAAGTAAGATTTTATTGATAGTAAAAGGCATAGCCCAAGCGGTATACATAGGCCACCTGAAAAATAAATGGGTGTTATTTGAACTCATCAAGGGTCGAGGAATTTATCAAGGGACAAATGTGAGTGTTGCATTTTCTATGATCGACTTCTACGGGTAATTAGAAAGCTTACTATAATATCCTTACAATGGTTTCTAAATTTTCTTGTGCAGCGGACAGCTCCTACTGCATTGGAAGGTTCATTTGATTTTTTTATAGGTCTCCTCAATAATCCCTTAGCAATGCCAATTAATCTGCAGTGCTCCCTCTTGTCTCTGCTAACAGAATACATTGGATTCTCTCCGAGCAGGGGTATTCCCATTAGAACCCCTCCACAGATGTACAAGCATCTTCAATCATTTATTAACTTGTTCATTTTTTCGCCAATCACTGATATAAAGGATCTATCACATGGTTTGGCACAAGCAGCTATGTTTAGTACTGGTGCGTTTGACAAAAACCTAGATGAAATTGGAGCATGGTTCTTATTTTTACCGAGTTATGACAGAGGAAAATCATATTTTAAGGTCCCAGAGGTTGAACCATTGCAGAGTTTGTCTCCTGTTGTTATCTCATTTTTATGTGATGCCATTTCTACCATCGGGAATAATTTGTTCAAGTATTGGGATATTGTTAAGCATTATACATACCATTTGAAAGGTATTAAAGGTAATTGGTGAGCATATGCTTCCTATCTGTTCAATTGCATTTCCTTATTGAAAAAAATCACATTTCATTAATCATATCTGTATGCCTTATTTTTGGGCGGTGTGGTTATGAAGTCTGAGGTGTTCAATGTGGCTGCGGCAGTGGCATGATAATAACTTCAAATGATCAGTAATTTAGGAGAACTCTAAGAGGTGCAAGAAAAACATAGAAAACAGTGTAGGAGGTCAGGATGGTAACAATTTAATAAGATGTTGACAGAGACACATAACCTTTATGCTTTTAATTATGCATCAATAACTTTTTTTTTTCTTTTAGCATTTGATCCCTAACCATTATAGTTTAAATAAACCTATTATAACTCTCTGTTTTATGAGATACTTTCTATTTTGCTCTTGATATTAAATTTATCCGCTGATTGCACGAGTAATGCTAATTTTCTGTGGAAATGGTGTTGAGTGGCCCTACTAAGGTCTGCTTTATTTTTCACAAGCCTCTAGGTGATGGGTGGCTGGTTTGTTTTATATTTCACGATCCTATAGAGTGCTAGCTTTTTGCCTTGACCTGGGACTGTTGGTGGAAATCAAATGTTATTACTCGTTGTCAACTCATCTAGACTTTTTTTTTTTTTTTTTGAACTATTCTGTGGAACACTATGTTTTATTTTTAATTCTCAAACATAGGGTTTTTCCACTCTTCCCTGAATAGGATAGTGATTGTGCTACATCTGTATATAAACACAAATATGCCTTTCCTCGGTTAAACTTGATACCAATATAGTCATATCTTTCACACAAACCATATAGTATGTCATGGCAAGGCTTAAGGTTGTTATTCACTTTACTCTAACCATAATGTGGCCTGGAAGCTCACATCAATTAAATTGGAAATGATCTGCTTGAGAGAAATATTTTGCTGAACTTATTGACTGTTTTACTTTTGCTGACTACTTTGCTATTCATCGAATTGCCAGATTGTCCTACCCTTTGAAAAGAAAATAAGAATACGAGGATAAAGTCTTGTTGTTAATTGATGTTCTTTCTATCCTTTTATGAAGTGAATGATAAATGATGGGTTTTTTCCCTTTTTAATTTTTCACCCCACTTTTCTGGCAGAAGTATCACCTACTTTCAGTCCTCTTGCTGTATGTGTCTTGCAGAAGTGTCTAAGGTTGCTAACTTCTGAATCTGGAAGCTTTACATTGCCTGAGAAGTCAATCATATCCGTATATGTATGCAATACATTAAAATATCTCTTACAAACTCAGGTAAACATCTTGTCTTTTACCTTTGTAACTGCCTTCTGTCTCTGCATAATCTAATAAAAGGAATGAATTATGATAGGTAGATGCAGGATCGTTTTCTGCGTTGGTTGAATCAGTCTTGTCTGAGAGACTTGGTGATCACTGCTGTGCAGTTGATGATTCTCGGGATTTCTTCTCTGAGTGGAGTCCATTGGAGAACTTATTTCTCTTTTCACAGAGCATTTCAAATCAACAAACTTCTTGTATTTTTTCTACTGATAAAAAGTCTCCACCCAATCATAGTTCTTTTGCAAGCACACTTGATGAAGTTAAAAGACTTGTAAGGAGTGGGGATGTTGGTAATATAGCTGGCATAACCAAAGCATTTTCTTCCTCAATTATTTGTACGTTACCTGATGTGATATTGATAAATTTTCCATCAGTTATGACCATTTCATATAACCTTTGTGGAGTTCCTATGTCAATTTTATTATCAGAATTCTTTCTTGAACAAAGCCTCCTTACCAGTGTTTCTAAGTTATGGCCCAAAATGTTCTTTCCTGGTCTGGAAGTGGCTTTATCTATTATTCATTGTAAGGACGGTGAGGATGATGCCAGTGGAAATCCATGTCGTTCTTTGGACTCTCAGATGGTGGGTTATGATGGAAAATTCGGTGAAAGTGAATCCGCTGCTGCATTTGGTTTCTTTTTGAAGCAAGTACCTTTCCATGTGCTATTTCCTGCTATAATGAACATTGAAGGTCCTTACTCATTGGAGCCCTTGAAAATGCAAGACCTGCTTCTGGCCAAGTTATCTGACTCTACAGCTGATTGCCACCATATTTCTTATCTTCGGCTTGTGCTATTTTGGATCCATCAGATAAAATTATCTTACAAGAGTAAACCAATAATTGAACTTCAACAACTTGCGGACATTTGCTTTAATCTCGTTGAGAACTTGTTAGCTCAACTATTGATTTTAAAAACTGATTCTGATTCTTCCAGAAATTCTGGGTTTCCTGTCTCAAGACAAGTTATTCAAGATGTGGCTGAATCCATCTTTTGTCATCCTGCTGTGGTAGCATCATTATCCTGTCCTATTGATTGTAAAGAAGACTTAGGGAATATAAACGTAGCTGAAACTTTGGATATGCTGATTTGTTTATCCAAGCAGACAGTCCATAAATTGGATCATTGTATCTTGAGTATTTTGACGACAACTTCCGAGTATTTGTTGACTCTATGCAGTGACCAAAATTTTGTATCAAAAGCTGGAAAAAGTGCCAATAAGCAGCTTGTGGGGGCTTTTAATGCCTTGATGCAAAGGCTATTTCTGGAAGCCAGGGACAAGTTTGATCTGTGCATTCTTACTAAAGATATGATACCTTTTCTTCCAACATTTTATGCTCTACATGCTCTGATACGTTTTATATCCCCATTTGAACTTCTTGAATTCGTGCAGTGGATGTTTAATAGCATTGACATGCATGACTTGACAGTTTGGAAGTCTTCCAAAACTTCTGCTCTCGCTGTTGGATTTTGTATTGCTGCCGGTGCCTTCAAAACCCTGTCTTCTTATTTGGAGCATCCAGTTACAAAGAGGGTATCACTCAATGCGTTATGGGGAATAGAAGAAGAGAATATCAATATCGACCTGATTGAGGAGATCTATATTAAGGTGGTTAATTTTGCCATGCATTCTGAATCCAATTTTGCAGATACATGTTTGCTTGAAGCTGTTAATGCTGGTAGCAGACAGAAACACAACGAACAACAGAGTATCCATCCATTAAGTTTGATAGTCTCAAGGGTCATAATGATCACTCCTGTGGAAATGCTTTCTCATTGCATTTACAGGACCAGCAAGACAAAAGCTAAATTACTGTTTCTTCTTATTGAGACTAGCTCCTTACATTTGTCAATTTTTGGTCACTTATTTCTGGATATCATTAACAAAGTTTTGCATGAGGGCAACATGAAGGAAGAAAGCTGTGGCCTTACCCTTTCTGATGAGGACTTTATCATTCTTCTGCCTGCTGCCATGTCATACTTGAATGCAATTTTTATGAAATTTGGAAAGCAGTGCCAGAGGCATGTTGAAAACATGGATTCTTTGTATTCAAGAATTCTTTGGAATGGTTTCCTTCACTGGAAGAGCTTTGTCTCTGGAAATGTATTTGATGAAGAATATGGTGAGTTCTTGCCATCATCAACCCAAGAGCTTCGCAGTCTTGTGGATGGCAGTCTTCTTGGAAAATCTATTCATATGTTGCAGTATCACTTTGCCTATGGTGGAGTTTCAATGAAAATGAAAAGGCGATTGAAACTATTTGATAAACTTTTCCCCCATTCTACTGCACAAGATGAGCTGTTAGACTGGGTTATTGGTGAGATGGATTCTAGTTCACTAAACCAGTCATTAAACCATATGAACAGAATTATTGCAAAGTTATCTCTTTGCAGGATTTTGTTATTTCCAAAAAATTATCAGATGCCGTCTCTGCAAAAGGAAGCAGGTGGGGACTTGAAGGAAGGTTCTTTGGAAATGGGATCAAATTCAGATGCATCAAGAATGCGGTTTATAAATATTTTGGTGAGTATTTGGCAATGGATTGTTAAGAAATTCCCTATACTCTCTGATAGTTGTGCAAAGGAAAAGAGCACAGACAGTTCTATGCTGTGCAGATATTTGGAAGTCTTCATTTTGGAAAGTATTTTTGAATTAACCAAAGAGATGCATGGTGATCTTGTCCGATTGCAATCTGTTCCCTTCCTAGAGCAATTGATGAGATCGGCACTTCTATATAGGTTTGAGGATCCCACAACTCTGAAAGCACTGCAACATATCCTAACTTCGCTCTGTGATGTAGAGTTTTCACGTGTCCCTTATCTGCAGCTGCTGGTTGCCCACTCTCAGTTTGCTCCTACTCTTCATTCAGTCTTCAAATCGTCTGGTTCTCCTGTTGGTGCATTTTTAAGGCCTATGTCCAGCATTCTGAGATCACTTGTTATCTCTTCTACTAAACACAATGCAGTTAGTGGCGAGTGTGAATTGTTTTCAAGACGGTTGGAAGTTATTAAATTGCTCCGCGTACTCTTTCCGGACAAGGCTCAATTTGGTTTTGATTCTGGAAAAGATTTTGGTATAAATTTTAGAGAGTTGCATTTACTGCTTTTGTCTTCTTATGGTGCAACACTCAGCGAAGTTGACTTGATGATATATAGTCTGATGCATGATATTGAGTCTGTAAATGGATCAGACTTTGTGAATACTACTGAAACAGATCACCTATGGGGAAGTTCTGCTTTAAAAGTGAAAAAAGAACGGGATGTGGAGCGGGATATATGTTCAGATATCATGAGTGACACTGAAGGAGTTGGGGAACGTCGGAAAAATCAATTTAGAGAAAATCTTTCAATTGACCCCAAAATATGTGTGTCGACAGTGCTGTATTTTCCCTATGATGCTATTGCAGTTGATGAACCATTATCCTTGAAAAAGGTTCAGACAAGTTATATTAGGGATATATTGAGTGATTCATGTTTTACTTTTTACTTTTTACTTTTTAAAGTGACCATTTTTTAATTTCTCCTGAGCTTATCCTAATTCTCACCTAATAGTGCCATTGAATTTAATGCAGGCACATCCTCCTGAAGTTGGAAAAATAGAACGTTACGATCCTTTTTTCATCTTGCACTTTTCGATTCATAGTCTGTCATTGGGCTATATTGAACCGATGGAGTTTGCTGGTTTAGGTTTGCTTGCAGTTGCATTTGTTAGCATATCTTCGTCAGATGACAGGATAAGAAAATTGGGTTATGAGACTCTTGGGATCTTTAAGTGTGCATTGGAGGTGGTGTTATGTTTTTTTATAGCTTGTTTTCAGAACATGTTTTATGTGCATGTATATGTATGTTTGTGTTGCTGAAGTTTCACTGTCAGCAATTTTCTTATGGTGTGTCGCATAGTAGAAAAGCAATCCTTCATATAGTGTTGTCAATGTGAAACATTTTAAGACCAGCGCACTTGTCCCTGCCCCCCTGATGAAAATATAAAGCAGTAGATTTGGGGAAAAGTGCAATTTGCACCTTCAAACTATCAGGAATGTTGCAATTGCACTCTAAACTACATAAATCGAAACATTGTACCCTCAAATGACCAAAAACTTACACTTCACACCCTCATTCAATTATGTGTCACAATCTTGACAGTTTGATCTTAATGGAGGGTGAAAAGTGTCAATATGTTTTTGTTTGAAGGTGCAAGGTGTTTGTTTTCATAGTTTAGGGTGCAATGTGCAAAACTCTTTATATTTTAAGGGTGCAAAGTGTATTTATCCCAATAAAAATGAGTAGATATACTTGGTTTTGGTGTAAAACAATGTAGTGCTGTTATGGTCATATTTTTATAACCGGCATGCTACCTCAGACCTTTGAGAAATGTTCTCAATTTGTACAATGGTGGATCGTTTTCCGTTCTGCATTACATTTTTGTTGAAGCTATTTTAACAAAAATGCATGCTTTTATATGCAGAAGTTTCAAAAGAGGAAGGATGTAATGCAACTCCGGCTTCTGTTGACTTATGTACAAAATGGTGTTGAAGAACCATGGCAGAAAATCCCTTCTGTTATTGCTCTTTTTGCTGCAGAATCATCTTTTATATTGTTGGACCCTTCGCATGATCACTATACAGATATAAGTAAGCTTTTGATGCAGTCTTCTAGGGTAAATATGAAGGTATAAGTTTCGTGACCCATGCATATATCTCAATTTCAATTTTCTAATTCAGTGATTTATGTTTATATTAGTTTATTTGTCTTATAATTGTTGCTTTCTTGCTTATCAAAATATTGTTGCTTTCTTTCACCTTTTCTTTTCTATCTGCAGGGTATACCATTGTTTCAGAAATTTTTCTGGAGTAGCTCTGTTAATTTCAAAGCAGAAAGGTTGTGGATACTGCGCTTACTGTATGCAGGCCTGAACATGGATGATGATGCACAAATATATATCAGAAACTCGATTATTGAGACGCTGTTCAGTTTTTATGTCTGTCCTCTTTCAGATAACAATTCAAAGGCACTGATTCTTCAGGTAGTCAACATGCCCATTAAAATGAGTTATGTCTTTTCTGGTATATTACTTTACCTCACTGGACTGCGTCAATTCCTGGCTATTTTTTTGCATAATTTTTCTGAAAATTCTGGAAATTTCTTTCTTGACATAATCTGTTTTTTAGTCCCCTTCAATAAAATTTTATGGTTCATCAAAGCTTCTTGGGGTTGCTAGGCTTTTTTGTTTTTGTTTTTCCCATTGGATGCTAGATTCGGGTCAACATGTAGAGTCGCGTGGAATTTTTATTTGAAATTGATTCAGTATGAGAGCAGGATTTTAAAATGATAATTTTGAGGAAAGTTTTTTTCTTCAAAATGCAGTGGTGTTATATATATTAAGGAAGAGAAATGTCATCTTCCTGGTGCTATCTTAGTGGAGAAATGTCTCTTGTCCTTGTCTCAGTCTTTTTCCATTGTTTGTCATCCACGAATTGGATATAACCAAAAAAACGAATGAGGTCTCCCCCTGTATTAACAAGTGGAGAGTGAGGTTATGAGCTCAAAATTCGCTGGTTGCACATGTAATATACCGACAAAAGAAAAATCTTTTGCCTATTTAGACCTCTTGTAGGACTAGATCTAAAATAAATTGGTAATGGACAGCTTGGTCTGCATGCATATATCCATCTTAGATTAGTTGAGCATACTTGTTTATTTTCCCCACGTAATAATTTTATATTAGTGGTTTGATACTTGTTTTCTCTTTACAAGTTGCTCTCTTCATGATCTTGATGTTAAAAAATGCATTTTGAGATGCTAGAATGGCAAGACATTTAAGAATGGAATTAAGTTGTAGTAATTACTAACAGCATCACCATCCTTATTATCTTCCTCATCCTTCAGTTTTGGTGCGTAAGAATAAGTACATGGAATTGGAAGATACTAATTTGTATTAGATGAAGAAAACTTGGTAATGACAGTTTGGACATCTGCAACAAAAACTAGCAATTAGTGTGCACTGGATTGTAGTAGTGACTTCTTTAAGGTTGTAAATGTTGTAAGGATTGGAGAAAACAAGGAGAAAAGGGGTAGAAGCTTTGGAGAACCCCTTTTCTTGTGGAATTCAAGAAAGAAAAAATTGTGCTTTCTCTTGTATATATCCCATGAACTTTGGTCCTGCCCCTTGCGGCTATCATATAATTGCTTTTACATTATAAAAAAATTCAAGAAAAAAATTGTTCTCAAATGTAATGGAATGACAAAATAGGTTCCATGCAGCTGATCAAGCATATGTGACAAAGGCTTTGTTGAGCAGTCATATGCTCTTTGTTTGTTTCTGAACTGTTGAGTTGGCTAGAGAACTGTGATCTGTAACTGAGTTGAAATTTTGATCCATTATTTTTTTTTTGAGAAAAGTAAGAAGATATATTCAAAAGAATAGGCAAAATGCCACGTTCAGTACAAAGAATGTCCTACACTACGTAGGATCGAAAGAAATAAGAAACTCATGTAAATTCTGGCCATTAAAACTAACAGCAATAGCCCAAGTACAGAGAGTTCTAAAAAAGAAGACTTTGAGCTCCTCCATTGATCTCTCTTTATCCTCGAAAGTCCGATCATTGCGCTCTTGCCACACGCACCACATAATGCATATCGGGATCATCTTCCAAATTGCCTTAATCTGGTTGTTGCCCCTCAGACCTGTCCAGCTAGCAAGAACCGCCACAACTGATTCCGGCATAACCCAACCCAAGTCTAGTCTACAGAAAACCTCGTTCCATAACCCTCGAGCTACCTCACAGTGTAATAAAAGATGGTCGACAGATTCTCCCCCCTTCTTGCACATGCAACACCAATCTACGATGATCACCCTTCGTTTTCTCAAATTATCCGTTGTGAGGATCTTGCCCAAAGAAGCGGACCACACAAAGAAAGCCGCTTTGAGGGGCGCCTTGTGTTTCCAAAGCTTTTTCCACGGAAACTGTGAGGGGTTGCCCTTGTGTTAGAGCCTTGTAGAAAATACGGACTGAAAACATACCTTTTCCCGACGGTACCCACCACAACGAATCTAGAAGCTGAACACTTGGTTTGGTTGAGTACAAGAGGTTGAAAAAGGCTTCAAAAGTGTCCATTTCCCAATCTTGAGCAGCCCTGCTAAAACTGATATTCCACTGAATTTGCTCCCCCATGACCACCATGACTTCCGCCACTGATTTCTCTTTGTCGCTTGCAACCAAAAATAATGTCGGGAATAAATCCTTAAATGCACAATTGCCACACCAGGTGTCATACCAGAATTTGATCCTGTTTCCCTCTCCTAAACGAAGCCTCGTATAGTGAGAGAAAACCTCCCATCCCTGTCTAATATGTTTCCACAATCCCACGCCATGAGCCCCTCGCACTTCCTTAGAACACCAACCACCCCATAATTCTCCATACTTATTTGCAATCACCACCTTCCAGAGAGCTTCTGGTTCTCTATGGTATCTCCACAACCACTTTCCAAGTAGCGCCTGATTAAAGATTCTCAGCTTTCTAATGCCCAACCCCCCACTCGAGATGGGCTTACAAACCTGTTCCCACCTGACTAGATGAAACTTGAACTCCTCTCCTATTCCGCCCCACAAGAAGTCCCGTTGTAGTTTCTCAATACGAAGTGCCACCCTTGCCGGAATAGGAAACAGGGAAAGAAAATATGTTGGGAGGTTAGATAGGGTACTCTTTATTAGCGTTACCCGACCCCCTTTTGATAAGTACATTCTCTTCCAACCTGCTAAACTTCACTCTACTCTCTTAATCACTGTATCCCATAACGCAACTGCTCTCGAGGGGGCCCCCAACGGAAGGCCTAGATATGTCATGGGGAGTGTAGCAGTCTTACACCCCAAAGTATTCGCCAAGTGTCTTAGACGCTGAACACCACCAATAGGCACCATCTCTGATTTGTCCAGATTCACTTTCAAGCCTGACGCTACCTCAAAGCAAAGTAGGAGTGCCTTCAGTACTCTAACTTGGAGTTGGTTCGCCTCACAAAAAATTAGGGTGTCATCTGCAAACAACAAATGGGAAATGTTAATACTACCCCCTCCTGGGGTTCCAATCAAGTAACCAGTCATATGCCCATTTGCAACCAGGACTGAGATCATTCTGCTCAAAGCCTCTATTACAATGACAAAGAGTAATGGGGACAACGGATCTCCCTGTCTTAGTCCTCGTGTGCTATTGAAAAAACCAGTAGGGGTTCCATTTATTAAGACTGAGAATTTCGCCGTAGAAATGCACCATCGGATACACGTACGCCATCTCTCCCCAAAACCACACTTCCCCAAAATATCAATTAGAAAGTTCCAATTAACATGATCATACGCCTTCTCCATGTCTAGCTTACATATAATCCCTGGATGACCCGCTTTTAATCTACTATCCAAGCATTCATTGGCGATGAGCACTGCATCTAGGATCTGTCTGTCCTTTACAAATGCATTTTGAGGCTTTGAAATAATCTTTCCAACGATCTGACTAAGGCGATTTGCCAGTATCTTGGATAAAATCTTATAGACCCTGTTGACTAGGCTAATGGGGCGAAACTCCTGTATATTCTCCGCTCCCGCCCTTTTTGGTATTAAGGCTATAAAAGTGGCATTTAAGCTTTTCTCAAGCTTTCCAAACGAATAAAACTCTTGCAGCACCTCCATTAAGTCCTCCCTTAGGATCTCCCAACAAGTTTGGAAAAAACCCATAGAGTACCCATCTGGACCCGGAGCCTTGTCTCTCGCCATTTTCCTTACCACATCTAACACCTCTGCCTCTTCGAACGGTCTCTCCAAACGATTAGAGTCCAAAGGTCCAATGGACTCAAAAGCCAACCCCTCTGGCTTAGGCCTCCACCTCACCTGCTCAGTAAGAAGCTGTTCATAAAAACTAACCACGTGATTGTTAATCACTTGCACATCCCTGCACTCTGACCCATCAATCTTCAGCATCTCGATGTTGTTGGATCACCTGTGTGAATTGGCAACCCTGTGAAAAAACTTAGTGCTACGGTCACCTTCCTTCAGCCATATAGCTCTAGACTTCTGCCTCCACGAGATCTCTTCCATTAGAATGATCCTCTCGAGCTCTACAACCAAAGCTAATTTTTGGGCTTGTTCCTCCTGATTCAAAGGCCTTAACTCTTGAACCCTTTCTAACTCTTGTATCTCCCACTGCTTTGTTTTCTTGAGTTCCCCGATATTGCCAAATGACTGCTTGTTCCAAAGCTTTAGATCTTGTTTTAAAGCCTTTAGCTTTCCAGCAAAAACAAAACTAGGAGTACCCTGAATCTGGTATGAAGACCACCACTGTCCGACCCTCTCCACAAAGCCTTCAGTTTGCAGCCACATGTTTTCGAACTTAAAGTGTTGCTGCCTTCTTTGAATTCCCCCACCGTCCAGCATGATGGGCCAATGATTTGAGCACAACCGAGGCAATCTCTTCTGCCACACCTCTGGATAGTGAATTTCCCATTCCGGGGAGATTAGAAATCTATCTAACCTAGACCATGTCTGATTATTCGCCCACGTGTATAAGCCCCCCGCTAGTGGTAAGTCCACTAGGTTCATCTCAGAAATGCATTCCGAGAAATCTGACATTGCTGGACGCATTCGTCTATTTCCAAAACACTCGCTTGGGAATCTTGTTACATTGAAATCACCGCCTATGCACCAAGGAAGATCCCACCAGCTGTGTAATCCAACTAGTTCATCCCATAGAAGTCTTCGTTCACTATCTGCGTTGGGTCCATAAACACCTGCAAAGGCCCACATAAACCCATCGATCACACTCCTAAAAGAACATGCCACTGAGAACAACCCCACTGCCTCCTCCAATTTCTCCACCACCCGTTGATCCCACATCACCAACACTCCTCCCGAGGCTCCCTTCGCTGCCAAATACACCCAATCGACATGAACACAGCCCCATATACTTCGTATTATTTTTGTATTGACTATTTTCAATTTCGTTTCCTGTAAACAAACAATGTCCGGCTACCAACCACGCAATAAGTTTCTTAATTGAAGCCGCTTACCGGCATCGTTTAGACCCCTGACATTCCACGATAGAATTTTTGGTTTCATTTATTGGAGTAAGCCAGCCCCTTCCCTTTTGACCTCTCCCTACTTGAGCTACCTTCAGAATTCATGGACCATGTTAGCCTATTGAGTTCCCGCTGTTTCTTGGACCCCATTTTCCTTTGTTGTTGATGACCCACTTCAATGGCGGTGAGTAATGCCATGAATTGCTCTTCATAACCTTCACACTTTAGTCCCACCATGTCCTTTATATCATTCACCGTTTGGAACACCCAATCTGAAACACTAGAAGGATCCGGGTACATACAGTTAAGAGGAATTGGATTTTGTATCCTAAAATCCTTTTGCCCCTCCAAGTTCACTTCTCCAATCTCTAAACCCCCTTCCCCTTTGTGCCCATTAATCCCCTGTAAGAGCCTTTGAGAACTCTCTTCATCAGATAGAAAAAGCTCACTGGCCGAATCCTCTTCTTCTCCTCCTTCACTGTGTTCCACTCTTACAATATCACAGATTACCCCTAAGGGTCTCGCCGGACCTCCCCCTTCCTCCCCAAGCCCCGTCGGCCGATTCTGCACAGACCCCCTAAGAGAACAGGCACTCGGTGATGAGGGAAGGCTGACCAGAGGCACTAACGGCGTGGTCTGAGGCTCGAAGAAAACTTCCCGGCTCTCCGGCGCCGTTGGATGGTCTACCGTCGTGTTCTGATGCGGTCGGGGTGGAGGAGGAACCACCGTCGGCGTCATCTCAGTACTCTGCCCCGTGGTCTGCTGATGGTTGCTCGTCGTGTCAACGGGATTTGCGACTTCTGGTATCAACTGGTGATCGGACGGCGTCGCCGGCGTCGTCTGTTGGTCGGCTGGCCGATTCTGTTGCCGGCGCGACAAAGATTCCGATAGAAGACCATCGCCTGACCCATGACCCGACTTCTTACCCGTGACCCGTGCCCATTCCTGCAGGGCCGATTTCTTCAGCTGGTGCTCGGGCCCAGCCCAGGGCCGGCCCACCTGATACCCATTCCAGCCCTTCCCCTTATGATATCTGTCCCTCTTATGATCCGTGGGCTTTGGCCCACGACCAGCCCAGCCCGAATCCTCATACCAGCCTGCTCCCCCTCCTACCCTCCTTAAATTGCTTTCCCTAAAACGCCCCGTTTCCACACCTTCTTTAAATGCCTCGACCAGCTTCCTCACCAAGGACACCTCCTCCTGCACCATCCTCAACTAGTCCTGCATATCACGTACCAACTCCCTCACGTCTCTGCCACTCTCTGTCTCCCTAGACTGATCTCTATGGGCTCGATGTACAGTACCCCTTCCTGCACCAGTTAACCCCGCATGCGTCCCCTCCTTCAGTAAAGCTTCTTTGTAAGAAATTACCTTCTCACCCCCTCTCTTTAGAGCTTCACCAGGTTTGCCATGGCTGTTTTTCACCATCTGTAAACTCTCCTTCAGTGCCTCACGTAGTTTACTCCAGCCATTACTACCTTCCTCTTCAGGGATAATAATGCAACAGTTTCGTCCCCCATCACCATACACTGCCACCTTAACGAAACGACCTCGACTATTTGAGGACCTTTGAATAATAAAACTCTTGTGACCCTCCCTCCTAGATGAAAAGAAATCTTCTCTTCTATCTGTCACACAGCCCTCCAGAGCTCCACCTAGCCATTGCGCAGTCCCCAGTCCAAGCAATAATTCTTGTTTAAACCTCCTTCCTCTCTCAGTGATGCGAATCAAGCCACCCTCTCTCACAACTGAAAAAAACTTAGTGTCAATCACAAACTCCCGCCTGAAACCCATCCTGCCTTCCGACGACGTTAAAATCAACTAGTAACCATCCCCGACGGCAGAAATGTGAAAAGAAAAGCTAAAAATGCACTTGTACGGAGAGCTAAATTTGAGGGAGTTTGTTTTCAGCAAGTAATTCAATTTGATCCATTATTGAGACGTTAACATGAAAGTTAGGGCTGGAAATTCATGTAGTCATCTTGGTTCGGATCATGTTAAGTTAGGGCTGGAAATTCATGTAGTCGTCTTGGGTTCGGATCATGTTAAGTTAGGTTTGTATCACATATGAGCCAACCCTAACTTGACCCATTTAATTAAAAAATTCCTCAACCTTAACCATTCATGTTGGTCTGAGTCTGCTTCAAGAATTGTGACAAAAATTGCCAGCTCTGAAAGTCATGTGTCAGGTTGGGGTCATGTCAAATCAAGTCTGGTTCGTATACGAGTTAATCCTAACTTGACTCCTTTTATTAAGTGAGTAAGACCCATCAACCCTAATGTGTTAATTTTGTGTTGGATTTGCGGATTGTATCACAATTTGACAGTCCTAATCAAAGTTGGGTGTGAGCTCGACCTTTCAACATGGGATTTTACAACTGACAATTCTAATATTTCTTCTTATTTGCACTGCAGATAGTGAAGAAGTCTGTCAAATTGCATAAGATGGCTCGTTATCTAGTTCAACGCTGTGGTTTGTTTTCATGGTTATCATCCATTCTCTCATTCTCCAGTGATAAGCTCTTTGAAGACAAAGAAAGTTTTTTCTTAATGCAATTACATGTCGTATTGGAGGTAATTGACTCATTTCCACTAGGGCTAAACAGTTTTCATTTATTTTTCTTTTATTTTTTTCCCTATTTGATATCTGCAAATGCTGATGACCTCATGATGATTAGTCCAGTGTTCTACCTTATGGTGAAGAAAGGTGATCTTATTCACTTAAAACTTTTTCTCTGCTCATAAGATGTCATGTATATTCGTATATCTTTTTACCTATAAAAAAAAATGTTCTATTTCTTTGTTCATTTTGTCCCAATGTTATCAACTTGAATGTTATTGAAGTTTGTTAACATTATTTTTATCATCATCATGATCAAGAACCTCATCTTTCGTGATGCCATGCTGAGATGTGATTGTTTTACAATATAATTGTAATATTTCCATGTTTATGTCATAAAGCACTCCTAACAGCTTGATGAACCACAACTGTTTTCTCTTGTTTAAGCTCAATCAATAATATGTCACTAGTAAATGTACATAGCAGTTTTCTGTTTCTTTCTCAATTAACTTTTCTCTTGTTTGAATTAGGTGGTCATTGATGCTATTTCATCCAGAAACATTACTGAGTGGTTGCAAAAGGATGCCCTTCAGCAGCTCATAGAACTTTCTTTGCATCTGTACAAATTCTTAATTGGTGGGTCAACATTCATAGAGGAAAATGTGGCATTGCTTGATCCATTTCTGCAAATAATTATATCAACTCTGAAGATATCGCAGAAGAGGAAAATATACCAGCCACATTTTACTCTATCAGTTGAGGGTTTATATCAAATGTATCAGTCTGTTAATGTAAATAATTATGCTGGCTCTTGCCCTTGTGCGGAGGCTGGGCTAAGAGCTATACTTATGGGTACACCTGCGGTTGCTATTTTCCACATGGTATCTCTCTCTCTCTCTCTCTCTCTCTCTCTCACACACACACACACACACACACACATACATTATGCCCTCCAATAGCTTAAAATTGTAACTTCAAATAAAACAATAGGATCTAGTGATTGCAATATTCCCCACTTAATTTTTTTCTGCAGAACCCTTAATGGGTCACTGATGCAGTATTGCCTTAGCATCCTTAATACTAAGGGGCTGTCTTGCTGAAAGGTGGCAAGCATCTGGACAGAGATGGATTGGAGAAAGTAAATGTGAGGTTGCGGTTGATAGAATGAGGAGAAAGGATCCTACTTTTGTAGGCTTACTGCTTATGCAGAGAAATGCTGAGAAAATAGACTAGCAAGTTGTAACACCCCAATGAAAGACCCAAAGCACATGGCCTATATTCCAAAAGGACTAGCAGCCCCATTGGAACCTTATAAAGAGCAAGAACTTCTTATTCCCAAGTAATGTGGGATCTCATATACCACTTACCCTTATTCTTATCATATGGGGTATCACAATCTACCCCCCTTAAATTCCCGACTTCCTCGTAGGTCTAGTCGGTCGTAAGTGGCACAGCTCAAGTCCCATATTTGTGGTTGGGATATGCTCTGATACCATTTGTAAAACCCCAATGGAAGACCCAAACTACATGACCTATACTCCAAAAGGACTAGTCAATGATACAATTGGAGCCCCATTGGAACCTTATAAAAAGCAAGAACTTCTCATTCTCAAGTAATGTGGGATCTCATACATCACCTACCATTTTTCTTATCATATGAGTTATCACACAGGTTTTTGTAGACTTAACCTGATTTAAGATAGTATGTGCCAATGAATGTAACTTCTATTAGAGAAGCCCAAGATTTGGAGTTGAAGATGTTCTCTATTGTTTTTCAACAAGTTGTATTCCTTTTCTTGGTAAGTGAGAAATTTTATTAATATGATTGAAAAATAGGCATAACTCAAGTACATAGGACGTACACAAGAGATGATACCTTCTCAAGAACTAGAAACAAGAAAATCATGAAAGCAGAGTCTGTTGAAGTCTGTAGCGATTGCACATAACCATGAATTATCGATTAACAAGTTGTATTCTTTCAAGTAGTGAAGATGTGATGATGACCAGATTGTTGGATCCTATCCAAATGATAAATATTTGAGGTTTCATTGCCACCCCCCCCCCCCCCCCCCCCCCAAAAAAAAAAAAAAAAAAGAAACACACACACACACGATCGAATGTTGCTTTAATCGTTTGGTTGCTAGACTTGGGAACAATATTTTTTTTTTTCATTGGCACCGGATGTCTAGGACAGAGTCTTGACTAATATCGGGGGTGCACAAGCCCTCAACAAGGAATTTCCTATAAGTGTACCTCGGCTGATTCAAGGGAAAATTCACTCAGTCCGATCCAAGAGTGTGAATGCGAAGTTTCGACGTCCGGTTTATATGGTTCACCCTAGGACCACTATGCCACCTCTCGAGGTTGCTTTGGGAAAGATCTGAACTACAGATAATCCTGGAAAGAAATATAGTCATAATAGATTGATTGCTTTATGTGTATCTAGAATGAGGAAAACATTGATCAACTTCTGCTACATCATGAGTTGGTTAGGGATCCATGGGTGGTGATATTCAGCACTTTTGGGATTGAGTGGGTTATGCCCCAGTGAGAGGTGGAGATATTAGCACATTGGCAGAATACCCGTGAAGGTCATAGAAATTTAAAAGTTTGAAGGATGGTCCTCCTATTTTTAATGTGGTGTGTTTGGCTAGAATGCAAAATTCAAGCTTTTAAAGATCAAAAGTGGATGGGGACAAAATTAGAAGCTATTGTATTCAGCACTCTCTATGCTTGGATGGCTGCTCGCTCACCTTAGACTTTTAAAGATTTTTGCTCTCTCTTCATCCTTGCTTGTTGGGTGTTTCCTTTTGTTGACTTCCTATGTACTTGGATTGCACCCTTCTGCGCTCTTTAATAAAATTGCAGTACTTATTTAAACATAACAAAATAGCTTGTAGTTGTTTCATTCTGAAGTAGATCAAACCTGAGTCTTTCTTAGATTTTGAAGCATTTTATAGTTGCCTAGTGAGGAGGGAAACATTAATTCTATGCATCCTGCTTTTCAAAATTGATATTTTACTGACAATCTTCGATATAAACTGCTGGACAGCATCCAGGTAGTCTGTTAAAGCTAGCTACATTTGAAGGTTTGTCCCTTTTGTGCCTGGCCAAACTTAAGGAATCAATAGTGCACTGTCCCTATGTTCCTTGCACGTTATTCTCTGGCTTTTGTTTCCAAAATTAGAGTTTTTCTTACGTTCTCCTAGGTCCATCTGTTCTCATTATTGGATGCTTAGGCTAGGGCATAAGTAAACATCTTCCATTGGGGTTGTCGAGTATGTCCTTTCCTACTTTTTGATGACCTACTTGAGTAACTTATTTTGGCATTTAAGATGTTTATATTTATTGTATTACCATGGAAAATCAGTTTTTGCCCCTTTGGTTAGACCATATTCCAAAATCTTGTTTTTGTATGTTTTTGCAGAGTTGTGAAAACCTTTCAAGTTTTCTTATGTGGGCAATTTCCACTGCTTCAAAAGCAGACTCACAAATGCTTCAGCTTAAAGAATCTCGTCCCCGTTTCACCATTTCTTCAGAGGAAGAGATATATGAGGAATCTTTGAGATCAAAACTTTTACGTTGGCTAACTGCTGCTGTAATTCTAGGGAAGCTTTCTTGGAAATCTAATGATTTGGACCCTGAATTATCAAATCGGTTAAAATTGGGAACACTGCAATCTTTATGGGATCTTATTGGAAATGCACGTGATGAAAGCATCCAAAATAGATTTGGCTGTGAGAATTTATTAGCTGCTGTGATTTTCTACCTCCAACAGCATCTTGGCATTAATTGCAGAGTTCTCCCATCAGTTATATCCGCACTTTGTCTCCTTTTTTATGCCTCCAGTTTTGCAGGTAAGATATTCTAAACTTGGTTTTAGTTATTTGGCATTCTGGGTTTAGGTGCCAGAGTAGTGGTTTTTTGGAATATACAATTTCTGTGTTTGACCAGGAGTCTAAACTTTGAACAAGGTCTTGGGTATTCTACTTCATCCACTATACTTCACCAAGCAGGGAATCTTAGAAATTGATTAAAAATTTTGAACTCACTTATCGAAAGGAATTTTAAACTGGCCCTACACCATTGTTTCAGTGGACATTAATTTTGACCTGAGGCTTGTTTGGTCTAAATAGCCGGCTTACTTTTGGTGGATATAAACTAATTGTGACAATCAATTTTGAGAATGTGATGTGATAATAAATGTCCTTTTTTAAATAGAATGTGGATCTGTGATAAAGAATACCTTCATGTTTCATAGGCCTAGCCAATCCCTTGTGTTGAAGTATATGGCTCATACAATGAAAGTAGGCAGATGTCGGAGCGGGTATGGTACGGGGGGTATTTTTGTAATTTTCTTAAATACATTTGTACATTTATGATTAGTATAAATACACATTATGTAACCCTAATTGACTGATAGTAAATTTTGCACTACTCGCTCCATGTGGATGTAGGCACATCGTTGAATCACGTTAAATCTTTATGTCGATTTATATTGTTTTGCTCTTTTGATTATTGTGTATAATTCATTAGCAATTGCCTCACGTCTCACAACACCTTGTAACTGGAATGGGGCTGAGTAGGGGGACAATGAAATGTCTACACTAACATATAAATTAATTACACTTGGTATTACTTGTTAATTTATAAGAGTGGAAGAATGGTGTGAATTTTTTATTTTGAGATTCTTTATCTGAATTATTTCCTTTTTAGAGAGATTGAAAAATTTGTTGTAAAAAATTAAGCCAGTGCAATGTTTTAATTACTACAATTCTGGCCTTCTCTCCCAAAAATATATATATTTTTAATAGTGACTGGGTGAGATTGTACAAATTATATGTTTATGCAAATATTTTTTTTTTTTTTTGACACTTTTGGGAAAGTGATCGTTTGCTGAGTTTAATTTCATATATTTGTAGAACCCAGATCAGATATCTTCCTTGGTAACAAAACTCTTGTGGCATCACTGTGTTTGAAGATACGTTATCCTGCTGAAGCCAATCCTTCCTGGAGATGGTAATATATCGTTCCCTCCATCCTTTTCCTTTTTCACTCATTAGGTTTTTGTTACGGCCACAAGATTTGGAACAGAAAGGTGGTCTATAACAAGATATTCAGAATCAAAAAAGAAAAGCAAAGTTTTTCACAGGGGTTGCAGCTGCTAAATAGCACAATTGTGTTTGGAGCTGATGGAAGAATCAAACTGATGATAATTTGCTTTAAAAGAAAGCTGATCTTATATAAAAATTTGGTCGACTTTGTTTTTGTTGAATCATTGATGAAAAATTTGAAAGAGTTCAGCTAACCGGTCACACAAATAGTTGGTCTTGTTATTTACAGTATGATGTTTTGCTGAAGATTTTATTTTAGTTACAAGGGAATGAAATATTATAAAGTAGATTTAACGGACTATATGAAGTCTCGTAATTTTGTGTGATTACTTTATATAATCTTTTTGTGGCTATAGCAGAACTCTTTATGAAATATCAACAAGCGTGGATTCCATCTCTTGGTTATGTAGTGTTTATCTCACTAATTGATCTATAATCTGAACCAGCATGTTCAATATGCAGGTCATATTACCAGCCATGGAAGGATCTTTCATTGGAGCTCACTGACTTGCAGAAGATGGATGAACTCCATACTTGTCAAACGCTTTTGGTCATTTTCGCAAACGCGTTGAGAAAGAAACCATCAGATTTGCAGGTTTTATCATCTCAAGATATGGAGACATCTGGTGTATATGAGTGGGAAAGAAGTATCATAAAAGAGATGTAATTTTTAGATTTAAATTCCAACCTTTATTCATGAATATGAGAGGTTATGGAATCAAAATTTTGCTGAGAGATTACTTGAACCCCATGATTCTCCATATAAATGTATATTTGTGAGTTGAGTGATGTTACTATGCCGCCCAACTGCCGGGCGGCATGCCCTATAGGCTAAATGGCACTTTCTAATTTATTTTTTATTTTTCACATTTTAAAAATATTTAAAAAAAAAAAAACCAATACATTAATATTTACTTTCTTAACTATTAAGTAAAATAATAATAATAATAATAATTAAAAGGCATGAACAGTTAAAATGAAGAGGCAAATTTATTTGACACAAGTATTTTTCTTGTGGGTTTAATAAACTTGGATTTGTGGCAAATTCCTCACTATTTAATCATCAAACTGTGCAGTTCACCCTCAGCTCAGCCTCATAAAATAAAATAAAATAAATATCAAATAATTGTGAAAAAAATAAGATGAATTAAGATGAAATTTAAAAGTTAAATAAAATATTATTAGAATTTATTTTTTAATATTATTTTTATTTTAAAATATTAAATTATTAAATTATTTATTTTATTTTATTTTATGTAAGAATTTGATAAATTTGTAATAATTAGATAGAATAAGTTAATATAAAATAAGAATGAATGTGAAAACAAACTTCACTTTCTATCTTCTTCTTTTTTCAAATATTTAGATATTTTTCTAACAGAAAATGCCAAAACAAACAGTGAATAATGAGACTTTAAAAAGCCTTTTCAGATTGAAGAGTGGAAACAAAAATTCACGGACGCTAACGTACTCTATAAGGATTCCGGAAAATGATTTTACGCTCGACCCCACACGCTGACGAACAGTTCTTATTCGGTTTAGATAATTCAGTCGGTGCTTAAGTAGTAGCAGAGCCAGAGAAAGTGAGTTCTGATTCGGGTCACCTAAGGAAAGAATCATGGACCCGAAGCTGATCCTTACGGTCTGTTTATTCTCAATCTCGGCAACTGCGATAGCCGACTACGTTAGACCTCAGCCTCGCAAAACCCTGGGTTTCTCGTGGAACCCAAAGCCCCCGAATTATCCCCAGCAGGTAACGTTGTTGTCATTTCTCTTCTTACTCCATTGCATAGTGGCACAGTTTCGGTTCCGATCTCATCCTTCTTTGAATTCTTGTTATACGTGTCGGATCGTGCTTAGTTTCTTTGTGTAACTTCGGCTTTAACTAGTTCGTCAGATTTTTTATTCTCAGCTTATTTATTTATTTATTTAAAAGTTATTATTAGGAGTAGAAAATCCAGAGGGTTTTAATCCGTGAAAAGAGTGTTTAATTGAAGACATCATCCGGTAATACAAATGAGAAGTAAATTATGAGACTTTTTGTTGTGATAAGTTATATTACAGAATTTGTATGATACTGCTTGCTTTTTTCGACTGTGAAACCATCCAGTGTTTGGACTAAATGTGCATGTCCATGATTATCTTATGGTATAGGTCCTTGGGTTTACAAACCCTTATTGGACTGACTTACCACCTCTATGTATAGTAGTCTTGTGAATATGGATTTGGAAAATCCTAAGTTCCCTGAATGTCATGGATGCAGTTAAATGATAAGTCTGTGTATTACGAACTTATTTTTATTCGAGTAGATGTAGTTATCTTTTGTGTTGACAAATAGCTTTTCCAAAGTCTTTTGTAGAGGAATGATTTTGCGAATTTCCAATGATGGTCCCTTGAGACATTTGATTTTTGGTGTATTCTTGCTCTTTTATTTCTTCCGTTTATTATCTC
Organism: Carya illinoinensis; assembly: GCF_018687715.1. Classification (NCBI taxonomy): domain Eukaryota; kingdom Viridiplantae; phylum Streptophyta; class Magnoliopsida; order Fagales; family Juglandaceae; genus Carya; species Carya illinoinensis. The sequence continues at coordinate 43,164,116 of NC_056762.1, read as the reverse complement.
CGTATTTTTGTTTGGCTATGCTTGGCTTTTTTTTAACTACTTTTGTGTGCACATCCCTGTTATAGGTTCACATCTCTTTGGCTGGAGACAAGCACATGCGAGTGACATGGGTCACTGGTGATAAATCTTCTCCTTCAATTGTTGAGTATGGCACATCACCTGGGAGTTACAGTTCTATAGCCAATGGAGAAAGCACATCTTATACTTATCTATTCTATAGTTCAGGGAAGATACACCACACGGTCATCGGGCCTCTGGAACATAACACAACCTACTTTTACCGATGTGGAGGACAAGGACCTGACTTTCAGTTAAAGACCCCTCCAGCTCAATTTCCGGTTACTTTTGCTGTGGCAGGAGATCTGGGTCAAACTGGCTGGACCAAAACAACTCTAGATCACATTGACCAGTGCAAATATGATTTGCATCTACTTCCTGGGGACCTCTCATATGCTGATTATCTGCAACACCGATGGGACACCTTTGGTGAGCTGGTGCAGCCCCTTGCAAGTGCAAGGCCATGGATGGTTACAGAAGGGAACCATGAAGAGGAGAACATACCATTGCTGAAGGATGGGTTTGAATCGTATAATTCGAGATGGAAGATGCCTTTTGAGGAGAGTGGATCGAGTTCAAATCTTTATTATTCATTTGAAGTTGCAGGTGTTCATGTTATCATGCTCGGTTCATATGAAGATTATGATGAGCAGTCAGACCAGTACAGGTGGCTGAAGGTTAGTCATTTACATTTCTTTTGGTTCGGAAGGAACATTATTTTGTTACTTAATAGCCAAATTAAATCATAAAGAGTAGTCAATCTTTGATTATGAATAAGAGTAAAAATTCAACAGAGATGAATATTTGGGTTGAATAATCAAATAAATGGAAGGAGCTCTTTGCAACGAGCCTTACAATGTAATATGTTGGTTCTATATCCATTGCTGTATATCGTTACAATAATTATGTTTAGGCACGGCACTTTCGTACAGAAAATCCACACAGCAACTGTTTGGCTTTAGATAACTGTTGTAACTAGGTCCTGCTTAACTTTGGTAAAACTAGGGAATAAAGTGATAGGACCCGAACCTGCTACCTAGATATGTTCTCTGGCCATTGAGATCCCACTTAAAAAGATGTTCCCCCTACAAACACTAAGAAAAATTGTAGTCTTTGACAGGAGCATTTCCTAGGTTTAGGCTTTTAGCATGACTGACTGAAGCTTAATTTCATTGGGAAATTACCCCAGATTTGAGGCTAACCTCAAAATATGAGCACGCTTGAAAACTTAATTTTCCTATCATCATGTTATATTGGCATACACATACAATTTAAGATGCTTATCCAGTTCTTCCTGTTTTCTTCATTGTTTGAATATTTTCTCTGCCAATTCAATGCTTCATATGAAACAGTTAAAATTGGATTTTACTGTCACTCTTGTTCCATAGGTTGATCTCTCGAAAGTGGACCGGAAAAAGACACCTTGGCTGATCGTGCTATTTCATGTTCCTTGGTATAACAGTAACAAGGCTCATCAAGGTGAAGGTGACGATATGATGGTGGCCATGGAACCCTTGCTTTATGCTGCCAATGTGGATATGGTACTTGCTGGCCATGTTCATGCTTATGAACGCACGGTATGCTTTGACTGTTTAAGAATTCTTTATTATGTTATTGCAATTGGATTTTAACTTGCCGTGTTTTGTTCAACAGAAACGTGTCAAAACTGGAAGATTTGATCCTTGTGGCACTGTACACATAACCATTGGTGATGGAGGAAATAGAGAAGGTTTAGCTCACCGGTATATCCTTGCTATAACAAAATTTCTCGTTCTGTAGTTCACATGGGCAAATATACTCACATAAACGGAATGTTTGACTTGATCTTATGCACATAAGGAACAAATTTGATCCTGTTTACATATTTTGGACATCTTTAATCCATTATCTTCTCAGAACTATAACTGGCTGCTAAATGAGCCCCATTTAGAGGTGGTACATTTTAAATATATTTACTCTTCATTTTGTTGCATAAAAGGGACGTTTGTTTTTCTGAGAGGGCGTCTCCTTTAGAAACTAGCGGGTTTAAAAAATCAGTTGGTGATTATCAGACTTGCAAGCTGAGATTTTCACAATTTTGATATTATGTTTAAGAGAATGTATTTCCAATTCTTTGCAGTAAATACAATATTGTGGATGAGACATTCATTGCAGTTGTTGGAAGCCTGGTTTTTAGGGAATAAATGTGGTGTTTATTTTGTTTATAACTCCTTGATAAGAGGCGTGGATCTCATTGAATTCTTGTAAATTGATAGGTATGTAGACCCACAGCCTGAGTGGTCAGTCTTTCGAGAAGCAAGTTTTGGTCATGGTGAGTTGAAGATCATGAATTCAACTCATGCTTTCTGGAGCTGGCATCGGAATGATGACGACGAACCTGTAAGGTCTGATCAGGTCTGGATAACGTCACTCATCAGTTCAGGTTGCGTTGCTGAGAAGAAAAACGAACTAAGGAAAATACTTATGGCACCTTAGAAGTTTGTTATGCTCTCTAGTGCTTGCTCACTATATAGGAACGGGGTTTCTCTTTGCAAAGGAGCCCTTATAAATATTGGATTTTACAGTCCAAGAATTATGCAAGTCCATTATCTGGCTGGCTGCTTTAATCGGTGGAATACATTCACTGATTTCAAGCAGCCGCTAGTCATGTATGTATTTTACCAAGAATTCACTATGTTGTTAGTAGATTTACCATAAATTCTAGCCTTGTATGATGTGAATTTCAAGTTTTTCGTTTTATGGTACCACTGGTGTTTGTTACTTCTGTTGGATGTTTGTACTTTTATCGCCGTTATAAAAGAATCTTTTGATTGAAAAATAACTAAAATTCTCAATAAGTTAACCCTAAAATAATAATCCGTTTCAAAAAACTGCAAAAGGTCGAATTCCTAGGAGCACAATTCTACACCTTAGTCTCCGAAGGCAGTCACAAAGGGAATCTGTTGGTTTTTTATAGGTAATGACATGAGTTTGGGTGGTGGAGAGATGCTCTCATAATGTTGATGTGTCCAGTCAGGGTGGCAGTAATCCCAAAACATATTGCAGAGGACTTGAGATGAATCCAACAATATCATTTAGGCATCAGACAATAGACCAATCAATTCTTCTTGCAGCCTGCTGTCTGTTTGGAGAAGAACGACTGTCCTCAAGAGCTCGTTTAAAATGTCCTAGAAACTCATCCAAGCATCTTTGCACTTGTATCTTCCTTCAATAAGTTAGACTCCTGTTCCTGCTCTCTCTTCGCCCTCCAAAGTATTATTTGCTCATTATTGAACAAAATCGGGACACAAGGTACCAGATCCTGAATTTATCAGAGAAGGAAAACCACAATTATATAAGCTTGGAGTAGAAACTCACAACTCCCTCCAAAGAGCCTCATGAATTTCATAAAATTATTTGAAGATACGGCGTCATACCTTTAATTTCAAACCTATTTTTTTGCAATCGCTGGTACCAACATGGGTACAGTCTAGTCTCACCACCTCTTCCGTCTCCAAAGCTTCCCTCACTCTCGCCACAACATTCATATATACGCCGTTCCTAGCTGCAGCAAAAATCATCCAATAATGATTGAGGTTATAGAGTCATGTCTCCATGCAATTTATCTCTCATTTTTCAATCATTAGTCGCGAGAAGAAAGAATTACACTAATCCATCTATAGCCATCAAGCCTTATCTTCACTCACTAAGTTTCATTAGCGGGGGAGAATTCAGTCCCCTGTTTCTCATTTCCTTCGTTTCTTCAAATGTTAACCCATCAGCAACATTCTTCACAAGCTTTGGATATATAGGTGCATAGGGCTTCCACAGCATTAGAGGAATAACTGGCCGATTATTTGGATCATAGTTTCGACCCCGGTATAAAAGAAGGATGTTAAGGTGCTGGTAAATAACCTTCCCACCAGATTTGTCCTACAGACAAACTACTATCTACATTATTGAAAACCAAAAATGGGAAATCCTTCAATAAGTGCAGATGGATAGTGAATAAAGTTAAACCTCAAGGTGAAAGCAAACATTATCCATATCAAGGGTTGGCACACCCAAGCACTTGATCCTCACAGCTTCAGCCCTTTTCCAATGGTTGTGGATGTCATCCAGCATATTGTGAGTAACTCCCCCCTTCCCTAACACAACAACAAAATTATTGGTACATTCATACATTTTTATTAAATATGAAATTTTTTTTGCGTGTGCAATGTGAATTACACTGGTTCCTAGTCTACAAAAGGCATACCACGTTCTCACACTCTTTGTTATCTTGCAATTTTATTTTATTTTTTTGGCTTTATTATCTTGCATTTAATGATTGATAAATAAGCCTAAATCCCGAGTAAACCCACTTACACCAAAGCTCAAAAATCCTTGAAATCCTTGCCTCCTCTCTACCAGAGGTCTCTCAATGCTCACCCCAAGCCAGTGCCATTTTCTGTATTTAGGCATTTAACATATTAAAAAAAGCAAAATGACACATTTTTAATACCGTAATCTCCCAAAATAACACATTTTCAATGCCATCCACTCCCAAGAAGAAACGCTTTTCCTTACCCGTATCTCTCAAAATCAAGTAGATGATCAAGAACTACAGACATTTCCAAAGAAGACGCTAAGAGCAAACCGAACAAAAAACAAATGTAACTAGTTTTAGATTCATAATTTGGGATGGAAAATTACCCAGATTGATTTGGCTAGCACAATCACTATGACGGTAATTTTCCACGAGCTCTGCAACTTCCTCCTCCGTAAGCGGGTCACCAAGAACCCGACTCCTCGCCTGCGCGACGCTTTCTGGGTCTACTTGCTGTTGGGCCGGGGCGGAGGTCCCTGTCCATCTACGGTCGAGCCGGCCGGGACCGAACGGAGAGAACCTCGGGGGTTCTCGGAATCCGATGGGTTCGACGGACGGGTTTGTCTCAGAGTAGGAGTATCTGAAGTCGAAGGGAAGGTCCGACTTGAGGGGCCGGTTCAAGGTCGGGTCTTTCGCGTGACTTGGATCTTTCTTATTGGTTTTCTTGAGTTTTGGGGGTTTAGAAGATGGCGAAAATGGAGGGTCGTAGGGGTCTCTGGATAGGAATTGGCTTAAGAAGCGAGAAAAACAGAGAAAATATTTCTTGGGAGGTATGGTTAGGGTTTGAATTTGAAGCGCCATGCGAAGACACTTGAGTATTGAAGGTTTTGTGCTACACAGCACTCTCAGGGATCTACGGACCGTGACCTGGTTCTGGCAATGAAATGAGTGGGGTGGAAAGAGTTAAAAATAAAAATATGGAAAATATTAAGCGGGGTTTACCGCTGGCCAATTTTTATTTTTTTTATTTTTTTAATGATTAAAAAAATTATTTAATATTAATATAAATTTTTTATATTTTTTTAAAATATTTAAAAGTATTAAAAAATAATTTTAAATAAAAACCTTTTTTTAAGCTTAAACGATGACTCCCAATGGGAGCCACCAATTATAAGTGTAGCATTGTCCTAAAAATATTATCTTAAATTGTGTCAATAAAATTGATTTTATTAATCAGTTAAAATATTTCCCTAATCAAATTTACCAATTTTTAACAATGACAAAAGCAAATTACCATATACTACCTTGTAATTTTCGTATTTACGTGAAGACAAATCTAAACTAAATACAAGTTTATTTAAAAGTCTATTCTACTCTTTTTTTTTTTTAATACCACATATTATATATAATTTTTTTATTTAATATATAGTGTATAAATAATAAATAAAAGAATAAATATCAAACATATGAAATATTGACGATGAATAAAATAATTCTTTTAATTTTATAAAAATAAAATAAATAAAAACATATTTATAATATGTGGCATAAAAATAGTAAAAAAAAAATTATTTAAAAATAAAATAAAAATTCCTATTGACATGAATCATGAACTTTTGGCCACCTAAATCCCACGCGGGAGAAGGTCCACGGAAAAATGGAAAATGCTCGACTGCTTGAGCATCCCGCTTGCAATTCCCGTTAATATGGCATCTTGGTGGCTGACTTAATATTATAAATTATTTTATTACTATTTATAAAATTTTTATATCATTTCATTTTTAAATTAGAAAACTTTGTATGCCGTCCACACTTAAAAATTAAAAAACAGCTGGTCAATTTCTTTTTTACTTAATAATTAAAAAAATAATTTTAAATATATTGTTGTATTTTTTATTTTTTAAAAATATTTAAATTTATTTTTTAAAGAAAAAAGAAAGAAAGTAGGGGTCACCTTGAGCAGCAAAGTAGCACTGTAGTACCACTTTTTCTAAATATTCAAGAATAGTTGATGATGAAACCTTATTGAAGATTAGTAATATTATTTATGAGATTGATTTTTCTCAATTATTTATGTGTTTACTAATTTATTGTTCTTACTTTATATTAATTGAGAGAGAGAAGATTCTTGATATAAGTTTAATCATATTTTTCTTTTGATATAGAAAAATCTTAATCAATTGAAAGCTAGATTTATAATTTCTTAAAGAATAAAATCTAATATATTTTGTGATTTATTTCAACAGATATAACTTACAATCCGAACCCTTTCACAAAACTTTTGTACATTACCATAAATATTACTATGTCATCTGATCAATCAAGGAAGCTATCTACATTTATACTATGTATAACTTTTTATTTTAAATATTTTTTCTAAAAAAAACGTATATATATTTATTAATATTTATTTATTTTTATTAATATTTACTTTTGAATCATTAAAAAAATAAAATTATACAATTGGTCAAATTTAGCAGCACAATCATCGTACCACTAGGTGTCATTTGAATAGTGAGTTGAACAAAATATTATTAGAATATTATTTTTTAATATTATTATTATTTTTAAAATTTGAAAAAGTTGAATAATTTATTATATTTTGTACAAAAATTTAAAAAAATTATAATAATGAAATGAGATTAGATGAAATGAGATAAAATACTTTCACTATCTAAACGGGACTAAGCATTTTCCATTGAATAGAAAATTCATGGGGGCTCCCAACAGTGGTTTTTTTTTTTTTTTTTAAATCCTGTGGTTAAGAAAGTATTTTTTAATAATATTGTAAATTTTTTTTGTTTTTAAATATTTAAAAGTGTTAAAAAATGCATGAAAAAAAAAAGACAAAAAATGTCTTTCACTCCAGATACCTCATTCGCATTAAAAAAATAAAAAATAAATAAAAATAAATAAAATAAAATAAAAACAGAGAGAAATTAAGACAAAAAAAGAAAAAAAAAAAATCCGTTTCCTTTCGGCTTCCGTGAGCCTATTTAGGCACTGGGCAGTCCACTCTCATGTGCCTTTTGTATCTCTTGTTTCTTTCTCTCAACCAAGCTTCACACCATAGACACCCAAAACATGAATATTTTCCTGGCAATCTTCCTCTTCCTGATGCCCATCTTCCTTGTCATTTCATGGGGAAGAAGATTATCAAAGAGACTGCCTCCAGGGTCACTAGGAATACCCCTTATCGGTGAAAGTATAGGACTTCTTCGAGCCATGCGTGCCAACACTGCAGAAAAATGTCTAGAAGAAAGAATCGCAAAGTATGGTCCAATATCAAAGCTAAGTCTCTTCGGCAAACCAACAGTGTTCGTTTCCGGACAGGCTGCAAACAAGTTTGTTTTTACCAGACATAGCAGCGCAATTTCTAACAGGCAAAATCAATCTCTTCGGATGATTTTGGGTGAACGGAATATAATTGAACTGAACGTTGAAGATCACAAGCGCGTCAGAGGCGCACTTGTATCGTTCTTAAAACCTGAATCATTAAAGCAGTATGTGGGAAAAATGGATGTAGAAGTCAGGAAGCACTTTGAGATGCATTGGCAAGGCAAGCAACAAGTCAAGGTATGCTGATTGCAACCAAAACTTCATTAAATTTATTTTGTAGTCCATGAAGTAGACGTTTTGTATGGCTGATAGGTATTGCCCCTCGCGAAGACCCTAACGTTTGACATAATTTGCTCTCTTCTATTCGGGGCTTGAACGAGGAGGTCGGAGAGAGGCATTTGTGTCTTGCTTTCAAGAGATGACAGAAGGGATGTGGTCTGTTCCACTCAACTTGCCCTTCACACGCTACAACCGTGGCCTCAGAGCAAGTGCAAGAGTTTAGAACATGCTCAAAGACCTCATAGGTGAGAAGAGAGTAGAACTTGAGCATAAGGCTGCTTCTCCTCACCAAGACCTCATCTCTTGCCTGCTCGGCATCCGCAATGAGGACAATGAAGAAGCACTTACTGTGGATGAGATTGTACACAATGTTATGGTCGTCATGGTTGCAGGATTTGATACTTCATCTGTGCTGATAACTTTTATAATCAGGCTTCTAGCCAACGAACCAGCTGTTTATGCATCTGTTGTTCAAGGTATACATAAAACTCTTCCCCCTTTGTCTCTCTCATACAATTTTAAAAGCGAGATCAATTTGAATGCGTGGAGACGAATAACACCGTAACTTCATTCACCATTAAGCAAATCAAATAAGAGAAATGGTCTAAAATGGTCCAGTTATGTAGAATATTGCTCACATGAGACGCGTGAGTGAGCTGCTGATTAAATTTTGCAGAGCAAGAAGAGATAGCTAAAAGCAAGCCCTCCGGAGAGTTCCTAACCTGGGAAGACTTAGCCAAAATGAAGTACACCTGGAGAGTAGCAATGGAAACATTGAGAATGGTTCCTCCTGTATTTGGTGGCTTCAGGACCGCCCTGAAAGATATTGAGTTTGGTGGATATCTAATCCCTAAAGGGTGGCAAGTGAGTGAAATCCCATTTCTAGATTTTACTCTGGTCTTGATCTCTTCTTTGCTGTTCCAATATAGATTTCTCATATATAATTATAGAACTGAAGCCCCTCTGTTTGTGACATTCAAATATTTTGGACTACAACAATAACCCATATGGACGGTAGCATATTCCCAGAACCATCAAAGTTCGATCCAAGTAGATTTGAAAACCAATCTGTCCTGCCCTACTCTTTCGTTGCATTTGGAGGAGGTCAGAGAATATGTCCAGGATACGAGTTTGCAAGAATCGAAACTCTTGTCACAATTCATCATCTGGTGACTCAGTTCACATGGAAGCTGCGTGCCGACAATTCCTTCTGTAGGGATCCCACACCAATACCAACTCAAGGACTCCCTATCCAACTAATGCCAAAGAAGCTATGTTAGCTCCATGAGATATCTAGTTTGGTAATAATAATAATGTTTTTCTTATATAGCTGTACAAGATCTTCATTATAATAATGCTTTTCTTACATAGCTCTACATGATCTTAGTGTTGGAACTGCCTTCATGCTTGTCTTAGACAGCATTTTTGTTATGCATCCTAGTTGCACAATGAGAATACTATATTGCAAAAACAGCTGAAATATATAATTGAGTTCGACCACAGATTAGAATGAAGTCCAAACTGGTAAAATTACAGCATCAAACCAGCAGTTTCCACACGACTAAGTTGTACTAAAATAAAGCCCAAACTTGAATAACTTGAGTTCTGAATACAACATCCCATGAGATCGAGGACAATGCAGGATCAAAGTGGAAGCTTCTGTACCCATGATTGTTTGTATCTTGACCAATCACATTCCTCTCTAAACTTTGTTAAGGTAAATTGAAGGGGAAACATAATATATAAGAAAACTCCAGATGACTAGAAAGAAAGATTTAAAAAAAAAAAAAAAAACATCCTTTGGACGTATCTATTCTGGGTTGTGCATTTGAGGAAGTGTGTGAAACTCAACAATCATTCTAGTTCATTTTGTTTGTGGTTACTTGAAGGTCTTGGTGTTTTCATAGGAATGAAAATGCTGAAGGTTGTGATTGCTGACAATCTAGAATTATATTGGCTGCATTTTTTCAACATCCTAATCGTCTTCGATGATTGTACTGGTTGATCTTTTTTGCCAAAAACTCTGAAAAGATAATGTACTTTGCAATTCATATTGAGGCTTAAAAGTTATTGCGAATCGCAATTTTTACACACGGCGATAATGTTTTTGTTTTCTTTCCGAGTTTCGCTACTCATCATTCCCACACACCAAACTTAGTTTAATTTTTTTAATTTTTTTTAATTTTTTTTTGTTTTATTCTTCATAAATTAATTGGATTTTTCTACTCATCATCCATACACTACACATATGGTAAGAGAAAAAAATAAAAAATAAAAAATGATGTACAGTGTGTGGTATGGGAATGATGAATAGATTTTTTCTTTCCAAAGAGGATGGTGCTCCATACTTAATTAAAAAATACTCACTTATAGCAGAAGAAAACCATGGTTACCCTATGGTGATAATGTTGCAATATGTATCTTTGTTAAGCCATGAGCAGTTGTTGATCATTTAACCATTGTGTGTTCAAGTATTGTGGAACTCAACTTTGAATGCTATAGATAGGTAAACTCGGTTCTTGATAAATGTACAGTTATGGGAAACTTCCGTGTGAGTACAATATGTATTTGATTCTTCCAGTGCTAATGGCACTTGGATTTTCAGCCATGAGCAGTTGTTGATCATTTAACCATTGTGTGTTCAAGTATTGTGGAACTCAACTTTGAATGCCATAGATTGGTAAACTTAGTTCTTGATAAATGTACACTTATGGGAAACTTCCGTGTGAGTACAATATGTTTTCGAGTCTTCCAGTGCTAATGGCATTTGGGTTTTTTTTGCAGTTCTCTCATGACTGGGTTTCTTGTGTACAAAATTACAACCGATAGCAACTATATTCCACCCCCAAGGCCGATTGATGGTGTTGTGGATTTCTTTCTTATACTGTTAACTGCAATGGGATCACATCTTAGAAATTGAAAGAAAACCTGGTTTCAGGACAAGTTCACTGTTCCTTTGTTCTTATTTCTCATTTTTCCTATGGCCCTTCTCCTTTGTGATTGTTATAGAGTTGTTGACCAACGCCACGGAAGCCCAGACCTCTTTTACCAATCCCTTGAGGAGAAATGCTCCTATAGATGGCACTAGAAACAATTGCCAATTCCGTCGTGGTTCTTGTGCATGATACGTGAATAAGCTTGTTCCTAATAACCTGGAAACAAGAGTCTTCCATATCACATTGAAATTTGGAAACATGTATTAAAATAAAACTTTTGGCCGTATTCTCCATGGAATCACAATTTTGAGATGCCCTTATGTCGTTAAAATATGTGAATGTAATCTTTTATAATATTCTTTACTGATATCATGTCGAGCAAAGTTGGTCAACAAGCAAGATATACCCTGCTTAATCGCATCCACTTGCACCCATACAAACCCAAACCTTCCCAAAACTAATAAGAAAGGCCAAAGGTGGGGCTTTTAGTGCCAATAAACAATCATTCACATAAACAATAGAATTTGTCTCATGCTTTTGACTTTAAAGATTCCAATAACCATGAGGTATATGTTGTCATCTGATCAACCAAGCATGTAGCTCCTTTCCTTGTGACACACAATGTTTTCCAATTTTTAAATGAGTGATCACAATAATGTCATCCTTGTTTGTTGTTTATCTTTCCAAAGAAGAGGTCAGTGGTTTACAACCCAAAAGAAGACAAAAGAAATAATACAAAAACAGAAAAGATAAATAAAGACAAAAAAATGAAAAAGAAATCCAGTTCCTTCTGTGAGCCTATTTAGGTATAGCTCACTCTCATGGGTCTTTTGTATCTCCTATTTCTTTCTCTCAATCAAGTCAACCTCCCCTCACCCCGGCAACCAAGCTTCAAAACACCATAAACACCCAAAACAATGAATGTTATCTTGGCTATTTGTTAGGAGAAATATCAACAGTAACTTGGAATAACCAAATCAATTATCAAACAGTAGAAATAATTATCTCTCACTTTGTGTGAATCTGATAGGAAGTAATTTAATAGAAAATAATCTAAAGCAAAATCACACACATACAAAGAGCTAAGAATTTTTACGTGGAAAACCCTTCAATGCAAAGAAAAAAACCACGGGACCTAAACTCTTCCACTATCAACAATGATGTGTATACAAATTTTCTCTCTAGATAACACTAGAGGCATACAATTAACAATAATCTCAAGAAAACACTTTCTTGACAATCAAACAGTGTAATACAAGAGATTTCACTAAAGAAGATGCGTTACTATTTATGACTTCAAACATCAGAAAGAATGCTCTAAATCAGATCTCCACCGTTCAGATTGTAGAACCTTGAGTCGTGAACGTGTCTGCAAAATTTCAGCTTGATTGAACGACAGGCAACGCCAATCGGAAGGTATGATGGAAACTGTACGGGCTATTCTGTTTTTGGCAGCCTCTGTCTTCTTCTTCTCACACGATTTTCTCCCTTTATTTTTGTTTTTTCAAACACTCTCTATTTTACTAAGGGAAAAATCTAATTGCAAACATAACTGTACACTAATATGTATACCAATTTAATATAATTAATCAAAAAATGGATTTGATTAAAAATCGTGCTAAATTAAATTTTGAATATGAAAGAATCAGTATTGGTACACAAATTAATACGCGATTTTGCTTATACGTAGCAAAACTCTTTACTAATAGGAGCACCACTCAAGCTTTAATAAACCTAATTAAATTGGGCCTAAGTTCTCTCTCCATGTGGACTTAATAGACCCACATAGGCCATCCTCCATATAGGAACCCACACAACACTATTTTCCTCTTCCTAAGGCCCATCTTCCTTCTCCATGAAGAAGATCATCAAAAAGACTACATCTAGGGTCACTAGGAATACCCTTTATTGGCCAAAGCATAAGCCTTCTTCAAGCCATGCTTCCCAACACTGCAGAAAATGGCTAGAAGCAAGAATCAGAAAGTATGGTCCAATATCGAAGCTAAGCCTCTTCGGCAAACCAACAATGTTCATTTGTGGGCAGGCTGCAAACAAGTTTTTATTCACCAGTGATAGCAGCACAATTTCTAACCGGCAAACTCAATCTATTCGGATGATTTTGGGCGACTAGAGTATATTCAAGCTGAATCCTGAAGATCACAAGCGTGTTAGAAGCGCACTTGTATCATTCTTAAAACCTGAATCATTATGTGGGGAAAATGGATAAAGAAGTCAGGAGGCACCTTGAGATCCATTGGCAACGTAAACAACAAGTCAAGGTATGAAATACTTATTGAATGTGGCTTATAAATGTGTTATTTCTCACTCAATAGATTGGTCCTTTTCCATAACGTCATTATCTTTCTTAGCTCAGCCAAAAAAAAAAAGGGAAAAATTCCATACTACAAACAGTAAATGGCCTTTTACAAGAGAAGTGTACTGAAATCTGAACATGGCTTACTTTAGAATTTCCTCTGCTTATGAGATATTTAATATATATATGTATATATATTTATATAGATGTGTGCGCGCGCAAGTGATTTCACAATTTTGTAGTCCCTAAAGTACACGTTATGTCTTGCTTAAAGGTGTTGCCCTTAGCGAAGACCCTCACATTTTACATAATTTGTTCCATTTTATTCGAGCTTGAGCGAGGAGGTCGAAGAGAGGCATTTGTGGCTTGCTTCCAAGAGATGATAGAAGGAATGTGGTCGGTCCCAATCAACTTGCCCTTCACATGCTACAACTGCAGCCTGAGAGCAAGCGCAAGAGTACAGAACATGCTCAAGGACGTCATACGTGAGAAGAGAGTAGAACTTGAGCGTAAGGCTGCTTCTCCTCGCCAAGACCTCATCACTTGCCTGCTTAGCATCCGCAATGAGGACAATGAAGAAGCACTTGCTGTGGATGAGATTGTACACAATGTTATTTATGGTCGTCATGGTTGCAGGATTTGATACCTCATCTGTGCCGATAACTTTTATAATCGGGCTTCTGGCCAACGAACCAGCTGTTTATGCATCTGTTGTTCAAGGTATACATAAAACTCTCCCCCCTCTGTCTCTCTCATACAATTTTAAAAGCGAGATCAATTTGAATGCGTGGAGACGAACAACACCGTAACTTCATTCACCATTAAGCAAATCAAATAAGAGAAATGGTCTAAAATGGTCCAGTTATGTAGAATATTGCTCATATGAGACACGAGTGAAGTCCCTCTATTTGTGACATTCAGATATTCTGGACTACTCCAATAACCCAAATGGACGGTAGTATATTCCCAGAACCATCGAAGTTCGATCCAAGAAAGCCAGACAGTTCCACCCTACTCGCTCGTTGCATTCGGAGGACGTCAGCGAATATGTCCGGGATACGAGTTGGCAAGAATCGAAACTCTTGTCACAATTCATCATCTGGTGACTCAGTTCACGTGGAAGCTATGTGCAGACAATTCTTTCAGCAGGGATCCGATGCCAGTACCAACTCAAGGACTGCCGATCCAACTTGTGCCAAAGAAATAACTATATTAGCTCTACGAGATCGCTAGTATTGTAACTAGAATAATGCCTGTCTTACATACCTCTGTAGGATCTTTAGTACTGGAACTAGTTTCGTGCTTGTCTTTTACAACATTATTGTTATGCATCCTGGTTGCATAATGAGAGTACGCTGTTGCAAAATTAGCTCAAATATACAATCAAGTTCAACTAATGACTAGAATAAAGTCCAAACTCGTAAAATCACAGCAACAAACCAGCAGTTTCCACCTTGCACTAAAATAAAGCCCAAACTCAACTTGAGTTCCAAATACAACGTCCCATAAGACCAAGGACACTGCGGGAACGAAGTGGAAGCTTCTGTCCCCATGATTGTTTGTAACTTGACCAAACAATTTTCTGTTTAAATTTCGCCAAGGTAAATTCCAGACAACTACAAAGAAACATTAACACTATGGACATGACGATTCATCTTCTTGCTTTCATGCATATTGTACAACAATTCAATAGTTGATATTGCTGATTAAAAGGGGGAAAAGTTGACACGGTTTTCTTTTTGTACCGTCTGATCACCATATTTACAACTGGGATTAAAAAGGAAAAAAAAACATCCTTCACATTTGGATCAGTTTATACAATTGTATCAAACAATACTATACAGGAGACCTACCAGTGAAGGAGCCTGGCATGCTACCATCATCGTGTATAAAATTTCCACGAGTAAAATAAAAAATGACTTAACAATTCTGTGGCCTTGAGTATTTAGGAGGCAGAGATGGACATCTTTCGTTCATATGCGGGTATGCTTCCATGGAATTGTATCCAGGTAATTCCATTCGATACTTCCCTCGAATCTGACAAAAAGGGAGCTTCACATTGTCCCCATCATTGCACCATTTTGGCAGCCGGCTTGAATTACTCTCAAAAAACTTGAGGTTATAAGCATCCTTTATCTGCATTCGTGGCAGAGAAATAAATTAATATATAGAAAGAAAGTTTACTTGCATATTATCTAAAAAATCAGTCTTGAATGGGCATTCACATTATCTATGACACTCTAATTGTCATTTTGAATGTTTTAAAGCTTACTAAATCCAAACCGGAGAGGAAATAAAAAGGGGTATAATCTACCAGTGATGTAAGATATCTGCACATACAACCGGTACAACTGCAGATTTCTTATCATTCAGATGCTGTATATAATGTACTGTCTTCTTCTTTACTTGTATATTTATAAACCAAACTTATTGAGCTGAAGCAATAATGAGATTTTACTCCCGAATAGAAAGGAATTTATTTATTGACAGACTCACTGTGAACTCGGTGACTTGAATATAGCTGGCAATCGGATCGAACAACCCTGCCTCCTTATACATTTCAAGAATGAAAGCAACACATGATGTTGACTTCCCATCAGCATAAAGCCAGTCGTCTTGTTCGGGTATAGTCAGCAATTCATCAAAAGATGAGCCACGCTTTTCAACTTCTACAAGAATATCAGGAAGACTAAGACCCTGCATGGAACATTAACCAACTCAGATAATACAAGAATCACGAATAACAATGAATTTTAAAAATGATCTTGTCCATTTTTTGCTCTCAATTAATGATCTTGGTCAAGGGCTTGACTTCTAAGCAAACCAAAAAAAAGGAAGGAAAATGTAGAGAAGTTGATATAACAATCTGCTAGCCATCAGATCTAATGGTTAGAAGGGTTTAGATTAGGCCATAATATCTATTTTTAATCCAAGGAGGTAAGGCATGACAGGGATTTCAAGGTAACAAATTCCCATTTGGTTTACAGTGACAGGCTTGTGTTTTTCAAACCACGTACATCTAACTCATTCTTTAATGCTAGGCTATCTATCTTCTGCATAAATATATTTCATGGCTTCAACTTACACCTCAATAAGATAACCTGACAAGCAAAGCGGCAAAAGTAGATGAAGGGCTGTTATGATACCCGAGTTCCATACTTTATTTCTTTGGGCATCAGCTATTTTTCTTAATCGGGCTAGTTTTCATGATTTTCTTGTTTCCTTTTCTAGATCCTAATTGTATCTGGTATACTCCCTGTGTACTGGGCTATGCCTTTTTACTTGGTAATAAAATTTTATTTCACTTATAAAAAAATACCTGAGTTCCAAGTCGTTTGTTCAAGGCTTCATTCCACATGTTAGCAGCATATTCAGGCTGTATTTGATTCCAAACTGTCATTACAGAAGCAACCTGTAGAATTACGTTTGACAGTCAGAACCACTAACTTAAGCACGCCTAAGATTCACACCTTTCAGTCATAAACACATGCGCATGTATCATCCTAATCTGACAGATAAAAGTTGTCAAGACTACCAGAAAGGTACCATTTCTGAGACACCACAATGCTTTGAATTAAATCAGCCAATTGTTATCCTAGTAAAATATACATACCAGGTGAGCATCCAACGGAGGTGGATAGTTCCTGTCTATAGTGTCTATCCAACTAAATATCATATTATGATAACCATATGGTTTGCCATCCATGCTCTGAGCATACTCCCATGCAGCAGTCTCGTTGAACTTTGCTCTCACATCAGGATGCAGCGGAAGCAAAGCAATATGGGGATTGGAATCATCTTTATTCAGCTCAAAATCCCACCACTCATCCCATGGTAACATGGCAATTACATCTTCTCCCTACAAAAAAAAAAAAAAGGTAGAGATAAAACACTGGCACATTAACTCCAAATCCTAGTTACATAAAAGTAGACCTTATATAAGATACTTGGCTACTTGTTACTCATCAGAGAGAGAGACAGATGCTCAGCTAATAAAAATAAATAAAAACCAAAGAAAATGAAAAGATTAAAAACAAAATTGGGTACACACCCAAATATAAAAGTTTACAAATTAGGTGGAATATATTGCCTAAACTGTTTTGTTGGTTGCTTCCAATCCTTGTGATTGTCAGCTGGAACATCATGCCAGGATAGCACGGTCACAGATGCTTTCCCATAATCTACTGAAAAGAGATATATCATAAATTCCTAAAATATATTTAGAAGAAGAAAAAATCACAAAAATATTGATATCAAGGGATATCAGTAAAAAAAAGCTGCATGCTACAAGGAAGACCATGCTATAATTTTGTTTCATGGTTGCACCTTTTCATTTTCATGGCCTGATTCACCAACCCATAACTTTCCTTCAGAATCCTTTAAGCAAACAGCGGAATGACCAGCATATGCTCCACTGACCCACTTCTCTAGAGTCTCAAAACCACCCCATCGGCCACGAATTTTGGATATCGCAAGGAAATCGCCAGAGTTAATATTGTCAACACTGATGTTTGTCACCCAGGGTTGAGGACGTTGCTCAAAAGATGCCCCCATGTGTTTCTTGAGAAATCCAATGTTAGAGTTCTCACCCCATCCAGTATTTGTAAATAAGGGGAAGACATCCCATAATGCTTGAAGAGTTCCCAGCATCCCTGCTTGCATGAGGAAAATAGAGACTCCCCTGTTTTTCACCTGATTCAGGTAGAAACTAAAAGCCACATCTACCACAAAATTTATGCGCTGAAAATAATAATAATAATAATAATAATAATAATAATAATAATAATAAAAAAAGAGTTGATGTAGTAAGTTTTCAATAACAGAAAGTGGCAACTTACATATTCGAACTCAGCTTTCCCTTGCCACTCTTTAAACTCATATGTATGCTCCCGAGATATAAAGTAGTAATCCCAAGTCACACGGTATGGAGTTGCAAAGACATAAAGATCCATGCATGTCCAACTATGAGCATTGCTTACCTGGACAGGCACAAACATAACTCTCAACGATTTATTTTTTTATCAGCTAAAAGACAACGTACAGTGTTTGAAACAGCACCCCATATCATAATCTAGCAGAATGGGCAGCATCGAAGCAAATGCCTTTCAATGAGAAGAAGAAAAACCTCGAGGTATCCAAGAAACCACTGTCAAAGCAGGTAATTTTTTGAACCACAAGTCCTCGAAAGATTTATGAATATGATAGAACTCAAACACATTTATATGATGCAATACTATGATGTGTTTAGTCTCAATTACACCTTGAATCATAATCGAAATTTAAACCATCGAAATTTAAACCAGCTACAACCTAATTCCGGTCGAAGCGTAACTCCAATTATGTATTTTGCAAACCACGAACCCTCAGACTCACCTATCAGAGTAACGTCTATACGAGTTCGACTCAAGACCAGCAATAAAGCTCAACAACTACAACAACCAGATGGTCAAAATTCCGAACTCCAAGAAAAATAGCTAAATTTAAGAAACCACGCAGGGAAAAAAAAATCCAGATTAAGTTCATCCCACACCTTGACCAAGAAGGGTTCCACCGCCAAATTCGACAAATGCCCAGATACGGATACTCAAAAAGTCAAGAAAGCCAACACAAATCAAAGAGCCAGAAAAAGGGAAAGGAACAAAAATAGAGGTAAGTGAACTCAATAACCAGACCTTGATGTGAAGGGTCCCACCGCCAAATTCAGAGCCGCTCTTGTTGTGGAACTCGATCCAAGCCCTGTTACCGTAGAAGCACGCGCCCTTCCATTCCAGAGTGTCGTTTGGGGACGAAGCAGCGCCCACGAAAGAGGGCAGAAGGTCCACTGGGCTATGGAGCGAGTTGAGGATAGGCCACGAGACTTGTCTGGGCAGCAGAGGGAGCACGTCCCGGGGGCGAAACGGAAACTTTGCCGAATATAAAAGTGGAGAGAAGAAAGAAACCGCGGTGAAGAAGAAGAAGAAGGAAAGCAAAGATAGTGAAGGAGCCATGGTTACGGGAGAGAAAGAGGGGTAGAACGGGGAAATAACTTAATCAGTGACAGGGGGGTTGTGTGAAGGAATCGATTCCTCCCACGTTCCCCGTCTCTTTATCTCTCCATGGAAGACAACTTTTACTCTCCGAATTGCATCCTTTTTCTTATATAGTATACATATTGTTGTGTAGCCCTTTTTATTAGTACAAACTTGTCTAGATCTTCTATTTTTAGCCCAAACTCGATACCAAACATCATGATTTTGTCCTCCTTATTTCGTATCTATTAATGTTTCTGACATACAAAGATCTCCAAACAAAAAAAATAAAATAAAATTGATGATGATGATGCTGCTGGTGCTGATGTGTTATACAGTGAGATTATGACTCATTTTTTTAGCTTCTTGGTTGATGGATTCAAGATTCCTCTCCTCTTCTTATCAAATCATGTTATCCATAGAGGGATTGGGAAATACTTGGGATAAAAGCCTGACCAAGATTGATAAAAGAGTCCACTACAATTTTTTTAAAAGGGCTTAGGGCCCAATTAGGGTCATTGGTCCATTGGCCTAGAGGAGAGCGAACACCAACAGTGACGGCTCGGCGATTGCAGGTTGAGGGGTTGGAGGAGTATAGTTAGAGTAAGGGCGTTTGGCAAGGAGGAAATTAATTAGCTGCCACTTTAAAAGACTTTTGGGATAACAATGGTAATTAGCATTCCATTATTTTTCTTTATTTTTATTTTTTAAAAGGATGGGATGAAGGAAAAGCATGCAAATAGAGTAGAAATCGATTGATTTTAGTGTGTACGAATTGCGATTACCTATTCTAAGGTTTGGTTTGTTTAGTGAAATCATCTCACTTCATCTAATCTAATTATTATAATTTTTCTAAATTTTTAAACATAATATAATAAATAATTTAATTTTTTTAAATTTTAAAATAAAAATAATATTAAAAATTATTTTTAATAATATTTTATTTAATTTTCATCTCACCTCAACCCGATGTCCTAACCAGACCTAAATTTGACACTCTGATAATGATATTCGATAAATCGTGACATTTGTGGAGGTTATAGATGCTGTAGGATTCGAATATGCCTCACCTGCTATTATGATTAGAAACAATACTCCAACAAAAACCCCTTTTTTGGGACTTTAGCACCTACACCATATTATCGGTAGTCAATCCAATGGCTCAAAAGAAGGCCAAGTTAATGTTAAATGGACCACATGCCACATGCAAGCTTGCTTGGTTGCCACTGGGATTGGCAAACGAAAGCCAAGGACTTTTGAATTTTGAGTGTCAAAGACGTCTAAGAAAACCTTAACGAAAGTGTAAAAAAACAAGATCCAACACCCACCCCACAGCCTCTGTTGACACGCACACTCTATGCTCACCACATCCTAGTCTTGTTCATTCCACTCCACAAAGCCACCAGCCCCTTCCGCAGCCACTATTCAATGTTGCGAGCCATTCATTTAAGTCCCCCCTCCCCTTAGGCACTAGAACTGGGACTTCTTCTTCGACACTACTTTCCAATGTCAATCTTGGCTCAACACAAGTACCCTTTGAGCTTCCGGCACCATGTCCACCGGTGCCACAGGCCGTTCATCCGCACCCGCGTATGTTGCTTGGCCGCCACCACCAACACCGCCAAGCCTAGGCTTAATTCTGACCAATTAGTCATGGAGCCACGGCTCGATCCCTCACCAACCTCTGTCACAGATCCTAACCGTCCCGTTCTCCACGACCCGACCCTGAAATCAACATGGTCTCATCGTGCATGGGTGGCAAGTGGGTGCACCACGGTGCTCATCTCTCTAGCAAAAGCAGCAACGGGTGCAGCAGAATCACACCTATGGCTCGAGCCCATTTTAGCTGGCTGGGTCGGTTACATTTTAGCAGACCTTGGGTCCGGAGTCTACCACTGGGGTATCGACAACTATGGCGGAGCGTCAACTCCATTTTTTGGTGCCCAAATAGAGGCATTTCAAGGTCACCATAAATGGCCATGGACGATCACTCGGCGACAATTTGCGAACAACTTACACGCCCTCGCTCGAGCAGTGACCTTCACAGTGCTCCCATTAGACCTTGCTTTCAACGACCCAGTTTTTCACGGATTCGTGTGGGTGTGCTCTGGCTGCATTATGTTTAGCCAGCAATTTCATGCTTGGGCTCACACCACAAAGAGCAAGCTTCCGCCACTGGTGGTTACATTGCAAGATGCAGGGCTGCTGGTGTCTCGTTCTCAACATGCTGATCATCATCGCCCGCCTTATAACAATAACTACTGCATCGTGAGTGGGGTTTGGAATGAATTCTTGGATCGACAAAAGGTTTTTGGAGTATTGGAGATGATGTTGTTCTTTAAGCTAGGGGTAAGACCCCGGTCATGGAGTGAGCCCAACTCTGAGTGGACCGAAGAGAATGAGATCCCTCCTAAAATTACAGCCCACTGACCTTCTCTGGTTACCTCTCCTTTTTTCACACGGTCGAGTTTTCTTGCTAGAATTTATGATCCATTGTTTGTGGGTGAATGTTATTGCATATTGCAATGCGATATATGTAGTTTGTGGATAGACGTCTATTTTGCACAATGAAGGCCGTTCAAATAAGCAAAAGGCATCGTGAAACCTTTTTTGTTTAATTTTTTGTAACCTATCGTTTAGAGACATTGGTACAATGAGACCATCAACATAGGCAGAACCATATATTAACTAAGACCGTTCCAAAAGGGCACGTCATCAGTGTCGTTTAGGGAACTTGATACAACATCGACGATTGCACAACCAAAGCGACCACCTGTCTATTTTTTGCATGACCTCAGTAACATTTTTTTTTTTTTTTTGGGAAAACGTACAGCCAGAACATGGACCCTTCAGTTGGTATCTCTTGAAAAAGTCTACAAGCCGGACATTTCTCATAATCTAGAACTCTTCTATTTACTCACCACCCATTCGGAACTCCTTTAATGCCATACAATAAAGCCAAGGTGCATTAATAAAAAGAAAGATTACTGTTCTTAATCTTGAATTTTGTCATTTTCAGTCGCACCAATTGTTGTGTCCCATTTTAAGGGATTTTTCATTTAAATAGTTAACTTATAAAACCACTTAAAATGTGTGACATCAATCTGTACGAGTGAATATGATAAAATCGAAGATGGGAGAGTAGCATCCATCTAAAAGGAATGAGCAGCACAGATAACCTGAGAAAAAGAAAATTAATCTCAAATGTTGCGAGTGTGGAGCCAGTTGAGACAATTAGATATCCGGGGCACAATCTCACAGCATCATGAGCATGTCTACGTCTATCTAACTGCCTCTATAGGGTGGTAAGCGCAAAGAGAGTTATGCTTTTTTTTTTTTTTTTTTTAACAAAAAGTCAGGGCCCCATGTACGAGAGGAGCCCCTACCCCAATTTTATTAAAAACCCTCACTTATGGCGGAGGAAAACCGTGGTTACAACCTGACGCATGGGGGATACAAAAAACCAAAACCCATGCGGAAAAAACCTTAATAACCAAAACATTCAAATACAAAGCCAAAAGAAAAAACAAGAAACCAAACTCAAAACCAACCGATGACATGACAACCTGCAAAAAACAACAAGCCAGCCAAAATGGAGCATATAACAAAACAAATATAAAGAACTTGCCAAGCATAAACCTTACGAAACCCTTAAGTAAGGAAGGCCCAACTTATCCATGCGAATAAGGCCTCTTAAAAGGCTGGGCAACGTCTGATCACCAGACCAATCAGAGTTCAAACCCTCAGCACCACTCTTTGCTAAAAAATCAGCAACTGCATTACCTTCACGAAAAATGTGAGTCACAGTATAAACCATACAAGTAAGAGAGTCACCAGACCAAAGAGAGTTATGCTTGCACATGGGGAGAGACAGAAGTGACAAAGATGATTCCTTCCATTGGACCAACTCGTACTAGTACTACAAAGTTAATAATAACATATCACTTCCCTCCTTTATCCTTAGGTAGCAGCCTAACAGGCATTAAGCTGCGGTTGTTTGAAAATCAAGCGTTGAAGTATGAACTATTGAAGTTGAGAACGAAGATACACAGGGGAACCGGTACCGGCGTTTACCATCTCTGTGGCCATTATCGATCATTGCAAGACCTTCCCGCAAAAGCAACAAGTTTTTCTGAGCCCCATTGATCCCACTACACACACACACACACACACACACATATAAGGAATAGATAGTTAAAACATACATCTAGTTAAGTATCAAGGGTATCCATAGCACGGCCGGAGGTCCAAGAGAGCCATCTCTCAACTTCATCAACAGTCGCAAAGCCTCGAGGCTGAGAGGGAACGCCAAATGTGAGCGTTTAAGGACAAAGTTTAAAGGAAGAAAAAACATAGAAAACTCCAAGAATCTGAGCAAACTCTAAAATTTCATTATGGTCTTTATTTAACTCAGTTGGAACAGATCGAACAAGATTTTCTTTCCAATAGAAATCACCTCAAAACCACTACCCAATTCCTGGAAATCATGAGCAGGATGTTAATATGACAAAATCAATAAGCATGCCGAATCAGAAAAATGCACAGTAAAGTACAGAACTTATAATTACACTTAGAATGCAACAATCATTGTTAAACTATCCTTCATTTTCAATCGTACTGGGATCTAGCACTCAGGGACCAAGGGTTACACGCGGACGGTGACAAACGTTGGCCTAGCTAATTCCACTTATACTCTGGATCTTCTTGTACCTCGAGGGATAGGTATGAGTGTAACCGATCTTCAATTTTTTTTTTTTTTAATACTTAATGGAGTGACTATTAGTAAGTTTGTATATTTTTTAATATTTAAAAATATTTGATAAAAAGATAAATAAAAAATTATAATTTTAAAAGAAAAATTATTTTCATCAACCTCACACCACATGCTATACATAATTTTTAAACTTTTTATATATTTTTTTCTCTTACTAAATATATGGTATATAAATGATAAGTAGAAAAACTCAATTATTTTAAAAAGAATAAAATAAAAAAATAAAAATAAATATGATGTGTGATAATAATAAATAGCAAAATTCATTATATTATCCTTATATTTTAAACTATTACTCTCAATTAAATTAATATAATTTTTATTTAGAAATTTGTTTATTATATTTTATTTAAAATTTTAAAAAATTATAATAATTAAATAAAATAAAATAAGATGAGTCAAACGCCGCTTAAAGTTTTTGAAATAAAGGAAAAATGTCAAATAAATCCAACGTTGAAGGGTACATAAATTTTGTGGACGAAAGAAAAATGCATTTTTTCCTCTTTCCCATCAGAATGTCAAGCACATACAATGATGGACTCTCTCATCTTCTTTTAACTGTACTAAAGCGGAATTGTCAATTTTAATCATTAGATTAATTGTAAATTTATTAAAATATAAAATAATTTTTTGTCTCTTCCCGTCAGAATGTGATCAGTGTCCTATCTTTTTGTTTTTCTTCTTCCTAAGAAAATAGAGTACTGTGACGTTTCGTATGCTATTTGTTTCCCCCAGAGCACGTTTCGTATGCACATTTTCCCCACCTCAGCGACGTTTTGTATGCATTTTTATTTTATGGGTATCCGTTTTGTATGCACTCACAACTGTATCGGAGCGGCGGTTTCATCCATTAAAGCAGCTCGGGGAGACGGAGGAAGGTAGGAAAGTGTTTTCAAGAACTATTTTGGTTCACGTGGGTAAGTTTTTTCTAGAAGTTTTCTGACGATGTCATAGACTTCACTTTCTCGAAGTGTTTGCAGAAAGTAATTTTTGTTCAGTGCGGCGTCGTGTTGTTGGTACGGTAGGTAGTATCTTTGGGAAATGATTTGGTTGTCTTGCAGCAACGCACACTTCCACCTTTCTCTGTAGCATTGTTTTGTTCTGCAAACATAAAAAGGGCAGGCTTTTGCCTTTTTGTTGAAGCTGTTCAACCTCACTAAAGCTGAGAGAAATCTGCATTTTTCCGCTTCGAAGGAACCAAAAGGTTCGAGTTCAGCAGAGCCTTTCATTTTCCGGAAAAACAAACAGAGGACAAGGCAAAGAAGAAGGGGAAAATTTAACGGATTACAATAACCCTTTGCCTGTTGTACAAAATAGAGTCCATTTTCCAACCTTCTTGACCTCCGACAATGACTGAACTATCAGACAATACCATTGAGCTTAGAGAGGAACTCATGGTTTCGCCCATGTGTGACCACAACCCAACTTTCAGACGAGCCCGTTTTCTAAAACCCTCCGCGTTCTCCATAAAAGGGCCAATCTTTGAGCTTCCTTCACTCTCTCCCTCTTCCCTACCACCCACTTTCGAACCCTCAAAATGGCCTCTGAAGGTCAGATTCAACGGCTGGCAAAACCCGCCAAGAAAATGGAAAAGTTGGGTCGATTCCATGTGTCCCAAGTATCAATCTTTGTGGAAGAAAGCCGGCATATTTGAAGCTATAATGAATTCTACGTACGAAATCGACATGAACCATGATATTGTTATTGCTATTGCTGAAAGGTGGTGTTCTAAGACCAACACATGTATTTTTCCTTGGGCAGAAGCAACGCTCACGTTGGAGGATATAATGGTTTTGGGAGGTTTCTCAGTTTTAGGAGAATCTGTTTATAGCCCTGTCGAAACCCAAGAGTTGAAAGAAATAGAGGCGAAACTGATGCAAGCGCGTGTTGAAGCTTTGAGGAGTAAAGCTCGCAAGGCCTGCCCAGGAGTGTGGATGAAGATGTTCATGAATACTGAGAGCGAAGTCGAGCATGAAGTATTTCTTGTTTTCTGGTTGTCTATATCATTTCTCCCCAACTCTAGGTGGATCAACAAGGATTTTTTCCCTATTGCTATTCATCTCGCTAAAGGGACTCGAATAGCGCTTGCCCCTGCAGTTCTTGCTAGCATTTACAGCGATTTGAGTCTGTTGAAAGAAGCCATTGTTGCATTGGACAAAGACGTGGTCGAAGTAACCTTCCGGTCACCGTATCATTTAGTTCAGCTTTGGGTGTGGGAGAGATTTAGATCACTGCAGCCAAAGCCAAATCTGATCATATGTGGTGACCCGGTATTTGCTCGCTGGCATAGAGTCAGAAGTGTGAAAGATAAGAATGTGAGGTCGGCTCTAGACTCGGCCAGGGAAAGTTTTCTTTGGCGTCCTTACGTTTCATATACATTCAGATTGAATTGTCGAAAACTTTATGGAGAAAAGGAAATTTGGGTACCGGTTAATGCTAAATTGGATGAAGAAATAGAGGCATGGGTTAGATATTTTAGGGTCTCCGAGCTGGTTGGGCTTGGCTGTATAGAACATTACTTCCCACATCGAGTTGCAATGCAGTTTGGAATGGATCAAGATCTCCCGGGCTGTGTTGCTAAATGCAGTAAGGATCATAAAATTGCCTGGAACAATTATAGTAAGCGACCGAGTGATGTGACATTGTATGTTCCATCCCGCCTTTGTGAGGGTGAGGTTACCACTCGTTACTTGAACTGGTGGAAACAATCAATATCAGGTCAGGCACTACGGGTTCCAACAGGTAAAGATGGTGATGTTTTGCCTGGTTTCTCTCCCAAATTTAACAAGGTTAAAGCTGAGGACTCTGTTAACATATATAAACCAACAGTGCCAAAACAAGTTGCTCAGGCATCCATAGGAAACAAGGGAGATAATGATGCTGATGTTCCCCCTGGTTTCTCGCCCAAATGCAACAAGGTTGAAGTCGAGAAATCTATAAAGGAAGATAAATCAGCAGGTGGGGAAATGAGATCTTATGGCATGCATGACAGTCTAGGTAGAAGAGCAGATGGTGTTGATGAGCCTTTTTTGGGCCAATCACAGAGCTTTTCAGTGACGGATGGAGCTGTGAAAAAGACGGAATCAATGATGAGAGCCGGGGAAAATATTAAAGTTGAAGATGCAGTGAAAGGGCTAGAAAGAGACATTGATGGTCCAGGTGAGAGCAAGGCAGAAAGTCTTGTTTACAACAGGGTGAGCATCCATGGTAAGGAAGGAGAAGGTGGTAGCTATACACATGAAATACCAGGACGGGAACTTGAAGCTCGGATTACTCGGCTTGAGAGAGCGATTGCAGAGCTAAAAGCGGCTAGGTCTAGCTAGTTACAGGTTTGAGGAAATACCTATTAAGTAACTAGTTCAATTCTGTTAGTTAGTTCAATTCTGTTAATTAGTTACGTTGGCTATAATGTATTTACTTTTATAGCCTTCAGTATTTTACATGTATAAATACAGAGTGTAACTCCAAATAATAGACACTTCAGATTTTCTCTTCTCAGTCGATGACTTTACTTCATATCTTTCTAAGTTGCAACATGGTATCAGTGATGAAACTATAGGGTTCCATTTTTTTTTTTTGCTGCGATGGCTGATGAAATGCCAAACTCTAATTCAGTTCTGAACTCTAGTTCAGTTTACATGCGTGATCAACTAGCTGATCCCTATCATTTGCAGAATGGAGATTCGACTGGTTCTGTGTTGGTTTCTCAAGTCCTCACGGGAGATAATTACCACACATGGTGTAGATCAATGCAAATTGCCTTGAAGGCAAAGAACAAGATGGGGTTCATCCGTGGAGTCATACAACAGCCAGCTGATTCTGATCCTTTATATGAATCATGGGAGCGATGCAACAACATGATACTATCTTGGATCTTGAACTCTGTTTCAAAGGACATTGCAGGAACAATTATATATGCAACAACTGCAAAAGAAATGTGGGAAGAATTAGAGAATCAATTTTCTCATGGAAACGGGCCAAGAATTTTTCAACTACAGAAGGATCTTGCATCACTATCACAAGATCAGTTATCTGTAAGTGCTTATTATCGAAAATTTAAGTGCTTATGGGATGAACTACTTAACTACAATCAGATTCCCAACTGTACGTATGGAGCATTAAAATCTTGCAGTTGTGGTGCTGTCAAATTTTTTTTAGAATATCAACATAGACAGCATGTTATTCAGTTCCTTATGGGATTGAATGAAAATTTCTTTCACATTAGAGGACAGATTTTGCTTATAGATCCACTGCCACCGATTACCAAAGTGTTTTCTCTAATTATCCAAGAGGAGAAACAACAAGAAGTTGGATCAACACGTTCATCTAATGTTGAAACAGCAGCATTCTTGAGCAAGAAGACAGAAACTCATAGACAGAATTTTGGGAGGCAGCAAGGAAGAAAAGAAAAACTGCTATGTACTCATTGTGGGATGACCAACCATACGGTTGATAAATGCTACAAGATCCATGGGTATCCTCCCAACTATAGACAACAGAAAGGGAGATTTTCCACAGCCAATCAAGTCATGGCTCAATCTTCGAGTAATTCTTTTGAATCCACAAACTCACTGCCTTTCTCTCAAGAAGAATGTCAGCAATTACTTGCTTTAATCCACAACAAACAACCATCTCAGGATACTCATCAAGCAGCAATTGTTTCTTCTATTCCTAACCTGTTATCCTCTTCAGCAGGTATAAATTCATCCCATCAATCTGTTTCCAGCTTAGTCTTTAATGTAAGAATGCCAAACAATACATATTCAAACACCTGGATCATCGATACAGGTGCCACAGACCACATAATTCATTCTGTTGATTGTTTTACAAACATTACTCAGAAAATCAATTCTTCTGTACAACTTCCAAATGGTGAAAATGTTCCAGTTACACATATTGGAAGTGTACAAATATCTGATCAGTTAATCCTAAAAGATGTGTTATGTGTACCATCTTTCTCATATAATCTGATTTCAGTGAGCAAATTAACCTCCAATCAGAAATGTTGTTTTATTTTTACATCTAATGATTGCTATATTCAGGGCCTTACCCCATGGAGGATGATTGGGAAGGGTAGCAGAGTTGCTGGTCTATATCTACTGCAACAACCACAAGCTAATGCTGTTGATAGTTTTTCTACCTTCTCAAATACCAACTCAGTAATACAATCAAAGTTCCACCTTTGGCATTGTAGACTTGGCCACCCATCATTAGCTAAATTGCAAGTTCTTTCTAAATCAATTCCAGATGTTTCTTTTTCAAATAAAGAAGTACATACAAATCATTGTTCTGTATGTCCTTTAGCAAAACAGAAAAGATTGTCATTTCATACTCATAATTACAATGCTAGTTCTGTTTTTCAATTAGTACATTGTGATATATGGGGACCTTTCTCAATTCCTACCCATGATGGATTTAGATACTTTCTAACAATAGTTGATGATCATTCAAGATCAACATGGGTATATCTCATGAAGTCTAAATCAGATGTGAGGAGTATTTTCAGTTCTTTCTATAGTTTGGTGTTTACACAGTTTAAAGCAAAAATCCAGTGTATAAGAACAGATAATGGTCCAGAGTTTAACATGTTAGATTTCTTTTCTTCAAAAGGAATTATCCATCAAAAATCTTGTGTGGAAACACCACAACAAAATTCCATAGTAGAACGTAAACACCAACATCTTCTCAATGTAGCTAGAGCTTTGAGGTTTCAATCAAATGTGCCTTTGAAATTCTGGGGTGAATGTATACTCACAGCCACATATATAATAAATAGGATTCCTTCTCCTCTTCTAAATAATCAGTCACCTCATGAAGTTTTATATGGAAAAATTCCTTCATATACAAACTTAAAGGTTTTTGGTTCATTATGTTATGCTTCAACTCTTACTCAAAACAGATCCAAGTTTGATTCTAGAGCCAGAAAATGTATATTCATAGGATATCCTTTTGGTACAAAAGGATACAAATTATTTGATCTTGAGAAAAATACATTCCTCATTTCTAGAGATGTTGTGTTTCATGAAACAGTTTTTCCATTTTTTTCTGAACTTAAATCCTCTTCTGATTCATCTCAAGTTGTAGTACCCAAGTACATTCCAGAAACAATCTCTACTACAAACAGACAGCCCACACCTCATTCTGAAACAGTATCTCAACTAGAGCCTAACATCATGGATTTACTAAACACTGTTTCTCCAAACATACCAAACCAATTCAATATCCAAGATGAAAATCAATTTCCTCACTTGAGAAAATCTACTCGACAGCATAAAGCTCCTAAATATTTGCAGAATTATCATTGTCACCTTGCAACTTCTACCTCCAACACATCTCCTGAAGGTATGCTCTGTAAGCAAGTAAGTACTCCTTACAACATTTCTGATTTTATATCTTACTCAAAATTGTCATCCTCACATCGTGCCTTCAGCATATCCATTTCATCTCAAATAGAACCAGAATTTTATCATCAAGCTGTCCATCACCCTCATTGGAGAGAAGCTATGTCCCTTGAACTAGCTGCTCTAGAATCAAATCACACCTGGACACTCACTGAACTCCCACCAAATAAAATTCCAATTGGTTGTAAGTGGGTTTATAAAATTAAATATAAAGCTGATGGTTCCATTGAGAGATATAAGGCAAGATTAGTAGCAAAAGGATATACTCAAAGAGAGGGTCTTGATTTTTTTGAAACCTTTTCTCCTGTTGCAAAAATGGTGACAGTAAGGTGTTTCTTATCATTAGCTGCAATACATGGTTGGCATCTTATTCATCTTGATGTCAACAATGCATTTCTATATGGAGACTTAGATGAGGATGTTTACATGAAGTTACCACCTGGATATCTTCGAAAGGGGGACACTAGAGTGTGTAAATTGCATAAATCACTCTATGGCCTGAAACAGGCATCTAGACAATGGAATTCCAAATTCACAGCAGCCTTAATTCAACTTGGTTTTCAGCAGTCCAAGTCAGATTACTCCTTATTCACAAGGAAAAAGGGCATTGAATTTGTTGCTTTATTAGTATATGTAGATGATATACTTTTAGCTAGCAGCAACATGGCAGCTGTAGAATCAATTAAAACTGCTCTTAATGATCAGTTTAAATTGAAAGATCTTGGACCTGTCAAGTATTTTTTAGGTATGGAAATTGCTAGAAGTAAACAAGGCATTTCCATATGTCAAAGAAAGTATGCTTTAGAGCTGATAGATAGTGCTGGTTTACTTGGTTCCAAACCAGTAAATTTTCCTATGGATACTCATTGTAAGCTCAGCAAGGAAGATGGGGAGCTAATAGAAGACAGCACAAGTTATAGAAGAATTATTGGAAGATTATTGTATCTTACCAATACACGGCCAGACATCACTTTTTCTGTGCATCATCTCAGCCAGTTTCTTGATCAACCTCGAGTGCCACACATGCAGGCTGCTATGAGAATTCTGAAATACATTAAAAAGGCTCCAGGACAAGGACTTTTTTTCTCAGCATCCTCTTCCATTCAATTAAAAGCCTTTGCTGACTCAGATTGGGCTAGCTGTCTTGACACAAGAAGATCAGTTTCTGGTTTCTGTGTGTTCATTGGAGATTCACTTGTGTCTTGGAAATCAAAGAAGCAGAAAACTGTGTCCAGGTCATCTGCTGAAGCTGAATATAGGTCCATGGCATGTGCAGTATGTGAAATCACTTGGATTACTTCTTTACTTTCAGACTTACATCAAACACTTTCCAAGTCTTCACTATTGTTCTGTGATAACCAAGCTGCTTTACATATTGCTGCCAACACAGTGTTTCATGAAGGAACAAAGCATATTGAGTTAGATTGTCACATCATAAGGGAGAAAATACAAGCTGGCATCATTCGAACTTTACATGTCTCTTCAGTTCATCAAGTTGCAGACATTCTAACTAAACCATTGGGTTTTAATTCTTTCTTTTCTCTTTTGTCCAAGATGAATGTACAAAATATATACAATTCATCTTGAGGGGGACTATTAAGTAACTAGTTCAATTCTGTTAGTTAGTTCAATTCTGTTAATTAGTTACGTTGGCTATAATGTATTTACTTTTATAGCCTTCAGTATTTTACATGTATAAATACAGAGTTGTAACTCCAAATAATAGACACTTCAGATTTTCTCTTCTCAGTCGATGACTTTACTTCATATCTTTCTAAGTTGCAACAATACCAACCAAACAAAGTTGGTCTGCTCCATAGCTCTACAATGAAACTGCTTTGCTTCAGTTATATGTCCTACTTGAATTATACATGGTTGAAAGCTCAGGATGAAATCAAAGCAAGTATTTTGGTCCTTGTGCTCATAACAGAACCTGTTTCACTAATTAGAAGCCTCTGGCAATGATTTAGTGCTTTAGTCTTTATACCTCTGGAGAATGATGTGCAAGTCGTCACATATGATGCATATTTTCTGCAGTTTGTTTGCTGATATCTGTTCAGTAGATCAAAACAGAAGTAACTATCACAAAAACGAGACTGCGGGGGCACAATCATTTCAGGAAAATCAGCAAAGTGCAAGACAATAAAAAGGGAATGAACAAAGAAGTATTAGGGAGGGAAAAACAAGATAAGCCAATTCTCTGTTTCTTCGATGTTTTCGGAACACTAAGCACCATGGTGTCAGATCAAACTGACATTGAACATCATTATGTCATTTGTTTTGAGGGCTATATTACTGCGAAAAAAAATGTCATGTTCGCCTTAAAAAGTTTAATCGCCCGACTGTACAAGATGCATTAGTGTAAACTATCTCGACCTCTACTTTCTACGACTCCAGCTACAAAAGAGTCGCCTCTACAAATACATTTTCATATTTTTTAGGTCAAGTTTTTGGGAGAAAAATAATAATAATAATTACAATCGTGAATATGCAAGTGACATATAATTATTTTAAAAAATGTGAATAAATATATAATTCACATAAAAAAAATTAATTTTTTAATAATAGACTATCATTTTTCAAAATGACCATACGGCATTTACACATTTAATAATTAATAGAAAAAAACATAAAAAAATATTAGTAGGGCTGTTGTAATTTCAGCTATTGGAAGGCAAAAGTATCATTTCTCCTTTTTAAATTTTGGTGAACATATATGAATGGCATTTATTCACCAATCACCATGATTTCTTTGGTTCTCTTGCCACTATTTACACACAAAAATAATTCAAAAATACAAAATCATAAATTATTATATATGGGGCAAAATGGAATGAAAATATATTCTCTCTCAACGGATTTTTGAAAATAAGATGGAGAGGCAGTTAAGCAAAAGATTGGTAGCTGCTGTTTCTTCCGAACATATATAGAAAATTTGACTCGGTCATTTCCCTATTCGACTCAAAGGGATTGTGGGGAAGATAAACCAAAACAAATTAATATTGTGGAGAGTTTTCCTTCGTTAATTTCCTGAAAAACCAGGTTCTGGTTTTTCCGGGATTAAGACAAATTGATAGCTAAGCAGATTGGTTTCTCCATTTCAAACGCTTTTTGTTGTGTCGACCGAAAGTCTTCACGGTGTGACAAATAAATGCAAGATTGTGATGATCTTTCGAATTTGGTGTGGTCAGATTGAGATTAAAGTTGGGAAGAAGGAGAGTAAAATGGCCGGGTGTTTTCATTGTTGCATGCCACAAGAGAAAATCGGCAGAAAATCATTAAAAAGGAGCATTAAGGAATACAGGGACACAAAAACTTTAGCCTCCTTCACTAAGCTCTCATTCAAATCAGGTAAATTTTTCACTTCAATATCCGTTCTTTTTCTCCTCCACAATAAAAAGATGACTTTTTTTTCATCAATATGCATTAAAATTATATTGGAGATATAGAAGGAGGGGGTGGGTGCCTCGTACAAAAAACCCATTACAGCAATTGAGCACTAGGAAGAAAAGAGGGGTAAAATTAAAAGAAAGAGAGAATGTTCATGTTCCTTAGGCTCAAGAATCGCTAAATGCATATTCTCATTCGCTGAGAGAAAGAATGTTCATGTTCCTTATGCTCAAGAATCGATTGATAGAAAGCATTTATGATCGTCTGTGTTCTGGCGCGTTTTGATGGTGAACTCTACCTCACTACCTCCATATTCTCATTCGCTGCAGTGCAAGGGGCTCACGTGTGGTATGGACAGCGTAAACATAGGCGCTGGTTGGATGATAGCGATTCTTGAGTCGTTTGGAAGATCGATGTCTGAGGCGTGTGTGAACTGTTGGTGGCTAAGATCGAGATTTTTCGATCTTAAAGAATGGAAAATTAAAAAAATAAAAATAAAAAAAAAAATACTTGAGAAAACCGTAAGGGAAATTTTAGATGAGTTTGGGTTTTTAAAGAGGAAAGGCATAGAGAGAGAAAGGTAAGGTTGCACAACATGAAAAAGATAGGTTTTTTCCTAAATTTTTATTCGACCAGATAGTATTCATTGATAGTCTCCATCTGTGCACATTTTGTGACTTTGTTTATTTTCTTCTTCACCTATCTGTTATGATTGTGATCCAGAATCCCAATTCGTCAAAAAAAGAAAAAAAAATCCTAAACTTTGTGTAACATGTCCTGAATTTAAGGATGGAGCCATTTTCTTTTTGTTTCCAACACATGGAAGCCTCATCGATCACGTAAGCAATAATTTCATGCAGGTGCAATAATCTGAGATTTTTGGTTTCTTAAGTTATGCATTTTTCTCTTCCTGGCCTTCTCATTGCATGTCATTTGCTATTTACAATGGTATTATGATCTGCTTCCTTCAGATCTCAACAAATGTACTCATTTAATTCAAGTTATATAAACATGAGTAGTAAACCTTAAAAGTGCAGAATATTTGTTAAACATTCTCCCCTGATGTTTATGAACCTACATCTTCATCTGCAAATTTGAAATTTGGAGAATTTGTTTCTATTCTTCGATTTTATGTTTTCCTTTTCTGGGGACTACTCTGTGTTTTTGGAACAACATTTTTCCCCTCCAAATCGAATGGAAAATGTAAATTTGAACATGCTTTTATATTCCAGATAGCAGCAGGAGAAGGTTCATAACGGAAGAGATAAAAAAGATCGGAAAGGGAACTATTTCCGCTAGAGTTTTCACTTTCCGTGAGCTGTGTGTTGCTACTCAAAACTTCCACTCTGAGAATCTGCTGGGTGAAGGAGGCTTCGGGAGGGTGTACAAAGGGCGCATTGCAAGCACAAATCAAGTATCATATTATACAAACAATCATGTTTAGTTTTTAATGATTACAATTCAAATAAAAACAAAGATATACAAAAATTCAGTAACTTTTCATGCCTCATCTCACTCAGGTGGTTGCAGTTAAGCAACTCGACAGGAATGGATTCCAAGGGAACAGAGAATTTCTTGTGGAGGTTTTGATGTTGAGTCTTCTTCACCATCCTAACCTTGTCAATTTGGTTGGATATTGTGCTGATGGGGATCAGAGGATTTTAGTTTATGAGTACATGCCCAATGGTTCCTTGGAGGATCACCTTCTCGGTATGCCCGAAATTACTAATACAAATGTCGTGCTTCATTTTAGATTTTATCATCTCTATTCTCACAAGTTATATAGAATATTTTAAGCAGTTATCGAATATATCGATAACTGCGAGCTTGCTATCCCAGCTGTAATGGTATCTGAGCAACTTTTTTATATGATACACAGATATAGCTCCGAACAGAAAACCTTTGGATTGGAATACCAGGATGAAAATTGCTGAAGGTGCAGCAAGAGGGCTTGAATACTTGCATGAAACAGCTGATCCACCAGTGATATATCGGGATTTCAAAGCATCAAACATACTATTGGACGAGAACTTCAAACCAAAGCTTTCGGATTTTGGCCTTGCAAAGCTAGGTCCAACTGGGGATAAGTCCCACGTCTCCACCAGGGTGATGGGAACCTATGGCTACTGTGCACCCGAGTATGCTCTCACAGGCCAATTGACAACAAAATCCGATGTCTACAGCTTTGGAGTGGTGTTTTTGGAGATAATCACAGGAAGGAGAGTCATTGACAATACAAGAGCAACAGAGGAGCAGAATCTAGTTACTTGGGTATGCCTATTATATTCTAATTTCCCTCCCAAAAAAAAAAAAAAAATCATAGCTTTCTCAAGCATTAGGACTGAATTTAAAAGCTTTCAATGTTGTGATGATCATCATGCTCCAATGGTTACTTTTTTCTGGCATTCCTTTTAGTTTGACATCGAAGTCTCAATCCTCCAAGGTAGCAGTTTGGCTGTGCAGGAAAGCATATAAGTTGAGGCCTTAAAATTGATGATCAAGTTGTTCTTTTTGCAGGCACAACCACTATTTAGAGACAGAAGGAAGTTCACGTTAATGGCGGACCCTTCGCTTGAAGGACAGTACCCAGTAAAGAGTCTGTACCAAGCTCTAGCAGTTGCAGCCATGTGTCTCCAAGAGGAAGATACTACTCGACCTCTAATTAGCGATGTCGTTACAGCTCTTGAATTTTTATCCGTGAACAAGAACGAAGAGGCTGGTGATCAGAAAGACGAAGCCAATTCAGCTTGTCCCGATAAAGAAGAAAGTGGTGGAAATATCGAGTCTCGTAGCTAGATCATGGTATTGTGTGTGTAAAGAAAATGAAAAAAAAAAAAAAAAAATTGCAAATGGTTAAGCTTTTGAACCGTTTCATGAAATCTAGACACGATGCAGGTGAGCTGCGCTGTAAAAAAAAGAAACATAATTTGAATTCAACCCGAATGCCAGTTGTTCTAATGTCATTCTTTTCTCGTTAGAGGTGTGTAATCAGAGGAAAATTTGTTAAATATATAAATTAATATCACTTTACATGATATGATGATATAAATAATTTTATTTATACTACATATTACATAGGTAGTATAATTTAATTAAAAAGATAAGTTTTAAAATTTAATTTAAATTTTACAAATTAAATTATATCATATAAATAATTTGTAATATAAAGAATAATGATAAATACAGTCATTAAGAGTGCAAGCGCTGTTCAATCGTTTTGAAAAATAGTTGAGCCCACTATTAAAAATTTTGATGTGGATCTAATATTTCTAATATTTACTTATTTTTTTTAAAAAGATTGTGCGGTACTTACGTATTCATGACTAAGGTATAACGGTTTAGTTTGGTCCAATTTTGGATAAAATTTGGGACCAAACTAGTATGTACCGATTTTATATTTTTTAAAACCGATTACGCACTGGTTACCCTCTTAAACTGGTACCTCTAGTTTTGATAGTTTCGACCTTGTATGTCGATTTTAATAATATTAGTATATATAATAGTATTAGTTATAGTGATAAGAATAACTATATATTAGTATTTGTTATAGTGATTTAAATTTATTATAACTATATTAGTGATAGTGATAATATTAATATTACTATATCATTATTTCATATATAATTATTTAGTATAGTGATTTATATAGTAATTTATATACAGATTTAAAATATATTACTAATAGTAATATAGTATTAGACTATTAGTATTAGGCCATAAAATGTAAATTGTAATTAATGTACATTATATACTAATGTATATTAGTATTACTAATTTACTAATGTACTTATCAAAAAGAATATATTTAGAATTTATTAGGCCATAAAATGTTATTAATATAAATTTTATAATTAAAGCATATGATCAAATAAATTTTCATATTTAGGATTAAAATTTTCTGTTATAAATTATAATGACATTATCATATATAATTATAATTTATATTATTATATATAAAATTTAAAAGTTTAAAATATACAACATAACAAACCAATCTGATTTGGTCTTAAAAAGTATAGAACCGGAACGGGACCAATACTAACTGATATTGGAACTAAGGAAACCAATCCAAAATCGAACTGATTCCACAAGTCATAGGTCCAATTTTTCGGTTAATTTTTATACCCTCACTCATAGGTTAGAACTGAAATTTAGTGTTTGGAAGGAGATTGACAAAGTGTTTGGTATGTATGAATATAAGTAACAAGTTGGTCAGCTCGCTAGTATTGTCTAATGTGTGTGTATATATATATATATATGTGGGGATGGATAAATTATCTTACATCACACGTTATATGTGTTTTAATTTTTTTGTTTATTTTTATTAAATCAATTGAATTATTTTATTTATTATATTTATGCCATATATTTATTACGAAAAATAAAATAAAAAATTACATATCATATGTGGAGTAGGACTAATAAGTAAAATTATTATCATACATCCGTATGTATATTCACCCACTTTTCCTGACTCTATTTGCCCGGTCGTCAGCCAGCCATTTGCCCGTTAATATTTTGGGTTTTTATTTTTATGTTTCCCCAGCTTCAGGGTTTAGCCGCTCTCTGTCTGTGTCTCTGTTTCTGTCTCTCATGGCGACACCCTGTTCTGCTTCCCTCTCAGACCCGCCAGTGGGTTAAGTACCATACGCAAAATAGGAAGCTCCTCGAACCCTCAGCATATTTACGGGCTTACCACTAAGCGCACCAAGACGGCATCTTGTTTAAGCAACTGTGGAAGCAAGCTGGGCCGAGTTGGAAGACTGATGGCTATGGGGTTATCCCCCCAACCCCGTCCCCTGAACCCGAGACCGTCTTGGGCCTCTTATTCCTTATTTTCCCCGTCTTCTTCCATCTCTTCTTCCTCTTCTCGGTCCCTCTTGTTCTCCTCTAAATCCCTGCACATGTACAGTTTCAATGTCTTTCAAACTGCACTATTTCTGTCATATTACCTGATAGGTTTTTTCTTACACGGGTTTTTAGCTTGTCGATTACCCATTTTCATGTTTTTATTGTTGGTTTCTTGGGTTATGTGGGGTTTTCTTGTTTCTGTATATTTATTTCTATTTATTCCATTGTGCTGTTCCCTTTTTTATTTCATTTTTTTATGCCTTCGGAATTTTCAGTTGGTCGGGTTATATAAAGCTGATTATTTCTTGAATTTCATGTTTGTTGACTTTTCGTCATTTTGGTCATAATCTGAAATTGCATTGACAATATCATATCCTTCCAATTTTAAATTTTGTTTAATATTATTGCTCTAGTTAGGTTCTTCTCATATATACTCCCTGTGTACTTGGGCTTTGCCTATTTCTAGGAATAAAACTTCTTGATTACCAATCAAAAAAAAAAAAAAATTGTTTTATATTATTGGAGTTAACTGTGAGGAAAAGTTAGGGAACGGCTTACTGAGAGAAAGCAAAGCTAGGATTACACGAGAACCACGATTTGATGTTGTTTTGAGACTTGTAACTTCAAATTACGCTTTACTATGCATTTCTTTGCGCAAATTCAAGAATATTCTAGTTTATTTTTTTTAGGTTCTTGATGATGTTCACTTTTGTCCATGTCACTAGTTTCAAAGGTTAAAAAGGACATTGGATAAGATGTTGGATAATTGGTATTGCTCTTTTTGAAAATAAGGTTCCAATAAAGTGTAGTTCTCAGTTGCAGCTTTTAAATGGCTTTGGTGCTAATATGGTCTTAATCCGAATCATTAGAGTGCAATATATTTACAGGCCCTGGAGGGTATCAGTATTTCAATATTTGGATAAGAGACATAAAATTTAAAATGTTCAATAATAATCTCAGGATTTTCCTACAAATTAAAAATAAGAGCACAATATGCTTTGTGAACGTCTTGTTTTTTATAAGTAATAACTTTTTATTAATAAGCACAAAGGCAACACTCAATTACACCGGTCTTTGCTTGGTGAACATTGTAGAATTTCATGTCTCCTTATTCAGCTCTTGCTACTGCACTTTTACTTTATGGTGCGCTAATCCTTAATTTATTTGCATAATTTTAGTAGACACATCACTAGGAAAAAAATGGCAGACCTGGGGGAATTAAATTAAATTTTAGGACATGCAAGCTGATATATTTCACTTAACATATGGGTGGTCGATTGTTGCTACGCTACGATCTCATCACTGCTCAAGATATTCTTTAATTCTGCTCTTTTTGGTACTTTACATGCCAGAAAATTATTTTGTTCCAGTTTATTTTTCTTAATGTCTAATTATCAATTTTTTTTCTTAATGTCCTTGATAAAGTAATATTGGTACTGATATCAGACAAGGAGAGTGCACATTCTACCATGACAAGAATTATAACACTAGATCTATTTGTTGGAGGCTCAGGCACATACCTCCTTGTTATTCCACAGTTAAGATGGTCCCTTGCTACATGGATCGAGATAATTCAACTGGAAGCCTCTTGAAAAAACCAATCATTGACCCCCAAAAGGTAGATAAAGAAGGGGAGCATGTTCTGGGAAATTTTAGTGGACCACTATCTCAGGAGATTGGGGGTAGTAATCCTCACAGACGTGATGCTTTTGCTATGCATGGTGGCTCAAGGGTCACTTTAGAGTCATGGAAACGAGAGACTGAAATGATGAGAATTACAAGGAAACTTGAGCTGGAGGCTTTGAAACGTGTTAGTGATCCACGACATAAAACTTGTAGTCGAGCAAACATATTGTCTTCAAGTGGTGGCATCCTTATTAATACTCCTACCGATCTTGCACCATCTGACTCAGCTTCTGACCTAGCTTCTGCTGAAATAGAGAGTGGAGGAGACGGAAATATAGTTGTGAAAGATGTTAATGGTCTCAAACTTGACCAGTCAAGGTACTTGGAGGAAATAAAAGAAACAAATTCTGGATTAATCAAACCCTCCACTAGTAAACAGGCATATTGCCAGCCAGATCTTCATGAGAGACTAGGCAGCATCTATGACAGTGTTCTTATTGTTGATGATGCCACTGTAGCAAAGGAGGTTGTTGGGATGCTTACAAATAAGTACAGGCATCTTGTCCATGCTTGCGATACCGAGGTATTATTCTACAAAGGTTGCCTCTGTTTTACTATTTTACTAATTACCATGTGATTGTTTATACAATGGAGAAGTACATAATTATCAATATCCATGTATATTTAATAGAGTGCATTTCTAAGCTATTTAGAAAATTTATTATCTACATGCTACTTTATGCTTTTTGATAATCACTTGATTTCAGGTTGCAAAGATAGATGTGAAGCAAGAAACACCTGTTGATCACGGGGAGATTATATGCTTCAGTATATATTCTGGACCTGAAGTGGATTTTGGAAATGGGAAGTCTTTTGTTTGGGTTGATGTTCTTGATGGTGGTGGTAGGGATCTTTTGATTGCCTTTGCTCCTTTCTTTGAAGACCCATCCATCAAAAAGGTATTTTATATTCTTTTGGTTGCATTGCTCCTTTCTAGGAATCGGTATGCTTGCTAGTTAAGTGATAATTACATGTATAAGTATTGAGCAATGGCTTGTGAATGACTACCTTATTATTTCAATTATTATATATGTGGTATGACAGGTTTGGTGCAGTTTTTAGAGGTTGGTGGTTGTGTGAAATTACTTCAGATGGGAAATCTCTGGAAAAGTGGGTTTCACTGACTTCTGCATGGGGGACAAGGCATTTTTTAAAATTCAAGCCACTTGTGAAATGGCTTCCCTGATCTGATGGCCAACCTTTAGGAGTATCCTGTTTTGTGTGTGATACTTTGCTAAGTTGATTGTATTCACTTATTGCCCTTCGATTTTACTCTCTTTCTTTCTCTCTCTCTCTCTCTCTCTAGATAGATAGATACACATTTGATAATTTTTTAGGCAGACCAATCGTATAAAACTTGTGTCATGAGCCAAGGATGTGCTAGCTATATTTGTATAACATCTCAAAGCTCAAAATGTCGATCATAATTGCCTAGATCAACCTACTACATGCTCAATGTTAGACGCAGCAACACCTGTTCTCTTAGGGTACGTTTGGGGAATGAGATGAGATGAGAAATTCTCAAAACTTCTCACAATTTTCTTTCCAAACATCACTCAAACACAAAACACTCTTCAATTTCAAATCTTCAATTTTTTCATCTAATCATTACCTAATCATTACAACTTTTACAAACTTAAAAACAAAACACACAAATCAATACAACTTTTTCAAACTTCAAACCGAAAATAATATTAAAAAATTATATTTTTTTGAGAAAAAATATTAAAAAATTATATTCAAACAATTTTTTAAGTTTATAATATTTTTATTAAACTTTTTCTCTGTCATTTCCCAAAACTCAATAAAACATCTGAACTCAGCCATTTTACTACTATTCGCAGAATTCTGAGATACTCCGAGTGTCCAAACGAGCCCTTAATCTGCTTAATCAGGGTACTGTGCTTGAGGTTTTTCTTTTTCTAATAAAATTTTTATTACATAGCATGTATATATAATATACCTATGTTTTAATAAATTTTTTATTTTGTGGGCCATTGCTTTAGATCTTAATGGCCTTAGCTTCCATGATTTCCTTGTAACTATTTCTAGCTCTTAAATAGGTGTATGCACATGTATACTTCCAGTGTACATGGGCTATGCCCATCCTATTTCAATAAAATAACTTATTACCTATCAAAAATTAAAATAAAATTTTTATTGGTGATGTGATTCCTGCTCATCCACACCTGTTACTTTTACCATTTGATGAATATATATACATATATTGATCACTTATAGATGCACACATTCATATATGTTATACTTTACTCACTATCTACCTGATTACAAGATTACCAAGGTACTCAAGATCACCATAGCCTCCCATTCTCATGGGTTGAAGCTACACTTTTGTTCACAATCTTTATAAAAGAAAATCAGAATTTGAATTCTCCCTGGTAAGATCTGTTTCTTAACGGAGCCAGGCTCGTATGGTATGCCCCTTTGATGTTGCAAATACTTGTTATAGAATTGAATATTGACTGTATTGAACAATTTTTCTATCCCTCTTTCTACCATTTTAATCATACTACGAGAAACTGGTGCTTGAAAATGACAATCCACATCCTTTCTGTAGGTTTGGCACAACTATAGCTTTGATAACCACGTTATTGAAAACTATGGGCTTAAGCTTTCTGGTTTTCATGCTGACACAATGCATATGGCACGATTGTGGGATTCATCAAGAAGAACTATGGGCGGGTATTCTCTTGAAGCACTTACTGGTGACAAGAGGGTTATGTCTGGGGCTGAATTATGCCACGAAGAAGAGTTGTTTGGTAAAGTTTCTATGAAAACAATCTTTGGCAGGAGAAAGCTTAAAATAGATGGATCGGAAGGTAAAATGATCATCCTTTCCCCTGTTGAAGAGCTACAAAGAGAAGAGCGGAAACCATGGATTTGTTATTCTGTATTAGATGCAAAAAGCACACTAAAGCTTTATGAGAGCTTGAAAAGCCATCTATCAAATATGCCATGGAAACTTGATGGAAAACCAGTTTCTGTAAAATCCATGTTTGACTTCTATGAAGAATACTGGCAACCATTTGGTGACCTTTTGGTTAAAATGGAAACTGAGGGAATGCTGGTTGATCGAGCATATCTTGCTGAGGTGGAGAAGGTAGCCAAAGCAGAACAAGTGATTGCTACTAATAGATTTCGCAACTGGGCAACCAGATATTGCGCTGATGCCAAGTACATGAATGTGGGAAGTGATACACAACTACGCCAGCTACTTTTTGGTGGCATTGCAAACAGGTAACACTTCATTATACCTTATGCAAGTGTATTTGTTTTTAAATACATTTGGTTGTGAATGGTGTGGAATTGCAGCCTCTGGCCC
Source organism: Carya illinoinensis (assembly GCF_018687715.1). Classification (NCBI taxonomy): domain Eukaryota; kingdom Viridiplantae; phylum Streptophyta; class Magnoliopsida; order Fagales; family Juglandaceae; genus Carya; species Carya illinoinensis. Next base: position 43,120,450 of record NC_056762.1, on the reverse strand, counting down.
TCTATAGATAAATGCCGACAGTTTTCCTTTAGAGATGCTCAGCATTTTAAGAGTTACACTGGAATCATATACAGAAAGTTAAAATCTCAGATTCCAACACAATGAGGGAAACAATTCTAAAGGTCTACTAAATTGGAATCTTTGACAGTAAAGTATATAGTATTGTAATGTGCTGTAACTTTTTTGAAGGGATACAATAGCTTTCTTGTGGTACAACTGAAAGATTAAAATTTTCACATGCAAAATGACCAATTCCCGATATACTTCAATATTGTTGATACTCATACTCTTTTGGTTAACATGATTTTCTTTTCCACATGCCCCCTGGGGGTGGGGGATATGATATGTTTTTGAGTGTCAAAGGTTGCCGGAATATTACTGGAATTATTGCTCAAGATAGTTGGGAATGGACCCCAAGAGGTCTGCATAATAACCCTTCATGATAATGAAATGCTATGTTTCCTGTGATAAAGTTCATATTCCATGATATTCAAAGGAATAGACTGCTTAAAAGATTACAAAACGTCATGTCTACATGAATTCCTCCTAGGTAAATGGAGTCCCAAGAAAGCATTGTGCCCTTTAACCTTATTCTTTTCTGTTACAGAAAGGATCCTGACGAGTGTCTACCAAATGAGAGGATCTTCAAAGTTCCTAATGTTCATCAAGTGATTGAAGATGGCGAGAAGACTCCCCCAAAATTTCGAAATATTAGGCTGCACAGCATCCGTGACAATCCACTACCAGCTGAGATGTTCACAGCAAGTGGTTGGCCATCAGTTAGTGGTGATGCTTTGAAGGCCCTGGCTGGAAAGGTTTCTGCAGAGTATGATTTTATGAGTGATTCTTTTGACTTGCAACTGGATGACAATGTAGAAAATACCGCTGAAAATGAAGTTTCAGAAAAACAAAAATCAACTGGTGATGTCAACAAATCTGCTTATGGAAAAGCTTTTCTAGCTTTCGAAAAAGAAGAGGAGGGGAGGGAGGCTTGTCATGCCATTTCTGCATTATGTGAAGTTTGCTCCATTGACTCCTTGATATCCAACTTCATACTCCCCTTGCAGGTGATTGCCACTAAGATTTCTTTCTGGTATTGGTTTTTGTATATACCCCTATTTGAAATGTACCAGAGCTCATTAGCATTGATAATTTTTATGTCCGCCAGTATTGCAATTGCCTACCTCATACAGAAGCAGTTAAGAATTCATTTCTTTAAACCAAACTATGGGAGTTGTATGGTTGTTTGATTATGCTCCACAATGTGTTATAGACTGTAAAAGGTGATTGAGACAACAATTACCTCTTTGTATAGTCATTAGAATCAGTGAATTCACTTACACGCCTATGAGTTTGTTTTTCTTTTGAATCCATTTGTTGGAACCCAATATTAGTACAACTAGTATGAGCAGGATAAGGTCAGTCTTATGGCCTTTTTATTCTGTTGACAGCTCCTGTTTGGGACAGGAATTTTTCTCCTGTGGTGTCTGCATTATGAGGGTGTGTTTTTGTGTATATTTTTATAGATGTGCCTACATTTTTTATTTGGTGTAGTCAGTTGACAGCTAGGATGTCTTTCACATGGCACATGCAGGGGGGTGGGGAGCCCCTTGATGTTTCTTATTATAGATTTGTTTTCCTAAAATAATTAGTATAATTGCATAATGACATAATATATAATGGGGTCTTACCCCCATCAACATTTGGACAGTCTTGTCCAATTTCAAATGTGTTCTAGAAGTTATTTTGGTCATTTTTCACTTTTTTTCCTAAAGAGAAATGATATTTGCAGTCGTGGTTGTGCAAACGGCGTGCAGTTGCTTTGAAAAAAATGAATTAATATGTGACCCATATGAAAAAAAGAACTAACTTTTTAATCGTGGACCCCACTCTTTTTCAAAGCGATTGCGCGGCGTTTGCAATTCCACGACTGTATGTAGCATTACTCTTTCCTAAAATAATTAGTATAATTGCATAATGACATAATATATAATGGGGTCTCACCCCCATCAACATTTGGACAGTCTTGTCCAATTTCAAATGTGTTCTAGAAGTTATTTTGGTCATTTTTCAATTTTTTTGAACTCTTTTTTATTTTTATTTTTTTTTTATTTTTATGAGTAAGAAAATTTATTGATCCTCATGATTAGGCATAGCCCAATTACACAGTTGGTATACAAGAGAGAAATAGCTAATTACAGCCTACGAACAAAAAAAGAAGCATACAAGTCATTAAAATTAACCCCCTCTAATACAATAGCCTTAGCCCAAATTAACAAAGATTGGAAAAATAAGTCTCTGATCCCCCCCAATGTGCTTTCTCTATTTTTCAAAAGATTTTCCATTCCTCTTATTCCATACACACCACATAAGACATAGGGGCTCCATCTTCCAAACCTATGCTACTTGATGATTTCCCTGTATTCCGCACCAACAAGCCAAAAGATCCACCACCCGCTTTGGCATCGCCCAAGCAATGTCCAGCCTGACAAAGATTTCATCCCATAGAGCCTTTACCACTTCACAATGGAGAAGTAGATGGTCCGTCGATTTGTCATTCCTCAGCTTGTCTACGGTCAGTAGTTTCCTGTGAGAGGCCAGCCAACCAAAGAAAGCAACTTTTAGGGGCACTTTGCACTTCCAAGGGAAAACAGCGGAAGGATGGGTAGACAAAGCATTGTACAAAGATCTAACAGAGAAGTTCTTGTGTCCAGGGTGTATCCACAACAGTTTGTCCTCCACGTCACACTCCAAATTCAATGCATACAAGGTACTGTAGAATAAAAAAATGTCTCCCACTTCCCAATCTTGAACTGTGCTGATAAATGACACAATCCACTGTAGCAGGCCATTCGAAGAGTCCATAAAATCAGCAATGGATGCTTCCTTATGCAATGCAATTCTAAAAAGAGAAGGAAAAACCTCCTTGAGAGCAACATCACTGCACCAAACATCAACCCAGAATCTGGACCCTTGTTCCTTGCCCCGCCACAGATCTGAAATTATGAATGAAATCCTCCCAGCCCTTCCTAATAAATTTTCACACACCTGCACCATACGATCCACACACTTCATTAGAAATCCAACCTCCCCTAATGCTGCCAAATTTGGCTTCAACCAAGGTCCTCTAGAAAGCGTCACTTTTTTTCTGGTACCGCCACAACCATTTCCCAAGTAGGGCCTTATTGAAAATGTTTATTTTTCTAATCCCCAAACCACCACAAGGTAGGGGGTACAAATCTTGTCCAATTTAATCAAATAGAACTTTTTCTCGTCCCCCAATCCACCCCACAATAAAGCGCTGAATAATCTTTCCATCCTGCCACATCAGCTGGAATTGGGAATAATGAAATATAGTACGTGAGGAGGTTAGATAGATAACGTACTCTTAATAAGAGTTATTCTTCCCCCTTTTTTTCGATAACACCATCCCATATTACCTTGGATTTATGAGGGGCCCCTGAGGGAAGACCAAGGTACTTCATAGGCAAAGAAGAAACCTTATATCCCAAAATTTCAGGCAAGTCTCCGATGTGACCTACCAAGCCAACTGGTTCTAGTTCAGATTTAGACAAGTTTGCCTTGAGGCCAAAAATAGCTTCAAAACAAAGTAAGAGAGCTCTCAATGAACTAATTTGATTAGGATCCGGCTCACAAAGAATTAAGGTGTCGTCAGAGAAGAGAAGATGAGATACATTGATGCTCCCAAATGAAGTACCACCTGCTGAAAATCCGGACAAGAAAGACCCATCCACTGCTACCTCCAACATTCTGCTCAATACATCCATAACTAAGACAAGAGGAAAGAAGATAGAGGATCACCTTGTCTCAATCTGCGGGAGCTGTTGATGAAATCCTTGGGGGTGCCATTAACCAACACCGAGAATCTAGTGGTACTGATACAATACTTCATCCAATCGCACCATCTCTCCCCAAAACCAAATCTGCCAAGACTATAAACCAAGAAGTCCCAGTTAACATATCAAAAGCCTTCTTCATATGTAGTTTGCAAAGGATACTTGGAATGCCGACCCTTAACAAAAGCATGTTGTGGCTTCGAAACAATCTTTTATAAGAAGCCTTAACTTGTTAGATGTCTGAAGTTATCACAATTATTGGTGAAAGTGGGCAAGGTCTGGTGCTGCCCCATCATTGTTTGTCTCTCATTGTGTGTATGTGGATTAGGGTTTCTTATTAGTTTTTTGTGCGCGCGTGTATGGCTAAGGGTGTCTCATTTGTATTGCTATTGAAGTGTAAATGCTGCGTGTGGGCCCGCTTGCTTGTGTGTATGTGTGCATTAAGTTATCCAACTTTCCTCTTTGCTTGTGTGTAGTTTGCATGCTAGCTTTATTTTTTTATTTTTTTTGATAAGTTGCATGCTAGCTTTATTTTCTTGGCATATATCATAAATTAGGGCATCTGCATGAGTAGATGTGAAATGGCTACATAAGTGATTCCCCTACTCATGCAAGAGTTTACATGTGGGATTGGACAAGGATACAGCCCCAAAATTTACCTGTGCATAAGCAAAGATGTTTTGCCTGGCTTAAGAAGTTAGTTTCTTTCTACCACAGGGAATTAATATATCAGGCAAGAATGAGCGTATTCATTGTTCATTAAATATCAACACGGAAACTGGGCGCTTATCAGCTAGGAGGCCAAGTTTACAGGTTCTATTTTTGTTTCTTTACTAATCTTTCAATCAACATACGACTAAAATAGCTCGTGTTTTACTTAAAAAAAAAGGCTCATGTTTTGAATATAGATGTTCGATACTACAAGACCGAAAACAGGAAAAGATCTTGTAACTTCATGTTAATAGAGACTTACGAGTATACTGTTCATGCTGTCTGTAATCAGAATCAGCCTGCTTTAGAGAAGGATCGGTATAAGATCCGTCAGGCATTCATTGCTGCACCGGGGAATTCCCTTATTGTTGCAGATTATGGACAAGTCAGTGACACTCTTACCTTCCGATCTAAAGTGGTTGCATTGGTTTCCATCTGCTGATTGAGCTGTGTGTTCATATTACAGCTGGAACTTCGGATTCTTGCCCATCTTGCTAGTTGTAAAAGTATGCTAGATGCTTTCAGAGCCGGTGGAGATTTCCATTCAAGGACTGCAATGAATATGTACCCTTATATTCGTGAAGCAATTGACAAAAAGCAAGTGCTTCTTGAGTGGCACCCTCAACCTGGTGAAGATAAACCCCCAGTTCCACTATTAAAGGTAAACCATAAAGCTCCATGGCAACAATTTCCAATTCTAAAATGATGCGTTACTGCCAGAGATACATATACTTGATGCCTCCCTTTCTTTGTTTGAAGCATGTAGTAGGAGATATAAAAGTAACTTTGAAGTAGCGAACCAGTATAGTGTCAGAGCCTGTAATTCATTGCACATCTTCCTCTTGTTCATAATTGGGATGGAATTTCATTTACGTTTCTTTCACTTGTAGTAAATCTGGCATGGTTTCTATTCTTAAAACTTCTAGTGCCACTGTTACAGGCCTGTAATTTATTGACTTACATTGTCCAAATGTTATCAAAGGTTAACTCAGAACAATTCCCTTTGATTAAATTATTATAGTTGAGGAAACAAATTGGTTAGAGTGCACTTGAAATGCAACATGTGGTTGAGCAGTGGTGACTTCTTATTGGTGCCTGCCTACAACATAGGTTGCTCGAGTAATTTAGAGTTGATGGAGACTCAAGTCATTGCTACTTATCAAAAAAAGTAATTCAAGTCATTGATCTAAGAGTTGTAGGTCCTTTGTTGCACAGTGATAGAACTTATCTCTGACCCAAACATCCAATCCCCATTACATTTTTTCTTCTTGAATGTTTCAGGATGCCTTTGCTTCTGAAAGAAGGAAAGCTAAAATGCTCAACTTTTCTATTGCATATGGAAAAACTCCAGTGGGGCTTGCCCGAGATTGGAAGGTACTTGAGAACCTACAAGCATGAGGGACTTGTAATGATTTGATTGCCCGGGGCATGATGGTTTTCAATCTTTGTTCCTCAGGTTTCTGTCAAGGAAGCAAAGAAAACGGTCGATCTATGGTACAGCAATAGAAAAGAAGTGCTTGCCTGGCAAGAAGAACGTAAACAAGAGGCCCGTGATAAACAGTTTGTATGCACATTGCTAGGACGTGCCCGCCGGTTCCCTTCAATGGCCCATGCTACCACCTATCAAAAAGGTCACATTGAGCGAGCTGCTATCAATACCCCAGTGCAGGTTCTTCCCTTCTTTCTCACTCAAACATTCATCTCTCTTTTCTCTCTATTGGTCATTCCATAATCTCACCTTCCCCTCCTCTGTACCACAATAATAACACCAGAAGCTCCTGATCTGGAAAAAGGGCCCAGTGTACTTTTCATAACCAATGCTTTTAATTGATGCTTGTCACTCCCAAAAAGTCTTACAAAAGTTCGTATGTACCACATACTAACATAAATGTGTCTTGATTACCTTCTGAACTCATTATTCTAATCCTTCCTTTCTTGCTCTCAACGTTTCATTTTTCACCATGTCAGAAATAACATTGACTGTCATCCTGAGGTGGAGATGCAAACCTCTTCTGAAATTGTTAGCCAAAAAACTTGCAATTTATTATGGTCTCGCTCTCTCTCTCTCTCTCTCTCTCTCTCTCTCTCTGGGTACGACCTTTCATCTTCCATCCCTTGCAGAGGGTTTTGTTCCTCATCAAATTTATAGCGTTGGTAAATTTAGAAAGGATGAATCAGTATTGGATGGTAACAAAAGGAATGATGTTTTGTGGTGGAAGCAAATGGATGGAAGGAAGAATGGTTGGCCTGTTGAGGTGTTGTAGAAAGTTGGAGAAGTTGAAGGGTCTTTGTGGCACGTAAGGGTAGAGTTATTTGGTTGGAAGGAGAGGTTGGAGTCAATGTTGAAGAAGGTAGATGAAGGGTTGGGTTTGTTTATGAGTTTGGACCTAAATTTAGAGGATAAGGAAGAAGGAAAAAAGATGGTGGAGCAACGGAATGGGCTTGTGGGTTTCAATGATAAGTCAGCAGATGGGCCGAATCAAGGCCCAATAAAAAGGCCAGTTCTCTCCAAAGGCTAAGCCTTCATGCGAGATACAAGGCTAAAAAGCTTGAGGGGAAGGGTGGCCTAGCCCAAGTGCTCAGACGGACACTTCGACCTCATAGATAGGGTCGATGGCGGCAGGTGAGTCTCCGAAGGACTCTTCGACAGGGGTCTATCCATAGGTGAATCTTCAGTTACCCTCGATGGCACAGGAGGTTGTGCTTTCTTCACAGAAAGGGATGACAGTGGTAGTCGATCCCTCTGAGGGTGCTTAGGTGGTGTGTTCAACTCCGGCGAAGGGGAGCATTTTGTCTTCCTCAGAGCCCGAGGTTCAGAAGGGAGATTCTCATCTCGGGGTTGGGAGGTTCTCTTCTCAGTCGTGACTAGATCCTATTGAGCTACGTCATGAATGCAATGAGAGGGTTTCAGAGGGGGTGGAAGTGGTGGAGGGAGGTGGAGTTGAGTGGTAATGTCACTGGGTCAATTGAGGAATTTGTTTCTGGGGCCCCTTGCACCCAGAAGTTAAACTTTGGGATGTAAATGTTGGAGGGGAGGAAGAGGCAGAAGCAAGTGAGTTAGGAGAGCTGTGGGAGTTTGATGAAGAAATGGACCTTGATCCATTGTGTTCTATCCTTCTTGAAATTGATTGGCCCAATTCCTCATTTGATTGGGTGATGAGGAAGTGGATGAAATTAATGATTGTGTGGGAATCTCTTGTGTTGGATTTGAGGAACAATTTAGAGCACTTTTAATAGTTATAGAGGTTGGTCAACCTTCATTGGCTAGATCCGCTCTTAAGAAGGAAATGGAATTGAAGAGGTTATTGTGCTGTAGCATTGAAACTTTTCTCAAATTTCATAAATGTATAAAATTCATGAAAGACCTTCATAATATCCTCCCGCACTATATCCCGACAAGAGTGAAAAAAAGCCACTGAAAAACCATCTCGACCCGGAGCCTTATCCCTTGCCATTCCTCTAACCACATCAAGAACTTCATCCTCTTCAAAAGCTCTCTCCAACCATTCTGCACTTGCCTGATCAATAGAGTCAAAAAACAGTCCATCAAGCTTTGGTCTCCATGAATATTCTTCTCTAAACAACTTCTCATAAAAAATTTATTTTCTTTTATTTTCCGATCAAAAAAACTTCTCACAAAAATTGACAATGCAATCCTTAATGACTTCTCGATTTGAAATGATGTTTTCACCATCATGAAGAAATTCAATTGCATTATTTCTTCTATGAAAGTTTTCCATACAGTGAAAAAATTCCGTGCACTTGTCACCTTCCTTCAGCCAAAGGACCTGGGAATTTTGTCTCCAAGAGATTTCCTCCATTAAAGTGATCTTGTCTAAAGCATCAACCACCACTTTTTTTCTCTCCAATTCCTCACTGGATAAGTCCCCCAACAGCTCCCATTCGTCCAAACTTTGCAACTGCTGCATCAAAAATTTCCTTTTATTTGCCTAGTTCCCAAACTCCTCAACATTCCCCTTCTTCAAATCCATTTTTAATGCTTTAAGTTTACCAGTCAGTACAAAGCTCGGAGTACCAGAAAAAGAGTACAAAGACCACCGAATTCTCACTCTATTCACAAAACTCTCAGCCTTCAACTACATATTTTCAAATTTAAAATACCTTAGTCCTCTAAAAGTGCCCCCACTCTCCAACATAATAGGATAATGGTCAGAACACAATCTCAGTAACCTTTTTCTGCCTCAAATCAGGACAACAAACCTCCCAAAAAGGTAGGGGCTGTGCAAATGCAGGATTTTCGGCCTATTAGTTTGGTGAATGGGGGTATACAAGATAATCTCAAAGGTGTTAGCTAATTGTATGAGTTGGGTGTTGGGAAATATTTATCGAAATCTCAAAATGCCTTTGTAAGAGGGAGACAAATTCTTGATTCGGTATTAGTTGCTTATGAGTATGTGGACAACAGAATTAAATCAAATGAATCTGGAATTTTGATTAAATTGGACATGGAAAAAGCGTATGACCATGTGAGTTGGGATTTTCTCTTGTATTTGCTTGGGAGATATGGTTTTGGAGAGAAATGGTATATGTGGATCAAACATTGCATTTTGACATTGAGATTTTCCATTTTGGTGAATGGCACTCCAGTTGGTTTTTTTAATAGTTCACATGGTTTGAGACGAGGAGATCCACTATCTCCTTTTCTTTTCATCCTTGTCATGGATGCATTAAGTAGAATGTTGGAAGCGGCGGTGGAAGGAAGGTACTTGTCGGGTTTTGAGTTGGGCAACGAGAAACAGAATAGCATGAAATTATCTTATCTTCTTTTTGCTGAGGACACATTGATTTTCAGTGAGCCCAATCAAGAACATATTCGATCTTTGAGAGCATTGTTGTTATGTTTTGAAGCTGTCTTGGGTCTCGGGATTAACCTAAACAAGTCTGAAATTGTACCAGTGGGTGCCGTAGGTAATATTTCAGATTTGGTTAATATTTTGAGTGTAAGATTGCTTCATTGCCACTGAAGTATCTTGGTTTTCCCTGGGGGGCTCCTCACAAATCTGTTTTGATATGGGATGGGGTTATTGAGAAGATTGAGAGAAGGTTGGCTGGATGGAAAAAGTTATATTTGTCCAAAGGGGGAAGAATTACTTTGATAAAGAGAACGCTGTCTAATCTTCTTACATATTTTCTTTCACTTTTCCCTTTGCCTGTTGGGGCTGCTAGTAGAATTGAGAATATTTATCGTAATTTCTTATGGGGAGGAATAGGAGAGGAAAAGAAGTTTCATTTGGTTAGTTGGAATAAGGTTGAGGATTGGAGGTGAGAAATTTGAAGTTGTTTAATAAAGCACTCCTTAGAAAATGGCTTTGGAGATATCATGGAGAGAGAGATGCTTTATGGAAGAATGTTGTTGCTGTTAAATATGGGAGTGGGTTAGAGAAGTGTATGGGGTGAGTTTATGGAAGGGTATTAGGAAATCGGAGGAGTTTTCTTAACATATTAAATTTAAGGTGGGGGAAGGGAAAATGATTCTCTTTTCGCACGACATTTGGTGTGGGGAATCAGCTCTTAAATTAGATTTTCCATCTCTTTACAAGAGTGCAAGGGATCAAAATGTTGATGTGGCAGATTACCTTCAATGTACGGATAATAATATTCTATGGAATGTTGACTTTATTAGAGATTCAAATGACTGGGAAGTGAATGTTGTTTCAGATTTTCTGGAAAGAATTTATAACTCAAAAGTGATGCAGGGAAGAGAAGACAGGCTACTGTGGGATCATGCTGGAAATTTCAGGTTTTCAGTCAGTTTTTTTTACAAGGTGCTTAATTGTCATTCTGGCTGTGTATTCTCCTGGAAAAGCATTTGGAGGGTGAAGGTACCTACTAAGGTGGCGTATTTCAGTTGGGTGGTTGCTCTAGGTAAAGTATTGACCGTGGATAATCTTAGAAAACTTCGTTTGTGTATAGCTGATTGGTGTGTCATGTGCAAGAAGGATGGTGAATCTGTAAATCATCGTTTTTTTTTTTTTTCACATTGTGAGGTGGCAAGTCTTTGTGGAATGAGGTTATTGGTCGGACAGGTTTATATTGGGTAATGCCTAAGGAAATTGTGGATCTCCTTGCATGTTGGCGTGGTTTTGAGGCAAGGAAATGTGCTGCTGCCAGAGTGGAGAATGATTCCTTTGTGTTTTATGTGGTGTTTATGGCTGGAAAGGAATGAGAGATGTTTTGAAGACAGAGCGTTCTTTTGAACATCTTTGTTATTTTTTCTTTTCTACTTTGAGTTTGTGGGCTAGGATCTTTATAAGGAATGGTGATAATGTACTGAATCTGTTTCTGTCGTAGTTTCCTGCTTTCTAGTGTGTAATAGGTATTTTCTTTGTATACTTCTTGTGTACTTGGGCTGTGCCTATTCTTCGTAATAAAATTCTTAATAATTATCAAAAAATAGAAATTGTTAGCCACATTGCTTAAAAAACATCAGATCTGGGATTGGTAATATAGATTTAAAACATATTAATTGCTAATGTCGGGATGCTGTTCCTGGATATCCAGTGCCAATAAAAAAAAAAAAAAAAAAAAAAAAAAAAAAAAAAGATATTAATTGTTAGTAGATAAACTATGATATCTCTTCCCTCACCCACTCCCCAGAAAAAAAAAAAATCCTGATCAGCTACTCAGTGGTTTCTAATTTAGGATATTGCAACAGGGTAGTGCTGCTGATGTTGCCATGTGCGCCATGTTAGAAATAACAAAAAATGCACGGTTGAAGGAGCTAGGGTGGAAGCTGCTTTTACAGGTTCATTGCATGCCTTGAGTTTTACATCTTCAGTTTTTTTATTATCTTTTCTATCTGCTTTGACTCGTGGAAGAATTTACATCTAGAATGTATTGCCTGTAAAAGTACCTGCGGGCCAGAGCTACATTATGCCCTTGAAGGGGCCATGGCTCCCCTGAAAAAAGGGGGAAAAAAAAAATCAGTTTTGGCCTTTACATGTGTGACCAATTTTTTAAAATTTTCGTGCCAAAAAGAGAGAAAAAAAAGAGGAAAAAATCTAAATTCCATTTATACTCCTTAATATATCTCCCCAAGATGAAAAATCTTGTTTGATCCCTGTACCCAGTCATGTTTGAAACTTTTAAATTACACTCCAAGCGACCTCAGTAGAATTCTTATGTTGTCCATCTATTCTAAGTGTGCCTTATATGAAATATATTTTTCTTTTGATAAGAACCCTATATGAAATGTTGAGGCTAATTTAAGAGTAATCTTCAACTCATATTTCATTTAATTTCATGTCCTAGCACCATATTTGATTTCCCATATGGCCTCAGTACACGCGTGTTTCGTTGAAAACTTATGGATATTGCACTGGAAAACAGGTCCATGATGAAGTAATCTTGGAAGGACCAACAGAGACAGCTGAGGTCGCAAAGGCCATAGTTGTTGAGTGTATGTCCAAACCCTTCAATGGCAAGAATATTCTTAAAGTTGACTTATCGGTTGATGCAAAGTGCGCTCAAAACTGGTATTCTGCCAAGTAGTCTGTCGCGACAAAGGACACTGGGATTTTGGTCTGAGGTTCTTTTGCCCTTTGAATATGGAGCTCTGTGCTAGCAAACCTTGAGCACAATCTTTGCCAACGATTTATTTGGTTGCAACTAACTTCAAAGGTTTTTTCATTGGAAATCGGGCTTCCACCATAGTAAAATTTTCTGCCACTTTGATGTTGCAATATTTTCAGACTGGCCGGAGTGTGGGGTTGAAAAGAGGCTGCAACTTTGGTGGCTATGTATTTCTGGCGGATGAGGGAGGCAGGCACTAGGGACAAATATGCTGTATATAAGAGTTCTTACCATTTCAGTCAGTTGTTCCCATGTAACTGTATGCACGATAAAGGATTGTGCTTCTCGAAAAGAAACAAAAGCCTAACTCCAGTTACGGAGCATTTTTTTTTTTTTTTTTTTTTGATAAATAAACAAATTGTATTGATCAATAGCAAAGCCAGTGTTACAACACTAACGCCCTAACTAGGTAGGCACATTAGAGATAAGAAAATCATGCATAGCCATGCCATTAAAATCCACAGCAATGGCCCAGCTACAAAGTGTTCTAAAAAATAACAGTTTAAGCTCCTCCACTGATCTTTCTTGATCCTCAAAGGTCCTCTCATTTCGCTCCTGCCATACGCACCACATAATGCATAGAGGGATCATCTTCCACATCTCTTTGATTGGTTTTCTGCCCCTTATATTTGACCAGCTGGCCAGCGCCGCCTCCACTGTTTTAGGCATCACCCAAGCCATATCCAGTCGCGATAATACCTCATTCCAGAGTACCCTTACCGTATCACAGTGTAAAAGGAGATGGTCTACCGACTCTCCCCCTCTTTTGCACATGCAACACCAGTCGGCAATAATAATCCTCCTTTTCCTCAAGTTATCTGTAGTGAGTATCTTCCCCAGGGAAGCAGTCCAAACAAAGAATGATACTTTTGGAGGAGCCTTATTTCTCCAGATTTTTCTCCATGGACAAAACTCCAGTTACGGAGCATTTATTTTAATGATTCAATTTTTGTTGATATTTTTTCTATTTACTTTTTGCTTTCTTTCTTGTAAAGCTCTATGTGGCGTTCAACCCCAACTTCACATCTTTTTTCATTTCTCTGGTGGGTTAACTGGCTGGCTGTATCATCTCAACATAAAACTTTATGAATAAATCTATTCATCATCTCATGATGTAGCATTAAATAATAAGTTCATAAGTGAAATATAATAAATAATCTCTAATCATCTAATGCTATATTATAGGATAAAAAAAAAAAAAAAAGATAATGAATAGCATTACTCGAGATTTATACACCGAGGCCAAGAGAAGCTGTGAACCACCAAGCCAGTGTGATTCAATCAAGACTTACTAAGAAAAACCATTGCAAATCCAACTTCAATCAATAACTCTATTGCATAATGTGCAATCGAAATGTGTTGTTCATTCACTCAAAATTCCATTCAACTTATGCTAAAAAAATGAGATATATACCGAAATACCCAAAGAAAAGTCTGCATATTTAGTACAGTATTCCATTACCAATAGGCTGTTAACTGGAGACTACTTCTGCTGCTGCAGATTAACTCCCCAGGCTGATGCCAACTGCAACAAGAGTTGGTCAGGCGTTGCACCTTCCCAGTCCTCAGGTGGATCCATTGTTGAAGAAGCTTCATTTAAATTCATCACAAGCTCCTTCTTCACATCCATGGGAATACTCAAAACATGGGGTCCATTTTCCAGTACCATTTCCACCAACTGAACACAATGCATAATGAATCAGGCATTTCTCGCCACATGGAAAGAATTAAAATATATAGTAAGGAAACCCTTTGCTTAGAAAGAAACAGTTAGCATGAGTATCGAGTAATAAGAAGTTTCACTAGCTAACTCCGTGAGGTAGAAAACCATACTTTCTTCCCAATCCTCTGGAGTAGAGGTAAAGCTATGGATAAACAGAAAACTAAGCAGGTAATATGTTTGGGAAGTAAGGCTATAAAATATTCATGGGCACAAGCTTGAGTAATTATTAACAGTCTGATCGAGCCATATTTGTGACTCTAACAATATTGCAAAAATGCACTATGTTGAATTACAACGTGAAGCATTTTGGGGATTCTACTTTGACAGTTATTGCAAAACCACAAGTTATTGATTAAGTAAAAGATTCAGATTCTAATGGCCTAAAATTCAACATAATAAACATTGTTAAAAGGTGAAGAATAGAGCTGGGGTTAGAATAAATAAATTTGTGTTTCTTCCACCTACTTAAGGTTCTATCTTCTTCCATCAGCTATATAAATGGTAAGAAACCACGAAGTATTAAGGTTCCCTAAAGCTAAAAATAAGGTTAAATAAAAAAAAAAACACTAAAAATGTTAATATTTTGATAAGTTCAATAATATTGGGTACTGTCAAATTTCGTCTCAAGGAATTCACTAATTACAACCCTATAATTTGCATTCAAACTACAACTTATAGCTAGATAGGCATGGGGGAAATTTTACTTGGTCAGAATTTTCCCCCAGAACCTAAAGTACCACATTAGATGATACGTTGCCAAAATAAAAAATTGATGAAACCTAGCAAGTCAAGGAATAAGAATAGAAAACACAAATTTCCCACATTGAGCAGCTTCAATACGTAAAGATCTAAGAAAAACATACCTGATGAATCCAAGATAAACATAAGTCAAAAAGGTTCTGCTCCGGTAAAAATTGTGCAACAGCAAGCAAGATCTCACTTGCTACTTCGTTCGAGAGTTGGTCAAGCACAGGACCTGATCTGTCCATTAGCTTTACAAGCAAGTAAGAATCCCCTGTAGACAAAACATCAGCATAGGCAGAATCCACATCACCCACTTGAAGAGCATCCATTGCGTTACTCCAAGAAGTCCACACTGGATCCCGGTCATGGCCAACACTATCATCCCCCAAAGCTTCTGCAGTCATTTCAGGGATAGCTACTCTTGCCGTCTGAGAAGTTCCACTGTCCTCCCCAGCTACCCGAATCGCTTCCAGTGTAGCTTCATCCTTCGAGGCCTGCCAAACACTTCTTGCAGAAGGCCCCTCACCAAGCCTAACAGGTCCAGTTCCTTTGTCCCAAGCTCTCCTGGTACCACCCTGATCACTCTCATGTTCCGATTTTGGTGACCTACCATCCATACTACTGCCACCAAGAGCTCTCCTTGAGCCAATCTGCCCATTTCTGGAAGCACTGGATGCAGGAAAATCCCAGGCCTCAGACATGTCAGATCTCCAAGGAGGGCCCCTTCCTCTCATGCTCAAAGTCATTCCATCAGACTGGGGAATTCTTTCTCCAAATGGAATTCGCCCATCACCACCCCTTCCAAATTTGGCACTAGAATACTCGGGGAAACCACTATACTTTCCCAGAGGCCTATTAGAAGATCCCTCAAATCCCATTGCAAAATTACCACCTCTTCTACCAGAGAATATTGACAAGTCCTGTGCCATGTCTTCAACAACTCGCTCAAGACCCCTTACTCTATTCTCTAAAGTTACCATGCTATCATGAGAGCCACCCATGAAACCCTACAAGGTGAAGTTACAAATCATTTAGAGCACTAGCAATGGTTTATTCATCTTCATTTTTGAAGTCAAATTTGAATAAACTTGCCACAATTTCATCTACATTGGTTTATTTATCTTCATAATTTTAAATAACTATGAGCAATCGTTATTCATGTTTGAAGATGTCCTTTTCCTTCTTCAAATATTATTTTATTGTTTTTTCTCTCGTCTCCCAACTCTCTCTTTTCTCTCTTTTTCTCTCTTTTCTTTTTTCTCTTCTCTCTCTTTATTATTTTATTATTATTTGATCAAAAAATACATAATCCAATGTAGGAATTTTTCTTCATATTCAAAATCAATCTTCAAAACATGTAATTTTACATATGAAGATAAAAAAACCATTGCCAATGCTCTTAGAAAATTATGTATGGTAACTATTTTATTGATGCTTAAATTGGTTATACCTGAAGCATGTTCATCAGATGAGCTTGTTGTCTCTCCAGCTGCAATAGCTGCCTCTGGATTGCCAACCAACTTCCTTTGTTATTGATGAAGGATCCTTCAGATTGAGCATCAGTTTTGGAGAAACCCACACGATTGCCAGATGACTCCCTCTGATTAGTATCAATCCTGTCATCGCCATCAAATGCTCTCATTCTAGGCTCTTTTCCATTTACCCTCTCTTCAGGCCACTTATCACGTGCAATTTCATCATGACCTCGTTGTTTAGAATAGGCAGAAGCACTGACTCTCTCTATATTACGGAATTTGCTGTTGGAAGATCCATGAAAATCATCAGATTGGGTATTTTCAATGCGATTTGATCTTCCCCTTAATTCGGTATCATTTGGATCTGGTTCTTCCTCGTTGTTTGCATTCGAAGAACTGACATATCTACGAGGAACAACTACTTCTACAGGCAATTCACCAGAACCCCTTGTTTCAAGTTTCTGGAAGAATTCTGGGTTTAGGTCCTTGTCAGTAAGGGCAGGTGCTTTCTTCTTCAATATTACAACTGCTTTTTCTGAAATGCTACCACCTCTGGCTTTAGAAACAGAATCTGAAGAAGGGGAAGAACCATTAGATAAATTCTTAGCTGCTTGCTCTGATCCCCTTTCACTGGGATTTAGATTTTGCAGACCATTTTTGTCAGACAATTTACCTAGTTCAGGAGTTTCACCATCTGAAATATCATGCACAATGAAAACCAACTAGTGAGAGAAACAATGCATAATTTAATTATCATTTAGAAGAACAAAACAGTAGGGGCATGCCTACCACGAGAGGGTGTCTTGCCATCTGGAGATCCATCTCCTCCTTTGCCAGAAATTTTTTTCCATAATTGCAATGCCTCTGTCATGCTATCTCTAACAGGTTTTATCTGTAAACCAATTAATCTTACATTTACCAACCAATTATGAAAATTTTTAGATTCAAACCTCGTATGGTTTTTCACTTCTACACTTCTACAATTTCAGCAGTTCCTTCATCCAGGAAAATACTGCTTTCAAATCTTTAGGAAGATTTTCATCTCCCTATAAACTAGGGATAAAGGAGAGGAATGAAAAATATGAGGATAGTAACATGTGTTGAGTGTCCAGACAAGCACAGATCATTGCAGTTCACTATATTGGTAAATGAGTGTGTGTGTGTGTGTGTGTGTGTGTGTGTTGTAAATTATTCCATAAGCTTAAATAACATCTTCATCCTCTCTCTCCTGTCCCTAATTTTCCAATTAAGTATAAATTGACAAAAAAGTCTCAATGAGAAACATTAAGCATTGATAAGTAAATTGTATATGAGCTATTTAATTATAGAAGCCCACTGAAGAAAGATTGGGTAGCAATGCCAAAGGCAAAAATATGTTGATCAATTGAAATGTAAAAAACAAAAAGATTATTAGACCTTTTGACCTCCAAAAAAAGAGCTACAGATAGGACAACTGCAGGCTACCGGAAAAGACTAAAAGAGGAAGTCCAAATATTGATCAGAAAGCTACCTTGTCAAAACGGCAAGACTCAAGTGCCGTCAAGGTAGAAGCAGCTTTATTCGAAACCAAATTACTTGAATGCAATGCCAATGCACTCAACGCTTCAGCCGCTGCCTTACGTGTTGCCCAATCTGTATTACCAAGGCATTCATGAATACTTTGGAGCAAATTCTCCAAGCTTTGAGGTGCAATTGCTCCCACCTGTACAAACTCACACCACCTGAGAATTCCTAAGCTTGCTCCTTTTTAACACACAAAATCTGGTTCATACTTTCTTCAGCACCGTATGTACTTAATTGCATAGGCATTAAACAGGCAAGATTTTTACAAATTGATGTTGGGGACAACAGCTTGTGGAAGGAAAACTCACATATAGGCATAACTAACACAAGAAAAATGGAAACATGGGAAAAAGAGAGTAAATGAGGAACGTACCACCCACAGCTTAGTTGGTGGGGGCTAAAAAAAATAATAATAATAAATAGAACAAATTTTTAATTTTCCCCTTGGCCTCGTTTATATTTAGTAACATAGGCCCCATTCAGTCCAATATTTCTCTTTCAGCTCAGTAGAAAATGAACTTAGGTACATTGGGCTCCAAACAATAGAAAGTCTAAGGGACGGAATCGAATTATTTTCTTTGCCCATATATCGTATTCTTTCAACAATCAGGTATAGAATCCTCTCCCGGTTGTACATTGCAAATCATCTGCCGCATTGTTACTTTGTCAACAAATTATTATCCAAATTATGTTCCACTAGTTGTAAACTACGGTGGTTTCAATTCCCACATTTTTCCTAACGAATGAAACATACACTCAACCCATTTCAACCACATTCACCCACGAAATCATCACAAATTTCAACCAGAATCACAAAACGCACCAGATTTCAATTAAAATTATCCCAAGTCTCTCTATTCGCCTACGGATTCCCGTAACGTACATAGTACGTAAATAAAGAATCTAACAAAGAGAAAATGCGGCATGCAAGCAAGGCAAAACCTGAGACAGGCTGACGACGACGGACAAGAGCGAGGCCTTGGACAAGAAATTGGGATTGTTAAGCAAGCGGCAGACCCTGGGGCAAAGCTTCTGGAACGCGGAGATGGGGGGTGGCTCGGAAGCGCACTCCACCATCTTGGCCACGCACATGGCTGCACCGGATTGGACCCCTTTGTTCTGCTCCCCCATGGCCTCGAACAAGGGCCTGACGAAGAGGCCCACCACACTGTCGTTGCCGTTAACACCAGCGTTCTTGAGGTAGAGAGCCGAGAGGGAGCCAATGGCGTCGCGACAGGCGTCCCGGACGGCGGAGTCGTTGTCCTTGAGGCGCTTTACGACGTGGGCGATGATCTTGGTGAGGTGGGCGGAGGCAGCGTCGGGGTGGGAGGAGCAGGTGAGGGCGAGGAGGCGGAGGGAGTCCTTGCGGGCGGAGGGCTTGGGGTCGGAGGAAACGGCGTCGTAGAGGGAGTTAAGGAGCATGGGGAGAGCGTCGGGTGAGAGGGAATGTATGGTGGACTGGAGGTCATCCATGGCAATTTGATGGGTGTCCCGGTCGGAGAGCTTGGAAAGAGAGGTAAGTATCTTCTGCTTAAGCTCCACCATGGCCAGGTGGGAAGAGAGGGAGGAAGATCTCGAGGGCTGGGACAGATTGGGGGATTTGAGGGGCTTTGAAGAAGACTTGGGATCTTGGGAACTCATGTTAAGAGTGGTGCCTGCAGAGAGTTGTAAAGGTAAAGGAAATGGAGTTTGGTCCGCAATTATTTTCAGTTTGGAGTGAAATGAGAGCTATTCATACATATGATTACATTGATGGGCGAGTGTGGGTTGGGTTGGAAGAAAAGGTTGAGAAAGATGCGAGAGTTTGGGTGAATTGGTATAAAATACAGCAAAAGAGGTGGGGAGGGTGTTTTTCCGAGGATTTGAAAAATGGGAAGAGAGAGAGAGAGAGAGAGAGAGATCTGGGATTTCAGAGTGAAAACGGAGGAGGAGAGGTGTGGGGACAAGGTGGAGGGCAGGAATCACAGTGATCTTGACTCTTGAATCCTTTGCAGAGAAAAGAACATTCTCAATACGAGGGAGGAAGGGAGATAGATAATGAAGACAGAGAGAGGACATTTATTTTCATTGACGATTGGATAATCTGGAGTTCGATTCAAAAAGGAGCATCTGATTGGTATTTGTGTTCGTTTATTATTTGACAAATTCTAAATTATTAATATTTTTTTATATATTTTATAGATGTGGTCTCCATGTCTCCTTCCTCATAATGCACCGACATTTTTATTAATTTATATATTAGATTAAAATTATTTTCAATTTGCTTATCTTTCTCACAAATAAATCTTTAAAGTTAAAATCGTGATAGTCTAATTGATACGAGTCGGTATTTCATAATTTTAAAATTAAGAATTTTAATAAGATTAAGAACTCGTATTTTCTTAATATTTAGCGTAAATAAATAATATATCTTCTGCATTTATTTGCAAGTAAATAATTTTATTAAATCAATTTAATTTGCTTATCATTATAATATTTCATTACATTAGAGTGAAAACGATTTGTATTTTTTTTAATTATTACTATTATTATTATTGTGAGCGGAGATAATACTAATATTATAATGTGTATATATATATAAATGTTACATTTAAAGCAAACAGTAGTGGTGCATGCATTCTTTTCCCATGACATGGACATGGAGACCAACGTAGTCACGCTTTCTCACGAGTTCTTTCCTCTCGTCTCTGGCGCCACACACAATACACTGATCGAATTCAGTATTTTTAGAAAATCCTATGGGCTTTCTAAGGACCAATAACAATTCGGCCCAATATCAAGTTCAAATGTGCAGGCCTTGGGTGATAAGCCCACTTTCAAAGGGCGTCTTCTGAGAAAATGAGTGCAAAATCATGATCAATTAAAATTAATTTGTTGAATAAAAAAAATATTTTAGTCATTTTATAAAATAAATTCATAAATTAATATAATTTAATATAATACATCATATTATAAAATAAATTTAACATATCATATAAATTAAATCAATTTGTAAATTTACTTTTATAAAATTTTAACAGTAACGCTTCTCTTCGCATGTCTTTGTAATTATTAAAGAAATTAATTTTAATTCATCATTCAAAATTTTTCATTTTACTAAGGAAATACAGACTTTTTTAACTTAATACATGTGATTTTCACTTTTGTTGAGAGATATCAAATATTTCTAAAAATAAAATAAAAATAAAAAGTCATGACAACACTTTTTAATAACTTTTAACGATGTGTTTTGTTGAACTGAAGCGAAACTGCCTCGATATTACATGGCAAAATATGATTGATTAAAAATTGAAAAAGGCCGAAAATACAATAGTTAAGTGTCAGATGATGAGGCCCACTGGGCTGACCGGTTTGCGACACTCCAAATAAGACAACAAAGTTTGTATAAAGTTGGATTAAAATTGGATTTAGGAATCTTCTTGAAGGCGATAATTTGCAACAAAATTTTAAGATCCAAGAATTGGGGGTTTGTCTCTTTGCCGAGTCAGGCAGTTTCAATTTGTCATCTTCAAGCGCGCCTGGAGCTCAAACTTTATGACCCTTTGCTTGGTGGGTAGGCTTCAAATCTCATGCCTTTTGATCTGGAAAGTGTTTCATGGTTTGCTCTTACCATTTCTGGTTGTGGGTACTGATAATTCGAGGTGGTTTCAAACTATTCGAGGCAGTTTTGTGAGATGTAATGCTAAAAACACCGAAATTTATCTTGTTTGATCTAGACTTAAATCGCCGTTATTGGGTTATTACATTTACCATAGGAAGTAGAATTATATGGTATCTTGAGTTTTCTTGCTTTGATATCAATGGCTGCGGGCTGTGCTGTGTTCACTGCCATTTAATTATTACGGTTAAAGTAGGTAGAGGTTTTCCTTCTCTCCCATTGACCAGCATTTTGATTGGATTTGCTCAACATTCTGCTTGTAGTTGATTTATCTATAGATATAGTGTACACATGAACTCTTAATCTCTAAACCACTTCCTCAATCAGGTTTGATTAGCAGAATTTGGTATGAACTCTTTTTTTTATTTTTTTTTTGGGTGTGTATGTGTGTTGCCTTAAAGTTTGCAGCTTTCTAGTTGAATTGAGATCTGCTTATGCTTCAATCTATTGCTACCCTGACTGTAAATTATATTCGGAAACTGCTAAAAAATGTATTGGTAACTACTTTGATACAAAGAAATTCAAATTTATTTCATACCATTGACATCTATATATGTTGTGGTGATCTTATTGGCAGGCTATATTTCTTGGCAAGTGTTGCAGATATAGAACTTCCCTGCTAAAAGATATCTGCTTAGACCTTTGTTTGAGACTATAGTAAACATGGTTCACACGTTAGAAACTATTAAGGGTGGTGGAGGATCCATCAAGGTTGGTACCATGGGATCTATTAGTTCCCTGATGGCGAGGGAACTGGATTCCATTAAATCTGCACCTCAGATGCCCTTATCTTCCCGGACCAAACGTCAGTTAGTACCTGTTTCAGTTCCCTATGGTGCTACAACTCCTAAAAGACTACAGCCAAAAAAATCATCTGACGAGCCAAGCAGCAACTACATTGATCATAGAAGCATTGATATTACCAGGAAAACAAACGGCTACACTAGAAATACCCATCGAATACCAATGCTCATCTCTGATAGTATTACTCTTGATAGAACTCCTAGTAGGGGAAAAACTGACAAGAAAGCATCTAAGATAGTTGAAATTGTGGATATAAAATGTGGGAACCGGGATAGAGCATGGGCTAGCCCCATAACAAATCGTCTCAAGAAGCTGGGATTCTCAAAGCTATCTGAGAGTGTTATCTAAGCTAGCAACTTCTTCAGATCTCATTTAAGGTTCTTGTAACTGAAACCAGAACTTCCAACTGGTTGATTGTTGTCCGAAATTTCCACTGTAGAACATATACTTGGTATGAGCATGCTGCGTTCCTTTTTCTTCTTTTGCGTTGCTATGTCAGATCCAAAAGTGGGTCTGGAATGACTACTAGAAGAGGCCATGGTCTGGATCTCCGATGGTGCCTCGAGCACCTATTTCTACAGGATTCTGTGCCTTCATTTCTTCAGGGACCTTCATGGCCTTGGTGCTGGATTGACACACGTTTTGTTTGGTTTGTGTGAAGGAGGCTTGTGGATGAAGAGAGGTGGGTTTGGGTCTCATCTTGGTGGGGAAGTTTTGAGTCTAAGTCATTTGGTTTTGCATTTTTACCTGGTGATTCACATGAACTCTTTAACTTATGTTCTTCATCTTAAATAAAAGATCAGCAGATTTTCCCTGATTGGAGAATAGGAGGGTGACGTGGTCATCATATTCATGTGCTTGCAGTAAAAGCGTTTAATTTGCTAACCACTATACCTTTTTCTAACCACTTGGTCTCCATTTAAATGTTTACTGTATACTTGGGTTGTGAACATGGATTATGATCAGGATTCAACTGGGGCAGATAGTGCTGCTTCATGTTAAGTTGTTAACTACCAAGTATATTATGGCTTTCAAAATTAACACGAGGTCTCCCCACCCTATCACTATCATATGATGAGGTGAGGCTCAGAAGAAGGTATAAGTGCTTTCATGTCCATTTTCAGTAAGCTGTTATTTTCTTTCCATGTCTTCAAGGCAAAAGAAGAAGATGCTACCCACTTGGGTGAAGCAACTTGAGTACTTTCTATTAGGGGAGGACGTTTAGATGATTTCTTCTGCCATGTGTTTCTGTTTGTGGCATTCTATTGCGGTTCTAAAACTGTCACAGGAATGATATGATCGAAGTTCATTCTACATACCATGTAAAGAAATTAAATTCTTTATTTTTTTTTTTCAATTTTTGGGAGCATTCAAGTTCTCGGTTCTCATTAAACCGGCTGGGTAAAAGAAGTAAATGAAAGAAGAAACTAGCTCAGAATTTGGTAAGCCAACTGCGCCAATATATCTAAAGTAGGCGGTGGATAAGTTCAGACTCTCATAACAACGAAAAGCAGATGAAAAATGTGAGGTTGGCAAGGAAATGTGTTTAATTCCTTCAGTTTTGCTGAACGCAAAAGGTGCCATTGTACTCTTGGCAAGGACTGTTCATTAGAAGGTGAAAGAAATACTATCTATTGTTGGTTGTGGTCATGGTCAAACTCAAAAAATTGAACATGCACGACCAGTTTGTAACTGCCAACTCTCGCCTATCATTTCTGCAAATGGAAATACCTTTTTACCTTTGTTTTTCCTATTATTAGTGTAAAATGGTGAGCAAGTTGGAAGTTGGAAGGGATGATGCAGGAACTTTTGGTACCAGAGTCAAATGGTTAAAGAAAAACCAAATAACAGTGTTGTATTACCATGGCAGTAGGGGTGCTACCTGCACCCCCGGCGTGGGGTTGATCCCTCCCCTCACCTGCTCCTGCATGGGGGGGGCGGGGGTGTCGGGGTTGGGGTTGGTACCCCTGCAATCTAACATCAGGATGCGGGGGCATATTGTAGGGGCGGGACCCCCTTTGCATAGCCCTACGCTTTTGAAAAAAATAAAAATAAAAAATCAAACAAAAGAACAAAAGAGAAAACACAACAAAATATAAATTCACACAAAGTCTACAAAAATCTAAACTAGTAAAAAATAAACCTGTGTACTCAAAGAGGAGGAGCCATAGCAGAGGATGAGGGTAGAGTGAGATTTAGGGTTAATTTAACCAAACCCCAACGCCCTCCCCCCCCCCCCCTTCCCAAAAACAAAACAAAAAAAAAAAAGACATTTTCAGCTTTCATTTTTTTAAAAATTATTACTAGAAATTTTTTCTCTCTCTCTATCTCTCTCTTTTTTTTTTTTTTTTTGTAATGTATGGTTCTATGTATATAAGTATTTGGGGTGCAGAGGTGGCGATAGGGCTCCGCCCAACCCTATATGGCAATGTGTGACTTAGGTTCGATATACCTTTCTCTCAAACTTCACATTTATCAACTATTTAAGCCAATAAATAACAACTTTGGAGCATGGTTTTTTGTTTTGTTTTTAGTCTCCATCTCATATTTCTCATCACAATTTAGTCATATGTAGAAGGAAAATTCTTTTTACAAGCGAGTTTGCATACCAAATCGTGCACCAATACTAATATATAAGACATCCATTTAATGAAATAATATGAATTGAATATGAAAATGATTTTAAACTAAATGGGTGATTCTACGGACAGGAAAGTTTGCGTAGGAAATGTGCACGAATAAGTAACTTTGCCACGTCAAGTATAACTTAAAATAAAAAACAAAAAAAAGAAAAGAAACAATTACCCGCGTCGTGCAAACTGAACTGGAAAAGCAAATTCATAAACTTGTTCATAGTTTCCTACCTGTAGAAAAACTTCATTTCCTTTCTATTCACATTCGTCTCCTTCACTCCCTTTTATCTCCAAAATACTGATTTTTGCAATCCCTTTTCGAAACCCATTCAAGTTTGTTTTTTCTCCACTACCCGTTCATTGGATGGGCTGTGCTGCACTCCTCCGCCACCAACCCCACCTTCATCAGATTTTTTGAATCTACCTCCACCAGTAGTCTGCATTGGCGTTATCTTTGGCAGCTTTGAACACTTCACCTCATCCACCAGCAGTCGGCATCATCTGTGGTAAGTGGGTTCATTTTCCCCAAATTTTATTTTCATAAAGTTGCTATTACTTCTCTGGGAAGTATCCTGTTAAGCCCAAAGAGTTCAGTAAAGGTGAAAAGGATCGGTGATTTTGACGATGATGGGAATACCTGTAGTGAGCAAAAGCAGTGATAGTGGTTGGGTTCAAGCAAACTATACATAGCCCATGTACATCATGGGAATACAATGAAACAGAGCTCTCTCTCTCTCTCTCTCTCTCTCTCTCTCTCTCTCTCTCTCTCTCTCTCTCTCTCTATATATATATATATATGTTTTTGTCTATCTCCCAATTGGGGTGGGTGCAAGCGTAAAGGTTATAACTACAGCTTAAAATTTTACAAGCAGGTTAAGGTGATAAACCACATTTTTTTTATAATTAAAAAGACAAGGTGATAAACAACATTTTAGGTGAATGTTAATTAGCTGAAGTCCAAAGCTTGATTTTAGGACGCGGGTAGATGCTGTCTATTTTGGACATAACTGGTTTCATCTTGCTTTTAGGTGCCTCATTCCGGTCATTTCTTGTTTAAGCAAAGGTTTTCTCTATCATTGCCTTCCTTTTTTCCTTGATGAGTAGGTGAAAAAGTTTTTAATAAAACATCCATGGTTTGGTCCCATGGAATTTATTTATATAGCAGATGCACTTCTAAAAAAAAAAAAGTATATCCTTGTAGCCAATGACTACTAAATTATGTTTATTGAATTATGGTCATGCATCTTTTCTCTTCTAATAAATTTAGTCAATCTAGGCGCTTAAATGAGGGGAAGAAAAACTCACATAAAGAAATATGTATGGCAATGAGCTTATTTTGTGGATGAATAGAATACAAGATACAGAGGATAGATTATTCAATAAAAGAGAAACTAGTAATGACTTTTTGGATTTATTGATCTTTTCATGTACTTTCTCTTTCTAAAAATTTCCTTACGTGGCTCAATGGAGCTTACTCACTAATGTGCAACTCATCATGCACCTCATTTTACGTCATCATAAAAATTATAGAATTTCTTCACTTCTTTCATTAAGTAATAAAAATACTTGGGAGCAACATGACCACAAGAAGGTGGGCGTGTCGGAGTGGTTATAGGGCATGACTCGAAATTTTTAATATATAGAGACATATGACTTTTCACATCTAAGATATTATCTTACTCTAATCTATGTTGATCTTCATCAGTTTCTCAACTCTAGAGATTTTTTCTCACTTCAACCTTTTTTTGTATTGAAATCATGAAGGGTAACTAGAAGAATTATTGTTCCCTGCTTGGATCAAAACTGCCTTAAAAATTACATGGACTCATTTATATGGACTACTCAGGTGATAATTTTATTCCATAAGTAGTGCGGTTATTTTTCACCATGTTTTTAATCAACATGGATTTATCTTGTGGGTGTAAACTGCAGGAAAATCTACTGCCCCCATTTCACTCATCAGTTAATCCTTCTATTGGTTCACACTTTGCAAGTTCAAGCAATGTGAAAGAAATTCAAAGTGTCACACCTGACTCTAGCGAGGTTGAAAGTTTGTCTACGCCCACTGTTCCTGATGCTGTTGAAGTCAAAGATGACGATGAGTCCGGAACACAGAATACAGTGCATACTGAGGCAGATGATAGCATTGAGGAGCCCAAGTTGGGGATGATGTTTACATCAGAAGAAGAATTACATTCTTATTATAAGAAATATGGAAAACAATGTGGTTTCGGAATAAGTATACAAAGTAGTAAGAGGTATAAGGATGGGACTCTTAGATATATCACACTCGGTTGTGCCCGTGGAGGGAAGGCACGGAACCGGACGTCAAATGTTTCGAGGCCACGTCCGACATCAAAAACAGAATGTAAGGCAAAGATAAATGCTACGTTTGTTGATGGGATGGTGAAAGTGTTGAGTGTACACAATGAGCACAACCATGGCCTAAGTCCACAGAAATCAAGGTTCTTTCGCTGCAATAGAGAAGTGAGCGAGTCTGTGAAGAGAGTCTTAGATACAAATGATCAGGCCGGGATCCGAATGAATAAGAGTTTTGCCTCTCTTGTGCAAGGAGCGGGTGGGTATGAAAATTTGCCATTCTTAGAAAAAGACTGTCGTAATTACATTGATAAGGCACGTCACATTCGAGTTGGGAAAGGTGGCGCTGGAGCTTTTCGTGATTATTTTGCTAGGATGCAATACAAGCATGATGGGTTTTTTTATTCTTTGGATTTGGACGATGATGGCAGGTTGAGGAATGTTTTTTGGGCAGACGCACGGAGTAGGGCAGCCTACAAATATTTTGGCGATGTCGTCACTTTCGACACCACGTATTTGACAAATAGGTATGGGATGCCCTTTGCACCGTTTGTGGGTGTAAACCATCATGGCCAATCAATCCTTTTGGGGGCAGGATTGATTTCTAGTGAAGATACTGAAACGTTTACATGGTTGTTTGAGACTTGGTTGAATTGTATGGATGGTAATGCCCCGAATGCTATTATCACAGATCAAGATAGAGCAATGAAAAATGCCATTGCTGTTGTCTTTCCAAATAGCCGACATAGATTTTGCTTGTGGCACATATTAAAAAAAGTACCTGAGAAGTTGGGTTCCCACAATGCATACAAAACCGGGTTGAAAAGTCATTTGCTCAAGTGTGTGTATGACTCACAGACCATTGAGGAGTTTGAGAAATGTTGGGATGTGTTAAATATGACATACAACTTGCAGGAGAATGCCTGGTTGCAATCATTATACACAGAACGTACTTATTGGGTACCGGTATTCCTTAAAAAAATTTTCTGGGCTGGAATGAGTACAACCCAACGAAGTGAGAGTATGAATGCTTTTTTTGATGGATACGTTCATGCTAAGACAAATTTAAAAGAGTTTGTCGATCAGTTCGATAATGCATTGAGGAAGAAGATTGAGAATGAAAATGGGGCAGATTTTCACTCATTCAACTTCAGAATCCCACTCGTATCTGTCTCTCCATTCGAGGAGATATTTCAGGAGTTGTACACAAACTCTAAATTTAGAGAAGTTCAGCAAGAAGTAATGGGGATACTTGGTTGTCTTCCAATTTTACAACAAAAGGATGGTGTAATTGCAACGTATCATGTAGAAGATGATGTCCGCCTTGATGGTTTCATCAAACAGGTTACCCATTCTGTGTACTTTAATGAAGTTGAGTGTGAGGTGAAATGTTCATGCGGATTGTTTGAGATGAGAGGTATATTGTGTAGACATGTATTTGCAACTTTGAAGGCTAACCGAGTTCGTTCGCTGCCTAAGAAGTACATATTGGACCGATGGAGAAAGGACATAAAAAGAAAATACACTCTGATAAGTAGCAATTATGATGTAGTTGATCCGAGGCCAGACGTGAGTAGATTCTCACGTATAATGAAGATATGTGGTGACGTCGCAAGTAATGCAGCTTCATGTGATGAGTATGCTCAGGATATGATTGACAAGTTGTATGCAATGAACGAGGTCTATCTCAGCAACAAGCCGCCAATCCAAAATTGTTCCAATATTGTAGTTCCAACTGTAGATACAACTATAGGTACAAGTTCAAAGAAAGTAATTAGTCCCCTTGTTGTGAGAGGTAAAGGTAGACCACCATCTTTGAGGAGAGCTTCTATAATGGAGAAAGTGTGCAAGGCCAAGATGAGAACGGCCAAACAAAAGGGAAAACATAGACAAGTAATTAATCCTTAACTTTTTTTGCTAGATTTTGTTTCATTGTTTTTTTTTTTTAATGTGAAATGGTTTTTTTTTTTTTTTTGTAGCCACGTGGAGGAGATACCGAAGTTGTTAACACGTGTAGGAATTTGTTTGGCGAAGCATTGGTTGGGACACAAGAGGGTGTTCCCATTCAGGTATACAAACTCTTCATATTTAAATTATATTTCATTTTTATTTTTATTTGAAAGTAATCAGGTTACTTCATCTATTTTTTTGGTATTAGCCATGTGGAAACATCCCCGAGGTTTTTTGCCCTAGTGGAACCCAGTTTGGCGAACCAATGATTGCAACTCAAGAAAGTATACTTAATTATTCCATTTTGTTTCATCTCTACTTCAAATCCTTAACTTGATTTTGTTTCATCTCTAGTTTATAACTAGTAAACTTTGTGTTATTATCTTCATAGATGCATCTTGGGGTGGATGGAACACAACCGGATAATGAGGATGGAGCACAGCCAAATCTTGGGGATTTTGGTTTATGATTTTGAGATCTATTGAGGGTATTTTCATTTTTCTAACATACAATGTACAAAGTTCCCATTAAGTGGGGCTTCTTTTTGATTGTATGAAATACATGGTTATTGATATGGTAATATCACGCTGGATGTATGCTTCTTGTCTTCCAATTTCAACTTCTTTGTTGTGGACTTCCAACTCCCTCTTCACAATTTCTTCCATTCTTTTTTGAAGCTTTTCCTCCTTCCGATGCAAGTTATTGATTATAGAGTCAGGTAATCAAGCACAGTGCATTCAGTCATGAGTTATTTATTATATATGTTGGACTTGGACAATGGATCTGCATCCATATCTCCGAAGGCTGCATAAGCTAAAGGTTGGTTAGCTCTTGCTTGATGCGAAAGTTAGCCATTGATGATTTACCCATTCTACCATGTAATGCAAGTAGCACCTGCATTGATAATTCAATTGGATAAGCTCTTTATTTTTTAAAGTTGCATGGGTATCTGCACAGGTTTTCACATAGTATTCAGATGAAACAAATTTTACTCACTACTAGATTCTGCCATTGTGACCTTGATTTTTATGCCCATCTTGTTAACCTGTTATCAACAATATAATTGTGAATTGAACAAAGAGATTTTTGCATCATGCAAGGATACAAAACCTAGAAAAGAAGAAGATAGAACCTTTATTTTCGCCTCACAAAATTTTGGTTTGATTTAAAATTTTTTGTTTAGGACAACTTGGAAAAATTATGGACATGCAGGTGATAGCCTAGAGGTAAAAAAAACTTCACAAACTCAAGAAATTGCAGTGTGCAAATGCATGCATAAAGACACAAAAAGAAAAAAAAAAATAGCGAGCGCTACAAGACAAATTTTCAATATGGCTCAATCAATTGCCACATGAAATCCACTATCCAAAAACATTAATTGTGAAGGACAATAAAAAAATGGAGCAGCTTTATCCACCATTACAATAGTCTAGGACTAGGACTATACATAGAGATAAAAGACAGAGAACCCACTCTCAGATCTCACCCACTTTCAGATCTCACACCTACGTGTACACATATATTTTGTATAAGAGGAGGAAGTGGGATATGCTTGGAAGGGAGATTGAATGTGGTAAAGATCAAATTTTCCATCATTCTCATGGCAACAGTTTTGATTCAGTGGTAAAAGTAATTTGGGTGCTTGTGATGGAGATGCAGTGGGGAACAAGTAGCATCTATATATTCCAGCCCCAATAAAAGTTAACAAGGCACTTCTCAAATAATCCCCACCCCAAGAACCCAGCTTGGGTATGTATATTCCATCCTCAAAAACTCCAACTTGAATAAAAATCTAGGATTTTCACACAAAATGTTGACATTGATTAGAGTTGACTAGAAGAACCACCAATAAAGAGTTCATGGCAAACATGGTGGCAGGATCTATAATAGTGGACCAGTCTCAGTCAAAGCAAAGCATCTAAAGACTTTTTGTTATAAAATTTAACATATAGTACTGAACCCAATAGAGAGTTCGGTTATAAGCCATTGATGATTTATAAGCCATACATCATCAATATATATATCACGATAATTTTATTCACCAGGGTCTGCATAATGCAGAACCGAAGACCAGTCCCACCATGCCTGAAATTAGCAAAAGGTTCAGAAATAATTTTCATCGACAGATTTCAATTTCTAATTTTTTTTTTATCAATGATTTATAGTTTTCATCATATGGATTATCTTTATTTTGTGCTAGCTCAAGAACAGACAACAGGCCGCATGTTTATACGGACTCCCACTTGCTTGGATCAATACCTAAAATAGGACAGAACCCGAAAGAGTTGGTTATACTTTGTTTCACGAAAAATTGTTAGTTCCACCATTCAATTGAACAGAAATAGGGAAAAAATGCAGCTCATAATTTAGGAAAAATTGCTCATAATCCAAACCCAACGTGAACCCCTTCGCCTAAGAACAAACGGAATCAACCTGTGTGTGTGTGTGTGTGTGTGTGTGAGAGAGAGAGAGAGAGAGAGAGAGAGAGTACCTTTGCAGGATTGAGATGTCTCTCGGGTTGCGACACAGAGGAGGGAGGGAGATGCCTCTCTGTTAGAGTTTTTGGGTTCATAAACCCATCTTGGGTATTGGCTGCACTTCGGAAATGGAGGATAACAGTGAGAACGAGGGAGGGAGATGTGTAAAGGTCAGATTTCATAAACCAGAGAAAATTGATGAAGGAGGGAGCTAGAGGAGAGGGAGATTTGAATAGAAGAGAGAGATGGAGGATGGAAACCTACGTACGAAACGCACCGTTTTATTTTCCACGTAGACGTCTCCTGCGCGATCCCTGCGCGAAGTCTCCTGCGAATATCTTTTTCCATTCAATAATCACAATTTTTGTATGCTCACCGCTCACCTTGTATAGAAAATGAGTTTATTTTATTTTTAAATCAGTATATATTTTATTCTACATCACTTATATAATAAATTTTGATTTATAAGATTTAAATTTTAAAATAATTTCTTTTATAAAAATTAACATCAACAAAAGTGAACCGCATGATTCTAGAAATAGCCTACTAATCGAACGGCAAAGATCATATATGCAAGAAAACATAAATATAATGACTCACACTCTAACATTACTTCCTCCGCCTGACGAGTGGATAGAGCCGAGGGTGTGGTAAGGCAGAGTACTTTGCGTTCAGATACTCTGGAAACTCATCTATGGCCTCAATCCCATGTATCACTCACTTATCCTTCACCTTCAAGCCTTCCGTTACTCCTCTTCCTTTGTCCAAATTCCACTCCCGGTTTTTGGGCATCCGAAATAGGCTCGGGTGGGTCGGACACTATGGAATCGGACCCTCCAATGGCTCTAGAGCCAAGTGCTGGTTCAAGTTTGGTAAAAGTGGCGTTGATGCTGAAGGTGCGGGCATTTACGGCAGTCAAACCCGTGAAGACTTCGATAGAGATGATGTCGAACAGGTTATTATCTTTTTCCCTCGAACTTTCTCTGTTTACGTATATATGTTTGTCTGTCTGTTGGAGATAAATGTAGCTAGCTGTTATTTCTATTTTTTATTTTCAAGAGCTCTGTGAAAGTAGTGTGCGGTCGTTAATTAAATGGAATCTGTCGAAATTGGACTCCGAAGATTGACAATAGATTTCTGATTTTAATTCATGGTTCTATTCAAGTTGTATTGATCTACAACTTGGTGTACATATCTGTGGTCAGAAGATGGAACACAGATGTTTGTGTTCAACTTCATTAGATTCTTAATTAATTATAATCTGAATATAACCTCAGAAGGCTCTGCAACATGTCACATTAAGGATGTTTGACATTAATACAAGTGCTAATAAGAATTTGCCATAATTTTTTTTTTTTTTTTTTTTTTTCTTGTAAGCAAGTTGCTATACATTCCCAACATAAGCAAATGAAGATGCGAGGAATGGAAGTTGTAAATTTATCTCGAGAAGAGCAGATTGTGGCAATGGGGATGAGTACATAGAAAATTGTTCTCACTTGTGAAATTTGAACCTTAATAGACCTCCCTTTACATAGAACAGTTGACAGTATCAGACATCGACAGTATCAGACATCAAACAAGATATTCGACGATAGAATACCATTCACAATTTCTAGAAATTCTAAAACAGGTAGCTAGGCGAAGTATATTATCGAAAGGGAAGTTTTGCCCCCAATTGGATAATTAGGTTCTGATAGAGGTTGCTGGCCAACCTGAAATTCTAGGTTTGCTATGTTTTTTGGCTCTTGGGATTTCTCAAAATAAAACAATGAATCATAATTCTACTGATTTATCTGGTGGCTACTTAGCAAGGTCACCTTTTCATGTGAACCAAATAAACAGACATGACCTGAAAGATATTAAATATATTTATGTTGAGTATTTGAAAATAGAGGATGAAAACTATTCCATTCTGGTGAAGCTTTGGTGATTATAGAGGAGAGTTAGTAGATTAGTGGAGTTATGAGGAAACGGGTGGCGATTGAATCTAAGATTTTTGAGGTTGTAAGGGAGGGAAGTTGGGTTCATCTTACTGAAAAAGGTTGGAAGGTGGTGAAAAAGGTTAGACTGAGGATAGGCACGGGAAGGTGGTTCTTAAAAGCTCTAGAGGATTGCTTGAAAGCTGGTAGGAAGGAGTTTTTTTCTGGGCATAGAGAAGGTGATAGGGGGTATGTTGCACAGAAACGTACTAATTCTAGAGGAAGTTTTTTAGAGCTGATGGAATATGGGGGGGTGGATATCGGAATTTCTTGTTTATTCCAGAGGATAAGGAAGGAAGGGGGTGGAGGAAAATGGTGGAGGCACTGAGGGAAGCTGGCTGTACTGGTGGAGCAACTTCACAGCCACCACAAAGCTCTTCTTACAGGTCTTACAGGGAGGTGCTCCAAGCTACAGTCAGGGGGTCACATCACTCTGAGACTATGGCAGGTGCTAGAGGAGGGGTAGGTCTGCTAAAGGATGGGTTGCAGGCTAAGGGGGAAGCTAGTAGAGCTAGTATGAATGAGGAAACGGTGTTGAGTGCTTTACAGGAGATAAAGTGTCAGGTTGATGCTTTGCAAGTCAACTTAAGTAGGCTGTTACGGTGTGCTGAGGAGAATAAAGGGATTGAAATAGAGTTAGGCCAGATAGTGGGCTGTGGCCCACGGATTGGAAAGCAGGGACAGAATGAGATGGGGGCTGGAAAACAGATACAAGTGGGCCAGGGGGGAGAGGAAGATCCAAAGGGCAAAGGTGTGGTTCACGGGCTGGGCCTGGGCAAGGGTGTGCATGGGCTGGGCCCGAGTAAAAACTCAGGCCTGAACTGGCGTGTAAAAGACCCGAAACAGTGTGTTTCGGGTCTGACCATTGAAGCCGATATGGCACCTATAGGGCCGGGTCCTGGGGTGGCTCTGGCACAGAACCGGCCGACGGTGGAAGGTGGCTCAGGCGAAGTCCTGCCGGTGGTCGTACAGTCGCCGGAAAGGGAGGGGGCCGAGATTGAGGGTCTGTATGGGGAGTCCGATACAGTACCTCTAGGGCCGAGACTTGGGGTGGTTCTGGCACAGAACCGATCGACCATGTGCGGCGGCTCAGGTGAGGTCCCGCCGGTGGTAGTACAGTCGCCGGAAAATGAAATGGAGGCTTTAAGCAACGGGATTGAGCCTATTCTTTTCAGTAAGGGTTCGGGAGCTGTCCAGGGAGGGTCTTCATCGAGTGGGTTTGTACAGAACATTTCGGTGACTTGTTCTGAACCATTAGAGCAGGTGTTTTTACCTGTAGTGCAGTCTGGTGAGAAACTAGAGGGCTTGGGGGTGCCGTGTGAGGGGATACAAGAAAAAACAGTGGAAGAGGTGGAGGGAGGGTGCTCTTCAGCTAAGGAGGAAGGGATGTTGATGTTGTATGATCCTACTAGTATTCCAACAGAGGAGGAGGAGGCTGTAGGAGAGGATCCCACACCTTTAAATGTGATTCCCCCTAATATTTCCACTGACTGGCTTTTAAAAAAGGTTGAGGACCTTCAAAGCTGTTTGGGAATATCTTGTGAGGGGTATGAAGAGCAATTTAAAGCTTTGATTACAGCCATTGCAGCAGGACATCAGGGAGTAGGGTCAAAAAGAGATAGGGAGCTGAAACGCTTGATGTGGTCTATAAATTATGAAGGAAAGGAGGGAAGTGCGAGTAGGGGCAGAAATAAGGGAAGGGCTGGAGCAGTTTGTAAATGAAGCCAAAAATTCTGAGTTGGAACGTTAGGGGGTTGAATGAGTCGAATAAACGTCTTTGTATAAGGGCTTTGTTAAGGCAATGGAAGGCGGACGTCATTTGTTTGCAGGAAACAAAGTTGAAAATCATTAGTAGAAGAATTATTAGAAGCATTTGGAGTTGTCAATATGTAGGATGGATATATTTACCATCGAAAGGGGCCTCGGGAGGTATTTTGGTTATGTGGGATAAGAGGGTTGTGGAGTGTACTGATGAGTTTATGGGGGAGTATGCAGTGGGGTGTTCCTTTAAAAATTTGGAAGATGGGTTTGTATGGGCATTCGCTGGGGTTTATGGGCCTAATTTGGATAGGGAGAGGAAAAGGTTGTGGGATGAGCTGGCTGGACTTAATTCTTGGTGGGAGGTCCCATGGTGCATTGGTGGGGATTTTAATGTAACAAGATTCCCTACCGAAAGATCGGGGGCGGGGAGACTTCAAAATTCAGCAATGGTGGAGTTTTCGGACTTTATCTTTGAACTAGGCCTTATGGATATTCCTCTGATGGGAGGGGAGTACACTTGGTCTAATAATCACAC
This sequence comes from Carya illinoinensis, assembly GCF_018687715.1. NCBI lineage: Eukaryota > Viridiplantae > Streptophyta > Magnoliopsida > Fagales > Juglandaceae > Carya > Carya illinoinensis. The sequence goes on along the minus strand of NC_056762.1, from coordinate 43,084,668 downwards.
TTGGTCAAGATTGGACAGGTTTCTTATTTCGCCTTCGTGGGAGATGCAATTTCCAGATCTGACCCAGAAGAGGCTCCAGAGGTTATGTTCTGACCATTTTCCTGTTTTACTAGATGGGGGTGGAGTGCAAGGGGGTAAGAGGCCTTTTAAGTTTGAAAACATGTGGCTAAAAAAGGAGGGGTTTGTGGATTTGGTTAGAAATTGGTGGAATTCTTATGTATTTGAGGGTAATCCGAGTAAGGTGTTGGCTGGAAAATTGAAAGCTTTGAAGAAGGATTTGAAGACATGGAATGAGCAGGAGTTTGGTGAAATAACTAACCAGAAAAATTGCTTACTTCAAGAATTACAGAGTTTGGAGGGAGTAGGTGATGAGATCAATCGAAAAGAGCAAGTAGTAACTGAACTCGAAAGACTTACCTTATTGGAGGAGATTTCATGGAGGCAAAAGTCAAGGGCGTTATGGCTTCGGGAGGGGGATAAATGCACCAAGTTTTTCCATCGCGTAGCTAATGCACATAGGAGGTTCAATACCATTGAGTCTCTGAATATTGATGGTATTACCTCGTCAGATCAGGCGGAAATGAAGGAATATGTAGCTGCACATTTTGAAAACTTATTGTCAGAACCTATTGCTTGGAGACCTAAGGTGGATGGCCTAACTTTTGAGAGTATTGACCAAGTTAGTAGGGTGTGGTTGGAGAGACCTTTTGAAGAGGAAGAAGTACATAAAGTTCTTAGGAAAATGAATAAAGATAAAGCTCCAGGCCCGGATGGTTTTAACATGGCTTTTTTCCAAACTTGTTGGGAGGTGGTGAGAGAAGATGTTATGCGGGTTTTCCAGGAATTTTTCACTCATGGCAAATTTGAAAAAAGCCTAAATGCTACTTTTATTGCCTTAGTCCCTAAAAAAGCTGGGGCAATAGAGGTACAAGATTTCAGACCGATCAGTCTTGTTGGCAGTGTATATAAGATATTGTCGAAGGTGTTGGCAAATAGAATGAGCACGGTAATGGAAAAGATTATCTCTAAATCGCAAAATGCCTTTATTAGGGGGAGACAAATACTAGATTCGGTTCTCATTGCCAATGAATGTTTGGACAGCAGAATCAGATCAGGAATTCCTGGTATACTTTGTAAGCTAGACATGGAAAAGGCATACGATCATGTTAACTGGGACTTTCTGTTGTACATGTTGAGTAGATGTGGGTTTGGGGAAAGATGGAGGAAGTGGATAGGGCATTGTGTGTCAACGGCACGCTTCTCGGTATTGGTAAATGGAGAACCAGTGGGCTTCTTTAATAGTTCGCGAGGGCTACGTCAAGGAGATCCATTATCACCACTTTTATTTGTAGTAGTCATGGAGGCTCTGAGTAAAATGGTGACGGCGGCTGTAGGAGGAGGGTTCTTCTCTGGTTTCTCTGTGGGGGATTCACATAGCCAAACTATTATTTCTCACCTTTTATTTGCAGATGATACCTTGCTATTGTGTGAGGCAAATGCTGGACATATTCAATCATTGAAGGCCATTCTACTTTGTTTTGAAGCTATTTCCGGATTGAAGATTAATCTTGATAAGACAGAAATGGTCGCAGTAGGGGATGTAAGTAACATGAGCAGATTGGCTAACATATTGGGATGCGTGGTCTCTTTCTTGCCGATGAAGTATCTTGGACTCCCATTGGGGGCTTCTTTCAAAGCTAAGTCTATTTGGGATGGGGTTTTGGAAAAATTTGAGCGTAGGTTGGCTGGTTGGAAAAGGTTATATTTATCCAAAGGGGGGCGGCTCACTCTTATTAAGAGCACTTTCTCAAATCTTCCTACGTACTATTTGTCTCTATTCCCTCTTCCTGCTAGCATTGCATGTAGAATGGAAAAACTTCAACGTGATTTTTTATGGAGTGGAATAGGGAGTTTAAGTTTCATTTAGTGGGCTGGGATAAGGTGTGCATTTCCTTGAGAGATGGCGGATTGGGGGTTAGGAATGTGAGGATTCTTAATAGGTCTTTATTAGGAAAATGGCTTTGGCGATATAACAATGAGAGTGGAGCCTTATGGAAAGGGGTGATAGATTTGAAATATGGTTGTGAAATGGGGAGTTGGTGTACAAAAGAGGGAAGGGGGTCCTATGGAGTGGGGTTGTGGAAGTTCATACGGAAAGGATGGGATTCTTTTGCTAGTAATACTCGATTGAGCTTGGGGGATGGAAGAAGGATACGCTTTTGGAAGGATTGTTGGGTGGGTGACACAGTGTTGCAGGAGGCTTATCCTGCTATTTACAGTATTGCAAGGGATCCAGATGCCATGGTAGCTGATTTGAGGGTAACTATACAAGGTTCACAAGAGTGGAATATCAGCCTAAATAGGGAGGTACACGACTGGGAAGTGAACATGCTGGTGGATTTTTTTAATTTGCTGTATAACATTCCTATTGCTGCCACAACTGAAGATGTGATGATTTGGAGACCTTTGAGGAAAGGAAAATTCACAGTACGCTCGTTTTATAATTCTATTACTGGGCAACAAGGACATTCTTTCCCCTGGAAGAACATTTGGAGGACTAAAGCACCAACAAAGGCTGCCTTTTTTGTTTGGACAGCAGCCTTAGGCAAGATACTGACTAATGATAATCTGAGGAGAAGGGGCCTTGTTATCACGGATTGGTGTTGTATGTGTCAGAAGAGTGGGGAAACGGTGGATCATCTACTTTTACACTGTGAGTATGCTAGAGACATGTGGAACTACTTTTTCAGCAAGATGGAAATAGCATGGGTGATGCCAGGCCGGGTGGTTGATCTTCTGGCATGCTGGAGAGGTATTACTGGGACACCACAGATTGCAGCTGTTTGGAAAATGGCCCCTATTTGTATTCTTTGGTGTATTTGGAGTGAACGTAATGAGAGACTCTTTGAGGACCATGAACGTTCCTTGGAAGAGTTTAGGAGTTTCTTTTGGAAGACTCTATTTATGTGGGCTATGGGGTTGGATTTAAATGGGCTTAGTTTTCATGATTTTCTTGTAACTGTTACTAGTTCTTAAAAAGGTGTATGCTTTTGTATACCTCTAGTGTACTTGGGCTATGCCTATCCTTTTATCAATGAAATATCATATTACTTATCAAAAAAAAAGATATTAAATATCCTGAGGTTGATTAATCATGCTCTTATTGTGATCAAGGAAAATAGTCTCAAATACAGCCACAATGAGAAATTTATTGGTGACATTGTTCTACCTTGCAGTATTTTAATTACATGGGAATGCTTGCTGTGGAAGGTTCATATGATAAGATGGATGCTCTTTTAAACCAAAACATCCACCCTGTGGACATCATATTGATGATGGCTGCCTCAGAAGGCGACAAGCCAAAAATTGAAGAGTTGCTAAGAGCTGGAGCTAATTACACAGTCAAGGATGCCGATGGACGGACTGCCCTTGACAGGGCTGCTAGTGATGAAATCAAGGACTTCATTCTGAGTTTTACAGTTCAGAAGGCATAAACTAGATGCTTTTTTTTTTTTTTTAAATGGTAAAAGAGAGAGAGAAGTAATGGAATATGCATGAGTCCTATCATTTAGTCTTCTTTTTTCCCCGAAATCGCAAGTTTCTTTTATTCAAGTATTATCATGACCTTATAAAGAGAGAAAATGAATTGCTGTCATCTAAAATACGATTTCATTCAATGGCATGCTTTTATGTATATATAGTATAAGAAGGAATGAAATTGATTAGTTTTTACCAAAGTGATCTCCGATATAATTACAAAGTATTTGGAAACGCATAATTTTTATATAAAATATGTTCCTAAATGAAAAGATCATCTCATCAAAAGGGAAGAAGAAGTAAATCTCATTAACGATTAGGAATATATAATACAATTCTGCTATAACTAAAAATGAAAAATGAAGTGGTGCATGCTATGCTAGCTTGCTTTTCATGCTAGCTTGCTTTTAATTAGCATGCAAGCAGAGTTAAGTATACTCAATACTGCCCTGGAAGAAACGTTGCGCAAGCAGGGGGCAAAATATTAACCAAAGCGAGTATGGATTCAATCAAAACCCAAAACCCTTCTCCACAAAGCAAAGCCGTACCAACTATTTGTGAATATGCATCAGCCGTAGCCCTGTTCTTCCTCCTCCACAGAAAAAGTATCAAGGACCCAATGCAGAAACTGATAGAAATGTAGCCTCCAACATGAAATGGTATTCCCATTGCTATCGGAATTGGAACATATTTCGACACCTTCTCCGGTAAAAGCTCTTTGATTATATTGATGACGATGGCTGCAATGAAGAAAGCGACGCAAAAATGCACCGCGTACATTGGCAAACCTTTATATCCTTGCAGACCGGCGATTGCACCTTCTCTAAAATATGGAGCCATAAGGACCGAAAAGGGTGATTTAGGACCACCGAAACCACGATAATGTGAGCGGTAGTATTTAAAGATGAGAGGACAGATAATGCAGCCAATCATATTCCCAAAGATTTTGCTCACGAATATAGACTTTGAGGAAGCTAGGGTTAAGTATCCAGTTTTCAGGTCTGACATGAGTTGAGAAGCAGGGCTGACAAAACTCATCATCACCCCACAAGCGACTAGAGCCACAAGAACACCGCCATGATTGACTCCAGCCCAAGCTCCAAAGACGAACATGGCCGCCCTTCCAAAATTTGCAGTAGGGTTCATGTCGGTCAGGCCGGCGACGTGTGCTCTGCTGAAAGCTACAGGACCGGCAATTGCGTACATGCACAAGACGTAGTACCATTTGACAGGAGGGAAGAGTATAGGAAGTGATATTGCAGCGACAGCCACAAGAGCAACAACGCCGACTATTGCTACCTTGTTTGGGATTAACTCGTTGAGGAAGTTTTGGTTCCTGATCCTAGTATCAGTACAGCAATTAGTACTAGCAATATCATTGCTCTCATGATCCGGGTCAGAGAATAGGGGCCCAGCATTAACGGGAATATGGCGATGAAGATGATCATGATGATTATCAGTACCGCTGCTGATCACAGCGGTAGTCCCTTTGTTCCTTGATTTGCAGATCCAATTAGTAACAATATGTTTGAAGGCGTGGAACGCGCTGTCACCGAGCATTATAGCCAAACCAAGGGTGAACTGCACGTACATATCATGCATGTTTAAGAAAGAAATTAAAAATATCTGAGAGAGAGAGAGAGAGAGTTGTATGCAGCACTCATGGTTAATATATAATTAATGACTCAAATATATATAGATATGTTTAATTAATTAGGAATATTAATGAACAAGACTTTACTCTGTAACCTCCAAAACCAATGTAGTCAAAGCGCGCGTTCGCGTTTGAATCGTACCAGATTCCCCTTTTACTTCGTAAAAATGGGAACAAGATTCCCCAAGAAAGAATTGATCCAACTAACACCGAAAAGCTTGTGCTGTATGGACACAACATGCCTACCCCAACATGTGCCGTGTAGAACTCGAAATAGAAGCTGATAATAATGTTGCCACAAGATCATCAAGAAGATCGAAATATTAGTGCATCAGTTCATTATAATTAGCCATATATATATATATATATATATATAACAAGGTTATTATAATGTTTGCAAATAAATTACCACATGAACTTTTAACGAAGGAAGTACGTACGGACGTACCTCTTATCTCGTGCTGCGAAACCAAATATGGGTAAGGTAGAAAACCCACAATTCCTCCCACCGGAAAACATCCACAGGAAACAACTCCAAAAGAAGCTAAAGGAGAAGAACTTGCCTAATGTTACTAGTCGTTCCCTGTATATAAGAAAGAGTTTAGATGGGAAGAGAGACAGATCGAGAGAAAGTGACGGCAATGGTACCTGGCGAACTTGCTTGTAAGAGGAGAGTGGATGGTGTTCAGAAGGTGACCAATTGAAAGCCCAGAAGGGTACCCCAATTTGAGTTTTAAGAGCATATACTGAAGACCAAGATCAGTAGAGTTCAAAATAAGAAAAAGGAAGGGGAGATACATTAGGGGGAGAGAGAGAGAGAGAGAACAGGTAATTTGTATAGATATAATAATGTACGTACGTACCTTTTGAAGAGGGATCATAAAGAAGAAGCCGGAGAAATTTGCAACAAATAAGTATGCAATCATCCAGGCAGTGCCTGGGTCCTTAATGTTCTGCGGGTCATTACCTACTGTATATCTTGCTGCTACAGTACTGCTCATGGAAAATAGGTAATTTCCTAACCCGCCTGCAATATCCATGCATGCATATATGATCCGTTAAAATTATAAATTAAGAAAAAACCAATATTCAAACTCAAATCGTAAGAATATTGATCCAACTAGCGAGCAATATTGCATAAATATATACTCTCTAACTAGTAGTACTGAAAACAAAAGAGAAGAAAACAACGTCAAATTTTGTGAAAAAACATATAAATTTGAACAGGGCGTACCGCTGAAACAAACGCCGGTGATTCCAACCACACAAGATTGAATTATAGCGTTCTCTTGCCTCGTAAAAGGCTGTCCTACGATCCCACTTGTTTCAAGGATCATGAGCCATGCTTTGATGCTGGAGTATCCAACCACCGAGGTATATATAGTCACAGGGCTAAGAACTCCTGTAGACAAACTTTGCTTAATCGCCAGCATAGCAAAGAAAGTACCCAACCCTACGCTCACGATCAAAGATCTCAAAGTTATCTGATTAGTCCATGTCGGAACCTCCTTGATCTTGAATGCAACTTCTACCATCGACATTGAGGAGCCTTCAGTAGAACCGTTTCCACGGCTACCATCTTTTGCCAACCTTTCGTATTGCGGAGGGAGGTTGTCCCTTGTACCATTGTAGTCGGAATACTGCTGCTCGTGCTCTTCAGACGTCGTGGGCTGCATTGAGCGGTGCTGCTGGGATTTTGCTTGTGTGCTTGAATTTGTTTCTATGATTTCCATATGATATTCAGGCCAGTTGTGGTACGAAGGGATGCTGCGTACAGCATCCTTTTTATCATGGGCGGTTTAGTTGGTTTTAGGGGAATGAGATTTTGGAGAGTTTCTGTTACAAAGATTTTACTAATTTTGTATGCTGGGTCTTGGAGAGAAGTTCTTCAAAAAGTATTATCGCACAACAATTAAGAGAAGAACCGTTTATACACCACACTAAATAACCGAAGACACCTCAATCTTACCAAAAGTAGACATCTCTCTGTCCCTCTGCATTGGATAATATTATCGATCTTCACATGCATGCATGCAGGTATATATCTCATATTTGACCGCTAAAATGATGCAGACACGAGTACCATTTATATATATTAATGTCTCGATCGTTTGAGGTAGGGCTTCTGGATGGTCCGAATCGTCCGGAAAAACCCAACTGGACAATTGCAAACTGATGTGAACTGATTTTTCAGACGGCTTTGTTACTCAAAAATAAACATGAAATCGATGCCGGATCAATTGTTTCGTTTGACCAGCAAAAAGCATATATTAGTCAATGGCGTTGAATTCATTATTTAAATTATGGACCCACATAATTAACTGTCATATTCTATTGCTCTATGTAAGGCACACAAGCACGCCAATTGAACCCGATAACTACTTAAAATACAGCTCAAAGAGCTTCTTCAGAGTATCAAATACACTAGTAAATGGATTTAGTTCGATGGCAGCCTTCAATTCAGGGAATTGGTTGGTGAGAGCCTGTTGCATTCCAGACATGGACATCATTGCAGCTAACCGACTGTTTGGTATTACCTCACAGTCTTGTGGGGTGTCCTTGATCTTGCTCGGATCATACCCAAAGTTCGCCAAGTAAGTTTTGTACTTCTCTATGAATTCAGGTCCAGGGTCGGGTTTCCTTGAGTAGATCTGTAAATATTGACGCCAAATTAAGAATATACTTCAAATCTATAAATCTTTAAAAACCTCGGGACAACAAAATATCACTTGATCAAATGACATGATAGCCAGTTGGTAATTACCTGAATAAAACTTCTGTCTTTTGCTCCCGAAACAAGAGAAAAATTGTCGTAATCAGAAGCAATCACATCATAAGGCTCCTTGGGTATAAATGGTAACGTTGGAAAACGAAGATAACATTTCTCTTTTATCATCTCCTGCTTCTCTAGTTGACTCTCATTTTTATCCAAATCTTCCTCTGAAAGACATTGAACATTTCCTCTAATGCCGGTAATATATCCATTGGGCCCTCCATGAAAACAAAATGTATCGACTTGGATAGAGGATGTCTCCATATCATATGTATATACACCCTGCAATTTGATTTATAAGCACATTTAGAAGCCAGAAATTTGCGGGCAAGCAAGTATTGAGTGAAAGACCCAATATAAAATGATCTGTTATAAGACATTAATAAAAGAACCCAACATATCTTAGAGACAAGAAATGCAGATACAGGTTCTGGATAGAGCTATTTGCTTACACCATCCACAATAAATAAAATTGTGCATGACAATGAGCCATAAAACGGATTGTCTATGTAAACCGGTCTCCCAATAGATAAATGTCTTCACTGCAAGCCACTATCATACATCATACTTCCCCTTACCTGAGTACAGTGACAGTCTTCTTGCCCTTGTCCCGCAAATCCACCTTTGCGTGAAGCAACTTCAAACCATCTTCCCGAATATCTAGTGGGGTCAAAATCCTTGGCTGTCATACCTCTCATCATCATTAGTTTCCCGCCTCTTTTATCAGAACCTTCATCAAGTGGAAGAGTTGGTGTGCCATCCAGGACACTAGCAAGCTGGCATATGTTGGATTGATGAGATAGATCCGCTGCAACAACCTGCCCACAAAATAGATGGCTGATTTAGAAACAGCTCATGCCCATCATATGGAGGTATATGCCTAGTTTTTGGCCATAATTTATTTATAGTCCTCGACTCCTCTGGCTCCTAGAAATTCACTAGCACATCTAGTCTTAGGTGTAGGTGTAGTTTAGAGAGTGAGATGAGATGAGATAATTGAAAGTTGAATAAAATATTATTAGAATATTATTTGTTAAAGAAAAATTTAGTTGCAAGCACAACTACGCACTAATATGTGCATCAGTCTAATGTGATTGGTCAAAAAGTAGATTTTATTGAAAATAGTGCTAATTTAAATTTTGAATATGAAAGAATCAATATTAGTACGCAACTTTACTTGTATGTAGCAAAATTTATTTTTTAATATTATTATTGTTTAGGGATTTGAAAAAATTGAATTGTTTATTATATTTTGTACGGAAATTTGAAAAAATTGTAATGATGAGATGGGATGAAACCGTTTTTGTATCCAAATTAAGCCTAATCACAAGATCCTGAACGGTTTATAAGAAAAAAATGAAGAAAATATCACTGCAAAAAGGGTTCTGTAAAGGGAGACTCCCTATCCTTCAACTAGATCTTAAACGAAACATAAACTCAGAGTATATCCTTGTTTTATAGGTATACAATCAGAGTACATCCTTTAAACAAGTTTCTAACCGTATGGGATGGGAAAGGATAGGAAGAGAATGTTACCCGAAGGAGTTTTGGCCTATAATATTGTAATTATAAGGTTCCCTTTATAATCATTGGTCTACAATGCAACTTACAACATGCCAAGTAGTGATGAAAATGTTATGTTTCTTTTAAAGTTGGGCACTTTACACCATATCTCAAATTATTCAATGCCAGCACCTGCAGCAGCACGAATGCTAACCTGGTGTGTCCGAGAGAAAAAGATTATCGAAGCAGCAATCCCGGATAATACATGTTTGGTCACAAGCTTACTGGCTATAGTGTGCTCAGAAGAGCACTTGAGCATTACTTTTCCTCCCATTCCCCTGTATGGGCTGCAAACAGATTGTTACCCTATACATTTCTTGAAAGAGCCATAAAAATTAAAAAACAAAACAAAAACACAAGTTTACATGCTAAAACAGCATATAATTGAGAGAGGGTCTCAAGTATATACATTAATTGTTCATCAATCGACGATCGGAAAGGAAAGAGACAAAATGAAATTTACTAGAACAGACTTTTCAAAATGAAATTTACCCATTGCACATGCACCATTCTCAACCAATAAGAGCGTAGAAATTATAATTCATTTACTTATTTCGATTTTTCTAGGTTCTCTTATTTCTGAGTTTCCTCATATCAAATGTTACAATGTCTCCACCATTAGAATATAACATGAACTAGCAGATCGAGCCTCAGACTCTAACGACCAATCCAATCCAAGCTTCCCATTGATTCCCGATGCTTCCGCAGCGACCAAGGGAGCATTAAAGAAACTCTAGAAAACCCGATACTTCAAATAGTTAAAAGATGAAAACAATACTAGAGATAAGAGAAAGATTTCAGCAAAGGATCAGTTTTGTTCCTAATTGCAAGCAGAAAACGGAATGGGACCCCGACGATAGTTTTATGTCAAAAATAGGGAAAAACCTGGGATTTGGAGGAGACGAGGAACAACATTGAAGGAGCACTGGTGATGTTTGAAGAACCTGTACCATTTTCCTTTTCAAAGCTTCAGTTTTTTTTTTTGGTACCTTTTTGTTTTGTTTTCAGGTTAGTTCCGTTCTTCAGAGTCACCCACCATCTCTCTCCCTCTCTCTCTCTGTACTCTAGTCTCTTTCTCCTCCAAAAAATCTTCTCGAAACGTCTCATCTGGTGGTGTCTGGTGCGGACGCCTTCTTAACTGATTATTTTAATTTCCCTTTTTTTTTTTGGCTTTTAATATTAATTATCAGCATAAAGGCCAATAAAAGAAGGTTATGGGTTCTTTGTATTTTTATTCTTATAGTATTCTGATATTTGCATAGAAATTAAAAAAAAAAAATTAAGAAAAGCTATTTCAGTGTTAATATTATTGGTGAGACACCAATTCCAAGCATAGCATCTCGTATCAATTATTTTGAAGAAAGCCTTTTTGGAGTAGAAAAAAAAAAAAAAAAGACCATGCAATCTCTACTTTACATGAAGAATGTAATATATATATATATATATATATATATATATAAATCATTTTGTTCTTATTTCTCACACATTTTAGGGTCATTATTAGAACCAAACCCATGAATCACAACAAGTATTTATATATAGTTTATTTATATTTTAAAGTAAAATATTTTTAAAAAATTTTAAATGAGCTATGACAAACTCTTCTATTTTTTTAATTATTAATAATAATATTATTATTATTTTACTTGAATAGAAAGGGTGTAAATAGAGACAATCGAGCGAAGGAACAGGACAAGCCATAACTTTAACCTCCAAAAAAAATAAAAAAATAAAAATTGAAGAAGAAAGAAAGGAGAGAGAAAAAAATCTATCCTAAACAAACCATTCAACTCATGTGGGTCCAAATTTGATTTTGAGACAACAAAATATTCTTACTATATTTTATTATTATTTATTATTTTATTATTATTATTTATTATTATTTAATATTTTATTATTATTTTTTTATCTATTTTTTTTTTTATTATTCATAACACTTCTCACTGTCCAAACCCCAACCTAAGCAACCCTCGAGAAGACAGCATTCAGATTTCATTGGCTGGTTTTCCTCCACTTTGATGCTAAATAAATTGGAGAAATACTATTCACACAAAAGTTTTCTATTGAGAATTTCCGTCAAATTGTGTTTTTATTTTTTTATTTTACTTAATGATTAAGAAAATATTTTATAATAATTTTAAAATTTTATTATTTTTTAAAAAATATTTAAAATGATAAAAAAAAATATGTAAATAAAATAGATAAAAAAAATTAAAAGATGATTTACCCTATTCGATACCGATTTTCGGTAAGTGTAGGCTGTGGCAGCGCTCAATAAATTATATGGTATCTAAGAATATAATGAAGATTTTCCCATTTTACAGGTTAATAAAGTCAAAGAATTAGTTATATGAAAAATAATTCATGAGATTATTATGAAAAAATTCCAATTCAAAGGTTAGTAACTAGAGGAGACTATCCTTCGCATTTCCACCAATGAGCAAACTGAAAAATGGAGCTCCGCTGTCCTCACCATTGGTTTCATTTTCCTTAACGCCGAGTACTCGAGGATTTTTCTCATCTTTTGTTAACGCTGGAGGATCTTTCAAGGAGACGAATGCTGCTTTTCTGGATCCAGACTTGAGTATTTAAGTATTTGAACTTGGAGAGGGCTTTGAGGCTGTAAGCAAACTAACTTCCTGCAGGAGTTTCTTGTTAGGTGTAGATGTTGTGTCCGAACCATCTCTTCCCTACAATCTTCAACTTCCTTCCCATTGTCACTCTTCATGGGTGGGCTTGCCAGTGAATCAATCTTGTCCCCCCTTGAAGTAAGATGGACATTTTTCACCCATTTGGTCTGAATCCACCCTCTCGTGAACAAGTTCATCATCTACAAAAGAGACGTTCAGGACTTGCTAGAAAGTAATAGCATCAAGACACCATAACAATGGTAGAGAGTTTACATGCATCATAATGTAGTCCATCATGTACATAGTAATGTAGTTTAATGAATCATAAATTCTGGGTTCATGGAATTCCTTCAACTCTTGTTTCATCTGATCCTGATAATGCTTACCTCCGATAAAAGACTCAATAGTTTGATACTTTACAGTTGATGTTCCTATTGATGCATCTTCTTTAAGATCCCCAATTTGGGCTTCCAGTATTGCTCTTATACGTCCTCTCAAGTGATACAAACTTATCCAATTTCCATACACACTCTAAGGTAACAACTTCATCATTGTTTGAATAAAACTCCCTGGAGACCTGCATGGGTCATGGCAAGACAAGAAAAAGTAATTAAAAATTAAAAAACAAAAAGCAAAAAGGCATCTAAAGGAGATATTGACCAGAAGAGTTCGTAGGACCTAAACAGGTGCATACCAACCTCAATTCCTTCCTGGCTTATCTTTACAGATTGCTTCTTCTGGGAGAGAGAAGAAACTATGTTGAATACTGAGACAACATCAAGTAATATCTGTACAAGTAACACAAACAGAAGTTTAATTGGAAGACACAGCCTAGTTCCATGATTACAGCAGGCAGCTCCACTGACAAAAGGTTCGGTCCAATCCGGGTGCCCATTTAGGTTAGGTGCCAAATAAATAAATGTAAGAACTTAAGCCTCCACAATGCCAATCCACTAATTTAGGATTTTATATACCAAATGCCTAGAATCACATATTCCTAAAGGACTGTCACTAGGAGACTGCTAGCTTTTCTACAAATGGCTAACGTCAATGCTCGAAGTAATAATTTTCTTTCTCAGTTGGGCAGGTGAGATTGTTGCCTGAAACTAAAGCTAGTTCATCTGATTTCCGTTTCTAAATATGCTGCTGGGAAATAACCTTTATAACCGTGTCATCCATCCAAATTTCATCCTCTGGGAATGTGGTTATTCAAGACAGGACAATTACATAGAGCAACTGGATCAATGAGGTGATATGCCTAAAATAAACTTAATTTACAGAAACGTACTTGCTGAACCAAAACTCGAAGGCGTGCAAGCAAAGCCAACATTGTCAGAGAAAATCCCGTGAAAAAAGATCGAGCAAGCAAGATAGATATCTCACTGAAAAATAGTCAAGGTTGAGAATGATACTCTTTTTGCTCCTCTGAACCAAAAAAACCACATGAAGTAAGCTTGAAAAATCTATTATTGCATCATCTGGCAGATAAACTGTTTCTAGGGTTCAAAGCCACAGATTAAACATACATAACAACAGCACAAGAAAAGATGCTAAGTTTTAAGAAATGTAAATATTTCTCTTTCATGATAATTATAAGAAAGGGAAATTGTGTGTTAGTGTAGATGCTTGATAACAGAAAACCAGCAGTCATAGGAGTTGAAGTACATCCAAAAGCTCTAAAGTGTATAAAAAAGGAAAACTTTCAAAAAAGAATATTGCAACTCATATACAATATTGAAAAGTAACCATTTAAACAATAAACAGAGGATACGTAGCTGCCATCAACATTGGCTCAACAGTCTGCAAGAGAAACAAGGCACATATCATTACATCAAGTTCGAGTAAATCCATGCAAATTGATATCATATCACCAATGTCATATGGTTAATGGGAACATGAAGTCCAGGAGAAGCATTATTCAACAAGGTTGACTCCCGATATTTGGAAAGCCATGGAGCCAAAGCTTAGTTGATTTTGTTACTGTTTGGCACATTAAAATGGTTATGTTCCCTATCAAAACTCCTATCAGAGACCATAATTAAGTTGACAAGGCATAAATCATGAAATGTACTTTCACCACTCCATAATGTATTGTAAAATGCCTATCTTAAATGTCTATTGAGTGCACTTCATAGAAAAGTTGCTTAACCATTAAAATGCACAAGCTGATAAAGATCACATGGTTCAAAAGAATGAAAATATTTAGATCTTTAGAAACAAAACCCAATAATTAGTTGGGTACTAGTACAAATGAAGAAAAAACATATGGCTGAAATCTCTATTTCGGTAGCATAAATATGAGAGCAAGAGAGAGTGAGTGACTGGGTGATGTCCATGTTGTTTCGAAACAACCTTGCTATAGAAAAGGCAGTTGTGAAAATGAGTTTGGTAAACACTAAGGCGGGAGAGGAAGATAGAAAGTATAAGTGAAAAGCATGACCATACCAGCAAGAGTAGTCGTGCAGCTCCCAGAAGTCGTTCCATAATATTATGTTTTCCACCATCACATTTTCTCCTCTTTAAACTGGGGCAATATGAATCAATAAGTAGAAACAAACCGGCAAGCGTAAACATTTTCAATGCAAGTTACATATCTCATATTTAAAGATGAAGTCATCTCAAAAATACTTGGGGGAATGGGGTCATGCACAACATATCCAGATAGGGAGACTCAAAGCTCATTTTTTTATTCCCCAAAACTGACTTTAAGATGCCATTATAAACTGAAAAGGAAAGCAGAGAAAGGTATTTTGATCCATTTACAAGACTATCAGATTGGGTATTGTGCTCTGTTCCTGTTTATATAATAGCACGGAACAGGAGGTAGATAGTGGGCCAAGGAATAGCAAAACAACAACGGAAATGAGGCTTTATTGTTTAGAAGAAGCATTAAAAAACAAAGGTTTAGCAGAAAGCCCACTACATTGGGTCTCGCCTATAGTTTTTTGATAGCCATCCCAATTCTAAGGTGAATACAGTCATATACAGTTACATATGCACGCATTGTGCTCCACAAGAAAAAATACTAAATCAAAGTATTTGCAAGTTCTTGATACTCAAGTCAAATAGCAACAATCACATTTCCAAACCTGCTTCTTAGCATGCATAGAGAGGTTTCATTCGAGTAATAAGAAATAATCCTAGAGCAGATTCTACAGTAGGTATTAGGATTTCTAAGTTAAATTCAAGTATACAGTATAACAAGTACCATAACATAATTTATCATATTGTTGTAAAAGAAGAAGAAGAAAAACTGTGACTCGGGCATTCTATATTTGTTATGGTAAGCTCACTTCACATAAGGATACAAGTACATGAACATTCGTATTGTACAATGCATCTATTAATTATTATGTCCAGCATAAGACAAAAGAAATTTTACCTTTCTAAAAGGTGCACCTTTTGTTTAGGTCTCTTTCCAGTGATAACCAAAAAGCAAGAATCTACTAACTCCTCCAATTTAGCCGATTGCAGCAGCCTTAAACCCCTCCTCACCTAACATCACAAAAAAGTATGGAAAAGTGCACAAACCAATACGAATTTCATAGCATGTAGATCCCAGTGCTCCATTTGGATGCTAAGTTAAAAAAATAAAAATAAATAAATAAATAAATAAAATAAAAAATAAAAATAATCACTATATGCTATCCAACAAAATCCCACCAGTGAACTCCGCGAATTTACAGCTAGTTGACAAACTTGAAGCTAGATTGTTGTATATTTAGCACATCCTAGTAACAAGTTTCGTCTCTTTTATACCTTTTCATCAGCAGAAACCGAAAAACGGTATGCTTCTTCAAAGGACAAGAAAGAATAAGAACCTTCAAAATATGCTGGAAATACGAGCAACGCCGATGCTGGTTCTTGTTCTTGTACACTATTCTTTCAAGAATGCCGCACTCTGTTTGGAGCTGACCAAGCATGGATGTTAACCTCACCTCGAGAGTATCAATTTCTGAACCCATGGAGTCTCCTGTACATATTCGTTCTTAACACACGTATATGACTCGGCATTGTGATACAACCCGAAACAAAAAAGTAGAGAAAAAAATCACAAATGTAAACAAAAACTTGAGCTAGAGTTGAGAACAAATAAATAACATGGCAAACAGTTCTATTTGTCATCTAAACGAGCAGTCAGCGTGCAAAGATACTAATACACGAGAGCCCAAAATATAAAAAGGCGAATTTGTTGAAGCGTTTAATTACCTGGGTATTTTACTATCACTCAATGACGAAGAGAACAGTTCAAGCGCTTCTTAAGCTATCGGCGGGAATCAAAGAACCGATGTCCTGTACGGCGAGTGTACGCTGCACCCTGCGCATAAGGCCTGGCGGATGCCAACTCTTGCGTACAAATAAACGACTGTGGGCTCGTATTTGTACTCCTCTGGAAATAGCAGGAATCTTTCGGCAAAGGGATACATATAGAAACGTTTTGGGCCTCATGGTCGTTTTTCCTGGGCCTCGTGGGTCCTATACCCATAACGGATTTAGCCTTTTCTTTTAATAGTTAACAGATTCTTTTTATTTATTTAAAAGCTCGTTAATTGATTCATTAAACACATTTTTTAATGTAGAAGTTTGTAGATTATCATAAAATTATGGAAATCTTGATCATTTTAATCGAAAAACAAATGAGCTCAATATCATAATTTCGAAAATAAAATTCTTATCTATTTAATTTTTTAAAATCCTTATCCTTGAAAAATGTTTTGACACAATAGAGTTTAATAAAAGTAAATTCACATATTAACATGACTTCGTCTTTTTTCACAATACATCTCATCTTATCTAATCATTACAATTTTTTCAAATTTCTATACAAAATAAAATAAAAAATTCAACATTTTTAAATCTTAAAATAATAATAATATTTAAAAAATATATTCTAACAATATTTTATTTTATTTTTAATTTTTTTCTTAACTCATATCTTTTACAAAAACAAACAAAACGTGAAACTACTCAATCTTATAAAATATTTTTTTAAGCATAATATTATTATTTTTCTATTTTAAAGTTAGGAAAGATTAATCAGAATTTTATTACATATAAATAAAATTATATATTAATTTACTTATTAATATTATTTTATTTATATTTAAAATTTAAATTAATATTATTTTTAATAAAATTTATTTTTTAATTAATTATATTAAATTAATATATATATTAATACATAATTATACTTATAACTTCAATAAATATGTTGTTTAACGCCAAAAGCAAAATCCAACTTGGATACATACAAAAGCTACGAGGTCGTAGGAGCATCCAACTACTTAATTAATTCCTCCTCCTATTTTCTCCGGTGGTTACTTTCCCAATACAATAAAAGCACAAACATTAAAGCACAAACATTAAAGGCCAATTTGACTTTATTTCAAGATTTTTGGGCCATACAGACTTGACGTTCGGTTGGCGTACTTAGTACGTACCAAATATATATATAAAAGAATGACTATAAACATAAATAAATTATATAAAATAAAATTATAAATTTATATAATTATATAAAAATAATTTTATATTCTGACATATCACGTTAAAACACATCAGATTATTTTTATATAAGAATTGAAATAGGTGGACCCATCATTTGAATTAAATTTCAATTAATGATTACCTTTTTCGAGTCTCCTTTGACGTGTCAACAAATCTCATTAACGAAATCAATGTGGCACCCAATATTTATTTGACAATATTGTTAAATCTGTCTACAACGATCGTGTTCGAATCTATGCATTAAAATATTATTCTCCTAATTTATAATTCATGGATAGACGTGGTCTATATGTAATTACATCCCAATACAATTCTCGCCCCACTTGTGTTGTCCTCTCAATGATTGAAATGGATTCCCAACTATTCTTTAAATTATAAAACAAAGATTAAAGTAAACATACGAAGAAATTCAACCTAATTAAATTCACAAATTCAAAAAATTTAAATTATATATTAAATTTATTTTATAATCTAACATATTATATTAAATTATATCAGTTTGTGAAATTTTGGTGTGATTAAAACATTTTTTTTTACAATTTTAAGATGTGCAAGATTACGCACTTTTAAAAAAAAATAGATAAACTTATGATCCACATGAAAAAATATATAATGGTGAACTCTATTTATTTTTTAAAATAAATGTGTGGGACTTGCATATCTTATAACTATATATATATTCTTATTCATTAATTAAATATGATTAAAGTTGTATTAAGATGTTTTAATTTTGATAGGTTGAAGGAGTCTTATTTATATAATATCCTTAAGCGAAACGTTTTAATCACAAAATAATTTTATAAAAGTAAATTTATATAAATTTACGTAATTTATTATAAAATTATTTTAATCTTTTATGATTGTAATATTTATTTATTATTTAAAGTGGACTAAAAAATGTGAACAATGATGATTATTGAGATGTTGATAAGATCAATAAGCAGCATTGAACTCAGTTGTCACACCAACCCAAGTTACCCAACTCAGAAGCATTACCTACACGTACAGCAAACAAAATAGCTACTGTATGATAATCAGTTAGTGCGTTTCAGTCCAGGTGTCCCCAATATTGGACCTCCCTTGGGTCCTACCCCCACCAAATATAGAAACACCTAACGAATAACGATCACGCCAGGGCAAACTTTTCAATTCAAGTAAGATAAATAAATAATAATCAAGGAGCAATAAAACGCCAACGTATTGTTGCAAGAGATATTTATTTATTGGGACGCCTAAACTGAAAATATCAATATTTTTTTTTCAATAAAAATCATATTAAAATATATCAGTTTATAAATTTATTTTAATAAAATAAATTATAATTATAAAAATAAATTTATAAATTAACGTAAATTTATATAATCTATTAAATTTAGACTATAGGCATGTTTGGAATTACGATAAGAATTTTAAAAAATATTTAAATATTTTAAAAAGTTTTTTAATGAAAAAATTAGATCATTTAGATATTACATATTAAAATACTTTTAATCTCCAATAAGATAAAAAGTACATTTGAGAAAAAACATAATTTTAATATTTTTTCTCAAATGTGCTTTTCTGAATAATATGGAACTAAATTTGAATTTTAAAAAGACTGTTAATGGACGAAAATATTTATACAACTTTAAGATAATTATAATTTTCAAACTTTCAAGAATATGATCATAATTTTTAAAAATTTAAATAATTGTTATTTCTATCTCAAAAAATATTTTTTTAATTTGTTTACAAACAAATATAACGTGTTTTAAAGTGCTTTAAATATATGGTTACCAAACAATAAATAACTTTTTAATAGTAGAACTTATTACTTAAATTATAAGTTATAAATTATATTTTTTATCACAACCTCAAACATACACTATATCTAATAACTAATAATATCATGTCATAAGCGGGTGAAGTGGGTAAGAAGTGACCATTAGAAAAAGCATATACGATGAGTGAAGTTGAAGATTTATACATAAACCAATCAATCAAAGAACCTTCTCTCTCTCTGTTTTTTTTTTTTTTTTTTTAAATGCCTTTCTCTTTCTTTTGCTATGATGTATATATTTTTAATGGAAAAAGCGACAAACTGAGGATGGGAATGTGTGATTTTGTTCAAGTGTTATTGCAGCTTTTGCCTTTTATTCCAAACTTGATCTAGATCCACCAATGGGATGTTCACTTTTCTTATATGTTTTCATCTCATCATTCATGCCATCAGTTAACTATATTATCTTTAAACACAATTATCATAAAATTATTATTTATTTTAAAAATTTTAATTAATAAAATATATATATTTAATTATTTATATTTATCTTAACAGTCTCTCGTGTGTCGGCCAATCTCCCGTTCAAATAATATCAAATATTCTATTACTATATCCCTTTAGAAAGTAGAAAATTCCATATTCTTATAAGCATTACACACTTCTTATCTAAAAATACACCTCAGAACAAAAGATACCCCTTATCCGAGGTCTTGGTAGCCAGCAGACCAAAATGCCCCGTTCTTGGTAGTTTCCATCGAGCCGGCAAGGTGGACTGTTTTGGAATCGAAATCCAAAAGAAAAAAAAAAAAAAAAAAAATAACGAAAAAGAAAATACCGGTCAACTGTCTTCCTATAACACAGTCACCTCCGTATGTTCGCTGTTAGTTTATAAGACCAAGTGTATCAAAACCGAAGTACAGACGAAGACAATGAGAATACAATTACAAGTTCGGCAGCCTTCTTGATGGCCAAGTTTGTTCACGAAGCAGCTAGAAACATGTCACAACTTTGCCGGAAAATTGTTCACATCAACATCCGGTTGAGCGTACTCCAAAGGGTTTCGTTTATCAGGCGGTTCTTTCGATTCATTTGGGATAGGATTCTTGTCTGTTCCACGGGAAGGGGAAGCGAGTACCGGCGCTTGTCTCGCCGGGGTTCGTTTCCTCCGCCGGAGGCAATAGAGGCGGGTTTGGGATTCGATGAATCCGCCATGTCTTGTGGTGGGTATGAGACGGATTCAGATTTGGTGACCTTGAAGATCAGTCTGTTGGGTGATGACCAGATTGGAAAAACAAGTTTTGTGGTGAGTAGATTCGAAAAGTCCCATGATTTTCTGGTTATTTGATGGTGATTAATTTCTGCTTTCATACATGCCACACAACCTAAACAGCTTTTTTTCTTTTTCTTCATGATTTGTTTTCCCTTTTTGAAGATAAAATATGTAGGAGATGAGCAGGAAAAGAGCAGCTTGCAGATGGCAGGATTAAACTTGATGGACAAGACTTTATCTGTTCAAGGTGCCCGGATTTCACTTAACATTTGGGATGTGGGAGGTATGTTTAATCTTGTTTGATTCTGTTCTCGCCGATTCCAGAGCCATATTTGTGGATCAAATCAACTTTTCCGGCCTTAATATTCTTCCATATTTATCTGGACGTAGGTGACCCCGGATCACACGACCAAGTTCCAATCGCTTGTAAAGATGCAGTAGCAATTTTGTTCATGTTCGATCTTACTAGTCGGAGTACACTAAATAGGTATGCCTATAATTCTCTTTTCTTTTGGGTCAAAAATAGCTCCGAATAGCTGTCGTATTCGTATGTTCATGAAAAACTCGGTTCATTTTTGTGCATTTTCAGTGTTGTCGGATGGTATAGTCAAGCAAGAAAGTGGAATCAGGTAATAATTAATCATATTAATTCTGGATAAATAGTTCACATCAGTTATTAAATGTTGATGCGAGTGCCTTTGTACACGGAAAAAGTTTCTGAATTATAAAGAGTACAGTGAATCCATTAATGCTGATGATGCAGGCATCAGTTCTGATTTATGACAATAATTGACATTTTTAAATAATAAATTGTCTGTTTAAGGAAAGAGATAAAAGACATGATATGTACAATAATTGCTCTTTTATCACAGAAATGTCCATTCATATTCCCCACAAAACATCTTCACCTTCAACGTTTTTGGTGTTTGACCTGCAAAATGAGTGCTTATGATTTCTTTAGTGCTCTTCGAGTGAGTGGAGCCCCAAAGTTCATGATTAAGAACTGATATGAATGGACGATTTTATATCTAATATTATTTTTTTCCATATTTCTTTATATGCAGACTGCAATTCCCATTCTAATAGGAACAAAATTTGATGATTTTGTTAGACTTCCTCCGGATTTGCAGTGGACAATCGTGACTCAGGTAACTAAGCAACACCCTAATGTTTGTAACTATATCTACCGGTGTTTCTCTTACTTATAAAGATGGACAATGACTGGGAGAATTCTGCAGACATGAAGTCTTCCTTTGTCAATCTTTGGAAAACTGACATTTCCCAACCCTCTTTTCTCGCACCGCGTTAGAGATAAGCACGGGGGGGCCACATGTTAATTAAGTTGGATTACATTGTAAAGAGAACTTTAGATAAATTAGGACTTTTGCTAAAGATTATGCCTTTCTCTCATGTGATTTGGCCGCTTAACAAGTTTGATTTCTGTGTATGCAGGCCAGGGCATATGCAAGGGCTATGAAGGCGACCCTTTTCTTTTCAAGCGCAACTCACAACATAAATGTGAATAAGATTTTCAAATTTATCATGGCCAAGCTCTTTAACTTGCCGTGGAAGGTAGAGCGGAATCTGACCATTGGAGAGCCAATCATCGACTTCTAAGGCGTATTCTGCACTGATCCAGTTGTACAAAGCTGAAAAGAAAACTACAATCAAATGTCTTAATCCCAGCTGATTGACCCCAGGGCTCACCACCTAGTACTTGTCCACTTTCATGGTTTTTCATTTTTTCTTTTCCATTTTTTAGTTTTTTTTTTCAACTTCTAAATTTCTAATTACTAGTTTTACAATGAAAGGAGGGGGGGCTGTGAATAGTGGTTGTAGCAGGATGTTTTCACAAGCATAGAAATAGCAAAGATCTGAGAATTTTATTTCTTTTGATTTTTTTACCCTCGGTAGACTTCGCAATTACTGGAAATGGAAGAGCACAAACTCACTTTTCTGCATCAAAAACAAGCAGAATATATCTTGTGAAATATGAAAAAACCTCAAGTGTTACAGTTTTATTAGACTGCAGAAAACTCTACACGGCACCATTACCATGTGCCAGATTAGTGAAAACAGCAACTACTTTTTGGCAATTATAAAGCTAATCCCTTAATCATTTTCCCTTTTTTTTTTCAGTGGGGTTTAGACCAGAATCAGTTGGAATAAGCCGCTCTCTTTCCCTTGCACTCGTGCACTTTGCAATTAAACATTCTAAATCTAATCATTAGGCTGTAGTTGGAAATTCAAGAACAACACATTGGAGACCTGCTCAAATGACACTTGAAAGCAATAAAATAATCTGTAAATCAAAGAACTCCTACCTATACACCCATGACTATACAGAGTTTAAGGACAAATTCTCAGTATCTGTTATCTTATCTAAGTTCATACAAATTCCCATATGCAATAACTAGTAAGAGCAGCTCGATTATCCATTTTTTGTAGTCAATAGTAGCAGCAAAAGTGTCGGTGATTCAATAGATTGATATCTGCAGATTTGGGGAGCTTTTTTTAAAACTCTGCAACCCTTGAGCTCTTTTTCGGTATACTTCCACATTTCCACCATTAGCTCCTCCTTCCTTCCAAATAGTGATATTAAGGCGTTCCAGGACGCTCCCATAAAAGATTAGATAGCAAAGCAAGCAAACTTCATGTCTTGTCCCTGTGAAGCCTTTTATATCTACCACCTTAAGATTTCTACCTAGGCAATCGAATTTGGGGCACTGCGTCCAGAATCTATCCGGGTTCAACTCAAATGGAGGTGTATAATCCTAAAATAAACCAAAATAAATGGAGAATATTTGTAAGATAATTCCAAGGAAAAAAAAGTAAGTAATTAACCAATTCTTACTAATACTTACATCAAAAACTCTTCCAGGACCTATTTCAATAGTAAGAGTCTCCAAATAAGGACAACTGTTTAGGAAGAATCTGATTCCATATAATTCATTCTCGTGCATAGCAGCTTTCAGTATCAAGTGCTTTAAGTTCAAGGGAAAACTCATACGCAATGGTTCTTCTCCAAGGGGAATAACCTAAAATAGTGAACATAAATGGTCAAAACAGACTTGGGATGCAGCATAAATGGCCTTCATATTCCTCATAAAATCAAAATCCCGAGAACTTTTTTAACTAAAATTCATGATGCTTAGAGAGAAACACACGTTACACACAAGAGTAGAACTGATCCTAGGGTTTAACCTTTGGCCAAAAAAGTCCATCCTATCATATGCTTAGATCAATGATATAAAAATTGTTAAATTGAAATCGAATATAGATGTGTGGAAATGTAGAAATAACATAGATCATATATACCTGAAGCATGTAACTGCAAACGGTCAAAACCCTGATGGGGTAAAGTTGTTCTAGGAGTTTATGAAGAAGATTACCGACAGCTTCATCAACTTCGTACTCAAGTCCAAAATCCAGATCTGCCTCTTCCATGTAGTTCCGGTTTATCTCTATGTCAAAAATTCCCACCACCCCTGAATATTTCAAGAACCGTAAATTCGGCGCTTTTATGTCAAAATCTCTAAGAAAATTGCATTTGTCGATGACTAGACTTCTTAGCCGCAAATTTGGTCCGTTGATACGCAGATGCTCTAAGTTCCAACATTTCGTCAAGCTCAAACTTTCTAGCAGTGGACAATTAAGTAACAAAGATTCAATAAAATACACATTCAACTGAAGCCAACCTAAAGATACATGCTTCAGTGCTTTGACATTCATGAAGTCAGACACCCGAAAACTGCAAGAAAACAACTTCAGGGATTCAAGAACAACATGTCCATACACATTCATGGGCAAATCAAACAAAGCTTCATGATTGCTAAAGCCATCTTCTTCCCATAGTGGATCCGAAAAATCAAGGTCCAACACCTTCACATTATGGCTAATGGCAAATGCAATGCAGCGCTCCACATCCTCACGGAAATTTACGGGCTTCAAGCATGAGAGCCGAAACTTATCTATGCCAGTTTCTTGATAGTTCTCCATCCATTGTCTTGCAAAATCTATGAAAATCTGTCTCTGAGTTTCTTGTCTTTCCTGGGATTCACCAACTCCGACAAAGAACCTCTCATCAAAGTCTACGTTCTTTGTTTCCCGCCATATATGACGCCAACGCTTGGATAGAACGCACGTTCTGGCGGCTTCTTTGAACGGCAAGAAAAAAATGATGATTAAGAGAATTTCGTCGGTCAATCTAGAAAACATGTCCAAGTTCCCGGCCATGGCTTACGGATAGTTTTGCCGTGGGTTGTTCGAAAAGCCATAAATTGGGTCCATTTTGTATCAGTGAAACGTTGCAATGAAGAAAACGATGCGATGTTTCGAGTTTTGACGAAATGTTGCGTCTTTTTGATATTCAAGTAAACAGGAGTTTTTCGCGGGCACAAAATATTTAGCGTGGATGGTAAAATGACAATGTAATGTAACGGTTCCTTTCTAGTTAGTTATGACGATAATTTATTTTTTATTTTATTTTTAAACAGACGATAATTTATTAAGACGACGACATTCGACACATCATCCTGCCGTCGCCTTTGGAAGCGTTTTTAAAGATAAAAAAAGATTGCCTCGTATTTGACTTGCGAGATGGAATTAATCGTAGCCGTCTGTTCATTTTGGGACCCTTGTTCGTAGACGGAGAGGATCTATCGGGCAAAAATCCAATCAGATTGTTATTCCCAAAACCCTCAGTGAAACCATAAGCACATACAAAGCTAACGAAATCCCAAACCCTATCAGCACTGATCGAGTTCGGTCCGACTTACTCCGTTTCTCCTCGCTCACCGAGTCGGTAACTACTTCTATTTCCTTTTATTTTTCAGTCGTTTCGCTTCTCGTTTTGATTGGTGTTTCACCTGAGATTTTCCCGCTGAGACAAACAGAGCGTTAGGGAGGGTTACGCCGTTACGTTCATTAGCGTAGGCATATAGGTGCTTATACTTGTGTAGTATTTTGCAACAAGACGACAAACACGAGGCTGGAAATTATAGATCAGTTGTTTTGTTTTGATATGTCATTGTTCGGGATTCTTGGACATTGGGGCTGAGACAAATGTAGGGAAAAAATGATGCTCAATCTTGAGGTTTTTTTTATTTTTTCTAATGGCATTTTACTTTACAGTAAGTTTAGATAATTCAGTCATGATTCAACTTGGGCCTGATTCGATGCCATGGCTTAGTTGAAGTAATCCCCTCGTTTCATTTTCTTTCAGAAGCAAGTTAAAGCAGCATTCATGGTTGGATTTTTTTTTTTCCTCGGCGTTTTAAGCTGACAATCGTTGGGTAATTTGCAAATACTAAGTTCAAAATGTTCAGAAATCTATTTTTAACCTCCTTATTGTCATTGTTCTCTGTTAGAGATTTCTGATTTTATCTTACATGCATACATGCATACATATATATATGTATATGTATATCTGCGTGTGTTTTGTACTCTTAATTTATAACTCTTAATTTTGCAGCTAGAAAAGTCCAATAGTGTATTGTGAATCACTGATGGCGCGAAATATATCCAATAATTCAGAATCTCCAGTCAGGGGTCAGGGTTCTCTTCATAGAAGGAGTCCTCAAAGAGAGAGATCACCCACTCGACAAAAGAGCTCCCACAGGATTAGTTCTCCGGCAAGAGATAAACATTCTGGTCGTGCTAAATCTCCAAAGCATGCGAGGTCAAGTTCTCCCACTGCTCGCTCACCTTCTCCTCGTACAAAACGGTTGAGGAGAGCTCAAGATGAAAGGGAAACTGAGAAAGCTCACTCGCCTTCTCCCCGGAAAAAGCCGTTGAGGAGAGCTCAGGCTGAAAGAGAGGTTGAGAGAGAAATTGAGAGAGAGCTTGAAAAGAATAATGGCAGGGGAAGTGATAGGGGGAGACATAGGGAAAGGAGTTCTGGGAGGGAAACTGTGAGTGAGCAGAAAGAGGGAAGGCCAGGGAGGCATGATAATGTGATTGAGAGAGAAACTGAGAGGGGGCATGAAAAGAACCATGGAAAGGGGAGTGATAGGGGGGCAAATAGGGGAAGGGGTTCTGAGAGAGAAACTGGAAGTGAGAGAAAAGAAAAAAGGTCAGGTAGGGATGATAATGAGACTAGGAGAGAAATTTATACAGAGCATGAAAAGAACCATGGCCGGGGTAGTGATATTGAGACACATAGAGAAAGGGGTTCTGATAGGGAAATTGGGGAAGAGAGAAAGGGCAGAAGGTCAGGTAGAGATGGTAATGAAAGCAAGTCTTCAAGATCAAGGCACGAGCGGTCTAATTCTCCTCTAGATCGTCATCACAGGAGCAAGCATAGATCTCGTTCGCCTCCACCAGCTGCTGATACCAGAGCTCGTGACGAGGTGTCTGGTGATATCCACTCCTTCAAATGAATTTCCTTATTTATTTGTTTTCTTACAATAATTCTTGCATTGAAAAAACCAACGCAACTAAAATTGTTTTCATACTAGAACTGCTTTTGTTGTCCATTCGCAGGGCAGTTATTGGCATAGGATGAACTAGTTTTGTCATCTTGGATAACTGCTATAAATTAGAAATTCGTGTTATAAAATTGATGGACAATGACTTCTTTTCCTTAATAAGATAGCTTATGGGAGAAAAAAATGGAGTGGGTGAGAAATTTAGTTGTTGAATGAATTACTTTTAGCTTGAGCTCTCAGTTGAATTTATTTATTTTCTTTGACATGCATTTCCCCTGAGTTCAGATGTAAAAGGGAGAAAAAGAAAAAAGACCAGAAGTGCATATTTGTTAAGATTTTGCCTTGTGTTGGTGCTCATCTAAAGTTCCTGACTGTGGGTTCAATTGACAAATAATTTCAGGTGGCAAACTTAAGAGGCTCTGAAGACCGGTAAGCTGCTGAAGAATTTCAAACTCTTCACTCAAGCTTCAGCAAGGAATCTTTTTTAAGATATAACCACAAACTAATAATATTTGGAGAAATGAAACAAAAGGCTAGTTATCATATATAAATCACCTTTGCAACTTTGTTACCACACTCCGTATACTATTGCCAAGGCTCTGTTT
The DNA here is from genome assembly GCF_018687715.1 of Carya illinoinensis. NCBI lineage: Eukaryota > Viridiplantae > Streptophyta > Magnoliopsida > Fagales > Juglandaceae > Carya > Carya illinoinensis. Next base: position 43,056,938 of record NC_056762.1, on the reverse strand, counting down.
GATGGAGTATGGCTTTTCATCAGCTTCTGCTTTTATGAAGCAGAAGTTGCCTTGCTGCCCATTTGGCGGTGAACTTTTCTTTGCTTTTGTTAAGTGTATTTTAGGTGGCTTTTTAAGAAGCAGCTCATTATAATTCTTTGAAGCTTTGAGTTTCTCAAATTATTACTTATCAAACTGGCTCTATTTTATTTCTTTGTTCCTTTTGTGCTGTGATGGAAGTGGTGAAAATGCACATTGGAGTAATGGCTCCTTCTCCTTAGATTTGTGCACATTGATTTTTTAATGCATAAGGGACAAAAAGAATTTACATATAATGTTTCTGTTATGTGAAGCTTTTCATTCTGTTATGGGACTGTTTTTTCTCTATTATACCTTTGGTTATGGATTTGAGCATTTTCCTTTCCTCAGCCAATAGGGGAGAAGCCTTGCATACATGTGAAGTAAGGTGTTAGCAATAAAATGAAATTGAGAAATAATCTCAACTGCATAAATAACAAAAATTAAAAATTTCACAAGAATTTTGCAGAATTTAGTTTGGAAGGAAAAAGAAATTCTTCATAATATCTTATAGCAACTTCTTCCCTGAACCAAAAAGGGAAAAAAAGTCTAACTTTGGGATCTGGAGTCGAAGGATCTGAGTTTGCTCCAGTTACAGAAAAAATGTATTTTAGATTTGCACCTACTAGGGTAGATAAATTAAAATTAAATTAGGCTCATCAATATACTTGAATTTGTTAACTTATCTTTTTTCCTTTTGTTCTTTTCTCTCTCTAAAGTCAGACAATACACTACTCTTATTGAGATTGATCTTGATGTAAAGCTTTTAACTGGTGGTTGCTTGCTGCTTGAGCAGGAATAATGAGAATGATTCAGTAGCTAAGATGAAGGCTGCTGAGGAGGCTCTGGAAGCAAAGGAAACGGTAAGGTTTAGGTTGGTCATATTGGTTTTTTCATCATAATGACAAGATCTTTTGTTTCTATCTTTATCTACACCAACTTGTGCTAGGTTTGTGGCAAGAACAGGTCTTGCTTATCCTTAAATGCCGGGCATCATTATTGCGGTGTAATTTGTTTTAAATGAGTAAATAACATGCATCCTATTTAATTATTGTTATCTTTATTGCAGCAAAAACCTTCATTTGAACTATCTGGAAAGCTTGCTGCAGAAACCAATAGAGTCAGAGGTGATATTTTCATTTCTTAGATTTCACTGCACTATTCCCTTCCTATGTGTGTTTTGTAGTGAAGAATTTTCTGATTTGGTTGTCCAGTTGGATGTGAAATTGGTTTTGACCTTAAATTTATCATTCCTTTGCTAAGTGGGTATTTCCTTGTTAGGTGTGACACTCCTCTTCACTGAACCCCCTGATGCTCGAAAGCCGAATGTAAGATGGCGACTTTATGTCTTCAAGGCTGGTGAAGTGCTAAATGGTGAGTATTTAAGTCCTGTAGAGCTTATAGTTGCAAGCTATATGTCTTCGTTCTTGCTTCCCTTCTTGCACCATACATCTCTATGCTTTGTTTGATACTAATGAAACTGCATGTTCTCTTGTTGCCCAGCTGCTTTTCTCAGTTTATTTTTCTTATACCATGTCTGATTGCATGAGGGGGTGAGGAAGGAAAAAGGAAATGAGCTATGGAAATGAAAATAAAGGGAAAGGGAGAGGGTAGTTCTTCCTTTGACATGTATGGATGAAGGGAAGAAAGGAGTGGATAATAGACTGATTGTATCTTCTTGTTTGGTTTTTAGCATGGGGAAGAGAATGAAAAAGTAGGAAGAAAAATCATTTGACTCATTTCCCCCCTTTAAAATAATACATAAATAAAGCATCATGAGGGCGTAAATGTTATTGAACTAATATTCACCCTCCTTTTCTGCTCACATCGAGTGGAAGCCAAAAAGTTGAACAATCGTGGGCCATATTGGCTTATGCTAGCTGCATGTATTCATTACTAATTTTTCTTTGTCAGAGAATATTCTTGATGTTCAAGAAGGCTTTTTTTAGTTCCTGGCACTAAAATACATATGTTCTAAGAAGTACATATCATCGACAGAGCCCCTTTATATACACCGTCAAAGTTGTTATCTTTTTGGGAGGGAACGTAGGGTTGCAGACATTCCGACAGACCACCCATCTTGCAGCAAGCAGCATGCTGTCATTCAATTCCGGTATATCTATATTTTGCAGTTTTATTCAGTCATTGATTTTCTTGAACACTGCTTGATTTTCTTTCCCCTACCCATCAGACAAGTAGAAAAGGAAGAACCTGATGGTACATTGTCAAAGCAAGTAAGGTGAGACTAAAGTACTTTATGATTTCTGTTTTTGATTGCCAAGAGAATATCTTCAATTTTATAGGTAAGTTATTTTGTTTCCACCATGTTAGGCCTTACTTAATGGACCTCGGAAGCACAAATAAAACTCATATTAATGTAAGTTGCTCATATTGACATCTCTCTTACATTTTTTTTTTAATAATTTGTTTAGTTGCATGAATAGTGTCAACAAAATTGAAATTCGGTTGCCATTTGTAGCCATTCTGCAACATGTTATGTTATGTTTGCAGGATAATGCCATTGAACCTCAACGTTATTATGAACTTTTTGAAAGAGACACCATCAGATTTGGTAATAGTAGGTAGGCCGCTCACGCTCATTAATATCTAACTTATGCTTTCAAATGTTTATGTTCATAATTTTCTGTTTTCGTTATCTTCTTTTTAGAATGTAATTAGGTGTTTTCTTTTGTATACTTTTGTATGCATGGGCTCGTCGCCTATTTCATTCGATGAATAAAATTCTTTCTTATAAATAAAATAATAATAATAATAATAATAAATCTTCAATAAACATGGGGGGCTCATTATTTAAGTGTGGTTATGAAAAATATTGATTGGCCAGTGAAGCATGCATTGAACTATCACAATTTCTTTAGAATCTCTACCTGAGACAGTCCCATTGCATCATTGTAATATGATTCTATATATTGCCTTTTCTTGTAGCCGAGAGTATGTACTACTGCACGAGAACTCAGCCGAGTGACTACGAGAATTTGGCTACTCGATGTGCCTCCTTCCGGCATGTGGAACATGTTTTGATTTGATATGTGTAGGTACTATTTACTGAATGCTTGTGCTTCTTTTTCTATAGATGCAGTTCAGTTTTGATTGTCTTAGTGCCGAGGTTGCTGAAATAACCGGTGAATGTCTTGACTCGTGTACTTCTACATATTAATGAGGACCTCATTGTTGCTTTGACCTCTTTCTCGACTCTCGAGTCAATTTTTCATTTGGATGATATTTGTACTCTGTTATTTATTTTTATTATTTTTTTCTGGGCTATAGATATTTGGACATATCTATAGGCTATAGCAAAGTTCATAAGCACTTGAGCAGACTGGTTTTGGAGGACTAGATTAAGAACTTCAAGCATACCTTTCTAATTTCTGTTTTCTTTTTCTTTTGTTGGGCTTAATATCATATTTTTTGTATATATATATATATATATATATTGGGACTTATTAAGGCCCGACCTACCCAAAACTGATATGTTGGAAAAGTGGAAAAGATAGACACAATAGTGGACTACTAATACTACTTTAAAAAAAAAAAAAAAATACTACTATTGTTGGGGTATGGCTAGGTGATAAGACCCTGTTGGCTTCTATGGAGTGAGTGCCTGGTTCGGGTTTCTTCTTCAATCACGATCATCCTTTTAAGTTTTTAACAAGAGAAATACTTTAGTTACAAAGGGAGTATATAAAAATAAATTTATAAATTGATATGATATTTCAAATTGTAAAGTAGATCTAATAGATTTTATAAAATCACATCAGTTTGTGTTTACTTTTATATAATCTCTATATTTGTTGCAATTTTCTTCTAACAATATCATTTCTTAAATTTCATCTTGAGAGATAATCGTATCTTCTCTTTCACATTTTGCTTCTTTAGGCTATTTTATTGGTTTTTAATTTTTAACCAATGTTAGTAAGGATAAGTTGTCGGTATAAAGAGGGCGTAGTTTATAGAATAGAAAGAATGTAAAGAAATTATTGATGGAATCAAGAATAAAAATTGGAATTCGGTTGCAATAAAAGGAGTATATATACTTTCATAATTTAATCATTTCATTTTTATTTAATTCATAATACCTTGGGATTAAATCTAAAAATTGGTAAATCTTTGGTTGTAAATTGGAGTAATATCTTAAATAATATTATCCGAAACTATCAAATTGATTGTCGTCTAGAATTAAATAGTATAGCGGAAGGAGATCATTGATGGTCAGTTTTCTTTACCGAAAGTAGCAAATAAAAGTTATTTTATCGTTACGTTTGAATAGTAAAAATGTTTTATTTTATTATTTTAATATTTTAAAATTTTATATAAAATATAATAAATAATTTAATTTTTTAATTTTTAAAATAATAATATTATTATTAAAAAAATAATATTTTATTTAAATTTAAATTTTTATCTGACTTTATGTAATCTAAACTCACTGTCTAAACGAAATTTATATGTTTTTAGTCTTTTTAAATGTATTTCTAAAAGATTAAAATACTGCTAAAAGAAAAAGAACAATCCCCAAGCACGCACGTGGCGGCAGCAAAAGCAACAAGCGAAGAAAATCCAGACAGTGGCCTGTCCCTGTTGTGTAATTTCGATGAATTTTACACGTATAAACACAGTCACATATTAATCTATATATTAATATTAATTTATTTATATTTAAAATTTAAATTAATATTTTTTTAATAAAATTTATTTTTTAATCCATCACACCATATTAATATATAAATTAAAAAAAATTCTGTTTATAAGTCTATAAATCACATGCCAACTATTTTTTTATTTTTTTTTTCTTTTACTAAATATTTGTTTTATGAATAATAAATAACAAATTTGAATTAATTTTAAAAAAATAAATTTTAAAAAAATTTTAAAAAATAAAAATAAAAATATATAACATGTGAAATTTATGAATAACAAAATTTATAAATTAATATATAATTATATTTACAACTATATTTTTTCACTTTCGACAGGTACATAAAAGTGGATTTCCCCAAATCCAAAATTAAAGTGCCCAATTGATTGAAAATTAATCAAAATAAATGAATAACTGACGAGCACTGAACCATTCCTTCCCAAAAATGGCCGCCGCACCCGCAACACCACCCTCTTCTACAGCCACTACCATTACCACCTTCGCTCTACCCAAACCGTTTCTCTCCTCCAAATTGCCGTTCCGCTTCCACCAATTTACCCCCTCCTGCCCTTCCAAGGCTCTATCTTCTTTTGCTGTATCTTGCTCCCTAGACAGCCGGGCCCTCCAAATGGCTACCGGTACTTCTCTCCTTCAGAGACCCGATTCCTTCGGCCGCTTCGGCAAGTTCGGCGGCAAGTATGTCCCCGAAACCCTCATGCACGCCCTCTCCGAGCTCGAGTCCGCCTTCCACTCCCTAGCCGCCGACGAGGGCTTTCAGGTTCTTTTGACTCCTCCAATGTCCAATCTTTTTTGGTTCATTTGTTTGCTGGGGTTTCATTCGTTGGGATGTTTGCGAAGAGTTTTTTTATTGGGAAGAAAGTATGAATTTTCGGAGCACATTGAGTGGTAAACTGTGGACCTTTTTTTTTTTTCTCCCCTCATTTTCGCGGATACCAAATAGAGGGTTAGATATAGAGGATTGAGAAAACGGCTTTCTTTGTCCGAGGGCTTCATTTCGTATCGTTTTGACGTGTTATCGAAGTAATGCATTGATGTGAGAGTAATGAGAAGCTGAGACCCAACTTAACTGCGTATAGCAATTTTGAGGGCTTGATAATTTGCCACAAAAGGAACCAAATTTCTGCCTTTCCAACAACATTCCCCAGTTTTTCAAAGCTCAATCAAGCGAGAAAGATTCGAGCGTTATTGAAGTACATTACTCCTAATCAAGTGTCTTGGGGGAAAAGAACTCTAGTTGTGAACCATGCGTGAATTTATGTACATGTGTCGAAGTTACTGAATTGTGAGCTAAAAAATATTTGATATTGCAGAAAGAACTGAATGCAATCCTGAAAGATTATGTTGGAAGGGAGAGTCCTCTTTACTTTGCGGAGAGGCTAACTGAGCATTATAAGCGTCCAAATGGTGAAGGCCCGCACATTTACCTTAAGAGAGAAGATCTGAATCACACGGGGGCTCACAAAATCAACAATGCTGTTGGCCAAGCTTTGCTTGCCAAGCGATTGGGGAAAAATCGGATAATTGCTGAAACTGGAGCTGGTCAGCACGGGGTCGCGACAGCAACTGTTTGTGCTCGGTTTGGTATGCAGTGTATCATTTATATGGGTGCGCAAGATATGGAGAGGCAAGCACTTAATGTCTTCAGGATGCGGCTTCTTGGGGCTGAGGTCTATTTGTCATAGTTTTCACCATTAGATTCTTTCTGTGATGTAGCCTAATTGATGCATTGACTGTTCTATTCCGTCGTTCAATTAACTTGTCTGATTGGATGTTGCCTATTTTTCCAGCACTAGCTTTTGTTGTTTATATGAAGTTGTTCTTATATATTAATATTGTGAGTTTCTCTTTCATAATACAGGTTAGAGCAGTTCATTCTGGGACAGCCACCTTGAAAGATGCTACGTCAGAAGCTATCAGGGACTGGGTAACTAATGTTGAGACGACTCATTATATTTTGGGATCTGTTGCTGGGCCACATCCATACCCCATGATGGTTCGAGAGTTCCATGCAGTAATTGGTAAAGAAACCAGAAAACAAGCACTGGAAAAATGGGGAGGGATGCCAGATGTTCTGGTAGCATGTGTAGGTGGAGGTTCAAATGCCATGGGAATCTTCGATGAGTTTGTTGATGACAAAGATGTTAGGTTGATTGGTGTGGAGGCTGCAGGCTTTGGATTGGACAGTGGCAAACATGCTGCTACCTTGACAAAAGGAGAAGTGGGGGTTTTGCATGGAGCTATGAGCTATTTATTACAGGATGAGGACGGGCAAATCATTGAACCGCATTCCATAAGTGCTGGGTAAGACACTTGATATGACTTTTGGTGTGGCTTTATACTGTATTTATTTCTAAATTTTGGACACCTTTTCTTTATGGCTAATAGCTTGGACTATCCTGGGGTTGGACCAGAGCACAGTTATTTGAAAGATACGGGCCGTGCCGAGTATTATAACATAACTGATGAGGAAGCATTGGAAGGTACGGCATCTACTTTACATTTCTGCTGATTCTTCTTTTTTTAAGAGGGCAGATATCTTCTTTATTGTTTTTTACAAGGTTTGCCCCAGGTCGAAGTTGCTCTTAAGATCCTCCACATTTTATTCCCTTGGGCCGTAACTCGTTTTGTCATTGATTTATTTTGTACATGCAGGTTTCAAGAGATTATCGCGACTAGAGGGCATAATCCCTGCGCTGGAGACATCTCATGCAGTGGCTTACTTAGAGCAGCTGTGCCCTACTCTCCCAAATGGAACCAAGGTTGTGGTTAATTGCAGTGGCAGAGGGGACAAGGATGTGCACACAGCTATCAGGCGTCTGCAGATTTAGATGGTACTCTTCATGTATTCCTATCCTTACTCTCCCAAATGAAACAAAAGGTTGTGGTTGATTGCAGTGGCAGAGCTATCGATCAATCAATTTCTAGATTGTGTGCCGTTTACGAATAAACAATCACATCTCAAATAACAAACTCAAAGTTCAATGGGTCTTATAGGTACCGAACAATTCATTCCAAAAGTATCTGGAACAGTATATATATTTGTTTTTTCTTTTTTTTTTTTTATTGCGTTTTTTTAATCATTATAAACATTTAAAAAAAATTATAACATTATTTAAAAACAATTCCTTAATCACCAAGTACAAAAAAAAATTTCGGAGCACTCTTTCGAGATAAATAGCATTTCTAAAGTTCAATTAATTTTTAGATTAGGGTGACCTCCCAAATAGTGCCTCCAGAGATAAGGCCAACCTTGTTTTTGTTTTTGTTTTTTTTTTTTTCAAAACATTTTTTAAAACTCTTTAAATATTTTTAAAAAGATTTAAAAAAAAAAAAACCAAACGGTGACTTTTTTATGTGAGAATATAGTTTACCTTTAGTTTAATACGTAGAAGATACAAATGCATTTCTTTTTAAATGGTTGTTTATATGCGGATTCTTTCCCATTCCCTATAACATTTATGAATTTAATATAATCATGTTGCAAGCCAAGGACAATAAAATATTGCAATCTCCCTACGAAACCACCCTACGTAAAAATCTGGGTCTTAAAATAATGGATGTCCCCATCCAACATGGAAAGATTACTCACTAAAGCCAACTTGTGCGCGGGCCCTCCAATCTGCCAAAAGCATATGCCGTTTGTGTCTTCTTATTACATCAAAGGGATACCTCCAAAACCACTCTCAGAAACATCTCCACATCTGCAATATCATCGAAATATCTAAAAGCAAAAATTCTAAAAGACACAAAATACCAACAAATTTTAGTGCAACTGCAAATTGAAATTGCTTGTTTTTCCAAAACGGTCAAGGACTTGAGGAATTGTCCTTGTTTTATTCTAAAACTCTCCTAAAAAGCCGCTATTACTTTACCCTTATGGCAATAATACTGTCTCCAAAACTAATAATTATCATCTACAACATGACAAACGGTAAGTTCAAAAAGACACAAAAAAAAAAAAAACAAACAAACAAACAGTGCTACTCATGAATTCTGAAAGCAGCTCTTGTCAATGCCCCCTGCGGCCAAGAAGCAAATCTTGATAGCCACTCTCTTCCATCATTTTATGCCACATGATGAAAATCTAAATTTGAGAACCCAATACCTCTTACTGCTTTGCCTGCAAATTTGAAAACATATAATTAGATTTTAATTAATCTTAAATGAATGGAGGCGAGAGTTGTATAATGTGAAAGGAATGAAATTAAGCATATTCCTATAATTTATGTCTACGGTCAACTTTGGTTTGAGGACCCCATGCTATGCTTTTACAAGAGGAGGGGAATATTCGAAGGTATATCCTAGTTTTAATTATTAAACTCAAGTAGGCAATTTGTTTAGACCGTCCAAACGAGCGGCACAACAGGAACTCACCTAACACCAAATCAACCAGAAGATTGGTAGCTAAGAACCAACCTCTCACAATACTCCACACCAAACTGATACACTACGAAAGCAGCCTTTAATTCTACCCCATCCATGATTTATTGAGTTAATCAACCGCATCATAATAAGGCTACTGAACTGCTCTGGGTTGGAGACATGACATGACATGGTTCCCACCTAACCTTCATGCCATCATCCATCTCTATTCATTCAGAAGTAGGTAGCTACCACAACAATTAGGGATAGATTTTCTTGTGTCGGCCATCGTACTCTCTCTCTCTCTCTCTCTCTCTCTCTCTCTCTCTGTGGATATCTCTAATGTACAATCATCAAGTGACATGAGAATGAAAACAAGCAAAATTTGTTCAGATTACAATTAGTCCATTTTGGACCAGACTGATATCTAAAGGGTGTAGTAGTCGTTTAATATAATAAAGATAATAATCAATTATGAGTAATCATGCTCAACTCATAAACAGAACTGGGAAGTACCTGGGAATACAAGAAGGTTCCAAGAACTGCGATTGCAGCTCCAAGAGCATTGACGGGCTGGACTGGTGTGTGGAAAATGATGATTGAGGAGACTATGACAGATATACGTTTCATGGTGTTTCCAATGCTGAATGTCAAGGGAGAGATCTCGTCCAGGGACATGTATGAGACCTGGTTATAGAGATGATAGAACACGCTCTGTGCTGCCAACCACCTAGCATGTACAATTAACGCCCACACAATTAGTCGAAAAGGAATCCAAACAGGAAACACGGTATATACATTCCATGGAAACCTCGTAAAACATCAATTAACAAGTAATTGAAAAAACAAAAGGATCAAAGGCACCATGAGTATCAAACACCGTCAATGATATAACAATCCAAATAATATGCATTTGACTATTACAAAAAACTACATTCTTTCTTCCTTTTTGTCTTCAATTTATTTTTTCTTGTCGGTATTGAATCTGATACCTACCCCAATCCGAACCTACTTTTACCACATGAGCTGAAGCCTGGGGCTTAAACAAGTAAGCTTTTCTTTTGAATCTGCAAATAGTCTAATATGTTGGAAATCGTGAATTTATAGACTGTTTCAGGCCACTTTTGATGCTATATGGAGAAAGCATTATCATTCAGATGAGGATTCTTGACTCCTTCCAGTACAATTCAAACTCTTGAGCACGAATAACAGAAAGAAAATAGATTTATATACAAGCTATCACAAGTTGGCTCACAGTTTCCTCATTACTCTGGGAGGAATTAAAATAAAAAACTGCAATTATTCTGCACCTAAAACGTCTGGTGAGAAGGCAGATCTGTAATCGTGCTCAACCCAATATTACTTCAAATAATTGATTCACCATTCGTCCTGTAATCTATCATGGGAGACCATACACATGAAGTAGACTGCAACTGTGCAACCAAACAGAACAAGGATATCTAAATTGGTAGTTGTCAAAAAATTACCATACGAATTGCGGTCCAATTTGAGACATAGCTGTTTGCCAACCAGCTGCCCACATCTGTGGTCCCTCCACAGCAATGGCAAATGGTGTGAGAATTAAAAGGGATAACATAGAAAGACAAGCATAATAGTTCATTCCACTAACGGACTTTCCCTTCATGCCTCTCTTTGAGAATATGTTTCGGAAGACAAATGCCAAGTTTGATATCATGGCCCCCATAAAACCTAGTGAAAGTCAACAAACCAAATTCAGGGCTCTGAAAACTAAAAGAAAATCAAGAACAACTACACCAATGCATAAAACGTTCTCCAATGACAGAAAGTATTCCAAAAACAAAACAAATAGTGTCAACAACTGACTGGATATTCCTGGGTTGGAAAAATAAACAAACAAGCAAGTTTTGCGTCTTAAGATGAATATGGAAGACAAAAAAAAAAAAAAAAAAAACTTAATCTTCAAATTGAATGCTGACAACATTAGGGCAAGGATGAATATATACAATTTAGTTTTGCTATACAAGACAATAGAGAAATCCGGCGACTTAGCCTAACCAAACAAAAGATTTTGCCTTCTGCAGTCCAAAGTTAATGTCAAGAATTTGGGGAGTATCTTTTTCTGCCTATTCTAATCAGCTAGACAAGATATATATAAATACACATATATAAAGATATATATATATATATATATGTCACAAACTAAATATACATTAGGAAAAGAAGAACAAATAATAATGCAATACCAACATTCTAAGATAATAATTGCAAGAGTTACAATATATAGTTTGTTTTTGTACCAATCATGTTGAAGTTGAGCTCAGTTACAGCAGCAAGAGCACAGCCGCCAATAATTGGAATGAGTGACAGGTAAACCGGCACTGGGAAGCTCTCACCCAACAGGAATCTCGAAACCAATACACTGAAAGCAGGCTCACCACTCTTGATGATGTGGGTGAATGAAACTGCAACCTTTGACATACTCACAGTTGCCGCAACATGACCAATTGTATGCGCCACAGCAACCTATTGAAAACGAAAGAAACACTGAGGTCACAGTCCTTTACAGAAAGCCAAAGAATCCAAGCATCGCAATAACCCAAGGCATATGACGAACCCTAGAAACACCAAAACCCCTAATGGTGTGCGCTTTGGTTGTCAATAGGATGTGGCTAAATGGAATCATGGTTTATGAGTTCAGAGCTTTCACCACTAAAACCCCCCACCAAGCTGCACTAAATTCAACAACTTGGGCCTACTTGGATGAATAAAGTCATTTTCTTCATGTATTACACCACACAACATAAGCACACAATACAAAAACATCACTTTCTTTTTTCTTAACTTTCTCGGCAGCCAAACAAAAGGGCAATTTTCTAACTTTTCATAATTCAAACAAATATATGCATGAGTACTAAAACAACTAAAAGATCAAATGCAAAACCACATAAAGAGGCATACATACGAAAAACTTCCTTTTTCTTTCCAGTCGCTCTACTTTCTCACCAACCAAACAAAACCGAGGTTCTCACTCACCGGAAACAAAGTCTTCCAGAACTCCAAATCGGTCTTGGGTGCCTCGGCTATTCTAGTGGCCCAAGAGATCAGCATCATGAGAGAACCACAAGCAAGCGAGAGCGTCGAAGTCAGCCACGGGTACGGGTACGCATTCAAAACCTTCTTGTTGTAGATATTGAACACCACGTTCAAAGCCCACCACGTTGCGAAATACAGTCCGATCTTCACCTTATTCACTGCCTCCGGCGCCACTGGCTCCACCGGCTTCGAGCTGTCCGCCGCATCGTAAGCCTCGCATTTGATCGGATCCCTCCTAGCTTTCAAACTCAGATTCTCAGCCGAAGATAAATGCAGAGGCTTCGAAACCGATAAAGAGAATCTCTGCGTTTCCCCCAGAACCGGCAAAAACAGCGAGGATCGCTGAATCGGGTGTGCTGGAGACCTCTTCCGAAGAAACAAATCGGACCCATTGATCGTCGTTGTGACAGATTGTTTCACGGAGCAAATCATGGCGTAAAGGATTCCAAATAGGCTTTCTGGGTATCTCGCACAAAACAAAAAACGCAACAGACGATCAGCAAATAATTAAAAATATATATATATATATATATACTTGGAAGGAGATCAATCAACTTCTTAGAGAGTTTGAGAAGGGAAAGCCAAAACCTTTATTATGACTTTTAAAAGGATTTTCAAAAGCCTTGGTTTTGACCTAAAGCCCTGCCACGATCTAAGAGAACTCGATCACAAAGAAGGATCAATACATAAACTATGTCTGGTGGAGATTTATAAACAACAAAGAGCCAGGAAGCACCAGAGTCGGTTATTGGGTTTTCTTTCCTGCTCTCTGGTGTCTGGTTGAGTGGCTTGATCGGGTTGGTGAAAAATTTTATGGCCTTTGAGATCTCCAATGGGACTCTTCTCCGAGATCTCAGTCCAAAGACCAAACCTTCATGTTATATTATATAGTATTACCAAATATTCAAACTAATCGTGGTGGTGTGGATCTCTTTTTGCGTAAAAAAGTAGTGTTGGATCGAACTCTCGTGTTGGAAAGGTTGGGGAGACAGAGAGAGAGAGAAAAAAAAGCAGTTTTGGAAACTGACAGGTTTAGCTATGCTGTGGTAATATGCAGAGATTGATGGTTTCAGGGACCAATAGCATATTGCCACGTCTGCCGCATGTGGCAGATTTTCATTTGGCTATGATTTCATTTAGGAAAGTGTTACGGCCACAGCTAGGAGCTCCCGTTAAGTTAAAAATTTTTATTTTTTTATATTTTTCACATTATTTTTTTAATTTTTTAAATATTTAAAAAAAATAAAAAATTTATAATAATATTAAATAATTTTTACTTAATTATTAAAAAAAATCACTCCCAACGAGAGATATAGCATTTTCCTTTTACTTATTTCGTTATAGATTTTTTTAAAAAGGTAAGATTTATTATTAATAAATTAATTTTTAAATAAATCTTAAATTTATTATTTTTTTAAAAATAATTACACAATATTCCTTTCTCATCTATAAACACAATAACTGAAAATATATCTCTAATTGCATTAGATAACTATAGAGATTGGATACCATATCATGGATTCATTGGATTGGATGCTGCCCCATCTACCTTTGAGCAAAGTCCGAGATGGTGTCGGTTTGAGATCTTTCTTCTCTCTATCTCTCTTTGCAAACGCCGACGGTATGGTCAAACATGAGCTTCTATTTTTTTTTTTTTTTCTTTTTTTTGTAATGTTTGTTTAAAGAGACAGGGTGATGATTCTTCAAGATTGATCAGTCATCGATTAATTTATTTATTTAAAAAAAAAAAAAAAGAGTTGCGGATGAATCGGTTTTGTTATTAATACAAATTCTTTGCATAAATATAGGATAACATGTGTCAAAATACCTCATAATTGATTAAAATATTTAATTTTATTATTTAAAATATAAATTTTAATATATTTTAGAGAATATTTTGATTATAAAAAAAATTATAGATGGATATGATTTTATATTATATATATTTTTATTTTATAATAAAAATAATTGTACAATTTGATATATCATATTAAATTAAATTAAATTATAAATTTATATATATGACTTTTTTTTATATTTTAAATTCATTGAATAAACGTAAATTTAAGAGATAATGAATGAATTAAATACTCTCGAAAAATAATAAAGAAAACAATAAGAATGAATTAAATATTGAAGTTGATAGGACGTCCCATCACAATGCTTTAGAAATGAGGGTTGGACGCAAAAGTTCATTGAATAAGTCAAATTAAATTACCTCTGGTAAATAATTTTCAAGTGGGTATATATTTTATTTATTTTTTTAAAATAATTAGGTGGCATTTGAATAATTTACATTATAAATATTTATTCTTAATTTAAAATATCAAACATTACATTACTAACTACACGAACAACTCATTCAGAATTTATTTAGATAGAATATAAATTTACATTAATGTTAAGAGGTTGTTTAAATAGTAATATAAGATAAGATGATTTTAGATAAAAATTAAAAATTAAATAAAATAATATTATTTATAATATTATTATTTTATAATTTGAAAAAGTTGAATTATTTATTATATTTTATATGAAAATTTTAAAAAATTGTAATGATGAGATGAGTTAAGAGTTTTTTTCACAATTCAATTTAATTTATCTCAATATCCAAACTTAGCATAAAATGATAAATAAGAATAGTTGGGCAATGTTTCTTAAAGGTTTTTTTTTTTTCTTTCCCATGTTGTTTTTGTTCTATTTGATTTGTATGTTGTTTGCTACTGAGTATTGTGGATGGGTGTTTTCTGGTTATTTTTTTTATGCATGAGTTTTTATTTTTGCTTATTTTATAACCTCTAAGTGTCTAATTATAGTCACGATTTTCTTCTACCAAATGTGAGGACTAATACCAAGATGTGTGGAGCTTGTGTTCATGGAAGCTACAAAAAGGAGTGGTTAGAGATAATGATTTTAAGGAGCTGTGGAGCCATATGAATTTTGCACTGGATAGCAAGAAGCTAGATGAATTTGCAGCTACAGTATACCAAATTTGGAAGAGAATGAACAACTTCATTTTTGAAAACAAATTCTAAGAGCCAGGGAGGGTAGTCAAGGCTGCAACTCATGTTGTTTTTTATTACAGTAAGGCTAATGAAAAGGTTGCTGCGGTTCAAGATTGACAAGTCTAAGTGTTCCTACTTGGAGTGCACCACCTTTAAATGTCTTCAAAGCCAATTGGGATATTGCATTTGATAAAGATAAGTGCAAAATTGGTGCCGGTGTCGTGATCAGAAACTGGGAGGGCAGAGTGGTGGCATCCTTAAGATCACAAAAAGACTTTTTTCCTAATTTTCATTTAAGCAGAATCTTATGGTGTTCTAAAAGCTATTCTTCTCTGCAAACAGTTGGAACTAACTCTAGTGATATTTGAGGGAGATGCAAAGCAAGTTGTCTTATCTCTCAACAATCTAAACCAGGTTGAGTCATCAACTGGGATGATTTTGTCTGATGCTAAAGTTTTGTTAGGTTCTTTTGAAAGATGGCCGGTCTGTAGTACATGTTTCTAGAGTATGTAATAATGTAGCTCATGCTTTAATCAAGGATGCTATTAAACTCTCTAAGGAGAGCATAACGTTGGGGGACATTCCCTCGTGTATTCATCCATTTGATTTACCAAGTTGAATAAAGTTTGATTTGTTCTCTTCCAAAAAAAAAAAAAAAAATGTGAGGAGTAATAACCTATTTGGAGAACACATGATTAGCTATAGAAATCTCAATCCATTTATTCAATATATATATATAATATTTGAATTTTGTTCCTCCTAGCTAGTAGCTAGGCCTGTTTGGGCAAGCATAATTGTGACGCCCCCAAATTTCGTTTGGGATCGGACGGACATTTGAAGCGTCGAGACATGCAACACAAGGTTACCTGCCCCCGTTCATGACATATAAGATGCAATATTCCTAATATGCATCTAACAATATGCAATATTCGCAGCGGATAAATTTTTTCTTTAGCAATACTATGCACCAAATTGAAAATATCCCAAATGCTTAAAACATATTTCATACATAAAAATCCATTGAACAACTAAGATCACAACACTAGTCCAAAATGGTTATGATCCAAAAAGTACTAGAGATGCAACTCAATCGTACAAGTAGTAATTTACGTTAATTACTATATTAACATTTATGTCGCACCGTCCCTTAGTCAACTGTGTCTAGTTGATCAGCTCCTGATTCTCCTTCAGATCCTGTAACAAAATCTACCATTCGGGGGGAATGGTAGTTGGGACTACCAAAGTGAGATTTGATTACAAATCTCAGTAAGTTAACAAAAAAACTTCCACACAGGCTA
This sequence comes from Carya illinoinensis, assembly GCF_018687715.1. Classification (NCBI taxonomy): domain Eukaryota; kingdom Viridiplantae; phylum Streptophyta; class Magnoliopsida; order Fagales; family Juglandaceae; genus Carya; species Carya illinoinensis. Next base: position 43,040,463 of record NC_056762.1, on the reverse strand, counting down.
ATAATGCATGGATGACAGTAAAAGCATAAATGCATAATCAAATTCATAAGTAATTAAAGCATAACTTGGCGTACAACATAGCATAATTGACATAACTTAAATTGAAACATGAACTGAACTTGACTTGACATGAATTTGATCTGAAACTTGACTTAGCATGAACTTGTTTTGAAACTTGAATTAACATGAAAAATACATACTCCACAGTTGTTGTGGCCCCATGTATTCTACGTGTAAATACATACTCCACAGTTGTTGTGGCCCCATGTATTCTACACAAACTTGACTTAACATAAAAAATACATATTCCACAGTTGTTGTGGTCCCATGTATTCTACACAAACTTGACTTAACATGAAAAATACATACTCCACAGTTGTTGTGGACCCATGTATTCTACACAAACTTGACTTAACATGAAAAATACATACTCCACAGTTGTTGTGGCCCTATGTATTTTACGTGTAAATACATACTCCACAGTTGTTGTGGTCTCATGTATTCTACACATCACAATGCAGTTAAGTACATACTCCACAGTTGTTGTGGCCCCATGTATTCTACACAAACTGAATGTATTCAAGATGAAACGTGACTGGAATACAAAAGGACTGGAGCCCTGATGTAACATAACGTGATTTGAACATAACTTGAAATACATGACCAACTTGAGATAGAAACATTTTGTAACATGGCATAACATATAATAGACAACATATTTAACATGACATACTTGTAATGTACAGTAATACATGACAGAATATATTATGTAACAGATAAAAATTGATGACAGAATAAATTCTGTATAATAGACAATTACGTGATAACTTGGCATGGCATGACATATATGATAACATACATACATATACTGTAGTTCCTTTACTTAGCACACATACACAGAAGACTGCTAGTAAGTTAAAAGCTAACTTACCTCGATCTCCGCGTTTCTTATAAAATTTCAAGTGCGATCACGAGGAACTGTAATTAGTGATTCTAAAAGTTAGAACTAAATCACTAATAATTTGAAATATGGAAAATACTAACTTAAAGAGTAAAATTTTTATTTTACTTTCTACATGTGAGAAAATAACTGTTTTACCCATAACTTAAGGATTTTGCATACTAACTCCAAAAGTTTCCAAAATTTATATTCCTCATGTAAATTTTATCCTAAACTTAAATATCAACTCAGAAAAATTTAAAACAAAACACAACTATGAAGAACACACTATAGCCGAAACATCCATAGGCTATTTTCCTTGATTTTTGTTGCAATTCCTTCTAACTTCAAAACTCATGCTTAAACCAAAATTTTGCAACAAACATCTTCCAATCCTAAGTTCAAGACCATACTTAAAACATCCATTTAGAAAAAGCTAATAATTAACACCAAACTTTTTTTTGTAAAAAGATCCAAGTACTTGAATCACAAGTTTTGACCTTAAATCAAAACATCTCCAAGAATTTCAAAAATCAAATCTTACTTCTAACATATTCATAATATCATCCTAACATCAACCATGCTTTAAATCATCAAACTAAAGTCACCAAAATCACAAAATAACATTTGGAGTTTTTGGTTTTACACTTAGTCCAAAAACAGAAACTTTTTCCTCAACTAGTTTTGATAAATCTCTTGATCTATGACTTATAAATATATGATCTTCAAACCAAACCATCACATGGTTTAAAAAGATGTCCTAAAACATATATAAGCTTCTAATTCAAGATTACATGGTTAGAAATTAACCAAAACATAAATTTAGCCAAGAATATCCACACTTTGGCTTATTTGAATATCTCTTTGCATAAAATTTCATATCTTTGAAACTAACACCAAATATCTTCAAAATAATAATATAACATGTATATAAGATGCTTAGGATCCTCCAATAAAATTATCAAAGTCATTGGAATAGGTTTAGACCACCAAAGAGTTAAACTTTTTCAAAACAGAAACTGTTTTTCTTCTTCCAGTTTCTAAGTTTCTAAATCTAAGAAAAAATTTCATCAAAATCTTTAATCATGCAAAAATCCTCAATCAATAGTCACATATACATGTTAACAATACTCCATAAAAATTTCGGACCAATATCTATCCATTAGCTTGGTAAAAAACTCCAAACTATAACATATTCTCCAGTTTATCTCCCAGAATGACCTTTCTATAGTTTACATAATATTTGAATGACTATATAATCTTCAAATGGGGCAAATAAGATATCCATGTAAACTAGACTAAAAAAGGAACAACTTATATGAAGGAGACTTTATGATAAAACACTTACAAAAGCTTCGAAATGGGCGTGCAAAAGACCTCCTAAAAGCTGTCCGAGAGAGAGTGTTTGATATTCTTTCAATGGAAAGTGTAAATGAAGATAATTTCGTGGGGAGAGGTGGCTGGAGATACTTATGGATGAGATATGGAAGAGATGTGGCTGGAGTTGAGAGTTGAGTGTAGTTTTCTCCTACCCAAAATATCTATAAAAGATTATCTCATAATATTCTATCCAATAGTATCTATAAAAATCAACTTAAGATATTTTTATCTAATAATATCTATAAAAATCAACTCAAAATATTTTTACCCAATAATATTCATGAAAATTACCTCAAGATATTTCTTTTTATCCAATAATATCTACAGTTTTGAACAGACGTTTTGTCCGAAAATATGAAAAAATGTTATTGCGCCATAAGACTTTAAATAACCCTCCGAGTCTAATGGCACAAACCATAATACATTTTGACACTTCTAACTATCTCCAATAATCAAAAACACACTTCTGATACCATAGTAAATAATAACACTAACTATGTAGTTAGACAAAAACCTATACGATTAATGGATTCGTGAAAACTTATGGGGTTTTCACGAGTTCCTAAGTTAATAGAAATTTCACAATTAAATTTCTAGCGGGTTGTTACAATAATATTATATATGAATTAGGTAGAATCATTATTAGCACAGGTCTCTCCAGCAAAATGCAGTGCACGCCATGGATATCATAAGTAATGCGCATATTTTGCTGATGCCATGCTCCAAGTATACTTTGCCCATTTCCTTCCCTCACTGCTACGCAGAAATAATATCCTATATCGGAGTAATAGTTTACGTACATTGAATCCACAAAGTAGTCTCCACCTTCGAAATGGTACGTCATTGTGGCAAAGTCCCCGAAATCCGGTGGGTACTCGTAACAAAGTGGAAAACCTTCAGTCGAGTAAACTCTCTCAAGCTGCCCGAGCGAATCATAATAATTCTGAAATGCAGTCATCACCACAGAAAATGCATCGATCCCAACAGTGTTTTGATCGATTTGAGTGATCAGAGTTCCAGAGTCTATAGTACAACCACCCGAGCCATCTTTCTTGATTTTGAAAGTGTCTGGATGGAATCCTATGCGATGAGAACTAACACTTATATCCAGTAAATTCAAATGGTAGTGAAACGACCACGGTAGTGTCACAAATGGGGTTGTCTGAATGTTTGCCGGCGGCGGGGGAATGTCATTGCCAAATTTTAGGAAACTAGGAGACATCATTGCATCAGGAAAAGGCACAAAGCAATGAGAGAAACGCCGGTCCTCGTCATCAAACAGCTGACTCACCAGAGAATCCGGCGACAGATTCAATCCCAAGATCCCAGAAATGACACCATTTTGGGCAAATTGAGGAAAATGGGACTCCTTGGAACAACCAAAGATTATATCAGGAATGAACTCAGTGGTAGTTTGATCACCAACCAAAAGCTCAAATGTATCCAAAGATGCAATGCCTTTGGTGGTCTCTCCGCTGCCATATTCATAGTGATAAACGCATTCGCCATCGACACATTGGTAGAGGGCACTGTCACCTTGACAGAGCGGGTGATTGCAGGGGAGCTTTCTGTAGGAAATGGAAGCAGTTGAGTCGTAAATGGGATATGCTTGCGGGTAGCAGTTGGTGCATGGCTCGCACTGCGTCCAAATCAGGCCACCACCTGCGTCCACGAATAAAAACATTTGTTTCTCTGGTGTTCGATCCAATGCCTACCTGCACCAAGAATTTAACGCCTTCAAGAAGCAGTCGAAGACGAATGTTCTCAGGCTGGTACGATAGTAGCGTTGAATTGGTAGTCGTAGTAGTTGATTTTGTTCCCAAAATATATTGAGATCCAGCTTCAGAGGATTTGATAAATCTTTCTATCCGCTCAAGTTGAGTCAGGTTTCCAGCATATAAAGGAGACTCTGGGCTGTCCCTAGGGATGATCTTTAGGCTCAATCCCCTACGTTTTGCATGAATAAAATGAAATTGGGACATTGTTATGATCAGGGTACAGTAAAGAAATAAAGCAGCAGCAAGAAATTGGAGTCGGGCCATTTTAGAACTAGCTAGCTAGCTTGGTTAATTAAAGACTTGAGATCAATATGAATGTTCCCGTCAACGTCGATAGCTAGCTAGCTCGCAGTATTGAGTACTGGCACATATACATGCATGATGCTTATAGCCTTTCTCAGAAGCATATTTGTCAGGTAAATTAAGGCTTAATATGCTTCTGAGAAAGGCTTAATAGGCTTCTTAAGCATGTTATAATTATAGCCGGCCCTATATATATAGTAAGTATGCAAGAGAATAAGAATAATGTAAATGATCTTCTCTGTATTTTATTTTATATCTTTCCATGTATATGTCATTATATCCATGTATATTACTTTAGGTATTAATGGTTTCTTTTTTCTGTTGTGAACATATCACACCCACAAACAATATATATAACGTGACAGACAATAAAATAATTGTAAAAATATAAGAATTAAGCACACACATGACACATAAAATTTAATGCGATTCGACAACGTGATTATGTCCATAGACTAGCTGAGGAAATTTTATTAAGAAAAGATAACAAACACTTATAGTACTACAGGAGTTTTCCTGTCATTTTAGAAGTGTAATGACCTGCAAGCATTATCATATTTTGTACTAATAATTAATAATTCTTCTCTTTTTAAGTGAAATAGCTAAATGAATAGCCAGTGGAGAGGATGCCATCTCATATCTAAATGCCATAGAATATGCAAAGCTGTTAAAGGACTGAGCTCATTAATTGCAGATTGAAATGATGGGCTGTCTGAAATTCTTTAATCAGCAGTTACTTTCAAGGTTGGACATAGTTTATGTGATGGATATATATTGTATTAGATTTCCTTTAAATTAATTTAAAGGAAAATCATTTAGGTACTCTCATGTGCTTTGCCCCGTTTCGATTTTAAGGCTCCAAAATGGTTATTTCAATACCATATATATATAGGAAAAATATAGTTGCAAGCATAGTTGTGCACTAATCTGTGCACCAATGTGATGTGATTGGTCAAAAAGTAGATTTTATTAAAAACAGTGTTAATTTAAATTTTAAGTATCAATAAATCAGTATTGGTACACAGATTAGTGCACAACTATGCTTGTATGTAGCAAAACTCATATATATATATACACACACATATATTTATGGTAATATTAAAGCCGAGTGAAGAAATAATTGTCAATATTACTGTAAATGCCAAACTAAATTTCCATCTAAAGATTTGGTGGTAAAAATTAAGTCAAGACTCTAATTTCTTCAAAAATATAATTTTAAGCTATTCAAGTGTGTGATTATGGCCATTAATTCTGTTATCATAAGATATACCTTCCAGTTAGGAAAGGAGACCATCCATAATTAAGCTTCTTATAAGAGAAGTAACCATACAACTATGGAAGAGAGGCATGGCATGGCATAGCATGACATGTCATGCTTGCAATAATATCTAGCTAATTAGAGGCAAATTATTTATGAAAAGATAATGCTAGATACAATGTTATAGTAAGTAAGTTCCGTGCATTCTTTTGAAAAAGAGTGAGATTTACTATTAAAAAATTATTTTTTTCATATAAATTTTATATTTATTTATTTTTTTCAAAGAGAATATGCGAGACTTATAAATTCTAATATTATAAATATCATTTCTCTTTATGAAATAGGATTGATTAGAAAATTACAGGAATATCTTATTAATTTATATGATTATTAGTAGCACAATGCTCGGTGGCAAATTGGAGTGCACCAATTTTGCCATCATAAATAATGCGCATATTTTGTTGATGCCATGCTCCAAGTAAACTTTTTCCATTTCCTGGCAACAGTGCTACGCAAAAATACCCTGCCTGAGTGTCATAAAAATTCACGTACTTTGACTCTACATTGTAGTCTGCTCCTTCAAAGTGGTACGTCATTGTGGCATACTCCATGAAATCCTGTTTGTATTCGTAACAAAGTTCAAGACCCTCAGCCACTTTTCCAATTCTCTGAAGCTTGAAATAATCGTAATGATTCTTAAATGCATCCATCACCTCCATGTAAGCATTGCGCCCATTAATGGTATTCTGATCAAGTCTAGAGATCAAAGCTCCTGAGTCTATAATACAACCACCTGTGCCATCTTGCTTGGGTTTGAAGGTATCTGGTGGAAACCCTAGTCGATGGAAGCCAACACTTACATCCTGTAAATTCAAAAGGTAATAATTTGTCCCGGCCGGTGGTTTGACAAATGGGGTTGTCTGAATGTTTGTCGGCGGTAAGGGAATGTCAGCACCAAATCTTAGAAGACTAGGAGCCATGACCACGGCTTCATCAAAAGGGATCAAGCAATAAGAGAATCGTCGGTAGTCTTCATCGAGCGTCTGAGAGACTAGTGAATCCGGCGACAGGCTCAATCCCAAGACCCCAGAAATGACACCATTTTTGGCAAATTGCATACCTTGGTTATCGTTCGAGCAGCCAAAGATTACATTATAAATGTACTTGGCGTTAGATTCGTCGACTGGAACTTTGAATGTTTCGAAGGATGCAACGCCTTTGGTTGACGCCCCGCCAAGATAACCGAGGTCGTAAACGCATTCGCCATTGACGCATTGGTAGCGGGCACTGTCGCCTTTACAGAGAGGGTGGTTACAAGGGAGTTTCCTGTAAGTAATGGAAGCACGTGAATTGTAAATGGGATATGCTTGCTTGTAACAGTTCTTGCACGGTTCGCATTGCGTCCAAATCAGGCCACCACCTGTGTCCATAAGTAAAAATACCAGCTTCTCTGGTAACCCAATGCCTACCTGCACCATGAAGAAGAAGTTATCACGGAACAATGTAAAACGAATGTTCTTGTTGTCCAATATTGTCGAATTGACGGTACTCATGGATATTGTTTCCAAATATTGGGCCCTAGCTGTAGAGAATTTGATCAATCTTTCCATTCTCTCAAGTCGAGTCAGGTGATCTCCAGGATATAAAGGAGACTCTGGACAGTCCCTAGGGATGATCTTCAGGCTCAACCCACTGAGTTTTGCAGAAGTACTAAAATGAAATTGAGAGACTGTTATCATGATCAGGGAATAAAGAAATAGAGAAGCAGCAAGAAATTGGAGTACTCCAGCCATTTTAGAGCTAGCTAGCCAGGTTTAAGAATATGTTCCCGTCAACCAGCTGCTAGCTGTACTACTCTAATTTATAGTCTCTAAAAACCATCTTTGTCAAGTAATTAGACATTATGTCACTGGCGCTACATATGGCACTACAGATGAAGAAAAGTAAAAGCTTAATTCTATGTTTCTAATTTTCCTTTTTAAGTCGATCTTTCTATCAATATCTATATAATTAATAAGAACTTTATGTGTAATCACTTTTGTATACTCTTTACGTACTTTACTAATGTGATTGATTGCATTACTTTTTTTTAATATAAAATAACGGCTTTGGCCAATCACATAAGTAGAGTATGTAAAAAATATGCAAAAGTAACTATGTAATAGAACTCTGCTAAGAATGAGCTTGTTGTTGGCTCAAGTAGTACTATTTGCTATATAATGTGATTTTGATATTAGAGAACCATTATCGGATGTGTCCGTTTTGTAGTTGTTTTCTTAACACGATTAAGATAATCTTAAGTTTCTACTTGAATTTAAGGGTTTTAAGTAACAAAGCGAAAGATGTATCAAATGGATTTTACAACATTTATTGAGTATTTAATATTTTGATATTGAGTATTTTACAACATTCATGGGTTTTAAATTCACATGGACAACAATAAATATTGTGAGATCCAGTATCTTATGTATATCATGCCTAATTGGTTTCAAGTTGGGACAAAATTTATTAGTTTTTGTTTAATGTGGCAATTAGTACTCGATCTTCAGTGGGATTTTAAGCTATTTAAGTATGTGATTATGGCCATTCTGTCGTTGAGTTAACTTCCAATTACGCAAGAAGTCTATTTATTTGAGTCCACTTTCTTGGAACCCAATAAATGAGGGGGCCGTGAATGCTTCAGCAGGCTCAACCATACCCCCCCAAATGGCTCATGTTCAGAGTTCTCGATTCCATGCTCTCTCTCTCTCTGCCTCACAGTACTAGTCTCTTTACTCTGCTTCACTCCTTCAGATTCCGCTGGATTTAGCCTAAAGCCCATCCCTAGATTCTCCCCAGAATCTCCTTTGTACCCCGGAAATATTAGCCAATCTGAAAGAATACAGAAACTGGCCGAAATCTCCCATGCAAGGGCAAACTATCTGATGTCAAAGTCCTCCCAAAATGCCACCGTAGACCCTGAGAATATCCATCTCCCAGTGCATGAAGATAGCATCGTATACTCTGCTGAGCCTTCTCTTGGAACCCCACAAAGTTCTCAATTTTTCCTTGTTGATGGTGGAAGTGGCCTCATTTGGACACAGTGCCTTCCTTGCATTAATTGCTTTAATCAAATACCTCCCTTGTTCAACTCTATTGCTTCCACCACTTACCAAAAGATCCAATGCAATGACCCTCGTTGTCGTAAGCCATTTTATAAATGTGTCAATGAAAAGTGTGTTTATACCCAAAAATATGGTGTTGGAGCTGTAACTAAGGGTACACTCTCAACAGAAACCTTCACATTTCCACAAAATAATGGCCGTGTCCTGCCTGTAAAAGACATGATATTTGGCTGCTCAAATGACAATCAGTATTTCACTTTTCGTGGGAAAAAGATTTCTGGGATCTTGGGATTGAACAGAGAACCGGAGTCTTTGGTTAGCCAATTGAAAACCACAATCCAAGGCCGTTTTTCATACTGCTTGGTCTACGGCGACCGTGAAATGGAGGCTACTAGCATCCTAAGGTTTGGAGAGGACACAATATCAACGAGAAGAGACTATAAAACAACCCCACTTATGTACCAAACAATGAAAAGCAACTATTACCTTCATTTGCTAGACATTAGTGTTGGGGACCGTCGTATTGGTTTCCCACCAGGAACCTTTGCTCTGAAACCAAACGGAAATGGAGGCTGCATCATCGACACAGGAGCCATAACCACGTTCTTAGACCGAGGTCCTTATGAGAGAGTGATGAAGGAATTTGACGAGCATTTCAAGTCTTTAGGCGTGCAGAGGGTACCAAAAGTTGGGGGGATGGAATACTGCTACAAGTCTAATCCAAAGTTCCGTGCATATATACCAATGACATTCCATTTCCAAGGAGCCGACTATAAGGTGGAACCAACGTATATGTATTTTCATGACAAGGCAAAGATATACTTTTGCGTGGCTTTGATGCCGTTCGCAGGCAAAACAGTGCTGGGGGCATGGCAGCAACAAGATATGCGTGTGGTTTATGATCTCAATTTAGGTGTAGTCCGGTTTGCTCCAGAGAACTGTGCACGAGACAAGTTCTGATCTTCTTTTATCTTCAATATATTTATTTGCATTTGTTCATGTTATATGTTTAATATTATGAGGAGTTCCTTCTTTTAAAGGAAATGAAACTTTGCCTAATATTAATCATAAAAAAAAGAGAAATTATATAACTTTCGTCTAATCGTTTTAAAAAAAGTGAATAAAACATGACTTATATAAAAAAATTAATTTTTTAATAATTGATCCTATTATTTTTCAAAGTGATAACACGACATTTACGCATTTCACAATTGTACGTAGAATTATTCATAAAAAAATTTCTATTTTTGAGTAGGTGTGTAGACCATGTTTAATAAAGTATTTATATAATATAAAATTTCAATCTTACAAATCTTACATGTAATATAATTTTAAAATTTTAAAATCTTACCATTTAAACTTATTACTTAAATCTTGTATCTTTTATGATTGGTTTAAATTCAGAGATAAAATGAGATGGTTTTAATTGAAAGATAAAAATTAAATAAAATATTATTAAAATATTATTTATTATTATTATTATTATTTTAAGATTTAAAAAAGTTAATTTGAGATTTGAAAAAGTTTAATTGTTTATTATATTTTTATTTTTTTTAAATAAAAAAAAATGAAAAATCTCTTGGCTAGATCTTTAAAACGGTGCGCAGCGGTGAGACCATACTCTCTCTCTCTCTCTCTCTCTCTCTCTCCCCCTGCGCTGTGTCTGTCTGTTTGATGGAAGTTTCCATCGACGAAAACACGAAAAACACTTTGATTTGTTTCGGAAACGCGAGAGTATCCACTTCCCATTTTATTTGTGTACAGAAAAATGGGTAATCGAGACAGGGAGTGGGATTTCCATCTCAGAAGCTTATCCAATAGTGCCAGAGACTCCGGCCTAGCCAACGACAGCGCCTCTGACCCCTCCCTTCTCCAATCCGTATATCTCGCCTTCCTACCTCCCTCTCTCGATCTTTAATTTTCTTTTTGGCCCCCGAAAATCTAGAAGAAATCAAAGAAATTGCATATGGTTCAGAAATCTTTTTCCTTTTATTTTTTCCCCAGTATGCCAATGTGTTTGCTTTTTTTCTTTATTAGGTGAAGAAGCTTTTTGAATTGTGTAAGGCGGAGAATTCCGAGGATTTGGTGGCTAGGGTTTATCCAAATATCAACAAACTCTTTCAGCGGGCGGTGGCGTCTCTGTCTCAGCAGTCTCGAACCTCCATTGGCCTTCTCTTGCTGGTTAAGCCTCATTTCTCTAGAATTTCCGTCCAGAACTAGCTGTAGACATATGGTGCTGATAGTAAGCGGTTAAAATAAATGGAAAAAAAAAGTTTATTTAATCGATTCTAAAAGTGAGTGTCGTTTAAGTGATCCGGAATTGGTTTGGGGAGTTATGATACGGAAAGCAATATCGCTGATTAATGAAGTTTCAATCTTGTTTTCAGATAGATGATGATATATTGCTTTTACAAGAATTATGTGTTTTTCTCCTCTCTTTTTTAACGCTTTTTGTGAGCTTGCGCCCGTGCGCCTAATGCCTGAGTGCCAATGAAAATCTTTCTTCTCTAATAGTTCAAGCTCGAGTCGAAGTGCAGTTCCTGGTCGGATACCATACACCATTTTTTTCTTCGATAATGTTACCAACTCGATCACATTCATTCCTGTGTTACTTAGCATTATACTGCTCATAATTTTTTATTTTATTTTTATTTTATGTATCATTTGTCAATCAGGCCATTCTTCAATTTTACCTTGACTTTGGGGAGGTAGTTCTACATGACGCTGATCCAAGTCTGAGGGCATTCTTCCGTTCATGCTTGAGCCGGTAATACTTATCTCAAGCTGATTATTATTTTTTTGGTTAGACTCCTAAGTATCTAAGGTAAAATTTATTTAAAAATGACCTTCCTTTCACTATGGTTATTCTATTAGGCCCCTCTTGGCCAATTGATTTTTATTTTATCTTCTAAGTCATAAGAAATATTTCCTACACTTATCCAATTTCTTAACTATCCCGAAAGAAGATTAAGGCTGCAATTTTTTTGGCATTAAATACCGTGAAGAAAAATATTTGCCTTATTTTCCAATATTTAGTGCAACCAAAAATGTTAGCCAATGGAAAATGTTCTTCACCCCAAGGAATGTTACCCTTAAATTTGGGGATCTGAGTTGGTCTATTTTTTTTTTAATTGGTAAACAAAATTTTATTGATCATGTGAATATGCAAGAGCTCAAGTATACAGTGTTTTTTTAAAGATGGTTTGGTTTGATTTTGGAATTGGGTTTGTAGAGATTTAGCCGTTTCTATAGGAGTTTTTGGCCAATGGACTGGTTGTTCCAGCCGTGGAGGTGGGTAACATTGTGGTGTTTTTAAGGATTTTTTTGTTTTTTGGACCGGGCATTTTTCATTCGATATCTAGTTTTGGGTTGAATATGGTTGTGGTGGCAGATGACAATATGATGTACAAGCCTAACAAGAGAAAATATTTCCCTGACCCCTTCCATCTGCTCCATGTTGGCTGGTATTCAGCCGTTGTACTTGTTTGAAGTGATCATACATATTTGTTTATTAAAATTTCTGTTTATATTTCGTTTTATTTTGTGATGCATACTTTTTCTTATTAAAATCTCTCTCTCCCCCCCCCCCCCCCCCCCCCCCCCTCCCCCCCTCTCTCTCTCTCTCTCTGTGTGCTTATATTAGTCATATTACATGTATGAGGAATTTATGCTCTGCACAAACCGATTTATTCTAATTTTGTTGCAGTGAGTTTTCAGATCCTGTTGTTGCAGAAGCTACCCTTGATTTTCTGAACATGAACAAGAAAAAACTTCTAACATCTTTTCCTACCTTACTGCCTCAGGTATAACTTAATATCCGTAATGCTTCCTGTAAAAAAATGTAGAAAACTTTTCAAATGTATGAAAGTTTTTAAAATTGATTATAATATTTTATTAGATATGGTAATTTTTTGCATAATATTACAATCGAATTGCTAGCCATGTCATCATGTGGTGGCTAAGTTGCATATAGAGCCATATGTATTTACCTACAATCACGTCCTGTGGTATCAATGTTGCTACACTCATTGTTCTCCAATTCAATGTTGTCTCAATGTTGTAAACATAATTTAGAATACGATAGCTTTCTCTGGTATCATTTATGGGAAGTCAGACCAATTGCTACTCCTACTTTGTTACTTTAGAGCCAATTAATCAAAACTGCTAAATTTGGGCTATTTGGGCTCCCAAGTATTTGCACAGAATACTCTGTATGCATCACTATAATCTAGTCACTCTTACCACTATTCTAGCTATGACTCAGCATTCCTTTTCCTTAATAAGCTTTCAAATATAGTGGATCGGGCATTGCTTTACAATGGAGAAGACAGAAGTTTTATATTATGATGTTTTTGTTTTTTTATATTGCCTTCTAATATTTGATAATACGCATGCAGTTTTTTCCATTGTTACTAAAGTTGATTGCATGGAATGGAGAAAGGTAAGTCATTTTATTTCAATTTTGATTAATGATATTACTTATCAAGAAGAATTCTATTTTAATTAATTCTTACAGACAGTATTTTCTTTGGTAGGGGGATTATTTTATTGGCTAACTGTTATATATATGTAAAACTAGTTATGCTTACTTTCTTCATGCCTTAAAATCTATTGTCTGCTTCCATCATTCAACTGTGATCATCTATTTGGAAGTATTGCTTGTTAGTTTGTAATTCATACACGTGATGGATATATATAGTTCAGCAAGCATGCCCTTTTAATTATAAAGATGTTGCTTTGGTACTATTCACGCGTCTTTGTAGCTGTAACTATTTGGATAACTTTTAAATAGTTTACACAAGATGTTCTGTGTTGGTGTTACTATGATGATAGTATTGGGATTCCTGATGAATCGAGGGTGGGACCAGAGTGTCGTAACGCATAATTATCTCGAGAATCTAAAATATTTTAAAATAGAAAAGAATTATATGAAGTGATCTGTTGCTTTGCAGATTAGAGAAGTCATTTTTGAAGGTTTTCCCTGGATTGATGTCCCCTGGATCATTTCTTCCACTTTTTCCATCCTTAGTGGACTTGCCAAGTGAGTTTGTATACTTGTCTCCCATGCCTCTTTGATGGGTACATAATCATTTGTTTGCATTTGATCTTGGAGAGATGCCTATACTGATTGGGCCCTGTATGCATACTTTTTAAAAGTATATATGATTCATAAACCGATTTAATTAATATCATTGCCATTTAAATTGATGTATAAAAGATTTGGGCTCAACCTCCATGGGGCCGGCCCACTGCAATTAGGGTGTTTTTGGGGGGTGGTGGGGGGGGGGGGGGGGGGGGGGTGGCTGAAGAACCAACAATACAGTTTGTATATGTGCACGTTTGTGTTTATGAATTGTGATGTAAGTAAATCCATATCGATGTCATCCTAAAAATGTATTGTTGTATGTCCAGAGTGGAATATACATGAGTTGAGCCACTTTATTCGAGGCATATGTGAGAAGGCTTTTTCATCTCACATAGTTGGAGCATATCAAGCTTTAGTTGTATGTAGACCTGGATTCTTTTATGGTTGACCTAAAAGAATTAGGAAACAGATTTTATCTTGAAAGAAAATAAAGGGGTGTTAGCACTTCACTTGCTCTTCCATTTTTAGATCTTGAGATTCGTAAGATCATGATAGAGTCCCCTTTACTTGATATTATATTAGTAAAACGCTAGCCACCCTACAACTCGTATGGTATAGTATAGCAGAGCAGCCAGCTTCAAAGCTTACCTTATTATTAGAGAAAGGGGGCGCACTAGCACTTTAATAATTTAATAGAAAGGTTAGGGGGCTGAGAAGCTGTTGCTTGCTGTCTACTTTGTGAGCCTTCACTGCAGGAAATGTGTTCTGAGACTCTCCCCTATTACCAGCGGCCTGAGCCCACGCTCTGATCTCCAGCACTGGACTATGCAATTCCCTCTGCTTGATAAGCCTATGTCTTCTAGACCTGGGACTACTATAACCAAGCCTTTCAGGACTTCGATCAAGATAGGGAGTTTGCCCTAGAAGAAATTAGTAAAGCTTTCGGAATATGTAGCTGTCCCCACGACTCTGTATATAAATTTTTCAAAATGACTGAACCCTTTTGGCATGATCCCTATTCTTTTCTTGTCCAGTCTAACTACTAAACTGCAAGTTGTGAGTAATATCCACTCTTGGCGTCAGTAATTTTAAGTGTATGTGCGTTCTGATATAAACATGTGTGTGTCCATGTTTTTAAATTTCTTGGTTTAAATGAATTATGTTGTTTTTGACATTTTTGTAGTCTCCTGTGTTAGTTTTGGTAGTCGCATTGGAAAAGGTTGAGAGGAGCTCAGGATCACTTATCGGAAGCAGCATAGCTTCAATCCAGAAGAGTGCGGCTCCTGAGGTAATTTTTGAGACTTAAAAAATCAAATAAGTCTGTCCAAAACTTAGGACAGAGTGAATTGACAGTATTGATTCATGTGGATCCAGATGCTACTTGCGCTCATGGATGAAGCTTATACTGGTTCAACCATAGGTGATGGAGGGGCAGACTCTGAGTCTGAAGATATCAACACGATAGATGTTGCTGATCCTTTGTTCCTTGACCTTTTAAAGGATGAAAATGATGGCATCGCTGTATGTTCCTTCATAAGTCTCATTTTCCATTTTGCATATGTGCATTTTACTAGCCAGATAAATGCATATTCTTGTTGGAGTCGTTTATTTATTTGATTCACTCACTGTATGTTTGTTATGTCCAATTCACTATTTCATATCGGTTAGCTATTACTTACTAAAAAGAAGCCTTTCTATAAAGAGGAAATAAATTAAGTTGTGTATGGATTCTTTAAACATTTTAGCCATAATATCATTCCATCAGTTGTGACTATATTTTACTTTTTAACTTACATCAAACCTTTTTGTTGGGTTGTCTTGGATGTTTTAGATGCACTATATTAACGTGTAACTGGAATTGTATGATTGTTATTTGACGACGTGATTGTATTGACTGGATGCTTGAAATTAACTATGTTGTTACTATCATAATTCAGGAACGCCACTGGACTTCTCCTGGAATGGCAACGGCGTTACAGGCAGCAATTAATACCCCCCAGTCTGAAAGGCTAAAACAAATCCTTAAAATGGCACCTCGGATTCTTGATGTGTACATTGCCATAACGCTGCGTGATGTCAATAATTGTATGTCGATACAGTTTTGAGTCTTCTTTTGACCTTGGTGCTCCTCTTCCACATTGAAACCTCACTGTTTTTAGAAATGATTTGTTGAAGGATCATATCCTTTAGTTGACATTGATGAGATCTATGTGTCTCCTCTACTTGCAGCTTTAATATGCGCGTTGATTTCTCTGCTTATGTCAAGGCACGCTACAATATTTCCAGACAAAAGGTTCTCCTATGAGGTGTGTGTGTGTGTGTGTGTGAGTGTGTGTGTGTGTGTGTGTGTGAGAGAGAGAGAGAGAGAGAGAGAGAGAGAGAGAGAGAGAGAGAGAGAGAGAGAGAGAGAGAGAGAGAGAGAGAGAGAGAGAGATGACTTTCTGTTGTTTTAGTCTTGATTATCCTTTGTTACTTGGATATTTTCATGTCAATTTACTAATGTGTGATTTTGAAGAAGTAGGAGTATGTATGTCTGAGGAGTTAGTTATGCTTGTAGGTTCACAAAAGACTCTTAGAGTTCATGCTCGCCACATTTCACCGCTCTCCAGATTTTATTGCACTTTTGAAGGTATTTTCCAGAAAACAGACTGCTTTCTTATTGTACTGATTTTATTTCAGTGCTGGTCTTTATGACCCACCTACTGATAACTGTTACACGGTAATGGCCCAACGAATTTTCAAGCAAAATTGACAAGCAGAGATACAAAGTGTGTTACA
Source organism: Carya illinoinensis (assembly GCF_018687715.1). Classification (NCBI taxonomy): domain Eukaryota; kingdom Viridiplantae; phylum Streptophyta; class Magnoliopsida; order Fagales; family Juglandaceae; genus Carya; species Carya illinoinensis. The sequence goes on along the minus strand of NC_056762.1, from coordinate 43,023,836 downwards.
GGCACCACATATTCAGAACATCCCGTCTGAAGGGAAAGGGTTCTAATTTGGAAAATTTTAGGTGTACTTGGCTATGCCTATTTTTAATAAAGCTCTTATTTACTGATTAAAAAAAAGGGGGAAAGTTTAGGTGTAAAAAGCATTCATTAGGCACTTTGTCTTGAGCTATTTTACAATGTCTAACCCAACAAATATCTCAGCTAATTTTTGTTTTTGGGTTTTTTTTGGTCAAAACCTTTGTGCCATATCTCAGCTAATTTTTGCTTTTTGGTAAAAAGCATTCGTTAGGCACTTTCTCTTTAGCTATTTTACAATGTCTAACCCGACAAATATCTCAGCTAATTTTTGTTTTTGTTTTTTGTTTTTGGTCAAAACCTGTCATATTTCTCTTTACAATACCAACCTCAGTTAGTAGAGGACTAGCGTTTTTGTTTCCCCTCTTTGAGGGGAAAGGGGATAACCTCCACCTTGAACTTGCGAATTAGAACCAACCTGATCTTATTACCCAATAACGCATAACCAACTTGCTATATTGTTATTTTGACAAAATTTGGTTTTTAAGGTTCTAATTGTTAAAAGCATGGAAAACAATTAAAAATAACTCTCCCGTGGTAATGTGGCATAGTTCTTTCTTTCTTTCTGGAGACTTTTTTTCTCTCGACGTGCTTCAAGTCTATTGGCTCCTATTGTACTTCTCTTAAATGAATAGCTTGTTGAATTCTTTGCAGAAGCCTATAATGGACAGGCTCGGAGAAGCTTATGACAGCCCTGCAAAGGTCAGTTCATGACCTCCCTAGTAATCAAGGCAGAAAGGTGTCATTATTTGTTCGGACGAATTATTTCCTTGTTTGTTTTCCTTATATAGACAGAGTTGGCGTTACAATTGTGCTGGGCCATTGGGGAGCATGGTGGGGGTGGAGACTCGCACAAAGATGCAGCTCGTGAGCTCTTTGAGAGCTTAGAGCTACTTTTGTATGAAAATCTGTCATCTAGGTATGTATTACTTTAGCCTTTTCTCTTTGCACTTGTAATGATTGGCTGTACTATATGTGTTAGATGGTGCTGACTCCTATGTCCTTGTTCCCTTGGGAAGTCGTCTAGGCATAAGGCAGGAGTCAGCCCTGAGCTCTGATAGTGAAACTTCCAGAAAGTCATCACAGTCGAGGCTTTTATGTTTTGTTGTAACAGCTATTGCAAAGCTTGCTACACATCACCGTGAATTACTGCCAAGGGCACGTGTTTCCTTGGGCAAGGTCTGTTTAGAGATAGAAGGCGGAGTATTTAATGCTGTCTAAAGTTGTTTTTTTAATCAACTAACACGTTTGCTTGAATATGCATCCTAAGGTAGCTGGATCCCGAATCTCAGACGTAAGGGTTTGGAGGCGCGCTCGTGATTATTTGGGCTTGATGAATGAACCTGCAATTTGTTTATCTGTTTTGGGTCCTTCGCGACCTTCATGTGGATATGCACAGAAGCCAGGAACTGTGAACTGGAGTGAAGGTGGCACCAAGTTAATTGCGCATATTCCATTTTACATTCTGCGTGAACAAGAAGGTCAGGGATATTGCATATAATACTTGCTTTGGGAAAAATATAAATTTTGTTGTATGCACCATCTGTTAATGCTTTGTTATTGCATATAATATATATATATATATATATATATATATTTTTTTTTTCCTTTCAAAAAAAAAAAAAAAATGCTTTGTGACAATACCCGGTCCTTTGACAAGTTTCAAACAGACAGGTCTCTCTTTTTTTTTTTTTTTTTTTTTTTTAATCTTTAGTCGAACTGCATTGTAACTAGTGAAATTTGGGAAAATGATCTATAAACATTTTTTCGTTTACGTGAGTGCATATGCGCAAACTGCTTGGAGGATTTCTTTATGAATCTTCTCATTCCTGTTAATTCTAAACCAATCGTTGACACATTCCATTTTGCTTTTATGTTCTAATCCATTGTTCCATTCCAATTTAATTAGATTTGTTTATGAATAGTTTCTTGTAGTTTGCTGCTTACTATTTATGTTTCCTTTGTAACAGGTCCACCGTTCCATGATTTTTCATTTTCAAATATCCTTCCTAGAAGATGAAGGAAGCTTTGTTGCAGGAAGAGGTGGACTCTGGAATAAGAAGATCCTTTGGAGTTCCACTTTATGAAGTGACCCCTTTTTTTCCTAATGTCACTAGTAAATACTTGTTTGTATCCTATCAGAGAATATACTAAGACCAAATACTTTAGATTTCAAAGAATAAGTATAAATGAAGAAAATGCTCTTATCTTTCAAGCTTCCAATCATACAGCAATAGATATAAAGATACATTTACACCTAGTTGTCTAAGTACAGTGAGTTCGTAATTATACGAAAATCTCTATTTATAAGTCAGTATGGAGTATACACATTCCACGCAATTGACATAGCATGCTTTGATTTTTAAGATAAATTTTAAATCTTATAAATTAAATCTTGTCGCTTAAGTAGTGTAGATGGCATGTTCTCTACAGTGGCTTGTAAGTAGAATGTTGTAAGTAAATGGATGACAATTCTTGCATACATGGACATCAAGCTTTTGCTTTCTTTGTTCATCTAAAGATAAATATTGTACTGTTGATCATTATATATCTTATTGGCTATCGCAATATATTTGATAGCTAGCATTCTAAAGGATGCAATAAACAAGTCATGACCAGGATAGATGGTATGCATGCATGTGTATGCACCATGTTTATACTTACATACATACATACATACACACACGCATGCATATTATATATATATATATAGTAACATCATACATATTTCCTAGCTAATTGAAAGGGAAACCACTTCATGCTAGCTAAATTATTGGACTCAAATCATATCGACAAGTCTATTTCAGCAAGTGGTGCACGTACGTGTGCAGTGAAGCAGAGATGGGGACCATGGCCTGCTGTATACAATCTCTGGACTATGTAAAATACCTAGATTTTATCATGTATTGTCATGGTACCACCTTAGACATATAAGTAAGGTTTGGTATCTTGGGCTATCCATATGTATGATATGATCTCATGGTCCATCAGTAATTTGTATCTGTTTTTTGTTCGAGAAATGCTGTGGAGAAAGGGACCGCCCAATAGTCTTTACCTACATTTCTCATCTCAAAACCCCATGCATTCCAATTATTGATCATGAATATATATTATCAGTATGAATAATAATATTTAAGTTGCAGGATTTTCTATTAGTCAGCAATACCGTCAAGTAGTTTTCAGTGTTTCCATTCTAGAGAAGAAAAAGCACATGCATATATGCAGAGAATCATGCAAAACTTTGAGATTCTTGACCATATCCAGTATCTTTCATTTTCAAGCAAATGTAACTTACACTTATTTATTGAAATTGACATATCACTTCAAATTTACTAAATTCTTAGGAAAATATATATAACTTGCTTAGCCTATAAACTTCAACCGATTTTCGTAAAAGAGAAATGATTTATATAAGTTTCAAATAGGCAAATTTTATACAAGTCTTTTGTAAAAAAGTAGACCCCCACCTTAAAAAGATATAAAAAAAATTATTTTTTTATTAGTGAGATCCATTTTTTTTACAAAGAATTTTTATTTTTTATACATGCAGCCTAGGAAGCTGCAAAGAGATATTTTTCGCCCACAAGTACATTGATCTGTAAACCTATCAGTGCAGCAAAGTAAGACTCGAAGTGAGAATGTTGGTCCATTCAGATTAACATCATGATCATGAGTTTTCTTCTCACGAGCAACGTCTAAAAACTCAGTAAGTTTGGTGACTGTTTTGTCTGCATGCGTGCAACTTCGATCGCATGTGATGCCGTGTGCTGTCAGGCAGTCTGGTGCACGTGTATTAATAATGCCAACGTCCCATTTCTTGCATATTGTGTTCAGGCTTGATCCTGATAATTCTGATTGAACTTTGAAAGAGCTATGCATCTAACCCCATGACCAAATTAGGATCATTCTATGACGTCTTTGAAAAAGAAAATACATAGATGATCTGATCGATCGATTTGACCAAAATATTTTAAGAACAATGGTCTCCATTCACTTCTCCATAATCGTTAATCAGTTTAATTTTAAGAACTAATTAAACTGGCAAGGAAATCTACTGCCATGTCTCACAGCTTGTAGGGCAGGGACCATATATATATATATATATATATATAAGTCACCCAGTTTTAGGTTAATATCAATCTCATGAGAAAGATACAAGATATATATGGGTGACTTGATGCTTGACCTGCAGTGGCTATATATAGATTCCTTGTGGGTGACTTGATCCATATATACCCCACAAAATTTATATAATATGAGAAAGGGGGTAGATAGGTTTAGGCCATTGCTCGATCGACATTTTGTTGTTTTTTTCCTTTTTTAATCAGAATGAAATCTTCCTAAATCTTCTAGCTAAGAATGTCATAATGCTGATGCAAAGTCTTTATATATTTTTCATAATAAATATATATATATATATATATATATATATAATGTGATCATAAGGCATGGATTTTATAAAATGAATATTTGATGTTTAAATTAGGAATTAATATTGAATGGTAAAAGGGCAGATGAGATATATATTATATATACAAACATGATGATCATGTGTATATATATAATGCATGCATCATAAAGGATATGTCCTCAAAGCAAAACAAGTAATTATATATATAAAATATATCATGAGCTAATATTTGGACCGCCATAAGCTATAAAAAAAAAAAAAAAAAATCAAATCATGATGATCAGCAAATACCAAACATGTCATTAAAAAAAAGTAGGCAACGACGAGCCTAGTTGTAGGCAGCCATAAGCTAGCTGCAGATTAATTAATTTTGTTAATTATTTCCAAAAAAAAATTAGACTTTTTATTTTTATGTTTGATTAATTAAAGCCGGAGTGGTTGATAACCAGTACTCTCATTCCACAAACGTCAATACTTAATTAATTGTCAAAGTACAATATATGCAGCTGCTCTTAATTAGTATATAGGACTGGCGCCCGATGTTATATAAATATGAGAAATAATATTTACAGTTATAATTGTGCAAGTAGTGTGCAGTCATTTTGAAAAAAATGAATTAATATGAGGCCCATATAAAAAAAAAATTAACTTTTTAATCGTGGACTTCATTTTTTTTCAAAATAATTGCCCAACGTTTGTAATTTTACAACTTTATGTAACATTGCTTTATAAATATATATATATATATTTATATATCCTGTGAATTAATTAATTAAGTTCAAATTATAGTGGTAGGGGCATGCATTGGGTGACAAACAAGAGTGAAACATCCTAGTAATTATTAACATCCAATTTCATAACTTAACCATTTTTAACAATCAATTTAAAACAAAAAATTTTTTCTTTTATTTTTTATTTTTTAGGGTGGATTCACATTCATTTTTAATTTAGAGAGGAATACAGTCACATATAAAGAAATCTAATAAAAATTATATATTCACAAATTGATATGATTTTATATGATATATTAAATCTATTTCATAATAAATATAACTTTATATATAATCTAATATTACACCATATTAAATCACGTCAATTTGTAAATTTATTTTTATAAGAGTTTTTGTTATTAAAATTGCATTTCTATATGGTCATTAAATCGCCGAAAACAAACCATTTAACAATATCCTTCTCTCTCTCTCTCTCTCTCTATATATATATATAGATAATGGTATATTAGAGCCGTGGTTAAAATGGGAAAGGAAGATAGTGGTCATGGTCTCATGAGTAGGTCTGAGCATAGAATCTTGTTGCAAAATTAGAGGAGATATTGTGCCAACTGCAACCTCCTATAGTACCATTGTGATCAAGCTAAGTGAAATTTATAAAGTAGAAATATTAACAAATTTTCTGCTGGGAACTTGTACAAAATGACGACACATGAACTGGTTTTTAAGTATACTAAAAAGGTAGCTAGTGATTCTCATTCAGCCTACATTAATCATTTGGTCAATTCTCTTCTGTGCATATATATCTAATCTTAATCGCAAATGGCAAACCATCTCTCTCTCACGTGTGGCGTCTAAAGTTTAAGCAGTAATTCCCCAACTTCCTATGACCCACACCAATATATTTTGAAGTACTCATATACGTCACCCTTCCCGATTATTTTTCTTATTATTTTCTCTCTTGTTCTATATATATACACTCATATATGCTTCCTGAGATCAGGGCTTCTCTCAAACCGGCCACCTCTTCTTTCATTTAATTCTTTTGCTTTTTGGATGGAAAACTCCATGAACACTATGAGCAAGCCCACTTCTTCCAATCAAAGAACCTCTCATGAGTACTCTTCAGAGGAGAGTGGTTGGACTGTGTACTTCGAGGATTTCTCAGATCACAAAACAAGCAACGAACACATGAGTAATTGCTCCCCTGGTTCTGAGACCTCTTCTCTGGTTTCCGATGCTGCTTCCTTGGCCAGAAAAAGGTCTGACAGGAGTGAACAATTAGGTGCTGGCCGGGGCTCGTCTATGGTTAAAACTAGCAAGAGATCGTTGAGCTTCAAGAAAAGGAAAAGAACAGGCCGAGCTTTGGTTGAAAATGCATTAGTGGATACTGCTAGTTCTCGTATTAACATGAGTCACAAGGTCAGGGATTTCTTGTTCATATTCTGATGATTTAATTAGTGGGAATTAACGATATATAATATATAACATATTTTTCTTTACTGTACAATGTTTACAATAGGTATGTGATATGAATGATGAGATGGATATGGATGCTGAGCGAAATGATACTGATCATGCAAACATATCTCAGGTAAATAAATAAAAATCCATGAATTCTCTTTTAACTCTTCTTCTTCTTCTTCTTCTTCATGTTAGTTGAATAAATATATTACGTACCTAACAAATGAGGTCCTTGTGCATTTGACATGATTTACAGGAGAAAGTTGTTGGCACTTCAGGACAGATAGATGAGAGAAGTGAAGTGCGTTTTGTTGGAAGAGACAGCGATTGCACAGAATTGAAGAAGAAGGGCCTTTGCTTAGTTCCTTTGTCTATGATAGTGAATTATCTTCGATGATTCCATTCATGCAGTTTAATCATCCTTAATTAATATATCATTGCATGCATAGCTCTCTCCCTTCTCTTTCTGCTGCATGAACAAATTAATGCCTGCAGAGAACTATATATGATCTATTACTGAATCATGTTGTAATGAAACTGAAGAACAGTTTTATAAAGTGCTTTGTATGCATTTTTTTTTCTTTTTTTGGAAACATTACTTCTTTTCACTGCTTTACACACCAAATTAAATCCAAAGTAATTAAACGCTAATATTAACAAAAACAATTACATATATATATATATATATATATAAGAAGAATTTATCAAAGACATTAACAATTTATGTCAAAATCTAGGTGGTGATAATCCGGCCAAGGAGCTGCAGGCTGATCAGCAATGCTTTCGAAACTAATTATATATATATATATAGTTTTGTATGTTGATAAACTGTGCTCCTTTGTTTAGTCTCACACCGGTGGGAAATAATGAAGGGGCAAGTTTTTGAAGTTATAAATAAGAGGCTTAACCTCTTAGTTTAAGTACTGCACCAGTTGAAAACTTATCTAGTAAATTTTGACTTTAGTTAAATTCCTCTATTAACCTTTTATAAAAGGGAAAGATGTATAAAGTTAAAGTTTTACTAGTGGGGTAGCTTTGTAGGTGTGGTGAGGAGAAAAATTGTGTGATTGTAACAATTTTTTACATAGTGAATTTTCTTCTCTAGGTCTGATGGTTTTTCTCCTGTTTTGGAGTTTCCAAGTAAATTTCTTGTATTGTTATTATTTCTTTATTTTTCTTGTTATGCCTGCAAATGGTAGATCCTAGGGGGGTGAATTTGGAAGGTCTAAATTTTCAACAATTGGTATCAGAGCCACTAGGCTCTTTTTGTGGGGTGGAGTTTTGGTGTGGTAGTGTGGATACGTACATTCTAAGGAGGTTCTGTCTAGGAGATTGAAAATTTTAAGTGTCTATTGTGACCCTCCAATTTTTCCTGAGAATTGACTTAGTGAGGTACTATTCATTTCTACATTAAATTCATCAAAGTAATGTTAGGAAGTAGGCCTTCAAATCTTGTAAAATTTGAGGTGGAGAAATTTAATGTGAGAATCAATTTTGGCTTGTGGCAAGTACAAGTTAAGAATGTCTTGATTCAATCAGGATTACACAAGGCATTGAAGGGCAGACCAACATCTGAAGTCAGCACTGGTACTAGTGTGACTGGTGAAAGGAGCAGATATAAAATGAGCGATGAAGATTGGGAGGATCTAGATTTGAGAACAGCAAGTGCGATACGTCTGTGCGTAGCCAAAAATGTTCTTGCAAATGTGCATAGAATATCTACGGCAAAGGAACTCTGGGAAAAACTTGAAGAGTTGTATCAAACGAAGGGCGTCTCAAATCGTGTGTACCTGAAAGAGCAGTTTCATACACTGCGGATAAGTAAAGGTACAACTATTTCAGATTATTTAAACGTTTTCAATGGCATTGTCACTGAACTAGAAGCAATTGGAGTTAAAATTGATGATGAGGATCAAGCCTTGAGACTCATCTGGTCTCTTCCAACTTCCTATGAGCACATGAAACCTATTTTGATACATGGGAAGAAGAAAATAATTTTTTTAAAAGTTACCAGTAAAATCTTTTCTGAAGAGAGAAGACTAAGTAGTGGAAGTAATGTTTCACTTGAAAACTTAGTAATGGTAGCAGCTGGAAATGGGAAGATGAAGAACTCCATGAAGAAGAAAGTAGTCTGCTGGGAGTGTGGACAATCTGGGCACGTTAAGAAAAATTGTCCAAGAGCTGGAGCAGGTTCGGCAAGTGGCTCCAAGTCAGTAAATGGAGATACTGATATTGATGCTAATATTGTGTCTCTCTTCATGGAAGATTTTGATCTTTAAAAAGAGACATGTATATCCTTATGGCATGTCGCTAATTTCCAAAGTTGCAATGATAGAGGATGTGTTAATATTAGCGGTTTCACAAGTTTTCACACAGGCATTAATTTGGCATTGATGTAGGGTGTGCGGTGGAAATTTATGTCCATGGCTTATGAACTTCCAGGAGAGCCAAACGTGGAAGTTACACCATAATTTTCAGCAAGGTTGTTTTCGACATGGGCCGAAGTGAAATGCTTGGAATTGGTTTATTCTGAGTGGGTTTGCTTTTGTGGTGAAGCATGATAGCGGAAACTATAAAGATCTTCATTGAGGTGGAGCTTGGTTGTGAGACCAGTCAAAGTCGCAAGGTGGAGATTGTTGACAAACTATGCTTCTTTGTTTAGTCCCACATCGGTGGGAAATAATGAAGGGGTAAGTTTTTGAGGTTATAAATAAGAGGCTTAGCCTCTTAGTTTAAGTGCACCAGTTGAAAGCTTATCTAGTAACTTTTGACTTTACTTAAATTCCTCTATTAACCTTTTGTAAAAGGATAAGAGGTGTAAAGTTAACGTTTTACTAGTGGGGTAACTTTGTAGGTGTGGTGAGGAGAAAAATTGTGTGATTGTAACAATTTTTTACATAGTGAATTTTTTTCTCTGGGTCTGATGGTTTTTCTCCTGTTTTGGAGTTTCCACGTAAATTTCTTGTGTTATTATTTCTTTATTTTTCTTGTTATGCTTGCAAAATGTAGATCTTAAGAAGGGTGAATTTGGAAGGTCCAAATTCCCAACATTGTAATATTAAATGCCAATAAATAGAGCGATCGACTAGTTTTATTAACGCATGTCGACGTTCCAGCTTGTTGTTGATGAGGCTAGGTTAAGAGTAAAGATCAAAATAGCATAATATTAATCATGGACATGAATAATTACGGGTGTCCTTCGGATCACCGCCCCCAAAAAAACAAAAGAAAAGTACTACTGTTTTGAGTGATCAGTACTTTGAAAATTCTTTAATTACAACAGATTGCTTGGCCAGTACTGTGGATAAGCCAAAACCTACATGCACGAGCACTTCTTTGGATCGAGTCTCTATACAAATTTAGGGATATTGCTAGCTAGCTAGCTTAAGGTATAATTGGGTCAGAATTAAGGGGAAAAAATCTTTAATTAGGACAGATTGTTTGGCCGCCAGGATAGCCAGTACTCAAAAGTTCAATAATCTAGAAATTACTTAGATAGGAGCAATATTGATCATACCCACACAACATATATATTTCACAACACATCATATTGTAAAATAAGGATATTTTTATAAAATGATTTTACTTTTATATGGTATTTTACAAAATATTATTGTGTGATCAAGTGTTGTGAAAAATGATGTATGTTTATCATTTTTCCTTGCGAGCGAAATATATATGTTTTCATTCTTCATTAATCAGCCAATCAAACTAGAATAATTAATTTGTTCATGTGATTGGTCAAAACCCATATTTGGACAATATTTCTTTATGTATATAATTATATCATTTGAAAAGTTTCCTAAAAGAGGATCAAGATGATCATGAGAGCAGCTTAGAAAAAGAAAATCAAACCTAAATTATTCAGTACCCCATAATATTATCTAGCTAGCACCACCTAATTATTAAACCTATAATTCAGGAAGTTTGGAAGCTTTGTCAAAGTACATGATCACGTCCTAGATTGGATCCCACATGATGAATATGTTTATATGGATACTATATATCGATCATCTGCTAATTAAAGTCAAGCTCCCATGCATGCATGCATTCTCATGTACAGCTTGGAACCGATGTTGTTTGTAACTATGATGAGCAAAATCCAAACAGCCCTAGTTATATATAATGCGCGCAGGTTGGAGTTTTTATATGCATGCAGGTACTATACTGCATGATCATATGTCAATTGAAGAAACTCACTGATTAAGTACTCCTCACATGCTGCATGCAGTAGCTTCTAAAGAACAATTTGGATCATTTTACAGTCTAGAAAAAGAAGAATATTATTTTAGATGTTTCTAATAGGCGGCCAGCACATGCAAACAGACATCGATCTCACAAAGAGAGTACAAGGTGTTCGACACACACACACACACACACACATATATATATATATACAAAAGCTATGTCCACATTTATAAGATTGATTGATGTTAGAATGGATTTTATGGCACAGTTTGAATTAATTTTATGCCATCCTCTAGTGGGTTCTAGCACAACCCATTCAATCTCTCAAAAATCACTTCTATCCTTCGATTCAAAATATAACCTTCACATGCAACACGTTAAACATGTCATTCAATATAAATGATAGAATTAATTGCTACCTTATAACAACTTGTTTATAATTATATAATAAAATAATATTATTTTAAATTTTATTTTGACTCTTACTTTTGATTTGATGGGTTTAAATTTATTAAAAAAATATTATTATATTTATCATTGTCTATAAATTGTGAATAGGTTGCATGTAAGCCTATCACTCTTTCATATAGCTTTTCAAAAGTAATTTTTTGGTAAGCCAAGTAAATCTGAATTAGCTGGATTTTATTTTTTATTTTTTAAAAAGAATTTTGCTCTAGTCTTTAACATATATTAAAAAAATAAAAGGGAACAAAAAACTGCGCATCTGGGGAATCGAACCACCGTTAGTACCGCGGAAGGGTATTATGATACCACTACGTAAGATTTTAAATTTTGTGTAATTATATATTTATATATAAATTTTGATGATAAAAAATGAATTTAAAAAGTAAAAGAGTCTCAAACTCAAGTTATCTACACAATAGAATAAAACACATCAAGAAACTAAGTATGAGCAAGAATGAAATAAGTTCACATTAAAGTCATAGAGTAATGTTGTAAATTTCTTAAAAATTTAAAATTAGGATTAAGGCTCAAAATTAATATTTTATCATAAAGAATTAAAATATATTTTCCACATGTGCATAATATTTTAAAAATTAAATTTAAAAATTTTGAAAGATGATTGATTGTCATCTTTTACATACACATGACATGATTAAATGTTTGAATTTTGAAAATATTAAAAATGATTGATTGTCATCCTTTACATATGCATGCTTTATTTGTATATTTTCAAAAGTGATTGATGTTTTTCTTGACTTATGCACAAAGTAGATATTTTGTTTGAAAATTTTGAAAATATTAAAAATAATTGATTATCATCTTTCACATGTGCATGGTTTATTTAAATATTTTCAAAAGAGATTGATACTTTTTCTTATTTGTACAAAATGTAGATGATTTTGTTTGAAAAATTTGAAAAGTAAAGTGTGCTTCTTTTGTTATATGCAAAAAGGAAGTAGATTATGTTTGAAATTTTTGAAAAATGAATGATATTGTCTTTGACATGTGAATCTTTTTAAATTTGAATATGAAATCTTATATGCTTATAAATAGATCATTTAAGATCTTTGTTGCCCAGATGACTAACACAAGAGGGAGGTGAATTGAGTTGTATTAAAAAAAATAACAATTATAAATCAAATATAATATAAAATATAAACAAAATATGAAATAACAATAAATATAAAGAGTAAGGGTAAGAGAGAAGCAAACTCAGTATGTTAACGAGGTTCGGCCCCACTGCCTACGTCCTCGCCTCAAGCTACCCCTTGAGGATTCCCAAATTCACTATTCAACCTCCTTTAGGTAGAGATAAAAACCTATTACACATTTGAACAACACCGTTACAAAGGATCCGTGTAGAACACCCTCTACACTTGCAATCACTTTACATGTGGTGATTCAACTATTCCTCGTGTAGAATACTTTCTACACGCACAAGGGTTATACACACCCTTTTTCTGATACAAAAGCTGATAGTAGGTAGGTTATCAGAAAACACTCCTCAATAAGTGAAATAAGAACAATACAGCGCAAACTATATCTCTCAAAATGAACAAGGATTAATGCTCAATGCTTAGAGAAGAGAGAATGAAAGTTTTGAATGAATGTTGTATGCTCTTGGTGTTGTGAATGTGAAGCTCTCAAATAATTTATTTATAGGCATATGAGACTTCATATTCAAATTTAAAAAGATTCACATGTCAAAGACAACATCATTCACTTTTTCAAAAAATTCAAATAAAAAGTTATTCTTTTCCAATTGTTAAAGACAACATTATTCACTTTTTCAAAAAAATCAAACCTAATCTTTTACTTTTGGCATGTGACAAAATGAGCACACTTTCTTTTTCAAAAAATTCAAACCTAATCTTTTACTTTTTGTATATGACAAAATGGGCACACTTTACTTTTCAAATTTTTCAAACAAAATCATCTACCTTTTGTATAAGTCTAAAAAAGCATCAATCACTTTTGAAAATATTCAAATAAAACATGCACATGTGAAAGATGACAATCAATCATCTTTAATATTTTCAAAGTTCAACCCTTTAATCAAGGCATGCACATGCAAAAGATGACAATCAATCATTTTTCAAAATTTTCAAATTTAATTTTCAAAGATATTCATGCACATGTGGAAAATGTATTTTAATGCTTTATGATAAAATATTAATTTTGAGTATTAATCCTAATTTCGAATTTTGAAGAGATTTACAACATTACTCTATAATTTTAATGTGAACTTGTTCCCTTCTTGCTCATGCTTGTTTCCTTGATGTGCTTGACTCCATTGTGTAGACAACTTGAGTTTGAGACTTCTTTATTCTTTGAATTCATTTGTTATCATCAAAATCCATGTGTAAATATATAATTATACAAAACTTGAAATCTTGGGTTCAACAATCTCCCCCTTTTTGATGATGACAAATATTTGATAGAACCTGAAACCTGTATTAATACTTAAGCTTCCCCTAAGAATGTGCGTTAGTTTTTCAAGCAAAAGTATAAATATAATTCCAAGTATATATAATAAGTTTAACAATTCAAACAATGTTAATGTTCTAGTCTAACACTTCTCCCCATTTTGGCATCATTAAAAAGGATCCACAACAAGTAAATGGACCTGAAGAAAACGGTGCGTTAGTAGACACTGTAGATAAATAAATAAATTTCATCCGTCCGTGACCCGACAAGTGCTGCAAAGTCTCGAGGCCTAACTCTATGAATTTAGTGTGGCTAGAGATTTAAACAATCGCCTGATGTTGTTGACAAACGTGATTGAAGGCTCTGAGTTGCTATAAAAAAATGATCATTTTCATCTATCGGATGTAAAAAAAAAATAATTGCTTCTTGACCTGAGTTCTGTTTTACCACAACGATAGAATGGCTGAGCAATTCTCTTCCACTAATGTTCCAGACTTGAATCAGGAATCCTTGACGCATCAATCTTCAATCTTCTCTCCTGAGGCCGTCAATACCATGATAGGAGCAGTGAACCGTTTTTCTAGTAAGGCTGATTTTGAGATTATTGCAGAATCAAGAATGCTCAATAGTCAATATGCTGCCTCTGTTACGATCATGTCTCGGAGGTTAATGGCGAGTGTGAGTGAGATTGATCATCTTAACATGCAAATATTTGAGTTACGACAGAAGCTTGCTAATAAAGATAGTAAGAATAAAAGGCTAAAGCAAGAAAACCAAGAGTTGAAAAAATTTGCAGATTGGTATGCTCATGATCTGCAACCACGAATAGAGGAGCTGGAACGAGAAAGGGTTCAGATACAAGGTCAACATCGGCAGATAACAGCAGAGGTTCATCGTTTACTAGAAAAATAGGGACAATTTACTGTTAATCTCGCTGGCTTAGTAAGAAAACTTTTGACAATGTGTGTCCGGCATATCTTGTATTTCTTTTGACTAAATAAGATTTGAAGAGACAATAGTTTGTCTTATTCTTTATGCCATCTCTATAAAATCAGCTCTGAATTTCATCCAATCTGCATCAAGTTTTCATCTCATCTCTATAACTCATCTGCATTCCTTCAGCATTCTCGTTTTAAGCCTTCTATTATTTTCTCAATGGCTCATTCTTATAACATTTCTCTAGATCCATCCATGAGGCATTCTGCATCTCAACCTCCTATCTTTTCTGCAGCTGCCATTGGTGCCATGTTGCAGCAAGAAAATAATAATCTGACTAATAAGTCAGATTCTGATGCTATTTATGACTTGGTGAGTCTTGAGACTCGCTACTCTTCCTCTATTGTTGCTTTTTTTCAGCGGCTACAAACCAAAAATCATGAAGTTGAAAAGCTCAAATAACAAATTGTTGTACTTCAACGAATTGTTCAAGAGTCTCACACAAGGGAAGGAATCATTCGGCAGAAGAATAAACAGTTGAAATCTTTATTGGATTCTTCATTCCGCTTGCCGGTTCCCATGGATAAGAATGACATGATATTGTATGAAGAGAATGAGCGTCTCAAACATGAGGCTAAGAATCTCAAGTTTATATAAAAGTATTTAAAAAATCTATCTCTATTTTTATTGACTCTAGTCTATCTTTTAAGAGATATTCATAGCATGCATCATATCTATTTCTTTTTTGATCATACATAATCTATCTTCTGGTAAAGGTTTTGTGAAAACATATGCTAACTGATCGTGTGTGTTTGTGAATTCTAGTACTATATCGCCTTTTTGCACATGATCTCGAAGAAAATGATATCTTATTTCAATATGCTTAATTCTAGAATGTTGTATTGGGTTCTTTGAAAGATTTATAGCACTTGTATTATCACATTTGATTGGAATGTGATTATACTTGAGTTTAAAATCTTCAAGTTGTTGCTTCATATAGAGAACTTGAGCACAACAACTACCCGCAGCAACATATTCTGCCTCAGCAGTAGATAGTGCAACAGAATTTTATTTTTTACTAAACCAGGAAACTAATGCATGACCTAAGAAATGATATGCTCCACTAGTGCTTTTTCGATCTATTTTACAGCCAGCATAATCTGCATCTGTATAGCTGATTAGATCGAAAGATGTGTGCTTAGGGTACCATAACCCTAGGTTAATTGTACCACTAAGATATCTAAGAATGCGCTTAACTGCAATTAAATGTGATTCTTTTGGAGATGATTGAAAGCGTGCACATAAGCACACACTAAACATAATATCTGGTCTACTGGCTGTTAAATATAATAAGCTACCAATCATACCTCGATATATCTTCGAGTCAATTGGTTTACCGGATTCATCTTTATCAAGTTTAGTTGATGGGCTCATTGGTGTTCCAATTTCCTTAGCATTTTCCATCCCAAACTTCTTCAGTAATTCCTTAATATATTTTGATTGATTGATGAATGTCCCACTTTTTACTTGCTTAATTTGCAATCCGAGAAAGAATGTAAGTTCTCCCATCATGCTCATATCAAATTCTTCTTGCATAGTCTTAGCAAAAACTTGACACATATTTTCATTAGTAGCACCGAATATTATATCATCAACATAAATCTGAATCAAAAGAATATCATCATTTTCATATTTAATGAAAAGAGTTGTGTCGATTTTTCCTCTTGAAAAACTTTTTTCAATCAAGAAACCACTAAGTCTTTCGTACCAAGCTCTAGGAGCTTGTTTAAGTCCATATAGTGCTTTTGTGAATTTGAAAACATGATTTGAAAAAATATGATTTTCAAAACCTGGAAATTGCTCAACATATACCTCTTCATTTATAAAACCATTTAAGAAAGCACTTTTAACATCCATTTGAAAAAGTTTGAAATCTTTATAACAAGCATATGCAAGTAGCATTCGAATAGCTTCTAATCTTGCGACAGGTGCATATGTCTTATCATAATCGATTCCTTCTTCTTGATTAAAACCTTGGGCTACAAGTCGAGCCTTATTTCTAGTAATGACTCCGGATTCATCTTTCTTGTTTCTAAAAACCCATTTTGTTTCAATAATAGTATGATTTTTGAGTCTAGGAACAAGTGTCCAAACATCATTTCTTTCAAATTGATTCAACTCTTCTTGCATAGCTAGAATCCAAGATTCATCAAGAAGTGCGTCATCAATATTTTTGGGTTCAATTTGAGATAGAAAAGCAGTATGATTGCAAATATTTCTAAGAGATGATCGAGTACTTACACCTTGTGAAGGTTCTCCCAAAATTTATTCCACTGGATGATCTTTCACAAATTTCCACTGTTTGGTTACATTTTGTATTAAATTTTGATGATCTTTCCTGATGGCTCCATGTTGAACTTCTTTTATTGTTTTCTCTTTGTTGAGATTGAGACTTTCTGTATTATTTATACCTCATGTTTCTTCATCAATAGATTTCTTGGAGAGTGAAGAATTAGATTCATAAAATACTACATGCATAGATTCTTGTATAGTCAAAGTCTTTTTATTAAATACTCTATAAGCTTTACTATTAGTAGAATACCCGAGAAAGATACCTTCATCAGATTTTGCATCAAATTTGCCTAAATTATCCCTATCATTCAAAATAAAACATTTGCATCCAAATACATGAAAGTAACCAATGTTGGGTTTTTTCTCATTCCAAAGCTCATAGGGGGTTTTATCTAACTTAGACCTTAGCATAACTCTATTTATAACATAACATGCAGTACTTACCGCTTCGGCCCAAAAATAACTAGGCAAGTTGTTCTCATTGAGCATTGTTCTTGCCATCTCTTGAAGAGATCTATTTTTCCTCTCTACTACCCCATTTTGTTGAGGAGTTCGAGGAGCAGAAAAATTATGCACAAAACTATTTTCATCACAAAAAGTTTCAATATTTTTATTAACAAACTATTTTCCCCTATCACTTCGGATACTTGAAATAGTATAGTCATTTTCATTTTGAATTCTCTTGCATAACTTGGTAAAGGCATTATGTGCCTCATCTTTATGAGCAAGAAAGATGACCCAAGTATATCTAGAGAAATCATTAACAATAACAAATGCATAATATTTTCCTCCTAGACTTGCAACTCTATTTGGTCTAAAAAGATCCATGTATATCAGTTGCAATGGTCTAGTAGTGGAAATATGTTTCTTAGTTTTAAAAGAAGTTTTTGTTTGTTTACCAAATTGACATGCATCACAAATTTTATCTTTAAGAAAATTTGTTTTTGGTAAACCTCTCACAAGATCATTTTTTGAAAGTTTGGAAATAAGTTCCATGTTAGCATGACCTAATCTTCTATGCCATAACCAACTAGTTTCATTTTGAGCTGAAAAGCAAATAGCATCTTGTGAGGTAATTTCTTCAAAATCAATTGTATAAACATTATTGTTTCTAAAAGCAATAAAACAAATATTACAATCATGATCATTCAAAATAATGCACTTATCCATTTTGAAAGTAACTGTAAATCCTTTATCACATAATTAACTTATGCTCAAAAGATTATGTTTTAGACCTTCAACAAGTAAAACATCTTCAATTATGAGAGAAGATTCATTACCAATTTTACCTATTTCCACGATCTTCCCTTTCGAGTTGTCTCCAAATGTCACGTGTCCTTTTTCTTTAGATCTAAGATCAAAGAACTTAGTCTTGTCTCCCGTCATGTGTCTTGAACATCCACTATCTAAAAACCATTTGTTTTTACTTGTGGAAGACTTCATGCATACCTATAAAAACAATTAAAATAATTTTTCTTAGTACCCAAGTTCTTTGGGTCCTTTATTTATTAATATTAGAAGAAACAAGATTTTTAGGTACCCATATGACCCTAATAGTCATTGTATGATTTCTTCTAATAGGACAAGTATGATAATTATGACCATTTCTATTACAAAAATTGCAAATAGCATGTAACATATATGAAAAACTTGAATGATTATAACAATATCCCTTTTTGACAAAATTATTTTTATGAAAAGAATTTTGAATATTAGTCTTTGATGTAGAATGATTATCAAAGAAATTTTTATAAGGTTTGAATTTTTGTTTTGGCATATATCCCAAACCTGCCTTGTCAAAAACACATCTTTGATTACCAAGAAGTTTTTCAAAATTTCTTTTTCCATTCGTAAAGTTTTCAACAATATTTTCTAAATTGGTTTTCTTCTTATTCAATTCAAGATTTTCATCTTTCAAAATGATATTTTCTTTTCTTAAAATTTCAATTTCATTTGTTAAAGAAGAATTTTTCTTTTTCAAAGCAGTATACTTGATACCCAATTTTTCAAATTCCTCATATAACTCTTCTAAAACATTTTGCAAATTTTCATATGAAGGATCTTCAATATTATCAAGATTTGTTACCTCAATGTCATCTTTAGCCATAAGACAAAAATTTGCTGATTTTTCATTGTTTGCTTCACTATCTGAGCTACTTGAATCATCATCCCATGTAGCTTTCATTGCTTTCTTGCCCTTGTTTCGATCTTTCTTTAGCAGAGGACAATCTGGTTTGATATGACTAGGTTTATTGCATTTATAACAAATTAAAGTGTCATTTTTACCTGAATCTTTCTTGGAAAACTTTTTGAAGGATTTCCTCGGAGGAGTTCTATTTTTCTTCAAGAACCTCTGAATTCTTCTTGTTATCATCGCAACTTCTTCATCTTTATCGTCATTTTCCTCATCTTCATCACTTTCACTTTCATGAGGAATAGCTTTAAGTGCTAAGCTCTTCTTTGGCTTTCCTTCTTCTTCTCCTCTTTTCAATGTGTACTCATGGGTGATAAGTGACCCGATGAGTTCATTGATTTCGAGCTTCTTGAGGTCTCTAACTTCAAAAATCGCTGTAACTTTTGATTCCCAACGTTTTGGTAAAGAGTTGAGAATTTTTCTTACTATCTCCACCTTGAAATAAACTTTGCCAAGAGCTGTCAAGCTGTTAATGATGTTAGTAAAACGAGTGTGCATACTAGAAATAGATTCATCATCATTCATCTTAAACATTTCATATTTATGAGTAAGAATATAAATTTTTGATTCCTTGACTTGCGAGGTTCTTTCATAAGTTACTTCCAAGTTATCCCAAATTTCTTTTGCCGTAGCGCAATTCATTATTCTATTAAACTCATTTCCATTAAGAGCATTATATAATAAATTCATAGCAGTTAAATTTAAAGTATAAAGTCTATCGTCTTCACGATCAAACTCTTCTTCTTTCTTTTTGACCTTTACTCCATCAACCATTTTTGTTGGAATATAAGATCCATTTACAATACATTTCCAGATTTTTCTACCTTGAGTTTGAAGAAATATTCTCATTCTAACTTTCCAGAATGAGTAATTATCTCCACAAAAGAGTGGAGGCCGACTGCTAGATTGACCTTCACCAAATGAAGCTGCAATGTTAGCCATAAGATCTTAACTCAAAAGATAGTTAATCTTATAATAGAGCTCTTAACTCTGATACCAATTGTTACCCAGATAACTAACACAAGAGAGGGGGTGAATTGAGTTGTATTAAAAAAAATAACAATTATAAATCAAATATAATATAAAATATAAACAAAATATGAAATAACAATAAATATAAAGAGTAAGGGTAAGAGAGAAGCAAACTCAGTATGTTAACGAGGTTCGGCCCCACTGCCTACGTCCTCGCTTCAAGCTACCCCTTGAGGATTCCCAAATTCACTATTCAACCTCCTTTAGGTAGAGATAAAAACCTATTACACCTTTGAACAACACCGCTATAAAGGATCCGTGTAGAACACCCTCTACACTTGCAATCATCTTACACGTGGTGATTCAACTATTCCCTGTGTAGAATACTTTCTACACGCACAAGGGTTATACACACCCTTTTTCTGATACAAAAGCTGAGGTAGGTTATCAGAAAACACTCCTCAATGAGTGAAATAAGAACAATACAACGCAAACTATATCTCTCAAAATGAACAAGGATTAATGCTCAATGCTTAGAGAAGAGAGAATGAAAGCTTTGAATGAATGTTGTATGCTCTTGGTGTTGTGAATGTGAAGCTCTCAAATAATCTATTTATAGGCATATGAGACTTCATATTCAAATTTAAAAAGATTCACATGTCAAAGACAACATCATTCACTTTTTCAAAAAATTCAAATAAAAAGTTCTTCTTTTTCAATTGTTAAAGACAACATCATTCACTTTTTCAAAAAAATCGAACCTAATCTTTTACCTTTGGCATATGACAAAATGAGCACACTTTCCTTTTCAAAAAATTCAAACCTAATCTTTTACTTTTTGTATATGACAAAATGAGCACACTTTACTTTTCAAATTTTTCAAACAAAATCATCTACCTTTATACATTTTGTATAAGTCTAAAAAAGTATCAATCACTTTTGAAAATATTCAAATAAAACATGCACATGTGAAAGATGACAATCAATCATCTTTAATATTTTCAAAGTTCAACCCTTTAATCAAGGCATGCACATGCAAAAGATGATAATCAATCATTTTTCAAAATTTTCAAATTTAATTTTCAAAAATATTCATGCACATGTGGAAAATGTATTTTAATGCTTTATGATAAAATATTAATTTTGAGCATTAATCCTAATTTCGAATTTTGAAGAGATTTACAACATTACTCTATAATTTTAATGTGAACTTGTTCCCTTCTTGCTCATGCTTGTTTCCTTGATGTGCTTGACTCCATTGTGTAGACAACTTGAGTTTGAGACTTCTTTATTCTTTGAATTCATTTATTATTATCAAAATCCATGTGTAAATATATAATTATACAAAACTTGAAATCTTGGGTTCAACAATCTTCACATTTATAACACCAAGAGCATACAAGATTCATTCAAAATTTTTATTCTCTCTTCTCTAAACATTAAGTCTTAAACTTTATTCATTTTGAAAGAGATAGTTTACGCTATATTGTTCTTATTTCACTCATTGATGAGTGTTTTTCTGATAACTTATCCACAATCAGCTCTTGTATTAGTAAAAGAGTGTGTATAACCCTTGTGCGTGTAGAAAGTGTTCTAGACATGAAATAGTTGAATTTTCACGTGTAAGCTGATTGCAAGTGTAGAGGGTGTTCTACACGGATCCTTTGTAACGATATTGTTCAAATGTATAATAGGTTTCTATCTCCACCTGAAAGAGTTTGAATAGTGAATTTGGAGATCCTCAAGGGGTAGCTTGAGGCGAGGATGTAGGCAGTGGGGGCCGAATATCGTTAACATACTGAATTTGTTTATCTCTTATCCTTATTCTTTATATTTATTATTACTTCATATTTTGTTTATATTTTATATTGTATATTTGATTTATAATTGTTAATTTTAAATACAACTTAATTCACCCCATCTTGTGTTAGTCATCTAGGCAATAATTGGTATCAGAGTGAGGGATCTGTTATAAGATTAAGCTATCTTTTGAGTTAAGATCTTATGGCTAAATTACAGCTTCATTTGATGAAGGTCAATCTAGCAATCGGCCCCCGCTCTTTTGTGAAGACAATTACTCATTCTGAAAAGTTAGAATGAGAATATTCCTTTATACTCAAAGTCGAGAAATTTGTAAATGCATTCCAATAAAAGTTGTTAATGGAGTAAATGTCAAAAAAGAAGAAGAAAAGTTTGATCATGAAGATGATAAACTTTATACTTTGAATTTAACTGTTATGAATTTATTATATAATACTCTCAACGGAAATGAGTTTAATAGAATAATGACTTACGTTACGGCAAAAGAAATTTGGGATAACTTGGAAGTTACTTATGAAGGAACTTCGAAGTCAAGTAATCAAAAATTTATATTCTTACTCATGAATATAAAATGTTTAAGATGCATGATGATGAATTTATTTCTAGTATATATACTCTCGTTTTACTAACATCATAAACAGCTTGACAGCTCTTAGCAAAATTTATTTCAAGGTGGAGATAGTAAAAATAATTCAAACTGTTTACCAAAACGCTAAGAATCAAAAGTGACAGCGATTCTTGAAACTAGAGACCTCAAGAAGCTCAAAGTAAATGAACTCATCGAGTCACTTATCACCCATAAGTACACATTGAAAAGAGGAAAAGAAAAAGGAAAGTCAAAGAAGAGATTGGCACTTAAAACTGTTTTTTATGAAAGTAAAAGTGACGAAGATGAGGAAAATGACGACAAAAATGAAAAAGTTACGATGATAACAAGAAGAATTAAGAGGTTCTTAAAGAAGAATAAAACTCATCCAAGGAAATCATTCAAAAAGTTTTCCAAGAAAGATTCAGATAAAAATGACATTTTTATTTGTTATAAATGCAATAAGTCTGGTCATATCAAATAAGATTGTCATCTACTAAAAAAAGATCGAAACAATAGTAAGAAAGTAATAAAAGTTATATGGGTTAATGATTCAAGTAACTCAGATAGTGAAGTAAGTAATGAAAAACCAACAAATTTTTGTCTTATGGCTAAAGATGACATTGAAGTAACAAATTTTGATAATATTGAAGATCCTTCATATGAAGAATTACAAAATATTTTAAAAGAGGTATATGGAAAATTTGAAAAATTGGGTATCAAGTATACTGCTTTGAAAAAGAATTTTTTTTTTTTTAACAAAGGAAATTGATATTTTAAGAAAAGAAATTATCGTTTTAAAAAATGAAAATCTTGAGTTGAAGAAGAAGAAAATTGATTTAGAAAATATTATTGAAAACATTACGAATGGAAAAAGAAATTTTGAAAATTTTTTTGGTAGTCAAAGATGTATTTTTGATAAGGCAAACTTGAGATATATGTCTAAATAAAAATACAAACTTTATAAAAACTCTTTTGATAATCATTCTATATTAAATTCTAGTATTCAAAATTATTTTCATAAAAATAATTTTGTCAAATAAAGATACTATTACAATCACTCAAGTTCTTCATATATGTTATACGCTATTTGTCATTTTTGTAATAGAAATAGTCATAATTATCATGCTTGTCTTATTAGAAGAAAACATACAATGACTATTAGGGTCATATGAATACCTAAAAATCTTGTTTATTATAATACTAATAAATGAGGAACCTAAAAAATTTGGGTACTAAGAAAAATCATTTTAATTGTTTTTATAGGTATGCATGAAATCCTCCACAAGTAAAAACAAATAGTTTTTAGATAGTGGATGTTTAAGACACATGACGGGAGATAAGACTAAATTCTTTGATCTTAAATCTAAAGAAGAAGGACACGTGATATTTGGAGACAACTCAAAATGGAAGATCGTGAGAATAAGTAAAATTGGTAATGAATATTCTTTCATAATTGAAGATGTTCTACTTGTTGAAGGTCTAAAGTATAATCTTTTTAGTATAAGTCAATTATGTGACAAACGATTTACAATTACTTTCAAAATGAATAAGTGCATTATTTTAAATGATTATGATTGTAATATTTATTTTATTGCTCTTAGAAGTAACTATATTTATACAATCGATTTTGAAAAAATTATCTCATAATATGCTATTTGTTTTTCAGCTCAAAATGAAACTAGTTGATTATGACATAGAAGACTAGGTCATGCAAATATGGAACTTATTTTTAAACTTTCAAAAAATGATCTTGTGAGAGGTTTACCAAAGACAAAGTTTATTAAAGATAAAATTTGTGATGCATGCCAATTTGGTAAACAAACAAAAACTTATTTTAAAACCAAGAAACATATTTCTTCTACTAGACTACTGCAACTGATACACATGGATCTTTTTAGACTAAATAAAATTGCAAGTTTAGGAGGAAAATATGATGTATTTATTATTATTGATGATTTCTCTAGATATACTTGGGTCATCTTTCTTACTTATAAAGATGAGGCACATAATGCATTTACCAAGTTATGCAAGAGAATTCAAAATGAAAAGGACTATACTATTTCAAGTATCCGAAGTGATAGGGAAAAAGAGTTTGTTAATAAAAATATTGAAACTTTTTGTTATGAAAATGGTTTTGTACATAATTTTTTTGCTTCTCTAACTCCTCAACAAAATGAGGTAGTAGAAAGGATATATAGATTTCTTCAAAAGATGGTAAGAACAATACTCAATGAGAACAACTTGCCTAGTTACTTTTAGATCGAAACGGTAAGTACTGCATGTTATGTTATAAATAGAGTTATGCTAAGGTTTAAATTAGATAAAACCCCGTATGAGTTTTGGAATGAGAAAAAATTTAACATTGGTTACTTTCATGTATTTGGATGCAAATGTTTTATTTTAAATGACAGAGATAATTTAGGGAAGTTTGATGCAAAATCTGATGAATGTATCTTTCTCGGATATTCTACTAATAGTAAAGCTTATAGAATATTTAATAAAAAGATTTTGAATGTACATGAATCTATGCATGTAGTATTTGATGAATCTAATTCTCTACTTTCTAAAAAATTTATTGATGAAAAAATAAGAGGTATAAATAACACGGAAAGTCTCAATTTCAACAAAGATAACACAATAGAGGAAGTCCAATATGAAGACATAAGAAAGATCATCAAAATTTAATACAAGATGCAATAAAATAGTGAAAATTTGTGAAAGATCATCCAGTGTAACAAATTCTGGGAGAACCTTCACGAGGTGTAAGTACTCGGTCATCTCTTAGAAATATTTACAATCATACTGCTTTTCTATATCAGATTGAACCTAAAAATATTGATGAAGCACTTCTTTATGAATCTTGAATTTTAGCTATGCAAGAAAAGTAAATGAAGGGGTATATGTTGAGCAACTTCCAGATTTTAAAAGTCATATTTGTCCAAATCATGTTTTTAAACTCACAAAAGTATTATATGCACTCAAACAAGCTCCTAAAGCTTAGTACGAGAGACTCAGTGGTTTCTTAATTGAAAAATATTTTTCAAGAAGAAAAATCGACACAATTCTTTTCATTAAACACGAAAATGATGATATTCTTTTGATTCAGATTTATGTTGATAATATAATATTTGGTGCTACTAATGAAAATATGTGTCAAGTTTTTGCTAAGACTATACAGGAAGAATTTGAAATGAGCATGATGAAAGAATTTACATTCTTTCTCGAATTGCAAATTAAGCAAGTAAAAAGTGGGACATTCATCAATCAATCAAAATATATTAAGGAATTACTCAAGAAGTTTGGAATGGAAGGTAGTAGGGAAATTGGAACACCGATAAGTCCATTCACTAAACTTGATAAAGATGAATCCAGTAAGTCAGTTGACTCGAAAATATATCGAAATATGATTGGTAGCTTATTATAGTTGATAGACAGTAGATCAAATATTATGTTTAGTGTGTTTTTATGTGTATGCTTTCAATTATCTTTAAAAGAATCTCATTTAATTGTAGTTAAGCGCATTCTGAGATATATTAGTGATACAATTGACATAGGGTTATGGTATTCTAAGTATATATCTTTCGATCTGATCAGTTACACAGATGCAGATTATACTGGTTGCAAAATTGATTGAAAAAGAAAAAGTGGAACATGTCATTTCTTAAGTCATGTACTAATTTCTTAGTTTAATAAAAAGCAATATCCTGTTGCATTATCTACTGCTGAGGTATAATATGTTGCTACGGGTAGTTGTTGTGCTCAAGTTCTTTACATGAAGCAACAACTTGAAGATTTTAAACTCATATATAATCACATTCCAATCAAATGTAATAATACAAGTGCCATAAATCTTTCAAAGAACCCAATAGAACATTCTATAACTAAGCATATTGGAATAAAAAATCATTTTCTTCGAGATCATGTGCAGAAGGGCGATATAATACTAGAGTTCACAAATACACACGATCAGTTAGCAGATATTTTCACAAAACCTTTGCCAAAAGATAGATTATGTATGATTAGAAGATAAATATGTATGATGCATGTTACGAATATATCTTAAAAGATAGACCAGAGTCAATAAAAATAGAGAGAATTTTTATAAATACTTTTACATAAACTTGAGGTTAAGTCATGGAAACTGGCAAGCGAAATGAAGAATCCAATAGAGATTTCAACTGTTTATTCTTCTGCCAAAATATTCATTTCCTTATGTGAAACTCTTGAACAATTTGCTGAAGTACAACAATTTGTTCTTTAAGCTTTTCAATCTCATAGTTTCTGACTTTTAGCCGCTGGAAAAAAAAGCAACTATAGAGGAGGAGTAACGAGTCCCGAGACTCACCAAGTCGTAAATAGTATTGGAGTCTGACTTATTAGCCAAATTGTTATTTTCTTACTACAACATGACACAAATAATAGCTGCAGAAAGAACAAGAGATTGAGGTGTAGAATACCTCATAGATGAATTCAGATGAATGTTAGAAGAATGAGCCATTGAGAAAAGAATTAAAAACTTAAAGCGAGAATATTGAAAGAATGCATATGAGTTATAGAGATGAGAAGAAAATTTGATACAGATTGGATGAACTTTAAGATTGATTTTATAGAGATAGTATAAAGAACAAGACAAGCTATTATCTAAGTCAATGAGCAATGTAATTTTTTACCGATTGGTGAAAATGACATTTTTTTTAGAAACTTGGAGCCCTTAATCTCGTTTATCAATAACATCAGGTGATTTTTTCAAATCTCCAGTCACACTTGTCGGGTCACGGGCGGCTTAATTTTTTTAACTATTTACAGTTTCTCCTAACACCCCATTTTTTTTTTCAGTTCATTTACTTGTTGTGGATCCTTTTTAATGATGTCAAAAGGGGAAGAAGTTTTATACTAGAACATTAATATTATTTAAATTTTTAGACTAGAACATTAATATTGTTTGAATTGTTAAATTTGTTATATATGTCTGGAATTATATTTATACTTTTACTTGAAAAACTAACGCACATTATCATGGGGAGCTTAAATATTAATACAGGTTTCAAGTTCTATCAAGTATTTGTCATCATCAAAAATAGGGAGATTGTTGAACCCAAAGTTTCAAGTTTTGTTTAATTATAAATTTACATATGAATTTTGATGATAACAAATAAATTCAAAGAATAAAGGAGTCTTAAACTCAAGTTGTCTACACAATGAAGTAAAGCTCATCAAGAAACCAAGTATGAGTAAGAAGGAAACAAGTTTACATTAAAGTCATAGTGTAATGTTGTAAATCTCTTAAAAATTCAAAATTAGAATTAAGATTTAAAATTAATATTTTATCATAAAGTATTAAAATACATTTTCCACATGTGCATGAATATTTTAAAAATTAAAGTTAAAATTTTAAAAGATGATTGATTATCATCGTTCACATGTGCATGACATGATTAAAGATTTGAATTTTGAAAATATTAAATATGATTGATTGTTATTTTTCACATGTGCATGTTTTATATGTATATTTTCAAAAGTGATTGATGTTTTTCTTGATTTATGCAAAAAGTAGATGATTGTGTTTGAAATTTTTGAAAATATTAAAAATAATTAATTGTCATTTTTCACATGTGCATGTTTTATTTGAATATTTTCAAAAATGATTGATACTTTTTTTGATTTATGCAAAAAGTAGATGATTTTGTTTGAAAATTTTAAAAAGTAAAGTGTGTTCTTTTTGTCATATGCAAAAAGTAAAAAGATTAGCTTTGAAATTTTTGAAAAATGACTGATGTTGTCTTTGACATGTGAATATTTTTAAATTTAAATATGAAATCTCATATGCTTATAAATAAATCATTTGAGAGTTTCATATTTACAACACTAAGAGCATACAACATTCATTCAAAACTTTCATTCTCTCTTTTCTAAACATTGAGTCTTAAACCTTGTTCATTTTGAAAGATAGTTTACGCTGTATTGTTCTTATTTCAGTCATTGAGGAGTATTTTTTTATAGCCTACCCACTATCAGCTCTTGTATTAGTAAAAGAGTGTGTATAACCCTTGTGCGTGTAGAAAGTGTTCTACGCAGAGAATAGTTGAATTACCACGTTTAAGGTGATTGCATGTGTAGAGGGTGTTCTACACGGATCCTTTATAGCGGTGTTGTTCAAAAGTGTAATGGGTTTCTATTTCTACTTGAAAGGGGTTGAATAGTGAATTTGGAGATCCTCAATGGGTAGCTTGAGGCGAAGACGTAGGCAGTGGGGACCGAACTTCGTTAACATACTGTGTTTACTTCTCTTTTACCCTTACTCTTTATATTTATGCTTCATTTTTTGTTTATATTTTATATTGTATATTTGATTTATAATTATTAATTTTTAAATACAACTCAATTCACTCCCCCCTTATGTTAGTCATCTGGATAACAACCACCACTCAGATCCCATAATGGGAAACCTGGCTCTAAAACTCATTGTTTATACATTGACATTATGTTGTTTGATAATAATAAATACCTCTTCATGAGAATTTGGAAGTATTGGCTGTATTGCTTATCACGACCTTTGACCAGTTTAAGGCGATTTGAAAAGGGTGATTTTGATTTCATGCTATATAAAAGGACGTTCAAAGAAATGAGAATTTGGAACTTATTATAAACAAGACAGTTCATTCTTAATCTTTCACCTCCAAGGGGGAATCCTGGAAAAGCACAGGTTAGAGGTTTATTTTCTCTCCGGAACCTTCTCGAGGAACTCCGGTATCACCTCAAAAAGATCACCTACAAGTCCATGATCAGCAACCTGCAATTGAAGGGTGTCGTTAGAGGGGAAAAAATCAAACGCAAGCAAAATTGCTATCCCCGAAATCTTGCATCGAAAAAGAGCATAAAAGCAAAGCAGATTTAAGTTTCACAGTGAGTAAAACATTGGGCAAAAGTGTAATGCATCGTCCTATCGCTTTTTATAATTTGCAGTTTTAAGAACCCTACATTAGCACGATAGACTAATTGTAACATGTGTGGTAAAAGTGAATAGTAAATATACTGGTAGTTAATGCTATTGGAAGCATCCTACAATCCCAAAGACAACAAGTAGAAAACCTCTCATGCCAGTATGAGAATTTCAACTTATATACAGATGCATCAGGCACACATATCACCAAAATTTTTCTTTCTTTCTAGGGAGAGAAAGAGGTTCCAAATTCAGAATCATCATAGCTTTCAAGTGCCAACGGACAGCTGGCACATATCTATTTTCCGTGTTGCATAGTGGCAATTAGGAAAACTGAGTTTGAACAATTTTTTTTTATTTATTATCATTTTTTTAACAATTTTAAGACAACGAAGAAACTGGAATTAATGGAATGGAAGGCATATCTGATGAAATCATGTCAAAATATCAAACGATATGCACAAAGTTGGAGATAATAATAATGGGTGTTACCTGGAGATCATTAGGAACAAATCCCGCATCAACAGCAGCACGGGTGGCACCAAGTAAGCAAAAAAATCAACAAAGTTCCAAATTATACTAGCAGTAGAATAAAGAAACAAGGTCATATTGAAAACAATGGCTTGAATAGATTCAAGATGAAAGAACCTAAATTCTTTTTATATGTAAAATGTACCAGCCGCACCAAGTTTCTCTGCAAGCTTCTCTATCATCTTAAAGTTCTCAGCACTTTTCAACCCACGCCCCCCAGTGATTACAATTCGTGCATTCCCAAGATCAGGGCGTTCTGTATCCTGAGATGTCTGCTTTATATATCTCGAATTACCTATAGAATCCGTTGATAAGTACATAATTTTATGTCAATACATGCATGGAGTTACCAGATAAAAGTGATCAGTACAAATCACCCAAGAAATAGTCAAATCTCTATCAATGAAGAACTACAAAATGGGAATTGTTAAATCTCTTCTTTGTATATGTTCAAGTCGGAGAGTGGCCAACAAAAATTCCTAGGGATTAGAAAAAGATAAACAGACCTTCACCAAAGGTTGAGAGAGCAACCTGGGAGATAGGAGCCTCCTTAGATTTTGAATCGGCCAAGGTTGGTGGCACCGGGAAAGATGTGGATCTAATGGTCAACATGCAAGGATTGGCACCAGTGTAGCGAACGGTGCAGAGTGCATTACCAGCGTATATTGGCCTGGCAAATGATTTTAATATTTTTCATGTCAGATAAAAAATCAGCATTCACCTTAGACACACGGTTAAGGCCTAAGAGCGAATTTGCATAATGCTACAGCACAAGAAGCAGCAACTGCTCCACCATAGCAACTTTCGAGCATTTATTTGATTATTGTAGATCTATATAATGAGCTGAAAACTGTCGGTGATTGAGCCTAAGAAAACTTTCTGGCTAAAAAATGAGGCAAATAAGTCAGAGTCACACACCAGAGAGGTTTAAGAGGTAGGTGAAGCAAAAAGATTCTAAAAATTGTTCATCCTTTTCTTTAATAATGTCAAGTGATGTCTGCAAACAATTCTACCAATGTAAATTAACCGACAAAAGATTGCAATGAAAACAATGTAGAGGACATGAATGGCTAGAATTTTTTACTTACAGGTAAATGGAATGGAATGTGAAGCTTGTAGATTGTAGGTAAGACTGTTTTGAGGAATAATGCTTTCTACTTGATGATCAGTTTGCCTTGTTTAAGAGAGTAAAAAAAAACTTCTACATACTGGGAATACTTGATAACCACAATATTTTGAAGCATTTTATTATTTATATATGTGTGCAGCACATCCTCGAACTTCTCAAAACAAGAGCATCCGGTAGCCATGAATTGAAATATTCGGTAATCTAGACAGGAAACATTTTACAGGACACCAGCTAGACCCATAGAAAACACAGATATAGGGACCACTAAAAACAAAAGCAGTAACTACTTATCAAAAAACAAAATCAGTAACTACCCATGTTTTCTCTGTTTTATTTCCTTCATAAGAGCCACAAGAGGGAAAACACAGAGAGAAGAACAGATACAATAATTGTAAAAACGAAAAAAAGAAAAATAGGCTCTTGTCCCATCAGTAGTTCTTCCAAGATTTTGGCAGCACAAAATTTCCAATAATATAACTTTTTTTCCGCCTGATGACCAAAGACCTCAGGTAAGATCCATTAGTTTTTAAAGCTGATATAGCTTTGACATCATAAAGGCTACATGGTTTCATTGCAGAGCTACATGATTGAGGCCAGAATTCAGGCTTTATTACAATATTTGGAATTAAAGAGAATGCAAGTGTCTTGACAGCCCATACAAGAATTTAAGGTCCTGAAAAAGTAGCACTGTTATCTGTCCTATTAAACTTCAGTTTGATAATAAGACCTTTCCCAAGACCTCATCAAGTAGTTTGCCAATATCCAAACAATGAAATGAAGAGAGATGTAATCCGATGCTTGAAGTCTGCTTGGTACTTGATAGCAACATTAACTCACATATCAACCAACAGATGAAATATCTTGAGAAGGCAATGTCAATCAAAGGAGCTAAACCATAGAATATACCTGACAAATAAATCAGACTCAGCTATTTCAATAACATCTGTAATGGGGGAAACATCTAAAAGAGCAGCTGCACGTGGTAGAATGTTTTTCCCAAATGAAACTGAAGGTGCAATTATGTGCGAGTAGTCACCTCTCTGCTGCACTAAATGGACTAGTTTAGCCCAAGGTTCCGCTATTGGATGTGTAAATTTATCTGAATCAGCTACAAGCACCTTTGCAAGAAATAGCATCAGCCAACTTTCAGAATCCCATAATATTATGCCCTTGAACTGTGTTTCAAAGACAAATCAGTGTAAGATCTCAGGATATTGAAGGAAGTCCTAATATATTATTTCTATCCCTGAAGACTATCCAAGAGAAAATCGAATACAATTATTTTTTTGATAAGTAAACGGTAGTAATAATAAGGATAGGCATAGCCCAAGTACACAAGATGGTAAATCGAATACAATTATAAATTGCAGATTGACAATATTCTGGGCTTTTTCAAAGTGAAAATTTCTTGCTGGCCACAATGCATAACTCTTAGAAAATATAGCAATGTCGCTTCAATTTAATGGGCTGTAAAAAGGACCAAAGCAACAGTCCTAATATTCATTCCAACGTTCTGCAGAGTAATGAGGATTAAGAGTGTGCTTTACCTACCTGAGAAACTGAAGGATGGCATGAGGCAGCATGTGTGGCAGCTTCTCGAAGGGAAGGACCTGAGCCGGCCAATAGCACGGTAATGGAGTTGTCCTTGCTTAAAACAATTGCAGCCACTACTGCACTCACAGATGGTGCCCTGATAGAACCAGCTTCATTCTCAGCAAGAACCAGCGTACTAGCCTGCAAAGAAAAAGGACTGTTGACAGTCATTGCCAACTCTAACCTGCTGGCCAGTGAACCTGATTGAAGTGCCCTCTGCACATAGTTTCTTCTTTTCATGTGTTCCAATTTGTGAAGAGAACATGCCTTCCATTTGCTTTTGTCTTTTGGTAATTTAATGTATGTTGGAACATCTAAATTGTCTTGTCTGAGTTGTTTTGTTCTACTTTTTTAGGATTAATGCTTCGAGTGAAAAAATTGAGCACCTCAAATGGCGTAGTAGTCTAGGAAAAAGCTGGTCGAGATGATGCATATCCCTTTATATCAAAATATAGGTATTTGATTCTTTTAGTTCGTTTGTCTTCCAAAAAGTTCGTCCATAATATTTAGCATGCACAATAATTTTCTCTTTAACGGTTTAACCAAGACTCATTGAATCCCTTTCTTATGTAAGGCGAGATAAAGTAGATCATGCTTGAAACAGATAATGTTTTCTGGTGTTTAAACCTCATAATTGTGAAAAAGCTTTCCGCAATGCGAATCTCAAAAAATACAATACTAACTCCCGATCGAGGTTTTAATATATAAATAGATAAAATAACAATTTTAAACCTGGATTGAGTCGCCGAAAAAGCGTGTATAAGATCCTACTTTGATAGCAAGACTACGTTTCCTGTTGAAACCACTTGTCTCGAACAAGGTAGGCAAGATATACGCATTTTGCGGTGCATTTGTGTTCGGAAATCCAGACATCTCCGCCACTATATTATAAAATTGATAATGTGATGCTAACATTTTTGGCATCAATTTCACATGTATTGTAACCACCCTCCGCTCTTTCAGAGCATTGAATTAACATCAAGACCATCGAGCTCAATCATTCCATATTTCCAAACACACGGAGATAGATACATATATGGGCTTGGATTCTTCAAAATAAGAATGATATACACAATCAATTACATCATACATGCATGGTTCAAGGCTCAAGCATAGATATGTGAGAGATAACATACGGACCGAGAAACGGATGCAAGGGAAAGATATTGGAATGTGCGGCACGGAAAGGTGGGTTTCGAGAAAGCTCTGAGCATCGCACGAGTTGCCATTGATTGTCTCAGCTTCTCTCTTCTCTGCGAGATAATGATTAGGACGACGATGGGAACTCGATTTGTTTAGGGAAGGCTCACAACGTCGTCGTACTTGGAGCGGCACGTCAACAAGTGTAGCCTACTGCGTCCGGCTAGAGCTAAATTATAGTCGTTTAGCCAAGTGATGTTAAACAAAGATAAATCAAATGGAAAATTCTATACACCACAATATTATCATCACATTATCACCACGCTCTGTTCTCCAGCACTTGAATATGCAATTCCCTCTGCTTGATAAGCCTATGTCTTGTAGACCTAGGACTACCATAACCAAGCCTTTCAGGACTTCGATCAAGATGGGGAGTTTGCCCAGAAGAAAGTAGTAAAGCTTTCAGAATATGTAGCTGTCGCCACGACTCTGTATATAAATTTTTCAAAATGACTGAACCCTTTTGGTATGATCCCTATTCTTTCCTCGTTCAGTCTAACTACTAAACTGCAAGTTGTGAGTAATATCCACTCTTGGCGTCAGTAATTTTAAGTGTATGTGCGTTCTGATATAAACATGTGTGTGTGTATCCATGTTTTTAAATTTCCTGATTTAAATGAATTATGTTGTTTTTGACATTTTTGTAGTCTCCTGTGTTAGTTTTGCTAGTTGCATTGGAAAAGGTTGAGAGGAGCTCAGGATCACTTATTTGAAGCAGCATGGCTTCAATCCAGAAGAGTGCGGCTCCTGAGGTAATTTTTGAGACTTAAAAAATTAAATAAGTCTATCCAAAACTTAGGACAGAGTGAATTGACGGTTTTGATTTATGTGGATCCAGATGCTACTTGCGCTCATGGATGAAGCTTATACCGGTTCAACCATAGGTGATGGGGGGTAGACTCTGAGTATGAAGATATCAACACGATAGATGTTGCTGTTCCTTTGTTCCTTGACCTTTTAAAGGATGAAAATGATGGCATCTCCGTATGTTCCTTCTTAAGTCACTTATAAAAAAAAAATGTTCCTTCTTAAGTCTCATTTTCCATTTTGCATATGTGCATTTTACTTGCAGATAAATGCATATTCTTGTTTATTTGATTCATTCACTGTATGTTTGTTATGTCCAATTCACTATTTCATATCGGTTAGCTATTACTTACTAAAACGAAGCCTTTCTATTAAGAGGAAATAAATTAAATTGTGTATGGATTCTTTAAACATTTTAGCCATAATATCATTCCATCAGTTGTGACTATATTTTACTTTTTAACTTACATCAAACCTTTTTGTTGGGTTGTCTTGGATGTTTTGGATGCACTACATTAACGTGTAACTGGATTGTATGATTGTTATTTGACGACATGATTTTATTGACTGGATGCTTGAAATTAACTATGTTGTTAATATCATAATTCAGGAACGCCACTGGACTTCTCCTGGAATGGCAACGACGTTACAGGCAGCGATTAATACCTCCCAGTCTGAAAGGCTAAAACAAATCCTTAAAATGGCACCTCGTGTAAAGATTACAACCAGAGTCTCTTGTGTTTAAAGACTCAGAAACGAAATCCAATGAAAAGAGTTGCAACACGATATCAAGGATAACAGTATAAGCAAAATAATCTGTAAAACAGCAAGAAATATGAAAAAGATTAAGGAAATAGAAATACAAACAGAGATTACGTGGTTCGGCCCTAATGGCCTACCTCCACGGTAGGAACAGCCTCAGATATCATTCTTTATTGATGAATCTATAAAGCCAAAATTTCAGAGTAGAAGATGAGCCAATATCGAGCGAAGAAAAGCCACTTCTTCCTCGACAAAACCCTAATTCTCCCTCAACAGATTCACTCCCAAAACACCCTGACGGCCACAATACACATGAAAGCCCTCTCTCGATAACCCTAACATAGACACGCAGGTATTTATATGAAGCATAGATTACATCAAGGCTGAATCGGACGGCTCTTCTTCACTTCCCTCATTTACTTGATACGGCACCGTATAGTAACATGTGCTCTGCACGTGTTTGCATCACTTCATTTAAACATAAGTGCTGCTGCTTCAAAGCCACCGAAAACACTTTAATTTCTGCATGGATCAGTTAGTAACAGAGTGAATTATAATAATTGACACAAATATCACACCTCGGATTCTTGATGTGTACATTGCCATAACGTTGCGTGATGTCAATAATTGTATGTCAATACAGTTTTGAGTCTTCTTTTGACCTTGGTGCTCCTCTTCCACATTGAAACCTCACTGTTTTCAAAAATGATTTGTTGAAGGATCATATCCTTTAGTTGACATTTATGAGATGGATAAAGCTAGTCTGCCGCCTGAAGGTTACCGCATTTGATGACCGCTCGACGTGGACAATATATTTTAGTTCTGACGTGGCAAGTGAGAAAAATACTTTCCCGCTGCTTTGGTTTCTCCCAGTACATACAGTGTCTCCTCCCATTACACACGTCTCCCTCCTTCCCAAGAGGAAATCAATATCCCATCCATCCACCGGCCCCCAACTTCACAGCACCGACCGCCACTCGGCCCATCTCCGGCGATAGAAGGTCCCACACAGTAGCTCAAAAACCTGGAGGAATCCGAAAGAGGGGACCGGAAAACCCATACACTCTGTTTCTGATTCAGCCCCCCGACAATGCCATTCACTCCACGGCAGGTTCAGGTAAAATGATAGTTCACTGCACATTGAGTGTTGCAAAATTTTCGTTGTAAATGTGTATCAATATCCCATCCATCCACTGATTCCCATCTGTGATTTGCTCTCTGTAAATATTCTGCTATAGGCAACTCTGTTTCTTGGGTATAGATTCCCATACAAAATACGTCAAATACGAAAAACTAGCAGTGATTCAAGTTGATTCTAGACTAAAAAAATTAAACAACCCGAACCCACTAACAAGCAAGTCGAAAGCTTTGTGTTTTGGGGAAAAACATTCTGCATCATACGCCTACCTATGGAGAGAATATTAGGAAAAATGGGGAGCAGCACATAGAGTTTACCAGAAATTAAAAAAATAATGAAGAGGGAACCGGTGAACCGGCGATGGTATGGGTTTACGGACGACAGCTTGATCCCTTTTTTGGGTGACGGTGACGGCGCAGGGACGGCTGGGAGGAGACGGCAACCGTAGGGCTCCTGGGTTTGCGTTTTCTGGGTATGAGAATGGCTTCACTCGCACAGCAGATTCATCCCATAAATTTCTGAACGTTCGTTCGTTCGGTTTTTTTTTTTTAATATATTTAATGCCACGTGGCGTGACACGTGGCGTGCCACGTCAGGCGGTCAAAAGCTGCGGTCACAGTGGAGCGGCACAGTAGCGCGACCCTTATGAGATCTATGTGTCTCCTCTACTTGCAGCTTTAATATGTGCATTGATTTCTCTGCTTATGTCAAGGCACGCTACAATATTTCCAGACAAAAGGTTCTCCTATGAGGTGTGTTGTGTGTGTGTGTGTGTGAGAGAGAGAGAGAGAGAGAGAGAGATGACTTTCTGTTGTTTTAGTCTTGATTATCCTTTGTTGCTTGGATATTTTCATGTCAATTTACTAATATGTGATTTTGAAGAAGTAGGAGTACGTATGTCTGAAGAGTTAGTTATGCTTGTAGGTTCACAAAAGACTCATGCTCGCCCCATTTCACCGCTCTCCAGATTTTATTGCACTCTTGAAGGTGGTTTCCAGAAAACAGACGCTTTCTTATTGTACTGATTTTATTTCACTGCTGGTGTTTATGGCCCCCCTACTGATGACTGTTACACGGTAATGCCACAAGGAATTTTCAAGCAAAATTGAAAAGCAGGGATACAAAGTTTGTTAACGCCACCACATATATAGAACATCCCGTCCGAAGGGAAAGGGTTCTAATTTGGAAAATTTTAGGTGTACTTGGCTATGCCTATTTTTAATAAAGCTCTTATTTACTAATAAAAAAAAAAGTGGGAAAGTTTAGGTGTAAAAAGCATTCATTA
Source organism: Carya illinoinensis (assembly GCF_018687715.1). Classification (NCBI taxonomy): domain Eukaryota; kingdom Viridiplantae; phylum Streptophyta; class Magnoliopsida; order Fagales; family Juglandaceae; genus Carya; species Carya illinoinensis. Next base: position 42,985,830 of record NC_056762.1, on the reverse strand, counting down.
GGCACTTTGTCTTGAGCTATTTTACAATGTCTAACCCAACAAATATCTCAGCTAATTTTTCTTTTTGGCTTTTTTTGGTCAAAACCTGTGTGTCATATCTCAGCTAATTTTTTCTTTTTGGTAAAAAGCATTCATTAGGCACTTTCTCTTTAGCTGTTTTACAATGTCTAATCCGACAAATATCTCAGCTAATTTTTGTTTTTGTTTTTTGTTTTTGGTCAAAAACCTGTCATGTTTCTCTGTACAATACCAACCTCAGTCTGTGGAGGACTAGCGTTTTTGTTTCGCCCCAAAGAGGGGAAAAGGGATAACCTACACCTTGAACTTGCGAGTTAGAACCAACCTCATCTTATTACCCAATAACGCATAACCAACTTGCTATATTGGTATTTTGACAAAATTTGGTTTTTAAGGTTCTAATTGTTAAAAGCATGGAAAACAATTAAAACAACTCTCCCGTGCTAATGTGGCATAGTTCTTTCTTTCTTTTTGGAGACTTTTTTCCTCTCGACATGCTTCAAGTCTATTGGTTGCTATTGTACTTCTCTTAAATGAATGGTTAGTTGAATTCTTTGCAGAAGCCTATAATGGACAGGCTCGGAGAAGCTTATGACAGCCCTGCAAAGGTCAGTTCATGACCTTCCTAGTAATCAAGGCAGAAAGGTGTCATTATTTGTTCGGACGAGTTATTTCCTTTTTTGTTTTCCTTATATAGACAGAGTTGGCATTACAATTGTGCTGGGCCATTGGGGAGCATGGTGGGGGTGGAGACTCGCACAAAGATGCAGCTCGTGAGCTCTTTGAGAGCTTAGAGCTACTTTTGTATGAAAATCTGTCATCTAGGTGTGAATTACTTTAGCCTTTTCTCTTTGCACTTGTAAGAGCATCCCAATCAACATTTACATACCGATATTTTTCCCATAATTTGGAGAAAATTATAGGGTTTCGGATGATTTGGCTTCTTCATCCCATTTCCTAAAATGGGGTTTGGGTTTCCGATTTGTATAGTAAATCTCCATATTTATGCATCGATTGTACATCCCTAAATTTTTTTTCTCTCTCTTGTCTCGCGGTTCTTTGCTCTGGACAGTTGGATGCCCTCATGAAATCACCTCCTCCCTCGCAAGCAGACCAGTCCGCGACGATTGTAAGTCATCCCTCAACTTTCGGTTTCCTCGGCTGGATTCTCATATTCTCTCTTGCATATTCTATATTTTGGCATCTGAAAATGGCTGGACTTTGTGAGAATTGGGATCCTCCATGGTTGGCCACCAAGCTTCTCTATCTCATTTCATATCCCTCACTCGGTTTCCTCCATGGTTGCATGTATTTGGAGATCTATTCTTGCTCAAAACTCTAGCTTTTTGTATGTATGTAGGTCTGAAAACCCTAACTATTCTTGTTCAAAATTGTTGATGAAGGGATTGAGTTTCGATTTGGGTTGCTCTGAATTTGTTGTTTCGATTATGAGTTGCTCTGGATTTGTTGTTTCAATTACCATTGCTATAAGATTACATATTCCACTGAGATTTGTTGAAGGATCGAAATTATTGCATTTGGGTCTAAAACTTTGTGGTTATAACAAGGAAAACCGTAGCTCAAAAACATTGCACTTGGGTCTGAAACTTGCAAATTAATCTAGGTCTGAACTCAGTTGCTATTCTTGCTCAAAATTGTAGCTCAAAATGGTTGTTGAGATTTCAGTTGCTCTGAATTTGTTGTAAATATTTGGGTTGCTTTCACCTTGTTGTTGAGATTACCATTGCTCAATTTTATCATGCAGATTTTATATTCCAATTTTTATGCAACCAATCTTTATGTAGTTGTATATAGTTGTTCTGGGTTTGGCAAGTTGATAAATCTCCAAGTTTAATTGGCATTCTATTGATTTTTGTGGTTTCTCTGCACTGAGATCTGTTGTGATGTATGTTATGCCTTGATACCGTGCAATATTACTCATTTTTTGCTTGGTATCTCATCTAGGTGTGAAGATGTATGGTGAGATTTTGGACTTCTAGTATCTATCTATTGGGGGCTGGATATCTAATCCTTATTTTTGCACTTGGATACACGTTGAATTTCTTTTCTTTCAGGACTACTCAATCCATATGATATGGCTGGTGGATATTCATTTACCCTTCATTATACTTATAAAATATAAGTGATTTTTTATTATACTTATAAAATATAATTGATATTTTATTATATGGCTTAAACAAGTGGATGGTGCGGATGCAAAAAATAACTATTATTTTGGTTGACTGAGATATTATATTAACTGCAATTGGACCAAGGAAACTGCTTCTATATATACTTCTAAATCTGCTGGTTTTGAATGTCATTTTAATGGATTGGTCTGTGCAGACCCATTGTAGTTGTGACAATATGTACTTTATCATTTTGAACTCAATTGTAATGGATCGTTGAAATGAGACTTGATTGTTGATTGTTGTTTAGCTATAGTTATGCTAGAGAAGACAAAACTTTTAGTTTCGGATTGAATACATATATCAATGTTTCACTCTTAAATTCATGCTCAGTGATTGTTATTTATATTGCTAGGGAAGTGTTTTGACATCTCAGTAATAACCTTTCAAATGACACTTACTTTCTAGTCTCTTAATGCTAATGTTAAACTCTCTCTTGTCCGAATTGCCACATTTCTGGAAAATAAATTGCAACTTTCAGAGTACTAAATTTAGTTGAATATTTATTGTGCTAAACTATTAGACCCTGAGTTATTTTTTCCATTTTCTACAACCTTCGTTTTCCCTATGATGATGTAACTTGGACTATTTAATTGGATGCATGGTATACTCTTGTAGAAAGTTTAAGCATATTCATGGATTCACATGCATGCATATTCATGGATGCATATTAACATACTAGATGCATATTCATGGCCTCTTTGTTGCGAGATAACTCAATTTTATCGTGGGGTCCATTGGCATCTAGCATATATAATCTTGGGTCTAATGAATCTTTAGGCTTTTCTTTTTTTTTTTTTTTTTTTTTTTTTTTTTTTTTTTTTTTTTATATCATGGGGTCATTGCCTAATGGAAAATATACCTAAAAGCAAACTATTACATCATATTAGATATTATTAAAACTAATTTTTTTTCTTCGTAGCATGCAAGTGTTAATTAGGTTGTGATTAACATCATATTGGGTCCTTTGCAGTGTTTCGGATCTGTTAGGGAAGGGGGACTAGTTATTAGGCAATGATGATGGTGTTATAGTGGCCATTAATTCACAAGTGTTAATGGGGTCTCATCAATATGGGGGGGTAATCCTCACCCGAATGTTCATATTGCAATTTGTGGTACTTTCCACAAAAGGCAATTGGGGTTTGGGTGGGATTTTGCAGCCATTTAATGTTTGGCTCCTTTGTTACAGATGTTGTCAATATTTACACCATTCTGAGCCACATTTATTAATATATTTGATATAAATTAGACCGAAAGGGGATGCACATTCTTATGATTTGCATGTTGTTTGGTGTTATGTTGTAATACAATTATAATGTGGAAACTAATCGAACTCGGCTGTGATGATGTTTTGGTTTAAGCATATTCAAGAAATTTAGGATCATTTCCTCAATGCCTAGGTAACCCGAACGGCCAATAAGTAGTGGCAACCGGACGTTGTAACTATGAGTGGGTGGCCAAATTTCCATGATGTCACCATTCGGTTTCTGAGCCGATGACCCTGACTATTCCCCGAACTTCGGTTTCTAACATTTCAATATTTTTTTAGAGATGGATTCACAAGACCCTGGATATATGTACTTCACCAACCTGCTTAGTCAAGATCATCAACTCGACCCCACTTACGGTGGGCAAAGTGGATCCTCTCCTATGACTCTTTGTGACTCTCCACCCCTACCTCCTAACGAGCCTATCGGCTTTAGGAAATCAGTCATGAGTGCGAACTTCACTCCTGAAGAAGACAAGTTACTTGTCTCTGCATGGCTAAATTGTAGCCTTGATGCCGTCCAGAAAATAGATCAAAAATACTTACAACTTTAAAAAAAAATCTTTGAGAACTTACAGCAATATAAAGAAACCACAAATAAGTGGACAATAAAGTCTTTAATACATCGGTGGTCAGTTATTCAAAAGGCCACAAATAAATTTTGTGCGAAACTAACTCAAATTGAAGGGTTAAATCAAAGTGGCATGACTGACCAAAACAAGGTAGAATTTTGTTACTCTTACTTATTTTATGAGAAATTTATTTTTTCTGTAGATGGTTTAACATGGATTTTATTTGTTTACATGCAAGTTTGACAAGGCGAAAGTTATGTATCAATCGTTAGAAAAATGCAGCTTCCAGTTAGAGCATTGTTGGCACCTGTTGAAGAACCAATCTAAGTGGATTTGGCACGCCACAAAGGAGGATCCAAAGCGAAGGAGGATGATATTTCCGACCCTGACTCGATGTTCCGCTGCTACGGAGGATTTAGTTTTTGATCTCAAGACGGATAATGTAATAGAGAATGAAGTTATCGAATTGGACCGGCAAATAGGAAGGAAAGCTGAAAAAGGAAAATGAAAGGCCCAAGGTAGGCAAGCAGAGGAAAATTTTCAACTCAGAAAGATGAAGTATACTCTTTTAGAGGAATAACGCGCTCAAGAGAAAGAGTTTTATCGTTTTAAGGCCGAGAATATGGAGCATGACAAGGAGAAATATGAAAAAAATTACGTCTTGAAGATGAAAGACTAAGGTTGGATGCAGAGATGATGAAAATTGAAGCTGCAAAAAAGCAAAGTAAAATCCGTCAAAAGGACGAGAGACTGAGGTTGGAGGCTAAGAAAGTGGAGCTTGCGAAGAAGGAATCAAATCAGCGCATTATGATGATGGATGTGAGTATCATGCCAGAAATGCAGTGGCTATATTTTGAGAAACTCCAGAGGAAAATCATGATGAGACACAGTCATGCCCGAGATTTGGATTGATTGTATATGGTTGTATTTGTTATTTTATGTTTCGGACAATGATATATGTGTAAAAACTAATGTAAATATTTTTTTGTACTTTCAATGATAGTATAAATTGATATTTTTATGCAATTAAATTGGATGTAACAATTTCAGGAACAATTGTAAATTACCTCAAATATAGTCCATTATTATACTCAAAGAAATACGATGCCAAACTTGATTACCATTAATATAGTCACTACTAACATTAACGAATTACAAATGCAAAGAATATTAACTCAAACATAGTTTAAAATAACATGAAAGAAATAATAGAATATAACGCGACCACGACTAATTTTGGGAATATAATAACCATTGATGTTCAATTAGATCTTCTTAAAACTGATAATGTGTCGAGCTGTCTCTAATATGATGATGACGTTGAATGAAATCCGTAAGCTCAATTGTATGATTGAGCGACAATTCTAGGAGATTGTCATCAAGTTGATCATACTCAATGTTCACACTCTCACTATCATCACACTCATCTTCGTTGATCATATTATGTAGAATAACATATGCTTTCATTATATTTGTTAGTTCCTTCGTTTTAAACATTCAGGAAGGTCCACGAATAATAGCAAATCGTTGTTGAAATACCCTGAATGCACGCTCGACATCTTTTTTTGCGGATTCTTGTGCTTTCACAAAATTTTTCTTCTTATTCCCATTTGGTGATGGAATCTTCTTCACAAAAGTTCGCCACTTGGAATAAATTCCATCAGCAAGGTAATACCCCATGGTATAGTCGTTGCCATTGATTGTGTAATTGACTGGAGGAGCACGCCCTCGGACAAATTCCATGAAAATAAAATATCTCTTTAGCACATTAATGTCGTTATGTGAACCAGACATACCAAAAAATGCATGCCATATCCAGAGATCATATGAAACAAATGCTTCTAAAATAATAGTAGGTTCACGGATGTGGCCAGAGTACATACATTTTCAGGCTGCGGGACAATTTTTTCACTTCCAATGCATACAGTCAATGCTTCCCAGCATTCTAGGGAATCCTCGTTGTTCAACAACAGCAAGCAATTGGGTAATATCGTTGGCATTTGAAAACTGCAGATATTCATCTGAAAAAACACTTACTATTATCTCAGAGAATTTTTTAAGGCTCTCCATTATGGTGCTTTCACTAATACGTATGTATTCATCCATAAAATCTCCAGTAACCCCATACGCCATCATTCTAAGTGCTGCAGTTATCTTTTGCATAGAAGATAAACCGAGTCTTCCGGCATTATCTATTCTCTGGATGAAATACGGCTCGTAAGACTCTACCTCATTTAGAATACAGAGAAATAGGGGACGGCTCATCCGAAATCTCCTTCGAAATAGATTCGAAGGATATACTGGATTTTCTGCAAAATAATCACAAAATAGGCGCTCGTGCCCCTGAATATGATCACATCGAATAAACTTGTGACGTTGACAATTGTCACGATACCTTGATGACTATCCATCGGCCTCCTCATTAAGAACAACATCGCTATTATCTTCAGAGGATACGTATGTCAACAATTTGTAAAAGAAGGTACGAGTCATTTGATGAAGGAAGTGGGAGATCATGGGAGACTATTGAATTTCGGTTCTATAGATCAAATAAAATAAGAGTTTGTGATAATGTGAATGTTAGCAATATGTGTATTTATGGAGGAAAAAGTTACCGTTACATATAGGACAAAAAATGTTACCGTTTGAGAGAATACAAAAAAAGTTACCATTAGAGAAAAGATAAAAAATGTTACCGTTACAAAAATGAGTGGAAATTTTATATTAAATACGTGGCTAGGTATTGCCATTAGAAAAATGGATAAAGAGTATTAAATAAAAAAATTTGGCCATCACATTAGAAAATACATTAATTAAAAAAATACTATTTTTATAATACGAATTTTGGTTTTAAAAAAAATAATGTATTGGATAGTCAAAACTGTATAAATATTTAATAGAAAGTGATATTTGAAAAAAAGATAATAAGATAAAAGATATAGTAGTTAAGATTGTAAATAGAAGAGAGAGAAAAAAGTAATAAAAAATAGAGAAATGTTATTTAATAGAATAGATATAGGGATAAAAAAATAGGATATAGAAGATTTTTAAAAGATGAATAAAATTTAAAGATAAATTTAAAAAACATGTAAATTTAAGTTAAATTATAAAAATGAAAATAAAGAATAGATGAAAATGCTCCAATGATTGGCTGTACTATATTTGTTACATTGTGCTGACTCCTATGTCCTTGTTCCCTTGGGCAGTCGTCTAGGCGCAGGAGTCAGCCCTGAGCTCTGATGGTGAAACTTCCAGAAAGTCATCACAGTGTAGGCTTTTATGTTTTGTTGTAACAGCTATTGCAAAGCTTGCTACGCATCACCGTGAATTACTGCCAAGGGCACGTGTTTCCTTGGGCAAGGTCTGTTTAGAGATAGAAGGCAGGAGTATTTAATGCTGTCTAAAGTTGTTTTTTAAATCAACTCACATTTGCTTGAATATGCATCCTAAGGTAGCTGGATCCCAAATCTCAGATGTAAGGGTTTGGAGGCGTGCTCGTGATTATTTGGGCTTGATGAATGAACCTGCAATTTGTTTATCTGTTTTGGGTCCTTCACGACCTTCATGTGGATACGCACAGAACCCAGGAACTGTGAACTGGAGTGAAGGTGGCACTAAGTTAATTGCGCATATTCCATTTTACAGTCTCGGTGAACAAGAAGGTCAGGGATACTGCATATAATACTTGCTTTGGGAAAAATATAGATTTTTTTTGTATGCAGTTAATGCTTCGTGACAAAACCCTGTCCTTTGACAGGTTTCAAACAGACGGTCTTGTTCTTTTTCCTTTTTTTTTTTTTTTCTAGTCGAACTGCATTGTAACTAGTGAAATTTGGGAAAATGATCTATAAACATCTTTTTTGTTTACGTGAGTGCATATGCGCATGCTGCTGGGAGGAATTCTAAACCAACCGTTGACACGTGCCATTTTGCTTATATGTTCTAATCCATTGTTCCATTCCAATTTAATTTAATTAGATTTGTTTATAAATAGTTTCTTGTAGTTTGCTGCTTACTATTTATGTTTCCTTTGTTACAGTTCCTCCCTTCCATGATTTTTCATTTTCAGATATCCTTCCTAGAAGATGAAGGAGGCTTTGTTGCTGGAAGAGGTGGACTCTGGAATAAGATCCTTTGGAGTTCCACTTTATGAAGTGACCCCTTCTTTTCTAATGTCACCACTAAATCCTTGTTTGTATCATATCAGAGAATATACTAAGACCAAATACTTAGATTGCAAATAATAAGTATAAATAAAGAAAATGTTCTTATCTTTCAAGCTTCCAGCCTTCCAATCATACGGTAATAGACATAAAGATACATTTACACCTAATTGTCTTAAGTACAGTGAGCTCTTAATTATATGAAAATCTCTATTTACAAGTCAGTGTATGATCTGATTTATAAGGTAAATTTTCAATCTTATAAATTAAATCTTGTTGCATAAGTAGTATAAATGGTATGTTCCCTACACTGGCTTGTAAATAGAATATTGTAAGTAAATGGATGACAATTCTTGCATACATGGACATCAAGCTCCTGCTTTCTTGTTCATCTAAAGATAAATATTGTACTGTTGATCATTATATATCTTATTGGCTATCGCAATATATTTGATAGCTAGCATTCTAAAGGATGCAATAAACAAGTCATGACCAAGATAGATGGTATGCATGCATGTGTATGCACCATGTTTATACTTACATACGTACATATACATACACACACGCATGCGTATCTATATTTAAAACCCGAATTTACTTTCTATAGTGTTTTCGTCTAACTTTTTTTTTCCATTTTGCCCTTAATTTTTTTTGAAAATTACGATGGCTTTAATTTTACTTTTCTTTTGCCGACAGACATTTTGGTCTTTTAACATTCTGACTGCCCGATTTTGTTTTCCTATTTTGTTTTTAATTTTGCCCCTTAGCAATTCTACTAGGTACAACCGGCCTTGCGGAACTGGCGTGTAACCGCATCAGCTTTTGTCAGTAATTTAAAGAAAAAAAAATGAAATGATATGAAAGCAAGAAGCTTTCGATGGAAGAATAACCTGTATATGAACCAAAACCAACGACTAAAGAAGAATAGCTTAAGAAAGTAGAAATGACTGGACTGAAATATAGAAGGAATGACTACGACTAAAGGAAGAATGAAGAATAACGACTAAAACTCATTTTTTCAGGGCATTTTAAGTGGCTGAAAAATGCCCAAATCCATTTCTACAGATGTTGACCAGTGACTGAAAACACCCAAACCAGTGCAGCATTTCGACTAAAGAACGCCAAACTTTTTAAGTAAGAAGTTTAGAAAAATCCATTTTGAACTCTGCTCGTATTCCAATGACATCAACTAGTTAAAATCTTACATTTAACCCAATTTTATGCTTCAAAGTGAATGCCTTGAACTAAACCATCAGTCTGAAACTCTAAACTACTATGCATAAACCCACGACAATACTGCAGGTCAACCACAAACTCGAAAAAAAAAAAAAAAAAAAAAAAAAAAAAAAAATCAACGGCCACATCTTCCAATTGAGCATCCTTCCAGATTCATCATTCTACTTTCAATCCCACTAAGGACCCCAAAACCCAGAAATGTCGGTAATCTTGGAATGCTTGAAAGCTCAACGGATAAAATTAATAAAGAGAGAGAGATGGGAAATGAAATATAGAGTAGGAAGAAAAAATGAATATTTTTTATTAAAATATGTTCCCGTGTAGATTCCTCTAAGTTCGGTTGCATAAAGAGTTTCTCATTCGGATGTGATCAACTGGATCAATAGTTCAGAGAATAACCAAAATAAAATTAAACAAATCCATACAGATAAACACAGGCCCAAAAAATCAAACAAATCGCTTCTTTTGATTTGCTCGTCCTTTAGGAGAGAGAGAGACGACCAAGGAATATTTGCATATTCGGATGTGATCAAGGGTGACGAGCAGCCGTAAGTGGCGGATCTGAGGCAGGAAAAAATAAATATCAACCCAAAAATAGAAAAAAAAAATTCCAAGATATTATTAACAGTCATATGCGGAACAACAAGAAATAAAAAAATAAAAAAAAAATAGAAGAAATCAAAGGCAAGGGGAAAAAAAAAAACTTAAATTGAAAACAGAAAAATCCTAGGAACACAAATCACAAGAAAAAACATTCTTTTTCTACATATGTGAAAAATATAAAGTGAATATACATAAAATGCAAGAAAAAAGTTTTTTTTTTCTACAAATCTGAAAAGTAGATCAACTCAGACGCAACAAAAATAAATAAACTAGATCAGCTTAGACACAAGAAAAAAAAAATATTTCTACAGATAAAATGTGTAGAAAGCGAATATACATGAAACACAAAGAAAAAAAAAAGTCATTCTACATATATCAACTCATATACGGAAGAAAAAAAAATTATACACGAGGAAAAAAACAAAATTCTGCAGATCTGAAAACTAGACAAACTTAGCCGCAAGAAAGAAAAAAAAAATTACAGGTCTGAAAACTAGATCAAGTCTAGCGCAAGGGGAAAAAAAATTCTAAGAACGAAAAATACAAAGCCAATATAGATGAAACGCATAAAAAAAATTGTGTAGATCTGAAAACGGAAACCTCAAATTTGTAAGGTTTAAAAAAAATATACTATGAACTAATAAGGATAGTGTTGAACCCAATGTTTCAAGATTTGTGTAATTATATATCTACACATGGATTTTGATGATAACAAATGAATTCAAAGAATAAAGAAGTCTCAAGCTCAAGTTGTCTACACAATGAAGTCAAGCACATCAAAGAAACAAGCATGAGCAAGAACGGAACAAATTCACATTAAAATTATAGAGTAATGTTGTAAATCTCTTAAAAATTCGAAATTAGGATTAAGACTCAAAATTAATATTTTATCATAATGCATTAAAATACATTTTCCACATATGCATGAATTTTTTGAAAATTAAATTTGAAAATTTTGAAAGATGATTGATTGTCATCTTTTACATGTGCATACCTTGATTAAAGGGTTGAATTTTGAAAATATTAAAGACGATTGATTGTCATCTTTCACATGTGTATGTTTTATTTGAATATTTTCAAAAGTGATTGATGTTTTTTTTGACTTATGCAAAAGGTAGATGATTTTATTTGAAATATTTGATAAGTAAAAGTGTGCTCCTTTTATTAAATGCAAAAAGTAAAAGATTAGATTTGAATTTTTTGAAAAGTAAAGTGTGCTCCTTTTGTCATATGCCAAAAGTAAAAAATTAGGTTTGAAGTTTTTGAAAAATGAATGATGTTGTCTTTGACAATTGAAAAAGAAAAACCTTTTATTTGAATTTTTTGAAAAAGTGAATGATGTTGTCTGTGACATGTGAATCTTTTTAAATTTGAATGTGAGATCTCATATGCCTATAAATAGATCATTTGAGAGTTTCACATTTACAACATCAAGAGCATACAACATTCATTCAAAACTTTTATTCTCTCTTCTCTAAGTATTGAGCATTAATTCTTGTTCATTTTGAAAGATAAAGTTTGCGTTATATTGTTCTTATTTCACTCATTGAGGAGTGTTTTCCGATAACCTACCCACTATCAGATCTTGTATCAGAAAAAGGGTGTGTATAACCCTTGTGTTCTATACGGAGAATAGTTGAATCACCACGTGTAAGGTGATTGCAAGTGTAGAGGGTGTTCTACACGGATCCTTTGTAACGGTGTTGTTCAAAAATGTAATAGGTTTCTATCTCCACTTGAAAAAGGTTGAATAGTGAATTTGGGAATTCTCAATGGGTAGCTTGAGGCGAGGACGTAGGCAGTGGGGCCGAACCTCGTTAACATACTGAGTTTGCTTATCTCTTACCCTTACTCTTTATATTTATTGATATTTCATATTTTGTTTATATTTTATATTATATATTTGATTTATAATTGTTATTTTTTTTTAATACAACTCAATTCACCTCCATCTTGTGTTAGTCATCTAGGCAACAGATAGAAAGACTAAAACAAAGAGACAGAGAGAGAGAGAGATGAAGAAAGTGGCAGATGGAATGGGGAGATGAAGGCTAAAGCCGTAAGGATGAGAGAGAGAGGCTGAGATGAAAAAATATGGAAGGAGGCCGAATGGAGCACTGAAGGCATAATGATGGTTTTATATCGATGGGCATAAGGTTAGGATTTTTTTAGTGTGAAAACGGCGCCGTTTTCGGATTGAGATGGGGTGGTTGGGTGTTGTTGTGCTGAAAACAGTGTTGTTTTGTTGTTTTGGGCTGGTGGGTGGGCTGGGTTTTGTTCCTAATTTCGGGCCTAGGGTTGGATTTTTTTTTTTTTCGAAGAGAAGATTCAATGTTACATGTTTGTAAATCTAGCTACTAACATATAGTTTCTTTAAATTTTTTTACTTAGTATTTGAATTTTACATAAAGTTATATTAAGAATTTAAAATATTAAAAAAATAAAATTTACATTATTCTAAAACTTTATTATTTTTTTTTAATTTATGCTCTAATAGATATACCAAAATTAATAATAAAGTTTAAAAAAATTTTGAATTTGTTAATTTCCTATGGAGAAATATAAAAGATGATACATTAGCTACGGTTAGGCGCGAGATAGGTTGAAAGGGGAAAAAAAAATCAGTAATGGGCCTTCTTTTTTTTCAAATAAGAAAAAAAATATTGTTATGTGTTTGTTTAGTTAGATATTAGCATGAAGTTTATTTAAATTTTTTCACTTAATATATAAATTTTAAATAAAATTTTATTAAGAATTTAAAATATAAAAAGATAAAATTTGAAATGTTGTAAAATTTTCTTTGTTTTAACTTATTCATTAATAATTATTACAAATTTAATAATAATGTTTATAAAAAATTTAATAATTATTGCAAATTTGTTTGATTAAATATGCTGAAGTACAATAGTAAATTTAAGTTTGTTGTCGGGTAGTGAATTAATTCTTTTTTGCATCATAGGCTTTTTTCCTATTAACTTAATATCGTAAGTCTCTTGCACTCTATCAATCACTCTTCCATTCAAATCAAAGAAACTAATCAATCATATTTACTAAGATTAAAAAACTTAATTAACAATTTTTTTTTGTAAATATTGAATTTATTTATATCATTTCTTATTATTGTTAAAAAGAATTCTGATGTAATTTTTTTTTACAAATTTGTCACTTTTGCTTTTACTTTACAGTTCATCAATCTGGTTGTTATCCATTACCCGCATTCGCACTATTCTTCTGTTTCTCTTCTACTTCATAGTTTGTTCTTTTCTATCTTATTTAAAAAAATATTATTCAATTTTTTCATATTCATATAAATGCACTTGTAATTAAGGTTAATTGTTGATATTATATTTTTGTTGTGTGAATATTTGTTTTTCTCATTATATTAATTTCTTTTAATACATTTGTTTTATTGTAAAATTTACTATCTTATTTAATTCTCTAATATTCGCATTCGTATATATAAAAAATATGTATATTATATTTTATTTTTTATATAATAAAAATATAAAAAACAAAATATAATAGAATTTTAAACATTAATTTATGTCAACTGGTAAGATGACATTATTATATTTGCATGAGAATAGCCTGCAAGGAAATCTTGAGAGTTCTCAGACTCTTGATCACGTAATTGATTTGCAATAATTTGCATAGGAATGTTGGCAAGAAAGCTAATTTTTACTTTGAATGTCTTTGATTGATATGGGCATCGTATTTTTTTTTTTATATGTTACTATCATTTGCTTTTCCTTAGTTATTAATGCTACGGTTTGTATTATTTCTAAACAAAATGGAAGGTTTTTACAAATTAGCTAGAAACTAAAAATAATAAGCATGTTTCTAAAAATAAAACAATCACAAACTCTGTATTTATACTTGTTTCACTAAATATGCTCAAATACAACAATAAATTGAAGTTTGATGTGGGGCAATGCATTAACAGTAAATTAATTCTTTTTTGCCTCATAAGCTTTTTTCTGATAACTTAGTGTCATAAGTTTCATGTACCTTATCACTTTGTTAATTAATTTCTTTATTATTATATCTTTAAATAAAATATTGACTTGTATATACAGTTTATGTTTATTTCTTTACTTTTAAATTTATATAAATTTCTCACTGTTATAATTATATATTTAAATAGGACACGAACTTGTATGTAAAGTTTGTATTTATTTTCTTTATTTCTATCATTTGTCTATACATACCGTGCTTATTGCCCTTACCTATAATATATATATAATTACCATATAAATTATGCCCCCACTAGGCAAACGTCGAAAGGACATTTCTTCTACTAGTTATATATATATACACTAGTCGAGGGGTAACATACGAAGTACGTTTGCTTAGTTGGGTTTGTTATTATTTTAGACAAAAATAATATTTTTTATAAAAAATTGATGGTAATAAAAAATTTGCTGTGGATGGAAGGAAAAATAAATTTTATGAATGTTTTTAGGATAAGTATATTGAATTGGAGGATATTAATTAGATGATAGCACAAATGAGAAAAAGCAAAAGATTAGTTTACAATACAACGTAAAAGGATGGAAGTTGATTTTATTTGTAGATTTGCCAAATTTGTTGAGAGCAAGCTTAATTGAAGTTGAACAAAAAATTTGGACATTACATCACATAAAACGACATAAACAGGGTGCAAAACAACCATACACCAATAGCCACTGCACTAAGAACCAAAGTGCGGCTCCTTTCAAAACCACCTTATAAATTTACTCCATCCAGACAATACAACAAGCCAACTATACTAAAAATTTTAGAAAACCAAACTTCTTGATCACAGATACCAAAAACTTGACCATCAATCATACCATATTATTATATCCATCCAATCTAGTAATATGCATGGCACCCGGTTGGAGGAATAAAGTAATTCTATAGAAATTATGTTTGCAAAAGCATATAACAGTAACATCTTTAAAATAGAAGATGACATTATCATCTCATAACAACATGCACTCAAGCTTGGAATAGATTCATGAAAGTTAAGTTGAAAACGTTGAATTGATGATAAAAACTAAGACAAAAGCTCTTCAAAGATACATTCTAAACAACACAAAATAAAACACATTCTTTTACATAAATTGAACGTACAAAATCACTATTCAATTTACAAGCTCTTATCGTGAGAATTACACATCTAAAATGACAATTTATAAACACTATTCTTTACATAAATATTATAAGGTTTGACATCTAGGTGAGAAATTTCTCTTTCATGTATAAACTGCAACGATTTCTAAATGCAATCATGTGCAATCTTCGTGATCTATATATATGAAGAGAATAATAAAACACTCATAAAGAGCAGAAAAAATCTATCCTACTAGGAAAATAAAAAAATGTCATGAAAATAAAAAAACTTACCAAAAATAACAAATTGGCTAAATAACAAAAATTTCATTTCTATCCCATTTATTTATTTCTATAAGCACTTATATATAATTTATTATTTATAAAGACAAAAAATCATATCTTTTCTGAATAAAAAATAGCATCCACACAAAACATATCTAATCATGAAAAATATTAACATATTACTTACTTCCACATCTCTTCCATCATAATTCTTCCCCTTCTCAATAGTTGGCAATGACCTCTTATCAACAAATTATCAAGCAGATGAACTTTTTGAACACCGTGTCTGGTATCAATAGTGTCTGTCAACTTTCCACTTGATAGGTTTTTAGCCCAACCTTTGAGCTTCATAATCTTACTTTTTTCCAAGAGATTTTCATCTTGCAAAAACATTGTTTAATTCATGTACCATTTTCTTTTTCAATTAAAAATAATTAGAGTGGAGATTTGAAGAAAAATAACATTATGATGATTAGATCACACAAATAAAGATAATAATACAAAATTTTGTCTTGCAAGAGCAGGAGAGCAATAGTCTATGCAGGACCTACCTTTGTGATAGTAATCACGAGTCTCAATGTGCAACACAAAGAGAAATCGAGGGTTGTGGGGTAGAGAGAGAAAGGAGAGAGGGTCTGAGTTTAGGGAGAAAACTCAAGAGGTAAACGAATGAAGCTTAAGAAAGAGATTTGTGTGGTCTAAAATTATTTTAAAAAAATATCGCTAACATAACATCACACCACATGACGGTAAAACATCTCACCCACCCGACAAGACAAATAAAACCCAACTGTACGAAAACAAACCAGTATAAATCCAAGGGCAGAAAAGTCAGAGATCAAAATATATGGAAGAAAAAAAAGAGTGAAAAAATCACTATTATTAGACCTTAGTTCAGCAATTACCGCCTATATAATTACTATAAATATAGTAACATCGTACATATGTAAATTATTGTTGTTAGACTGTAGCTCAACTATTGTCATTTATATAATTATTATAAAAATATAGTAATATCGTATATATAAAAATCACTATCATTAGACTGTAGGTCAGCGATCGCCGGTGATATAGTAACATCGTACATATTTCCAGGATAGAGAGGTTTGAATGAATTAATTTCGCACCTTACGAGATGACTGTACATGAATGTATATAGCACGTGGTCTAGCTATACAACGTAAGACTATAAACTGCCGCAGGCAGTGGCTTTACATGAAAGGGATTGGGTGCCAGCTATGAAGGTGACTGTACATGAAATATATACAGCAAGTGATCTAGCTATACAACGTAAGACTATAAACTGCCGCAGGCAGTGGCGTTACATGAAAGGGATTAGGTGCCAGTTGCCATAGCGTGATTCTTGGGCTGATCTCATGATCCATCAGTAATTTGCATCTGTTTTTTGTACGAGAAATGCTGTGGAGAAAGGGACCGCCCAATAGTCTTTACCGACATTTCTCATCTTAAAACCCCATGCATTCCAATTATTGATCATCAATATATATTATCAGTATAAATAAAAATATTTAAGTTGCAGGATTTTCTATTAAAAATTTTACTATATATAAATAAAATCACGTATTAATTTGTATATTAATATTGATTTACTCATACTTAAAATTTAAATTAATATTATTTTTAATAAAATTTACTTTTTAATCAATCACATCAAATTAATATATAGATTAATATATAATTATACTTGTAACTATATTTTTCGTTCTATTAGTAGGCAATACTGTCAACTGTCAAGTAGTTTTCAGTGTTTCCACTATTTAGAAGAATAACAGAGAATCATGCAAAATTTTTGAAATTCTTGACCATATGCAGTATCTTTTATTTTCAAGCAAATGTACATTTTATTAAAATTGACATATCACTTCAAATTTACTAAATTTTTATAAAAATACATATAAATTGCTTAACCTATAAACCTCAACCGATTTTCATAGAAGATAAATAATATGTATAAGTTTAAAATAGATAAATTTTATATAAAAAAAAATAGACTCTTATTTTAAAAAAGTGTAAAAAAAATTATTTTTTATTAACAAGATCTACTTTTTAACATTTCAGTGTTTCCACTCTATAGAAGAAAAAGCACATGCTTATATGTAGAGAATCATGTAGAACTTTTGAGATTCTTGACCATACACAGTATCTTTCATTTTCAAGCAAATGTACACTTTATTGAAATTGACATATCACTTCAAATTTACTAAATTCTTATGAAAATATATATAACTTGCTTAATTAACCTATAAACCTTAACCCATTTTCATAGAAGATAAATAATTTGTATAAGTTTAAAATAAATAAATTTTATATAAATATTTTGTAAAAAAGTAGACTCCTATTTTAAAAAAGCGTAAAAAAATTACTTTTTATTAACGAGATCTATTTTTTTACAAAAAAATTTATATAAGAGTAACATTATTCTTCGTAAAATATATATGCAGCCTAGGAAGCCACAGAGATATTTTTCCCCCACGAGTACATCGATCTGTAAACCTCTCAGTGCAGCAAAGTAAGACTCGATGTGAGAATATTGTTCCGTTCATATTAACATCATGGTCATGAGTTTTCATCTCACGAGCAACGTCTAAAAACTCAGCAGTTTGGAGACTGTTTTCTCTGCATGCGTGGAGTGATGCCAATGTCCCATTTCCACCTGACCCCATGACCAAATGATGATCATCCTATGACGTCTTTGAAAAAGAAAATACATAGATAGATCGATATTTGACCAAAATATTTTAAGAGTAATCTCTTGAAGACAAATTTAAAATATATATATATATATATATATATGTGTGTGTGTGTGTTAATTTTTTTTATTTAATAAAATAATATTAATTTATCATGTATTGACCCTCATTTAAAAATTATTTTAACTACTCTATAAAATTTAATCTGATATAAAAATAAAATAAATAAAACACATCTCATATAAAATAAAATACATAATTTTTATTATAAATAAAAAAAATTCTAACTATAACTAGTAGTATTTCTAACATTTTTCTATTATTTATATTGAAAGAGAAATAATTAAGAATTTTGATTTAGATTCAATACTTAATAATTTTGTTTGTTTAAAAGAACGCAAGTTATAATTTTAGACACTATTTTTTTTGTTTATATATTTGTATGAATGTCTTTATATTATTTTAATAATATATTATTCTTGACATATCAAATATTTTTTTAATATATAAATTATATTAAATATATTTTTTTTATTGTAAATCTTCATATCAGATTATTATATATCGTAGAAAAATTTGTATAAAAGCATAATAAAAAATATTTTACGTATATTATTCTAGTTTTATTTGACCCCCTAGAATAAATTTGTGGCTCCGCCATTGCTTGAGGATATCAGGTTGTTAAGTTAAACCCCACTAAATACTGATCTCCATTCACTTCTCCATAATCATTAATCAGTTTAATTTTAAGAACTAATTAAACTGGCAAGGAAATCTACTGCCATGTCTCACAGCTTGTAAGGCAGGGACCATATATATATATATATATATATATATAAGTCACCCAGTTTTAGGTAAATATCAATCTCATGAGAAAGATACAAGATATATATGGGTGACTTGATGCTTGACCTGCAGTGGCTATATATAGATTCCTTGTGGGTGACTTGATCCATATATACCCCACAAAATTTATATAATATGAGAAAGGGGGTAGATAGGTTTAGGCCATTGCTCGACACTTTGTTGTTTTTTTCCTTTTTTAATCAGAATGAAATCTTCCTAAATCTTCTAGCTAAGAATGTCATAATGCTGATACAAAGTCTTTATATATTTTTTCATAATATATATATATGTAATGTGATCATAAGGCATGGATTTTATAAAATGAATATTTGATGTTTAAATTAGGAATTAATATTAAATGGTAAAAGATCGCAGATGAGATATATATTATATATACAAACATGATGATCATATATATATATAATGCATGCATCATAAAGGATATATCCTCAAAGCAATTAAATATTTTCACATCAAAACAAGTAATTATATATATATATATATATACATACATATATAATATATCATGAGCTAATATTTGGACCGCCATAAGCTATAAAAAAAAAAATCAAAAATCAAAAATCAAATCATGATGATCAGCAAATTCCAAACATGTCATTAAAAAAAAGTAGGCAACGACGAGCCTAGTTGTAGGCAGCCATAAGCTAGCTTCAGATTAATTAATTTTGTTAATTATTTCCAAAAAAAAAAATTAGACTTTTTATTTTTATGTTTGATTAATTAAAGCCGAAGTCAAAGTACGTACTCTCCATACATAATAACTATATATATATATATATATATATTTATATACATATAATAGCTGCATCGATCCCAGATGAGGCCGCCCATGTTTATGTTTTAATTTAACGGATAACATGATGATCATTATATATATGATCAACAAAAATTAAGAAAACGTGGTGACCAAATTAAGCATAAATCATGTCTCCAATTCTCACGAGAGATCATATATATATATATATATATATATAGTGAGCTGATAATTATTAAATATTGTAAGGTCGTGATCATATAATATGCAGAAGGCATCGACCGACGTGGGATCGATCACATACTTAAGCTATATATCTTCTTCCTTTTTCAAAAAAAAAAAAAAAAGAACTTAATTAGATCAAACGTCAATACACTTCTTTTTATTTTATTTTTTTAAGAAAGAGACGAGATCACATGTTCACAAGTAACCTCATCTCATTTTTATTAAAAAACCTCACTTATGTCGGAGGAATACCTTGTAAAAAAAACCTTTCCAAAAACTAAATAAATATTCCTATACAAAAAATCTATATCAGACCTTCCAATCAAACGCATCAAAAAAAAAAAAAAAATATTAATCAAGAAAAACACCAGAACACAAACACACATCCCAAGCCTCGACAAAATTACATTCGAAGGTTTGGGATTCGAAGTTTATCCATCCACATTAGTCCTCTCATCTTACTAGGCATTGCATCCCCTTCAAAATATCTTCTCGTGCTGCCTCCCTCTCCTTGCCATGCTAAAAAATCTGCAACCTGATTTCCTTCTTTGAATTGGTGCCCAAACGAAACCCGAAGGTCGACTAGCTCCTCCTCTAATTCTTCCCAAAAATCCCATAAGTACCAAGTGTTACAAACTCCAGAAATTAGCCAACGCACCACTACATCCTAATCGCTTTCAATACAAATATTCTGATATCCCATCTTTTTACATATCCGAATGCCGCTCGTAATCGCCCTAAACTCCGCTCCATTATTTGTACCTGGTTCAAACTTTTCGGAGAAAATAGCTTTCATATTACCATATGCATCCTGGATAATGCCCCCACCCCCACAAGAACCCAGATTCCCTCTACATGACCCATCCACATTTAGCTTCAGCCAACCACTCGAGGGTTTTTCCCAAACCACCTTACGCAGAATTCTACTCTTTGGTTTACTCTGTTTCACCTGCAAATCTTCCAAGAAATTCTGATTCGAACAAGACAGCAGACCCGTCACACCACCTACTATTTTCGCAAGCCAACTTCTCACCAATAGCCACATTGGCTCTCCCGATTTATGCTCACCATCCATGCGGGCTTTACATCGCTGAAGCCATAGCCTCCAAGTGATGATTGCAAGAAGCAAACCAATTAACGTCTCCTTTTGAGTTTATTTTTTTGCCACTCGGTACCACCTACTAATTTTCACCCTCCGAGGTTCATTCTCCACGTTCATAATTCCAAACACTAATGCCGCTCTTTTCCATACCATACCTGCTATAAGTCTCGTGCTTAACACATGATTCAAAGTCTCCTATGTTTTTTCCACACAGCTGTCGCACCCTGAGACAATCGAAATCCCCAAGATGGAACTCTCTCGTCAAACGGCAGGCAATGGAATAACACTTTCTACATACACAGTGATACTCTCATTGGAAGAAGCTTGTGCCAGACCCAGTCCATCCACGGCCTTCTCATCCCTTTAATTCTCATGACTTCCCTAGCCGAAGCAGTAGAAAACTTTCCATTTGTGGTAGGTTTCCACATGAACACATTAGACCCCACCTTCTGGTTTAATTCAACATCAGTATTTCATTTATTTTTTCTTCCCCTACCAACTCTTCTAGAGCGAAAGTATCCCAAGCCCCCGACTCCTAACACTCTTGTACTTTTAGTGCAAGACGTTGTACCAATTCAATACTCTCAACCAGAGGACCACTGCTCAGCCACCTATCGAACCAGAATGAAGCTTTTCCTTCTTTTATCTTAACATACATATTCTCATACACCTCTGGAAAGACCTTCAAAACTGACTTCCAGAACCGAGAATCATTTTGTGAAGGAGTAACTATGCCATATGTCCATGTCTAAAATATTTTGCCTTAGAGATCCGAGTCCAAAGATTGTTGACCACCATCAACCTCCATGCAAACTTCATGTGAAAGGACTTTTGTACCTCAGCTAGATCTCGTACCCCAACACCCCCTTCACTTACTGGTTTACATACCTTATCCCAAGAGCACCATTTCCTCTTGCCTTTCCCATTATTTTCCCCCCAGAGGAACGACGACATGATGGTATTTATCTTTCTCAACACCATCTTCGGAACTGCCAACACTGCCAACGTATGAGTCGCCATGCAAGATAAGACGTGCCGAATCAGAATAAGACGGCCTCCTTGAGACAGTAACCGCCCCTTCCAACTCGCTATCTTCCCTCGAATTTTTGAAACCAATGGTTCAAACATTCTAGCCGTTAGACAACCAGAACTCAATGGCGCACCAAGATACATTATAGGGAATTGTCCTTCCACAAAACCCGTTATCCGTAGTAGACCTCTGCCCCTTGCTATGCTAATTTTCTTAGACAAAAATAATGCAGACTTTTCCTTATTTATTAACTGGCCATACCAACTTTCATATATTGCCAATGTTTTCATCAACATCTTCAAAGATCTTCTTTCTCCATTAGCGAAAACCAGCAAATCTTCTGCATATAATAAATGAGAAATTAACAGCACTCCTCTCAGGTGATGAAAATTTCCAATCCTCCCCTCCTCAAAATTTTTCCTTAAAAGTCGAGAAAGAATCTCCTCCATCAATATAAATAAATAAGGCAATAACGGGTCTCCTTGCCGAAGACCCAGTTGAGACTTGAAAAATCCCTTATAAGTTCCATTCATCATTATCGAAAACCATGGTGACCAAACACACTCCTCAATTAATTTACAAACACAGCTAGAAAACACAAAAGCTTCCATCACCCACAACAAAAACCTCCAATCAACCAGATCATAAGCCTTCGCTATATCCACTTTTAAAACTACATTTCCCCCTTTACCTTTCCTATTAAGCTAGTGAACCATTTCCTGAGCTAATGTTATATTTTCAAAAATACTTTTACCAGGGAGAAAGGCCCCTTGTTCCGGAGAAATAATTTTATTTAAACATCTCATCAATCGTCCTACAATGATTTTTGCAAAAATCTTATAGGCGACCGAGCATTAACTTATCGGCTTAAATTTTTCAAAACTTCTTGGATTTTGTACTTTAGGAACAAGGACAAAGAATGAAGAAGTAAAAATCTTGGGAAGCGGCGTCCCACTGAAAAAAAAAAAAAAATCCTTTGCAACTTCCAACAAATCTTCTTTCACAAAATCCCAACATGCTTCATAAAATCTCGAACCAAAGACATCGAGTCTTGGGCTACTGTATTTGGGGATAGACTTTAGCGCCAGTTTCAATTATAGTTCTGAGGGTTCTTGTACCACAATCACATTATCCTCATCCATTATCGACATCGACACCAACGAACTCAGATCAGGCATTGCGTAAGATGCTTGCTCAAATAGAAAATTCTTGAAATGAAGGACCGTATTATCATGCATATCCTTAGGAGTCGCCAAGGTCGTCCCATCCTCCAGTATCATTTTATAAATCATCGACGCATTCCGTCTTTGATTAATAACCGCATGAGAAACTTTGAATTACGATCTCCCTCCAATAACCATCTCTTCTTCGCCATCTGTGATAGCCACATCTCCTCCCTTTTCTCCCAAAAATTCAGTTCACGTTTTGTAACTAAATAGTCCATCTCCACCTCCGGATCATCATCCCTTTTAAGCTTCTCCTCCAAAAAATTCATATGTTTCTCCAGCTCGAGAATATTGTTATCCACCCTGCCATATACCTCTATATTCCACTTCTTTAGTGCAATCCTAGCCTTTTTGAGTTTTGCCGCTAGCTTGCACATTCCTGATCCATACACTGGTTCCATCCAAACCTATTTCATGAAGTCAGAAAAGTTGTCATGTGAGCTCCACATATTTTGGTACCTAAATGGTGTAGGCCTGTATCAAGCTAAAGGATTAGAAAAATGCAGTAACATTGGCTTATGATCCGACGTCTTCCTCTCCAAATACTCAACGCTAGCCGATTGAAATTTATGAATGAACTGCACATTTACTAATGCTTGATCTAGTTTCACTCATTTCCTCGTTAGACCAACATGGCCATTAAACCAGGACATGCAGCCACCCCGTGACTTCAACTCCATCATCCCATAGTTATTTAGGCAATTGTTGAATTCCTCCATAGCAATCAAAGATCTAGGTTGCCTCCCAATACGTTCCCTATCCTCTCTTATAGTATTAAAATCCCCCACGATTATCCAAGGATGTTCATCGACTCTTAATGATTCCAGATCTCTCCAAAGCCCCCTACCTTTAGAATAATTGCATTTTGCGTAAACAAATGTGACTAACATCTTGATCCTACTAACAACCACTCAACTCGATATCATTTGATCTGACATACTCTCAACCTCAAAATCATTTTGCCCATTCCACATAACCCATATTTTCCCTCACATGGCTTCATTAGCACAAAAGTTAGAAAATTCAAGATATTGCGCGAAACGTAACATCGAATCCTCCTTCACAAAAAGTTCTGAAATGGCCAAGATGGATATTGTAAATTTCCTTACCAACCTCCTCAATCATTTTTTTGACGTGCCTAAGCCTCGCACGTCCCACACCAACATTTTTGTCTTCATAAATTAAGTTTAGCACGACGGGTTATTACCCGTTGAGAGTGACGCACACCATTACTGGGCTCTTCCATTACTTGAGTAGCTTGAGTACCTTCCGAGTCATATCCTTTATCAGATGCCAACCCCTGCAACCTGCTTTCTTGCTCATACGCCAGCTGAAATTGTTCTAAGTCCAACCCTTTTGCCTCCACCATAAGCTGGTTTCTTGTCCTAGCATTTCATATACCAGACTAACTTGATTAGCTAGACTCTCCCTAGGAGGGATCAATGCCTCATCATTCAACCAAGCAATCTCCTCCTAACGTAAAGCTTCTTGACACCGTGACTCATCAACCACTTTGGACAACTCCCATTCCTCAAGCTCCTTGTTCACTCCTGGGACCACCTCATTAATCAACACCTCCCCTCTCTTATCTTCTTCCCTAAACTGCATCTCTCTACTGTCAACAACCACTTCAGAAATAATCACACCCTTATTCCTCCCCTCCCCCATCATTTTATTTTCCTCACGATGAACACTCTCAATCACATCAACTAACTGAGCTCCATTACCTAATCCCTCCCCCAACATACTCTCAACCACATCAATGTGCTACATGCTCTCCCCCTCCATGACCTACTTTCCTTTACCCTCAACCACTAGTATTTCTAGACCACCATCTTTTTTTCAAGACCCAATACACGGTTCAGCATTCACCTCTCCACTTACTACACCCTCTTTGAATTTTTTTTTTTATTTTTTTCCATCCGTCCCACCTCCTTCCAAGCTAAACTATCCCCTTTCTTCCCTTCCACTCGAATCTCATGCTTAGAACCAGTCTTTACCTTTATCCTCTAACCCATCCTACAAACAACCTCCGTGTGGCCCTGGCGAAAGCATTTATTACAATAAAAACCCTGCCTCTCGTATACTACTTCCTGCCAAACATGATTCTTTTGGCCAACCAACAATAGGAAACCCTTCACTGGTTCCACCTTCAGATCCATTTCCACATAGATTCTTGCACCCGTAGCACAAGTTCGGTATAGAGTAGCATTATCGGTACCAAGAAATCTTCCAAACCTCGTAGCAAGAATTTGAAGACAATCCAGCCTATACAACATTAGCGGTAGGCTCGGAAGGAATATCCATTGCACAGCAATGGATGGCTCTTTCTTCACATCAAAATACACGGACCAGTTAAACAAACGGAATTGACATCCAGCCATAACCCTCCCCTCCCTTGCCCAAGCATGTAGATAATCTTTTTCATTGGCCAGATGTAGCAAAACGTGGTACGAGTCCATAAAACTTATCATTGGCATCTCATTGAATCCCCATGTCTTAATAATCTGTAGCCTCAACACATCAATAGACAGACGTTTCGAAATAAATTTTAGAACAAGCGCAAATTTCAGATCTTCAGTCGCACGGTCCATCTCAACATCTGAAAACACAAACCCTAGTTCTCCATTGATAATCTCTGGTTTCCGTGCAGGTGGCCTAAATTTAGAATGAGGCAAAGGCCTATGAAGAGCCTATGCAAATGACTTGCGATCACTTGCACCAGATCCATACATATCCTGCACAACCAACATACCATCTTGTGAAGCAAGCACCCCAGACAACAAGGACCCCAACAGAAGAGCCCTCTCAATCCCACTAACAACCATAGTCACCGGAAGGCCACCCATGAAGGGTCGAACGTATGCTTTGTCTCAACAGAAGAGCCCTATGCAAATGACTTGCGATAACTTGCACCAGATCCATACATATCCTGCACAACCAACATACCATCTTGTGAAGCAAGCACC